>NC_058096.1:153382500-154632500 GCF_020171115.1 Neogale vison
TTTTCAATATCCCTTTGGCTACTCGAGGTCTTTTCTGGTTCCATATAAATTTTAGGATTATTTGTTCCATTTCTTTGAAAAAGATGGATGGTACTTTGATAGGAATTACATTAAATGTGTAGATTGCTTTAGGCAGCATAGACATTTTCACAATATTTATTCTTCCAATCCAGGAGCATGGAACATTTTTCCATTTCTTTGTGTCTTCCTCAATTTCTTTCATGAGTACTTTATAGTTTTCTGAGTATAGATTCTGTGCCTCTTTGGTTAGGTTTATTCCTAGGTATCTTATGGTTTGGGGTGCAATTGTAAATGGGATTAACTCCCTAATTTCTCTTTCTTCTCTCTTGTTGTTGGTGTAGAGAAATGCAACTGATTTCTGTGCATTGATTTTATATCCTGACACTTTACTGAATTCCTGTACAAGTTCTAGCAGTTTTGGAGTGGAGTCTTTTGGGTTTTCCACATAGAGTATCATATCATCTGCGAAGAGTGATAATTTGACTTCTTCTTTGCCGATTTGGATGCCTTTAATTCCTTTTGTTGTCTGATTGCTGAGGCTAGGACTTCTAGTACTATGTTGAATAGCAGTGGTGATAATGGACATCCCTGCCGTGTTCCTGACCTTAGTGGAAAAGCTTTCAGTTTTTCTCCATTGAGAATGATATTTGCGGTGGGTTTTTCATAGATGGCTTTGATGATATTGAGAACAGCATGGAGGTTCCTCAAAATGTTGAAAATAGAACTGCCCTATGACCCAGCAATTGCACTACTGGGTATTTACCCTAAAGATACAAACGTAGTGATCCAAAGGGGCACGTGCACCCGAATGTTTATAGCAGCAATGTCCACAATAGCCAAACTATGGAAAGAACCTAGATGTCCATCAACAGATGAATGGATAAAGAAGAAGTGGTATATATACACAATGGAATACTATGCAGCCATCAAAAGAAACGAAATCTTGCCATTTGCGACAACATGGATGGAACTAGAGCGTATCATGCTTAGCGAAATAAGTCAAGCGGAGAAAGACAACTATCATATGATCTCCCTGATATGAGGAAGTGGTGATGCAACATGGGGGCTTAAGTGGGTAGGAGAAGAATCCATGAAACAAGATGGGATAGGGAGGGAGACAAACCATAAGTGACTCTTAATCTCACGAAACAAACTGTGGGTTGCTGGGGGGAGGGGGGTTGGGAGAAGGAGGGTAGGGTTATGGACATTGGGGAGGGTATGTGCTTTTGGGTAAATTGGAAGGGGAGGTGAACCATGAGAGACTATGGACTCTGAAAAACAATCTGAGGGGTTTGAAGTGGCGGGAGGGTGGGAGGTTGGGGTACCAGGTGGTGGGTATTATAGAGGGCACGGCTTACATGGAGCACTGGGTGTGGTGAAAAAATAATGAATACTGTTTTTCTGAAAATAAATAAATTGGAAAAAAAAGTATATAAAATCCAAAAAAAAAAAAAAAAAAAGTCCCTGAGGAAGAGAAGAAAGAAGAGTCAGGTAACCAATCTGTGTTCTGGCCTTTACTAGCTGTAAACCTTTGCAATATATAATCCTTCACTAGCTGTGCAGCCTCCGGCGAGTCACTGAATGTCTTGGAATGTCGCTTTCATCATCTGCAAGATGGAGTTAACAATTCCTGCCCCGTCTACATCACATGGTTTCCCGGAGTCACAAATAAGTTCGTGTGTGCGGAACCTCTTTGTAAATTGGAAAATGCTACACCAATGTTATTTTTCGGTCTGACTAGAGGTTGTACACTTCACCCAGAAGTAGAATTTTTACGTACAGAATTGTTATTTTTCTGTAAAAGATATTTACATAAAGGACCTGATTCGAAACCCTATAAAAGTTCTGTGGTAAAACCATGATCTCGTTTTCTTTACTTAGAGAAAAACGTCCTAGGGAATACGGGTGTTCTCCATAAAAGAAGCAAATACGTTTCATGGGAGCAGATGGCTGAGATGAAAAAAAAAGTAGAACGTAATAAAAGGTGTCTATAAAATCAGGCAAATAAAACATTAAGTGTTGGGAAAATAGCCCAATGTTTTAATTGTCTTTTAGGAGTTTATTTTGTGTGCAGAGGCAAAATGAATTTCAAAGGCAGCCACTCTGAACTACTTCCTCCAGCATCCTAAAGAACTAGGAGCATTCTGATAGGCTTTAGGTGAGCAACGACTGCATGGAGCAGATGGTTTGATGTTCTCATGACTTGGAGATAAGCATTTACCATGGCAATTCTAAACAAGAACCTGGATGTCTATTGTCAACTTCAGGAAGAAGGCAACCCTTTGAAATGCCTGAAGGCACAAGTGGCACATGCTTTTCCAATGATTCAGTGAGTTAATAATTAATAACCTCTTGAGACTTTCGCAAATGATTATGCAAGAGCACATATCACACTGAATTTTTCACCCCAGATACACTAAAACGTTAAGTGTTTTGTTACCAAATATTCTTTGCAATCGTCCTTAGCAGTTAATCTAAAGCTTCTGCGTTTATAGAACTGCTGTGAACTGACTCAAGGCATTTTGTCATTGCCAAATATTTACATATGTTTGGTAGATGGAAGAAGTTAGAGATGGGATGAGTACTGGAGGTCTCCCCAGATCCTCACCCCCCGGGAACACTTAACAATGGAAGTAAGTCTCAGATTGAATTCAACTACACGTACACATATTTATTAAGCAAACCGACATTGATCTCCTCTGCGGAAAGGTAAAGACTCTGCTCTCTGTCCTTTCACACACCCTGAAAGTATTTTGCAGGAAAGAGTCACTCCAGGAAAATGTGACCATTTTTTAACAGTAGGGGTCAGTTAATCTGAGATCAAGGGTCAGAATCTTCCAAAAGTGTCCAAACACAGTATACTGGGTTAGGGCTGGGGCTCTCTCCTTTAAGCCAATTTACATACATTGAGCAGTAATCATTTCACCAATGAAAATTCAATTTCTGACCTCTACGATAACACTTAACAGAACTTCTGGAATTTATCTGAGTGTAATCATTTGATAAGAGCTTCCTAAATGCTACCACTACTCTCAAAATATTTATCTTTGACTAGGGTACAAAAGTTTCACCAGAAAATCTCAAATATTCATTGAATCTAATTAGCACACATGCATATTACATGCTCTAAGATGTGTAATACCGTGGGATCAAATTACAAATTAAATGTAGCTCTTAATATGGTTATGTCATTATTTTTTTCTGAAACCAACTAAATAAATCCACCTTAAGGTTTAATTTTTTAAGTCATTGATCCAGTACTATTAAGTGGTTTAGTACTTTTGTGAAATGAACAATTAAAACAGTTTGTTGTAATTAAAGCAATAACTTACGTTTGATTAAGTGTCTAACTTTCGAGTCTTATAATTCAGTTAATAGCTATTTACTTAACTGAATGATTTTGGAGCTGAGAAAATAATGTTAAAACGAGACTGAAGTTATCCAGCATTTCTGAAATTTTGTTGCAATTTTCTTTTTTTAAAAAACACTTAAAAATTAAAGATGAACACTCACCAGGTTGAAACTGATTAATGTAACTATCAAAAACATAAATATCGGGGCACCTGGGTGGCTCAGTCAGTTAAGCCTCTGCCTTAGGCGCAGGTCATGATCCCAGGGGGTCAAGCCCACTGTCAGGCTTTCTGCTCAGTGGGGAGATTCCTTCTCCCTTTCGCTCTGCCACTGTTCATTCTCTCTCACTCTCTCTCTCTCTTTCTCTCAAATAAATAAATAAAATCTTAAAAAAAAAACAAAACTTCTCTTGGGAGGTAAAAACCTGTTTTCATATATTTGTACCATTTTCACTTATAGGAAACATTTCTCAACATTTTAAGAAGTTTATGCTGGTGTTTACATTCCATAGCAAGCATTTCTAGCCTCATTGGGTAGCCAGGCATTGAGCGGGTTACAGATTTTATTTCCCAGATTCCCAGTCAGCTGCATCTCATTTCTTGAATGCTATATGTTATGTTTATTCATTGAATCATCTTATTATTCACGGGTGTTTATTGAGCAATGAATACAGATCACACACAGGAAGCTAAAGATGTGAAAAACACAGTCCCCACCTCAAAATGTCACAGTCTGGTGGAGGAAACTGAGGGTCGCTAGTGCAATGGTGGCAGATGACAAAGTGGCTTAGTGCCTAGGCTCTGCAGGGGGTCTCCACTGAGCTGGAATTCTGGCTCCTTTTTTACCTCTCTGTGGTTCACCACCTATAAAGTGGATATGATAATACTGCCTACGTGACAGGATTGCTGTGAGGACTACAGGCATTTATTTATACAAAAAAAAAAAAAAAAATCCCAGAAAAGTGGGTAGTAATAGGTGGGCAGGACAGCCCATGTGAGTTACAATTATTGAGTGTGGATGCCTCAGGACCCAACTTTGGCAAAAATATCCCTCTGCTTCATCGCATCTCAATACAGATACCAGTTCTGCCAAATGGAGCTCTTTCTTACCTGTTGATTTCTCTCCATTCCCACGCTCCTTGGGCTTAGATGTGTTATTTCACACTTGTTTTCCTACCATAGTCTTATGCCCTCAGATGCATCCTTCAGGCTTTCTAATCATATTTTGAGAATCTTATCTGATTAGCTTTGATCATCTCCCTGCCTTGATCCAAATCTTCTTCAATGTCTTTTATCACCTGAAATATGACGTACAAACTCTTTAGCATGACACACACAAAAAAAAGGTCTTCTCAAATCTCAAGCTATTCTGAGCCGCTCTTGGGCTTTGAGATTCCCTTTTTATAATATGCAAAAATGGATAACCATTAAAAGGAATTCACGAATCTTTGATACATTTACATGTTTGCAATGTATAATCAATATAAACACATGTGGATATGTATTTCTTTATGAATATGAATACATGAAGATATAACATGTGACTCACAAGATAATTGGAGACATTGTACAATTCTCAATTCATCCTTGATGTGGTTTTGTGTTTGGTACACAGATTGACAGCCATGTGGTGACCGGAACATCTCCTTCTTTCCATTTCCCTGGCAGACTTCTCCCTATTAGTTAGAAATAATTTTGACTGGAACTAACAATTTATGTAATATCAGTTTAGGATGTCTCGTGATTCTGCAATCTGGTCTGAGATCACCTTGTTAATTCTATGCCCTCCAGCATTTGCTAGGACTGGAACGTCCAAGATGGCTTCTTCACTCACATGTTTGGTGCTTCAAGCAAGAGGACTGGAATAAGTGGTGGCTGGCTGGCTATCTCATTCACCATGTGGCCTCTCCCGTGGCTAACCTGGGCTTCCTCAAAGCATGATGGTTGCAGGGTATTCAGACTTTCTCAGCTGGTAAGTGGTTTCTGAGAGAAGAAGTCTCTCTTTGAGAGCAGTCCTAGAATAGGCATCATATCATATCTAACATGTTCTATTGGTGGAAGCAAGTTATAAAGCTAGACCAGATTCAGGAAGAGAAGAAAGAGAAAATGGGCTCCATCTCACCTCTTGATGTGAGGAGCAACTCTAAGTCAGTGAGGGAAGGAAGGGATCATAACCACCTGTGAAAACTATCTACCAAACTTGGACAATGACCAAGTTGAGGTGATTGCTTATATTGGTTCAGTGGTTCTACTCTGTGATACTTTTGGCCTTCTGTCATTGTTGAAACGTGATTATATCACTTCTAACTGCTTTATCCTTCCCCAATCATATTCAAAGGTAGGAAACAGGAGTGGGCAAAGTGGCTTACCTTGGAAAGAAACCTTTCTCACAAGCCCCAATCCAACATCTTCTTACATTTCTTTGCCCAGAATTGGATTACATACTAACTCTTAACCAAAGATGGGCTCTTTCCCAAAGATATGGTTAAATCCATATCCTAAACAAAATTAGACTCTACTAGTAAAGTAGAGAAATTAAAGAATTAATTTTGTGCAAGTAACCCATAGTGTTGGCCATATTCTATAATTGCATATACAACCAAATTGTAGATAATACCAAAAGTTTAAATTAGAGCTGCATTGCCCTCCTCATCTTCAGCCCCATGACAAATCCCATGATAGTTTTTGCTTTTAAGAGCCCTTTGCTTCTAGCAGAAGGGACTCCAACTCACAAGGCAAAGAGCATAAATCCAGGGAGGGGTGCAGAATTGGGGCCAAAAAATACAACCTAAAATCCCTTCAAATCTAGACTCTGGGTATTGTGAAGTCTTTACATTTCCCTACCCACTCTATGATCATACCCCTCCCTGCCTGTGCGCTGCTGATCTGTGTGTCTGCAGCACCCTTCTTTATGCCTTCACGTGACTATACATCAAGATTCAGGCCAAAAAGTACTGCTTCTGGGCAGCCTTCTCTCCCTCTCAGGCTTCTTTACAGTCTCTAGTCTAGTGCCTGCTCCTGAGGTATCCTGAGCTTATCATCATTGTGACAATCATATTATCAGATTTATTCATATTATTTGTCTCCTTATCTCTGTTTCACATTAGATCATAAGGACAGGCTAATGCCCTTCGATTAAGGCCCGGATTACATTTTCTGAGCCCTCATGTTTTCAGTGCTTAACACAGTATTTGGGTCATAGTGGAGGATCAAATGCTGGTGGGATGCATAAATGGATCGGCATAAATGAAATTCTATCCTGAAGGCAATGGGAAGCTGTTGGATAATTTTAAAGGTGATTGTTATTCTTGTGTTTTAGGAGGGGACTGTTTGGTTGCAGTGGAGGATGTAGTGGGATGTGGTAAAACCAGAGAGGCAAACAGTTGAAGAAACTGAAGGAATCCTCTGTGAAGTTATAAGAGACAGAACTAAAATATGTCAGTGGTAGTATGAGAACAGCACAGACTCAAAAGATACATAGAAAGTGAATAGATAGACCACAATGCCTACTTAGTTCAGGAGGGTAAAATAGAAGCAAACTTTTAGAAGCAAACTGATTTTTAATGTTTCTGGACTGGGTTACCCAATGGAGATAGAGTCATTTCTAAATACGGGGAATGTACCAAGGGGACATACATTTTGGAGTCCAATTTTAGAATAATGAGTGTGTGCAACCCCAGTATAACATCTATGAAGAGTCGAGTAGGTGATTGGAATAATGGTAGCTTAGGTGAGAAAATAGAGCTTGATGATTAGATTTGGAAATAATCATGTATTAGTGCAGCAATAGAAATAGATGTGCTCCCAGGGAGGATGAGAGGGGCAGAGAATAGAAGTGGTAAGGACTAGCATCGGACCAGTGAGTGGAGGAAAATAAACTTGTTAAAATATTGAGAAGGAACAGCTGGAAAAGCAAGCAGGAAATGGCGTGTCCTAGTCTGCTAACACTGCCGTCATAAAATACCACAGACTGGATGGCTTAAACAACAGAAATTTATTTCTCACAGTTCTGGAGGCTGGAGGTTCAAGATCAAGGTGTTTGTGGTTTGGTTTCTCTTGAGGCCTCTCTTCTTAGTTTGCAGATGCTGCCTTCCAGTTTATCTTCCCCTGGCCTGTTCTCTGTGTGTGTTTGCCTGGCGTCCCTTTCTCTTTTTGTGAGGCTATCAGTCACATTGGGTTAGGGCCCCAACCTTACGAACTCATTTAACATTCATTACCTCTTTAACGTTCCTACCTTCAAATATAGTCATATTGTCGGTTAAGATTTCAACATATGAATTGGGGGGGGTAGTATTATGCAGTCCGTAACATAAGAATGCAAAAGCAACCTGGAAGTCGGCGAAGAAAGAATGCAAGGAAGAGAGGTGAGCATGCGAGTGGTATCCAAGGCAATAGCGAAAGAAGGCAGGTAAGCCACTGACTGGAACGTGCCCGCTGGTTGTACAAGTTGAGACAAGATGTGAGCTGAACTAAAGAACTTTCCAATGGAGAAGTGACTGCCATGGGTTGATTAATGAATAAGAGTTGAGGAAGTAGTGACAGTAAGGGATGGCTCTAATCAACCTTTAGTCACCCAAGATACTGTGGTGATCAGGCTGGTCCGCTGGTTACCATCAACCCCTTTGTCAGCTTTCTCTAGTGTGGACTCTGGAGCTAGAGACAGGCCTCTGTTTAAACCTGGGCTCTGTCCCTCACTAGCTATGTGACCTCTGCCAACTTCTTAATCTCTGTAATCCTCAATTTCTTCACCCGTAAAGCAAAGCTTAGAATAGTACAGCAAGGACGTGCTCCCAAATGTTAACAAGTGATTATCTTTGGGTGAGAGAGTGAAGGATCTTTATTTTTTGCCTTTGGCTTATCTGTATTTCAGATTTTTTTCTACCTGTGGTTACCATATATTATTTTTGTAACTTGAAACAAAGCTATGTTTCCTCCAAAAGAAACTATTCATGCTTTCTCTAAACAAGTAGTGTACTTGCAGGTTTTATTAATATCTGTAAAGAACTGCAAGCAAGGGGATGGATTAGAAGAACAAATACTCTCATTTTTTCCCCCTTTTTTCCTCTCATTTTTTCCCTTATCGAAGACAGGAAACATACATGGAGTACCGTCGGGCACCAAGTGTGGTTCAAGGTTGAAAAGAGAATAATCTATGTTTCTACAGACTTTATAATTGGTGGGGTAGGATTCCAGAAACTGACGAATAATTATAATGTACTCCATATCAGAATGGGATACATATTAAAAAATATATATGACTAAATAAACTAAATGCTCCTAGAGTTCTCTTTGGTCAGTTGAAGCTGGAGGAATCACAGACTATTTCCTAGAGGAGCGAACCTGTGTAGGAGTCTGAAAGGGGGAGGGGAGTGATCCTCCCACATTCACTATTGTCTCAGTGCTCATCTGGTCTGCTTCACAAGAGAAGGAAAATTGGTCAGGAGCTAAGAGCTGAGAATGCAGAACTCTTGATTTATATGGAAAGGAGTCTCCCGTCGACTGCTTTGGTTGCCAGTAACCTCAACAGCTGCATGTCAAGAAGTTCAGGGGAGTAGAAAGTTCTTGCCTCATCACAACTGGAAAATGCAGGGCTTAGATTAACTACGTTTTGAATTGTCTCGTGTGTTCAGAGTTCATGGAACTGGAAATACGGAGACACTCAAGCTGTTCAACTTTGGCTTGACTTGGGTCTTACTGTTTTTCAACTTGGTAAGGGCCTAAAAATTACTCTCTTTGTTTTTTAAGTTCTGAGTTGAGCTTTTAATTTTTGTTTCTATCTGCACATGGCCCAATTTTTGCATATGTATGTTAGCGGAAAAAGGTATTGCATCAAATATATAACTGTGTGAAAACAATATTGTTGGTTTTTTTTTAAAAAAATATTTTATTTATTTATTTGAGAGAGAGAGTGACAGAGAGAGAGCATGAGAGGGGAGAAGGTCAGAGGGAGAAGCAGACTCCCCGCAGAGCCGGGAGCCCCATGTCAGACTGGATCCCTGGACGCAGGGATCACGATTTGAGCCGAAGGCAGTGAGTGGCTTAACCAACTGAGCCATGCAGGCGCCTCTGAAAACAAAGTTTTAATGGAGAGTATCAGCTTCTCTTTCAGCGAGAATCCCAAAAGGAAGGTCATATTGACAAATTTTTCAGATCGTCAAATTGCAATATGTGTGAGTTTACACGTCTCTGATTTCATTGTGATGGCTTCTAAGAGATGAGTTTGCACTTGGCAATGCTGACTTCAGACTCTCGATTTCACAGGAGATTGGGGATTAAGTCAGAAATGCTAAAGGCAAACAAAATTAAAATCAACATTCGTGATACATGATGACAAAGACCACCAGTTAAATACTCCACGGTGGTCTTGAGTATCTGAAACCTGTCCTCTAACAGCGAAAAACATCTGTCTTGGTAATAAGTATAGAGAAGAAAGCCTTTAGAATCCCTTGGACATTTTTATTTACCTCTCAGTGTGTTTGGGGGAATAAGGAAGTATATGTATACTGCCCGGAGGAACTTGGGCAAATTTAGAAAAAAAGAAAAAAAAAAACCCACAAACTTCTCCTTCTTAAAGAAAAGGAAGTAATAGTGACATCACCCTTAGCTAAAGTCTAGCCTGTTTACATCTCAATTCAGTAGGTAACAGAATGCCTTCTCCAGAGTTGTGAAATAAGAAGGACGATGAAGTCCAGTTTTCTCTGAATCTTTACGACCTCCTTCTTTCCTTCATCCAATAGGTATTTTTTAAACACCTATTATGTGCTTGGTACTAAGGATACAACAGTGAGTCGAGGGGGAAAATGTAATCCCTGTCCTCAGAGAAGTTGGACTTGAGTCAGAGAGAGGAATAGAAGTGAAAGAATGACACAAAATCATCACAAAACCAAAGCTGTACTAAGTGCTAACAATGAGAAGCGTAAGGTGCTAAGAGAACCTGTAATAAAAGATCTATTCAGGGAGATCAGGGAAAGCTTGTTCATCCAGGAAGTTAGGATGGGTCCAAGCAAGACAAGAAGTTGGCTGGGTAAAGAGGAAAGGAAGGAAGGAGAAAGGGGAAGGGTGCCCTGGGAAAAGCTCTGTGCAGGAGGAATCGTGGGTATTGCTCTATGAATCTGGAAAAGACTTTCAGCTGGAGAGGAAGAGAAGCCCAGTGAAAGGTTATCAGAGAGGAAGGGCATTGAAGGATCTGGTTTCGAACCTCCATCTCAAGAGCAGTGGGAAGCACTGAATGAATTTAATCAGAGGCTTGGTATAATTAGGTTTGCATTTTGAAAAGCGGACTTCAGCCCTGAGCTAAGAAACTGGGTGACTGGGCCCAGAATGCCCATGACTGGGGATGGGTGGTTAGGAGATCTCCCGCCCTAGTGATGGCAGTGGCATGGGCAGGGTGGAAGTGGAGGAAATGGCAAGAAGCAGATTTTGAGCACAACTCTCTGACTAAAGTGGCTCCTGCATTAGCAGGAAGCCTGTTTGGTAAGGCAAGGCTGTTTGGTCAGCAAGAAAATGCCCAGCGCTCCTGATTTTCTTGCCCTTCCTGAACTCAAGAGCTGGAAAGTGGTCTTTTCCTAAGAGACATTCAGAGGCCCCTCAGTGTTGGGGGGAACAATGGTGAGGAGACTTGAAGTTTCCGGGATCAAACAAATGAATGCTTAGATTGACAGGGACGTTTTTTGGAGTTGGGTTTCCGGGGAGAGCTATTTGCCTTTCTTCCCAGCCAGCCTGGCCACCTGCCTTGGCAAATAATCTTTCTCTTAGATAAAGGAAGTTCATTGTGTAGCCTACTGGAGGATCTCCTGGCCAGCAAACCATACAGAACTTAAGTCTTTGAGAGCTGGAAGATGAGCATATAATTCTTTACCAATCCAAGGTGCATGGGAAAGAAGAAGGGGCTTCTTAAACCTCAGGATCTCTGAGGACAAACTTGGTCGCCCTAGCAAGAAGGGAGGGCTGAAAGTCTATCCTGTCCTGCTGCCTTTGTTTCCCCTTCCACAGAGGAGAAACTAAGGGTTGTCTCTGGTCGCAGGGTTTGGAATGCAAACCCCAGCACTGAGCTGACTCCCAGGCCACTTTTCCATTTACATTTTCTGCCATACTCCATACAGTCTCAACATAAAATGTCCCACCACTGTCACTTTGTGGCAGCTGTTCTTTTACTCTTGCAGAGGCAATTCCAAAAGGGAGGCAGTGCTCGAGAGCGCCTCAGAAATGTGGCACCATGGATGTCCAGGATCAGAACCCGCATTTTCACGAGATACTCAGGTGGTCTATTTGAACAGTAAAGTTTGGGAAAAAACAAAAAACAAAAAACAAAAACAAACAAACAAACAGAACTTCAGGACTTCGACCTACCCTAAGCAAAACATTTTACAATGTGGCGGCGTGTGTCTGTGTAACCGAAACCAAAGTTCAGTGAGCCAATCCTTACTATTCGATTGGAAACAGAAATGTGCTCACAACTCCGATTTCAGCCTCCACTCTTGGGAGCTGGAAAACAGTTCTGGAGCACCTGGGAACAATGCAAAGAAGGTCCTGGGGAGGCGGAAGATGCTCCCTGGGGGAGCTCTGGAAGTGTATACACTTTGTGTGTTCAGCTCCTTTCTGAAACGCGTGCCCTCAGTCACGCCAGGGTAAATACTTGGAGCCAGGAACTCCCGAGGGCGGTGGGGGCAGCTGAAAGTTTGCCAAAGCCCTCGGAGGGGCCGGTCTCAGGGACATGATTGGCAGTCAGGAGAGAGAGGAGGGCTGGAAGCCGAGTGGAGGGAGAAAGCTCTCGGGCGGCGAGAGGTCCTGCCCAGCTGTTGGCGAGGAGTTTCCTGTTTCCCCCGCGGCGCCCGGGTGAAGTTGAGTGAGTCACTCGCGCGCACGGACCGAAGACACCCCCGCGCGCGCGCTCGCCAGGGGCAGGAGCCGGCCTCCTGCGCAGCTCCCCTCGGCCGCCGGGGGCCTCCCCGCGCCCTGCCGGCCTCCAGGCCCCCTCCCGGCAGGCGAGCGGCGCCACATCTGGCCCGCGCATCTGCCCTGCCGGCCGGCGCGGGGTCCCGAGAGGGCGCGGCGCGGAGGCGCAGCCGGGGCTCCGGGAGGCGCCGTCCGCTGCGCTCGGGGCTCGGTCTATGACGAGCGGCGGGGGCTGCCATGGGTCGGGGGCTGCTCAGGGGCCTGTGGCCGCTGCACATCATCCTGTGGACGCGCATCGCCAGCACGATCCCGCCGCAAGTTCAGAAGTCGGGTGAGTGGCCTCCAGGTGGGCTCGGCGGGGCGCCGGGGGGTCCCCGCTGCGCTTTGACAGTCGGCCCCGGGCGCCCGGCGCTCGGGCGGAAACGGGAAAGTTCCCTCGGCTGCACCCACGCAGCGCGGCTCCCCGAGGCGCCGGGCTCTGAGTTTCTCTTTCAAAAGAGGAGGAAAGTTAAAGGGGAAGGGGCGCGGGGCACGTCGGGCCCCCTTTGTGCGGGCAGGAAAGGCGTTGTGCCGGCCGCTTTCGAGGCGAGCCCCCACCCCCGGAAAGGGAAGTTTGAGAAGTTGCTTGGGTATCTCAAGGAGGCTGGGGAGCCGCGGCCCGCAGCGGAGGCCGCCGAGGCCGCCAAAGCAGCTGGCGCACCTGGGGTCGCCGCGCCCCGGGGCGATGCCGCGTGCCCACCCAGCTCTCGGCCAGACACCCCCTTCAGTGGCCCGCGATTCCAGCCTGGGCTCTGGGGAGACGCCGCACGTTCCCCCAGGCCCGCTTCTCGGCCCTAAGTCACTGTATGAAAGTTTCACGGAACCAGGCAATTTCCAAAAGAAAGTTTTCTGGCTCCACCAAGGACTGGGCGTAGGTAGGGTAGGGAGCGGGGATTGTCAGGTGGCAGGCGGGGAATTACTAACTCGGTGCCGACTAGGTGCTAGGTGTTGGGTGCCGGAGATGTTGCCTGGAGCCAGACAGCCCTGCCTTGCCGGAGGTGATGGTTCTCTGCAACTGTCCTTTGAGGGAAAAGGAAAGGTTAAATTCCTTACTGTCCCTGAGCTCCCCATCTCTGGACGTTTTCGGAGGTGAAAAATGCAAGAATTGAGTTCTTAATTATTTGTTATGGAAAGTACCGAACCCCCTTGAGACTTTAAAAATTATTACTTTTTGGCAGCCGTGATCTGCATAACCCAGTTATCTGCAGCTGGGGCCTGGGTTAACTGAGTACTTGGAACCTGAGGGCCTCAGCTTCCTCATCTGTAAAATGGTTAGATTTGGATAACTTTACATCCCCTTCATCTGTGACATCTTGTCGCTCTCTTTCCCCTTTGGTGACTTGGAGATGCCCTGATAGCCCACATCACCCTGAGGAGCTTGCTTTATTTACCAGGGCCACGGACAGACTTACCTTTAGGTTTGTCTAGAAGAAATAAGCACCAGGTTCTAAATGGTAGGCCTCAGAGTATTTGAAGTGAATTGAGAACTTTTTAAAATGATGTTTCTTCTTGAAGGTGGCATGGAGATGGGAGTTTTGAACGGCATGAGGAAGAAACACTGTTGTAAACAACAAAAATATGTTAAAAATCATTAAAACTTTTGTTTCAAGCTAGGAAAGAAGGAAATCAAATGACCTTGATTTCGTTAGATTTTGTTTACAAGGATAAGATTTATGCATTTTCAAATTCCAGACTCAGTAGTTCATGAGTCAGTTTCATTTCATCTATATACACATTTCTAAACAATTAACTTAAAAGCCTAGTGACTTTTTATTTGGGCTTTTGAACAGTTTTAAACAACCCACGGATTTCATATTTGATGGAATTAAAGTTTCCAAATTTGAACTAAGGAATCATTTTGGAATTTGCATTCATTTGAAATTAAATTTTCAAAGATACTGGAAGGTTGAAGGTAGCTATAATGAAAACGAGATATCTACTTCCACTTCCATTTTAATTTTCCATATAAGTAAGCAGTTTCAGGATTTTTCTAAAATAACTGCTAAACTGTCAAGACACTTTTCAAAATATCTTCCTGTGTGATAAGATACGAGGAAATGAGATGCCTAGCAACATCCTTTTAGGCCCCCCAAAAAGTCCATCTTCTGTTCCATAGATTGATAAGTGGGCCAAGGATTTCAGTATAAGAACAAACTGGGCGCCTGGGTGGCTCAGTGGGTTAAGCCGCTGCCTTCGGCTCAGGTCATGATCTCAGGGTCCTGGGATCGAGTCCCGCATCGGGCTCTCTGCTCGGCAGGGAGCCTGCTTCCTCCTTTCTCTCTCTGCCTGCCTCTCTGCCTACTTGTGATCTCTCTCTGTCAAATAAATAAATACGATCTTAAAAAAAAAAAAAAAAAGAACAAACTTCACTAAGAAATGTACTTAAAGCCTTTTTAGTTTTGTTTTGTAGATCCACCCTTCCTCAATGCCCCAAATTAAGTAATGATTCTTTAGGGGGAAATCTTAAATGTTAGAAAACTCTTCAGATCTGGAAAATGTGACTGGTACTTTTCAAATATCTAACAAGAGAATTCTGTTGAGGACTCAGTGTTGGTAAAAGTAACATACAGATAAACTTCTTACCTAAAATCATATTAATTATGTATTTATTTTTGTCAAGGTCAGAGACTAGTGATTACTAGGACCAGAATTTGATCTTTAGTCTATAGCTTTTCGGAAAACAAATTTTGACCCTCCTGGCTACTTCCTTTAGTAACATCAGTTGTGGTCTATACAAAATCCTGTTTTGGATTTATTGCCTTTTTACAAGGTAGCACCCCATGGTGATGAGTCCTTATTATTGTCTGTGTAGCTGCCTTAACTGCTACATGATTTCCATTTTAGTTTTATAATCCTTAGTTATCAACACAACTTTTAAAATTTTTCTTTATTTTTTAACCCCATTTTTCCAATTAAGAATGACACCTCATTGGTGCCATTGTAAAAAAACAGTGATTACTAATTGGTCCTTCTCACCGTATTTATAGAGCGTCTTCTTGTACCAGGCAGGAGACTTAGACCTGGAGACACTATCCAAAATGAATAAGACAGTTGAATGGATGGAAGGGTGTTAAAGGCAAAGACCAGGACACATAGTTTAACCCTGTGTGCTTGGGAGCGTTAATGAATACTGGTGGTTTATTTTCTAGACTCCCCTTTTACAAGAGCTGTTTGATTGTTGAATGCACTTGGAAGGGAGCAAGTCGAATGTTTTTTTCTCAGTCCCTCTGAATGTCTTCCTTTTTCTTCATCTGTTCTTTTCTATGCCTGCCATGTTATAGGCCCCCACCCCAGTCCTCCATTCTATAGCCAGTGTGGTGGACCCAATGTGCCCATCTAATCTTTCTTTTGAGGAGAAGCTTCAAGATACGAGTTTTGGAATGGAGGCCTCCTGGGTTCCAGACCCAGCTTCCATTTACTGGCTGTGTAAGGGGACACAGTCCCCTTCCTTCTCTAACCCCATACCCATTTATAAAATTGGGATTCTGGAGTTATGGTGAAGATTAAATGAAATAATGCTTTGAAGTGCTTAGCCCAGTGCCTGCCACATAGTAAATGCTCAGTAAATACCAGCTTTCATTATTATTATTATTTTTTTTTAATTTATTTAACAGACAGAGATCACAAGCAGGCGGAGAGGCAGGCAGAGAGAGAGAGGGGGAAGCAGGCTCCCCACCCAGCAGAAAGCCCGATGCGGGGCTCAATCCCAGGACTCCGGGACCATGACCTGAGCTGAAGGCAGAGGCTTAACCCATTGAGCCACCCAGGCGCCCCATTCATTATTATTTTTAACTCCGAACTCAGACCTCAATAGGATCCTCCATGACCTGCTTGCCATTTGATTCTGAGACTTCACATCCCACCAAGGCTCACACTTTCCCACTGTATCCTGGTCATCCTACATACACAGTCCCTGGGCAGCTTAGTAGGGCCTTTGTTCAAGCTGCTGACATTCTGGAATTCCAGCCACCTGAATAATTTTCCCTCATCTTTCAGACTTAAGTGTCATCTGCCCAAGGAAACCCCTTTGAATGCCTAGTGGTTGAGCTAAACATCCCCTCCTGAGGACAGGCCTCTCTCTTAGCTCATAACAATAGCTGAAATTACATCTTTACGTGACTCCCTTGCCAGTCAAGCCTCTCAAAAGCAGGAGGCGTGTCTTATTAATTTCTCCATATCCAGGGTTTCTGGAAGGACCAGAAACATCACCTAGCACCCAAGAAACGTTGAGCTGGGCTCCTGGTACAATCCAGAGCAACCATTTTAACAACCAAGCAGCCCTTATCTATTGGGAGTTTGGTCTGAATAGTAAAATCTTCCTTTTACTAACTTAACATAGAGTAGTTAACTACTAGTAGTAACTCTAAGTTAGAGTAAGTAGTAAACTACTCTAGTTGTTAACTAGTAGAGTAGTTTAACTTGTGGTTTATTATTAATTACTCTAGTTAAACTACTAGTAGTTAACTACTCTACCTGTTAGCTACTAGTTTTGACTCTGATCTAAGTAAGCAGTTTGGCTATTTTTATAGTATGTAATTGGTGTGTATTTTTTTTTTATTCTGATGAGATATGGAAAAAGATGCTTCCTTTTCTGACAAACATGCTGGAAAGTTCTCATGCAGTCCCTTTAGCTATACATTTTGAATTGGTATAAGACATTCTAAGCTATTCCAGAACTTTAGGGTTTCACCAAAGAAATTTTCCAGTAAATATTGAATTCTCTCTCTCTCTCTCTTTTTCTTCTCTAGATGGTTGTCGAAAGGAGACTTTCGTTAAAAATGAAGTGCTGAAAATCTAAATTTAGCTTTTAAGTTTCTTTTTTCATCAGGGTTTGATGTTTTGGTTTATAAGCGGTGAAGCAGAGTCTGTCGAAGGGAAGTGTGGGCCTTGTAAGCAGCTTCTGTCTGCTGCAGAGCAGTGTGGGTATTATTTAGGTCTGATGCAAACCACCAAAACAGTTTAAAATAGGGTGCAGAGGAAACGTACTTCCTGGCTAGAGCATGGCATTATTTAGCCAATTTCCACATAAAGGCATAACTCTGTCACCTTGTTAGCTTCTGCCCTCCAGCTCCTCACGTGTAGCTTCGGCCGAATTAACACATGATTTTCAGTGGAAGTGGCTTAGCAGATATGCACTAGGGGTGTGCATGCTCACCACTTATTTTGTGCTACCTCTTTTTCATGTCACATTTTGCCCCCCAGGTGTGTGTTGCTTCTAACCAAGGCAATACGATGACTCTCCCTTCTTGCCTGGCATGTCAGAAAGGTTTAGAATGCTGAGCAGGCACACTGGCTCCTTTCAGGGAGGAGTGGGGGGAAAAGGGAAACCAACATTTGAAAATCTGCTCTGAGCCAGCTGCTTGACATGACTTATCTAATTTGATCTTCAGAAGAAGTCTGCAAGATAAGTTTTGTTAACTTTATTTCTAGATGGGGAAGGTGGAGTCTGCTCAAGGTCTCTTGAGGTTTGCCCATGCGTGCGTGTGCATGTGTGTGGGTGTGCGTGCGTGTGCGTGTACGTGTGGGGGGGTGGGTGCGTGTGCATGTGGGTGGGTGTGCATGCGTTCTCAGCTTGCCCTGTTTGCATTCAGCTAGGCTCTTTCACAAAATCCATCTGTGAGCACCTATGTTGAGATGGAAGTTAGGGAGGGGCTAAGGCGTCCTCGTGTTTGAGAAGGGGAAATTTACCATCTGATACCATCAATTCAGTGCTCCTGATTTCACGATTTGCTTGGCTTGCATGATCTGCCTCCTTCCTGAGTATCTCTGTACCATAGAAAATCAAGATAGGGCCATCTCTTTAGAAGGAAACTCTGCTCTTCCTAATCTGACCACAGAGTCCTAGTGGCGGGACCCACCTCATGTGACCCCATGGTTCGACTGTTTACAACAGCGGGACGAGCACAGTTTTCAGAGCTGGGTATTGTACATCCCACGTTCCAGGCACGTAGGACCAGCATCTGTGTACAGGTCTTAAACAACCGTTGGTGAGGGCAGAAAGAACAGAATTTATCCAACATAACAGGCGGATGGCATGATTTGACTTTTGAGGTCCCACTAATTTGAAAACTTGTAGGGGGTTAAGATTCTTCTCCTCATGATAGGATCTGGCCTTTTACTTGCTGTGATCAGCTTTTTAGGTCTTGGCATTCAACATGAAGCTAGCCTCCTTAGATGTAGTCAACTCAAGATCTCCTCTTTAGGCTTTTAAGGGTTCCCCAATATCCTTGTTTTGTTTACAGGGCTGAAGCTTAGTTCATTAGAATGGGTTTAGTTGCAGAGTAAATGCCCGTGACTTCTGAGGATGTGAGGATATAGGTGGAAAAGGCTGTTTGCTGTCAAGACATGCAGCTCTCTCTCTCTCCTTCCTTCCTTCCTTCCTTTCTCCCTCTCTCTCTCACTTTCTTCTCCTTTTTTTTCTTTTTCTTCCTTTCCTTCCCTTCTTTCCCTTTTCTCCTTCCCTTCTTTTCTTTTCTTTTCTTTCTTCTTTTATGATGAGATCCCCCCCTCAATTTTTTCAACTCCGTTAAAATATAGGCCTAGTATGTGGGCAAAAGGGGCCTCTGCCTTGGATCTTAGAAGGCACTGCCTTTGGTCTTCTCAAGTCAGACCCCTGTCCATGGGGTAAGAAGACTCTGGGCCTCTGAGTCCAAATCCCTCCCTTTTTTAGATCACATTTCAGGTACCTGGGAATAACACTTCACTGTCCAAATAGCCCTGGGTTAACTTTTACAGGCTATATGGACTTTTGGGTACCTCTGTGCATCTAAGGGGTGGCTACGGGGGAGCCGTGCATATGTGGGGTGTGTGCAGGGATGTGTTACAACTTGGGTGTCCATGCATATCTCACAAGACCCCACTTGATATAGGACGGAGCAGGCAGTGAAAAGAGGAAGGTATTACTGGCCAGGCCTGGGATAATGTTTACCCAAAGCATCCAGTTCCAGAAAAGGACTTGAGTAGTTAAGAGTTTCATAATTATACTAGGCTTTCCAAAGTATCACAAAGATACATTTGCCAGTCAAGGTAGGACAAAACCTATTTTATGGGACAGTTTCTCCACTTGATTTATTAATTTCCAGTATTTTTATCTTTGGTATGTGGGCCTCCGTATGCCCTCACCCTGAGTCTTCCAGTGCCATTGGAACAACATTCCTTTGCAGAGGTATGGGGCACCAGATTGGTTTTTGTTGATTTTATTTTGTTCTTCCTGGAGAGACTGGTCATTAGCAAAAAAGCTAAGACTCCTTCCGTAATCATAACGTTGTATCTTCTTTGAGAAATTCAGCTTTTCATAGTTTGTATTGTCTTGAAGGAAACTTGAGTTCTATTAATTTGACTTGTCCTGTCCATTATTTCACTTAACACATTTTTTTTTAAGATTTCCTAGTGCTGTATTGGCATTTCCTATGTGTATTGGAAACACTAGGCAAGGTGAAACTTCTCTGGATGTTTTTTCTATTATTGTAAATGTTTATTTGAGTGATCTATGGCCTTCTCAAGCTCTGTAAGGAAAACAAGAACATTAGAACAGTGTTAAGAAGTAAAAAGCCCTTCTGACACTATAAAAGGTATAAGGTTGTCAAAACTGCATTTTAGAGAGCCAGGGAGTTGGCAGAACAAACATGAATGTTTCGAAGGAAAATATGGGGTCAGGTGCATGCTCTGAGCCTATGCCACAGCAGGTCTTATCTGTGAAAGCTGTAAATCATTAGAGGATTCACTGACTTGGGAGGAAGCTCACTCTGCTGCTTTGTGGATGACTAGTGGTCATCCTAAAACTCTATGAAACTTTTCCACGTAGGGAAATTGAATTGGCTCCATGCTTCCAGGGAGCTGTGTCCCTCTCTTGAGGAAGCTGCATTCGTGAGCCTTCTTGGACCAGTTTCCCACTAATGTATGGAGCTCACTTACCAAGATCTTCCACTGCCTAGATTGTGCTGAACACTTCTTCTCTTTAGTTAACCTTCAAATCAACTCCAAGAGGTAGATTTTATAATACTCATTATAAGCACTTTGGAGTTTAGAAAACTTAGCAAAGGCTGCCCTGTTATCAAGTGATTATGTTGGGGTTGGAACCAAGATGGTCTGGTCTAGGGACCTGGCCTTCAATTGTTATATACTATACTGAGACTAGGTCACCTCAGTTGACATAAACTGTTCTCTATTGTAGCATGGGTGGTGGGAGAACATAGGGGTTGAGAAAAATAATGGTAATAACCAACATATTTCTAATGCTATATTGTTTTTCATTTATTATCCCATTTAATTTCTTTAGCTAAATAAAATAATGTTTGATTCCTACACCAGGTAATCAAATGTCATGCCGGTCTAGTGACCTCAATGGGAGAATGGAATATATACATCACTGGTCAAATCGTGGAGTATTTATGCCGTCAAGGAATTTTTAGATATTCTGAGCAAAACTAAACCTTGTTTGGAAGGATTGGGGGAATTAAAGGATGCATAAATACATGAGGGATATATATAGTATGCCAAGGTGGATTCACCATGAGTGACTGGATTATAACTTTTAAGGCTTACGCCTGGTGTAGACCCATATCCTGGCTTTGGAAGGGAGACTGGCAATGTAGTTAGTGAGTGTCAATCAAGTCCAAGAATATTTAAGAAATCTTGCTATGCCTTGACTATTATAGCTCACCATATAAAAGGAACTTGATAGAGGTTTTCCCAAATTTAGAGACAATTCAGAACATTTATAGTTTATCACTTAAAATGAATGATAAAGCTGAAACTCTTTCCAAGCCATTCAAAAATAAATTACGAATTCGGATCAACAGTTCTAGAGGAAAGACTGATTTATTTTTCGATTCTTTCTATACAGACTATTACAAAATATCATTGGAAGACGCAATCAAAGAGTATGCAATCAAAAAAGGTAATAAAAATATCTCAGAAGCATGTCAGGCAGTTTACTAATAAAAATAATCATTTCTTTTCAAATTTTATGTTTGTGGTATTTGTAGCTTTTTAAAATTTGCAATTTGTAAGATGACATTTAAAATTTTAAGTATTCACTTTCATACCTTAATTTCTATTCTTAATTTTTATATTCTTTTTCTTAGGGTGCCCCTGAAATTTAAAAGCTTCAACATTCACAAGACCCAAATCTATGCTTAATGGTAGGATTTGCTTTTTGGCCTAGAAAAATAAATAGAAATGCCTCCTCTTCTACCACGCACCCCCATACGGAGACTGAAGTCTGCATTGTTACATCACCAAACACAAACTTCTTTTTCCAGGTTTAGCTAAACCCTTCATTTTTTTTCCTAGTTCAGAGGCCCCATGCCAAGTAGAGAAGAAGTTGTAAATATATAATTATCACAGAACCTCGATCTTGAATGAAACCCAGATCTGACCCTTAGTTTGAGATGGAGACTCTACCTACAAGAGAGCTGGTGAAGACTAAAGTGTGTTATACTGGCAACCAAGGTGTCTGGGTGATCTGGCCAAGTCCCTTGGCCTCACTGGTTCTCATTTTTGTCTAGGTACAATGCCAAGAATTGGACTAGATGAGATTTTCAGTTTTTTTCTGTTCTGAAATGTTTCATTTTGTAGCTTTAGCGGAGGAAACCATTGAAATTAATGTAAAAACATAATCCTTAACTAATCGAAGTAGAAAACTCAAAAGTCATAACAGGACAGAGCAGACACATACCGCAAACATCCACTTGGAGTTTGTCGGAGTTGACTACTATTGAAAAAAGAGAACGAAGCCATATTTATTTTGAAAATTTCCTGCTACAGGTGCCTGAGCATACACCCTGACTAAATAGTATGTTTACTTGAGCTAGCACTTTTTCCTTGCTGAAAAAAAAAGGTTTATTTGGTTTTGGTGGTAATACCATTTCTCTTTTGTTAATTATGGTGTTCTCATTCTCCCCTTCTTCTGAATTGGTTGAAGAATCTGTGAAAGTTTTTCCTGAGGAAGAGAATTATGAAATGCTTTGCTGTGTCTAGGAAAAGAAAGTCCTAAAGGAGCTTCTGTGTTTTGGGGGAAAAGAAAAGAAACTCGTCTGAATATAATTAGTCTTCTCTTGCCTTTCAAAGATCTGTCCACCACTTTTTCTTAAAATATTCTCAGAAAAGACAGAATTTGCTACAGATTGGCAGATTGCAGACTCTTTTTTCGGCAGGGGAGTAGCTATAAGCCCCATAATTGCATTTCTGTATGGTCTGCAAACACCAGTTAGCACAGAGGAGAAATCTAACTATTGCTTTGAATGACTGTCTTGTTACTTCATATCACTTTTATGTTTTGTTCTCTAAAAGGCATTGTATTGGGGTACATACTTTGTATGTATGATAAAATTCGACCTCAGATGTGTGAAAAGGAAAAACAACAGTTACAACAACCGGCGTCGCATTGTGCATTCACTATTCTGGAATCCCAAAAATTACATTGTTGTAAAACAGTTTCTAACAATCGCAGCCCTTCCTGGGCACTCTTTTATTCTTATAGTTTCTGTCATAATTAATTATATAATTTATATTGCCTCTCTCATCACCTATTAATTTATTCCAAGGAGCCCCAGACCAGCCAGTCTCTTCCTTTTTGCGGTTTTCTGTTTTCCATCACCTCTGGGAAGTCCGGCTTGTTCCAACTTCTCACCCCTTCGTGAGCCTCACTTAACATGTACCTATCATGAGTTAGATAGGCACGAGGTCCAGATCGGGAGCTCAAGCAATCTGACCCCAACAAGATGCTTTCATATCACCCCCTGATAACAGTAGCTGAAGGTGTTCTAATGCCTTGCTACTCAAAGGGGGTGGTCCAGACCCAGCAGCACCTGCATCACTGAGAATTACTGCAAATGCAGAATGTTGGGCCTGTTCAGAACCAGCATTTTAACAAGATCCCCAGGGGATTCGTGTACATATGCCCGGACGTTTGCGACATGCTGCCCCAGTAGCCTTAAAGCATCTTCCACAGAGGGATCGAAGGACCTGCAGTAGTGTTGGTGAATCAGATCAGACTTCGTTCTGTCCCCGAGGAAAACAGGGATTCCAGGGAGAGTAGCTTCTAGTATTATGAGGGCGTTTTGACTCCTCCCTAGGGACAAGGCCCCCTTTTAACTGTATGTAATGAACACACTGAGGCTAGCAGAAGCAAATGCTCTGACAGCAAGTCAAGTCAATTAGTGAGTCAGTTTTATCCTGTCTGTTTATCCAAAACATCTTCCATGGTTCTTTCCCTTGACCCAAAACTGTAGATCCTAGAGATCCGTTTCTCTGCTGAACCCGTAACATTTTTAACACGTTTACTCATTAGACATTTAATCATAGAACTGCCTTGCCATTTGTAGGCCTTCATTAAGAGCTATTATACCTTGGTGTTTCTTAAAGCGTGTAGCACTGTGCTGTATACAAAGTATGTACCCAATAAATTAATGAATTAATGCCAGGTTTTTCAGGACATGGTTCTAGTCTTCGACATTAAAAAACTTTTTATCTTTTACCTTGAGGAACTTATTTCATTGATGCTGAGTGAGAACTCACTGAATTTTTCTGGAATCCATCAACATTTTTTTAGTCTGTTCAGATCATGCTACCAGTGGGTTTTTCGGTGATTGGTATTTTATTCATCATAAGGCAATTTTTTGCACCTCCATTACTTTTGCCTCTAAGAATTATTGGTCTCAGCCAGTAACAACAATCAGTTCTCACACCTCTTTCTGACTTTTTTTGAATGACTTTATTACGTATTTTTTTTTCCTTCTGACATTGTAACTGTACTCGGCAAAAAAAAAAAAGAAACAGAAAAAACTTTCCATAGAAACCTGTATCTCATGTTGCTGCCTTTTGCATCAAATCTCAACTTATTTATCATAATAACTGTAAATCTTATTACCTAGAATCTCGGAATCAGACAAATTTTTACAACAGGAATGCCTTTACATGAAATACATAGCCATTTGGTTTCATTTTTACTCTTAAATCATGCTACCACAATGCAAGTCTGAACTCGTGTTTTCTGTCTGGTGTGAGAAGCTCTTTGGTTTCTGCCTATGGATGCCCTATGTCCCTTTTCTCTTTAATACATATCCATGGCCATCAGTTAAATCTTTTCCCCAGATAACATTTTGAATAGCTGGCTCCTGATAGAGAGGCTTCCCTGATCTTCTCTGTGGATCCCAGGTGACTGATTATACGGCCCTGACTTTTTCTTTGAGGTCAGGGGTTGTGTCAATATCCTTGTTTCTTAAGATGCATCTTGGGGTCACAGGACCAGTTAGATGATTCCATGCGTGAATGAGACCAAGCCTTTCCCCCATTTCCCTTTCTGCTCTTATACATGTCTCAGGCCCTAGATCCCTTTAAACTGGACATCCTCACACATGCTTCTGCTTTTAGATTTTCTAACTGGTGACTGTTATCCCAATTTTCCCATTCTCTACCCATGCCCTCCAAACACATGCTGAAATAACACCTGAGTAGATGTCCTTTCCTCTCTTGGCTCTTCAGTTAGTTATACCAGTCAGATTTCCCTCCTTTTTCCTCTTCACAGCCTCACCAACAGGCCTGGCTTCCACACTCAGGTGACTTTATGTGTGTGGCTGCATGCATGTGCCTGTTATTAGAATGAAAATTCTTTAATGGAGAATCTCCCATCTGATTCTTCCCTGGCACTCTCTGTGCGTTCTCATTGAAAGATTGTTGCTGTTTAGAATTCATTACTTTTAAAGGCCAGAGAAACTGCTTATAAATCCAAGACGGGATTATAGGTTATACACACACACGCACATACACATATATAAATAATTTATATTTCTACTTATGTATTTATATTTAAATTTGTATATGCTTTTTTTTTTTTTTTCTAGACTGTTTACCTTCTCACCATCAAGTGTGTCATCAGGGGCTTTGTCATTTATAATAAAGCCACCTTGAGGGAACAATGGGCTTGTGGGAAATTTTGAATGATCTGATGCGTGTAAGTTTCTCTTTGCAGGGGAGGTTCCCTGTGCCTTCAGTCTTTAGCTTCTGTGAATTTGGGGGAGCTGCAGTCTGTGGGTGTTAAGACCTGTTGCTTTTCCATCGGTCACAGACTGCCTTTGATTCATCTCTCCTCTTGTGTGTGAATCTTTTGTAGAGGACCCAACGTGTTATGCCGGTAGGCGCCAAAAAAAGTCATAAAGTAAATCACATTATCTGACTCAAGATTTTTTGTGCCACTCCTGCCTTTCATTTTTTTATGAATTGCAGATTATCTCCTATCACTGGGATAGTTGGAGAAGGAGTAGTTGAACGAAGGGGTTTAGGTGCAGTGGAGAGCGTCAGAAGACACCTTTCTACCTGCTTGAGGGAAGACATCCCCTGTTGCAAAGGTGACTCCTGACTTTAACAGCACAGTTTCCAGACATGCTCCTGCCTCTCTTCCAGCCGGATTGTCACCCAGGGAGCCCCTCTTCCAGGGGAATTGGGGAGCTTTCCTGAATTCATAACATTACTTAAGCATGGACTAACAATGCCCTATCTGCACTATCTCGGGGAATCAGGAGATGAAACAAGAATTTTCTGTCTTAATATTCTGTGGCATATTATAAAGAGAAATGGTTGAGATAGAATACTTTTAATTTGATGTACTGTTGGTTAGCTTTCAGAACTGCTGAAAACATTTCTCTTTCAAGATTTTGATGATGCCTTTGGTGAGGATGTTTGTGGCCGTTACGTAATCACTTATGCAGCGCTGTGTGAAACGTTTGGCCAAACTCAAGAGTGTCTCCTGTTACCAGCTACCAGCTTATTAATGTAATATTTGTATCTTCAGGGCAAGGAAGGAACCTGGTTTCTTGATAGTCCCATTTTACTTTTTGAATAACTGTTGGAACTACAGTTACCTGTGCTCCAAGCTTATTGACTTGGTTACTCCTCAAGGTATAACTCCTTCTTAAAAGCGACTGACTAGGGGCGCCTGGGTGGCTCAGTGGGTTACACCTCTGCCTTTCGGCTCAGGTCATGATCTCGGGGTCCTGGGATCGAGCCCTGCATTGGGCTCTTTGCTCAGCAGGGAGTCTGCTTCCCCCTCTCTCTCTACCTGCCTCTCTGCCTACTTGTGCTCTCTGTCGTATAAAAAAAGAAAAATATTTAATTAAAAAAAAAAAAGTGACTGACTGAATGGTAGATGTCTGTGTGACCCATATTCTGCCAGTCCAAACAGTTTTGTTTTTCTCTCTCTACTTTGATTCAGACATTCATCTTTAAGTTCTGGAAGGGAAATCTTCGCCTTGACCTCTGACACAATGTACCATCAGTACTTTAATAAAATTTATGGTAAAGCAAGTCATGGTGAGCATTTTGTAAGGTGCCAACTGTCCAATCACTCTGTTGTACCCCTGAAGCTAATATCTAATATTGAATGTCAACTGTACTTCAGTTAATATTAATGGTAATAATAATGAGAAAAGAGTCTTTAGAGGGAGTCCCTGAAAATCTCGGGAAAAACTGATCCAGTGTCACTTCTTCCCAGTTACAGGAAGTGACCGTGGAACCCACCTTGGCACTTGTGCTCTCCGAATGGAAGTGCCTTGAAGTTAATGAAGGGGCCGGAGGTGGTAGTTGAAAGCAGCCACTTGTGTGCCCTTTATCAGCAGTGACCAGGGCTGCAGTGGAAGATCCAGATGTTTGTGAACATGTCTGCCCACAGCCCCCTCTGGCACATATCTCTTGGGAACATATAAAATGTCTTTTGTTGTTAAAATGGCTGTTAAATGAATATGAAAAGCACAACAAACATCGTAAAAATAGTCATTTGCCAGCCTGTCCAGGCAGATAAAAAACTAGTGTCAGGAAAACAGAAAAGAGCAGGGATTTGAATAACTTTATTCTTTTTGAGGCTTATGGGGGAAAGAGCACCCGTAGGAAAAAAGGAAAAAAGGCTGGTGTGATAACTTTGAAGAAAACATGTTGACCATGTCTGGCTATAATTTTTTAATAGTCCCTCATGTTAATAGAGTGTTTTATGTAAACTGTTTCACCTGGATGTCATATTTAATTTTGGAAACAACCCTCTGAGTGGGTATAATTACCCTGTTTTACAGATAATATAGAAACAGAAGCCCAGAAAGATGAAACTGTCTGAGGCATTGTAAAGACTCACAAATTTGTGTTTCTGTCATTTTACCATTTTTTTATCTCATGCTCCCTTGCTGTCTAATTTTCTAGGTAAATGTAAGACAAACACTACGGTCCTATTGTGTTTTTATATTTCTGTACCGAACTTGTAAAGAGGGGATGGTAGGGTTCACATCAGAAGCCCTGTTCTTTGCCTCAAAAATCAGAAGCCATATTGAGGACGGGAGAATTCCCTCCTTCAAGACACACTTCTCTGAGGGCTTTGTCCCTGAGTCTGACTAGAGTTTAAGGCTATGTAATGAGTCATTTTTCTTTTTCTCCTTCTCTTTTGGGGCAGTTTTTCTTTTACACACTGTGTAGTCTGCCTTTTTGAGGGTCATGTCATGCCTACCAGTAGACACAGGTTGCCTTTTATAAAAGACTGTGGTAGTTGCCACAGCCCTGTCGTTTTGCTCTTCTCCAGAGCTTCAAGGTCCTTCACATAATCAGGGAGATGGACATGTTTACACAGGAAGGGTGTGTCTTCGCCATATAGGCCTGGAGGTCAAGTGTTCTTTGGCTTCCTTTCCCAGAACTTCTTAAAGATGAATGTCTGAATAAAGATTTGGAGAGGAACATGATTGTTTTGACTGGCAGAACAGAAGAAATACAGACATCTAGGATTTATTTAAATTACTTTTATATAAAAGAACTTATATCTTGAGGAGTAGCAAAGCCTTCTTATTTGACTGACATTTTCAAAGGCAATGGTAAAGAATCACCTTCATGAGCAGAAACTTCATTTGTTTGCCAGCCACATGAAGGTAACGGATACTCCTGCCTGCCTGCGATTTGTTCTATAGAATATCATTTCCCCCACAGCATCAAAAGGGAAGTTGAGTCATGATGTCCTTTAACTCCATTTTGGTTAAGGAAAGAGGTTAAATCAGCTCCCATGTTGTATAGTATGGACTTCTTTCTCCTCTTTTCCACCATTATTCATCAAGATGATTTTCCAGTGGATTTGGGATTAAGGATTATTCTGATCCTTCCACCTTTGTGAAAATTTCCCAGAAGAGATCAGCTTCTTTAAGGGATGACTAGGTTCATGAATTTATATGGAAAGTGGAGAGACCTTCAAATTAGAATAGATTTCAGTGTTACCTTTTTGTGTACTTCTTATCTAAAAGGGATGCCATAGTAAATATTCTAGAGGACTACCCTTTATATCATCCTTTAAAAAATGGTAATTTGTATATACTGTTTTCTGTTAAAGTAGATGTAATTATATTTTGAAAAATATCCAAATTTTGAACATCTCAGAGATGGTCCTTCAGATGTCGTACATTGGTGGTGCTTAATATATAAATGGAATAAGAAAGAAAAAAAATCAGAGACTAGGAAGAGAAATTAAATTGTAGGACTATATTGACTTAAAAGTTGTTTTTTTTTTGTGTGTGTGTGTGTTGTATCTATTTAGCTCCGAGATTTTTCTGAAGGAAAGGCTTATCCACAACTGTTAACTCTGATCTAAGGAACTATTTATTACTGATTTCACTGGTAGTTTATCTAAAGGGAGATACACTTTCTTACGTTTGACTTTTCTGAAATCATTATTCATTTTGCCATGTGGGGTCAAAACCCTTTAAAAATTCAGCTTTCTCAAGAAATCTTCTCCTCAGGTTTTCCAACAGATCTTCCTTCAAACTTATTGTGCTCTTGGCCATTGGCAAAGGATTTCTACCTTTAAAAAGATAGGAATTTGTGAAACTCCTACTAAAAAATTAAGCTAAAAATGACCTTCCAAGGAGAATTTGTACAATAGCAACCAAATACCTTGACATCAATTATGTTGATGATTCCTGCCTCATCCCAAAACATTATTAGAGTTTTAGTCACATAAGAAAATCACTTGAGGGGCGCCAAGGTGGCTCAGTCGGTTAAGCGTCTGCCTTCAGTTCAGGTCATGATCCCAAAGTCCTGGGATCCAGCCCTGCATTGGGCTCCCTGCTCAGTGGGGAGCCTGCTTCTGCCTCTGCCTCTGCCTCTCCCCCTGCTCATGCTCCCTCTCTTTCTTTCAAATAAAGAAAATCTTTTTTTAAAAAAAGGGGTATATAAAAGCTATATACACTGATTAAAATGTTCTGTTATAATGCCCTTTGTGACTTTCTTAGCAGCCAGACCAAGCTGCGAAACATAGTTTGTAGTATACCTGCCCTCCTTCCTCTCTCTGGGACGGTCC
Organism: Neogale vison; assembly: GCF_020171115.1. Lineage (NCBI taxonomy): Eukaryota > Metazoa > Chordata > Mammalia > Carnivora > Mustelidae > Neogale > Neogale vison. Next base: position 153,412,123 of record NC_058096.1, read on the forward strand.
GCTTTCTCTAACCCCCAAGTTTGTTCCTGTTTAGTTCTTTGCTCCATACAGAATAAATCCTTTCCTGAACCATATTTATTTATTTTTTCTACTTCTGGCTGCACATAAAAATCATCTGGGGAGCTTTTAAAATAATCCAGTGCCCGAGCCAAACCCCTGAAGTTCTGAATCATTCGCCTGGTGTAGGGCCCTGGCATCAGTATTGCTTGGAAAAATCCCCAGATGGTTCTGTTGTAGAACCCAGGTTGAGAAACACTGATTGCTACAAATGAAGTATTTGAACAGAGAAGTCAAGGTATTCACTTAAAGCCCCTCAGCAAAGCAGTACCATTGGTTAGGGTCAGAAGATCCTACCTTCTGACTGTAAATCCAGTATAGCAAATAAAAGAAAGGCTTTGTTACAGAACTATGGGAGAATCAAAAATCCCTTTCCTTCTGGAAACTCACCAGCAGAGCAGGGTTAAATGCTCCTGTAAAAGCCTGTCTCACAGTACTCGTGTTTGAAAATCAAGGTCGAAGGGACTGGAGCACTGTAGGGTGGGTTGCAGGGGTTGTGACTTTCCAAAGGAACTAACAGTTGACCTGGCTCGGAAAGCCTGGACACCCCTCTGTGGTACCATTCACTGTCCACTTGTCAGCAGTGGTGTTTCTGTGCTTGCTTCAGGAAACTGAGGCACAGCTGGGGAGAAGCTTGCATGGGATGCACGCCCACCAGCCACACCGCGGAGGTGTCCAGCTCTCCCAAGCCACAGCCGACGTGGGCAGTCAGCACACTCTCTGTCTTGGGCCTCTCCTCGTGGAAGATGGCAGACACCAGTGTCCTTGGAGAAGCCATTTTCTGAGTCCCTCTCCAGTCGAAATAACCCCCACAGCGGCGGGCAGAGGCACTGAACTCTTTCTGAGGCCTGGGAAGACCACCCTGGGGATGGGAGGTCCTGTGGGGAGGTAGAAATGCTGGGGGTGAGGAAGGCAGAAGGAGTTAACGTACCATAGAGTTTCTGGTTAGGGGCTGCTCAGCAGAAAGATAATCAGACTAAGGAAGCCTTAAATACCAGGCCATGTTGTGGTGGCTTAATTCTCTGAGTCACTGGCCAGTTAAGTGGGGACATGGCATAATGGAGCCATCGCAAAACCAAGAGTTTGTGATATGAAGGCTGTGAATGCCTTTCCTCTTTGCCCCCAGTGGCTGCCTCTGTAGTTAGCTGAGGGCAGGGGCGCCCTTCACATCCTGCCCATGCACCTGGTCGGCCCCTGGGCCCTTCTTAGGGGTCCACTGTCAGCACCTCATGATTTTTTAGAATACCAGTTCCTTCATGGTACCTCAAAAGCTATATGGGGAAGCTCAGAAGTGTCCCAGAACTTCTAACATTTCCACCTTCTGTTTAGGTTTTGTACAGTTCTCACTCCATACGAAGGCGTCTGCTGACTCCTCTGGAATGAGGTGTGAACAAACCAAGCAAGGGTGCAAACGCATTAATTCCAAAGGGGTGCTTGCTTTTGCCGGGGCCTCACTCGTAGACCTTTTCCTGACATGTTCACACCCCAAGTATCTCCAACATACGCTTCATACTTTTAGAAATCTGAAGAATTTAAAGTTTCAGTTGGGTAGAGCCTCAGTGGAATACTTTTATTATATCTAATGCCGTTTTAATGAGCTTGAGACGAGGGAGGTGGGGTTGATTGGACATCTTATATAAACCTTTGCAAGGAATTTACTAGAGGTGACACATGGCTACTAAGCACTTGAAAATGACTAGTGCTACTTGAAACCAAACATGTGATTTTATTTTACTTTAGATAGAGTGGAGAACGATGCCAATAGCCCAGAAATGTGGTGTTTAGGGAGCTTTTGACTTCTTAATCACCATGACAATATCGGGACAAATTGTGTAACCCTTTTAGGCAGTAGCGCTGTTTACTAGAACTTTCTGCAATGATTACAGTATCTTGTATCTGTACTCTCCACTGCGCTAACCATTAGTCACCTGGAGCTTGGAATGTGGCAGGTGTAACAAAGGAACTGAGTTTAAAATACTATTTTATTTCCATTACACTTAAATGTAAATAGCCACACATGGCTATTGGCTACCATAATGGACAGAACAGTTACAGAAGATCCTTTAAAATCATCTTTCTTTTCAGGTCCTCTGAAGGAGCACAGTCAGGTAATTTCTTAGCCTCTGTAGTCCTAGTGGGGCCGATTACATTATTTCTATCTTTCCATCCCTGTACTTGGGAATTGTAGGCTGTTTCTGTCCTGGACACATGATATTCTAATGTTTATGGAAATACCCTTTAGTAGTACACTTTAATTACAATACTTTGTTCTGGGAAGATCTAGCCAGGCCTCTTTTCATCAGTGTTTTCAGTTTTAGTCTTAAAAGGGCTATAAAAATAGCATTGTCTTGCAAGAAAAAAAAATGCTTAAAGTCGATGGCCGTGGAGCAGTAGGGATTATAAAACATTCAAACTTATCCTGGAAATATTGGATAAAAAAAGAAGCTAAGGAGGCAGGTAGAAGTCTCTAGGGAGAAAACTTGTCCTGGAGGAATGCTTTTAATTAGATTTAGCTTCCCCCAAAAGAGTCTAGCAAAGTGGCTTTCCCTGAGGACATTGGGATTTTCCCCTGTGAATAAATTCTCTCCCCCATCGGCCATCCCTCTACTATGTCCTTCTGCACACTCACCCTTACTTGACATGCCGTGACTTAAACCTTCCAGAAAACCTTGGAAAATAAGCCAGTATTTTTTTCTCAAATGTTAATTTCCTTGCTTTAGGCTTATCTAGGCTTTGACTAGAAACTCAATCTGTGTGCCTCTGCTCTGCTTTATGTTTCAGTCATTGAAATGGGGCTTAGTAAGAATTACTTGATACCTTAGGAGTCAGATGATCCTTCCCCCCCCCTTTTTTTTAACATTCTTTTATCTTAGGCGCAGGGATTTGCATTTTGAGAGGCTTTGCCAGCTGACTTGAGCCCTCACAGGTTTTAGCTTGTTGCAAACTGATTTTGGCCCATTTTTCTCACTTCTGGAAACTTCTGTTGCTGCCACTCATGGTTTATGAGTTTACTGGGGAACTCTAGTCCTAGTCCATAATTGTCTGGTGTCCCTACCTCAGCAGTAAATACTACAGATCTCCCATCATTTCCTACATAATGCATCCCTTAAGAAATCGGGACGGAACATTGATTACAAAGGCCATCCAAGCCAGTAGACAAGACTTTTCCCTGTGGCACTTTTCTGGCTCTACCCTACTTCTCCTTCCATGTCCCTTGTAGCCTCTGATGTCAGAGCTCCCTGGAAGCCGAGAAGCGGAGGTTTTTCAGGATTTCTTCAGATCAGTGTTGTCCAATAGAACATTCTATTGTGATGAAAATGTTCTACATCTCTTCTGGTGACACATGGCTACTAAGCACTTGAAAATGACTAGTGCTACTTGAAACCAAACATGTGATTTTATTTTACTTTAGATATTTATGTTTATGAATTAAGTTATTTAAATTTAGAAAGCCAGGTCCATGTGTACTCCTGGACACCATATTATACATTACACATATTACACAGTGTGACACCAGACTGTTGGCTTCAGAAAGCATCTTTTTTTGAGTCCCCAAAGTCTTTTTTTTTTTTTTAAGATTTTATTTACTTATTTATTTATTTGAGAGAGAGAGAGAGAGGAGAGAGAGAGAGAATGAACAGGGAGGGGGCTGAGGGAGGGGGAAAAGCAGACTCCCCACTGAGCAGAGAGCCCGATGTGGAACTGGAGTCCAGGACCCTGGAATCATGACCTAAGGCAAAGGCAGATGCTTAGCTGACTGAACCACCCAGGTGCCCTGCCCCATGATCTTCTACCTTTGTGAGCCAGTCGTTCCCAGAAAAGAAGTTCTCTTCTGAACTGACTTCTTTATACTGCTAATTTTGATTAATGGAAACTTGAGCTTTTTATTTTTATACTGTTAGACGCTGCACAGATTGTTCACACTCTCCACAACTGGGTTCAACATGCTTTTTTCCCCCCATTGTCCTATTTCTTCTGTGAGCATATCTTTATTCCTTGTCCAACAACTGTAAATTTGCATTATTATTATTATTATTTTACTAATAAGAGGAATTTGTCAGAAAAGTAGATGTTTTCTCCAGGAACCTAAGGAAGGGATATGAAACATGGCGTCACAGCACAGAGGGATATGAAAAACTGAAAACAAGTGTTTTTTGTGTGTCAACTACCACATGCCAGTCAACATCGAAGATTCTAGAGTAAAGCAATGAACGAAACAAAGTCTCTTGTGCTCAAGCTAGCAAACAAGATTCTACTAATATGTTGGGGATGTTAAGTGCAGGGTGAGGGGCAGAGACTGATGATGAGTAATTTTAGAAAGGGTTGTCATACTGCTATCTGAAGAAGACATCTGTCTGGAGTAAGAATGTTCCAATTGGAGGGAATAGCAGGTCCTAATGTCCTAAAACCAGAGTGTTCGTATTACCTCTTCATACTATCTCCATATCCCCATGGTCTCTCATCTTCTCTTCTCTCTCTCTCTCTCTTTTTTTTTTTTTTTTTACATTTATAGGTACATATTTCTAGATTAGACTCCTCAAGATAAGGAGTCAGTCCACAACCCCATTGGTGTTGGTAAAAAGGTTAGATTAAGATGGATGAGAGACCACACAGTGTAGTCCAAATGTGCTTTCTTGGTCACCACTAGAGGCCATGCAGCAATTTACATGTCTCAGCTCTCATTCCAGAACTGGGTAGTTTCCAGAACTAGGGAGGTTGAACGAGTCAGATTATTTGAGTGGGGGGGGGGCAAATCCAAGGGGCAGAAGTTTGCTGCCTATGAGAGTGTTTCAAAAGTCTTCTGAAGAACTCAAAGGTATTGTCATTTGACTTCCCAAAGACAATTCAAAACATTTCAGAGTTTGAGTTGCTTACTGCAAGCTTAGCCCTAGTAATGAATGTTATTTTCGTATGCAAATATCACTGTTCCCAGTGGTGGAAGGAGCCCCCTGTATTCCAGTACCAGTGGCAAGAACAAGGCAGCTCACAACTGTGGGTATGGCTCTCATTTTCTGTATCGAAATGACTACTGAAGTCTATCTTGACTCCTCCACAGCTTGCTGACAATGAAAGCAACATCCTTATGTAAATTCTGTCTTCTCACCCACTTCGGTGGGGTTGTTATGGCGTGAAGGGAGGTTGACTTTTTACTCAGTGTAGAAGAGCATCACGCAAATCGTAGCTCCTCTACCTTACGAGGTCCCTCTCTGCTGTTTACTGCAAATAACATTAAGGTCATGACAGCGATGAGTAATGCCCAGGAAAGGCATAAGTCTGCCTCACACTTTCTCATCCAACTGCACTGTGAGAAAACAAGCAGAGTTGCCCAGTTTAAGGGCAGATTCTCAGATTTCATTTCAAATTTCCTACCCTTTGTTGTCCCTTCTTGAAGGCTTCACAATACTTAAAACACCTTTCTTTTTTATTTCACTTCCTCTGTTTGAAAAACACGAAGGGGAGGTTTCAAAGTATTTGGTGTTATCTTACAAACCAAAGTGAATCTTAATGTGCCTTTTAGTTCTCTTATGCCGACTAGGCAAGGGCAGTTTGGCTGCTACTCATTAGTTAAAAGTCTCCCCAATTTTTTTTAGAAGTAGATCACAGTTTATTAATATAATGCTAAAACTATACCAGGAGTGGTTTTTACTTTCATTTCCTTAAAACTGACTGTAATTTCTTTGCCTTAATTTTTACTTTAGGGAAAATCAGCCTTAAATAGATAGCATAGTAGAAAGAGCTTGATTTGAAATTTTTGGCTTTTAATTTAACATTTATTGAGCCCCTGTTTTGTGACACACCCTGGGCCAAGGCTGTCCACCTTGGAACAAGATAGATAACGGTCCCTGACCCCATGAAGCTTACAGCCCACTGTCAGCCCACCTCAACAAGTTACTTTAAATGCTTCCCTCTTCTGTAAAATGGAAGCAAAAATGCTAATCTTCATAGCCATTTGTCAGATGTAATCACAGTATAGATCAAGTAATAGGATATTTTTGTACAATCATATGTGTTATTATGACTTATCAAGGACCCAGAAATGGATTCAGAGTAAATAGAGATTTTTCTAATGCTAGAGATTGTTTTCTTTTAAACTGCTAGAGTGAATGTCTATGCTCAAAACCAGAATTTCTTCCACATCCTCCATAAAATTAGAGGAGATGCCTACAAGAGCTGAATGGAAAGTGATCCTTTGTCATCAGACATCCTTTTCCTTCCTACCAACCTTGGGATGCACGAGTGTTCATTCTACAACATGGACCCGCTGCAGTGATCAGGTTTAAGCCCGATTGTGAACAGGGGATGTGGACCCCCCACAATTGCAAACAGTGGGTTTCTCAATGTGCAGAGATCACAAAACTTAAGCCACTCTGCTTGATTGTCCTGAAGCCATTTTTCTTATAAGCTAAAGAATAGTATCTCGTTCTGTTTAACCAGAACTGCCAGGTCAGACTGGGGCACGTTTGAATGACTGAACTCTCTTGACTTTTGGGGGTTGAAATGTGAGTATTTTCCAAAATGAAAGGGATTTGAAGATCATCCTATTCAGCCCACCTCTTCGACTGGTCAAAGGTTGGCCACAGAGAGTGGCTGAGTAGCTTCCTGGAGGACCCAAAGCCTCTCACTGTGGGTCCAGACCCTTCTCTGCTGCAGGCTGCTTCTGACTCCCAGTGTGAGCTCTCCTACAGTGGAAATTCTATAGCAATACCACATAATTAATTTTTACATCAGTAAATGGCTTCAAGGAGAAGATATTAAGGAATATTGCTTTCCATATATCTGAATGGCACAGAACACTTCTTAACTAGATACTTAAAAATCTAGTCGAATTGTTGCTCATATTCTCCCCATTTTCTCATCAGCTGTGAATCAAACTGTATGGGTTTTATTTCCCTGAGAAAGAAGGCCACCCGTAACTTCATTTCAACATTTTAGAACTCCATGATCTTCGGGCGCCTCAGTGCCTCCCCATCTCTGCTTGTCAAACTCAATAATTTTATTAGCACATTGCCAAATAACGCACGAAGCGCCTCAAAACCAAGGCAGATCAGCTCTCCCTGGTGAATATTGTGCAAGAGTCAGCAGAGGATTCGAGAATCGAACTCAGTCCTCAAGTTACTAGCTATTTGCCAGACCTAATCAGCTGACGATGAACAATATTTTAAAACCAGAGGATCTGGCTCTGGTAGGGTGTTTAAAGATCCCCGCACTCTTGGAAACTTGACTGTAACAGTGGTTGATTCCATTAGATTTCTTTGAAAGCTTCGGATCGTGGTGGTAAGAAAAAGTTACTATATTTCAGTTTGTCTGTTCACTCAAATTTCCTGAAATATTTTGTAGAAGTCATCAAACTGCTGCATTCTGTTGATGAGTAGGAATAGATTTACCAAACTCTCAATTATCTTGTCATGACTTTCCTGTAATTTTCTTTTGAGAGAGAGTGTTGCACGTCGCGTTACTTTCCTAACCAGAGTGCTTGTGTGGCACTTTCTATTGTCTGGACAACTTCACATGTAGTCCAAGCCTGCTTTCTCTTCCTCCTGACCCTAGAGAGTACCATTTCATAGATCAAGAAATGGGGTTCTGAGAAGTGGGGTGGTTTGCCTTGGGTCCCATGGCTCTGATTAATGGCAGAACCTGAACTCTGAAGTCTTTGACTTTAAAACCGTTGTACTTCACCAAGCTGCCTCTATTATATGTCTCCCCAAATGCGTGAAGTAATTGCAAAGAACCAAAGCTCTTTTCTAAGAAACATATTGCTCCTCTGCCCCTACCTGCCCTCTACCCAACTCCTTCTGGCCACACTCTGTCTTTGCCTTCTGCCAGAGGGAGCATAAAGTTCTGCCCAAGAACCTTTACCATGCGGATGGCTATCACTCTGCTAGGATCAGGAGGGCTGACGGTTTTCTTCTGACACTTGGCTTTGTTTCTCATGAGCTGTTTCTCATTGACCTTCGATAGTTATTTTACCTCTTCGACCCTTAATTTCCCCATCTATAAAATGGCGATGACAAAATTACATGGCGGTTGTGATGAGTAAATGAAATAAGCATCACAACACTTGGTATTGAACTAGGCATTTGGTCTGCATTCAATAAATGGTGTAGAAATACCTATTATGATTACTAGCATTATGATGATGGAGATGATGATGTTCCCATGCAGATCTGACTTCTCAAGTAGAAAATTTTCCTTTTCCTTGAACTGAAATATGAGTGTCCATATTCATGAATCAAGTACATATTGGAATATATCCATATTAGAGAGTTACACATGAATTTTTGCATTCCAGTTAAACTTCCAATACTGGGAGCCCCTGGGTGGCTCAGCTGGCTAAGCATATGACTCTGTTTTGCCTCGGGCCATGATCTCAGGGTCCTGGGATTGAGTCCAATATTGGATTCTCTGCTCAATGGGGAGTCTGCTTCTCCCTCTTCCTTTGTGTCCCCACCCACCTCTCTTTCTCTCAAATAAATACAAAATAAAATCTTTAAGAAATTAAATAGACCTCCAAGAGTGGAAGAAATAATTGAATAAACATGCTAAAAAAAATCATTAATGGTAAAAATTCAGATGGCTGCAGGGACCAGAAGGAGTACCAGGGAGGACAAACACGGATCCTCGTGCCACTTTAAGGGCCCAGCCCCCCTTTCCAACTGACTGCGGGCTCTCCTCAAGGGACCCTGTAGGCCCACTGCTGCCACATCTCTTTATTTTCTTAAATGGAGTTGGAAATACAGCTTTTCATGCAAAATATCCTCATTTTAACACTTGGGGCAGAGGACCTCTGGGGACTGTACGTGGCTCATACAGTTCCTGCTCCAGTGTCTCCCAGACGGGTCTACTCTTGGGTTACCTGATGGTCAGAAACCAAGCATCTGAGGCCTCACCCCTCAAAAAAGGATTTCGTCTGTGTGCTGAGATATTCCCTGTCCTTTTCCATAGCGGGAATATGGGAATCAACTGCTTTGACCAGTATTTTCTCATACTTGATATAACTGTAATTGAAACATCTCTCAGGCACCAGCCAGGCACCAGGCCACTGCAGGACATTTTGAAGAGAAGGGGAGAAAGCCTCTACAGAGAACTTTCTAAATGAAAAGCCTGCTCTCACCAGAAACTGATATGCAGGCCAAATTCCTTACTTCGTTGAAGCAAATGGTTCATCTCAAGTGCCTGTTTTTCTGATTCTCTAAGAGTTTTTACCTTAAAAAAAAAAAAAAATCCCTTCCCAGATTTTCCATTAGTTTTGGAATTTGGCATTAGGCTGCCTCAGCACTTCGAGATAAAGTATTGTTTAAAAATCTAAAAATGCATAACTTCATTAAAAAGCACATCTTCATGAAGAACCTTTTCATTTCCAAGGTTCTTTTAATAAAAATCATTTTTGTACTTTTTCTTTTTCTTTTTTTTTTGGTTCCCTGCAAGAGCGTAAGCATCTTGAGGAGAAAGGATTATGTCTTATGCTATCCGCCTTTGCGATCACGGTTTAATAGAAGGCTGCTCACAGAGCAAATATGTAATACTATTGGTTTATGTTGGCTAATTTTTCTGGTAACAAATTATTTGAGCTGAATTGGAATGCGATAGCACTCCATAAATCGTGTGTTCATTATCTTGCCTCTATCAGGCTATTTACCAATGTTGTTTTGACTGTCACCAAGGAGTTAGCTAATCATACTTACTTGCAATAATCTCTGGGTCCTTTCGCTTGTTGCTACAGTATACCATCCAAGTTGTATCGCCTCAGGGAGAATTGTTTTTTTCAGTTACTATTACTTTACATAAAGTACCAACTTTCAAGCACTTCCCAGCAGAAGAACAGTTAATATTTTGACAGTGTGAAATAGTGCCAAATTATACTCCTTTACTTGATATGGTATCCCATTTACATTGATGTGGCTTGATGTTTTCGGCTGGTTTCGTCTTTTCCTCAGCCCCCACCCCTGCATGCTCCTGGGGTTGGCTCATCTCAGAGTCTCTACAGTTAGGACTTGCCAGATGAATACACTGTGAAAATCAGCTTTCTCAATGATCAACTAAAATTTACATGTATGGACGGTGGTGTTTGTTGCTGACTGCTCACCCCTGCCCAGCTCTCTGGGGGCTGTTTTTCTACTAGATCCCTATTAAAGATGAAGAGGAATAATTGAGAATGCTAACAGTTTTTCAGCTCTTTGAATATGGCAAAAATGCTAGCATTCTGAAATACTGACTTTGGCAATAACAGAGATATTTCCGTCTGCAAGAGTCATTTTAAATGTTTGGGTTTTGTCACCTGATATGTGACCTGATTCTGGGACATATATCCAAAAAAAAGAAAGCAGATTCAGCAAGTGTTGGGAGAACTCAAGCTGCACTTCATCCTCAGCGAGCCAAGAAATTCAAGGCTAAGCACGAAAACAGAGTGTGCATATTGGGAGCTATTTGGAGCTCTAGGGATTGGGGAGTGTTCAATTGAGAAGTTTGCTATTGAAACCCCAGCTCAGTTATTTTATGTTTGTCACTAGAAAATGCTAATTACTTTTCCATTCAGCTACAGCTTGTTTTATTCTATATGTGGCTTTAAAAAATTTCCTTGTAAATCAAATCTTAAAAATCGTCTTTTAAAGACATAGTCAAGTTTTCAATTTAAAGTACCCTGTTGGATGAGTCCCTTTGAAACATGCCTTAATCCCTTGATTTGCTTGTTGGGCGAATACAGATTTCTATGTTTGTTTATGCAGTTTCCTTAAAGCAATCCATAGTGAACAATTCAACTCATTTTAGCTAAAAAGGAAAAAGAAAAAAAGAAAGAAAGAAACTGAAACCATCAAAGCGAAATTCCTCAGTAGAAGAAATCAAAGAGAAACATGCACACACACACACACACGCGCGCACACACGCGGGCACACACACACACCCCTCCTCTCCATTTCGTTCAGAGTTCCCTAGGTTTCAGGGAAGTTTCAATAGGCTGGTTGACAACTGTCCAGATTCATTAGTTTATTTGCCAGCCCCTGAGTTTTAAGGTTTTAAACCAGGCCTTGAATTTATTCAGTTCATTTCTAGAGTAGACTATTTCTATTATAAGAGTAGGCAGACAAAGTCTGAGATTCTGTTCCTGGCCCTTGTGCTTCTGCTGGGACTTTTTCTCTGCCTTCTTAAGTCTCCTTGCCTTTTGTAAATCTCATCTGGGTCAAGCCAGGCCTATGAACGGCATGCACACCAGAGCATTCATGGGCCCCTCAGCCTTCCCATCTGTAGAATTCAGGAAATATCTTTTCTATTAGGCTTTGACTGGAATGATTTTTCTGCCATTTCAAAAGAGATTTTAGCATATGGACCAGGTCATCCTTGGGAGGTTTTTTGTTTTTTTTTTGTTTTTTTGTTTTTTGTTTTTTTGGAGGTTGTTTTTTTTTTTTTTTAAAGTATTATTATTACAGAAGATTTGCATGAAAATGTTCTGAAATAAAATGAAAGAATTGATGGGTTCAGGCTGCTTGTCTCTATTTCTCTCCTTCCCAAAGCCTGGTCTCCAGGTTAACTATGTGATGGTTTTAGACTGATCCTGGGGCCCAGAGACCATGTGGAACCATCACTTGAAGGAAAGCCCGCCTCCCCTGCTCCCAAGATGTTTATAATTAGAGAATGAGGGTTCAAGCACTTTTAAAACTGAAAAAGAAGGTATTACTTTGTGTTAGAATCTCCAGGTATGCCATAGAGAAGAAGAATATGCCGGAGATATCTTTGACTTAATCACGAGGTGTTTTTTGTTTGTTCATAGTAATTGGCCAAAGTATTTTATTCACTTGGAAATGTCGTTCTTTCATGAAGGATCATGAAGGCACTCCTCTGAGGCTGCTTGACTTGCTGCTTTGTTCTGGAGGGGAGGACGTGTGTGATGGGCCCATACACTTGTCCCACCTGGTCTCGGGGGCCTTGGGGTGTTTGTTGCCAGCATCACAGACCATGGCGGCTGTCTGCCAGATGGTTGCCTCAGTGTCTGACTCTGAAATGCCAACTGCAATTAAAAACCTTCTTTCAGAGAACAAGTCTTTCAATTCTGGGCCCATATGGTGATCAGAGCCTCTGGGCCTATGATCGTTTAAGAGGCCAGACTCAAGAGAAAAGCAGATGGAAAGAACTGTAAGATGAGACTTGCCCATAAAAAAAAAAAAAAAAAAAAAAAAAAAAAAAAGGTGAGGAATAGTATTTAATTTTGCTGGATCCAGCATGAGCGTAGAAAGGGAAATAGTGGCCAGTCAAAGACTTGGGTTCACCCTCGCCTTCCCACTCAACACGTGAACCAGCAGCATGGGCAGAGCCGGGACCAGTCTCAGCTCCTACCTGGAATGCTCAGTTTAATGAGGACTTGGCCATGTTACAGGACCCAGTTCTTCCATCAAACATTAACCTGGGCGTTGCTGTGAAGGTGCTTTGCAAAAGTGATTAACTGCAATTGGCTCAGTGAAAGTAAAGGAGGTTATCCCCGGTAATGTGACTGGGCCTCTCCCAATCAGTTGGAAGGCCTTGGGAGCAGAAAAGGTTTCCCAGAGAAGCAGTTTCTGTCTCAACACTGCCGCATTCATTCCTGCCTGACTTTGCAGGCTGCTGGACTGCCCTATAAATTTCAGACTTGCCAGCCCCCCTATTGCATGAGCCAATACACTACCCCACACCTGTGAGTTAAACGTATTCCCAAAAGCTTTGTGTCCCTCTTAACATCTGAGAAGCACGGCTGAGAAGCATACTGAGTTCTGTTCACCAGTTGCCATGGATTATTCTTTGAGAGGCTGCACATAGTTGGATCAGTTTTCGTGGTCCTGCTCTGAAACATAGAGCACTCCGCAAGACAGCCACAGGTGTGTGTAGAATAAATGGATTCTTCATTGCCCCCCAAAACACAGCACTAAACAACAGTAGGTAGATGCATGAATTCAAATGGGCATGAATGCCTTTCTGGCAAAGCATTTAAGATTATTTGTAGAGTCTTGAGATTTTTACCTACTAGCTCAGTTAATAGTTGACACCATTCCAAAGATACAGACTAAGAATGTATATCCAAAATTCTCTATATTTATCTGGAGTAAAGCTAAGCCTTACTAGGCTGCTCATCATTGACCTTCAAAGACAACAGTACTTTTCCAGCAATAGACACAGCTAAGCATTTACTTAATTCATATTCTCAAGACCTGGAACTTGTGTCTCCAGGCAATGAGTTTGGGGGAAAATGTGCCCTAAAATGAGGAAGGCAGCATGACCTAGACTGAAGGGCTTGATATTACTCACGGGGTTATTTGAAGAGAAGTGAACTATGATGAACCATGTGATCCCATCATATGCTGAAAAGAAACTGTCCAGGCTCACTTCCTTCAGCGCATGACTTTCTAGGTGAGAGACACTCTTATTGGAACCTCTTTCTTGGGGGAACATCATGAAGAGCTGATTTGCCCGTTATGGGTAGAAAATTCCCTGGAGATGGTCACCGGGGCACAGAGGGCCTACAGACACTAAAATACACTACCTTAATATGAGAACAGATGAGCTGAAGACACAGGAGAGTCATTTAACCTGCACTGGAAGTCATTTTGAAGTTGGTTAGGGTCTACTCTGGAGTTAATGAGATGGCTTTTGTTATGCCATTGAGGGTAATATCTTTGTCCCTGGCTATAAACATACATGCATTTATTCTTCATGACTTAGGCTTCACGAACATTATTAAACAGATGGTGCTTGATGCCCGTGGTTGCAATGGTAACTTCTTTTCCCGCTGATTGGAGCGCACAGATGCAGTCATGCCTGTAGTGAGTAGCCATCGCTGCCCTTCCTGCTCCCAGGAGCCCTCCACCCCACTCTGTTGAGCAAGAACTACTTAGGGTGTTATCTGTGATCCCAGAGGACACCAGGCTAGTCCTTGGGTTCTTCGGTGGGGGTTTGTGGGTCTTCAGGGTGTCTGTAAGTCAGCCCTCCGCAATGATGAGCAAAGCTTTGTATGTAGGTCTCTCGGTCCCTTCTCCCCAGCATGACTCCATCAGTGTTTATCCAAACTGTGATCTTCAGCACAGCCTAAAGGTAGCTTTGCCCCTTACACTTCACCCTATCGCACCAACACATATTCACGAGGGAATCTTAAACCAGAGGCTGACTGTTACTGAAGCTGGGTAGCCTCCTGAGGTCAATTAGTTAAGGAGTGGCTGTCGGGGGAAGGGAAGGGGGAAATTATAGCGACTACGCCCCGGGTAAAGGCTTTCACATGTTTCGAAAAGAAGAAGAAGAAGAAGCTGGTCAAGGTGAAAAGTCTGTTCACCTTAGCAGTGATCACTTTAATGATAATAAAGAGACAAAGGAGGCCGCCTCACTTTGTCTGGGTACTTAGGATGTGATATGTGATGACTTACGTACTCTAACTGGCATACAGTAGGTGCTTAGTGTGTATGAGTTCTCATTGCCCCCTCCCCCACAAACCTCTGCCTCCAAGTGTGGAGTGAAGTTCACTTTGGCCTTTCTCCCAGAGTTCATTGCAAAGGTCTTCTCTTTCTGGACCTTGCTGTAGGCAGCCGCCATCATACACCTGCAGGTCTCCAGGGGCCCCGTTCGCAGACTGTGGTCTGAGTGACGCCCCTGGAACTGTGCAGTTTGGTGGCCATTCTCCATTCCTTTGTTTTTTGTTTTTTTGTTTTTGTTTTTTCCTTTTTCCATGGCCTCCTTTGGTGTCTTCACTGTTGATCGTCTTTTGTAGGCATCAGATCTAAACCACTTATGCCTGTCAACATGTCTGTGGCCGCCTCTGTGGCTTCCAGCAGCAGACTCACTGGTGGTACTTCTCTCATTTCACCCCTGACTCCTCTCGCTTTTCTCACACTTCTTAGCTTGTGTTAGAAAAGCATTGGCCAGCCCAGCAGAGGACCCCTTTCCATCTGAGGTGTAAAAGAGTTCATCACATAGCTTTCGGACCCTGTTTTTCACAAGGAATCTCCTTCCAGATTTATTGAAGGGCTGCTCCTTCACTGTCACAGAAAGTGTGTTGGGGGGCGGGGAGCGGGGTAGGCGCTTCTTTGTTTTCAGCCGGTCAGGTTGTTTTCAACTCATTCCAGATCAGGGTTCTCAGCCGTGGGTGCATGTTAGAATATCTGGGCAGCTTCAAAAAATCTCGATGCTCAGGCCACCCTCCAAAATAATTAAATCAGTGTATCTGGAAGTGGGACTCAGGCCTCATTATTTTTTAAACCTCCCTAGGTGATTGCTTCTAACATGCCCTCAAAGTTGATAACTACTAAGACAGGCTAAAATCCTAAAATGTGAGAAGACTGCATTTCATTTCATGGAGGCTTGATTTTATACTTAAAAACAACAAAGCTTTCTAGCCAGCAAATACACATTTGTGTGAAACATACTCTATTAAAAAAAGCCACATAAACAAAACATGACCCAGATTTTTGTTGTTTTACCCATGTCTTATAGGGAAACCTAAGGGGTTAACTTAGTTGGTTCACAAATAGATCCAATTTTAACTACTGTAGAAAAAATATATATATTCATTGTTGTGTTAGTCCCAAATTGAACACAAAGTTCAGAAAGCATTTTGGCCTGTATTTTTAGCTTAGCATAGAGCTCTTGGTCTGGGAGACAAATTTCAAAATAGTTTGTTGCCTAAAAATACACTTCCTGAAATGAACTTGAGGCCTGAGAGGGATGAATGGGTGTTTATTTTTTTCTTCTATATTTAATGTTACCACAAGAAAGCAAATCTTAAATTTATATTTGTTTGTATTTTTAGAGACCCAGGAAACAGGTGCTATGCCCAAGTGACAAGGAGGGTTTTGTGGCAAAATGTGGATGACAGAAATCAAAAATTCAAGAGACAGGGAGAGACCGTGGGAGGGCGTTAGAGTTGTTTGGCTTTAGGCAGGAGCATATTTGACACGGGGAGGAGATGAGGAGGCTCTCCTCAGGCCTTTCCAAGGAAGATCCCTGGCAGAAGCATACCTCCCAGCTGCCTAATAGCCAGTGGTTGGTCCAGTGCTGTACCTTGTCTAGGCACGTAATCTTTCTTAGACTAGCCTGTTAAGTGTCTCTAAGTTCATGTCTGTTGACCAAATGCCTCGTAGCCTTGTCTTCCTTCACTTGATTCTCTAAACTCAACCCTTTAATTTCCACTTTTGTCGGTAGAAATGGATCTGTTGGAGGAAGAAGATGGGGAAGGTGGTGTTACACCTTTTTAATGGTCTCACAACATGTAGCATGTGTTTTGCTAAGAATGGTCCTGCGTGTAATATACTATAGATGACTATGAATGAATATTGCATTTATAATCACCACCCTCCCCATCTGAGGAAGAAGTTCTCTATCCTTTCCCACGTGACATATAGAGCCAAGTGTGAAATTCTTAAATTCAGTCACTATTCACCCACTCACTCAACAAATACTATCAGATACCTTCTATGGAACGGTCCTCTTCTTGACACAGGACACCCAGTACATAAACAAGACAGACCAGAGCTCGTGGAGTGTACATTTTGGTGGATAGGTTATAAACAAGTAAGTGAGTGAGGTCATTGTGCAGGAGATAAAACAGGATCCTGGACTAGTTACCCGTGGGCTGCTTTAGGATGAAGAGGCTATGTTAATAGGGGACCAGAAAGGTGAGGAAGGGGATTGTAAGGGAAAGGCTCTGAGGAGGAGGAACTTGGCTTCTTCCAGTGAAGGCCCATGTGTCCTAAAAGGTAATGAGTAAGGAGTAAATGGGTTGTGGTGGGGGATGAAGTCAGAGAGGTGACAGAGAGCAGACTCCCAAGGTGGAACTCGGCTTTTCCTCACCTGCAGGACTCCAGTGCTCTGAGCCTCACCAGTGTTTGCGATTCTGTCTCGGAGACACTCAGTTGGTGTTGGTTGATCATCTGATTTCCCTCAAGGCAATGGGAGAAATTAGAACCAGTCTCTCTCTCTCTCTTTTTTAAGATTTATTTTTTTATTTGAGAGAGAGAACACAGAGGGAGCAGAAGAAGCAGACTCCCCGCGGAGCAGACAGCCTGATGCAGGACTCGATCCCAGGACCCTGAGTGGAAGGCAGATGCCTAACTGACTGAGCCACCCAGGGACCCCTAGCACCAGCCTCTTTCAAGCGAGGGTCTTAGAGCTCTTCCTGTACAGGTTGGAGAACACAGGCAATGCCCTGCCTCACCGACAGTGTCTCCGAGTTGGCTAACACCCTTTCGCATCGCACAGCTCTACACCATTGTGACCTGTCTCTGCCCATCTTGGTCGTGACTCTTGTCAGGACCCTTTATCCTCTGTGTGTCTCTCTATCTTGGGTTACGCTACCCTCATCTGTTTCTTCGTCTGTCTACCCACCTAAAGGATAGTTTCCTTAGGGTAGTATTCTCTGTGCTCTTACCACCCAGCACTGTGCAGTGGACCCGTCAGATCTATGGTTCTTGATTGAACAATCGTGTTGGAGATCGAGCGCCTTATGGTAACCACTGACAAAAGCAAGAAGTTACTCAAACCTCTCCCCACCCCAGCTATACCACCCCCACCTACCCCCCCCACCCCCGCCGCAATGGCTTTCATTACAAATTGCGTACGTGAAGGAAATTCTAATCTGATGTGAAGGCATTATTTGGTTCATTTGAAATTGCATAACATCATCAGGAATTCATTGGCAGGCTGCCTAGCAGTGAGATACTCATTTAGTGTGTCTTTCTTTTCCCTCCCCAGTTAATAACGACATGATGGTCACGGACAACAATGGTGTCATCAAATTTCCGCAATTGTGTAAATTTTGCGATGTGAGATCTTCCACCTGTGACAACCAGAAATCCTGCATGAGCAATTGCAGCATTACCTCCATCTGTGAGAAGCCACATGAAGTCTGTCTCGCTGTCTGGTAAGGTGGCTTTTGAAAATCTCCCTTTTCCCCCTTTTGCAAGTGATGCACGCCATGGTACATTAGAGTCAAGGCTGTCTCCATGCCCTCTCACACGTCCCTTTCCTTCAGGCCGTCTCTCTTTCAATGATCACATGTAATTTGCAGAGATATTCTGTACATTCTCAGATTCATACACACCCATGTGAATCACTATATATGGGAGTGTGGCGGTATATAAGATGACCTTTCATATTTATAATAAATCCAGGGCCTCTTCCTTTTATGAAGGAGAGACATTTGCCACTTGTCATTTTAATTGACACCTGCTTCATACCCCAGAGTGACACCAGGAGCTTTGTTCTTCTGAGGCAATCTCAGTCTTGTTCTGTGGAAGGAGAGGAGATGAAAGGTGGGCCATTGGAAAAGGAAAGCCTTTGTCCAAAAAAAAAAAAAAAAAGGGAAAGCTTTTTGGAGAACCAGAAAGACAACCCATTCTTCACTCCAAAGCCCTGACCAGCTCACTCACAGCACCACGGGCTACATGCGACATCTTCTTGGATCAACACTGCGTATTTCTCTTAGATCACGTTCCCTCCATATTCTCTCTCTGTCTCCCCACCTCTCTCTCCCTCTCCCTTTCATTCCCCCCACCTTAACACACACACACACATATGGTGCTCACAAATCCTTTGATTCTGTCATAGTTACAGATTGGAAGTCTGAACAGAGATGAAAGGAAAAAAGAGATTAAAAGAGCTCCCATTTTATAAAAAAAGTATAAATTCATTAATGAAATATAACATTTGCAGACTTATTCTGATGTTTTGGATTTACCAATCTTTTTTTTTTTTTTTTTTTTAAGTAACCTATGTGTCTCCTGGCCAGATGGCAACTGAGAATATAAACCCAAATATCCCACCCCCCCTTGTTGGGGGAATAAGTCTTTTAACCACATATAGTTAGCCTTGATGATAGATCTGGAAACCTTGTCAATCTCCACACACACTGCGGATGAACTCGTTTCTTAAGCACTAAAAGAATGCTAACAGCAAAGAACTGTCATGACATCTCGCTGTCCCCGCCAGCTTCATTCAGGTCCAGTTCCAAGCACTGCTTTTGCAAAAGGGATTTTGACAAAGATCGTGTCCAGAGGCAAAGGGGCCCGTAGGACTGCAGGCTTAGGAAGTGGAGATGTGAGGAATGGTCAATGGAGTCAGATACAGCCAGTCCAGTAGAGAGAAGACTTGGGGACTGTGGAGAGATCCTGGAAGGGCTCTCAAGTGGAAAATATAATAAACTTATTTTGTGGAATTCCGAAGGGCAGAAAGAGGATCCTTAATGTTTACCAGGGGACAGACTTCAGTATGAATTTAAATGTTTTCACCATCATGGTTTCCTAACAGCAAAATGGGCTTCCTCCTCTGAAGAGTCAAAGTTCAGGAGACGCTGGAAGACCTTGATGAAGGCTAGGGCAGGAAAGACTGAGATGCCAGATTGGGTGACCTCCCTGCTTCTTTCTTTGCTCCTGTTCTCTGCTGATCATCTTTACGTGAATGTGCACTGTGGTGTGAGAGCTTACTTCTGCTACCCCATACAGTCTCATCCAATAAAGGCGGGTTTTTTTTGTTTTGTTTTGTTTTTACCCACCATACAAACCCCATTGATGGAATGTGAATCAAGTCTCTCTGGAATGAGGTGTTACGTTATTCGCTGTCTCAGGAAATGTGAGCATGTAGGAGAGAGGAAAAACCCCCCGCCCCGTCTCCTCTCCATTCCCACGGTAGAGTTAATGCAGGGAATGTTGTTTTCACCTGTCTCGGCAGAGACAAATACTCCCGTGGAGTGGGATGTCAGTAAGAAGAAAGGGAAGTGAGAGGTGCCGTGGTGCACCTCGCTGATCCCCCTCAGCAATGAGGCGCTCTGCCCTCAGCTGCTGGCCCAAGAGGCTGCCGAGGGATCACTCCGAGTCCCTCCAGGGGAGTACCATCCCCTGCCCCCACTGTCTGGAGCTTCTTCCCTCTTTTGGCCCCTCCTTAAGTTTGGTCCTCTCCATAGGCAGCCAGCATTCCATGACTGGTTGATGCCGGGGTCCAAAATGCTGGCCACTTGGCCTCCTTCGTGACAGCTCTGACCCGCCATCCTCCGAGGCATCAGTGAGTCAGTGGCTATGGTCTGCACCGGGGTTCTGTCCCCACTGTGTGTGGTGCTGCTTCCCTTACAGGTGCCTCTCCAAAAACTCTCTGCCCAGAAATCTCACAGCCTTAGGGTCTGTTTCCAGGGAACCCAAAGGAACAGCCAGGTTCAGAAACTGAAAAAACGCTCTCCCCTGAGAGGACACTGCAGTGCCTTTATGAGTCTTAGCATTCTTTTCCTTCATTCACTGATGCGTGTGTCCGTTTCACTGATGGCAGCTGGGTACCCATCCCATGTCAATCGTGTCCGTTCTTTCCAAGGATAAAAATCCTGTGGAACCAAAATTAATTTGATCATCGTGGTTCTTTTGTGAGTAGATCGTGACAAACCTCTTCACTGGCTCAGAGCAAACGTTTCAGAACAAAGAAAAAGTCTGTGCTTGGTTCATTGTGTTTTCCCTTCCTAGGCTCAGCTGTATCCAAAGATATTTTGCAAAGTTGGCTCTGCCTGCCAGGGAGCACTGTTGTAGGAGTGAGTGGAGAAACCAGTGAAGGACTTTCCCAGGCTCAAGTATTCCAACTGAATTTCCTCTCTGCAATGTTAATCCTCTAAGCAGTGAGGGGTGGAAGGCAAGAGGCTCTGGAAGGGCTGCCCAGTGGTTATAGAGCAGCGCTACTTCAGGGCGCACAGTTCCTTCCTCATTCCGTTCCTTGGCTTCTAGAAGCTTCCCAAGAAAGAAACACCATGCTTTTGCCTGAGGGCATGGAAGATGCAGAGAGCCTTCATTGTCTGACCCAAACCAGAAAACAACCCTGTCCGGCTCATGTGTGAGGACAAACACACACACACTGTGAGGACAGGGAGGAAGGTGCTCTTGTTTCATGACTGTCATTTTGCCAAGACTTCCCAGGAGTTTTGGAGTTAAGGATAAGTGGATTTTTAAACATACATAGTTTTGTTGTGTGGTCATTCCAAGTGTCACTTAGTTCCCTGCTAGGCACGTTAGAATAAAGATCCCGATTTGGGCGCTTCCTTTTCCAGTAGAGGCTTGCTTGGCTAGGGCTGGCCCCTCTTGCACCTGCTGAAGTGTTAGTTCAAGAACCAGAACCCCTGAACTCCTTCAGCAAAGGCACACCTACCTCTGAGGGAGCCAGCTCTGGGTCGCATGGATGTCAGCCATGTTGACTCTGGTCCTAGTTCCACTGTTCCATCTGCCCTGCTCTCCTGCTCTTCTCATCCTCTTGTTGACAAACTGTCCTTTAGTGTCCCAGAATAAAGCACTCTAGCGGTGTTGCCATCAAAATTACTCTTTCTCTGGGGATATGGACCTGCCCGTTTTCCAGGTGAAGGCTGGACTTACGCTACTCCTTGCTTCCTGCCTGCCTGCCATTTTGTTTGCGGCGAGCAGTGAGCTTGCGGGGGGAGGGGAGAGGCTGGTGAGTGTGAGCAGGCATGTGGGCACTCAGAAACCTTCCCCGGGAAGATTCTGTTCAGATAGGTCAGGCCTGACTAGCCCTTCCCTAGACTCCCCCTCCCGAGGTAGAGAGGACCATTTAAGACAACAGGTTGCCTCTGAAAACGTCAGAGATGGAAGGAAAGAGGTCAGCACAACCTTGGTGCTGGATGCAGTCATGCAAGAGGGCAAGTTTATGAGAGAAGCAGATTGAAGGAGGCAGAGAACGATGTACTTTTCCAAGGATGCCAGAGTTTTCTTTTGGCTTTTGCAATTATAATAGTGGGCATTAATCATGTCATTTTTAAATGTAATGTACACATAGATCCCACTGAGCATTTTCTAGGGCCTCAGTAAAATGCCATGGGAGAGCTTCTTGGAGTCCTTGGCTGGGTTAGGCTTCAGATACTAGAAGTGAAGGGATGCTACATGTAGAAGTAATTTGTTCATGACAGCATAAAATATTTCACTGAACCATAAACAAAGAACACCTTGCAGTTCTTTCCCATGTGTTTTCATTTTTTTTCTCCTTCTGTTCCTTTCTGTGAGTCAGGGAAACTGCCAGTGTTTCATCTAGGAAGCGTGGTTTGTGCTGTCCACACAGCCAGCTGCCGACGTGGGATACATCCTCACACAGAGCCCTCTGGGACCCAGCAAACAGACATGAGGAACTGCCACGATGTTCCCAGGAATTCTCTTGGAGCACAGTTGAGCTAGATGTGACCTTGATCCTCTGAGATAAACTGGGAACGCAGTGTGAACCTGGCAGGGTGTTGAGGATGGAAGGTTTAACCCTGAGAACCTTGCAGTCTTCGGTTGACCATGCCTTTCTGTCTCCTGGTTTAATTAAGATTTAATATGTAAGGTTCTCCAGCCAGACAGCCCCTAAGGAAAGCCTTCTCATTTACACTCATAAGTGGGTTTTGAGAATATGCAATGGAAAAACCGAAATAGAAAAAGCACAGGAGACTAGAGGACAACCTATTAACGGGGGAGAACAGGAACCAGCTGCCATTGTTTCAACAGCTTTGGGAAGGATATAGAGTCCAGATGACTTTTCTGTCCAGGAGGCCATATTCACCCATTCTCTTTTTTTCTTTTCTCTCCCCTGCCACAAACCTCTGCACTGTAGGAGAAAGAATGATGAGAACATAACACTAGAGACGCTTTGCCATGACCCCAAGGACACTTACCATGGAATTGCTCTCGAAGATGCTGCTTCTCCAAAGTGTATTATGAAGGAAAAAAAGGTGTTGGGTGAGACTTTCTTCATGTGTTCCTGTAGCTCCGATGAGTGCAATGATCACATCATCTTCTCTGAAGGTGAGTTTTCTTGCCTTGAGGATCAGGAGCCCAGCTTCCTCTGTGTGCATCTCTGTGTCCCTGGCCTGTGGTCTCAGACTCTTTCTTCTACAAAATAGTGTATGTTCCTTATCAAAAGTTCAAACAGTCCAATAGTATGTAAAATTTTTTAAATGGAAGTACATGAACCTCAGCCCCTCATTCCTAACCCACTCCGTCCATCCATCCATCCATTCATCCACCCATCCATCTATCTATCCATCTGTCCATCTGTCTGTCCATCCATCTCATATACTCATCTACCTTTCAGTGCAAATAGTTGATCATATTTGACAATATTTGATATTATTTGACAATATTTTTTTCACCCAAATACTTTTACTCCTTTTAAACAGAGCAGTACATATTGTTATACTACATGCCTCTTAATTATTGTCTAGAAACTCCATAGTATGGATTATCTTCTTTGACTGATTTAACATTCCCCTATTGGTAGATATGTAGGTGTCTTCATTTTTCCACTCAGTGCTTAATTAAATATCTTTGTACAAATCTCTTGTATGTCTGTGCTAATATTTCTGCAAAATAGGACTTCAATTCCATTTCTAGAAATGAAATTTTGAATCAGAAGTTAGACGCATTTTAAATCTGGATCACCACGATTAAATTGTTCTCCTTCCCACAAAGATACTCTGAGTTTGTGGATTTCCATGCCCCTACTTTAACACTGGAGATCATAAGCCTTTTAATTTTGCCAGTGTGATAGTGAAAATCATATTCTCTTGGTTTTAGGAATGTAAATTCAGAGTGGGGAAAGATTATTTTAGCTCTAAACAGGTCTGATTAAAAAAGAAATTTGTTTAGAACCAAGTTCTGGGTTTACACACTATCCCTGCTACTATGTGTATCCTAACTATGGAAAATGATGTCTCATGTTTTTTGTTTGGTGCTCGCCCGCACTGCTGACCCACCTTTTTCTCTCTCTGTGTCCATCACCTACTGCCATTTCTCTGCTCTTCTTGTCCAACCCCTTACCAGTGTTAACTGTTCAGTGTACAAAATCAGACATGTTCATCTTGTCAGAGCAGCACCTTCTAAAATGACACCTCCCTCCTATTTCTCATCCTAAATACTCCATTTCTTTCATTTTTTTAAAATATAATTTGGGTTAGGAGGGAAGATGTAACTATATTAAATCACACTACAGCATGGTAACAGCTGATATCCTGACTGAACATGTTAACTTTCCCCAAGTAGATCACCTTTTCAAAGAACTCCCAGTTTAAGCCAAAGGAATTAATCTCTAATAGCAGAGTATCCAAACAAGTTTTTTATCATCCATGAAACTTTTCTCTCCTTTTGTGTCCTGGCTTATCCACAATGGAAGAGTTTATTTTGTCTAAAGGGACTATATATATAATAAATTATAGTTTACATTATAAATTAAATATATATACTGTATGTATTTACATTTATTTAAATATATATTATATATTATAATATATATTTTATATTATATAGCATATATTACTTATATTTATATTATTATATAATTTATAATATATTACAAATTATATATATATTACTCTAAGCTCTTAAGATATTCATGACTTCAGCTTTCAGTGTACTTCAACTCAGGTGATAGTCATGGGCTCATTTCTGTATTTTCCCTCTTACTCATTATCAGAGTATTTCTTTCCCTGTGAGGCAGGATAATCAGCATAAAGGAAGTTTCTCATTGTACAGCTCAGGAAATCCAGTGCAGCTAATGCCTCGGTTGCTGGATGACTTCAGAGTCTCCTTAAATGCTCCAGGGAATGTTTGCTTTTTAGACATCTCCCTTCTCTGCAGAGAAATAATCCCCCCCCCACCTAAAACACCCTATAATTAGCAACATTTGTGGACCCACTTCCCCTCTCATTGCCACCATCTCTCTCTTACACTAAGAAATGAAATCTCTTGAAGCAGTTTTTATTTCTCCACTCCAAGTCAAATAAAATGTCAAACATGAACACTCTAAAGTGTTTTAAGCTGTATTTTTATTAGTATAGTACTTTGTTCTTGTTACCAGATTTCTGATCTGCAAGGTCAGCAAATGATAATTACTTACAACTTCCTTTTTTCTTAAAAACTTAAGGGAAAGGGTGCTTGGGTGGCTCAGTCGGTTAAGCATCCGACTCTGGATTTCGGCTCAGGTCATGATAACAGGGTTGTGGGATCCCGCCTTGGGCTCTGTGCTCAGTTTAGGAGTCTGCTTGAGATTCTCTTTCTTCCTCCCCCTCTGCCCCTGCCTTCCATGATCTCCGTCTTTCTCTAAAATAATAAGTCATCTTTTAAAAAAATTAAGGGAGGGGCGCCTGGGTGGCTCAGTGGGTTAAAGCCTCTGCCTTAGGCTCAGGTCATGATCCCAGGATCCTGGGATCGAGCCCTGCATCAGGCTCTCTGCTCAGCAGGGAGCCTGCTTCCCCCTCTCTCTCTGCCTGCCTCTCTGCCTACTTGTGATCTCTGTCAAATAAATAAAATCTTTAAAAAAATAAATAAATAAGGGAAAGAGGTGAGCCCCAAGATTTTCTTTTTAAATGCAAATCTTTATTTTCAGGGCTATGATTCCTGACAGCTGACATTCGGGGAGAATGGAGCCTCCCTTTTGCCAAAAGCTGTTGTGTAGAATTTCAAGAAAGCAGGGTCTGCCCCCTGGACTCACCCAGACCTCAGATTCCAGCTAGAAGAGTGGGCATTTGTGTTAGTCCTTACTGATGGCCTAGTGACAGCTGTGTGTCAAAGGAGACCTGTCAGGCTCCAAGACTGAGCAGGAAGAGGGACTCCAGAGCCAGCAGCTGCTCTGCTCACTTGCAGATGGCATACCCACTTTGCAAAGACATTATGCGGTTATTGATCTCCCACTGAAACTTTAAGAATCAAAGAAAACCACTCAGTTTTATTAATTCCATCACCAGTTTCCAAGGGCAGTGAAGACCCTTCATTTACAGAGGCTGAGCAAGGTGATCGTTGTGGTTTTAGGAAAGAGAGGACTAGTGTCACGTAATTGGTCAAGAATGAAATCTCGAGATGGCTTTCGAAGCACTGAGGGCCCGACCTGCTACTTACTAGCTTTGCCAACTTGGGCCAGTTACCCGATGTCTCCCTGCTTCCGTCCTCTCGTGTGAAATGGAAATAAAGGGGCGGGGTGGGGGGGGTTCGTGATATTGTCAGGATTGAATAGATGGATGCAGGCAGAACATTTGCATCAGTGCACAGTCCAGCGGGAGGAGTCACCAATAGCTGCTGCTTTTATGGGGGCTCTATGTATAGGGTCTGGGACTTCTGCGTGAGACATGGATGGGGCGGTGTAGCCTAGGTCTGCTCCGGCACTGAGGTCATATAGCAATGTTTCGACCAGGACGTGCCAGCAGAGCGTTGAGATCATGCTGCGTATCTGTGCCTCATCCTCCATGCGCTTTCAGAGAGGCAAGGGGGCATGTCGAGTCTAGGATTTCTAATCACGGCTAACCACATCCCTCCCATCGCCGGATGATATGACAAATGAGACACCTTGTTCCTGTTTTGACTCAGAATCACAGCAGGAAGCAGCTAAATAAAACTGGAAAGACTCACAAGTGCCACTCAGGTCGGTAATGAGGGTAATGACACTGTACTGGCTAAAGGGATGCACTTTTTCTTCTTTTCAGCAGAAAGCTCCCATCGGGCCACATGCCCTTCTCACTGAATGGCCATGCTGCTCTCCATCCCCTAGTGCTGATAGGGAGACCTATTGCCCAGGTTGGCTGTGGGGGGTAGAGAAGGTGATTCTGGGAGAGCTCGGCTCAGTAGCCAGCACACAGCAGGTGCCTTCTGTCTTTCTCTTTCCTCCCTGAGGAAGGGGAATGCCGTGCCAAGGAACACAACTATTCTGAATGCTGAAAACTTTTCATACCCAAAGTCTTGGCTCCGCAGTGGTGGCAGGCTTACCAGGGAGCTTGTAAGACACATGCAACCTCCTGGACCTATCCTACCAGTATCTTCCCTGTAACAATGTCCTTGGTGATTTCTTTGCACACTGAAGAGTAAAAAGCCCTGGTGTGAACTCACCCAGCAAGGAATGGAACCAGAGATGAGTCTTGTTAATTTCATGCTGGTGTCTTGCTGAGCTAATCAGCCCAAGAGGAATACATTTGGTCTTAAATCTGGGCATTTGGAAATGAGCTAAAGATACTGTACTCAGTCCATTCATGTACTGTGCAGCAGAACTCTGCCATGAAACGTGGCTGTCTTTGAATAATGTTAGTAAAGTAAAAAATTCATTTATATAATCCACAAACTTGGTGCTAGCAGATGCATGTAGATATCAAGCACCTTTTAGGTAATATTTCTTTTGTTTCCATGTAATGTTTATGTTAATTTGTCTGTGGGATTGGCCCCTAATATTTCCCAAAGCAAGAAGACATTTAGGAATGCTTTTAGGATGTTCTGAATGGGGTCTACCAAGGAGTTTTTTGGTAGCCCTCGGCAGCCAGTCCTGGCCAAGTAATAGAGTAACATGAAAAAGTTTGCCTGAGTCAGTTTGTTCCTTGGTTGTTTGTTATGGTTGTCTGCTGGAGCTGGGTATGTGGAAAGCAAGAAGGTGACTTACAGGAGCTTCCAGCTCCCAGATGACTTGACCCTTGGCCATTCCACTTGTCCCCTGACTTGGAGCTGAACTGCTCATTCCAGAAATTGAGAGGCCCCATAGCTCTGCAGGAAAGGGAATTAGCATTAAACTCCAGTCCTGAACTTTGAGAAGGCTGGTTTCAAGGTCAGAGACCCAGCCCCTTCCTTAACTGAAGAGCCAACAAGCTAACACCTTGTCCAAGGTCCAGGCTATGGAAATTCATAGACTATTAGAACATTAAGAGTGATGATCACTGTCCTTGGTTGGGAGTCTGTGATAGATTAGTCACCTGTGCTAACCACTTACAGATATGTTGTCTTATTTCATATATATATACATATATATGTATATATATATTTTTATATATTTTTTAAAGATTTTATTTATTTGACAGAGAGAGATCACAAATAGGCAGAGAGGCAGGCAGAGAGAGAGAGGGGGAAGCAGGCTCCCGCTAAGGAGAGAGCCCGATGCGGGGCTCGATCCCAGGACCCTGTGATCATGACCTGAGCTGAAGGCAGAGGCTTAACCCTCTGAGCCACCGAGGAGCCCCAATATATATAATAGTTTTTAAATTTTAAAATAATAATAAAATAGCATTTCATAAATAAAATAATAAATTGTTATTTTATAAATAAAATAAAAAATTAAATAAATAAAATTAAATTAAAATAAATAAAATTAAAATTTTTAAATTTTAAAAGAAAAATATGTATATATATTTTAAAGGTTCATTCATTTTAGAGAGGGAATTAGGGACAGAGGGAGAGAGAGAGAGAGAGAAAGAATGCAAAGCAGACTTCCCACCTAGTGTGGAGCTCCATGCAAGGCTTGATCCTGCGACCCTGAGGTCATGACCTGAGCCGAAATCAAGAGTTGGGCATTTAAGTGACTGAGCCATCCAGGTGCCGCTAGGTTCCATTTTTTTCTAGCATCATGTTTTAGCATTTTTTTCAGCTTTATTGAGGTATAATAGGCACGTACAATAAAGATATTTCAAGTATTCTTACACAGTGGTGCCTGGGTGGCTCAGTCAGTTAAGCCTCTGCCTTCAGCTCAGGTCATGGTCTCGGGGTCCCGGGATCCAGCCCCATGTTGGGTTCCCTGCTCAGTGGACAGCCTGCTTCCCCCTCTCCCATTCCTCATGCTTGTGCTCTTTCTCTCTGTCAAGCAAATAAATAAAATCTTAAAAAAAAAAAGTCTACACATACATTATGAAGGCATTCCTCTCATCTTATCAATAATGTCCGTCACCTATTTATTTATATGTATGAGAACATTTAAAATTCTACTCTTTTAGCAAATTTCGATTATACAAGACCTTTATCCACCATACTCACCATGTTTTACATTAGATCTTCTGACCTTATTCACCTTACAGATGAAAGTTTGTACCTTTTATCAACCTCTCTCTATTTCTCCCACCCTTCAGCCTCTGGCAACCACTTTTCTACTTTTTATGAGTTTCACTTTCTTTTTTTTAATATAAGAGTCCATGTGTAAGTGATACCATGTAGTATTTGTCTTTCTTTTTCTGGCTTATTTCAGTTTGCCTAATGCCCTTAAGTTCCATCTGTGTTGTTGTGAATGGCAGAATTCCCTTCTTTCCCATCGCTGAGCAATACTCCATTATGTGTGTGTGTGTGTGTGTGTGTATTCCATGACTTTTTTATCCAGTCACCCATTAATGGACACTTATGTTGTTTCTGTGTCTCAGCCATTGTGGATGATGCTGTAGTGACTATGGAAGTGCAGACAATCTTCAAGATCCTGTTTTTATTTCCTTTGGTTATTTACTCTGAAGTGGAATTGCTGGATCGCATGGTAGTTCTATTTCTAATTTCTCGAGGAGTCTCCATACTGTTTTCCATAGTGGCTGCACGATGTACATTCCCACCAGCGGTGCAAAATGAGTTTCCTTTCCTCTACTTCCTTGACAACACTTGTTATCTCCTGCCTTTTTAGAGTTTTATAATTTTTTATGCCAAAGTGAGTCCCGTGAAATAAGCTTAGCTACACTTGCCATATTACTTATAAAGTAATATTACTTATATATTACTTATAAAGAAATGGGTCTTCAGAGAGTGACATGAGTTTCCCAAGATGTCCCAGTTGGTTCTTCACCTTTTGCCCACAGAGAACCAGAGAATCTTGTGTCTTCTTCAGGGAATGCCCTCACCCTTCCACAGTCAGGTAGGAGGGATGGGGGAGGGTAATATGCTTTTCCTCAGGCTTATATCCGTGACAGTTTGCATCCCTTGCCTCAGAGGCCGTCTGTTCTGTGGGCACAGGACGGGTCCCTGAAGTACAGACTCACCATTCAACAAATCTTGGCAAGAAGTACAACCTCAGGCCGACATTCTTCACGGGCTTGTGAGAAATGATGTTTATAATGTAAAGGATGGCCAGCAGGATGCTCATCTTTTGAGAAGCTCATGGTTCCCCCCCACCCCCCCAAGATGATCTGAGTGCAAATCCCCAGTAAGCCACAAATGAACTGTCCCTGAGTGAATCGCTTCACCTCTATTTTCCCCTCTGAAAAGTAGGGAGAAAAATCGTGCTTCTTTGGGCAGGATTCTTGTGAGGATAAATGACCTTATTCACGTAGGGGACTTAGAAATAGTACCTGGCCCAGAGCAAGTCTTCGATAAACTTGAGCTATAAATAGTTATTGTTGCTCCCCTAGATTCAGATGTCTTGTTGGATTTAGCCAGATAAGCAAGGAGCTTTGAGAAATGAAATCAGGGTGATATGTACACTGTAGGGAATGCTGTTGGGGAAGCGGTTGCACTGTGTTGTTCTCTCCCTGAGGAAGCAAGGAGAAATTTCTCTCCGCTGCCTCCCTTAGGAAGGGTGTTTCCCTCACAGGGTCCTCTTTGTTTCTGATCTTAAGGACACTTTAAACGTACAGAGTAGAGGTCAGCAAACGTCTTTGCTAAAGGACCCGTTAGTAAATATTTCTTGGCTCTGCAGGCCCTAGAGCCTGTCCCTGTCCCAGCTCCCCAGCCGTGCTGTGGAAGAAGCCAGAGATAGCATATAAACAATTGGATGCAGCTGTGTTCCAATAACACTTCATTTACAAAAACAAACTCCAGCCCCTGACGTACATCATGGTTTTTGTATATCCCTCTTCCGTACCAACTAAGTCGTGCTTCTAGAGAGTACGTGGCCCCTGACAACACCCCCTGCTTGCCTTAGAGTCCACATTTATCTTCTCATTGTCTTCATTCCACCCCTCCCTCCCCTGCCTTTTCTTTTCTTGTCCTCCTTCCCTACTGTACTTATCTATAGGTTACATGAGATTTGTTGTTGTTGTTGTTGTTAAACAGGATGGAACTATCAGTAAATACATCAGTTATGTGCAGTCAATTTAGACATGAGGACTCTAGAAACCACTTCTGACTCCAAGTTCAACCCATGTGGTTAAGCAGAGAAGCAGACCTTCCAAAGTGGTCTGCCGCCCAATGTGCATTCACTGCTGACGTGCCTGCTACGTGCAGACCTTTGCAGTTCGTGTGCCCTTGAACCTGAGAGGCTGAGAGAAGAAAGACAAGGGCTCCCAGAAGCCACAGAGTTCCAGTCCTTCCTCTCTCATTGTAGAAATTCTTTTAAATGAAAACAGCCTCTTTGGTTTGCAGGCCTAACTCTGGCAGGAAGACAAATGATTTTTTTACAGTATCAGACACGCGGTTTCCTGTCTATGTTTAACTTGCTAGCAGAACATCTCAGCCAGCTGGTTCCCCCTGGACCTATTGTGACCTTAATCACATGGCCTCACGCCATCCAGCCACCCAGTCTGTATTGGTCACATGCCTTGCCACACCGCATTGAGTCCTATTACTTTCTGAGTCAGAGACGACCCAGGAGTGTGGCCCCCTTTCTCTTAAACCCCACTTTGGGGTGGTTCCGTCCCAGCATCATGGAACTGGCTTCTTGAAGAAACTCTTAGCTGTTGCGTGGAAGAAACACGAAGAATAAATGGCGGTTTGGCAGCTGTGGGACTTCTGGGTGTGCTGCCTTTGGACTGTGCAGACACTAACTCAAAAGAGCTGTCTCGCCAGATGTGCGTTTTTGTTTTAGGAGAAACAAACCAGATTGACTTTCCGATCAAAATGCAGAAGACAAAAGTTAAGTGTGGAAATAGGGTTGTGAAGAGTTGTTAGAAGAGGAAGAAAATTATGGCTGGAAGTCCCTGGTTTCATTCCTGGGAAGAGAAATCAGTTATTTGAGGTAATGACTCAGGGATCCAGGGTTCTTGGGCTGTGAATGAGCAGGGTTCAAAAGCAGCCTCTGAAACTGTGATTATGACCCGTGTCTGGCCAAGAAAATAATAAAGGTCATCCGTGCCAGAGGGCATTGTGACTCAGTCGAGTGCAGCTTAGAATGTATTAGTAGCATCTCTGGACAAAGCAACTCTTCTGTAGATTTTTTTTTTTTCTTCCCTAAGTAGCATAGTAAACGAAGAAGCTGTGAGGTCAGATGTGGTTGTCCGTTGTGATTCTTTCCACTCTGGAACCTCATTTTGATGTGAATCATGGCCAAGCGGAATCCAGTCAGGACACGATCTGTCTGGAATCCCAGCCACTAGATGTGAGTGACCAGCTAAACAGTTGGTCTGATCAGGTGGTACGTCTGCCATCTCGCCTCACCCCTGTGACCACCTCCTCGTGTTCCACAAACAACACATGGGTGGGTGACGGCCAAAAGGGTCCACGGAGACCCTTTTGCTGCTTTACAAGTGTCCCAGGGTCCCACCAGTGGAAAAACACCAGCGCGCTAGCTAACCACCATGAAATTGACTTTCATTTCCGCTCATACTGAACTCCAGAGGCTGTATTTACCACCGCTCGGACATCTGGCGGACATGCTTTTGTAAAACC
Organism: Neogale vison; assembly: GCF_020171115.1. NCBI lineage: Eukaryota > Metazoa > Chordata > Mammalia > Carnivora > Mustelidae > Neogale > Neogale vison. The sequence goes on from NC_058096.1 coordinate 153,444,444, forward strand.
TTTTCTGATCCTGAAATCACTCCTGCATGGTGCTAATTATGCAAAATATCAATTTTACCAGCCGTCATCATAGAGTCATTAGGAGGGAACCATTTTGTTTATCTTTGGCTTTAGAAAACAGCATGAAAACTAGTAAGTGGATGTATAGGAAGGCCACTTGGACTTAATGTAAAGAGGAAATTTTTAAATAACCCTGTGTTTAGACCTTATCCTCATAGATCTACAGCTAGATCTCTTGTGATTAGATTACGGAATGATTTACAGAGGAATGGGGTCTCTCTGTTGTTACCTTTCATCATATCAAGGACATAATTCATATTTTTACTTTAAAAAAATATACCTCGTGTTGCCTCATGAGGAGATAGCTGGTTCCAGTATCAAGAAGAATGGATCCTAAAGGTAGGCATTAAAATTCCTCCCATTCCTTCTTTTTTCAGGTCCCATCTTATTCAGAATACCTATTTCTCCCATCCAGCTGAAGTCATTGTTCTCTGCCTTGGCTCCACTTTGGAAACACCTGAGAATCTTTAAAAACTATTCATTAACTGGGTCTTAGCCCTGCAGTTTCATATTTAATTGGTCTGAGGCTTGGTATCAGGATTAGAAAAAAAAAAAAAAAACCTCCCCAAGATATTCTAATACGCAGCCAATGTTGGGAACCACTGAACTCAAGACAGTTTGTTCTGCCAAATATTTTTAAATTTTTCATCATGTTCCTCACATAACCTGGAAAGGATGGTAACAATTAAAGAATGACAACCACCACAGGAAGTAGCTGAAATTCAGCCTTCCAGGTTAAAGGAGGAAAAGAAGAACAACCAAAAACAAACAAACAAATAAAAAAAAACAACCAACCCTATATTATCATATCCTTGAGGAATAATAGGATTCTTTATTATAGGGTAATCTCATGCTTTCCATAGCTTAGAAGCAATTGCTTCCAAACAAGTGCCTCACTGAATGGAGGCATCTGAGGTTTTAGAACTGATGAAATCATACATCAGAGCAGGCATATGTTAACCCCAAACTGTGACTAGAAAGTTGGATGGCATATTTGGGGCATCACTGCTTTGGCAAAGACAAATGAGGGGAGGCGGTGTACGTGATGGTAGGAGGTGAAGATCCTCGGGTAGGAGGATCTGTAACAAGCTATGTTTCCCCTGAAAGGCCAGAGGAGAAATGAGGATGTGTTGCAAGTGGCCGAAGGGGGATGGATAGTGGGAATAATTAACATGTTTTCCAAAATGGGCTGGTCTCCCTGTTGGAGAAGATATTGAAATAACTTACCGTACTTCTGCTTTCAAGTTTTCTGAGAGCATGAAGAACCCCTCGACAGAGTAGAAGATGACATTCAGGTGGGCAGCCCAAAAAAGAATGGAAGAATCAAGGCGGGTGGTGGAGGACTAACAAAATCCAAGCTAAGTGGTCAGGCTGCGGCTCTGTCGGTGGTGAAATAAGCATGTGTAAGACATGTGATCATTTCTCCGACGAAGCCTGGCTTGGTTTAGGCTCTCTGTTATGTTGGTTGCCCTCCCAAAGCCATAGCGACGAAAGTAGCAAAAATCTGTATTCCGAGGAGGAATGAAAGGAAGGCCTACCACAGCAGAAATGGAATCAGGGTTTGTTTTTTGTTGTTGTTGTTTGGTTTTGTTTTGTTTAATTTATTTATTTGTTAGAGAGCAAGCGAGCTCAGGCAGACAGAGTGGTAGGCAGAGGCAGAGGGAGAAGCAGGCTCCCCACTAAGCAAGGAGCCCGATGTGGGACTCCATCCCAGGACGCTAGGATCATGACCTGAGCCAAAGGCAGCTGCTTAACTAACTGAGCCACCCAGGCGTCCCCAGAATCAGGGTTTTAATGGCCTGGAATGACCAGGGATATGAAACTTAACAAATTCATGGAAAATTGAGCATATAGTTTTAGGCAATTGATTGCAGAACAGTAGCTCATCAAAAGCAGCTTGGCATCTGCTCATGTGATAAAGACCCAGGGGTTTACAAGTGAGTGAAGGTCGTTTTGAATTCAGGAGATCTGGCAGAGAGTGTCGAAACAAAACAAGAGAACCAACTGACCGACCAACAGTAGTCTTCAACTGCCCTCCTCCAAAGGGCCAGCAAGAGTCCCAATGTAATCTTTGCTAAACAGATCACATTCTAAGTAAGTATTGTAGTTGGGTCTAGTGAAACATGGAGAATCTGGAATAGCAAGAATGATTTTAGAGAATAGATCACTTTACACTTTGAAAAAGAACCTGGCATTTAGTGGGGGTCTGCTGTGTGCTGGGCAGACAGACTTCAGAGTCTGGTGTATCAGTCTTTTGAAGAGCGATTGAAGGGAACAGAGATGTGCAACCTGAAAAATAAGTGATTTATGGAAACAGATGAAATGCTCACCAAGGGTGCAAGAGCTGACCTCCATCCCACAGAATAAGAAGCCATTTTGTTGTCTTTTGCTTTAAAGAATAGCATAAAAATCAGTAAGTAGAGGAGCAGGAAGGCCACATTTGACTTAATATAAGAGTAAATTTGTAAATATCCCAGTGTTTAGACTTTATCCTAATAGATCTGTAGCTAGACCTATTGAGATTAGATTATGGGATGATTTACAGAGAAGTGCGGTCCCTCTGTTGTAATGTTTCCACCAAAGTTTTGATCTCAGGAATATTCCAGAAGAGGTTGTCATACCAGACTGCACCACCTGTAAGGTACTTTTGTTGGGGAGAAAGGTAGGAACGAACTAATGTAAGTAAGGTAGACAATGGAATAGGATGCACAGGCTAGGGAATGACTTAGTTTTAAATTACGTATAATTGGAATAAAGCAATCACAAGGACAAGAGGGAAGACATTTTCCATTATATTGGGAAAAATTATCCTCAGTGTCTTTCCAGAATGTCAGACTGTTCTGTCAATGTTTTGGAAGCTAAATTCAATTTTGTATGCCCAGTGAGCTCACTGTCCTTCTGTTGTTTAATTAAAATCATTCTTGTTGTTGTTTGCCTGAATTTAGTTGTTTGCTTTTTGTTGGGACGATGGATGAGAAATCCTATCTCACTCCACACTCCTGCAGCAGTTGATTTCGTAAATTCTAATGGACCATTTTCTCACTGGCTAGCACTCAGTGCAGTTCTACTAGGGCTTTGCAAACAGGTCTATCTCTATGGCGGAGCACCAAGGAACTTGGCCCCTGTTTGCTAAAGCCCCGCTTCTCAAATTGGACTGTGAAAATGAAACAACTAGGGAACTTGGTAACATGTTGATTCTGACTTAGGAATTTTTTTTCCCAATTTATTTATTTTCAGAAAAACAGTATTCATTATTTTTTCACCACACCCAGTGCTCCATGCAAGCTGTGCCCTCTATAATACCCACCACCTGGTACCCCAACCTCCCACCCCCCCGCCACTTCAAACCCCTCAGACTGTTTTTCAGAGTCCATAGTCTCTCATGGTTCACCTCCCCTTCCACTTTACCCAAATTCCCTACTCCTCTCTAACGCCCCTTGTCCTCCATGCTATTGGTTATGCTCCACAAATGAGTGAAACCATATGATAATTGACTCTCTCTGCTTGACTTATTTCACTCAGCATAATCTCTTCCAGTCCTGTCCATGTTGCTACAAAAGTTGGATATTCGTCCTTTCTGATGGAGGCATAATACTCCATAGTGTATATGGACCACATCTTCCTTATCCATTCATCCGTTGAAGGGCATCTTGGTTCTTTCCATAGTTTGGCGACTGTAGCCATTGCTGCTATAAACATTGGGGTACAGATGGCCCTTCTTTTCACGACATCTGTATCTTTGGGGTAAATACCCAGGAGTGCAATTGCAGGGTCGTAGGGAAGCTCTATTTTTAATTTCTTGAGGAATCTCCACACTGTTTAGGAACACTGACTTAGGAATTTAGGACAGAGCTGAGATTCTGCATTTCAAATGAGTGCCCATGTAATGCCTGCTGAGGTTGTTAGTCTAGGGAACACTTTGTTTTCTATATATATATTTTTTAATTTGAGTATAGTTGATACACAGTGTTACATTAGTTTCCAGCATACAACTGAGGAACTTTGAGCAGCAGGTTTGCCAAGAGATTCTTTCTCTATCATGCCACCAAAATGTTTACAACACCCGTGCTCTAACCACTGAACTATGGAGCCTTCTCACCACCAAAATTTTTTATAAAAATGCAGAAAATGTTGGTAAGATATTAGAACTACCAAGTTAGGAAGTGTGTGTGTGTGTGTGTGTGTGTAAAATATGGAGACTTGGTGTGTTTGTATGCGTGTGTGGTGGGACAAGAACAAAAGAAAACTGGTAAGGATATGGGATATAACAGAATCAAGAGAGACAATTTGTTGTGCTTCGTATGAAATCCTTTATCTCACTGTCTGGGGATCCCAGTGTGTCTGTCCCTAAAGAGGTCTGTGGATCCATAATGCTTTCTTTGCATGTTGAATGAACCTATGTGAAACATATTCAGTAAATGTATGGCGGTATCTGTGGTTCACTTTTGTCATTTACTTTTTTGTAGCTGGGTCCAGCTTCATTAGGCATAAGGTCAAGCTGAGTTATATCCCTCAGAGGATGACATCCAAACCAAAATCACATGCCTCCATTTTCCCAGGACAGCCAGATGACCTCCTGATTTTCCTAAATAAACCTTCTACTTTAGAATGGCTATTTCACGTCAAACTCTCAAAATATATGTTATCTTAAACTTATTTCTGACTTATTTCACTTTTTCAGGAAAGAGAATCTTGCAGCTCATTTGGTCATGGGGAAGATAGGTTCTCTAAAAGCCGCACTATCATTCAACATGACACAAAAGAGGCCAACAAGACATCGATCAAACCACATACTTCGTGATATTTTAATGTTTCTTTACCAGACCAGGATTTTTTTTTTCCCGTGGTTGGAAATCTGTAAAATATGTTATTATTTAGAATTGTTTTTTGTTAGGGTTCATCACAAAATAATACAAGCATTTCTTGAGTGTCTTCTGCCCTACCTTCGAGAACTTGACAAATACCTAAGAGCTTGGCAAAGATCTCTTTTAAGCCTTATAAAAACCCCAGTGGGGCTGGTCCCTGGTTGTCTTCATTATGCAGATGAGGAAGGAGAAAAAAACAAAGCTAGATCTAAAAATCAGTTTCCAAAGTTTTTTTGTTTGTTTGTTTGTTTGTTTTTAAACCAAGTTATACTGCTTCTAAGTACACAGGACTGTTTCTATAAAGTTTTTAATCTCAGGATCTACTTTATTTTGGGAGATTCCTATTGCCTGATAAAATGTTACTAGTTTGAATCTAGAGTTAGATTTTTGTTTTGTTTTGTTTTGTTTTTTTAAATTTCCCCGCAAATTGCCAAAAAAAGTCAGCTTCTCGATGTGCATTGAAAAAGTCATGAAACTGGATCTCAGCTCAATGTGGTGTCCCCCACACTGTGGTGGGGAGGTGAAGTAGCATGAACATATTAGTACATCACTTAGTCCTGGAACAATCGAGAGAATTCCCCTTCCAAGAGCAGCCCAGACTTCAGGGCTTTAAACATAATGGCTGCTGCAGAATATTGTGCGAAATAGTTTAAGCAAAGTAAAGGGACCTTAAATCCCAGGCAGCAAACAAAACAGCGTGGTGAAGAAAGATGACTGGGTTATATTGGGAGACATGGGATAAAAATCCTCGAATAAGCTGTTTCAACAAAATGTACTTAGTGTTGTTCTGTTTGGAAATAATAGTTTCTTGACTGAAAACAAGAGTACTTCTAACGACATGAACTTCTTGTTCCTTCCTGATACCTGTATCATCTTTTACAAACATATTATTTCATCAGAAAAGAAGCCCCATGTCAGTGAATCTGGAATATAGCAGAGGAGCCAGCACAGGGACATTTGGACACCAAGAGTCACTGAGAACAGATATAAAAGACTAAGCTAGATGAAACTGTCGAGGTATAAAAATTCTTTCTATCGTAATGCAGATGCTTGCATTTTGTTTCACTATACTGATTAGGATCTCCAATTCATATTCAGCAGAGATAGCTCTGGTTGGCCTCCTGTTCCTATTTTTTAGAGAAATGCACCTAGGGGCACCTGGTTGGCTCACACGGTTTGAGCTTCTGACTCTTGGTTTCAGGTTAGGTCATGAAGTCAGAGTTGTGAAATCGAGCCCCGCATCAGGCTCTGCACTTGGCGTGGAGGTGGCTTGAGATTCCTTCTGTGCCCCTCCACCTCCCCTGCCCTCTCTCTCCCTCTCCAACTCAAATAAATAAATAATTTTTTTTTAAGATTTTATTTATTTATTTGACAGATGGAGATTACAAGTAGGCAGAGAGGCAGGCGGGGGTTGGGGGGGGAAACAGACTCCCTGCTGAGCAGAGAGCCCAATGCGGGGCTCTCTCCCCCAGGACCCTGAGATCATGACCTGAGCTGAAGGCAGAGGCTTAACCCACTGAGTCACCCAGGCGCCCCAATAAATGTTTTTTTTATTTTTATTTTTATTTATTTATTTGACAGAGAGAGAGATCACAAGTAGGCAGACAGGCAGGCAGAGAGAGAGAGAGGAGAAAGCAGGCTCCCTGCTGAGCAGAGAGCCTGATGCGGGGCTCGATCCCAGGACCCTGAGATCATGACCCGAGCTGAAGGCAGAGCCTTAACCCACTGAGCCACCCAGGCACCCCCCCAATAAATGTTTTTTTAAAAAAGAAAATGCATCTGACATTTCCCCATTAGGATAAGTTTTGTTGAAGATCATTGGTATATATCATCAAGGTGTTTGGCATCATCATATACTTTCTCTGTGTCCACTGAATTGATCATGTAGTTTTTCTGCTTTAATTTATTAATGTGGTAAAAAAAAATAGTGGGTTGTTTTGTTTGTTTTTGGCACTAAGAGATGCTTTCCTGGTTTATCTTTGTTTCATGTGGTCTAATGGATTTGGCTTACTATTTAGTTAGAATTTTTTTTTTAAATCATTAAAATCACTGTACATGAGTGACATTGTTCAGTAATGTTCTTTGCTCATACTCTTCTTGTCTGCATTTTGTTGTACTTATTTTCATAAAGTGCATTGAGCCATGGTACATTTTTTTTCTTTTTTCTGAAAAAGTTTGTATAAAATTGAAATGACCAGTTCCCTGCAAGTTGGGTAGCTCTCAGCTTCATCTGGGACTGGTATGTGTTTGGGGCTTTTGGAGGAACACTGTTGCTCAAGTGTTTTGGGTTGCCTTCCTCCCCACCTTTTATTTAAAAGCATTTTAACCTTGTAGAGAAGTTGAAAGGATCATGGATGGCAGGTACCTTTGTATACTTTCCCTTTCTCAGTATTTACCGTGTTAACATTTTACTACACCCTAGTTTCTCTTTATGTGCCTCTGTGTGTGTGAGCATGTGTCTGTGTAGATTATGGTCAGTACTCAAAAGTCCCCAAAGCTGTGGGGTCACTGATGTTTAAATTCAGAATCCAGTCAAGGACCAGCGGCTGCCTGGGATTGTTTTGCCTCATCTGTGTGTTTCTTGTTTTTCATGACATTGACTTGGAACAGGCCAGCTCTGCTTAATGAGATTCTTTTTGCTTATTGAGATGTAATTGACGTCTGACCTTACATCAGTTTCAGGTGTACAGCATAAGATTCCTTGTATGTATACATTGCAAAACGATCACCACAATAAGTCTAGTTAACATCTGTCACCACACATGGTTACAAACATTTTTTTCTTGTGATGAGAACTTTAAAATTTACTCTCTTAACAATTTTCAAAGATGAAGTACAGGATTTTTAGAATCATTAGGTTGTACTTTATATCCTCCAGACGTATCTTATAATTTGAAGCTTGTACCTTTCGACCACCTTCATGCATTTCTCCTACCTTTAACCCCCGCCCATGGCAACCACCAGTCTGTTCTCCAAATCTACACATTTAGTTTTTGGGGTTTTTTTTGTTTTTTTTTTTTTTTAGATTCCACATATAGATGATAAATTATTAGTCTTTCTCTGTGTGACTTATTTTGCCTAGCATAATGCACTCAAGGTCCATCTATGTTGTCATAAATGTCAGAATTTCCTTCTTTTTCTGGCTTAATAGTATCTTATGGTGTGTGTGTGTGTGTGTGTGTGTATATATATATATATATATATATATATATATATATATATATAAAATTTTCTTTATCCATTCGTCCATCAGTGGATACTTAAGTTGTTTCCATGTCTTGGCTACTGTAAATAATGCTACAGTGAACATGGGTATGCATCTATCTCTTTGGAGAAGTGATTTCATTTCCCTCAGATTGATTAGATTCAGACTTAACATTTTTGTAAGGATTCTACTGGTGTTTTTATTTTAGGAAAATCTGGCAGGAGGGGGTTGACAGTTCAGCAAATTTCAAATTCTGAGATGTGTGTTCAGACATGTTAATACCAAAGACCCTAATTTGACAGTAAAAGGCTCAAAATAAGAGAGAGGGAGAGAAAGATAAAAAAAATTAAAATATTAGGGAAATGTTTTGTTACTCAATTTCTTTAACATTTATGAGATTATTCAAGTTTCATAGTTTTTCCTGGGTCAGTTTTGGTAAGTTACACATATATATTTTTAGGACTTTAGAGATTATTGTCAAGTTTTTAAATTTATTAGCAAAAAGTTGTCATGATGCTTTGAATCTTTACTGTATCTGTGATGATGCGCCTCTGTGCCTTTGCTTTATTGCCTTAAGAGTCTCACAGAGGCTTATGTGTTCTATTAGTCAGTACACATGGCCAGTTTGGGGTGCTGTTGCCCCTCACCTTGTGTCTTTGTTTCCTATCTCCCCGATTTCAACTTTTATCTTTACCATCTCCTTCCTTCTATTTTTCTTTGGCTCTCTAGTCTTGGCTGCTTTCCAGGGCTCTTGTCCTCTTTCTGTCTTCTTTTCTACGTTGAATCCTGTGCTGGCTGACTGTCCTGATAGCCGCCATAAGCATCTCTCTTCAGCGAAGCCCCACCCCTTTGTCTGTGTCACTACCTACCCCACAATTCTCCCCTGCTATGACCTCAGCTCACTTCATGTACATTTCCCAGTTTCCATTTCTAGGGCATGGGAACAAATAAAACATATCTAGTAGTGTGGCTGTAAGATTTCAAAATAATCCATGCAAAACACAGTGTTTGGCATGAAGTCAGTGCTCAGTAAATGAGTGCTGTGCTTTTTGACATTATCATGAACAGAATAACTTGAGACAGGAAGTTCTCCTTACTCCCCTCCCCCCACCCCCTCCCCCACAACCTCTCTCTCAAGCATGGTTTCCTTCTTTGAATCGCAGCCAGTTGCATATATATCCTGTTGCTTTAGATGGTATTGGCGTGTGAAAGCTTAGTGGTTAGACTGTCACTGTTATCTTCAAGAATCTCTGGGCTGTTATGTGGTGTTTATTTACCCACGCACTAAAGCATACAGGAACCAATCATCCCTATCCCTTTCTATTGCTTGGATGAATTAATATCTTGGTAAATTTGTGCCCCAAATTCCTTCATTAAGTGGAGGAATTTCCAAAACTACTGCAAATACTAAAAGAAGGAGCCCATCTCTCAAATTCACCTATGTTAATGTAGCTTTTATCAAAACACATTAACTGACCCACCTGTGGCTTTTTTCCTATGTTGATCTTCATTTATTGTCTTTTACATTTGTTGTCTTTTTTACAATATTTACAATTTAAAAATATTTACAAATAGATAGATAGATGATAGATAGATTTTTTTTTTTTTGAAACTGAATTATAGAGGTTCAGTTTGAAGTTCCATTTAGCAACCAGTGTTGGATTTGGGTATAAAAAGGGACTTGGAAGAGGCTGAGAGCAACCTGTTTTTATGGTCATTTGCGTGCGTGTGTGTGTGTGTGCGTATGTTACTAGGCAACTTGTTTACTTTTAAATGGCTCCAAAGGAATGTATACCATGAAATTTCCCCTTGAGGCTTTCTGCCAGTTTGTATTTTTTTTATGGCATACTAACATTTATCTTTGACATTTGTCTTTAAAAAATATTTATTTATCAAGGCTCTGACATTTGCAAAGTGTTTCTTATTTGCAACTAGGTCTGGCCTCTGCATGTGGGGCACATTTGGCTGGAGAGTTTCAGAGTTACTAAATAGACTTTGGCGTTCATTGCTAGGGAGACAGCTTGGTGGTATGGAAAGAACAAAAGGCTTTGGATTTGCTCAAATTTGGGGGAAACATGCTCCCCTATTTGCCCTTGAGTGATTTATCAAACTCTCAATTTCTCTTTCTTCCTTCCTCTCTACTTCTCTCCCTGCCTCCCTTCTGCCTTTCCTTCCACATTTCAAGAATATGTCTTGCAGCATCAGTTGGACCTTTGAAAGAACCAGTAGTGGTCCTTATGTATTCAGACAAGGAAATTAATTTCTTAAACCCTAAAATAGAATAAATACTTGAAGGGGTGTTCTGAATATCAAATGAGATTACATATTTGAAATGTCTGGCACATAGTAGGTGCTCCAAAATAAAGTTAGTTTTATCTCCCCTTTCCTTTTCCCCCAAGAGCATCCAAAATCATATACTTAGCCCAGTAACAAGGCAGGGCCTCTGTAATTATTCTTGTGATTTCTCTTTTGAAAAAAGACCTCTTTTCATTCCAAAATAAAATAGAAGTACAGAAAAGCACATAAAGCAAATGTCCTACTTAGTGAGTAATGTTAATGTTCTTGTAACCCCTGCCCAGGCCCAAAGAGTATAACTTTACCAGATATCCCAGAAGTTCTTGCATGTTCCTCAACTCAGTCACAAAGCTCTGCTTCCCTCCGGAGTTACCACTATTTTTCTTTTGTAATTATCACTTCCATTGTTTTCTTAAAAGGCTTTATCATCTGGGACGCCTGGGTGGCTCAGTTGGTTAAGCAGCTGCCTTCGGCTCAGGTCATGATCCCAGCATCCTGGGATCGAGTCCCACATCAGGCTCCTTGCTTGGTAGGGAGTCTGCTTCTCCCTCTGCCTCTGCCTGCCACTCTGTCTGCCTGTGCTCACTCTTGCTTCTCTCTCTCTCTCTCTCTGAAAAATAAATAAATAAAGTCTTTAAAAAAAAAAAAAAGGCTTTATCATCCAAGCTTGCATCTGTAGACACTAGCTTGTCCTACTACTACTACTACTTCTTTTTATTATTATTATTATTATTATTATTATTATTATTATTTTGGTAATTTGGTATACTTACAGTTTCTGTTAATCTACTGCCCTCCCCAATTCCTTTTTTGCCCCTTATAGCACATCATAACCCCTTTAATCTGTACTACTTTAGAGTCTGGATTTTGCTGATTGCATTCATCGTGCAATTCACTGCATTTCTGTGTTCCCTCTATTGTTTGAAAATTGGCAGCTGGATTGGAGGCTTTATCAGACTCAGTTTAGATATCTTTGGCAAGTCTATAGGTTGGGTTCTGATCCTCCATTAAAGATAATTATGTCTGACTATCTTGTTTTGTGATATAAGTTGGCATGGATGCTTGCTACCTTTCAAAGGTCCATTTAATTAATTAAGGGTTAAAAATTTCTATCAGCTAATTTTCATTTGTTAGCTGGAATCATTTAATAAGGAGATGCTTTCTTCAACTCTCTGGTCACCCTGTGCTATGGTTCCAGTGAAAAAGTCAGGATGCATGCTTGATGTTTCTCTTCATTTTCTAGTTTTCAGTGTAATGAACTGACATCCTGTTATCCTCAAAAATTGATAAATTGGTTTGGTTCGGTTTGGTTTTTGTTGTTGTTTTGGGGGGTTTTGTTTGTTTGTTTTGGCTAAAACAACATTTATTTCTCATAGTACTTGAGGCTGGGAAGTCTAATATCAAAGTACCAGCAGATTTGGTGTATTGTTTTTTCCATTTTTAAAAAGTTTTTTTTTTTTTTTTTTACTTAATTTTAGTTAGCCAGCATATAGTACATCATTAGTTTCTGATGTAGTATGCAGTGATTCGTTAGTTGCATCAAACCCAATGCTCATCACATCCCGTGCCCTCCTTAATGCCCATCACCCCGTTACCCCATCCCCCTACTCCCTTCTGCAATCCTCAGTCTGTTTCCAAGAGTCAAGAGTCTCATATGGTTTATCTCCTTCTCCGATTCCTTCCCATTCAGAATTCCCTTCCTTCCCCTGTGGTCCTCCACGCTATTCCTTATGTTCACATATGAGTGAAACCTTATGATAACTGTCTTTCTCTGCTTGACTTATTTCACTCAGCATAATCCCCTCCAGTTCCATCCATATTGAAGCAAATGGTGGGTATTCATCCTTTCTGGTGACTGAGTAATATTCCATTGTGTATATGGACGTCTTTATCCATTTGTCTGTTGAAGGGCACCTTTGCTCTTTCCACAGTTTGGGAATTATGGACATTGCTCCTATGAACACTGGGGTCCATGTGCCCCTTCTTTTCACTACATCTGTATATTTGGAGTAAGTTCCCAGTAGCACAATTGCTGGGTCCTAGGGTAGTTCTATTTTTAGCATCTTGAGGAACCTCCATGCTGTTTTCCAGAGTGGCTGCACCAGATTGTATTCCCAACAGTGTAAGAGGGTGCCACTTTCTCCATATCCTCACCAACATTTCTTGTTCCCATCTTGTTATTTTTAAATCATTCTGATATCATAAGCTTAAGAATGGATGGATCCATTAAGATCCCAGTGTGTTCCTTTTTTAAAATCTTCATTAAATTTCAAACTATCCTGTCTTGGCCAATGAGAATCTCTTCAAGGTGGCTTCTGGGTCTTCTCATCATGACCTTAGTAGTCTTTGATCACTTCCTGTTATGTGGCATAACAAAATATTCCAAGCTCATTATTGCTAGCCCCAGACCTAGAATTGGACATTTTGCCAAGAAACTCTGATTTCTTCTTTGGAAGTATTCTATTGATGAGGCTTTTTTTTTTTTTTTTCCTTTCCTTCAAGTGGAACCAAGAACCATAAACATTTATAGGAAACTGAGTCACAGTGAGGTTAAATGACTTCCCTCGGATTTTATGGTGATTAATTACAGATACAGGAATAGGATCTCAGTCTCCTGGTTTCCAGTCTAGGGCTTCTTCCTTTACACCACATCCCAAGTACTCATGCTTATAGTTCCCATGTGCTATATGCAACTTACAGGGAAACTGGTGTGCTATGAGGCATGCACTTACCAAGCAGAGAGAGGAGAGAGCCTGGCTCATCCGTGGAATTTGGCCTTTGGAGGAGTGGGGCTCAGCTCTGCAGAATGATTCCTCATCAGATTGATTCATCAAATCTATTCCTTCATCCACTCAATAAATTTGACTTTTCTTCTTATTTATGTGCCAAGTTCTGAGCGTTACAATGATAAACAAAAACTATCTCTTTAACAACTACAATTCTACTTTGGCTGCGCCAAGGAAAATTGGCAGGAAAACTGATACTAGGGCAACATTTACTTCGTTTCCTAAGTAAGCTAAGTAAACAAGAATGTTGTAGAATCCACCAGGCTCAATATCCTTCTCTAGAAAACAGAGCTATTAATAGAACCTGACTTGGTTGTTAGAGAAATAAAGTGAGATGATGCTTATAAAAGGAATTGCCTAGTTCCCTAAAGCACATTGTATGTTAGTTATCTTTATTATTGTTGGGATTTCAAAGGAGGCCTTCCCACCATTTTCCATTGCAGACCTCCCTGCTTGCAGGACAGAAGGGACAGAAGCTCTGAGAGAATTCAGAGTTGCCCCTGGGGGACAGAACACATCATGCCAGAAGGATCTGCCATTGGCACAAGCTTCCTGCCTTAGTAACTTCCCAGAGACAGCCGAATCTCAAAATCTCTGCTCTAGGAAATCCTGGCAGAGACGAGTTCCAGTGCCTTCCCTCTGCCAAGGGTTCTTCGCTTTTTTTGTGCATGTGCCATGGACTTCTTGGAAGTCTGGTGAACCCTGTGGACCCCTTCTCAAAGGGATGTTTTTCAGATGCCTAAAATATAATACATGGGTTTTCAAAGAAAATTACTGATATTGAGAAATACTTGTCCAATATTTTTAAAAATAAATTTGTGATACAGTAACATGTGCTTCTGTAATTATGTTTGAAATGACAGGATCTAGCATCAGATCTAAGGTACTGAAATGTCTCAGTGATGAGTATAAATGATACACCAAGACATCTGCCATGAATGCAACATGGCATGAAAATATCTGTGGTTCCTATTGGTGACAAAGTTGTAGCTACAGATGCTAATGGGAAATGTTAAATTTTAGCTAATGGCTGGAAAAACAAAAAGATGTGATTTTTGCTTATTTATATTCACAGATTATCTGAATTCTGCCCATGGAGTTCAGCTAATAACTTTTGCTATTACCCTGGAGAGCTTTACTTTTTATGACTTTTAGAGAAATTCTACTCTTCTTTGTAATCATTCCCTCCCAGAACTTTACAGGTGTCCCCCACTATCCAAAAAGAGAATGTTCCTATGAAACTTTCTGCAAGCCAAAATGGCATAAAGCAAGGAAGCAGTTACCATTAGTTTATTTGGAAACATTTTTTGAGCATTCCCAGACCCTCCCCGCAAAATAACCACTTTGAGGATTTTCTGATACTGTGGGACACATCTGGTTAACGAATGCCCCAAATAAATCGAGATAAAGCACAGATGTTCACAGAGTTCAAAGCTACGGTGGCTGGACATTGAGATGCCCAGTGCAGTCCTCAGGGAAGGAGCTTGGTAAGGCCAGTCTTGCTGCTGGGGCGGAAGCCCCCTCTGTAACAGCTCGCTGCAAAACAGACACTGACTGCTGTTTTCTCTTCTTGCCTCCTTCCGTGGAAGTGACAGTCCTCTTTGGATTTCTTAGCTTTAGCAAAATCAGGTATTAATGTAAGTCTTTTGTAAGAGCGAGTGGCATAACAGGAACGTCTAACAAGTGGAGAATACCTGTGTCTGACTTGATGTGATGTCACAAGGGAGCATAATGTGAAGGTCAAGTCTTGAGCGCTAGTTGCCTGACATCTGGGAAACAGTTTATTTAAAAATTCCAGTGGATTTGAATTGAATCGAGCATCCTATGTTATAGGACCTGGGGTAGACTCTGACAAAAGAGATTTTAGGGTTCTTCCTCGCCTAAGACTTTTTTCTACTCAGGCAGGGAAAAGACACAAATTTGCAGGGACAGTACTCAATAGCGGTTCTTGGTTAGAAACCAGAGAATGGTCTACACACCTAGAACATGCCCTTTGGGATGCGTTCTCTAAGAATGGCCAATATCACTGAACGATGGCCAAAAATCACGTAGCCTAGGCCTCAGTGAAGGCAACCAATTTAGCAAATTGAGAGGTTTTATTTATGTATTTTAAGATTTAATTTATTTATTTTACAGAGAGAGAACAGGTAAGCAGAGCAGCAAGCAGAGGGAGAAGCAGGCTCCCAGCTGAGCTGGGAACCTGATGTGGGGCCTGGGATCATGACCCGAGGTGAAGGCAAATGCTTAACCTACTGAGCCATCCAGGTGCACCAAGTTGAGAGTTTTATAAAGTCATTCTTAATTGGCTGTTACCAGTGTGAAGTGTAGAGACAACATGGCATGGGTTTAAGAGCAAGATTAATTAATTGTCTGTCTCCAGTCAGGCAATTCATTTCAAGTATCAGCTTTGCTATTACTTAAGTGGATGATCTTGAGAAATCATTTGATCTGTCCAGCTCTTAGCTTTCCTGTCTGTGAAATGGGGCATACAATCATAGTCCTATCTACCTCATAGAGCTTGTCTGTCGATTAAATACAAATATTCTAGAAAACTCTTAGCACACAGCCAGGCTCATACTGAGTATTTGATTTCTGGGCTTTTGTGTAATTGGGGGTTGGCCGAAAGAAATGCCTCCTGTTAGTTTCTGAGTGAAGGAGATGCCAACTTGTGCATATACTTACAGCTGTTGTTTTTCTAGTAGCAGCGCAAGGGTTAATACTGTGAGAGAGTGTGGGTGGCTCCTGTTTAGACAAAACCACATCCCAAAGCTCCCTTTTAACCAGGTTTGCTATTGTTAGGGGTTTTCACCACCTCTTTGAAGTTTCAAGATTGACAGATGTTATTCAGTAATTCCTGTCCCACCAAATTTTTACATGTATGTTTTCAAAAAGAAATCACAGGAAATTTGAGGGGAAAGTAAAACTTTGGTTTCTGATATTGAACAGGGGCGGGGGTGATTTCTAGAATCTTCTTCACACATAAATTTCAGGGGATTTCTGTTTTTGTGTTTCCCTTAACCTGAAAAAGAAGAGCAGTTAGCAAAGAAGATCCTTTTCATCTATGGCCAGGAATTACAAATAAAATTAGCAGCAATAAGTGAACAGTTCATTTGAACGTGTTGTGCTCTTTAACCCATTGAAGACACAGCCAAGTAATTATGCCATTATTATTATTATTTTTTAATTTTCTAGTTCTGTCATTGCCCCATATGTGAAAGAGAATATTCACCTTGGACCAAAGTGAAGTCTCCCTTCATTCTGCCAATGCCTTAGGGGTTGTTAAAAGAAATAGCATCTATAGAAGAGGGGCCAGCAAACTTTGTCTAGGAAGGGCCGGGTAGTCAATATTTTAGGCTTTCTGGGCCAGGTATCGTCTCTGCTGCATGAACTTCTTAGTCTCTTTCTTTTTCTAAACAACTCTTCAAAATACAAACAAACATTTATAACGTATGGGAATTTATAAAATAGTCCCTGGGGCCATGGTTTGCCAACTCTGCTCTAGAACAGACACACATGTGAGGGCTCTTGTCCTGTGGAAGTCGTCATCCATTCAGCTTCTGTGACCAACATTCACTCGGTGTAGGTACCCATTCTGAACCAGGTTCTGGGTATAGCGTGGGATCAGTACGTGTGGATTTACCCTATAGAGCACGCTTCCTCCTGGGGGAAACAAGCAGCACGGGAATCAAGCCGATTTATGATGATAAGGCATCTTGTGTGGAGGCAGACAAGTGGGTGCTTGAAGCAGACCCATCCATGAGATCCTTCAGAAAATAGAAGCAGAGTTACTGAGAGGGAACATCGTTTCCCACTTGGACACCTCCTTCATCTGGCCCCTTACCCTTGCTCTCCAGGCTCATACTTTGCTGAACAATGGGGACAGTCTGTACTTGTCCACATGAACTGTTTCTACTTTTGCAGTTCCAGTTCCCTCTGTCATTGCCTTGTTCCCTTGTCACTTCCATCCCCACTCTCACCACCTGTCCTTTGTCCCATTCATGCCTCCCAGTGTGAGCAAGAGTTTGGGTTTTCAAGTCAGTTGCCATATTGTTTCCCCTTTCCTGTTCTTTTTCATGCACTAATAAATCTTTCCCCATAATAGTGATTGTTTTGTCCTCTTGTTTGCTGAAATTCAGATGTTCTGGGGTTACTTTTCCAGGTCTTTTTAAATGCCATCGGATAGACTTAAGAGCTAAGGTTTTCATCTAGAATATATAGGCAGTGGAAGTTGGCGTTTCCACTTAGAACTGACCTTAAGACCAAGCAGGACGTCAAGTTAAACCTGAATAGCCCCTCAAAATAAAAACCCAAGCACCCCAAACCAGCACAGCACAAGCTTCATTTCTCACTGTGCTATGTTAAGTGATGATAGCAAATACGATCTAGGTAATGGGTTTTCTTCAAGAGGCTGTGGTTTTCTGCCTTTCACCTGGACTATATTCTTACTACTGTATCCTCATCAAACACCTACAGTAGGTGAAGACTGCCTATTGAACAATTACAGATACTTTCTCTGACACGATGTCCAGTTCCTTCACCCACATTTTTCCTTTTGGTTCCCTTGCTAGAGTTGACAGTTTGGGAAAATTGCTCTTCCTCAAGCAGATCATATATTCGCAGTTTCTAACCTAACATTCCTTCTAGCCATCACTGACTTTTTCCCATCTTCCACTGACCGCTTCAGAGACAGTCCTTGCCACAGTGGTTCCCTGTCTCTCTAAGCTTTTCTACATCCCACCAATGCATGTAGACTGCAGCACACATTCCCCCCCTGTCCCAGGTGTCCCTGTGTTACTATGCATCTGTGTGCGTGTCCTAATCCTCTCCTTGTGTTGTAACCTCTTTGAGGGCAGGGCCATACCCATAGTAGGCACCCAGCAGTGCTACATTGAACGAGCGAATCTAGCATCTGATCATGAGGTCTCCTTGTTAGTAGGTACCTGTGAGGGAAAATGAATGACACATAAAAGCAATAGGATTCTGGCATTCTTGCCCAGTGGAGATAGCCCACCACAAAGATCTCACTGAGCCATAACTGCCTTTCACTGTTTCTTGCCGCTGTTTCCATTCGTGTTTTCCTTCCCTAAAGGAAAACCATGTGACCAGAGTCAGCCAAGGCCAGCGCATGAAGTAGAGTTTGACATACACAACACTGTGTGTGGTCAGATGGCTGGGGCTGAGGACTCTCCTCCATCACCGCCCAGGTCTACCTCATTGGTCCCGATTAGAAAACTGACTACATGTCCTTCCTTTTAGTCTTCTCACCTTTGTAGTAATACTTCCACTGTTGCCAGTAAGATTTCCTGTTCTACGAAGCTTCAGATCACATGCACTTTGAAAAGAGGGATGTTGGGCGCCTGGGTGGCTCGGTCGGTTAAACGTCTGCTTTCAGCTCAGGTCATGATCCCAGGGTCCCAGGATCAAGCCCTGCACCAGGCTCCCTGCTCACTGGGGAGCCTGATTCTCCCTTTCTCCCTCCCCCTTGTCATGCGTTCTCTCTCTCACTCTCTTTCCCAAATGAAAAAATAACACCTTTGGGGGGAAAATGAGGGATATTGGGTGGATATGAGGTAAGTGACTTCTAAAGAGACCCTTTTGCACAGACTCCTCTCCCCACTCTCTTCCTACCACCTGCTTAAGGGTGGCCTGCGTGTCGGTCAGAATAGGACAAGCTGGAGTATAGAAAAGAACAAAGATGATGATAGAACTGTGCCCGTCTCCTCATCTTTACCCTGTGCCATCCATACAAGCTTTTTGGAGGCAGGAGCTGTCATTCTTTCTTTATTCCCAAAGCCTCCTGTAACGCCCTGGGTTTAGTTAACACTCCATAAATGCTTCATCCGTTTATCCAACACTTACTGAGGACCTGATGTGGGCTCAGTGCTGTTTCTAGTAGTGAAAAAGGAAGACGTGGCCCATGGTAGCATGGAGTTGTCAGTCCTTTGAGGGTGGGATAAGTAGGAAAAATAGGGAAAGACCCCATAACTGGAGTCATAGTGATTTAATTCAAATTGTGCCAAGTTGTCATATAGGAAAAATGTAGAATGTTAGATAATATATAAAATACAACACTTTCCCACATTTTCCTGGATCTCCTTTAGAGAGTGACATTGAAGCTGAACTTTGAGGGAAGACTAGGAGACCTTTAGCAGGTGGCCAGGGGCAAGGAAATCTGGACATATGCATCCATCCGTGGAATAAAAAGTCACAATTTATTACCCACAAAATCTATGCAGATGTTAAAGCGTCTAGGTGCTGGAGATATGGACCCATTCTCTGACCGTGCATACCCACTGAACCCAATTTCTTCTCTTCTTCCTTTTGTTTCCACATCAGAATATGCCACCAACAACCCTGACTTGTTGTTAGTCATATTCCAAGTGACAGGCGTCAGCCTCCTGCCACCACTGGGAATTGCCATAGCCGTCATCATAACCTTCTACTGCTACCGTGTTCACCGGCAGCAAAAGCTGAGCCCGTCCTGGGAGACCAGCAAGCCGCGGAAGCTCATGGAGTTCAGTGAGCACCTGGCCATCATTCTGGAAGACGACCGCTCTGACATCAGCTCTACCTGCGCCAACAACATCAACCACAACACAGAGCTACTGCCCATTGAGCTGGACACCCTGGTGGGGAAAGGTCGCTTCGCCGAGGTCTACAAGGCCAAGCTAAAGCAGAACACTTCAGAGCAGTTCGAGACTGTGGCAGTCAAGATCTTCCCTTATGAGGAGTATGCCTCCTGGAAGACGGAGAAGGACATCTTCTCAGACATCAACCTGAAGCATGAGAACATCCTGCAGTTCCTGACTGCCGAGGAGAGGAAGACTGAGCTGGGGAAGCAGTATTGGCTGATCACCGCCTTCCACGCCAAGGGCAACCTACAGGAGTACCTCACACGGCACGTCATCAGCTGGGAGGACCTGCGCAAGCTGGGCAGCTCCCTCGCCCGGGGCATCGCTCACCTGCACAGCGACCACACCCTGTGTGGGAGGCCCAAGATGCCCATCGTGCACAGGGACCTCAAGAGCTCCAATATCCTCGTGAAGAATGACCTGACCTGCTGCCTATGTGACTTTGGGCTTTCCCTGCGCCTTGACCCAACTCTGTCTGTGGATGACCTGGCCAACAGTGGGCAGGTAAGTTAGACCTGGATCGCCTTACTTGTAGGGGGCCTACACCACCTCCCCACCCATCTCTCATGTCTTTTGTCTCAAACAGCCTGATGCTAATGGACACCTGCCTAGAGATGCCCCTTGGCATGCCCCACTCTGTCCTGCCAGCATGCTTTTCTAATGAACAACATTTCCCCTCTGGTTTGCCAAGCCCATCTAATTGAGGACAGATGTTCTTCTCCTTAAGTCAGTCTTCATTTCTCTCGCATTTGCAAATGACTTTTCATTGCTTTGAACAACCCCATTCGTGCTTTGTTCTTTTTCCTCTCTTCTGCTTCTATCCAGCCCTTCCTACTCTGAACTATTGGTGGCTACCTTGCTTTCTTTTTACCTTTCTAGAAAGCAGTCTCCTTCGAGCCCAAATCCACTTGCATTTTTGCTCCCATCTATCACAATGCCTTGAACAGCGAAAGTGACCGATCAATATTTGAGTTGAGTTGACAGACTGAGTGAACACACAATTCTGTGGTTCCTTTGAAGCATCTCACAGATGAAAATAGAAATCTTTTTGGGTAAGGAGATATTGGAAGGTCACTAGAAAGTACCAAGTCACCCTTTATGAATAAGAGCACCCCATCTTTTCACACACTGGAAGCTTGATGTAGATTACAGTAGAGTCTGGAAAGCACCATTGTTTCCTTTAAGTAGGTAGGGGGGTATGTGCTTTTGAACCATTTGGTTACTGCTCAGTCTGGCCTCTTGGGTCCATGGCTGCACAACCAATGTTCAGATAAATATAACGAGTGAAACATGGACGGAGTAATATGACAGGGTAATGAGTCATGCAGTGACCTATTAAGAAGAAAACTTTCTTCTGTTACCTACCATTAAGAAACATTCCTTTGGACAATAATATCAATTTACCTGACCTTCCTTAGCTTCTTGAGAAGGTAGGACTTCACTGTTATTTAGCGATGCCACACATGCTCTAAAACCAAATATTTAAGTGATCCCTTCCCTAAAAATATCTTTCTTCTTCCCTATGTATGCCAGTGTTTTCACATTATCATAGTCCAAACAAAACTACATGGCATTGCCATCAAAATTATAAAATGGTCTAGATTTAGTCTTTTATTATAGAAATACTTTCATGCAGCTTATTTTACTAGAGATTTTATGAAATTATACTACATTCTTGGCACACTGGAATGTATCATAGAGTAAACAAGGAAGATTAAGACAGTCCTTAAGTGACCGAAACTAATGACAATGATTCTTATTTTCCCCATAAATCTTGGTGTTTCAGGAATGATAAAAACAGTTAATTTGCAAAAGCAAAAATAAAGATCTAAAGTAGCACAGACATTGTCTCCCCAGTTATCTGTGAGGATGTTATTGTATAATACAATGACATATATCATGAAACTAGATAAAGCAGCTCTGGGGTTTGGCACTTCCTTATTTTGGTATGCTTTGTTTATATTTTTGAAAGTGTTTTCAGGGAGAGAAAACCTATTTTTAAAAATAATTTCATAAGCTGTTAACTTTCTTTGCCTGTCTCATGATTTAAAAGAGCACTGCACTTTTCAGGGATCATCTGCATGTGTAGAGGACAAACATCAGTTATTTTTTAAAATAAAGATGCATGGAATTACATGATGGGCCTCAGTGTCTTCTATTGCTTTAGGTGGGAACTGCAAGATACATGGCTCCAGAAGTCCTAGAGTCCAGGATGAATTTGGAGAACGTTGAATCCTTTAAGCAGACGGATGTCTACTCCATGGCTCTGGTACTCTGGGAAATGACATCTCGCTGTAACGCAGTGGGAGGTATGTATGGACCGCCTCATGGGGCAGGGCTTGATGCGTCTTCAAAATGATGTCATGCCGCTTACTTCAAGCATGATTCCAGGGGTATAATAGTGTTAACCCCACAGTTGGAGCTAGTTGAGATCTGTTAGTACACACCCATTCCAAGAGGATTGGGAATTGTGCTAATAAAGGCTAGATTTTTAAGCTGAAAGCCATGTTTGGAGCATAAAGCTTTCTATTCCCTTTTCTGAAGTATGATTACTTTTCTTTTGATGCATCTCACCAGATATTTAAATATCTGGCAAGAGATGAACATGAATACAATTCATAGAATTAGTTCTATTTATCCAGTGGAAAATATTATTTATATATATTATAAAAACATTTATATTATAAAAATATCCAATGGAAAACATCTGATTTTTGTTTCATTTTCTATTTTAAGGGTTTTTTTTTTTTTAACCTTAAGAATCATAAGGTCTATGTAGTGGATTTGGCTCAAAGTTTATTTTTATGGGATGACTTTACTTTGTTGGGCAAAACAAGTGGAACGATTTGGTATATTTGTTTAGATTTGTAAAACTCTAGTAGAGAAGTTTTTAAGGAATGCTATGGTATTCTTCAGGGGTGTAGAAGGGATGCCGCTGTTTTAGACAGCATTATCCTGATTTCCATGGACATGAGAATGGCTCAGGTCTACATTTTTATCCTTTTTGCATTCTTCTCGGTAGTTTCCATGACTGTACTCTCACCTAAGAAACTTATGCATCTCAGCTTGGTCTTGGCTGGTGGCTAAGTCAAGTCAAGCCAACTCTAGTTTTATTTTTAACTCTTTGTTTTGTAATATTTTTAGACTTACAGAGCAGTTGCAAAAATAGGATAGGGAGTTCCCATATACTCTTTGCCAGCTTCCCCTACCGTTAACACCTTACCTAAACCACAGCACAGCTATTGAACACAGGTCATTGACATTGGCACAATACCTTAATTAGTCTGTACAAGTTATTCATGTCTCTGAGTTCCCAGCAATGTCCTTTTCTGGAGCAGAATTCAGTCCAGGATCCTATATTCCAGTTAACGTCCTTGGCTTCTTGGTCAACTTGTGACACTTCCTCATTCTGTATGTCTTTCCTGACCTTGACACCCAGGAAGAAGTTAGACTAGTTCTTTCATAGACGGTCTCTCAACTTTGGGTTTTTCTGATGTTTTCTCATGGTTAGATTGAGATTGTGCTTTTGGGGCATGAAGAATACCTGCTGATTTTAGGATCCATCAGTCATCCTTGTTGGCAACAATTATTATTGTAATGTTTGCCTATCAGTGATTTTCTGTTTTCTTAGCCTTCCTACATGTGGTAGTAGGTCTTCTGCTGTAAGGGAGATCCGTCTTTTCCCTTGCCACCCCCAGTATTTATTCTTTCCATTATGCATTTATATCAGTCTGGAGCTATGAATATTTATTTTATTCTATGAGTATCTAATATCATCAAAATTTATTTTGTTGCTCAGATCATCAGAGCTTTGATCATGGGGCCACCCTACCCATGGGTAAAGCATGGTGGCTCTGGTTGGCATCATGCTGGCTCTGAGTCTTCATCCTGTTTAGAACTTCCTTAGCCAATCCTCCAGAATGGGTCCATATCACTCTTTTCCACTGGAAAGCTTACTGTCCCGTCACCTATTTGCCTGGGTTCCTGCATAGGGATGGCACTTCCTATCTGGCTGTCTTGCTGAGTTTCTTCCTCAACAGCACTTCCAAAACTAACTTGGTTTTTCCTTGCACAGTGAAATTTGTTTAACCAAGTTTTAGCCACTGAAAATAATTTTCTGCTTAAAAGCTTTGACAGTTGCAAAACGAATCTTCAGACCGGTATGCGTTGTGTAAGAGATGATGCTGTTGTCACTGTCAGAATAAATTTACCTAGATTTCGCTATCTTTTCTCTCCTTTCAAACCCACTGTTCTATAAACATGAGCTGGAGATTGTGCCTCTGTCTTTCCCTCTGTCGGCGCAGCCAGCTTATTAAGGCCCTGTGTGAGCTCCCTGCTCTCATTGTTATCAATGACTGAAGCCCTTTCCTGTTGATATTTGCTGAGTGTGGAAGAATTCGGGCTCATGGGGAAGAACTGAGTTCACCAACTTTTACAGGGTCTAAAAACGGATACAGTATAAACAAGTTTTCCCAAGGAAGGAACAGGATCTCGTTTGCTCAAAAAACCTTTCATAACCTTTAGGATAAGAACAGACAGCTTTGGGGGAACCGGAAATAGGCCATCCCGTTTCTCATTTTGTTTGATCTTAAGCCCACAATCCTTTTTCTCCCATCTCCACTCAGGCTGCAGAAACCTAAGTTCTGTATCTGTACTCGCTTCGGTCCCACTGAGAGCCCTTCAGTTGATTGAGTACGTGAACTCACAGATTAAGTCCTTTCGTTAACCTTCTTTGGAAAGCATTGTTTTTTGGTGTAGGGATTTTTTTGTTTTGATTTTGTTTTGGTTTTTGTTGTTTGTTGGGTTTTTTTCAGTTTTTGTTTTTTTGTGTGTATGTTTTGTTTGTTTGAGGAGGGATCTATCTTAAAAATATTAAAGACAGATTCTTAGCCTAGTCTTGGTTTCAGAAACTTTTCTTCTGTATTTTAGGAGTCTCTTAGAAACAACATAAAGCCTGCAGATAGATGCATTGCCTCCCAACAGGGGTAGAAGGACAGGTTTTGCCTTCAGGAAGTTTGTAGCCTACTGATGAGACGGACTTTTTTTTCTTTTTCTTTACTTTTAAGAAGTAAAGAAAAATGTATGCATGCAGACACATCTCTTACCTTAAAAGCAAAATGGATAATAATTCCCTTTAATTCTGAAGGTCTAAGAAAAAGAACAGGATATAAAAAGGTTTTCGTGAAGCTTAGGCCTTCTTTTCTGCAATCTCAGATAAAACGTGTGTAATTACCACTTTTCATTGACTGTCTCATTTCCAAAAGGGAAATGGTGGAATATGAAGTTTAACTTAGTCTGATGACTTGTAGATTGAGATTTTTATTTTGCAACGTAGGACAGCTAATTTTCCCTCCAGCTTTATTCTACGTAGCAGAACATCAAACTGAATACAGTAGGATACCAAGTATCAAGGGACCGTCTTGCAGGGAATGAGAAACCCCAGCTTTCTCGGCTTTAAGTGACCCAATTCTGTTTTTGTGGTTGAGCCCAGACTCTTCACATGGATCCTAAATCTGAGCCCTGCTCACCTTTCTAGGCTCGTCTCCCCAGGCACCATTGTGCCACACAGCAGGTCTTCTATGAATGTCTTTTAGGTCCTAATACTAGGCTTTATCTTAGGCTATTAACGGGAACTGAAGTAGACTTTTGAACAGGCAAGGGCAATTTGGTTGTGACCCGTGCTGCAGGAAGGTAAGGCAGGGCACTGAAAGCCCACAACAGCTTTCAGTGGACAGGGGAGTGTGACAGTAGGGTCAGGCACAGGGGTTTAGGTCAGCTCTGGAAGGAAGGGGAAGACTCAGGAGTGTCCCCTTGAGTTCCTTCTTGATCAGCTTCTCCTCTGTGCAGAACAGCTCAGGGGGAAACAGAGAAAAATAGAGCACCACACTGGAGAAGTCTCTCTTATCAGATGAGAAAATGCAAACAGAGGGTCATACCACTCTTCTGAAACCAGCTAGTCCAGCACCATTCGCACCCAGGAGCTCACGCAATGAGCTGTCATAATTGAAGAGGGCGGTCAAAAGGAGAAGGCCTCCTGGTGGAGGCAGGTGTGATCATGATGAGAGCTTCAGAGGAGTAGCTGCCGTGACTGTGCACTTGCCTCACGGGTCCACTCCTCCAATCTACCAAGGACCCTGAAGAGAGCACTGTTACTGGCTGCATTTTACAGATGGGAAAACTGAGGTCCCAGGAGTTGGGCAAGCTGTGTGGCCAGGGATCAGAGCCCTGCTGTCTGACTCTAGCCCACTGGCCCTGGCCTTCCTAGGACACCACCGGTCTGACCAGCGAAGGACATCTCAAGTAAGGGACAGCTGCTGTCACTATTGTTATCATTACGGATTGGGCAGCCAGTGCGACCTAGTGCATCCTGGCCTTTAATTCAGTGCCTCTCCGGAAGTAGCTGGCAAAAACGTTCGGTGATGGCTTCCCTCATGAAAGTCTCCAGAGACTGACAAGGCTGTCTCCTCTGGGTGCATCTCTGTTAGCAGAATCCCAAAGCTTTTCCTTTCTAAGCATGTTATGGGCTCAGCACCTTATAGTCTGAGATAACTTTCTTACCCTTTTTTTTCTGAAGATCTATTTATTCATTCATTCCTTCCCTCAACAAATATTTATTGAGTACCAGTTAAATGGCAGGCACATTCAAAATGCTGAAGGCACAGCAGTGAAAAAATTAAAACCAAACCAAAACAAAACAAAACAAAAATCAGTCTCTGTCCTCAAGGGACAAGTTGTCTCTGAAGAGCTAATATTCTAGAAAGACAAGTGGTGAAAAAACGGACACATGATACAATATCAGCGGTGGGAGGAGGTGAATATGATGATTTTAGGAAGAAAAATTAAAGAGTTAGAGACTGATTACAACAGAGGGCCTAACTTCAGACACTTGGATCGCCTGACAGAATATAAAAGTGAAGAAAACAGGTCTCTCAGAGCCATTGGAAGAAGGAGGTGATTGGTCTGTTCCTGTCTTATAAAGAAGGAGGAAGGTCATGTAGTCGTCACTCAGCAAGGACAGACGCAAAGCCTGGCTCTGTCTTACAAAGAAATCTCTGTCCGGCTCTCGGTTTGTTTGGTGTTCATGCAAGTGTCTGTGGTGTGGGAGGCGGATGGAGGCGGGGACCCTTTCAAGGCCCCCTGTGGCCAGCACAGCAGGCACAATATTCACATCATCCCCAGCCAAAACCCCAGCCTAAACAGGCCCACAAGCAAGCTGACTTCCAAATCCCTGGCCATTTGGCTTCTGAATAGAAACTGACGCACAGCAGCCCGCAGAGCAAGCGGCTAACCAGAGGGGAAACACAGGCCCTGAGCGGACTGTCAGCTTGCCACCGCCTTGCAGAACAGACAGGAAGAACGCAGGAATCAAAAAGAAAGGAAAGAGACCCAAAGCAAGGACAACAGCAAAGAGGGGTGGGGGAGAAGGGCTGAAGAGAGACAGGAGAGAAGGGCTTTGCTGTCCTGGATTTCAGGGGAGTCAAATCTGGAAGCAGATCTAAAACTCAGGGGCGCTGCTTCTCAGAGAAGTGTCAACGGCTTTGCTGCTCTGTGGGGTTGGCACCACATCAGAACAACAGCTGTGTTCCAGATGCTGACTTCCAGAGGGACGGCGCTGCGTCCCAGGGCCTTGCCCTCTGCGTGCGCAGAACTGGGGAGGGGTGGGGGGTGGAGAGAGGCAATCATGGCTTCTCTTCAGAACCTTTGAGACAACTTAAAAAACGCTGCAAGGGTCTGGGAGTGCAGGCTGGCTTCCACCAGTGAGAAGACTTTGGGGAAAGGCGGCGGAAGGGGAGCTGGAAAGAAGAGCAAGTTGTTCCCAATAAAGGCATTTCTTAGAAAAGAGGCTATTTGAGGCAGTCGTGGGGCGGGGGGGGGGGGAGGGGGCGAGGATTGTGCGTTGGTGGGCCTTGGTGTGCCTGGCCTGGAAAGCAGCCTGAGGGCGGGACAGAGACTTGGTTTGATTGAAGAATTCTGTTGTGTGAGCATCTGCCTTGGGTTGGGTGCCTCAGGCCCTGGAACAAAGAATTGAGCCTAAGTAGTTTATTTGGGAAGTGATCTCAGGAAATGCTAGTAAGGGAATGGGAAGTGAGTCAGGAAAGGGAAGGAGGCCAAGAAATGGCATGTTATCAAACAGGACACCACTGCAGACAGCTGGAGCTCCGTCCTGCCGGGGACCCCGGGTGCAGTCAGACACATACCTTGAACTCGGCATCACACCACCTCACCTGGCTCACGAGGAAGCTGGGGCCTCACCTTCCAAGCCCCCTCCATCTTGGGTGGAGGGCAGCTCCTAGGGTAGTTTCGGAGGGTGAACACAAGCTGCCCAGCCTGTCCCACAGGGAGTCGGGCCAGCAGGCATGAAAAGTTGTGTGGCCAGCGGTCTTCTGGGAGTAGACTGAGTAATGTTGGGGAGCCCACTCACCCCTTAATTGGCTTGCTCTCCAGCTCATCATGGAAGGGAGGCCTGAGCCTGGGCCTTGTTTGATCACATGCACAAAGAGGACTCTAGAAAACCATGCACGAACTCCTTTGCCAACCCTGTCCTGATCTGGTGCTTGCAGCCCAAGTTGTGAGAGGCTCCTTTTTCCCCACCCCCACCATCCCACTTGTTTCCCTAAACCCAAAATGGATGACGGTTTGGGTTTAATGTCAGTAAATAATAGTAGTTAAGGAGAGGGCTGCTCTTAGTAATCAGTGCTTTTTTTTGCATAACTTGTTTAGAAATTACAAACCATCACCATCCGCTAGGTTCCATAAGCTTCCCCTTCTCAGAGTCACGTGGTGTGCAGGGCTGGCCAAGTCAGGGAGGGACACATTTGTCACATCTGTGACAGGCATGTTCCCACCTGGGGCTGCCCCAGCTGGGCTTGCTCTGGCTGGGGGAGATAGAGCTCACTGCAATGCTTGAGGAGAGAGGAGAAAGCATGCAAGGCTTCCTAAAAAGGCAAAACCATTTTCAGAGTTACCAGTAATCTAGCGTGCAATTCTGAGTGTTCTTCCCGGAATCCAGTGCACTGGCCTCTCTTTTCTCAACTGTAAAATGAAGTGTTGGATCACATCTTCTGAGATTCTTCTTCGACATTCCCTGTCTGACTCATTTGAAATACTTCAAGTGTGCTTAATAACTTGTATTCACTTCCTCTGTCAAGATGCAACTCCTATTTCTTCCTTGCAAAAATATTTACAGCAGTGCCGCTCCAAGCCTGTTCTGTGGAAGGTGCTGGTTCTGGGATGGGTCGTTCCGGCTTTGTGATATGATGAGGACAGAGCGGGTGTTTTGTGACTTTAAGAGCAATTTGGTGTTGCCCATAACACCCGAGTAGCTTTCATTTGTCTTGTGATTTGTTTCTGTAGTGTTTTACTCAAGCTTCAGTCTTCAGTGAACTGGGGAGCAAAACACTTCATCTTTTATAAAAATACAGATTGAGAAGGGCTCATCGTAAACAGTAAGGGGAAAATTTAAGTCACCTTTAATCCCAGCATTCAACCTAAGCCAGTTTTGTGCAACTAGGGATGAGGAGTGGGAGAAAGATCTGCTTTTACCGTATCCGTCTATTTAGTAATTTTGGAGTTTTAATCACATGCACTTTTTTCCTTTTCTTTTTTTAAAAAATATTTTATTTATTTATTTGAAAGAGAGGGAGATAGAGATAGTGAGAGAGAGAGCAGAGCACAAGCCAGGAGGAGAGAGAGAAGCAGGATCCCGCTGAGCAGGGAGTCCAATGTGGGGCTTGATCTCAGGACCCCAGGATCACGACCTGAGCCGAAGGCAGATGCTTAACTGACTGAGCCACCCAGGTGCCCCTCATGTGCATTTTCTAAAATAAAAATACTTCAAGCACCAACATGAAAAATAAATAGATAAGGACCATGGGTAACTAGGGATAAAAGATATGGAATCGGGACCCAGCAGTTTTGCCAGAGTGGTTCAAGCATCTCAGCCTCTAAATGCTTGAAACCATGGGAGAAAGTGAGAGCTAAAACTAGCCCCTGGTTTGGCCAGTCACTCGCTCTGCTCGATACCTCAGGACCATCCGGGTATCTGTGCTTGATATCCTGTCCCAGGGAAGACCATCAGTGCCCACCAGGCTGTCAGAGACCTCCTGCCCTCAAAACCCTGCCCCGGAATTAAGGCCTCCACCCGGGTGTCTGTGACCACCTCCTTCCGCTGGAGGCAGATGTGCTCCGTATCCTGAGGGCCTCTGGGTAG
Organism: Neogale vison; assembly: GCF_020171115.1. NCBI lineage: Eukaryota > Metazoa > Chordata > Mammalia > Carnivora > Mustelidae > Neogale > Neogale vison. The sequence goes on from NC_058096.1 coordinate 153,474,497, forward strand.
ACCTGAGCAACAGTTAGCACAAGGCCCTCCAGGAAGAAGAGGCCTCCAGCATAATGTCTGTCAGCAGTTATCCTCTGCATCGGGGTGGAGGTCTGAGAATGACATTGCTTTCACAGCCACGAAAGAGGGGAAAAAGGGAAAAAAAAAAAAAAAAAGACATTACTGGCTGATGATGGTTTTCATGCTGCCACAATCAGATATTAAAGCTGGTGACGGAGAGGCACTGCCAAGCGTAGGTCATCATTCTAGAGCATGACTAAAAAAATAGGTGGGAACAGTATGCTTAAACTGTGGGCAAAGAGCAAAGAAAGAGGAATTGTAAAAATCTACAGTAAGACCAAAAAAAGACAAAAATTAGCTGTCTTGGAAAATATGTATTATATAAGTATGACATCCGCTGGGAGTTGAAGAAAGGTCAGCTTAAAACACGCATACGTTTTATTTTTTTTATTTTTTATTTTTTATTTTTTATTTTTTATTTTAAGAAAGAGAAAGAGCACAGGGGAGGGAGTGGAAGAGGGAGAGGGAGAGAGAGAATCATAATCAGGTGCCATGCCCAGCATAGTGCTCAACGTGGGGCTCTATCTCAGGACCCTGAGATCATGACCTGGGCCGAAATCAAGAGTTGGACGCTTGACCTACTGAACTATCCAGGCACCCCTCTTTTTTTCTTTTTACTTTTTTAAACGTGCATACGCTTGAAGTCTCTATTTTGGTTCCTCACCTGAAAGACTACTTCACTGTTCAGGAATTGGGGTGTGCCTGTTTGGGCCACATGATGTTCACCCAGACTTGTCTAATTTGAACTTAGAAAGAGACTCATGGATTCACATTCTCCCAGCTTGGCTCAGGGCCAGCTGCTTTCAGGCTGTCCTTGATCTCCCTTCCCTATGAGCTCTCCCACAAGTCACATAATGGAAACAGGCCTCATACCCCTTAGGGATACTAGAGAATCTCACAACTTTTCAAGGTTTTAGGAAAAGTAGGAAGTAATCCAGTTAAAATTCTCTTTGCTCTGGTGAAGGACTGTCGTCTTTGTCTTCTTTTCCAAAGGAGCCTTCATGACTTTTCCTTTTCCCAGAAAACAAGACCATCCCTGATGCCCTATGCATCTCTTGAGTGTTCTCCCATTCCCCATGGAAACCTGCTTTGGTCTCCACAGAACTTACAAAATTAGATACTGTGGTTTATGTGACTCTGAAGATTAAGACTAGAAATGAAATAAATTGGCCCTGGGTTATAACCTCAACTATGAAGATGGTTTCCTTTGTTGTGAAGGAATCTCAGCCATGAGATCAACACCTGGGATTGATTCTGATCCTGCCATTTTCCTTCCCTGACCATGGTCATCCCCTGCCCCTTTCTGAGCACTGTGCTGTGAGGATCGTTGATGGGCTAGTACATTCAGTTTCTCAAGAAGGAGTCCTAGCAAGTCTTCCTCAGGGTGGCTTTGCAACTAGGGACAGAGGGGGTAGTTTTGCTGAGAGATTGACCTAAAGAGAAAGCACTTCCTTGGCAGCTGTCTTAGGCCAGCTTTACTAGAACCAGTTTGACACAAAGATTTTTTTTTTTATTTTTTTTATTTATTTTGACAGAGATCACAAGTAGGCAGAGAAACAGGCAGAAAGAGAAGGGGAAGCAGGCTCCCTGCTGAGCAGAGAGCCAGATGTGGGGCTCGATCCCAGGACTTTGAGACCATGACCTGAGCTGAAGGCAGAGCCTTTAACCCACTGAGCCACCCAGGCGTCCCTGACACAAAGATTTTTGTGCAATGGTTCATTGAGGATAGGTCTCAGAGGAAGGGAATAAGAGAAGCAGGAATGGGAGAAGCTCAGCAAACCTGTAGTTCCAAGAGTTCTAGCCTCGGCCTGATTTCATGGGGGAACTCTAGAGGATGAATTGCCCCACAGTTACCTCCCTGCAGAGGCAAAGGGTTAGATTATGAAAACCCCCACATAAATTTATTGTTGGCAGCAGGGTACCTGTGGGGATGAGACTTTCTGGAAATCTCCAGGCCCAGCAGCCGTCCTCTAGAGAGCACAAAGGTGTGAGCCCTCAGAACACAATACCTGTGTCAGCTGGGTTCTGGCGCTACTGGCCAGGTAAAGGGATCTAGGCAGAGAGCTAGTGACACCAGCTATGGCAGCCAAAACAGCTGGAAATGGACACTCTGTGGACTGATAGATTATCTAAAGAGCACTTTATATCCTATACAAATCCTATCCCATTATACTGTATTAGAATATACATACCTCAAGTCAGTGTACTAAGAGGTCATCATATTGTTCAATTAGATTGGATTACAAGATAAGTATGGAGAGGAATATGGAGGTCATCCAATTCAGCCCCTTCCGTTTATAGAAGAGACGGGTTAGGTCAGAGTCAGCTGTACTGAGAACCAGCTCTGATTGCCAGTCCTCTGCTTTTGTTTGGATTCAACCCAACTCCTATCTAGTGAATGCCTGCAATGTAAATGGCACTGAGTGGAGAATTGAAAGACCCTAGACTCAGTTTCTGCCTTGGATCTTACAAATTTAAAGTCTATAGAAGATAAGGAAATGGAAGAAAGAAAGAATATTATGCTGATCAAAGTTCCACTCTCACCCCTAGAACAGTGAGGAGGAAGCGTTATGGCACTCGAGGACAAAAGTAGACACACAGAAGGATGGTTTGTGCTTGTCTCAATGTGATGGGAGGCCTTCATCTCAAATCTCCTGAGAAAAGACGATATCCTGGTCGCTCTTATACTTGGGCGTGGGAATGGGGGTATCACAGAAGATGAATATGCAAAGGGGGGTTCTGGGAAAGGGGAGAAAACAAATAAACCAATAAGAATATGCCATCCCTTTTCAAAAGGTGCCTTGAAAGCCTTTTCACTTCTTAGCCTAGAAGGGCAAATTACTGAAAGTTTTACTCATTATACAAGATTATTTTGCTAAGGGCCAAAGGTCCTACTTTCTGAGAAGTATATTGGAGCCAGCCCACCCCCCCATTTCCATCACAGACACGTTTTAATACAGGCGTGTTTTCTATCTTTTAGGTTATCCTGTGCCGCGGTGACGTGTGTATTGATCCCCCCACTTATGTTAGTGTGTTGTTTTAATATTCAACTAGAGTTGAGGCATTGCCTCTTTGGACCAGATCTAAAATTCATTCATCCATCCATCTATCCATCCATCCATTCATTCATTCCTCAATAAAGCATGTGTTGAGAGCCTCTTGTATAGGAGTTTCTGTCAAGGGTGCTAGGGATTCAAGAATGACTAAAGGGAGTCGGAACCTGCCCTCAGATATTCACAATCTTGTTAGATGAGACAAATAAACATGTGATCGTGTCACAATATGGTATAGGCTAAACTAGAGCTCTGCCCGGGACCTCTGGCCAGGAATGGCTTGGGGATATTCAAGGAAGTTTCTGTAAAGAGGTTGACTTTAGCAGAAACCTGAAGCCCTAGGCAAGGGGTATATTATCCTCTCTTCTCTTCTTTGTCCCATGGATCACTAAAGGAAAATTACCTTTTTAAATTTTGTTTGTTGATGTGTTGTTAATTGCTCTCCTCCATCATCCCAGTAAACAGCATTGCTCAACATTTGTGTCATCATTGTTGTAGTAAGGAGCCTTTACAGACCTTGTTTTCTTTGTTTGTTTGTTGTTGTTTTTTTTCTTTTACTTTCTTCCCTCCCCCACCCCCCCTCGACTGAGACAGCCCGGTGCCCTGACATTTTTTTTTTCTCTAATCAGTACTCCATAGCAATTTTTTTTCTTCCATCGTGGAAAAATACACATAATCTAAAATTCACTCTTTCAACCATTTTTAAGTGTAGAATTCATTCGCATTATGTACATTCACAATGTTGTGTAACCATCACCATTATCTATTTCCAGAACTTTCTCATCCCCCCCTTCAACTGAAACTCTATATCCATTAAACAACAGCCCTCCATCTCTTCATCCCCCAATCCCTGGCAACCACTATTCCACTTTCTGTCTCTATGAATTCATCTATTTTAGGTACCTCATAAACGGAATCATGCAGTATTTGTCCTGTTGTGACTGCCTTATCTCACACAACATAACATTCTTAAGGTTCATCCATGTTGTGTTGTGTCAATTTCATTCCCTTTTCAGCTAAATATCCCCATGAAGTTTACCACCATATATTAAACCTGTTTATATACTGGGGACCTTCACTAGGCTACCAATCATCGTAATATGAAGGATTTTTCTACCTCCCAAGAACCAGTTTTATCCCCCTTGGAGAAATATCATCCCACTGAGAAAGCCTGCATTAAAATGTAACCTTGGGGGGGCCTGAGTTGACTCGACTCAACTCAGTTGAGCATCTAAGTCTTCATTTCCGCTCAGTTCATGATCTCAGGATTGTGGGATCGAGCCCCAGGCTGGCTCTGAGCTCAATATGGAGTCTTCTTGTCCCACTCCCTCTGCTCCTACCCCCACTTGTGCTCTTTCTCTCACTCTCACTATGTCTAAAATAATCAATTAATTAATTTAAGAAATAAATGAAATGAAAGCTCAGTGACCTTGTTGGTCTTGCTCTTCACTGTCCACATCTGTTAGCATAGTACCTAGCTCATAAGAGGCCCTCAGCGATTATCTGTTGAGTATCTCTCAAGCTCTTTCCACAACCACTCCTTCCTTCTTATTTTAATCCACCGTTCTTAAAAATTGCTCTCAGAGTAATCAGAGATATATTTTGATGCTCCGTGCCTCAGGCTACTCAGCCAGAGCTCTCAACCTGCTCAGGTCCCCAGCTGCACACACCTTTCTCAATGGCCCCGTGTTCACCTGCTCTCTTTAACAGAAGTGAAAGATTACGAGCCTCCATTTGGTTCCAAGGTGCGGGAGCATCCCTGTGTTGAGAGCATGAAAGACAACGTGCTGAGAGACCGAGGGCGACCAGAAATTCCCAGCTCCTGGCTCAACCACCAGGTAAGGAACGGCTGTTAGGAGGGGAGAATAAGATTTCTCTGAAGTAGCCTCCAAGGGAGGAGAGGATTGTAGGATACTGAGCTTTAATCTGGGTCCCTTTGTGTTCTAGGGTCCTGTTAGGTTTTGTTTATAAGGAAAATTTCAGTCAAATGGTGTGGACTTGTTGTTCTGGGTTCCAAGCAGCAGGTAGACACGGCATTCAAAGACTGCTCTCAGATAATCATTTGAGGGGTATCTGTCCCACTTAGCATGCCCGCTTGTTTCTGGGTTGAAATATTTTGTTTGCAGGCTCTGCCCCTCACCCCTAAGACTTTACATAGAGTGTTTATGATTTGTTGCCTTCTGGGTTCCAGATATTTTCTCTTGGGAATCTTCAGCTCTAGAAGGAAATACTTAGCGAGTGAGAAGTAAGCAGAGTCTGTCAGTCAGCTGGACTTGGAGGGTGCCCATTGCCTTGTGGTCAGGGCCATATTGGGCTGGTGCACAGAGTTTGCAAAGACGAGGCCAGTTCAGGAAAGAAGAGAGCCAAGAGAATTAAGAAAGTGCAAGTGAACAAACAGGAAATGTGTCTGTGGGGAGCATCTTCCTGGCTGCTGCTTTTTTTGCTTTCAAGAGATGGTAGGTTAGGCCATTTCTGGAAGGATAGCGGCTCTACGCTTAACAGGACGAGGGAGGGAGAACTATCCAGATTCTTTGTTTGGGGGCATTTCGAGGAGGGCAGTGGTCAGAGAAAAAGAAGAAAGTGGCGGGTGGCAGGGCTGAGAGGGCTGAGAGGGCCGTGTAACATACCCAGGAGAGCGTGAAGGAGGCATGAGAGAGAACAGTGCGCTCCCGTCTCACCAACAGAGCTGATCTTTCTACGGAGTAAAGAGTTTTACTGCCTCTTTGGGAAGAATTCCCTTATCCAGTGAAGGCTGGGGCGAAGTCTTAGGTTTTCCTCAGGGCCAGGCAAACTGAGATAAGAAACAGAAACAACAAATCATGCGCAATCAGGAAGACAGATGGAGCAGGAAGCCCGGTCTGTGCCAATCCTGGCCTGGAGCCACTTCAGCAGACAGACCCTAATAAAGTCAGCGGAGAGAGCGTGAACCAGGCCATTGCGGCCCAGGGCTTTCCCTGGGGTTTTGGGCAAAGCCTCTCTGACTGAAAAGGCAAGGCTGTTCTGTGTTACCTCTGAACTCAGAAGGCACCGGTGTTATTTCTTTCAGATTCTGTTGCCTCCTCCGCTGTACAGTTCTAGTAATGAAGCCATTATTCATGATGATAAAATTCTGGAAAGAATTTGCATAATACATTTTTTCTCTTAATGAGATTTGTTGCCCTATTGATTTCAAGTTAATGCTTAATATTTAATTTAATTTACTGCCTGTAATTACAGTGCCAGAGTAAAATAAATGTTACTTGTGTACCAACAATACCACTCCACTCTTAACAGGCCATCCATCAATACCGTCAATTAGGTGAATTATACAATTAATTCAACATCATGAATTCACTCACAGGTTGGGAAGGGAGGGAGAGGCTCCTAGGTGTGTTGGGAAAGTTATTGGTAGTAGATGTTGGATGGAAAAGTACTGGGATGTATCCGGTCTGCCAGGCCACTCTGGGGAAAGATGACCAGTGACCAGACCAGCCTCTACCTGCTGGGAGCAGGCTCTAGTTCTTCCCATCAATTTAACCCCTGCCTGCTTTATTGCCAGAAAAGGGCTTGAAATGATAACAAGTATTTGCAATGCAAGATAAAAATGACAGCCATGAGAGAAAACCCTTGCCACCATACTGGGCAGCATTTTCTTGATGGGCCTTTGAATGGGACCTTCGTGTGGTTGGATGAAACCCTCTGACATAGCCTAGAATCTAACCCAGCTGACTTACAAGACAGCTGCTTCTACAGTGCAGCCTGATGTTGCTGAGGGGTGGAGGTGGTGGGGACGGAACGTGGGGCCCAGGGGACCATCCTTGGCAGCTGTTGGAAGCTGTCCACAGAACCTGTGACTTTCCAAGGTGAAACCAGACTAAAGCCTAGACTTGACTCTGATTGCGGTATTCAGTGCTGTTTTAAACAGAAATGTGTCTAGGATTCCAACTATAAGGTACTCTAGAAAGGTAAAACCACAGAGACATTAAGATCCGTGGTCTCCAGGGGCTCAGGGAGGGAGGAAGGAAGGGGTGGTGGGGGCACAGGTGATTTTTAGGGCAGAGAACTTACTCTCTGGGATACGGTAACGGCACATGCATGTCATCGCACGTTTGTCAGAACCCCTAACACATTCCCCACTACAAACTGTGGACTGTGGTTGGTTGGGATGTGTCCGTGTTGGTTCATTGATTGGAACAAATACACCACACGGATGCGAGATGTCCGTGGTGGGGGAGGAGGTATGTGCACACCCTCTGTGCTTTCCGCTCGATTTTGCTGTGAACCTAAAACTACCCGAAACAAAAAAGCCCAAAGTGCCCTAAAAAAGAGATAAGGGTGACAGGATATTGAGGGCCATTCTTCATGGGAGTTTTCCAGCATTGGGTTGCTTCTGTACCCCAGAAGCCTCCAGGAGAGGCCTTGTTGCGATCAAACGTGCTGGTTCTCCATTTCATGACCTGCCGTGATCAGATGGTGCCCGGGAGCAAATGGGTACAGCAGCTCAGGGTGTCTGCGCCTTCTCTCCCAACCACAGGGCATCCAGACGGTGTGTGAGACTCTGACCGAGTGCTGGGACCACGACCCCGAGGCCCGGCTCACTGCCCAGTGCGTGGCGGAGCGCTTCAGCGAACTGGAGTACCTGGACAGGCTCTCAGGGAGGAGCTGCTCCGAGGAGAAGATTCCGGAAGGTGGCTCACTGAACACTACCAAATAGCTCTTCTGGGGGCAGGCTGGCCTACGTCTGAAGAGGCTGCCCCTGTCACCAAAGAACAAGAGGCAGCAGGAGGCTGTCCCTGAACCTGAACCAATGCTTCCTGGAAGCCCAGGGGGGTCACTGCCCTCCCTATAAGCTGGTGGGGCTGAGCAGAACCACCAGCAGCGGGGAGTGGGTGACATGAAGCATTCTATGCCTTTGACTTTGTCATAGGATAAGCTGTGTTAGCACTTCCTCAGGAAATGAGATAGCCAATAACATTTGCACTTTATTAATGCCTGTATATAAATATGGAATAGCTATGTTTTATATATATATCTATATATGTCTATATCTATATATATATACAGCCATACTCTGGAAGGAGACAAGGAAAATAAAATCAAATATCCCAGGACTGGTTTGTTTGGAGAGCTCTGGAACCAGACACAGAAGGAAGGGATCCGTGACAGCATTAGCACTTGACAATCAACGTGGGCGCTGGTGTTTGGCCTGCACGAGGTGGGGGCTCTGCCTTAGGAGAGGAGCTCTGGGTCTCAGAGCCCACCGTGGCCACGCCGCACTGGCTTTTGCAAAATAGTCATTCCCTGCGCGGCGGTTCTTTTCTGGCTATGGAGCCAATTAGCGTCCCACTGTTTGGGGACCAGATCCTGGGGTTCCTGTGCGCCCCTGCGTGTTCCTGGACTTTTCACTTGAGCTTCAAGCCCACATCTGGTTTGTGAGCCACTTTCCTCAACCAGCTCAGAAACCCCATCCCATCTTTGAAAGTTGAAAATTGCGAGCCCAGTTTTTCACCTTCGCAGGCGTCACAGGCATAAAAATTAGGACAAATTTCCCCACTTAGGAAATTATCATGTATTCTGCTAAGGAGAGATTCTTTCTTTTCTTTCTTCACTCTTCCTTTTCTTTAAGCCCCACCCTCTACCCCCTACCCCCTACCCCCTGCCCCCATACCTATGCTACTATATTCCCGTGCTACTATAAAAATTTGTTCCCTTTCCTTAAAGAGAACAAATCTCCCCCCTTGGGGTTCATTGTGTTCGGTTTTTCATCAGGCTTGGTTCAAACACCCGTGGGTTCCATCTGTCTAGACTCCTGAATGCTCAGGTACATTTTGGCCTTGTCAGGAGGATTTGAGCCGCACAGCATTGCCGTGGTCAGAAGTGTTTCCTCAGGCACTCTGAACATGTGTTTTGCTTGGCCAGCACGGCATTTGACAAAATCGAACCACTTTTTTAAATATTTGGAGATTTTGAAAAAAAAAAAAAAAATCTGGATCTCGCAAGTGAGGATAGACAGCAGATGGTTTCCACGATTCCCCAGTCCACATCATTCACAAATCGAAGGTGTAGACACACTTATAAAGCTGCTTTACTTCTTGATATAAACATTTGCCTTTTCCACTGCCCACCCCCGTCTGGGTATTAAACCCACCCCCAAACCAAGGCTTCTTGTAAGAAATGTACTTTCCTTCAGTCCTTCTCTGGCTCTATAAGTTGAGTCCCTCCCTCTTCCTGGTCTGGTGTTAGATTTGAAGTTGGTCTTTTTTCAGACTGAAGGGGACCCCCTCTAAGCGGTCCCACGTAAGCCAAATCTATTTTTGTCTATATATTAAGAGCTTTGCCCCTCCCCCTCATTAGGAGGGAAGCTCTTATCGAGAAGCTTTTGCCACGGTTATCCTTCTCTCCACCATACCATCCCTTTGCAGGATTTGCCCGCAAGGACTTGAATGTGGGACACAGGAGTCCCATTTGCAGTTAGGAGTCTGTGTCCATGTGGGCAAGAACAAAGAATGAGCTTTAATAATCCATAGGAACTTGTTAATCCACAAAGAAGTGTTAATGTTGCCAAAAAAAAAGTCTCTTTTTCTAAAATGTTTTCGAAGCTACCTATTTTCAGCCAAATAGGAATACAAGAGAGGACTGGCAATGAGTAAGTAGATTAGTTCCATTTGGATTTTGGAAGATCTCATCTCATTGAGGTTTTAGCAGATATGCAGAGATTTGGGATTAGGTGAACCTTGGAGGCACCGTGCTCAGTGGGCGTGAGCTGAGAGAGTTCGGGACAGCTTGCCAGGGATACCTTCCAAGTGCCCGGAAGTTCCTTGCACCTTAGGGCTTGCTGATGCTGTCCCAATAGCTGTTGCTCATCGGCCTCTAGTGGTGAATTTCTAGAATACTGGTCCATTAATGGGATTTTCCAAGATTCAAAAGAGCTTTATCACTTCTGGGTGGTCATCAGCATAAACTGGAATGTAGTGTCAGATGATACTGTGGCTTGTTTTATTTCTTTTTTCTGTGTCAAGAAAAAGACCAAGGAATAACATTCTGTAGTTCCTAAAAATACTGATTTTTTTTTTTTACTACTATAAAGAAAGGGAAAGTTTTATTCTTTTATGGAACACTTCAGCAGTACTCATGTATTAAAATAGGAATGTGAATGCTGTATACTCTTCTTATATCAAATGTCTCAAGCACTTATTTTCATTCTATGCATTGTTTGTCTTTTATATAAATAAAATGTTTATTAGATGGAATAAAGCAAAAATACTCAGGTCAGCTTCCTGCCTCCTGATCCCATTCATTAAGCCATTAAGCCATTTAAACTCACTTGGTTTTCCTACAGTTTATTCTGGAAAAGTCACAGGACAGATTCTCTCCACATTTCCCATATTCATTGTCTCCTTCAGCTGACAGTCTCGAGTCTTAAAAAAAAAAAAAATTGCAAAAGATCCATAATATGAGATGTACTAGTTGTCATTGGTGGCCTGGGCTTGGAGTCTGTATGTCTTGCAGCCGCCATCTTTCCTGTCCCAGGAACTGTTTCCATCCACATGACTGCCACAGCCAACGCTCACTGTTGCTCTTTTTATATCTTCTTCTTCCCTCACATAGCAGGCCATTAACTATATCTTTTTGACTTCCGTTGTGTGTCATGGTTCCTCCCTCTTCCTTTCAGTTAATCTGCATCATAGATGAATGCGCCTTAGGCTGTGGGTTCCAGGTCATTGCTTGAAGGGCTTCTGGTTAAGGATGTATATGATTTGCTGCCCAAACTTCAGGCTACCTGTTTTGTAATCCTGCTTCTTCTAAGTAATCAACTGAGTTCTAAATAGTTAAGATTATACATATTTAATGTAAGAATGCTGAGGTTTAGAAACAGCACTGCTGACATTCTGCATTGGATAATTCTTTGTTTGGGGAAGTGGACCTGTCCCATGCATTGCAGACAATGCTCCTGGTACCCACCCCACAGCTGTGACAACCAAAAATGTTGCCAAACACCCCCAAATGTCCCCCAGGGAACAAAATCGCTCCTAACTAAGAATCACTGAACTAGATGATATCCTATACTACTGTGGGCATGAGTTATAGTCCTTTCTTAACTAGTAGCTTGGCAATTTTAGTGGTTACCTGCTCCTCCATTTACCAGCTACACGAACTGGATGAATTTCTTATGCTCTCCATGCCTCAGTTTAATTATATATAAAATAGGATTTTACAGGCTTCATCTTATACGAGATACTATTGTGATGGGAATACAAGCAAAGATTTTTGGAATTGTCTTGAACGTGGAAAGCCAGCAATGCATACTGGCCAAGATTAAGTTGGTTTAGTATGCCAACGGCTGCTTTCACAAAGAGGGAGCTTTTTTTTCCAATTTATTATTATTTTTTTTCAGTGTTCCAGCATTCCTTGTTTATGCACCACACCCAGTGCTCCATGCAATCCGTGCCCTCCATACTACCCACCACCAGGTTCACCCAACCTCCCGAACCTCCCTCCCCTCCAAAACCTTCAGTTTTTTTCTCAGCGTCTCTTATGGTTTGTCTCCCCCTCCAATTTCCCCCAACTCACTTCTAAGCTCCATCTCCCCATGTCCACAAAGAGGGAGATTTTGAGACAAGACAGACCCTAGAAAGCATTCACAACACAGAAGAGATCTGGGAACATGCTATAGACCTGTAGAACAGGAATGTTTCTATCCCTGTGCGTTGACAGTCTGAGGGGAACTCTCTTTCACTACCTGCTGTGTCATCACATTTAATCCCCCACTATCTCCCTGAGGTAGAACTGTGCCCATTTTGCAGGTGAAAAGTCATGCTGAGAGAACGCAAGAAAAATGTCTAGGGTCTCACAGATATAGAATCTGTGTACAAGGCCAAATTGTCCTAGAATTTAGAATAATTTGGAATCATGCTTGGTGCTTTTCTCTACCTCATACTGTTTCCTGAGGGAACTGGCCCACCCAGTGGAATGAGAGGCCACACATGAAGAAATGTTCTACTCCATCTACACAGGGCGTGGTCATTGTTCCCATCTCCCCACCATGGATCTGCTGGCTCAGGGGAGGTATTTCTATTGCCCACTTGCTCTCCACTCACATGATAAATGTTGTCCATAGCCTTGATGAGAACGACTGGAAGATGAATGAATATATGTGGACAGCATTGCCTAATGGGCGAAATGTACCTTAGGATTTCAGATGACTTCAGATTACGCCAACCCTTAAAAAAAGGATTTTAGTAGGGCTATTTTTATTTTAACATGCAATAGAGGAAGACAAAAGCCTTTAAGCACAGGGTTTTACAAATATGAATCCGAATTAATCACTAACATGTATTGAGTATTCAAAAGCATCAAACACTATTCACTGTTTTACTTTATCTGCTTTAATCTTCACCACAAACCTGTGACATAGCCTTTTCTCCATGTTAGTGATGAGGACCCCAAGGCAGAGAGTGAGTTTTTCCCAAGAGTCCCACAGTTAATGATCTCTAGGCCAGGAGTTGAGCTGAAGGAATGAGATTCCAGAGCCCATCTTCCCAACTTGAACACGAGATAAAATCTGGTGTTAAGAAGGCACAGCCAGAGGCCCCTGAGCCTGATTCCTTAGCTTAAACTAGGGAAAAGGAAAATGTAGTGTTCACTGGAGGGGAGGGAATCTGCCATAAGGGAGCCCAGGGAGAGAAAGTCATTCCTCAAAGGCACTTGGACTCTGGGCTCCAGCCCAAGAGCTTCAGCCAAAACAGGAGCCAAGGTCTTCTGACCCCCGTCGCAGGCTCCGTTTTGCCGGGGCTATTTCAGTGCCGGCTACTGCAAGGTCAGGAGCATACCCAGTTGGCAGTAAGTCTCCAAGTGCCCTCAGCAGGGATTCTTATACCAGTCACCAGCTTTTTCAATGCAGACTTTGTGCCCAGGAGGTTCTGTGTCCAAGAGGCAACTTCTGTTTTAAGCTCCCTTTCGGATGACACGCTAACGGTGTGGTGCTGAAGGAAATCTCTCCGCAAGGTGACAGACAGGAAGGAAACTTCATTTCAACTAGCGTGTCCAACCTTGCTCACAAAAGTCTCGACAATTGGCATCTGCTTATGCTGTTCACTTTCTTCCTGAAATAGGCTTTTTAATCGTCGCTTATCACATTTTCAATTACTTTTTTTTTTAACTTGAATAATTATAGCTCCAGACTATGGGTTTGGGGCCACAGCTCCCAGGCATTTTGCTAACTCTGCTGATAAAGACGAGATTATGAACTTTCTCACATGACATGGCCTGCCAATCAGCCTCACACAGCAGAATTTCATTCTAGTACCCCTCCTGATCTTTGCTGCATTTCAAAATAACTTGTTAATAGTCTTGCCATTCTAATTAAGCTAAAATTGCACACTGTGAAATGTTCGCTCTCTTTCACTCAGTATGCAGGCGTGCCTGTGTGTGTGCCACATACACGCACATACTCACACAAACACACATGGTCCTTAAAAATCACTTCTGTAGGGGTGCCTCGGTCATTAAGCGTCCACCTTCAGCTCAAGTCAGGATCCCAGGGTCCTGGGATAGAGCCCCACATCGGGCTCCCTGCTCAGTAGGAAGCCTGCTTCTCCCTCTCCCACTCCCCCTGCTAGTGTTCCCTTTTTGTCTGCATCTCTCTCTGTCAAACAAATAAATAAAATCTTTAAAATAAAAATCACTTTTGTATGCAGTCACTCGGTAAGCAACAGAATAACTATAGCCTGTATGCCATCGGGTCATCAAAAAGATGAAATACCTTTGAATTTTCATGTTTTGTCTAACCATTCATAACAAAACCATTAAAATCAGGACCTCTAGAGCCAGACCCTTTTGGTTCAAATCCCAGTTCTGCCACCAACTACCTATGTAACTTTGTGCAAGCTTCTTAACTGTTTTACTCCTTTGGCTTCTAATGCATAAAAAGGGAGGCGGGGAGAGTGTTGGACCTACCTAGAATGGTAAGAACTGCTACAAGAACAGAACTCCTATTTTAAAAGGAGTTAGAACAGAGATTGGTGCACATAAGCACTAGCTGTTAGGATGATAATGGTCATTTTTTTCCATCCTACTCGAAAATGAAGCTCTGTTGTAATATTTTGCAGACATAAGTGTTCCCCAAATTTGGGGGCAAAATAGACTATTGAGGAAAATGAGCCTATCTGTGAGCAGACCACCCCATATCCTGGAAGGGACTGTTTTCACTCAGTGTGCCTGTCATGGCTGTGGTGGCAAATGCAGGGCTCTGGGAGACAGGCAACCTTGGGGTTGAGTCTTGCTTCCCACCCATACTCTGTTCTTCCATGACTTTAGTCTCTCGCCATTATGCCTCACCTAAAACCTCTCCCTGTCCTACCTACATTATGAAGCTGGAGAAAAATCAAATGACACACTAAATAAAAATGCCTGGGAAAAGTTCTAGATATCATTGATGCAAGATAAAATGTATTTTGGTTGGGGGGGTGGGCAATGGATAGATATGCTGAAACTTGGCTGGAACATGAGCTTCTCATTCATTAATAACAAAATATATGTATATGGTAATCATCCTGGCAACCCTATGGGGTAGAGATTATTTTCTCCATTTTGCAGTTAAGGAAATTAAAATAAGTGTCTTATGCCAGTTTACAGTGTGCACCAGGATCTCTCAGTAAAATCCATCCACTCCTCCAAGCTGTTGCGTCCATATTTCTTTCCTTCCTCCAGCATACGTTCATTGAATGCAAGGTGGTGTACCACCCAAGGTCTACCTGCACCTTGAAAACAGAACTAAGTGTTACCCAGTATTTTATATGGGAAGTTAGCACAGAGTGGAGCACGTAACAGTTGTCCTCTGAGGGAAGAAAAAAAGGCTCTTGACCTTGAGACTACCTAGAGGAATGATATAGCCTGAGGCCAAAAATGCCTAGGTTCTGCGGAGAAATTCCAATGAGAACCTGACTGCTGTCCCATACCTGCCCCTGTGGAAGTTATGTTCCTGCCACCATGGTTACCCCTGACAGGATGGCCTTGCTCTGTCAGTTTCCCCTAGAACTCTCTCCCATGGAACTTATGTTTGTTCCCTAGGGCTGCTGTAATTAAATTAATCCTAGTGTAAATTATCACTATCTGAGCCAACAGAAATTTATCCTTTCACATTTCTGGAGTCTAGAAGTCCAAAAATCAAGGTGTCAGCAGGACCTCGTTCCCTCTGAAGTCTCCAGGGAATGGTCGGGATTAGATCTTGATGTGTCCAGATCCCATTGGCTCCAGGCATTTCTTGGCAGTTCTTGGCATCTAGCCACAACAGTCCAATCTCCACCTCCATCTTCACATTACTTTCTTCTTTTCTTCTGTGTCTTACAAGGATATTTGTCTTTCAAGTTAGGGCCCACCTGGATGACCCAGGATGATCACATCTCAAGATTCTTAATTAAATCCCTTCTGCAAAGACCATTTCTCCCAATAAGGTCACATTCACAGGTCTGAAGATCAGGACATGGATATAACTTTTGGGGGGGGACCATCATTCAACCCAATACAGAGTGTTAGCCCATTCCTCTGGTATAAATTCTTTCAAGATGAAATGATCGCAAGTCTGAGACTCTGTCCTTTGGTCATTTGAGGCATCTACAAAGAAAACTATGACTTTGAAGATTTTATTTGGTTTCATTTTCTATCTTAACACACACACATTAAATGGTATGTCTATACTGTACAAATATCATTTAAAGATTACCATTTGTGTCAAAAATTTCATGTTCTTTTTGTATACCTATCATTTTTCCAGCAGCAAATGTCCTCCAGAAATATGAGAATGCGATGAAGCTGGAATGTCTTTTCCCAACCACTACACCTTCCTTGGATGCCATCCTATGTTTAACAGCTCCTGATACCATGTCGGGAGCAGTTCATGGTACTCCAACAATATTAGGGAATTTCACACCGGTACCAAGCTTAGCAATAAACTATGACTATGTGAAAATATACATGTGCCTTATTCCAGTGTCCCATCTCATTCTTTTGGAACCCAGGAAGGTTGAGAATGATAAGTTAGGTTCTAGTCTACGTTTTATTTCTCAGTCCCTTAGTTCCATGACCTTGGGGATTCTAGTCATCATTCTAACATAGCAAATGACTGTAAAACCTAATGGCTTAAAGCAACCATTTTATCTTCCTCAAATTTTGTGAGTTAGGAATTTGGGAAAAGCTTGGGCTGGACAGATCACTTGGGGGTCTCTTCTGCTATTGAACTTCCATGTTGACTGGGGTTAGAATCATCTAATGACTCTGCTGAGCTGGATGACCAAGATGCCACACTTGGCAGTTCATGCTGGCTATTGGCGGGAGCTCAGTTGGGACAATCATATAGAACACCAAGAACACCTACACATGGCTTTTCCAGCTGGTAGTGTCAGAGGACTAGAGTTCTTAATGGCAGCTGCCTTCCTCTAGGCAGGTGTGTCAAGAGAACCAGGCAGAAACTGCATGGACATTTATGACATTTTCTTGGAGGTCTTAGAACATCACTTCTCCCACACTCTTGAACCAAACAGTTGTAAGTCACTCAATTCACAACAAGGACACAGGGCCTTGGATCTCCCAATGGGAGAACTGATAAAGACTTGGAGGCAATGCCTAAAAACTGCCACAGGTATTTTGCAGTATGTGGGTCCCAGTCTCTCATCTTTAAAATGGAACTATATTCTCTATAAGACTCCCCTAATACTTAGAGCCTATGAAGTACTTTCCTTTCATTATCTTAATGTGCTCATATTAATATTTATTTTTTAATTAAATATTTTACTTATTTATTTGACAGAGAGAGAGAAGGAGCACAAGCAAGGGGAGCTACAGGCAGAGGGAGAGGGAGGAGCATGTTCCCCACTGAGCAAGGAGCACGACATGGGGCTTGATCCCAAGACTCTGGGATCATGAACTGAGCAGAAGGCAAACGCTTCGGGAGCTTATTAGGGCGCCCCTAATATTTATTTCATTTCCTTTCTTTTCTACTACAAAACAACCATATTACAGAAAATTGGGGGGTGGGGGAGAAGATTCCATAAACTCCTTAGACTTGTAGGAATTTTTAGAGTTGTTTTCTGTGTGTGTGTTTTTGTGTCTGTGTGTGAGTGTGATAAACTCACCAGTTCACCATTTTGGAATCTTTTTCTCAGAGTTAAACCAGGAGGACATTCTGGAATCCTACTTTTAAAAGAAACCAGTTACCATTGTAACTAAACATGCTATGTAGCAGTAAAAATTAATATCCTAATTCAATTATAATGGTTATTAACCTCATATTACAAACTCAGGCATGTAAGAAATGTCACATGTCTTGTTTTTCTATAAATCTACTTAATTTTGATTCTGAGCCCCTATCCTGCTGGACTGGTGGGAAATTCAGCCTTTATTTTGGTGGGTTCTTTCCCTGTTAAGTTCTTGAAGTTTTACCATTGTTTTGGGCTTCCTGCAGTAAGAACAAGGAGCAACGGGGACAGTTCTGGTTCCCTAATATTCCCCTGCCCACTATCCCACTTGCTGGCTTTGTTCAGGTCTGCCTCCTCTCCGGCCCCTTGCCTTGCTGGGGACTTGGTATTTTTCTTGGGAGAAATTGGGTGCCACGGCTCCAGATTTGCTCTCTCGTGCACCTGGACTACTCCCTTAAAACCTATCACATCCTCAAGTCCCTACCCAGGAGCAATATTTACAGTCACAGTCTATGAAGTGTGACATTTAATTATATATGAATTAACCATCCTTGGAATATTTATTGAGATTGGAGCAGCCATCTATCTGAGGAATGTCTATAAAAGTTATTTTATATAATATATGTATCTCAAATGTATGTGCTGAAGTATTGGAAAGTAAAGTGCAGACTACAATTCACTATCTGAGGTTCTTTGTGGGTAATTCCCTTTCAATTTCCCAGGGCACTCAGGAGCCCTTCAAGTTAGAGCATGGAACTTTATACCTAGCAATATAATGGTGGTGGTATTTAGCTGAAATCCTTCCAGCTTCTCAGCCTCCACACTTGAACTTGTTTGGGACTGAATGGAATCAGCTGAAAATCTTCCAAAACCAGGAAGCAGTATATTTTCTTCAGCTTTTCCTGGTTGGGGGTAGTAGACCCTATTTCTGAAACAGAACTGGTTTTGCTGGAATGCCTCTTCACTCTACCTCCCCTTTGGACTATGCTGAGTCATGATTACTGGAAGGAAAGTCTCTGCCGTTGGCACAGAACAGGACAGGAAAAAAGCTGTTAATGTAAGCAATACCTTGTGGTTTTGTTTTATGAGACAAGTATTTTGTTAACAATAAAGATGCTGTGTTAGGAAATTAAATCATTCATACACTAGCACTGTGTAAAGATATTAAATCATTCACAAGTTATAAATCTTCAGTAATTGATACTAAATGTGATTTCTTAAAATGCTAATACTCAGTTTAAATTCAAACATTGAACATTCAAAAATTTAACAGTCAATATTATGAAAGTGATTGAGTAAATTACAGTCAGAGATAATCATGTAGACAAGTTCTGTAGACTGCTATGCATAATCTAATATGAAGTTGAGAAGAATCATGGAAAACAAACAACTTTTTTTTAAAAAAAGATTTTATTTACTTATTTATTTGACAGAAAGAGAGTGAGAGAGCACAAGCAGGGGGAGCAGCAGAGGGAGAGGGAGAAGCAGACTCCCTGCTGAGCTAGGAGTCAGCCTTGAGGCTGGATCCCAGGACCCCAGAATCATGACCTGAGCTGAAGGCAGATCCTTAACTGACCAAGCCACCTAGAAACCCCCAAACAAACAACTTTTATCCCGTTTTAATTTTTTTTGTCTTCCACATATATCTATGCTCATTAATTTATCATTCTCGCATTGTTATCTGTTAAATTATTTCTCATTTTCCATTTTCCACCATTAGGAATATTGGCTTGATGAACATCTTTACATACACTAACATTTATATATTTTTCATTTCCTTAAGATAAATTACAAAAAGTTATGAATGTTTTCATTGTTCTTGTCATCTCTGTCCAAATTATTTCCCAGAATAATTGTGTCTATACATGAGAACACCAACACTTTCACCAGCTTTACAGATTATCCCTTTTTTTAAAATTTAATATTCTGGGATTAAACATCACTGTTGATATTGTTTTTCTTCCATAAAAGGTTGAACTTTTTTCATGTTTGTTTAGAGATTGTAGTTTTATTCCTGAGAAATATCTGTCATGTCCTTTACATATTTATCTATTAGAGCTAAATGATCTTATAAGTTATAATAGTTGCCACACTTCCCCGCTTTTATCTCCCTTTTCATTTTGCTAATGTGTATTTAATATAGCCAAAATTTAAAATATGTATGGAACTAAATCCTCACTCTCTTTTCTTATGAATTCTCTAGCATTCAAATTTAGAAAATAATCCAAAAATCCAAACAAATACTCCCAAGGCTCTTTCTTAAAGATTTTCTGTGACATTCTCTTTTAATAATTATTTATTTACTCTAGAATGTAGTTAGGTGTATGGCATGGGCTTGAGGGAAGATCATTTATATTTTTCTAATTGCCGGATAGATATCCCAACATCATGTAATGTGGGGTGAGGATAAGGAACTCATTAATGATTAATTTGTATTATTTCCTTCAGGACACAGTAGATTTGTCCTTGCAATAGAAACTACTTCTGGACTATTTTGCTTCATTATCCAAATTTAAGTGCAAGGCAGCTATAGATAATGTCACTTCTAATCAGTGTTTCTACTTTTCAATTCTTGGAGTTTTCTTGAACACTATGGCTTTTTATTTGTTGTTGTTGTTCATGCTTTTTTTTGGTTTTCATTCATTTTTTATTAGGAAAAAAAATATTCAGCACATACCCAGGCCTATACCATACATCTAGACTTCATAAATGTACTTTGTCATATTTGATGCAGAATTTAACCTTTCATTTAAGAAGAAACAAAATATTATAAATATTTCACCACCATTTGGGTAACTATCCTTAGTTCCTAATTCCTGTTCCTACTGAGCTTCCCAGACCCCATTCCTGTTATGGATTAAACGTGGATCCTTCCATCAATGTGTGTATCTACAATCTGCAGTGTTATCCTCTGTGTACATTTTTTTTAATTAAATTTCTGTAAGTGTAACTCTATACGTATTGTTCTACCACCTTTTCCTTTACTTATGATTATGTTTTTGAAATCCATCTATGTTGATACATATCTTACTCATTTTAACAGCCATATAGTGTCTAATCACATGTTAAACTAATCAAACAAAGATGCCAGTAGAATGAGGTGGCTCAGATGCCTTAGTAGCCTAGTAAGCAAACCAAAACTCAACCCAGGGTTAATTTCTATGAAAGCCTAAGAAGAACAACTAATCACAAACAGCAAACTAGTCTTTCCCAAATAATGTAATCACTGAAGTTATAGCAAATCAAATAATTTCTTTGCTCTGCTTCTGTGTCTTCTCTACCTCTAGCTCCTATTGGTAGAATACTCCTAACAACTTGTTGTTTTGTGCTGCCCAGTTCAAAATGATAGTTGTTCAAATAAACTTCAAAATTTTAATATGCTTTAGTTTAGCTTTTAATACACATAAATATACCACAGTCTTTTCGTTTACTTTGCTCCAAGACACTGGGGTTGTTTCGATTTTTTTTTTTTAACAATTGCAAAGTGCTAAGTGGACAATATTGATCTATTTTATTAGAAAAGGAAATGATATCAAATTTAATTAAAAGAAGCCAAACAATTTAGATTATAAAATTCATCAGAAAGTATACATCATCAGAAAGTATACAGACTGAGCATAACTAGCAAAGAGATAGGATATGGAGAAATTAAATAATTATTACCTCCACCCCAAAGTGAGAAAAGTTCTGCCAGTTTAAATTCTAACAAAATGGATGCAGGATCTGTATGCTAACAACTATAACAAACTAATAAAATGAATATAAAAGACTGTTGAAGAGGAAAACATTTTACTCTGTCGTTCAAGGTTCTTCCAGTAGGTCTAAAAATCAAATGGACATGAGACAGATTAACAGGTGAAAATCAAGCAAAATTAAATAACATGTATGTCTCCCGTATACATGGAAAAGACCTAGGAAAACCGAGTAACTCCCCAAAATGGCTGAAACAATCATCTTAAATACCATCTCTAGCTAAAGACAAAAGCTGGTGTTAGGGATGCAGAGTCAGCTATGGAAAGTCACCAAGAAAAGCAAGGCAAACACAGGGGAGGCTGTTATGTAGATCAAGTCCTTGCCTTCTCCAGAGATAAAGGTTTTGAGATTTAGAGTCATCTCGCTTTTCCTGGTACAGAGGGAGACAGGCTTACCCAGTTTAGGTGCACCTGGGTGGCTCAGTCAGTTAAGCATCTGCCTTAGTCAGCTCAGGTCATGATCTCAGGGTCCTGGAATCGAGCCCCACATTGGGCTCCCTGCTCAGTGGTGAGTCTGCTTCTCCCTCGTCTTCTGTCCCTTCCCTCCCACCTTGGAATCTCTCTCTCTTTCAAACAAATAAATGAAATATTAAAACAAAACTTAATATATCAAAGAGGCATACTTTAAAATGCAAAAATGTTTCCCACAAGACCAAAATAATTGGAACACTATACTGTGATCATGAATTGGAAGACTCTGTTGTTAAGACATCATTATTCCCCAATTTGAATTGCAGATTTAACACAATCCCATAAAAATCCTAGCCCCACACCTTCTTTTGTAAACATCAGCAGAAAGATTCTAAATTTATATATAAATGCAAAGGAACTAGGGCAACTCAAACAACTCTGAAAACAAACCAAGTTGAAGGGCAGACTATCTAGCTTGAAGACAGACTATAAAGCTATAGTTGTCAGAATCAGCAGCCCAGAAACAGACTATCCAAATATAAGTAACTGATTCTTGATAATTAATGAGGGAATCTAGTAATATAAATAAAATCTATTGCCAACCCACAAAAATTTTTCCATAGAGGTAGAAAAGCAAAAAAGAACAGTTTTATTATTGAATAAGCATTAAATCAGAATATGAGGTACATCTAAGGAAATTATAAAGACAGAAAGAAATCACACCATTTTATACAGCAAAGCAGATACAATCCATTACATACATGTTAATTTTATTTTCAAAAAGGAAAAATAAAGCTTCTCACATCTCTAAAACCAAACAGAGAGTTACAACTTAGAGTCAAACACTGAAGCTAAAACTCCCACAGAGGCAGAAAGACAAGGTCATGCTTCTTGATCTTTGCATTTCAAAGAGATGGCCCATCATTCTCAAGAAAGAAACCTCTGGAATGTAAAACTGGCAAGAGGCTCATTTAGCTCTTAAGAGGACTAAAATGCATTAAAAACAAAGAAAGAGAACATTTACATTTTCATATTTTCTAAAGGAAATGCTAACGGAAAGGAGAGCAACAAGTTCTCTTCCTCTTTTGGTATGAAGGAGAATTTATTTAAATATTTTAAAAAATATTTTATTTATTTATTTGAGAGAGAGCATGAGAAGTGGGAGGGTCGGAGGGAGAAGCAGACTCCCTGCTCAGCAGGGAGTCCAATGCGGGACTCAATTCCAGGACTCCAGGATCATGATCTGAGCCAAAGGCTGTCTCTTAACCAACTGAGCCACCCAGGCATCCCGAGAATTTATTTATATTTTTATTTGCCCTAACACAGTGTACAAAGTCAATTCAGTGGAGAAATGACAGTCCTTTCAACAACTGGTGTTAGAGAAACTGGGAGTAATTATGGTTACATAAATGAACCTCAATATACACCACACACTTTACACAAAAATTAACACAAAATGGATCATAAATATAAATGTGAAACTGTAAAACTTCTAGTAGAACACATTAGAAAAATCTGGGTGACTTTAGGTTCGAGAATGAGTTTCTTTAAAAGTGACACCAAAGGCATGACCCATAGAAGAAAAATTGACAAACTGCCTTTGGTCAGAATTTAAACTTCTGTTTTGTGGAAGAATTGGTAAGGGAATGAAAGATAAGTCAAGCATTGGAAGAAAATATACTTTTTACAGATTTTATTTATTTATTCATTTATTTGAGAGAGAGAGAGAGAGAGAGCACAAGTGCAGGGGAAGCAGAAAGAGAGGGAGAAGGAGGGAGAAGGAAACTCCAGCCCACTGCATTCAGCACAGAGCCTGACTCAGGGCTCAGTCTCAGGCCCCTGGGGTTATGACCCAAGCAGAAACCAAGCTGGATGCTCAACTGACTGAGCCACACAGAGACCCCTGGAAAAAAAAATTATTTTTAAAATCATATAATCATATTTTTTAAAGAGTACTTGTATTCAGAGCATACAAAGAGCACTTAACACTCAACAGTAAGAAAACAAACAAAAACTTGCTCTAAAAAATGGGCAAAAAACTGAACAGCAAATTCACCAAATAAAATAGAGGGATGACAAACAAGTATATACAAAAGCTTAACTTACGAATCATTAGGGAAATGCAAATCAAAAACACAAAGACACATGACTATACAAGCACCAGAACGATTAATTGAAAAGATCAGAATATGTCACCCTAAAATATGCCACTTTGACATCAGGGTAATTTTGAGCTGAAAGCAATTAAGAAATAGCAAAC
This sequence comes from Neogale vison, assembly GCF_020171115.1. Lineage (NCBI taxonomy): Eukaryota > Metazoa > Chordata > Mammalia > Carnivora > Mustelidae > Neogale > Neogale vison. The sequence continues at coordinate 153,498,204 of NC_058096.1, forward strand.
CCAGGAGGATCTCTCTACCCTTTTCCTTTCTGCCAGAAGCAGGGCATGATTTTCCTTTTTGTAAAGGAAATAGGTCACCTGAAATGACTTGTGCTGTGTAACAAAACTTACTGAACAATCCTTATTTACTGTATATTTCCTAGTCACCTTCCTACCAGTTACCTTCCTCCCCAAAGAGTCCAAACCATCTTTTCCTTTGTCTAATCTCTCCCCCACAATTTATCACCCTTTGATACATAGGCCTCTGGGTCTAACAGCCTCTTTGGGTTTTTACCTCTTTTCTATGAAGTCCTCACAAGCAGGCAAAATAAACCTTTCTCCTCTTAATCTGCCTTTTTTTTTCTTTCCCCAATTAATTCACAGGTTCCCATACTGAACACAAGAGGATAAGGGAAACTTTTTTACCTCTCCCTATACACACACAAAAGCCAAACTCACTAAGTGGTAGTGAGAATATTAAGCAACAAAAAAAGTTGCATACATTGCTAATGGGATGTGAAGTGGTATAGTCATTTTGGACAACAATTTAGAAGTTTCTTGTAAAGCTAAATATATACTTAGTGTATTACCTAGCAATCCCCTCGTAAGCATTTACTTGAGAGAACTGAAAATTTATGCTCACACAAAAGCCTGTATACAAATACTTAAAGAAGCTTATTAGTAATTGACCCCAAGTGGAAATGTTGTGCCCCAATTCCAAGACCCCCAAAGACGACCACCAGAGTCCAGAGTCAAAGCCAAACAGCAAGGGTCGTTTATTACGAGTTCGAACCCGGACCTCCGCGCACTCGTTGCCAGTGACGCTAAGAGGTCCTGAGCTCAGGATCACAGCACTTTTTATACTCTATTTTGGGGAGGCAGGGACTTAGCATACATCATAGTATCTCGTAACAAATCACTACATACCGCCGGAAAATAAAAAAGGAACTCTATAATATGACTGGAGCGCTACAGAGCAGGAAAAGGCTGGGAACAGATTATTGTTTAGGTCAAAGTGCTGTCATTCTTCAAACTGCTTGGTTGGCACCTCTAGGGTATGTGTCACATCAGGATTGGCTGGGGTCTCCAGTCAAGCCGCAGGGAGCCAGATGGTTATTATCTCCCGTACCCAAAGCTGGGTGGGGAGTGCGGGGGCAGTCACTTTGTCACGTCCAATTCTGGGTGGGGGTTTCCCTGGCGCCAGATGGCTGTTATCTCTCGGCCCAGAGCCGGGTGGGGGTCTGGGAGCGGCCACTCTGCTAAGTTCGATTCTGGGCAGGGGTTGTGTGGTTACAGAGTGCCTATAGAAAGTTTGCTGGTAATTTTCCATCTCCTCATGGGTTAGCAAGTGAAGGTACAGAAGCAGAAATAGCGGTTATCGTTATAATTTAGGCATCTCAGAAATAACCTAGATATCTTTCAATAGATAAATGCATCAACCAACTATGGTACCTGCATCCAAAGGATTACTATTCAGCAATAAAAATGCATGAACTATCGGTTAATGTAACAATGTGGGTGAATCTGAAGTACATTTCACCAAATGAAAGTTTTTAGACTCTGCACGTGACATTCATATGATTCCATTCATACAACATTATGGAAAAGAGAATAATATAAGATCCTTGGTTGCCAAGATTTGAAGATAGAGGAACTGATGACAAAGGGATCACATAAGGAAACTTTTAGGGTGATAGAACTCTTCTCTACTACAGTTGCAGGTACCCGACATATGCATTTTTTCAAAAGCCACAGAAAAGTACACCACAAAGAGTGAAATTTATTATATGCAAGTTTTAAAAATTCAAGTAGGATGACAGGACAATATTAAAGAAAAAACAATTCTGGCCCTTGTTAACATGGTAAGGAAGACTTTATTCAAGACTATGGCAATAAAAATATTCAAAAGGGGAGCGATTAGGCTCAAATTTGAATTCAGAGACAGCTGTGCATTTACAGCCAATGAGCAGAGTGAGAGGAGTCAGTTCGTAGCAAGTTACTGAGAAAATCAAGGGTCGCAGCGTTCTTGCCTAGCTGACTTGGCAAAGTTCGTGCTAATGGCAAGTCAAGACAGACGTCAAAGGTGGGGAATGGAGAAGTTGGTCATAGCAAGTCAGGGGATTCTCTGTGAACTACTTAGTGGGATTCTTACTGAAACTAGTCTTGATAAGAATAAACACAGAAGTCCAAAGTCAAAGCCTAGTAGAGAAGAAGGCTCAGAAGGGTCTATTTAAAGTCTGTGTGGAAAGAGATTCTTTGCCAGCAACCAGACGAGAACGTACACTAGGAGAAATAAACCTAGTAGTGTTGCAAATATGTGACAACTTCACAGAAGGGGATGCGGGAAAAAGGTAATAACCTAAGGGACTTAGGAGAATACATTTTTGGCTGGATAATGTAAAGCTAAGTGGGAAAAGAGCTATTCATAAATACCATACTCTAGTTGGTAAATTTGTTTCTTTCAGGGGCACTGTAATGCAGGTTAACAATTCTGAAATTAATTTATGTGTATAATACCATTGAACAAATAAGCAAATATAACTAAAGAGAGCCAGATTTCTTACTGTTAGAGAAAAAGTTATACATAAGCAGTGCAGGGAATGCTAGAAAGAATCCTATAGTTTTGGATTAGAAATGGTGATATCAGTGTGAATTAATGTGAATTAATTAATGTGTATGATGTGAATTAATGTTCATACATATCATATATAATTGTATAATGCATTCACATTATATGTGTGGGTATAATATACGTAAATTGCGTGTGTGTGTGTGTGTGTGTGTGTGTACTTGGACTAGGGTATATGCATATATTTCCTAGCTTTGTCTTCTGAGATGTCCTAGATGCAATGACACCCCAGTTAGAAACAGCACCCTTAGTGTCTACATATCGGCTTCTAATAGAAAGAACCAGGGCTCCATGGAGGAGTGGCTAACTCTAGAGCTGAGTAATGAAAGATGAGCCTAGAGTGTCTCTTTGTGCTGATGGGTAGGTAGAGCTTTCAAGAGAGAGCTAAGAACATATCAACAGGACAGAGGAACCAACCTATGAAAGATCCCAATGGTCAAAGCTGGGACAATTTGAGCACAAGATAAATAGCAGTGGCACTAGGTTATGACTAAGAGAATACAATGCATCTGTGTGAGTCCAGACTTTTATAAGTAAATGACTAAATAAATAAATGGGGGAGGAGACAAACCTTTCTTACAAAAGAATTCCACTTAATAAATATGGAAAATATGAAGGAAATAGAAAATCACCATTAGAACTCCCGAGTAGGGGCGCCTGGGTGGCTCAGTGGGTTAAGCCTCTGCCTTCAGCTCAGGTTATGATCTCAGGGTCCTGGGATCCAACGCCGCATCGGGCTCTCTGCTCAGCAGGGAGCCTGCTTCTCCCTCTCTCTCTCTGCCTACTTGAGATCGTGATATCTCAGATAAATAAATAAAATCTTAAAAAAAAAGAACTCCCAAGTAATAATTCTTAAAAGCAACAAGCACTGATGAATGATAAAATCAGTGTGTAAAACTTAAAGGATAAACAGGATAGGTGCATAAACCTTAATGTATCTCCTCCCAAATATTTAGTAATCACTGTTGGTGGTTTTAACATATGTCTACAAATTCTTTGACATTCTTTTATCCAGAAAACAGAGTTTAATTCTCTTTCATTTGAGTGGGGCCTGGAGTAAGTAACTTACTTTTAAGGACTAGTATATGAAAAGGAAAAGAGACAGTCTGCACTGGAAAAGCCTGGTAGACCCCACTGTAGCCAAATAATCAAGGTTAATATTACTAGGAGTAAAACAGGGAACAACCCATATGTCTGAGTCTAGGACTAATTTTGTCCCATCAATGAAGCAAAGCCCTTCTGAGTATTCTGCTCAGCGTCCTGTGAATCATAAGGTTTTCCAGTCTGGCTGATAGGAGGTGGCAGGCTCTGTAGAAGCCCTGAGTACTGTTTCCTCTAGTCTCTTAAGACAGTCTTTCTCCATCGACAGGCAGTTTCTTCACATGCACATGCTGATCAGTCCTCTATCAAAATCCTCAAAGGAAAAATTTCATGGATCGTGGATCTCCAGAATTTTCTGAAGCTTTTTTCTTATCCAATGTGTTTGACCCTTGAACAACACTGGGATTAGGGCTGCTGAATCCTGTACAGTTGAAAATCCCTTTATTACTTCTGATTCCCGAATAACCTAACTACTAATAACTACTGTTGACCAGAAGTCTTACCCATAACATAGTCAACTAACCTATTTTGTATATGTTTTATAGACTGTATTCTTACAATAAAGTAAGCTGGAGAAAAGAAAATGTTAACAAAATCCCAAGAGAAAATAGGTTTACAGTACTGGACTGTAAAAAAACAAACAAAAAAAAATCTGCATTTGAGCAGTGTTCCCAGTGGTCCCATGGATCTGCCTCTTGCTTCAACAGTCTTTGGACAATTGACTGATGAATGGATGAAGAAGATGTGGTGTGTGTGTGTGAACGTGTATATATATATATATAGAGAGAGAGAGAGAGAGAGTATTAATCAACCATCCAAAAAAATGAAATCTTGCCATTTGTAATGATGTGGATAGAACTAGAGTGTATTATGCTAATCAGAATAAGGCAGTCAGAGAAAGACAAATACCATATGATCTCACTTATCTGCGGAATTTAAAAAAGAAAACAGATGAACATATAGGAAGGGGGAGAACAAGGAGAGAGGGAAACAAACCATAAGAGACTCTTAACAATAGAGAACAAACTAGAGTTGATGGAGAGAGGTGAATAGGCCAAATGGGTGAAGGGTATTATTAAGAGGGGCACTTGTGATGAGCACTGGTTTGGGTGCTGTCTGTAAGTGATGAATCACTGAATTCTATTCTAGAAACCAATATTACACTGGGTATTAACTCAAATTTAAATAAAAAAGAAAAAAATTCCTCCTGTATCTTGGAAACAAATAAATATTCTAATATTTTCTTTTTAAAAAAATAGAAAACAGTGTTTAGACAGCACAGACCCTGGGATGCCCCTTCTTCCAGCACCTGACCACTCTCCAACCTCTCTTCCAGCCACAACCTCTGGGAACCATCTTCTGAGCCATCCTCTACCTTCTGGACCAGATAACACAATTTTTGAGCTTAGCTCTTTATTGCCAATCAACAGTGAGTTCCTAGATTGCTCATAACTAATGTACTGAGGTGGAGGCCACCCCTATCACCTGCTTGCTCAACCTCCATCTGCAAGACTAGGAGCCTCTGAAGCCCAGTGGCCCTGGAGGTGTCCTTCTCATGAGCCCCTGGTGTCTGGGCTTCTGTTGAGCCTCTCCCTGCAGCCACGAGGCAGCTATCTAACCACCCTGGAACCTTCTTCCAAGCCATGGACCAAACAGAAACAAAAAAATTCTTTCAGAAAAACAACAACAACAACAAAACAAAACCCTGTAAGTGGACCCACATAATTCGAACCCACGTTGCTCAACAGTCAGTGGTAGTCTTTCCACACCTTCTAGCTCCCCATCCCTTCCTTCTCCCAAATTGGCCTCCTTAACTAAGGAGTTAGCTAACTGAGCTCCACCTGGGATCCCCTTACCTGGGCCACACTCTAAAAACTCACAGTAAGCTGAAGCAGTCTGTTGGTTGCCTGCTTCACAGGGATCCTATCCTCCATTGCTCATTCCAGCATCTTCAAAACTGTTGTTTGGTACATTCCGTCCGATTGTTTCATTGTTCCATACAGAAGAGATTTACTGAATCAGTGAGCCTGACGCTCCACTTCACCACTGAAACTGACTGGGCTCAACTTCTCACCAAGTGGGAAACTGATCTGTTATCTAACTCAATCTGGAATATGCTTGACTTCTGTCATCCAGAGCAACTATGACCAAGTTGGTTTAATTTTCGGGATTTAATGGTGATGTTAGACAGAAAAGACAGAGAAGGGGTTTCAAGACAATTACTCTTCAAATTAAGGAAAGTCACCCATGCTCAAGCTCACGATGGGGTTCACAGTCACCCACGCATACATCTCCTGTCCTGAATTCAGCAAAACCTTTGATGAATATACATTGGATCTTTCTTATTTTGAAAGTAAGAACCAAAGGCAATCCACGTAGGTAGGATGCAAGACCGCAAGCCATTCAATTATCATTACAACCGACAACATCACACAACACTTGGCATGAAATTGGAGATAGGCCATAGCTGCACAAATGCCAGTCCTTGGTTTCTAATTGCCAGACACTTTTTAAAAGATGGTTGGGCACCAGGGCTGGTAACCCAGTTTTCCTTCAATCTTCACAAATAATGGCAGTTTGATCGTGAGCTTCTTCTTTCCATTTTCTCAGTTGTATCACATCACTCTTACTGCAAGCTACGTGCTTATCCAAAATCAGATTCACCCACTTGTCTGCCAAACGAGCTCCCCTTCAAAATTCCCTGGCACTAACAACCATTTTTTTTTCATCTTCCCAGAATTGAAGACTTGCATCAATCTCCACAAATGTCTTCATTCATAATAGTGCAGCCTGACTTTGGCCCGTTAGGATAGTACAATCCACACACACACACATCACATACATTAAACTGCTGACTTGGAAAGGCAAAATTCAAATATCAGCTAGCATTCAGTCAGGAACATTGGTACCGATTTGATCTCATTTAAAAGTCAGACCTTCACAGCTCTAGCAGTTAACTCTCCTTCTTTTACATAGCCGGTGTCTGGGTTTTGTTATTTAGGCTTGACCTCTCCAGGATTCAATACATGCTTTTCCCAGGGTGAAGAGGGTGTTGATGCTACCAAATCATTGCATTCCAGGTAAAATCTCCTATTCCCTTCCTGGCTTTAGAGAACCCAGTCCTGCTGCTAGCACATGATCAGCATCCTGGCCAAGTCAACCCCAGTCCTATAACCACATGCCTTCAACCTATAACCACAGAGAGATAGAGAGAGAGAGAGAGAGAGAGACTAGAGGTAGAACCTTTTCCTTAAATACGCTATTGAGATCTCATTTCCACGTTCCTATAACACTGACCTATACAAGTAGAAGACACTATTGCTACAGCATAAATATGCAGGATTAGGCACATGGTTGAACTGGCCACAGGAAGGATAGAACAGACCCAAGTGCTGCCTAATCTTCTTATGTGTAATTCCCAGGATCTGTTCTTCACCCTTGATTGTTCCCATAAGGAGATGTGATGCAGAAATTCCCACGTAGACTCTGGCATGTGGCTACAACTGTAATGGCCAAATCCAGAGCCTGCAGATAGTGGAGAATCCCAAATGGATTTTTCCAGTTCACACACTAAATTAAGAGGAACCCATGTGCTCTTGCTTGGCAGACAAGCAAGTCTCTACAATATGAATGTGAGACCTCCCCTAAAAGCCATGCTAATTGGGTTGTGTAGTTCTTCCCTAGGGATGTGAGAATTACCAGATTGGATCCACAGACTCCAGGGCAACAGCCTGTAAACACTACATTGAGGCTGTTGGTCTCAGGTTAAGAAAGATCCTCTCTGGTGGAGAGGACTAGTAAACTCAAGTCTGGGAGGCCTTAGCTTAGGGAAACATGTGTTTGGGTTTTTGAACACTTTCAACCAAAAATAAAACTCATGTTGATTTCAGGATGACGTGAAAGACATATTTTTATACTTAGCATGGGTTCTTCAGTGGGACATTAGGGTCCTGTCCTCATGTCCTGCTCCCTAAGAGCAGGGAGATGAAGAGGTCATGAAGGGCCCTCAAAGCTTGCATTGCTTATCTCCTTCCTCACCCAGTCTGCTAGCAGTAGGGGACCCCACCTGCAGAGAGAGGAGCTATGTTTCCATAATGGCAGCATAACAACCTTCTCACCCCTTGGTCTCCCTAAGAATATGATCTGCCTCAAGAAACCGTAAAGCTTTCAACTAACAGAATAAAAATGGTTTAGGGATCACCATTCACTTGAGTGACAGTTTGTAATTCTTTGTGTTGTACATTGTTATCAGCGATCAGGCATCATTGTGGAATATTGCAAATACAAGCTTCTGTTAGGCAGTGTCAGTGAAATGTTAACCAAGCCATAACTTGTGATGTCCTAAGGTAGATGTGATTTAGTCTCACCCTGCCACAAGGAAATATTTAGAAATCAAAATTGTAAATTCTACTAATTCAGGTAAGAACATTGGTCTGAGATAAGTCTAAATTCATGTTTAAGTGGAAACTCTGCCCTCTCTTTGCAGGAGCACACATACTAATAGGAACACTTGACATTTTGGCTTGTAGCTTATGTTTTAAGATTAATGGTGACTTGAGAGTTTTCTCTTAGGCACAGGTTAGTTGTTTTACATTTATGTACCCAAATGTCCCTAAATAAAAACACTATCTCTGAAGGCACATTAAAGCCCTTCCCTGCTAACCTTCCTTACTGCCACAATTATTTATTGAGCAATTACTATGTCCTAAGCCCCCTACGTATATCAGTCTGATTTTTAAAGTGCACAGAGATATATAATTACAAACCATACAGTTTAAGAAGATTGTAGTTTTTTTTTATATTGATGCAGAAAGGGAAGGCATCCTTAAGAAGCTGAGAATCAAACTGAGATTTGTATTGTGTGAAGACATTTAGTTAGGAAAGGAGGGGAACAGCATTCTGGGAAGAGAAAGAAACATACAAAAGTTTTGACATGTGGGGTAGCATTTTAGGAAAAGAAAGTACTACTTCCAAAAGTTTTGACATGCAGGATCTGGAAGGATACTGACTTTTCTGGCTCTCAGCAGAAGGGAGGTAACACAACATAAAGTTGAAACTGTATCTGAGTTGGAAGGAGGCAGAGCCTTGGCAGCCGCTGGCAGAATTTGATCTTTATCCAGAGAATTGAAATCACTTGCCTCCGTGTAGCTTAACCACCAGGACAGAGAACTAAGATGACTATCATCAACATGATTTAAATGTTCATTTTAGGGGATTCTCGCTCAGAAAGTTAAGGTCATAAATCAGTGAAACTTTACTGTTTGCTCTAGGAAATTCCTGCCAACTAATTTATCTAGACAAACGTTTGACTCATCTCTCCCATCATGACAAAATAGTGACCACCTGCAGAAACAGCTTGCTTATCACACTACAGTTTATTTATCAAGACTTACATCAAGACTCTCACCTTGCTGCGTCCACCAATCCTAAACTGTTCCATGATAAACTACGTCCCAATCAATTTGCCTTGGAAGACCTGCCTTAAGCCACCTGAGCACAGACCGGAAGCTGGTAAATATCCTCCTCCAACTTCCTCCTTCTGAAACACCATTAATACCCTTTCAAGGCAGGGTTTCCTGTACTCAGCAGAGCTAAGAAACTTAGCTTTGCTTGACCAACAGGTTTTCTGAAGGTCTTTTTGCAGAGTTGGCAGTTGCCAATCCTGAGAGCAAACAAAATGAGAGATAGGATCAGTTTCATGTTCTAATCTGGTTGCAGTTTAGTTAAGTAGATCAGACAAAGCCCAGAGCCCATGTGTGGTTGCAGGAAGGTGGTTATTACTATAGTCCAGAGGAGACGCGAAAGAAATTTGGAATTTGGACAAAACAATGAGATGGGATAAATGGGGGGGGGGGAATAAGAGACATATCTTGGAGGTATTCCCAACAAGGTTTGCTAATAGATTGGACAGAGGAGGTGGGAGAGAGAGGGAGACAAGGTATCAGGCATGAATTACACATTTTGGTTTGTTACACTAGATAGAAAGTGATGTCATTCGCTGAGATGGAACACAGACAAAGAAACAGGTTTGAAAAGGAATGTAGGCTTGAGGTAGGAAATCATGAGTCAGTTTTGGGCATGCTGAGTTTGAGTGAGACACCGAGGGGAGATATCAATTAGGCATCAGCACAGTGGTCCTGGATCTCACAAAGATCTGAAAACAAAGCAAGGACCAAATACTCAGAAAATACTTATTTTCACCTCAGCTATGGTCCCTGTAAAATTTTCTTAGTATTTCTTAGTATTCCAAGCCAAAAGACCTTGCCTACAGCCCTCTAAGTTCAAAGGCAAGAAACAGACAGGAAAATTCCTATATTCTGATCTGAGAAAGGCACCAAGACAATATGATATAATTTTTGCCCTCTGAGACCAAGCTGGTTCTTGATGCTTTTGCTTGCCAGGTAGTTGTGGGATGCCAGGCCCAGTCAGATTGCTAGGACCCGTCCAAGATGACTCTTTCCTGTCCGCTATAGCTAGAGCAAAATGAAGAATGTTTATAGCCTGGGCTCTGGGGTGAGGTAGATTTATATTTGACTGTTGGATCGGCTACTCACTAGTTCGGTAATCTCAGGGAATTTTCTTACACTATTTGAGTCCAGGGTTCCTCACCTGAAAACGAGCCTAACAATAATTCCCACCATGATGACGTTTCATGAGGACCGTGTAATGTACTAGCTGGCATAGCCCTTGGCAGGTGGTATGGACTGAGCGAATGTTAGATATTGGTGAAATCATCCTTGGTTCTCCACATGAGGCGTTTCTCAAACTTGTGGAATCTAGCCACAAGAAACACCACACCTGTAGGACTAGGACGTTAAAGAAACAGGACACCTGCGTTATTTTTTCTAATTTTTACATACACTCTTCCCTCCACAAGCTTTTATTTTCAGGGTCTGGGTAACCAATGCTTCATTTAACCAGTCTCATCTCAGTAAAGAAAGAAGTAGAAAACAGAATGGAAGATAGAGAATGCTCACTTTTCCCCACATGTGACCCCAATTGAGCCTGGGGTTGTCTTTTGTGCTATTAGGTGATTTTTCTCTGGTCAAGTGTTTCTTTACTGCTATTTGAATGGGCTCCCTACAGCCAGGAATTTCCTAAAAAGGGAGTCTTTTTATGCATCCGGTTGGATGAAGCGAGTGTAATCCAATTTTTTCTTAAACTAAAACATACAAGATAAATCTAAGACAAATTTGAAAAAAAAAAATCTAACCATTTTATTTGTTGGAATGTGTCCCCACAAGATCAAGTTTACTCAAATGGTGTGTGATGGAAGTAGGGAGACATGAAATTGCTTCAGACTGGAATCAGGCCAATTCTAATTATGTTAGGTGAGTTCTGGCCACTTTGGATTAAGAGCAATGAAGCCAGTCCTGCAGAGGTTAAATGGAATCTAAAAATTTAAAAAAAAAAAAAAAAAAAAAAAAGGTTTTCCAAGCTCAAAATTGGCTCTAATTGAGTTAAGGGGATTAAGACATTTCAGGTTGTATCAACCCCTTTGCAGCTGGATTAGATAAATGTGAATGGGGCCAAGCTGACTTCCTCAGCTAGAACCAGCCAGCCCAGATTCCAGTGTGAACAGAATTAAACTTTACAAACTTAGGTTAATTTCTGACTTGTCTGGAAAAATCATGTTTTCAGAACTGGTGTCACTCAATGCATGTGCCACAGTGACAAAAGCTACAAGTTGCCTGCCAGTAACCATTCTCCTGTTTTTCTTTACCATGAGCAGAACTACTTGTATGATTGTGGGCAGCAACATATCTTGCTTTGAAAAAACTCACAAAAGGGTCACCTGGGTGGCTCAGTCAGTTAAGCATCTTCCTTCCGCTCAGGTCATGATCCCAGGGTCCTGGGGATGGAGCCCCACTTCAGGCTCCCTGCTCAGCAGAGAGCCTGCTTCTCTCTTTCTCCCCTGCTCATGTTCTCTCTGTCTCTCAAATAAGTAAAATCTTCTGCAAATGAAAAATCCCAGAAAAACAGACAAAAAAAATTAAAAAAAAATACTAAATTTCCCTTTCTTTCCTGAAGAGAAGGTATGGCCAATGAAGGGGTGGTAGGTAGCTTCTGGGAAAGTTCCTTTTTATTTCTTGCTGCCTAAAATGCAGAGGAGATGACAAGAGCCACTGTGCTCAGATGACACCCATGAGTAAGGTTTGATGATTGAATCCATCTTTAAGGATGGCAGAGCAAAAATATGGAAGGATCTGGGATCCCTGACAATAGTGGGGAGGTACCACTGTCTGTTACAAAAGCCATCAGCACCTTCCCAAATCTCCTCAACATTCAAGGCTTTGGTCACAAGCACCTGTATTCTCTGCTTGAGACCCTCTCCTAAGGTCGTGGAAGCATGATTAAGATGGTCAGGGAACTAATGCTCCTGGGATCAGCTCTCATCCAATTAATTCATTAATGTGCCAAATACGCCTCCTCCTCATCCCTTCGATGGGACATCTCTGAAGTATGTTCTACATTCTTTCCCAGAGGTCATGGGCAGGGTTGAGCCTCAGTCATCACAGTATTAATTTACTCACTAGTGTTCATTATCCTGGTTTCCTTCCCTTCCGTCACTCCACTACCTCCCGAACAGTTTTCCTGGGACTACCAAGTGAACAGGCTGCTTGCTCTCAAATCCTAGTCTGTGTCTGCTCTTGTGGTAACCAAATATAAGACACCCTCTCCAGAATTTCTATGTTGGTAACTCTTTAGAACAGAGAAAAATAAGCCCCTGCAAAGAAACCACAGTTAATTGGGTTTTCTGTTGTATGTTGCTACATCTCATCTTCTTTGATGAAGTTCGCAATGCGATAATTCTTTAAGTTCAAATCCTTTCATGTTATAGACCTTTTTCTAATAAGGAACCGCTGTTAAAAATCAAAAGCCAAAAGAAGAATTTAAAAGTCTTTTGATTGAATAAAGTTCTGCTGACTTTTAGAAGAAATATTGAAAATTATATTTTAAATGCCTATATTTGGCAAATAAAATTTCAGTGAATAAATGGCCTCTACATTGTCAACTTTAGAGGGAATCTCATTTTTCACTAGACCCATCCCCAGCATTTGATATGGTTGGTCGCTCCCTCCTTCCCCAAAACTGTTTTGTTTTTACTTAGTCTGTGGGTGACCACTCTCTTGGTTCTTTCTCTGCCTCATTAGCTGATTCTTTGAAGTCTTCATTGCTAGTCCTCTCCATCTTGAGCTGAAGTCCCAGGGCTCAGTCCTTGTCCTCCTTCTCCTTTATATCCATGGAACTCTCTGGATGATCTCATCCAATCCCATAATTTGAAATAACATCCCTATGTTGATGGCTGTCAAATTAATAACTTCAGCTTCAATTTCCCCCCTGAAATCAAGATTCAAACATAATTACTTACATTTAATCTGGCTGGCTGGTGGAGACAATTCAAATATTATATGACCCAAACTGAGTAAAACTACTTTTTGCAGTCCTTACCTCAGTGGATGGAATTCCTTTCTTATGGTTGCCCAGGACAAAAGTATATGACACTCTCCTGAATTCCTCATTTCCTGGAGCACTCTGCTTCTTCGGTCAACCCTGTCAACTCTGTGTTTATATATTTATTTATTTATTTATTTAGAGAGAACACAAGCTGGGGCAAGGGGAGGAGTTGGGGAGAGGAAGAGAGAGAGAGAGAGAGAGAATCTTAAGCAAGCTCCATGCCCAGTGTGTGAGCTCAATATAGGGTTCTATCTTACAACCCTGAGAACATGACCTGAGTTGAAATCAAGAGATGGAATCACAACCAGCTGAGCCACTCAGGTGCCCCTCAATTCTACATTTAAGTGCTTCTACAATTGGACCTCTTTTCATCACTTTCCTCACTGGGACTTTAGTATAAACAAACTGTCATCATTTTCTGCTTGAACTGTTGCAGTTGCCTCCCATTTGGTCTCCCTGAATCCATGCTCACTCATGGACACTCTATTCTCCAAATAGTAATCAGAATGATCCTTCTAAAATATAAGTTGAATCACATCAATATCCTGTTCAGGTTCTTCAGTGTATTTTTGTCTAAACCCAAGTCTCCACCCACAAGGCCCAGTGTACATCCTTCCAGATACTTCTGACTTCATCATTTGCCCCTTATCCTGAGATTCCCTCTGCTCCAGCCTTGCTTGCCTCCATGTTGGGCCTTGAACATACCATGGATGCAGCTCCTCAACCCTTATGCTTACTATACCCTCTAACGGGAACGCCCTTCCCCCAGAAGCCCACATGGGTCTCCCACCACTGGCCTCCTTAATCTCCCCTCAAATATCATCTCATTCAAAAGGCCTCACCCCAACCAACTTTTCTCCAATGGCCCACCCCTCTCTCCTTTCCATCTTCTTTCCCTTTATTCTCCTTGATTTTTCTTCAAAATACTTATTGCCACATGACTTATTACCTACTTACTTGTGGATTGCCTACCTCAACTAGACTGAAAGCTTCCGAAGAGCAGGGACTTTGTCTCATTCACTGCACTTTCCTGGCACCTGGGTAACTGCCTAGGACACGGTGGGGACACCATCAATATGTTCAATGCGTGAATGAGTTACGATTAACCTTTTATCAAAAAGCTATTCTTGATCATCCAAATACCTGATTGGGTGTGGTATAACTGGACATCTGAAAGAAAAAAGAAAGGAATCTTCAAAGTGTCTGTTAACAGTTGTTCTCTTCATTCATTAAGAACTATCACCTCTCAAGAAGAGGCCCAACGGAAGCTGATATGCGTCTATTGGGTTCCCGAGGCTTTGCCAAGTGGAGGACGAAAAACTAAATAAGCAAATCCCTCCTTTGCGAAAACTGTTTTTTTGAGTTTTTTCAAGGTGTTACCTCAAAATAGACAGCTCCCATCATGCTCCCTCGATTATTTAGCTAAAATGCCAAAGGAACTCAATTATTTCTAAAATGTATTGAGACAACCCCGTAATGAGATGACGGGAGAAGAAAAGTCAGTAGCACGAAGCGTGCGCTAATGTTGCTTTTATTTCATGAAACCAGAATTGTTACAAACATCAATTTCAGGCACATTTTATGTAGACATTAAAACCAAAAAGCAACAAGGTATGTAAAACAAATGCCCGCACAAACATTTATCACCAGAGAAGAAAGTAATTAAGAAAAAGATTAAAATATTCTTTGACTGATAGAGATACGGAGAAACCACATACCCTAAAGTGAAAATATGGAATAAAAGCAAACAGTACACATGGGCTTTTTACTCTTCAAAATTTAATCAACAGAAGTTAATGATATCGTATGAAAGATTGTTGAATATGCTAGTCTACCACTTAAACACTCTTCCATCATTTGCCTTCCAAATCAGAGTTCTAATTAGATTCACAATCTTACCTTGTTGAACTCTGCAACCACACCTCTGAATTCTGTTTATTTCTTAGTCAAATAGAGTTCTCCAGAACTTTGGGAGTTCAGAGTTCTCCAGAGTTCTCCAGAAATCCAGGACCAGGATCAGAGATAGAATTACAATCATCCACTCCCAGGAGAAATGGAGGAGGTGTTCACACTGAAAAGACCTCTAATTCTCAGATTCTCTGCCTAATATGAACCACTTAATTGTCTACACTGACGTTTCAAAGCTTGAGAAAGGGAATGTTGTATAACCCTGGACTTCCTTCTGGTTATTTCCTGTAAGCAGAGAACAAGATAAGAAATGGGCCCCTCACACTGAAACAGGTACACAGAGACATCTACATCTACTGTCTATGTCAAGCTATGACAAAAGTGCTTTGGGAAATGAATTAGGACTATTGCTTTGATTGAAAGGGCCATGCTACAAAGTGTTTGCGTTTATCCTCACCTCTATTATAGGTAATTTAGAATAGATAGTTAATTTTATCTTTTTTGAGAATAAATACTCAGCTGCATAAAAGATATATCTTTATAAAGTAAACATCTTAAATAGTTACTCCTTTTAAAAATAGTTCTGATGGACTTCTGATGCCCCTAAACATTCATGCTGCAGGTGCCACAGCCATATTTTCAGACACTGGCTCGGGAACTGCTGAAATAGTGGATATCTCTTTGCTGGTAAATATCAGAGCTATTACTCAGTCTTTGTAAGATTTCACTAAACCACCAGTTCTCAGATTTTACCTTGCCTCTGCATTACCTGGAAAGCGATTTAAAATATGCTGAATGGCGCACGCAGTGTGTCTGATTCGGTAGGTCTGGGGCTGGGCTGAGAATTCATTTTTTAATGAATTCCCAGGCAGTGTTGATGCTGCTTGTCTAGGGACTGACATTTTGAGAATCACTGCTTTCAGCTATTAATTCATATGTTCTTTAGAGAGCAACGGAAGCTTAGAATCCAGGCCCTATGTAGTACTTACTAAACTCTCTTCAAGTCTGTGTCCTAAAGACAGTTCTTATGAAAATCCACTTTTCACTTCCTCCTTTAATAGCAAACAGTAGTGCCCAGGCAGCTAACGAGTCCTTCCCACTATTTGCTTAGCCTTTCCCTTTCTCCACACCAGGCCAAGGCGTCTTTCCTATTTCTCCCCAGAAGGGCTATAATCTCCTCTGTGTCCCCAGATGCCCTGGATCTGGAAGCCTCCTCAGGGCAGGACTCATGCCTCTGGGGAACTGAAAGCCACAGCTACATATCTCTCCCCAGGAGGTCTATCTCATCCAGGAGGAAGTCCATGTCCTCCCGGCTCACTTGAGGGTTGATCACCACCTGGCGGAAGAAGTTGACCTTCCCCCGATGGGGCTGGTAGCCCAGCATCAGGCTTCCCTTCTTCATCATCCGCTCCTTAATGGCTGGGGCCACCTGCACCGGGCGAGAGGAGGGAGACAGTGAAAGATCAGAGCACATTCCAGTGGCGTTCCACCAGTCACGTGATACCCACTGACGTCCACTGGGATCTCCCTTGCACACATCAAGGTCAATATTAATCATAATCTACTGAGAACTCACAGCATATGAAGACTGATCCAAGGGCTTTAGATAAATTTAATTCATCTAATCTTCACAGTGACCTCGGGAAAGAGACAGAGACATCCCTATTTGTGAATGAAGAAATTGAAGTGCAAGTTGGCGATTAGACAGTCTGAGGTCCCATGCTTGGGAAAGGTGCGTGAAAAGAGCCGGCAGCCTCGCGGAGCACTCTCTGAAACCTAACCATTATGCGGTGCTGTCTCCTTCTAAACAAATCAGGTGTCCTCGGGGGGCACAGTCGTGAAAGTGTCAAATGGTACATTCCCCAACTTTGAACTAAAAAATGCTCCAGTTCAGGCATCTTAAGTAAAGAAAATTAGTTTTGGGTGAGACAAAAACACAGACACAAAATAACAACCTTCCATTGATAGTCTAACAAGGAAAACATTCATACTGATATTATGCGCAGTTCGGTTTTGAAGACTAATAGTTTATTAGTTTATTAATAGGATACATGAAACAAAAATACTCTTTCATGAAGAGGTATAAAGGTTGGAATAAAATAAGAAGCCCATATTTTAAAGATCTGCAGATATCCTGGGGAGATGGGACCTGATCATCCAAAGGCACAAATTTCTCTAAAAGTTTGATGTTTGAAGAATTTAGTCCAACTTAAGAACCACCTGGGAACATCACCTTTCCCAAGCATGGGACCTCAGTCTGTTTTCCTATCGGGAGCATGAACACCCAGGAACTAGGTTATAAACTTTTAAAATAGTGAAGCTGATCTTTGAAACACCAAGTTAAAAAAATAAACACCAAACTTTTAAAGTAGTGAAGCTGATCTTTGAAACACCAAGTTAAAAAAATAGAGTGCACGCTTACTGGCTCGGAAAGGCGAGCAAAGATTTTCCATTTTCTTTTTAGTTTAACTCTTTCAAAATTTCTGAGCATGTCGTATGTGAACATAAGATGAGAATATCATGTATTTCTGTCCTCATCTTCTAAGAAAGATGAGACTTGGTTAATCCAGAAGAGAAGAATGCCTACATAAATAACATCAAGCACGGTGTGCTTTGAAATTCCTTAGGTGGGCGCCTGGGTGGCTCAGTGGGTTAAGCCTCTGTCTTTGGCTCAGGTCATGATTCCAGGGTCCTGGGATCGAGCCCCACATCGGGCTTTCTGCTCAGCAGGGAGCGAACTTCCCTCTCTCTCTCTGCCTGCCTCTCTGCCTACTTGTATCTCTGTCAAATAAATAAATAAAATCTTAAAAAAAAAAAAGAAAGAAAGAAAGAAAGAAAGAAAGAAAGAAAGAAAGAAAGAAATTCCTTAGGTTAAGGGAATACATCTCGGTTTCCACGAGCCTATCTTGGGGTGTGACCATGCCATACCTCTTCAGCCTTTAAGCATACCTATGTCTTGCCAGATACCCCCCTGAAAACAAGCCAAACTACTTCATCAGACACTCAACATAATCTTGATCA
This sequence comes from Neogale vison, assembly GCF_020171115.1. Classification (NCBI taxonomy): domain Eukaryota; kingdom Metazoa; phylum Chordata; class Mammalia; order Carnivora; family Mustelidae; genus Neogale; species Neogale vison. The sequence continues at coordinate 153,516,301 of NC_058096.1, forward strand.
GTTGCAAAGCTTATGGGAAAACTGGGTGTTTCAGACTTCTAGATGTTTGATGTGCTGGATTCAGTCACAGAGCCTGATTCTCAAGGGACATGCGAGAATGATTTTAACCATGTACTTTTTCCCTTATGTGCTAATTTTAGAACCTAAATTTTGCATAACACTGACTACACTGTGCCTACAACAGCAACAACAAACATCCATTAAGCTCAACCACGTTGCCATTCTAGCAAAATATTAGAGTTCTCGCAGGGTATAATGAGACATAGAAAAGAAAATCCATGAGCATAAAAGAAAAAAATATGTAGAAAAAGAAGATGAAGTTAGAAGTCAAGTTAACGAAAAAATACAGACCATCGCATTCTATAGATTTCTGGAAGCATGTTACAAATTTTATTCTGAGTGCTTTAGAGGTGAGAAAAGCAAGGTTAAATAATTATCTCCAATCTGCTAGCAAGATTAGTGATAAGTGGTCTGTGGAAGCAAAAAGGAAGCAAATAGGTGAGTCTCTACATACCTAAGCTCCAGGAATATCTGTCTGTAACCCTTACATTTGAAGGTTCCAAGCATCTACTAAGTTTTCTTCCAAAGCTCTTTAATCAGGTATCATTTATTATTGGAATCATAAAAATCGAGTGAAATGATACACAAGCAAATGAAAGGTGAGTGCAAAAAGAGAATGCTTTTCATAAAAATGAAGCTGAATTCTTTGAAAAGACTGGATAGGCGGGTACGGCTAAACATGGCTGCACGCTGGGTGTGAGAAGAGAACCGGAAAAACTTCAGGCAGAATCTAGAGTCCAGACTGGTTCTGCACACAGACGGCCACAGAAGCCCTCAGCTTACAGAAACCCGGCTGGACAGGACAGATGATTCCGGAAGAGATTAGTAACCGCAAGCACAGGAGAGGCCCTTTGATCATCAGACCCCTACTCAAGAAAAACCTCACTTAATTTGGGAAAGCGTTTAGAAGTCCTCCCTTGCTGGGACAAGAAAAACAACAGCAACTTTCCACCGAGAGATGGGGAAATAAATGCACGTAGATATGTTTTAAGTTAAAATGTTTCAGTTACGTGTGTGTTCCATTTTTTTCTAGGGCTGTTTGCTTTAACTGACCTCTCCTCATCACTGTGGGTGGGGGGTTCTGCTGTGAATATGGATGTGAAGGGCACATGTGCACTTACGTATGTGTATATACACAATTTATATACATGTAATATACATGTAAAATACACACGTAATTTAAACTTTTAAGGCACCATTTGTTATGCACGTCTCTTAAAATCTTCCTTTTTAAAAAAATTTTTTAAGGATTTTTAAAATTTATTTGACAGACAGAGATCACAAGTAGGCAGAGAGGCAGGCAGAGAGAGAGGGGGAAGCAGGCTCCCCGCTGAGCAGAGAGCCCCATGTGGGGCTTGATCCCAGGACCCTGAAAGCATGACCTGAGTCAAATGCAGACACTTAACCCACTGAGCTACACAGGTGCCCCTAAAATCTTCCTATTTAGTTACAAAGCAACGCGGAACCATGGTTTGACTTAGGCTCTGACAAAAGCACACTTAATTTTAATTCAAAGAAAAGTGCGTTCTTGAAGGTAAACTGAAGATCTGAGAGAAAGACAGAAGAGTGCCATTGCCGATACATATAGGAAAACCCGGTTCGCGCAAGACAAATGTCTGGCCAGGAGAGTCGAAAACTATCCATTGTAGAGCTCACGAATTGAGGGTCTACAAACTTTTTTTTTTTTTTAATAAAAATTCCTTTCATATTCACCTCCATCTTCCTCTAGGTACGCAGGGTATAACCAGCTCTGGATTATAGATTTAAATTAAATTTAAATTTAAAACAGGCAGGTGCTTGGCTCAAGCCTAATTTGCATTGTCTATTCCTGTTTCCTTTTCAATAACCCTATTCTCCCCTCCCCAAATGAAATTTTCTGCCTTACCTTTGGAAACCATTAGAATCTTGATTCTGGCTCATTAAGTGTCAGAGGCTCACATGAGGCAATTATGAAAATCAAACTGTCAGCTTTGCATTTCTTGTAAGTGAACCAAAAATATGTTCTAATGGGAGCGAGAAAGGTAAAAGAGGACCCCTCGGACATTTTAATATAAAGATATTTGTGATCTTTAAAATCCTTGCTGTTGTAGAATATGCTTCCATGGCAAACACGTGTCATGGGAACCAAACTTCTAAGCCAAAATTTTGCCACTGACTTTCAAAAATTATAAGTAAATGACCATATATCTATGGGACTCAGAGAACAGACTAAACAAGGGTTTAGCAGGACAATACACATTTTATTTACGTATCCATGAATATATAATTCATTGTTAGAGGTAATTATTCCTAGGCGAGAGACGAAGACCTCTTTAATCCGTAAATCCTACATGGGAAAACCAAGCCATAAACCACACCAGGGCTGATAGTCATTAAATCTCCATCACAAGTTACAACTGTTGTAGTTGTACTGGTTCTTGTTGTTAACAAATATGTTACCAAACCTTTACAATTTGCAGTGAACTTTCACACGCCGATTCCCATGAACTCAGATTAAAGCTTGTTTGAAAGGAACCCATGCTTGCAATTTAGGGACCAAGAACGTTCTCATTAACAGCCAGCTTATCACATCTGCATCTTAAAAAAAAATCAAGCGTTTTCTATTTCTAAAACTGCAGGCACAATCCAGTGCTGGGTAACCTGGTTATTCTCTTTTGCTGATCGAAGCAGAGAAACAGTCCTAATCCGACAGGATGGACTATTCACAGGGGAGAGAAAATATGCACAAGCTAAATGTAAGTATCTGAATATCGCCCCTAAATGGAGCGTGCATGGAGGAAAGCAATTTGGCAGGAGTGAGATTGCTTTCCAGCTCTCAATTATTTTACTGCTGGTTTTCCTTCAAATTGTAAATCAAATTCTTTTCGCATGCCTCAGTGCCCTGGTCCCTGCATCTTAAGTGGGGGAAGATCCTGACATTTCTATTTGGTTGCACAGAAACTTAATCGACACATTTCTGTAAGATTGCTTCCCCCCCCCCACCTTAAATTATGTTCCAGCGATGATTTAGTCATTTAAACAGAATTTTGTTGTCATACTCCTGCAGCATAAAATAGCACTTGATACTTACAAGTTGCTTAAACGCAACGGAAAACAAAACAAAATAAAACTCTCTCATTCTGGCCAAGTACGGTGATTTGATAACAAGTAACTGACCGGAACCAGCATAGCCTTTTCTGAAAACAAAATTTTAACATCCATCAAATGAAATTTCTTCTTAAATATGTATCAACATATTTAAGGTTGACAACAACACATTTATTTTCAATATGCAGAGTGTTTCTCGAACTCTCTGAGAGGAAGTGTATTTTTACCAGTGCATTACAGAAATATTTTTGTGAACTACAATAAAAGTGAACTATTGATTGAAAAGGAATTACTGAATAAAAATTAAACCAAAAAGAATAATTACAAGCTTATTTTTAGAAAATTTTAAATTTAGCAGTAAAGTTAATCTGTTAAATTGTCGTAAAAGTTTCTAAACAGTAGCTCTTGAGTTCCATATGTTTCTTATTGCAGACTGGTAATATTCAGTTTATGGGTCTGGAGACCACATTTCAAAGACGGCTGCTCTGTTTTAACTTCCATGGCTTCTTGTAGGTGCATATCATTTTAATTATGAATCTTGATGTTCTTGCATATTTTTTCACGCTTCTTGCCATGGTCTCTATACCACTTTGAATGGTGTCTTGTATTCCATCATACCACACTACCTTAGTTTACCTAAGCCATTTCCCCATTGTTAAAGCTTGGACCTTCTACAGTTACAATGACATGTCAGTGAAACCATGGACCCAATCATGAAACCTCTAAATTAGTCCTTCAAAAGTTAGTCCAGAGATGATAACAGTAAATGGTTCAAAATGGTCTAGACTTTAGGATCTATTTGCAACTTGTCCTATTATTTGCTGTGCAGGTGAAATCAAGTCCCATTTTCTTACCTGTCAAATATGGAACATCACAACACCTACGGGGTTGTGAAGACAAACCCAACTAAAAGAGGGGATCCTTTTGCAACAAATTGGAGACAAACCCTGTCTAAGCATCTACTCTCACTCTAGCCTGCAATACCATTCAGAGCTTCTAATAAATCCAGATGGACTGTATTTTGCTAAATTATCCCATAAATCATGAACAAATCAATGTTCCTCCAACTCCAGATTTTAGAGCTGTCATCTCAATTTCAATTTAATTAATCTATATTTCATTTTCTCCAAGGAAGCAAAGATTCTTTTGGGGGTAGGAGGCCAAACTCATAATAATTTGCAGATATTGTGGGTAGAGCATAGAGTGGGCAGGCAGGCTAATAAGCTGAAGAGTAAATTATGAGAGTTATATTGTAATTAGCATCTTGTTCTAAGATTATCTTGCTTAAGAGAAACTTATATCAAATGTAGAAAATGATCTATGATATTTTTTCTCTCTATGAAAAGTACTTTGAAAGAGTTTTAAGTTTCCCTATATCTACACTCCACTCATACTCCTTCAGTATTCTCCAGAATAGTTTATAGACATAGGAAGGCTATACATTTCCATGACTGGTCAAGCAAATAAACACTGAAAAAGGAATAAAATGTGGCTCAGTGCAGCTGCTATACTTTACTGTTACTCTAGATCTGAGGGACAAAGCTCTCTTCTTTAAAGAGTCAGATAACGATTTCAGCCAACGATCTCTGTTGCGAATATTCACCTCTGTCATCATAGCATTAAAGCAGCCCTAGACAATATACACACAAATGAGCAAGGCTGTGTTCTAATAAAACTTTATTTAAGGGCAGTGACATTTAATATGTGATTTTCACATATCAAGAAATACTAAGCTGTTCTTGATTATTTTTCAACCACTGAAAAATGGTAAGCCCATTTAGAGCTCCTAGGCTATAAATAAGTAGGTAATAAGTTAGATTTGGTTTTGGGCATACATATGGACTCCCTGGTTAAAGCAGACAGATACATTACAACATGTAGAATCTACCCCTTCAAGGGAAAAAGCACATAGAAAGTTATGTTCATTGGCTTTTTTCAGAAATTCTACATCGAGTCAGGAAATGCGCAGTCTTCTTGACCCTCCTTTGCCAGCCGAGTGAGAAACCAGGACACAGACTGGCAGACAGTCACTGTGACTTTCTTCCAGCCATTATTTTTGAGCAATCGCAAATAATAATTTGCTTTATACTTTCTTCCTAAATAATCTGGGTTCCAAATAATGTGGGTTCAAATATAAAGCTTTGCCAGTACTAACGTTATGCACTTATCAAAACTGATAGAACTATATACCTTAAGAGGTGAATTTTACCTGTGTGTAAATTTTGAAGTGAATAAACAAAGTCACTGAAAAAAATAAAGGCAGGTCCAAGAGGATAGGTAGCTACCAGAGATCAGGAAAATGCCTTTCGTTCCCAGAGCCCCAGTCCCCTCATCTTTAGGCAGGAGATGATAAAAGTATGGTACCCCTTCATACAATTAAATAAAATATGGACTATGATATTACAGATGCAGCCTGTAATGCTGTGAACAGATAGTACACAATGGAAATGAATATTCTCATTCAGGATAACTCCAGAAAGGAAATGGAGCTCTCAGTTAGGATGTTTCCTCCCAGTTCTATGAATCACTTCATGTCTTAAAACTAATCACTTCATTTCTCTGTGAGCCTGAAATAAGAAAGTTCATGGTAACCACTTTTAGGTGCAAAAGATAAAAAGCTATTTTGGATATAGTGGCACTTGAATCTTTTCTTCACGGTGTGGGTTTTTTTTGAAGGCTTATTCAATCAAACATTTAAATGTACCCACCATCCTTGGGGCGCCTGGATGGCACATTCGGTTAAGCATCTGACTCTTGGGTTCAGCTCAGGTCATGATCTCAGGGGCCTGGGGTCCAACCCCTAGTCAGCTCTTCTGTGCTCAGTGAGGAACCTGCTTGTGGATTCTCGGTCTCTGCCCCTCCCCAAGCTGGTGCTTGCTCTCTCGCTCTCTCTCTTTCAAATAAATAAATAAATCCTAAAAAAATAAAATGAATGTACCCACCATGCTTATTAAATGTAATTCACATATGATTATGGATGATTTCAGGTGAGTTGTGGATGACTAAGCTAACATCATCTTCTCGAGTTTGCACTTCTTTTGTGTTTTGAGGCCATTTTTATATGGCCACCAAATATTTTTATATGTCTTTATTCAGTTCCTCTGTCCCTCATGCTGATTTTGCCCGATGGCTAAATAAACTAGCTCTGTTTACTAGAGGAATCAATTATCCAGTTTCCTCACAACAGATCAATTTAAACCTGTAATTATCAGCAGCATCCCTTTCATTGTTACAAGTGAGTCTAGATGTTAATTTTCAGGTTTAGAATAACATTCAGAGACCAACAGACTAGTTTAGACTGACCTGAGACCCAATTCATGACATTCTATGTGAGTTTGGACAAATATTTAACTGCTCTGGGACTCATCAAGACCTGATATCCCTTAGGATTGTTATGTGGACTAAATGAAATAATATATATGAATGCACCAAGCACAGAGTTTGGCGTTCACTAGACACTCAATAATATGAACTAGTCTTATTAATACCTTAGAATGAATTTGTTTTTAATCAATTTATATTCATACCTGGTCTTTTATTATACTATTTCATTACTCTCTCTTGAGAGATGAGCATTTGAAAGTTCTGTGAAAACATGATTTGTAATTTATTCTTTCTCCCCAAAGCAACTAAACTGTATTTAAATAATTCGGAGAGGTTGCGAGTTAGCAGTTTTAGAAATTAAATCTTATACCTCATGTATGCCACTTCTATATTAATTTTCTATTTAAGGTCCAAGTTTTTTTTTTTCTAACATAGGCAAAGTAAACTCTTTTTTCCTTTAAAAAGTGAGACAGTGGTTGATCATCTCGAGTTTGGTGGTGGGGCAGGAGGCAGGGAAAGAAGCTTCCCACTGAAATGTATTGTGGGCAGGGATGAGCTCCTGGTGTATGTTAGCAATTTCTCTGTGTTGTGTGAGTATGTTGTAGAAAACAGAGATATTTTCTAAGCAAAAATTTACTTCTTCTTTGGACACATGAAAAGGTCACATACTGAAAAGGTCATTTGTCCCCATATTCATGAGCTTGTGTCCAAAATTAAACAGCCTCTTCATGCTATCTTGCCGCTTATATTTTTATCAAAGAAAGACTGAAGAGTAGTATTAGGAGCTCCCCAAATATGCCTGAAGATACAAATCACCAGGACAGGGCCAGGGGTGGGGGTGGGGGGGAGGGGATGTGGGGGTCGGGGGGAAGCACCAATCCAGAGCACCTGGCTTTGAATCTCAGGGTTAGACCTGGTGACCTGGTGGTCTTCACATTTACCAGGCACTTCAAACACTTGTTCTTTGGTTTTGTTTTGTTCTAAAGATTTTATTTATTTATTTGAGAGAAAGAGAGACAATGAGCTGGAGGGAGGGGCGAATGGAGAGGGAGATGAAGACTCCCCACTGAGCAAGGAGCCAGGCGAGGGGCTCAACCCCAGGATCCCAAGATCATGACCGGAGCTGAAGGCAGACGCTTCACTGATGGAGCCACCCAGGCCTCCCACTTCAAATGCTTGTTATCACCATGCAAGTATGGGAACATGGCCAGTGACAGTCCTTTAAGCAGGACCTCAGGAGAGGTAAAGGTAGGGTGAGAGGTGAGAGAGGTTTTGGACCGGGAAAGACAGTTTGGAGTGAGAAGGGGAGAGGAGATTAGGAATCTTCCCTTCCTGAATTTCTTATGTCAATTTTGTAGTAAAGTAAGACTTAGCTGATTGTAAAAAAATGAAAAATAAAAAAATAAGAAATAGACCAGTGACCTTCAAAGAAATTGCTGGCCAACTTTTCTATTAATCATAAAACCTGATAAAGTGTTGAAAACACTGAACCATGGCCCAGGAAACAATAAAGCTCTTTCTTTTGATTGCTTGGAGAATCAATTTGCCTCTTTCCATATATTTTCTGCCATTCCTTACCTGTCCAATTCTCTTCTTATGTCTGTGCACAACGCTCACTCATTCCCCTGGTATTTGCCCCCCTATAATTTGGAGCTGAGCCGCATTGGTATAAGTCTCCTGAGCTTAAATTATGTAAAATTGGTGGTCTATAGCCCATGAAATCAGATGCATCTAAAAGATCATTTCAGCTTGGCAGAACATGGAGAAATAGGCCATACTTAGACTAGACATACCTCTTTTCAAATATGGATTTTTTTTTTACCCGGATTTTCCTCCAGAGGATCTCTCAAAATCAGACATGCACAAAATAAAAAAAGCATCTCAACTTAAAAGAACTGTCCAGTTTATGCCCCTTCTGATACAGAGAAGCTAAGCCACAAAAACAGAGGTCAGCATCGCAGAAAGAATGAAGAACACAGTCAGCTTCACATTTGGTGTTTACAACGTGGAAATGACAATGACAGCAATTCCAATAAACCTAATGTCAGTCATATATTCAAGGCAGCTGAAATGAACAGTCATAAAAATAAACCAAACTGAACTGAAAGCATTAGCTGAAGAATGGACACAATAAACGTTTTACACACTCTATAAAGCAAAAACTTAATCCTCGATGTGTCACAGCCGCCGTCTGAGCTAATAGGTGCTCAATAACTGTTGTGGGCCAGCTCCAAAGTTTTCGCCCATTTGGGGAGGTCCCTATATTGTTCCTTAATTTGACAAGCTATTCTGGAATTCTTTCCTTAAAATGACAACCACCCTGGGGTGGTCCCACCTGTCTAGGGGCATCCGTGTCTAAGGTTTTGGGTTATGACAAAGACTATTTGCGTTTAATGTCTGAAGGTCAAGGGCGCTGAATGCTTCGCAGTGCTTCGACAAAACCTTCCCAAGGAAGAGTCACGGTGCCCAAAATGCTAGCGATGCCCCTCCTGAGAAACATGGATCATGAGCCCCGTGTGCTCCAGGGATCCCTCCCACCCTCTGTCTTGACTCCTCTGGATTCTCCCAGTTTCTCTTAAGACCTAGGAACCTTCCTTTGGTCCAGAACAGAGGACTCAGTTGATAGGTCAGCAAAGTGAATCCCCACCAAATGGGATCTTTGGTCCAGAACAGAGGACTCAGTTGACAGGTCAGCAAAGTGAATCCCCACCAAATGGGATCTTCAAAAGATAACTGTCCCTTTTGTTGTTGCCTTTAGATTCTCTCCTTGTTTTAAGTTCTTCTGGCTTGATCAAGGTATAATTGACAACTAAAAATGGGGGATAATTACAGTGTACAATATGATGTCTTGATACACACATACATTGAGAAGTGATGGCTTCCGGATTCTTTACATATTCCAAGAGTTTCACTCCACATGAGAGGAGAAAAGGAGTCCAGTCCAGGTTTCTCTCCGGGTCCTCTGGGCAGTGGCCCCTATTTCTAAATACTGCACCTAGCTCTCTGAGCAGGGACACAGCTTAAAGACTGCCTTCTACAGTAGGTGACTCAGACTCCCTGGGTTTTAGCCCCACGGAGGCTCATTCTTAACTCTCCTACACACTCAAGCCAGGTAAGGAGCACGGGTTAAGCATTCCAAAGCCAATGAGAGACTGGTTCCTTTTCCCCAGGGTAACTTCCCCCGAGAATTCTTTTCCTTTTAGACATTTGGCGATGGGCAATTAGCAGCTGACATTCTGTCTTTTGATTCAGCCCTGCCAACAAGACACAAAGAGCCCATGGGCTGTCTAGGGCTTAACCGCCAAAGCCCTACCTGGGGGTCCAGGCACAGGTGTGGGAGGCGGGGCTGTGTTGGCACAGCAAAATTTTTAAGGTGCAGAACCTGCATTTTAGGCTTGGGAGGCTTAGCTTCCTGAGTAGCAGAATTACTGGCTTTTATCACAGATTCTGGGCCTGACAGATGGAGTAAAACAGGAAGTGATCCCATGATGTTATGCTGCTCTGAACCGAGAGACATCTTACTCTGCCCAGCCTGCCAATGCGTCCGAATTATGCCTCAGTGAGTGCCTACTGGCCTCAATCACCCACCTGCAACTACTCACCAGCATTCTTATCTGGTTTATAGATTTGGGGGGGGGGGTTGGTGGGTTGGGTTTTTTTGGAGTGTGTGTGTGTGTTTTGTTTTTGTTTTTGATTTTGCACTGCTATTTGCGTCCAGAGTGAACTGAAGTCCAAATTGTCTTTTTGATCTTTTTGGGGGATCCGGCGGAGTACAGATGGCCATTGTCCATCCCGAAGTTAGTAGCACACACAAGATATAGCCCCACCTCTTCCCAGGCCTTTTCTTTGCATGTCTATTCATAAGTGGTTTTCACAGAATTTCACTGTACTTCATTAATTAAGCTCAAGTGCATCCTAAAATTCTTGGTGTTTCAACCTCAGAGGCAAAACTTCAACTTTTAAAGACAGGTGTTTTATGTACTTACTTTTCTTTCTTTTTTTTTCTCTTTTTTCTTTTTTTTTTACTAAATCAAAGAGAGGTACCATGAGGAGATTTAAAAATAATTATTGTTCTTGTATTACTCATAAAAATATTTAGAAAATAAGTGTTAAGTGTTCTTCACTGAAGTCTTTCTAAATGCTCCTAGAGGATTTTTTTTTTTTTTTACAATTAATGCTGTAAATATTAAGCAACAGCTTTTCACAGCAACCCAGACAGTTTTCTTAAGTAACAAAACGCTCTAGGTTTGCGTATTTGGTGTAAATTGATGGAAGTGATTATCCATTCTTCTCTATGGAGCTCACTCAACACTCTTTAACTAGTGCTTAACATTGGAATTGCCCTTTCCTTAAAGTCATGGAGGTCCAGGAATTCCTGGAGGCTCCAGGCTACAAAGTAATACAGAGAGGGGAGCGGGGCTGCTCCAGGGGCCAGAAGGAAGCAGAGCACAAAGGGCCCTTTGTGGCCTAAACCAACCTCCACTTGACATGTCTCATATATTGGAGTTTTGTGCAAGAATCTGTTTGACAAAAATGCCTCACCATTAAAAAAAAGACCAAGTCTGAATCTGATTGGCAATGTATTTATTATTATTATTTAAGATCAATCATTTTGAGATATCTGAAAAAAATCCCTCTGGATGTTGGCTTAGGGAATTCTTCCTATTTGCTGAATCTTAGAGGAGAGGGGAGTTTTTGGTCTGACATTCATGACAAAGTTGGGGAGATGGAGGGAAGTCACAGAGAAACAGGTTGCTTTGCCCAAACCAAACTTCTTTTGCTTGAGAGTTAAGGTTAAGTCATACATGGTCAAGCTTTGTTAGAATAAAGTCATACTGCATAAAAACTGGGCATTTCGTATAACTGAACCTCAAGTATGTCCTAGCATGGCTGCGTAACAAAGCTGTATCACCTTCCCATCCAAGAGCTGTTTTGCTTCTCGAAGGTGATTGTTATTCCATTCCTGTGTTTTTATTCTCCCATCATCATCCCGGAGTTTCAACATATCCATTTGCCATTCGAATGGCTTTTTTTGGAAAACTGCTTGTTCACGTTCCTTGATCATTCTGAGCAATCATCTTTACCTTACTGATTTAGAAGAACACTTTGTTACTAGGAACATAGGCTATCTGATTGCTTGACGTGTTGCAAGTTATTTACCTGCTTTTAATTTTATTTTAGTTATTTCATGTACAGTCTTATAACTTATATAATCAGACTGATCAGCTATATATGTATGTATTCCAACATTGGTTTTGTACTTAGAAGATGTTCTACACCAGTTAAATAAGTATTTTTTTTCTGATTTGATTTTGACACTTAAAACCTTCAATCCACTTGAACATTCCATTGGTACCTTGCACAAATTAGAGAAACACTCCCTGTGTTTAACCAGGAGTCTCCACACCGCTGATAGGATAAGTCTGCCTTTCCCCAGCATACATTGGGAATGCCTATGATGCATATTCCTATGAATACTCGGGTCTGAGCTTTCTGTTCTGCAAGATTGATATGTCTATTCTTAGAGTAATCAAGCTGTTTTATTTATTGCAGTCTATAAAATATTGAACTCCCCTTTCAGTATTCATGCTTCTCAAAATGTTCTTACCTATTACCACCCACTTGGTCTCTTAGGTGATATCGAAAAACACATGACAAGTTAAAATAAAAAGAAAAAAAATGCTTTCCATTAACATGATTAGACTTATATTCATCTTGCATATTATTTAGGGAAGATTAATATTATTTAGAATTTTGGTGTTTTTCAGTTTTGAAAAATATGGCTGCCTATTCTTTGGCATTCTTCTCAAAGAGATTTCCTGAGTTAGAAAGGATTTGTGGCAGGCTGCTTACTTACCAATAGGAGGCAGTAGATGCTGCATGGCCTCCAAGGTGAGGTTAGGAGTCACTGTAGAACAGTGTCCAGCTGGTTCTCAGGGACACCCACTTCTTGAAGTCCAACTATCCTGAGCCCACCACCCTATTATGAATCCCAGGCCACCTGGAGAGGCCTCGGTAGGTGCTCTGGTTGATAGCCCAAATGAAGTCACAGCCAAGGGCTAGCATTACCCGTCAAATAGTGAGTGAAGATGCTTCCAGAATATTCCATGGAATCACCCAGCTATTTCAACCTTTCTGGATGAGGGTCCAGACATCCCACTCCCTCTGCGCTCTGTGTGAATTCTTAACCCCCAAAAGCCATAAGCATAATAAAATTGCTCTTTAAAGCTGTTGCATTTGGAATAATTTATAAAACAGAAATTGTTACTGGAACATTGAGGTTTTTTGGAGGGGGTCCCTAAAATTCTACAGTTTTCTTCCATAGGTACTATAATTCATTTAACTCTCAGTTATTAAAGGTATTTAATGGTATTGTGGTTGATAAAATTATTCTGACTAAAATGGTGCCTCGGTGGCTCAGACGGTTAAGCATCTGCCTTCGGCTTAGGTCAGGATCCCAGAGTCCCTGGATAAAGCCCCACATTTGGCTCCCTGCTCAAAGGGGAGTTTGCTTTTCCCTCTCCCTCTGCCCCCACCTCCTGCTCTCTCTTACACTCTCTCCTTTGCATAAATAAATATAATATTTATTTTTAAAAAGAATAAAATTAAATAAAATCCTGCCTTCTGATAAAAATTTCAATTTTCCAGGTCCTAGATTCTTACTCTTTGTGTAAGAAAAAGCTTTTTTTGGATATTTAACTTTATATACCTACTATAGCCATTTCTAAAAGCTTTTTATGTGATGCCCTTGGGTTTTGTAGGTGCATAATCACACAATCTAAAATGAACACATTTAGGGCTCGTCCTCTGAAATATTTTAAAGCCCAAGTCTTTGTCTGGTCATCGCGTTGGTTAGCACTCCCAGAACAACGTTAACGTGCAACAGTGAGGGCAGATGTTCCTCATTCACTACTGAGTTTAATGAGAAGGCCTTTCATGTTGAGGATATATTAATCTAATACATCATATAAGCAAACAAAGGATATCACCGTGAGCTAATCTGTCAGCCTCAATATTAGTTTTGGTCATTCAACCTACGTATTTTTTTTTTTTTTTCAATTTCTAAGGATTCTTTTCCTGCTTCATTTTAAGTGGGAGAAATAATTTTGGAATGCTTTCTTGATTTACTAGTTCAGAGATAGGTAGAAAACGATGAAATTGCTTTTTTAAAGCCTGCTTTTGCTTAGCTTTTGAAATAATGGAGTTCTGCTGAATGGAGCAGTAAAAACGGGACGTGTGCGGCATCCCGGCGTGCGACGCTGGCTAATCCATCTCCTCAGACAGTTTTTGGGATCCAAAAAACACGACATAAATTAAGTTTTTCAACCTGTGTGAGTGGATTATTGTATAGCTCCCTGAAATAATCCTCTCATCTTTTAACACTGTTCTGACCCAGTTTGGGGAAGTATCTTTAATATCTTGTTCTACTTCACTGACCTCCAGGCAGAATAGCCAGAAATATCTGCATTTAACAGGCAACTTTCATCTTCGGGCTAACAAAAGGGTCAGCTTTCTTTAAAAAGGAAATTGAAACTTATATCACAAGGCAGGTTTTGAGGTGATTTTACTTTCTTTTTTATAACCCCGACAAATAGAAGGCAAGGCTGTGGAATAACCGAAGGGCTTCAGAAGAGCGCGTACCTCTGGATGAAAATAAATCAAAATCTGTTGACCGGACTGGCTTGTACCTCACCATTGATTATTTGTCAAGTCACGGGCACGCACCCCAGAAAGGGAAGCAGAAGCACATGTGGGGAAGATGAGATAAGGCTGGGTTGCTAGAACAACACCCAGAACAATAATCCACCCGGACGAGGAGTGGGAGAGTGAAGGGCTCCCAGGAAGCAGGAAGTCTGAGTTTCACCAGGCACTCTGGTTACCTAAGCTATGGCTGGTAGAATGGACATGCTCCGGGTGGCCGATGGGGGATTGACTGGTGGGGTCTGTGGTAGATTTTATTATTGTTCTTAATTATTCACATGTACTGCCCTACTTGGAGAGGAGGCGTCCTTGCTTCTGCCTAGAAACCTGCAGTGTCTCCCCATAGCAGAAGTATTGGTCGCCATTCCATTATTATGTGTCAATCTGAGCTGAAACTTTAAGAGTGGATGAGTGTTTCCACCAGCCCTCGCCTCCTTTCCCTTTGTCATGAGGAGAAGGGAGCTCCTCTTCCGTCATGGGTGCAGAGATCAAGACCACGGGGCAGAACAGAACTGCCACTGACCCGCAACAGACATGACATGTGATCAAGAAATGAGTCTTAGATACTAGAGCCCCTGAGATTGGGGGTGGGGGCTCCTTTGTTGCAGTTGTATGATTAAGTGAAACCATATTAACACAGCTCACAGTAGATGTATTAGGTTAGATCCAGGATGAATCCCTCTTTAGAAGAAGCTAGGTACCTCTTCTCTGGCTCTAATTTTCCCTGCATTAGACATGGCTGACTTAAAGCCCTCGAACCCTGAGAATACCACACATTTAGATTTCCATAGGCAAAGTCAAGGCAACAACTGGATGATTCTATACTACTGTTCAATGAGTATCCGCCATCCTAAAAGTGATTTAGACATATGGAGAGGCAGTATCAATTTATAGCGTGGAGGTTGGCAAATGTTTTCTTTCTTTGTTTCTTTTTCTTTTTCTTTTTTTTTTTTTAAGATTTTACTTCTTTATTTGAGAGAGAGGGTGCCTATAAGCAGGGCAGAGGGGCAGAGCGAGAAGGAGAAGCAGACTCCCCTGCAGGGACCCAGACATGGGGCTCAATCCCAGGACTTAGGGATCATGACCTGAGCCAAAGGCAGACGCCCAGCTGAGGAGAATGTTTTATGTGAAGAGCCAGAGAGTAAATACTATCAGTTTTGTAGGCCATGCAGTTTCTGTTAGTTACTCAGGTTGTAGGAGAAAACAGCCACAGGTAACAGAAAACACACGAATGTGGATGTTCCAATGAAACTTAGTTTACAAAACAGGGCCTTAGGCTGGATTTGGTCTGTAGGCTTACCCTGCTATAGCATAAGAAAACTTCAAAGGACGTGTAAGGAAGCAAAAGCATCTTAAAGCAAAACTAATGTTTCACAGTCATGTTTATATTGGTTAATATTAAAAGCTACCCAGTGATCACTAAAGGACATGGATAAATCCTTGGCTTTCCCACATTTAAAACAGAGATGATATAAGGCACTTCACAAAGTTTTTATGGAAATTAATTGAGATAACATAAAGTGCCAGTGAGGAGGCACTCAATGAATTTCAGTTTTCTTCATTTTTCATTTCTTTTTTTAACCTTTGTCCATACAGAGTGGATTCTCATTGAAGGCCTATTTACTGCATGCCAGGTTAAAGAAAGAAATCAAACAATAATGAGGTGAAGCAGAGAATCTTTAAGTTGACATCTGCATTTGGTTTGATAAGCTAAAGGTATGATAAAGAAGAGTAAGTATTAATACATGTCATAATTGCATGTTCATTAATTAGGCTTCTAATGATATTGACCTGACATGAAAATGCTTTCTTCTCAATTCAGGAATATATTTTGAATGACAGATAATAATTCTGTGTTTTGTACCAAAGCCATGCAATTCTGAAAGCCTTGCATTAGAGCTCTGCCCTGCATAGACAAGGGTAGAAAACAAAATATCAGGGCTATCTGCTCAATTAAACACAAGTCAATTTTGCGATTTCTCAAACTCAGACTAGGGGGTCAAGTTTTCTCTTTAAAAAGCAATGAATCTTGGGGTGCCTGGGTGGCTCAGTGGGTTAAAGCATCCAACTTTTAATTTCAGCTCACATCATGATCTCAGGGTTGTGAGATCGAGTCTAGATTTGTGCTCTACCCTGAGCATGGAGCCTGCTTAAGATTCTCTCTCCCTCTCCCTCTGCCCCTTCCCCCCTTAAGAAAGAGCACTGAAACTTAATATGTTGCTCTATAATCTGTTCAATACCCATGATCATAAATAATTGGGGTCAAATGTGATCAGGAGCCCATGGCCAATATCCACTATCTTTGGCACATGGGCTACAATGACAACCGTGAGACAGTCGAACCACCCTTTTCTCCCTGTAAATGTAATGCCATCAGAGGAAAGTATATTAATTTCTCCAATACATTTTCTGCCTGACTTAACAATTTAAATTTATCTTCCAATCCTCTTGGCATTCACCCTGTTTCCAAATAAAATCCCTTCTCCTTCTCTCTTTGTACCTCTTCTGCTGCCAAAATAATGACCAACATCATTAACAACTACACTGCGTCTGTTCTACCCATGAGATAGATAATCTGACATGCCTCTTATCTGTCACAGCTGCCTCCCAAGACACCAAGGCTGGTATGAATACCTTCCTCCTCAAATGGTATAAAACAAAAGGTGGAAATATTCTTCTGTAAAATGTGAGTATATGCTTAAGGAGACTTCTACTTTATCCATAGAGGAGATTTTTAAGGTAAGTGAAATTGCTCTGAACCGACAATATGATCCCATGCTTGAATAAACATGGGACAGGGAGTATGCTACATGAAAATAGCTTAATATTCATTTACTCCTGATGTTAACATAATTCAAGTACAGAGATAGGTGGAGAGACTAGCATCTGTACCAGGCCTTACATCACCCTTCTTCATATGTCTAAGATGTGCAGAAATTGCCTTAGAATCATCTGGAGATGCTTGTTAAAAATAGAGATTTTACGGCACCACTCACTGTAGACCTCATAAACCTCCATTCTTTAAAGAAACTGATCCTGGAAAATTGACTTTTGCCAAAACTTCCGTATGATTTCCATGTAAAGCCAAGTAAAGGGACAGGCAGATCATGAGAAATGCAAAAAGTCATCACCATCAGTGAAAATAGCACCAGGGCATTTCCCACTGGGCAATAAGGTGAAGGGTGGGCTATCATTCCCCCTGAGAAGCTTCTTTCTCTCCCTACTTTGTACTTCTCTCTCAGCTGACAACAATATCAAAGCCTACATCATTGGTCATCTCAAACTGAGGAACAGCAATCCAAAAACCCAGGTTTATTTGGGAGATACAAGACAGAAAAACTGTCATCCAAATAATTGTTAATAAAAATCGCCATTAGAGTATTTGAAAAAAATGAGCCAGCTCTATCATGGCACAAAAATCATTTTCTACAAATTCAGTGTTGTGTTTTGGTGTTTCTGTGGGTCAGTGATGCAGAGGAGTAAAACTGAAATAGTGTGGAGTTTGAGTGTTTAAGGGCAGAAGTGTCCAGAAAATTCCTTCAGTGAAAGAAGGCAATTTAGGTCAGGAGTTCTCTCCATCCTTCACCCTCACAGGCCCTTTCCAGTACCTTGTGACATTGTAGCAGCTATGTAAGGATGTCTCTACAACATGGCACCTTCCAGGTTCTGACCCTGTTCTCTTTGTCCCTCACGTGATTTTCATTACCATTGGCCCGAGCCAAGCCATCCACATGAAGCATCTCAGTCAGTCAGAATCCATCTCTGCTGCTCGTGTTGACAGCCAGCTGATCTCACGTGAAGCCCAGCCATTGTTCCCTCCCAGGGATTTCAGGATCCAATTCACTGGCTTGTCTAAAAGTTCTTTTTTTCCACAGATCTGGCTCCAGACCTCAAAACATATCATGTAAAAAATTCAGTCTCCTTGACTACTGACAACAATGAATCAACTGTCTATCTAGCTGTCAGAATGATGGTGTGTTTAGCTATCTGAATAATCCAGCAGGGAGAGAAGGGGGAGGGGGCGCTGTGGAGCTAAGTAGAATCTGAAACTAACCACACTTAATAATTCTGAAAACGGTGGATTTCTATCTACGAATACAGCCCACTGGGCAGTTTTTACAGAATCCTCAAATCCAGTTGCTTTTTGAAAGATAGTCTCCACTGCCTTCAGTGAATCAAATGAATGATCCAGTCTTCAAAACAAACAAACAAACAAACAAAACAAACAACAACAACAAAAAACAGTAATTTATCATTTCCTTTGAAGTGAAGGTTCTAGACATGGCCCTATCTCAGGGAACATGGACTGAAGACTTACATACAGGGGCACTGGGATTATGAGTTTCCACTGGCCTATCACAGTCTGTATTTTCTCTTCATTATCTATCTGTTCACCCACTCTCCAAACTTGGATTTCAGCTCTGTCAGGATTGTGGCCTGTGGTTTGACCTGTCTTCACCAGGGAGTTAAAATGAGTTTGCTACTGATTCACGGGACCAGCTAGATCCCTGGGGCCACTAATGATGGAGCCAGCAAAGCTTCCTGCCAATCACGCGAAATGCTTCCTGTCAGAACTACCCTCAAAATATTGACAGGTGTGGCCTGCAGAAGGACCTTATCACTTATCAGATAGTGGGGAAAGTTGCAGTTATCCTTGAAGCCAGAGGAAGGCGGTTAGGTTAGTCACAGAAGGCTTTGTGTACTTCCCTTTCCTCCGGGACCGAAGCAAAGGTGCAGACTATGAATTGATTTGGGACACCATCTAGTGAGAGATTTGAGGAAGTGCAGGAACACAGGAAAAAAAACTCCCAAGCCAAATTATGTTTCAATTGCTTAAGTGTTTTCTTTCAGACTACTTTAAGTGGCCCCACAGTGAACTGTGCTGTGATTTTTTTTTTTTCTAAATTAGGGCAAAAACAAAACAGAATGACCAGTGACTCCAGCACAGACTGGATTTGTCTGATTATCCCCCCTGCCTCTTGAGAAAGAAGGGACAATATCCCCTCTTAGCCCTTGCCCACCGCCCACAGTAAGGACATAAGAAATGCTCCCGCAGAATCAGTTCAATCGATAGTCTACTTCTGTCAGGAAGTCAGCATCTGGGAATGGCACCAGAGGGTCTGAGAAGAATGATGCCAGGGCCCCAGATTTTCAAACACACATCTATCTGCTGCAGTGTTTTTCAGTTAAGCTGTATATATGTCAGAGGCTTTAGCTATCAAAAAATTAAGTTTTTTTCTAAAACTCAATAGCTTTTATCACCAGAAAATCAGTACCAACAGTACCTATTTCACAGTGCGCTGCACACCAAAAGCTCTCCATAAATATAACATTGTTCAATAACTAAAATTGGCAGCTAGGATTTTTAACTGGTGAAGAAAGCTGAATATAATTCAACGATTACATTCTGAATTCTTCTATATAACACCGTACTCTTGGTGTGGAATAAATGTTCTGTGATTGCCTCTAAACTTCCCATGGGCCTGGGGGAGGAGAAATAAAGCAAAATGTCAGCAAACCTCCCCAGTTCAATATTGTGGTCCAATTTACTATAACTAGCAACTGTTTCTAACAAATCCTCACCCATCTTACTCTGCCTTTCAGAGAATCCCACTTTACCATTCTCGATTGGAGAATGATTTTTCTAGCTGTTGCTCTGAAGCTCCATGGTCAGATTGCCATTGGGACATTACTGTTTCTATGAGTAACCAACTCTAGCTGCTCTCCGTGGAAACAAATGCTGCATTTATGCTCCTCGTGTTGCTGGGTTTTCCTTTCTAGCTGAAGAAGGCCTGCCTCCAAGAGGTCTCTGGGCCTCAATGAGAGGCCACTGGGAAGATGCTGACCTTCCCTCCAAACCGTGGCCTTGGTCTTTTCTCTCCAATCAGAAGAAAAGAAGAGTGTCCCTCTCACTTTCCCCTTCCCAAATCTTCCACAGCTTGACAAATGGCTAAGTAGCTATTAGTATCTGAATCCAGCCAACTGCCTAAACCATGCTTATTTTTAGCAACAGGTGACTCTTGGGACATTTCTTCAAGAAGCCAACACTTGCAGTTAATTAGAATTAACTTTGAACTTGGAGAATAGAGGAGTTTTCCAACACTGCAACTGTGCTTCCCTTGTATTTATTTGTGGTCCTTTAACTAATGGAAGGGAGGGCTTTTTTTGTTTTTTTTGTTTTTGTTTTTTGACTTGGCAATAAATTCTCAGTCTGTAAGACAATACTGGAAAAGCACATGTGGGCAGGCAGGATGGGGGAAACACTGGCACAGTGGTTTAGAACTACAGGGCTCACTATCACTGGGTCTAGGTCAGCACCCCACAAAGACAAGCCACCGAGGGACTCTTATAAGGAATGGCTAGAAATACACATCCCCTCTCAGGGATGGGTCAGAAAACGTGAAAATGACTATCATGAGAAACAAAATGGGTTGAATAACATGAACTGTGATGGTGAGGTAAGTCAAAGTGTTTTCTAGCCAGCGATCAAGGACGGGGTAGGGTAAAGCTTTGGGTAGGAGATTTCTGTACTTTTGACAAGGGTCTAGAGCTATTACTAGCACTCAGTCAGCTGGGTGATGTGTGGGCAACTTAATATTAATTGGGATAGAGTACAAGTGTCCTACTCTTTCTTCAAAGCCACTTAAGAGCATTTCAAATTATTTGCATATACCATGCATCTCACTCTTGCTCTGATGTGCTTTCATGAATGAGAAAGGAGTGAAAATTACAATCAAAAGAGCATACAACTAGGGCTGCTGGTTTGCTCAGGACGAGAGGAGTCCTGATTTATGTATGTTCTTCCTGGTATAATTATTAATAGCATCCACTTCACTTTCAGAAGTGTCCTGAGTTGGGCAATGCATTCTCTGGTCACCAGACACATACCAACTGTCTGTCTCATAAAGGTTGCATAAGTGGATGGGGGGAGGGCGAGAGGGCTCATACATTATCAGCGTGCCCTGGCTTAGGCTTCCAAAATGCTATGTCTACTGAGATCTGAGAATGACATTCCGAAGGTGAGGCAACAAGAAATGGCCATGTGGCCATCGAAAGGTTCCCAATGTGTTTTCAAATGATGGAAACACCCATTGGAGATAAATTCCCATCTCCCTTCCTTTTACCCCTGAGGCCAATTATTGGCCACAATTTCCACAACCAGTTGTCAATATTAGCAACACATACACACACACACAAAAAATATACACATGCATATTTGTAATTCTTTCTGTGGTTTCTTATTGCTTGATTTAAATTAGCATATTCTTCAAACTAATTTATTTTCAGCTGACTCAAAATAAGTGCTAATTCATTTCCCTGACTTAGAAGCTTTTTTTTTTTTTAAATTTACAATGAACATCAGGACCTGGTAGAGCCTATAATAAACAGGACATTATATATTTTGCATCTTTTTGGAAGACACAGGACATAATCTCCAAAACAATGTGGAAATGTAAAAGGACATGTATTTGCCAGGCAGAATGGCAAAAATTGACAAGGCAAGAAACAACAAATGTTAGAGAAGTTGTGGAGAAAGGAGAAACCTCTTACACTGTTGATGAGAATGCAAGGTGATACAGCCACTTTGGAAAACAGTGTAGAGTTTCCTCAAAAAGTTAAAAACAGAGCTACTCTATGACCCAGCAATTGCATTACTGGGTATTTACCCCAAAGATACAGATGTAGTGAAAAGAAGGGCCATATGCACCCCAATGTTCTAGCAGCAATGTCCACAATAGCCAAACTGTGGAAAGAGCCAAGATTTTCTTCAACCTATGAACGGATAAAGAAGATATGGTCCATATATACAATGGAATATTACTCAATCATCAGAAAAGATGAATATTCAACTTTTGAATCAACATGGACAGAACTGGAGGAGATTATGCTAAGTGAAATAAGTCAAGCAAAGAGAGTCAATTACCATATGGTTTCACTTATTTGTGGAATATAAGGAATAGCATGGAGGACATTAAGAAAAGGAATGGGAAAATGAAGGGGGAGGAAATCAGAGGAGGAGAAGAACCATGAGAGACTGTGGACTCAGGGAAACAAATTGAGAGTTTTAGAGGGGAGGGCAGTGGGGGGATGGGTGAGCCTGGTGGTGGGTATTAATGAGGGCACATATTGCATGGAGCACTGGGTGTTATACAGAAACAATGAATATGGAACACTACATCAGAAATTAATGAGGTACTGTATGGGGACTAACATGACATAATTTAAAAAAAAAAAAAGAACATGTATTTGGTAGAGAAGGAAGTAAAAAGCTCTTTCTTAGGCAAACCAAATACACCAAGCAGAACAAAAAAAAAAAAAAAAAAAAAATCTCTCCAGATTTACAATGGAGGTATCTATGTAAAATGGGCTAGTAGGAAAATGTAAAAAGAGTTGGTATAATGAATTATCTTCTGCCCCTCCCCAATCTATTTTATTACAGTTGTGTCCCACAGACAATGAGAGATGGACTGAGAAACTCAAATAGATTTCTGCTGCGCTGGCGCCCCCCAATGGTCTTACCATTTCACCGTTCATCGTTTCAGAGGACCACCCCATGGAGACTTTTCACAGGTCTTTGTCAAAGGCTGGAGGAGGACTAAGTGGTAGGGCTAAATCCAGCTTTCCTCTTTATCCCCAACCAATTTTGTTCCCCTCTCTTTCCAACAAGTGAATGGCAAAGGGTAATGAGGCCAAGGATAAAAAGGTGGGGGCGGGGGTAGGCTTGCCAGTGGCCCTGGGAATGAGAGAGGCTGAGATTCTGAAATTAAACCCAGCAGGCAGAAGGATTTCCAAAGGCCGCCCAGCCCGTCTGCTGAAACCCATTTCATTAAAGCGCTGTTATGGTTTCTCACTCGACACGCAAAAAGGGACCTGACTGAGTACTTCTCTGACTGAGAAGCTTGAGCAAAGATGGAGTACTGATGTGGCCCTGCTCACCAGGTTTTCTCACGTAATTTCGGGGTTATTACCACTGGCTTTTTTTCCTCTTTTCCATTTAATGGAGGCAGATTCACAAACCAAGTACTAGCCCAGGCTGGCATGAGACAAAGCTTTACTTTCTTTCACTTCAGACACTGTGGGCCCACCTCTGCCTAGCTGACAGTCAGGAGCTGCCGTTTAAGCACAAAATCCATTCAAGTGGAGCACTCTGCATGGAGGCGTAGAAGTTTATGGTTAAAGATGACGGGAATAACAGTGGACTCTGTGTCCCAGCCAACCTCGGCTTTTAGATAATGTGCTGCGTCTAATAGCTACAATAGCTCCCATAAATTTATCATAGCCCTGGAGGTGAGGAAGACAAGGGACACTATTTGCTTTTTTAAATCACCAGAACCACTCAGAAACCCTTCCCCTGCCCCCTTTTCTCTCAACTTCTTCCCCCTGAAACATCTGACACTTGCAGGGAAGCAATCCTTGAAGCCCACACCACAGCAGGATGACAGAAGTGAAAAGGCAGCGTGGATCGTTCTAGAAGAAACTACCTACATCTCTCAGTTCATTTGTGGGCTTCTAGAGAGTATTGGAGTCCAAAGATGGGTTTGTTAATGCTTAAAAGATGGTAATTATGAGGAAAGGCAGAATATATCACCCCAAAATATGCCTCTTTGGCATAGGAATTGGTTTAGGCTGAGTATTAAACAAAACAAAATAAAACAAAATGAAAAACAGTCAACATAGGAAAAGCTCTGAGAACCAGTAGGCAGTTAGAAGTTGCCTTTCATAAAAAATATTTAAGCTTAAAGGGAAATCTCCATTTGTAAAGATGTCTTCCTCTCTGTAGCAGGAAAAGAAAGGTGACTCTAAATCTCTAGAATTCTTATCACTAGAGAAGCAAGGACTTAACTCTGTGTAACAACCTTACCCTTGTTGACTGTGCTTTTCCTGGTAATCTCCCATAACCGGCCTCCCTGACCCCCAATCATCTTTGGTCTTTCACCAAAGATGGTACTTAAGATGATGACTTGGGCCATTTCAGAGAGTTACTTGGTTTGGGGCCTCTCTCATATATACAAGAAGTATATATGAGAGAATCACATGTATCACAACATATGATTACAGTTCTACTTGGTTTTGTCCTACTAATGTCTCTATGTCAAGGGTATCTCAAACAAGAACCCAGAAAGGTAGAGGGAAAATTATTTTTCCCCCTTCACAATGATATGTTACAATGATCCAATAATTTGGAGATTAGTCTTTGTTCTATTTAACTTTTAATAGGATAATTATTTCTTAAAGTATCAGAACAAATAGCTGCTAAAAACGGTAGATGGGAGTCAAATCAGTATAAGTGGGTCACAACAAACTGGGAGAAACTCCTAGTTTGAATTGAACTTGAACTCAGTTGAAAACTAAGAATCTTCATTTATCACCAACTTCGATCACTTAAGAAGCCTCCATTAATGGCAGGTATTAATTAAGTATTAAATTTTAGGCACATTCAGATTTCTAAAGGAAAGCGCAATAAGCATCTTCTAAAATCAACTTCCCTTTAAAAACCACTGTTAGTGCCAACAGACAAATGCAATGTTTTCTCTTATTGGTGAGATGGTGATTTACTGCCTGTGGGATATCAATCTGCTAAGTTACCTTCTGAAATATTAATCACATCCCAAAGACCCCACCCAAGACTGCATGCAAGCAGAAGAAAACTGCCTTCAGACTGCGTGAATGGAGACAGTCCAATTTACGTTACATGCCTACACAGCAGCATTTCTTTCTTTGACATTCCTTCGATTCAGAAGTCCTTCCTCAAAGCAGCCTTCTTAGTTCCAATACATCTTTAAAAACACCAGTGACAGGTTTGCATACAATACTTTGCATATTTATCTTGGTTACCTGGGAGGTTTTTTTATTGTTTATTTTTAAATTTTCTTAATTTTAGTTTTTAGGGGAAAAAGAATATAATACTCTCTCAGGTAGCCATTTTTGCAAAGAAACCAAACAACTTCTGTTAAGGAAGGATGGTTGCTTACAGAAGGGCGATTAACCAGACATCTTTTTGCCTATCCACCACCACTGAGCTTGTCTAACAGAACAACCAAAGACCAACAGACCTTAAAGGACAACATGCTCACCCTTTTCTTTGGCAATACATAAATGCACCCTGTTAAGCTATGGGATGAGGCTTATAAAAGGTTCCAACTGACATGTGGGTATGAGGGAACCAATGTGAATCTAGTAGCCCAAATATAAACTACCTCTCATTTGCTTCTTAACAATCAAAACTGTAAGGGCTTTGGCTAATTTATCAACTTGAAGACAGGCCGGTTTCCTTATACATTCTAATCCACTTACGAGGTTCCTCACCCAGCACCTAATTTTATCTGACCCCATGAAAAAGGTAACTAGAACCTTGACTAATTAGTGAAGAGGGAGAAATTGCTTAAAATGACATTATTATACTGTTAGGAACACACTAAAGTCATGGCCACCTGCAGAATTTCTCCAGGGGAACCGAGGGATACTTGCATCACTAATTTTGTTCTATACCTTCCACCTTCAAGTAAAAAGCTCAATTATTGACCCAGAGGTCCTTGTGAATAATCAGGCTGATATGTGGACTTCAGATAGGTAAAGATCCTTTAAAAAAAAAAAAGATTTTATTTATTTAGTTGACAGAGAGAGCATAAGTACAGGGTGAGGGGGCAGGATAGGGAGAAGCAAGACTCCTTACGGAACAGGGAGCCTGATCTGGGGTTCAATTCCAGGACCCTGGGGTTGTAACCTGAGCTGAAGGCAGACGCTTAACTGACTGTGCCACCCAGCCACCCCAGTAAAGATCCCTTTAATAAAAAGAGAAAAGGGGTATCCTAGTTTGCCTTTAAAGGATGACTCCAACTTTTTTGGCTTTGTCCATGGGTGACAATTTCAGTATAGGATAAAAGGCAGGAAGTCCACCATTAATTTCTATCAAGAAGGACCCACATGCAAGCCTCTGGGGGAACAAACGATAATTTTGTCCAACAGATGAAACGGAAGATATTGAGTAATATTTTCGGACAGATTCCTTTAGGAAAGAAAAATGGATTAAGTTGTGACTATATTTTGAGAACAGATTCAGCCACAACAAGAAGCATAATAAAGCCCAAATCCTAGAGGGATATGGAAAAGGATAGCTCCACAGGAATGCCAATGACAAACTTTTGATGCTACAGGAGCCCGGGAACATCAAGAATATGAAGTCCAGATTCTACAGCTAAGCTGACAGATGATAAAGAGTGTATTACCTCAACAGCTAAATATTTAAGCTTCATGGAGTGGAAGATAGTTGACTGTAAATGAGCCAAGAATACAAAATTGGGGGGTGAGGAGGAAGAGAAAAAACGGGCCTGTGAAATTATACTGCAGACATAAAATCTCAACTGCTTGAGAGCTCCAGTTTTTATTTTTTAAAGCCGTGGTTGACAGAGCAAATTAAACAGTGAGATGTTTACTATGTTTAACAGAGATAAACTGGCAAATGTAGGAGACGTAATTACCAGCGTGTTTTTTTAAAAATGAAGCTTCGCTCTGTGCTGTGAGGGGGTAAGAGTGTGGGGCACTGGGTTCTTTCTCTTTTCTTTTCTTTCCTTTTTTTTTTTTTTTTTTGCTAAAAACAGAAAGTCTCTCCTGTGCTTGGGAAGGATTAAAAAAATGTCTTCAGTACCGAATAAGATTGTAAAATAGCAAAAGCCTGGAGAAAGCAGACAAAAGGGGAAGCACTTCCACATTCCAGCATCTCCGAAGAGCATTTCCTGCCAGAAGAATACAGTCTGATCCGGCAAGACGGCTCAAGGATTCCTGTTGTTACCAAGAAAGAGCCCTCACCTCACTGTAAATTTTATCCCAGCTAGATTTGTCTTGTATAGAATAGGAGATAATGATTATTTATTGGCCTGAAAGCAGTAGACAGAGACGTTCCCATGCTGAAACCTTCCAGCCTGATTTATTAAAAAATCTGGATGTTTCTTCTTGTTGTTGAATAGTAACAATAAGAGGACAGTCCCAATCCAGCCCTTGGAAGGAGATAACCACTATAAATAATTCTACAGGGTAAAACTTTAAATCAGTCAAAAATGTCTTTAAGCCACCACTGGAATAAACACGAAGATGATTATTCACACATTAAAAAATATGTTAAGCTGAAAGATAGGTTAAGATTCTTGTTCTCTTTAGGGCAGTTCTTGGGCCTGTCCTGGGAGGGCAATCTTAACAATACTGGTCGGCCGGACATCGTCAGGGATTTTGTTTTTGTTAGGGCACGGCAGTTACTGAGAATATATGCCTGCAGAATGACGGTAATGTTACTTACATGTTTAACTGTATACTTCTATGTATTTATATGTGCATATTATATATACAAATGAGGAATTGAAATAAAAGCCGAATGTTCAGACATAGATGTTGTCCCAGAAAATGATTTAAACGTGTGCCAAAACACTCTTTTCCTATGAAAAGACAGAGGTGATCATCTGAAAACCCAACATTCATACACATAATCCCAAGTCAGCCTGAATTGGTTGACATCTTTGTACGAGCCAATACTATATCACGGGTAGACTTCCACAAGACTTCTGTCTGTGTTGAAGACCTCAGCTTCTAGATCACTCAGGGTGGCCTTACCGAGGCCTGCCAGCAAGGACTTGAAACTGTTTGCAAGGTACTTGCACGTCTTTCTGCAACCCCCTCCCCTCCCCCGCCACCAACTCACTGAGCAAGAAGCTTTACCAAATGCCTTGGCAGCATAGAACTAGCAGCAGAGACTCAGCACTCTTTGGAGGCACTTGATGTAACTATGTCAAAACAGCTTTCTTAGGGCGCTTGGGTGGCTCAGTTGGTTCACCAACTGCCTTTGGCTCAGGTCACAAACCTGGAGTTCTAGGATTGAGTTCCACATCAGGCTCCCTGCTCAGTGGGGAGTCTGCTTCTTCCTCTGACTTTTCCTTTTTCATCCTCTTTTATTTTCTCTCTCAAATAAAATTAAAACAAAACAAAACAAAAACAATAACAACAAAAATCTTTCTTTTCACTTCACCCTTTGATATAACCATCTTTATGGGGGCCATGAAAACAACATGGGGCTTGGTGATCATAAGAATTACAGCGAAGTCCTGATTCCACTGAAACTCTATCTAATGAACTGAACTGAGCCTCCATTTTTCTTAAAATGCTGATGGTCATAAGAATAAGCTTGACCTTGGAGGAGGGATTCTTCAGCAAGCCAGGTAAAACTGTGGTTGTGGAAACACTTATCAAGCCTTAAGACACTCTGTGATGTATGTTATAGTGAAGAATATCTTTGTGGGAAGATGGTAAATAGAGGACTCATTCTCTATACTGCTACAAGTCTTTGCAATGTGACTTTGAAGTTCTTCTGGTCCAAAGTCTATTGCTCCACCATGCCTCCTCTTCAGTCTGGCTGGTCTTGCAATTTGTTCTGGTCTACTAGAAACAGCAGAAGGGATGGTGGCCTACTTTGGAGCCTAGACCTCAAATAGTCTTTCATACTTTGTTTGCTGTCTTGGAACCCCAGCCCTGCCATGAGAATGAGCACAGAACAGCCTGGTGGAGAACTGGAGACTATGTAGAACGTTGCTCAGTTGCCCCACCTGGGCTATCCCAGTCTAGTCTATGACAGAAAACATGACCATGATCAGCAGAGCTGCCTACCTGATCCAAAGCTGACTGCAGGTATAAGACTGAGCTCATGCAGGACCAGAAGAACCACCCAGGTAATCTGTAGATTGATGAGGTTTGGGGAAGAGGAGCAGTCCTTGGGGCAAATGTCCAGAAGGAAGAGCTACCAGAGCCAGACAATAGGAGATCTTCTTGCAAATTGATGACAGTTCTATCCTTCAGCTTTTCCCTTCACCTTCCTTCAGCATTTCCAAGGTAGTTTTAACCACAATTCCTAGCTGACTGCAGAACTGAGGCAGAGAGCTTCTGCTCTCTGCAAAAAAGCTGCCCTTAATTCACAGAACACCATGTGAATGTCTGTGTTTCTGCTTCCAAGACATGATCTAAAAAGAAAGTAAGAAATGGCTTCCTGGCACCTATCAAATCCCTCTTTAAGTCTGCCATTCCAATAAAGAGCCAAATATACAGGCAGGTCTCTTTTTAAATATAGCTTCTGAACTCAACCTACCCAGTCTGACATTTAAAAATCAGCTGATACAGGAAAGCAGGATGGGATTAGTTAGCAAAAGTGGAAAAGGGAATAGATCAGAGGCTAGATCACCAGAAGTCTATAAAAACCATAAATGCTCAGGAAAAACTGCATGGAAATCAGAAAGATAATTTACAAAGACATGAAAAGGTAACCCATCAAAGTCTTCTTTGTGACCAAGTAGTCTTTGATCACAGGGCTCTGGCCATATACAACTAAGACGAGGTTATACTAGTACTGAATATTCTGAGGGTAATTAAACAGCCCATGAATTAATGTTTCACTTTAATTCTGCTTTGTGGTTTCCATTTTGCATATTTCTCAGGGCTTAACCCCTCCCACGGAGTGTGCAGAGGATGATGCCGTAGACTCCACAATCATTCAAATATTTTTCATGATGAATAGATCAGATTCACAACATTATGAGAACTTGAAGGAATTCACAACTCCTACAAATATACTCCCACCCTTGCTCAAAGGGTTCTCTGTTTATAGCATACCTTCTGGAAGCCCAGTCTTCTTCTTCAATCCTATTAACAGAATACACAGCAGCAAAGCTGCCCAAACTATGAGCAGATCAGCAGAAACCAAGAAAAAGCATCTGAGCTTCAGATGGGAAGGCCAAGTGTGCATCCATAATGACTGCAATAACACTGATCAAGCCCTTAATTCCATACTGTGCACCCTGTGTTTACTCATGTGTTTACACATATGTATATTCACATACACATACACATGTGTATGAATAAACACACATGTTTATTCATGTGTTTACACAATGTTTACACATTTATTCATGTGAATAAACACCATGTGTTTATTCATGATCTCAAGTTTGTTTTCCCAACAATGCCATGAGTCAGGTGTTATGGAACCCATTCTGCACATGAGGCTGGGCAGGATGCAGGAATTTGTCCTCAAAGCTCATCATGGCTGGTTACTGGCAGAGCCAGGAGCAAAACTAAGTCTGGATAATACCAGAGAACTTCGGTCTCCACAACCACTGGAACCTAAGCTTTGGCTCCACCCCCACATTCTTTGCTTTTGAAGCTAATGCTTGTACCACATGTCACAATCTGCCAAGTGCTGTCACACATACAATTGCATGAACCAGATGTCTCCCACCTTTCCAAGTCCCTTTTCTTGGCACGGCTTTGTCCTTCCTTCTGTGGCGTCTGTCCTAGGCTGACGGTATTTCTCCTGGCCACTCTCTGCAGCCTCTCCAGACTCTGCACTGTGTCAGCTCTCCATTACCTACAGTCTTCCCTTTATTCTTTCTCCTTCCTTCCCCTTACAGAGAACCACAATGCCTGGGCTCTGCCACTAACTGACTAGTAATTAATATGAGATGTTGGGCAACTAATTTACCCTCTCTGAGGATAATAATAGAATCTGCCTCATAGAATTAAATAAGATTGTGTACATACTGGGCTTAGCATAGTGTCAGGTAATATAGTAAATGCTCAAAACGTTTTATGAGAGAATAAATACAGTCCTTTCCATGAACATACGGATTTGGTGAAGGGAAAAAGTTGAAACCATTTAGAGATTCTTATTACTGAGAAAAAGGTCTTCATGATGACCCTAGTAAGGAGGACTCCATCAAATGTCCATAAAGTAAGTCTTTATATTCGTTTTCTGCTTTATGATTTATGAAGCACTTTCATAAACAGAATCCTATGCCATCCTTGTCCTAAGGCAACTCACTTGCTCTTCCTTCCTTCCTACCTTCCTAGCTTCCTTCCTTCCTTTCTTTACAAGATTTAATGGTTTATTTTGAGAGAGAGAAAGAGAGAGCACACAGGGTAAGGAGAAGAGGGAAAGAATCTCAAGCAGACTCCCCACTGAGCTCAGAGCCTGATGCAGGGCTCTATCTCATGACCCTGAGATCATGACCTGAGCCGAACTCAAGAGTCAGATGCTCAACTGACTGAGCCACCCAGGCACCCCAAAGGCATCACTTTCTAAGACCTGGTGCAAACGTCTGCCTCTTTTTTTTAAGATTTATCTATTTATTTAATTGACAGAGAAAGAGATCCCAAGTAGGCACAAAGGCAGGCAGAGAGAGGGGGAAGCAGGCTCCCTGCTGAGCAGATCAAGCAAATCGAGTCAGGCTTGATCCCAGGGCCCTGAGACCAAGACCTGAGCAGAAGGCAGAGGCTTAACTGATTGAGCCACCCAGGCACCCCAAATGTCTGCCTCTTGATGGAAGTCTTCCCTTGGCTTCTTGTAGAAGACAGTAGGGGTTGATTCAGCATTAGCCCAACCCTTCTAAATATAGCCCCTTCCTATACTGCAGAGGCTAATGCATTTCCAAGGCTCCCTTGCAGCTAAGGTGTCTGATGTGACTGAGAGTTAACAGGTCAAATGCACCTGTATGAGTTATGATTTCAGAGCTGAGGTCAGTGGGAGAAGCGGTTTAGTGATAGAATCCATCACTAACACGGGCAGATTGTGGTAGAGGCAGCCGATTCTAGTGTGGGCATCTCTTAGGTCAGATTCATAATTAGACAGGCTATGTCAGACAGGCAGGGGCAGCAGCACCCTGGGCAGCCCTGTCTTGGGGCAATGGCTTTGAAACATCTGTCTTTTTAGCCCTACAGTGACTATTCTCCATAAATTCTTTTCTTCTTAAATTAGCCACAGCATATTCTATGTCCTCCACTTGACCCCCCAAGCAGTCACTTAAGAAGAGGAATTCTTTCTGCCCTTCTTTCTATACCCAACATACTTTGCCCTGCCCATAATTCTTGTTACACTTGACTTTTCATTATCAGTAACTTTTAGATGTTTCTCTCTTCTTCAGATTGTAAACCGCTTGGTGGAAGATGTGATGTCATTTTCATCTTTGATTTTTCCCACAGTGCTTCGCAAAATTTGTGCTGAACTGAACTGAGACAGGTTCCCATAGTAACACTGTGGCAGGTGAAAGACTGATTTTGAATTATCACTGGATTTTATTATTCTATATTCTCTCTTTTGTTACATTACCTCTAAATTGCTAGATTCCAAGTAACCATCAGTGTTTGTGATTGATCAGGTAGCTCTTCAGGAACAGGTATGCTCACCTTTTCACTTCCACAGGAGTAGTATATTTCCCTGCCCCACTGGTCTTGATTTTGGCCACTTGGCTTGATTTGGATTTGCAGTGGGGTGGAGGATTGTCTCCACCATTGTTAACATTGGGTTCAGTTCTGCAATCTGCTTTGGCCAATCCTATGCTAGCAAACATAGTGTGACAGAGACTCCTGAAATGTTCTCGCACACTTGAGCTTGTGCTCATTGTCATAAGAACATGCCTCAGGTAATCGACTTGTTCAAGGGAGAGAATAAGAGACTACCGGAGCTGAGCCCACCCTAACTGAGTTCAGCCTAAATTAGCCACTCAACAGCTCCCCCTTCCCCTGCTGACTCCCAGATGCACGAACAGTAAATGTCTACTGTTTTATATCACTAAGGTTTGTGATTATTTGTTACACAGTATTATTGTAGCAATAAATCATGTCCCTGGAAAGGCAAAAAGGAAATTCTCCCTTGCAGAGAAGATTGGATATATGAGAAAAGGCAGGTGCATCTTGAATGAAGTTTAATACCTCCCTGGAACACATTCCCCATCCCCTGAAAGCACTTCTGAAGGCTCCTTTCCTTCCTCTCCATACCAATATACATTGCTAGGACTCTAGCTACTTTCTGATTGCAGCTTGCCACCTCACCTTGTGTCTTCTCAATAAACATTACTCAAAATGGTGCCTTTCTTCATGAAGTTTTCTTCTCTCCTGTAAATATCATATTCAAGGACTTGTATCTCTCTCTGTGGGAAACTCCCACACTCTACCCCCAATTGTGAAATTCTCCTTGGATCATAGCCACTGAGTTCTAGCTGCCCATGGACTGTGTCTGGTGGGCATTGCCCAAATACCTCTCACACAGGACTCCCAAAACAATGGCCAGCAACTTCTTCAAACTTACTCTGCTCTTTCTTCTCTCTTTTCTTAACCATCTTCTGGGCCTTCCATACTCAAAAATCTCAGACTTGGGGCACCTGGGTGGCTCGGGGGTTAAAGCTTCTGCCTTTGCCTCGGGTCATGATCTTGGGATCCTGGGATTGAGCCCCACATCGGGTTCTCTGCTCAGTGGGGAGCCTGCTTCCTGTTCTCACTCTCGGCCTGCCTCTCTGCCTACTTGCAATCTCTCTCTCTGTCTGTCAAATAAATAGATAAAATCTTTTTAAAAAATCGCAGGCTTAAATAATTATCTTTCTCTCATCATAGCATACTCCAGATTTAATAATGCCAAATACTTGCAGGTGAAATAGACATGGCTTGGATAAGCACGCAAAGAGAGTTATTTAGGGTCATGGAGCTTCTAAGTTAAAGGGATACTACCTGGAATAATTTTGTAAAGGAAAGAGTGACTTTGGTAATGTGACTTTGCCCTGAACGTGTTCCCTAATTTCAGAATTTTTTAAAGGTCTCAGTTATTTATTTATTTATTTATTTTTTAGAGAGAGAGAGAGAGAGTGCACGTGCTCATGAGTAGGGGGAGGGGCAGGGAAAGGGGGAGAGAGAGAATCTTAATCTGACTCCCTGCTGAGCGCCAAGTCCACTCAGACCCCGATTTCACAACCCTGACATCATGACTTGAGCTGAACTCAGGGGCTGGACACTTAACCCACCCAGGTGCCCCTCTCATTTCAGAATTTTAGTATACATATTTTTCTAGAATTGGGAGCAGGGCAGTGATGGACAGAAGGTGGAGCTTCGGTTACACAAAGAATAAGGGAATCCGGGAGGGTTTTGTGGAGGGAAAAGCACATAGGAAAACTGCAGTCATTCCAGCTTTGATTATCAAAATTAAAGGCTGTCTGCTATCCTGTGCCACCAATCAAAAATCAGTGACTAATAAAAAATAAAAGCAGTATCAATGCAGACTGGCAAAACAAGTATTAAAATTTACCATGCAGAACACAGCCCATAAAATTGTTTCAATTAGATTCTTTCTCTCCTTAAAAAGGGTGTCACACACAACCAGTTTTCATATAGGCATTTAATGAAGGGCCTTCGAAGAGACCCTGGGTGTCACTCTTGTACTGGGTGCTTTATTTACTTATTTAATAAAATTCCGGGTTTCCTTCAAATCCCAGTGAATTTCTGTCACATTGTACGTTATTGAGAAATATTCTATCATGGATGGCAATGAAAATTCTGAGCACCGCATCCAGGGAGAAGGCAGCTAGAACCTATCAGAGCCCCTAACCAAGTTGCTGAGTTAAAATTGACTCAGAATATTTATTTGATAAATTCTAGAAATGAGTGATGACTATGTTTACAGAGTGTGTGGAGGGTTTATTGACAGAACAAGCGGTGAAGTCTTCTTCCGGGCACCCAGTGGCAGTAGTGCACACATATTTTCACATTCCATTAACTGCAGAATCTGGGGTTTTATATGTTTATTTTTACTGCATGGTATCTTTTAGCTCCTACGCTAGCCAAGCCTTTTGTGCAAATGGAAATTGGTTAAGCTTTCTTCTTGACTTTTCTCCCAATGGGTTGCCTCTGGTTTGTTACCCAAAAAAGTCTTTGAGTCTAGACCAAACTTTATTTATTCAAACATACCAATATTTATCTGACATTAATACTGATGGAGAACAATAGGAGATGTTCAGAAGTGTGCATGGGGGAATGGGCAGAGGGAAAATAACTTGACCTGAGAAGCATTAAGTTGAAAAATCATAGTGGAACCATTACTCTCTACTCATAATAGAGCACCCTCCCTCACATACCAATTGGGGTCAGACCTAAGGCCAATATTTTTAAGACAGTATTGAAATTGTACATCACATCAATTATCTTTCATTTTACATTATAAATAATATGAAATTTATATATGTGTATATACACACTCATATATATATATGTATCTGTGTAATATTGGGGAAGGCGGAGCCAGGAAAAGAGAGATTCTAAGGAAAGAGAGCATCTGGAACTAAGGTACAAAGGAGAGGGATGAGACTGAGCACAGGGCTCTTGGGGATCTGAAGGAAGCTTCAGATCCTTCTTGAGAGGTGTAGGTGCAGAAGGAGGCACACCTCGAGTTGCCAGGTGCCTTGACTGTCCTGCTGGGGAACCCGCATTTTGTAGAGAGGGTAGTGAGAAGCTCTTTACAGGGTGGAACAAAATGACCCAAGGGCTGTTTCTATGGAGCCCTCAAACATGTGAAGAGAAAGATTAGATGTACGCACAATGCTAGAAGCAAGCAGATTGGCCTGAGACATCTGTGGCAGGCATCTAGGCAAGAAAAGAAGAATGAGGACATGCACTTCAAATAGCTTCCTTGTATAAGAAATAATTAGTGTTGGCAAGGATGTCATAAAAAAGGAACTGTTGTGCATGCTGGTGGGAGTAAAAACTGGTGCAGCCCCTGTGGAGAACAGTATGGAGGTTCCTCACAAAGTTGAAAAGAGAACTACCCTATGATCCAGGACTTCCATCTGGGTGTTTACCCAAAGAACATGAAAACACTCATTGGAATAGATGTATGCCCACTTTTGTTTGTTGCATATTTGCAATAGCCAAGTTATGGAAGCAACCTAATTGTCCATCAACAGATGCATGGATAAAGACATGATGTATGCTTACAGGGGACTCTTACTCAGCCATGAAAAGGAGATCTTACCATTTGTGACAACATGGATGGGAATTATGCTATGTGAAATAAGTCAGACAGAGAAAGACAAATACCATATGATTTGACTTATGTGTGGAATCTAAAGAACAGAACAAACAAACAAAAAGCAGAAAGGGACCAATAAATACAGAGAACAAACTAGAGGTTGCCAGAGAGAAGGAGGGGTCTGGTCAAAATGGGTGAAGGAGAGTGGGAGGTAGTGGAAAGAAAGGTAGGGAACAGGGAATCTAGTCAATGGTATTGTAATAGAGCTTTATGGTGACAGATGGGAGCTACCCTTGTGATGAGCTTAACATATAGAGCTGTGGAATCACTATGTTGTGTCCTTAAAACTAAAGTAACATTGTATGCCAACTATAGCTCAATTAAAAAAAAAAAAAAGCTAACTGGTTGATTATTAGTGGGGGGGGATACAATGTACCAATTCCAGTTGGTTTATTTTCCTGTTATTTAAATATATTTAAGATTTTTAAATTATTTTTATTATGTTATGTTAGTCACCATGCAGTACATCATAAGACTTTAAAAAAAAAAAGTACTTCCCTTTTCTACTTAGTATTTCAAGACAAGGTTCCTTTGGAAAGCTATATTCGAAGGTTTCATGTGATTTTTCTGAGTTGCCATTACATAAAAAAATACATGAAGTACATGGGAGTCCTTTACAACCTCTGACTTATATTAAAAATCTCCCTATATATCTGTGTGTATATGTGTGTGTGTGTGTGTATGCATATGTATGTATAGATGTCTATGTGTGTGTTTAAATGTGTGTATACATAGAAGATCTTTAATCGGCTTTTGACCAGAAATTTTTAAATCATGTGATAAAAGTTAATATACCTATGAAATGAAGAAAAGTACATGTGTCAGAAAAATACCTTTTTTGAAATGATGTAGAATGTGGCTATCTATAGTTGGAAAATATAGCTTCATAAATAAGTTCAATATGAAAGACAGTATCCTTCCACTGATTTTTTTTTTTGGTTATTAAAAGAACAAAAATTTTATAGGGAATTCCTGTTAAATTAATTTTAAACCCTCGAATGAGGGTATTAGGCAATAAAATATTTTATTTAATATTACTTTTATGATAATAGCATAGGCAAATTTATTATATGAAATATTTTGCAAAGTTGGAAATTTCTATATAACATGCATTTATATTTTATATTTATATTTAATATATTCATATTTAATATATTCATATTTGTCTTTAATAAAATAACTAGTAAAGCCATCTTATATCTAACTTCATACCAAAAAATAAATTAAAAAAATAAACTGCTTACTGAAATTCTCAAAATTTAGTTCTCTTAAATAACTGAGGATGTGACGGGGGGACAATCTCTTAATAGAGTTATAGATGAGATCTGAGATCCAAGGCCTTTTCTCTGTTCAAACCAGAAGAAGATACACAGTAGAAGCTAGTTGCCAAGACATGGTCTGATAGATTCTAGTGTTTAGAGTACAACAGAAATCATAACTCAGTTTTGCAACATAGATTACACTTACAATGTATGAGTGTAAGAAAAATAAAACCACAGGACCACAGCATCGCAAACTAAAGACAAAGCAGAGCTTTCTTCTGTACAAACTGAGAAGCAATTCCCTGTTAGTCATTGTTTAATCTTTCCTGTTCTCTTTCATAAAAACCCCAGTCTCTGTCATTTCTCTAAGCACCTTGATCAACACATTAACTAGGGAAACAAAAAAGAAGAACCATGAGAGACTATGGACTCTGATAAACAGTCTGAGGGGTTTGAAGTGGCGGGGGGGTGGGAGGTTGGGGTACCAGGTGGTGGGTATTATAGAGGGCACAGCTTGCATGGAGCACTGGGTGTGGTGAAAAAATAATGAATACTGTTTTTCTGAAAATAAATAAATTGGGAAAAAAAAAAAAAAGCACCTTGAGCACCCAGGTGAGTGTTGGGCACATAGTGGGTGATCCATATACATTTTTAAATGAAGGAGCAAATTCAAATGAGAATTCTGGCTCCCCTCTTCAACTACGATATTCTGATGCACCTTGGTGCCACCTGGCCATAGTCTCCCCCCGGGGTGGCAGACGGAAAGACAGTCTCCATCCTGAGTTAGGCAGGTAATACTACAATCCACTGAAGCCAGCTCTGCGGCGGTACTTCCAACATTTGAATGACACCACCACCACCACCCCCCCCACCCCCCCACCCCCCCCCACCCCCCCCCCCCCCCCCCCCCCGGGCAAAGAACGGCAGGGTGCTATCATTTCTGTGACATCCTAGATAGGGAGACATTTGCCTAAGAACCAGAGCCTGAGTCAAAGATAAACAGTAGGAAAAGTTGCAATGAAACCAAGAGAGGTTTTGCCATCTGGAGTCAGACCTGTAAATGTTGACTTTACATTTTTTTTTTTGTGCCTTCTGAATTGATGATGATTTGGCCGACAGAACACAATTAGGCAACAGCAGCTCTGCTAGACTTACAGAGACAGAGGAGGTGGCCTCCTCCAGGACAAAGCTAGAAGAGCAATTAAAATGTCCATCTTCCCTAAAATGTCTTCCTTATCAAGTTGCCCTCATCCTGAGAAAACCCCATAGGGACCATCACTCATGTGATGTGATGACTCTTCGTCCCTCCTACACATCAGAAGTCAGATAAGAAAGACAATCTCAGGGTGTCTGCCTGGCTTAGTCAGTTAACATCTGACTTCTGCTCTGCTCAGGTTTTGATCACAGGGTCCTGGGATCGAGTCCTGTATCGGGCTACCTGCACAACGGGGAGTCTGCTTCTCCCTCCAACCCCCCCCCAACTTGTGTGCTCACTCTTTCTCACACGCATGTGCAATAATAAATAAAATCTAAAAAACAAACAAAACAAAACAAAAAACACCAGATGATCCCAAGACATCACTCTAGACAAGCCCAATCAAAATACACTCAGGGAGAGCAGTATTTAAAAAAACTTCTGTGGGTGTGCTGATGGGTAAAGCAGGTAAGAACAACTATGTCTTTAGGAAACCACTCTAAGTGTGGAAGGAAGTCACCCAAGAGGGTAACACATTAGTTCACACCTTTATCCACTGATCCATTCATTCAGCAAACATTTATTTGCATCTACCATGTGATAGTAACAATGTGAGAAGATGCAAAGAAGTAAGGATATTAACAATCGCCCCTTCCCCCTTATTTAACATTAAGCAGAGTACCAGGGCTGGCTGGCTTGGTGGGTAGGCAACCTGTGCAGCTACATGGGGGCCCTGATCTTTGAAGAGCCTCACACTTGGCTTTATATTGTGCCATCACCACCTTAAAATTCTTGACAATTTCTGAACAAAGGGATTATCATTTTTATTTCGTATTGGACTCTCCACTAGCCAGGCCTGGGATATCGAAGCTCAAATATGGCTGACCCCAGTGGAACACCCTGCCTCACTTTGCGCTTCTACCCATCCACCAACAGCACCATTAACACGAGGGAGGGAATCTTAGGTGATAACGGGGAGTTTCAGTGTATCATCCCTGTGCTAAAATTCATCAGCTGTTTCTTCCTATGGGGCACTTCTCATCACCTGCTCCTCTCTTCCCAGGATTGCCACCATCTTTTCCACCCTCCAAAAAGTCGCTATCTTAGAGCAGTGGCCAAGGTGGGGATGGGGGGTGGGGATGGACTGGGGGGACAGGGCAAAGGTGTCATAAGAGTATTTGGGAAGTATTCCCATACTCATGTGTCAGGAAATGCTTCCTGGGCAAGCTGAGGGGCTGACAGCCTAATCTTAAGATGGGTTCATACACAAAAATTCCCTATATCCTAAGCCAAAAGCTAGAAGTGGCCTAGAGAAGACTAGATCCTAGCCATAGTCCTTTAAAGGAGGAAACAAGCATATACCTCTGGGGCTTCCGGGATGAGACTGAGCATGAGGTAAGCTACAGAGGAGGAAGGACGTAAGAGCGAGACACCAGAGACAGAGGGAGCAGTGTGAGAAAATGCAAGGAAGTCGGAATGCTGAAGTTCATCTCCATTATCAAGCACGGAGTCCCGGGGC
Source organism: Neogale vison (assembly GCF_020171115.1). Classification (NCBI taxonomy): domain Eukaryota; kingdom Metazoa; phylum Chordata; class Mammalia; order Carnivora; family Mustelidae; genus Neogale; species Neogale vison. The sequence continues at coordinate 153,556,326 of NC_058096.1, forward strand.
TGGTTTCAAGAAGTCACACAGGGCCCCACACTTGAGAAGGGCCTCATACTTAGTTTAATGCTCTACCGTCACTGTCTTGAAATTCTTAATAATTTCTGAACAAGGGAGCCCCATATTTCGATTTCACACTGAGCTCAGTACTGTGCAAAATGGCTTGCATGCGCTCTCTCATTTAATCCATGAAAAGCCATAATATATTATTTTAGTGTGATTCTTGAAAGCTGGGTACCTGAGGAAGATGAGCAGGAGACAGAACAAGAAGGTTGAAATAAATTGGACCACTGCCGTCTCTGAATGATTATGGGCTCTTTTCCTTTGGGACAAAGAAAATGCGAAGGAGTAACTGGATGATCAGGGTTGTATTTTGGAAAGTTTATTATTATAAGAGCATATAAGCTCATTTGGAGAGGAGCAAACAGGATTAAGAAGACATTTAAGTTCATACTTCAAACATGGGGTAACAAGATTAATAACGGAAATCAACGTTTAACAAGCACTTACTATGGTAAGTGGTATAATCCAGGTATTATATTATCCAATCCCTGTCAAAACCTTTTAAGGGAGATATTTTTATTATCCCTATGCTATTGATGAAAGAGAAGAGGCAAGGCAACTTGTCCATGGTCACACAGCCAAAGAACAGTAAAGGCATTGTTTATTTAGCTCCAAATCTAGTGACATAAATGACAATAAAAATATTAACAAAGATGTCTTTTTAACTTAAAAAAAAAGGTTCTGAAATACATTTGGGAAAATTTCAAATATAGTATTAAAAAATGGCGTTTTAAAGAAAAATCAAAAGGGGGGGGCATTTTAGCCACTTTGGGAGTGCATTATGAAGCAACGCCTCTTGACACCTTTGTTCCTGGCTCAAAAACAGATATACAGTCAATACAACTGACTGAAAAATCCAGCAGTAGAAGAAAGTGTTTTTAAAAATGTAACATATGACAACATGAGCTTTCTGTAATAAAAAGTGGTAAGAAAAATTACTTAATAAATCAAACTAGGAGAATTATATAATAATTTGAGGAACTGTCCAGGTTAGAGTCATAGTTTACACTGTATACAAAAATAACCTCCACCACCTGGGTTAAGGAGTTAAATACAAAAAAAAAAAGAAAAAAAAAAAAGAAGGACAGAAAAACCAGCAGGAGAGGGAATGGAATATTTATCAGATTTGTGAAAGACAGTAACTTCAGTTTTGAAGAAGTGGAATAAATCATGAAGGGAAAGACTGACAGATTTGAATACATAAAAAATTTAAAACTTCTGTACAATGAAAAAACAGCAAGACTAAAATAAAAAGGACATTATACCGAAGACAGTATTTGCATTCTATCTGACAAAAAGGGCCTTAAAACTCAAACTATATAAACCCTCATTCAAATTCATAAGGAAAACATCAGACCTCAAAATATAAATATGGAAGATATGGGGGAGGGGAGGAAACAATGAATACGACCAGAAGTAGAATCCGTAAGGGGAAAAAAAATTAGAACATCGTTCAGCCCACCAACAATTAATACAATAAAAGGTAAAACAAATTGAAGATATGATGTTTCACCTTCTCTGAATAGCATTCTCCACCCCCCCACCCCCCCATTAGCTGGAAACCTGTGAACTCATTCCTTGCTGGGGGCATTGTAAATGGTGACAACCTTCTTAAAAGACAGTACCACAACACACAGCCAGTCAGGCTGAAAACCACATTGATTTTCATCACCAGCAATGACATACTCAGCACTCTGTCTCCTGACATAATAAAAGCAAGAGTGAGTGTGAGCCTGGACACGTTCATCCATTACCATTCACGATGGCAAAAACATTATAAGCAACCCGAACACCCAAAATTATGGGAATGGTTTTAAAAACTATGATACAGCGTGCTGACCAGAGTCAGCCCCTTTACAGTTTTCTTCTCAGAAGTTTAGTCCAGAGGGATGGAGAAAGAGACAGGAAGTTGTGTGAGGGGAAGCGATGCTCAATGAAAATCATTAAATGATTTCCTTCAAGGTTGTCAGAGCCTGTACGTGTTTTTTGATTGAAGGCAGCAATAGCTGAGAGAAAACGAATGCAAATCTGAGAAGGAGGGAGAGTGAGGATAGAGGGGAGAGGGTAGGGGTAGAGAGATTGCCCATTGGATGAAATCCAGGATGGGAGCCCCAAAGGTAAACATGGAAGAGTTTGCTCTGGAAAGAGGAACTCCTTCCTCTGATGTAAAGATGAAAAGAGGAGCAGAAACGCATTTGAAGTGAAGACAAGGACCAATCTGATTTTTTACTCAGGTGAGCCTTTCTGGGTCTGGCAGAATCTAGAAGCACTGAGGCTGAAATTCTAACCCATGTTGCAACAGCCTTTCCTAGGTCCCTGTTCACTGAAGGTCTTCCCAGCTGGGAACGGGAAAATGAGCAAAAGGGCCACCAGGGGGCAGGTTTGGTTCTGGCAAAGGACTTCAAAGATCCTTGCAAAAAAATAAATAAATATATAAATAAAATAAAAATTAAAATAAAAATAATTAATTAAGATAATAATAATAATTTCTTTCAGCTCTGGGTCCACTCTTTGTTTTGCATCAAAAACTACAGCATCAAGTACAGAGCAATTTCCTTAATGGTTGTGTTGTGGGTATGAATTTTGTTCCATCAACTCAGGTATGCACAAAATGTCACAGTACTTTATAGCCTTTGAATAAAATTAAATCCCGCCTCAAGCCAGGGTCCTACCAGGCTGGACTGAAACTCAGTCTCTGCCATTATTACAGCTCCCACAGTCCCCAGGGGTCCTGGAGAGGTTCAGTGTCAGCATCCAAGTGACTGCTCCAGTATATGATATGCTTAGAATCTGAACCAGCACGATCCCTTGTTCTGTGGTATCTGTGCCATGTCCTTACCTGTTAGGAATGAGCAGACATTCCAACATCGGGAACACACACACACACACACACACACACACGCACCTCCTTAAGATGATCACAGAGGGGAGCGGGAAGTCATCCCTACTTGGGGAACTCACTCTCTTCAGCCCCTTACTCTCCTGGGCCTGCCCCTCTGCTTCCAAATGCCTTACCTTCCTCTCTGGGTGTCTTCACCGGCCAGCTGAAGCTTTCAGAAAACCTAGGAAGACAGACACCTCAGGGCTCCACAAGTGTCAAGAGAGGCGTGGAGCCCAGAGGCCCCATCTAGTTCTCAGGATGGGGAACAGAGAAGACACAAGAACAGAATTCACCCATATCCTAAATATGCTGTCACATTTGCCTCACATTGCCATACCGAAAACCTTCTTGTTGATACATCCGAAAGCACACGGCCATGAGATTTCTTTTTCTGGTAGATGACACAGAACTTGGGCATCCCTCGTAGTTCATAGTGGGCTGAGGACTGACCATCACACTAGCTGCCGTGAAAGGACAAAGACCAGGATGGGACACGGCCTCATCCAAGGAGCTTCCAGGGACACTCATGCAGAAACAGGTAGCTAAGGCCTGACGAATGTAGGTAGGATTTTCAGACGAAAAGCCAAAAGGCCAGAGCCCAGACAGGTACATTGCAAATTTTTAAACCATGTAGCAACACACAAACCATCAAAAGCAAAGGAGGGTTCATGGAAGGATCTATCGATCTAGCATCTGTTGAACAAAGAGACGTGTGGCCCAGCTCTGCATTCCCGCTGGGCCATCGTCATTAGAAGCTGAGTAGATGCTACCGCCTTTAGCTGAGGCTGCTGCTCTCTCCTCCGTCACACCTGCCCTACCGGATTATGGCCAGTCTACTGCCCTTACTTGGGCTACTTGTCTAGCTTCTGGGGGTGCTTGAGTTGGCCACCTCTGACCCAGTAAATGAAATAAAATTATACTCAAGACATAGCAATGCGTCCTGGACTGATGAAGTTTCTGCCTTTCCTCAGTGCGTACCCTGACCTAGTCGGAAATTCAGAATTATTTCTGTGCTTGTGTGCTGAACTGGAAACCCAAGCTACCAAAAGATGTTTGGAAATGCAGCTTTCACTCTTCTGTTTGGCTTCAGTCTCCATCACTGTTATCGAGATTGCCAAAAAATAAAATAAAATAAAGTGCTCAGTGGATCGGCCAGTCCCAGGGAGCCACACATATGCCCATTCTTTTTTCAGAACCCGTCCTGTCCTGACCTCAGGCACGTGAGCTCAGCCTCAGCCCGCAGAGACCCCTAGCTTCATTTTGCTCAATTTTAATTTTAATTTTAATTTTCAACGGCTAGGCCCAGCTCCAAGTTTCTTCCACAGTAACTGAGAAGAGTCCATGAAAAGAAGAGTAAATGAGAAGAAACAAGAGAGCAGAGCCTCATAAACTTAGGAGAGGAAACTAAAAGGAAAGAAAAAAATATTTTTTTAATGAGGACATCTGTACTTGTCTAGCGCTCCTGGGGAGTTTAGATCACTAGCCTTAAAAATTCCACTGGATGCATCTAAAAATAATGCTTAAAGTCCCAAAGACCAAAAAGCAATATAAGTAAATAAATTAATAAGAATAATAATCTAAAAATACGTGTTCTGTGTGTTGAAAGATGTTATTGAATACAAGGGAAAGCTCACTGGGAACTCGCCCATTGCCATAAGCATAGCCAACAAGAATGCTGTTAGGATCTTTTGTTGGTTGAAATTGTATAAATACAAAGGGGTAAGCTATCTAGAAAGACTATGACTTAAACTAGGGAAGAGCAATGAGTATAAACCCATGAAACATTCAGAGTATCCCATGTCTTTTAGCAGAACGGACACCCCAAATTCCCCAGCTGATTTCTTGTTTTGTTTTGTTTTTTAAATATTTATGTTTATTTAAGAGAGAGAGAGAGAGAGAGAGAACAGGAACAGAAGGAAGAGGCAGAGGAAGAGGGAGGAGCAGGCTCTCCACTGAGCAGGGAGCCTGATGCAGGACTTGATCCCAGGATGCCAGATCATGACCCGAGTGGAAGGCAGATCGTTTAACCCACTGAGCCACCAAGGTGCCCCCACAAGCTGATTTTTTTAAAAAGATTTTATTTATTTATTTCAGAAACAGAGATAACAAGTAGGCAGAGAGGCAGGCAGAGAGAGAGGGGGAGGCAGGCTCCCGGCTAGGCAGAAAGCCCAATGCGGGGCTCGATCCCAGGACCCTGAGATCATGACCTGAGCCTAAGGCAGAGGCTTTAACCTACTGAGCCAACCAGGCACCCCCACAAGCTGATTTTTGAAGAAAGCCATGCTTACACCTGATGTTCCCAAGTGGTTCCTTGGCCCTGAGCCACAGAATGGCACAAGCAAGAACAAACAACTACAACTAGTAGGGTATCAGACAAATTGTAGATAAAACAGCTCTGTCTGAGAGGACACTTAAAAGGACAGCATTTCACCTCAGTCTTTAACCCACTGAGCCACCCAGGCGCCCCGTCACCTCAGTCTTAATAGTTTGGGGGAAGAAAATATAGTATCTACAAGACGTAGGAAATTCATCAGTGAAGCATTTTTAAAATCTACATTCCAGCCACTATCAAAAAAGAGCCTTTCAAGTCGCATTCAGAAATACTTCATGTAAAGGGCACGTCTATATTAGATTCTCCTTAAATATAAATTTTAAAGAAAGTGCAGCTTTAAAATGAGTTCCATCCACAAGGAAACAAGATTTTTTAAAAAATAGATGAATCTATTATAAATGTCATATCACATTGTTAAAAGAGAGACTCATCCTTGAAAATTAAAAACAAAACACTGTTGTATCTTTAAAGAAAGTTGTTTTTAGTTCGAAATCCAAAAATGAGTGATTGGCTATACCAATGTCACAGATGGTAATGGAAAGAAAATTAGAATCAGAATCCTCAAAAATATACAGAAGCTCTCAAAATGTGTATGAACTCTGATGTGAATACACGAACACATGTGCAGGAAATAAATGGAGCAGAGCTGGGGGGGGGGACTGAAGCCCCACTAGCACCCCCAGAAAGTGGCCTCTTGGGTGTCTTCCCCAACAACAACCCACCCAGATTATGCAGTCTCATCTTCAAGTGCTGTTAATCAGAAACCTGCCAGGGAGAATAGTAAATTCCCTCCAAAGATATTTGGAATAGCATATCAAGCTATATCACCAAATAAGCAATAAAACAACGCACCCATCAAGTAGGTTCTAAAAGATTTATTTTTCTTCTCCTGTTGAGGAGAAAGGCGCCTGTAATAAATGACTAACATTAGTCACAAATCTGCAGGTCAGCAAACAACCACAACAAAATAAAGTCGAAATGACCACATATGAGTACAACAAGACAACTTGTTAATTACTGTTAAGGATGTAAATTCGTTCGGCGCAATGCAGAATTATTTATGAAATGTTGACCAAGGAGGAAATCTGCATCAGAACATTGAGTAAAGACGAGACAAAGCAAACTGATGGAATGTTCAAGTACATTCTCTGGGTCTTACCCAACTGGATTTGTCTCTGCAGAATCTCCCTAACTCCTTCACCCCCAACTCTAGTCACTGGCATGAGGTTTCTGAAGAAACATGCAGACAGAAACGTATTGGGGGCAGTCACTTTAGAGAGCAAAGCAGAATCTACCACGATGCCGGGAGCCCTGGAAATCCTGTTGAAGATCTCAATATAGACCACCAGTGGCAATGCCTCTGAGCCTAAAATCAGTGCAGATAGTGTGGGTGTTTTCGTAAGTAGAGAGAAAGAGAGATGGGAAGGGAAGACAAATTATATACTGCATCTGGAAACAAGTCATGAGAGAAAATAGTTTGCGAACTAATTGATTAAAATATGGTATAATTATCATCTCCAAACAAGGCAATCCCCTGGGGTGTAAGAAGAAGAGATTAGAACAACTTTAAATAATTAAAATTTCAAAATTCATCTTTAAAAGTGAGTATGTGCATTTTTAAATGTACAAATTATATTTAAAAGTAATACATGTAGACAATTTCAAAACAATAAACACATATTGGGGTGAATGCTCAGTTTATTTTTTTCATTTATTTTTTTAACTGTTAGCAGATTGTAGTTGACACCTGGGTAGCCTCTGTGTAGGTAAACACTCAAGGAACCCAATGGTTTCATGAGGTCAATAACTCCATACTTCACTTTATTATTATTGTCATTGCTGTTACTAGTATTTTGATGAAAGCAATACATGTTAATTGTAGAGAATCAAGAGGTGGAGGAAGAATACTAAAGAAAGGAAAAGTCTATCTCTAGAATCTAAAATAAATCTATCTCTAAAATATTTTGATGTCTGTTGTCTGCCCCTTATCTAACCATACAAGCCATAGTTCATATGTACATAAGCATCTGTGCACATAAAAACACATAATCTTTTCAAAATTGGCATTATACTATAGTGGCTGTTTGTATAACTCATTTTTTTCAATTAATAATAACTTATGAATATGTTATTTTGGAATAGAATTGTAATTGTCTAGGCCCTAGAAATTTGCATATAAATTATGTACTATAATGTAACCAATTTTTTATAGTTGAATACTTAGATTCTTTTCAATCTCTTGCTATTTTAATATTTGATGATCAGACATGAAGGCCCTTGGATGCCAAGAAGAATGGACTCGATTTTATCCCATGGACCAGCACTCTCCAGGGAGGAACTCTGGGCAGATGTTTTAGCTTTCAGGGTGTGCAGAGATTGCTATTGGCATTTAGTGGGGACACAGAGATGTCACCTGCCTTGGAATGTGTAGAGCAGTCCTGAGCAATTAAGCCTTGTCCTGTGTCTTGCCCGACTTTTCAATATCCTACTGGAAATGAATGAGGTGAGAAGCCTGATTTATCATTATCCAAGCCCATTTTCTAACCCCATTTTACCTACACATGAAAAATAGTCTGCACCCATTTTTTAAAATTTATTTATTTATTTGACAGAGAGAGATCACAAGTAGGCAGAGAGGCAGGCAGAGAGAGAGAGGGAAGCAGGCTCCCTGCCGAGCAGAGAGCCCGATGCGGGACTCGATTCCAGAACCCTGAGATCATGACCTGAGCTGAAGGCAGAGGCTTAACCCACTGAGCCACCCAGGCATCTCTCTGCACCCACTTTTTTTTAAAATTTATTTATTTATTTATTTAATAGAGAGAGATCACAAGTAGGCACAGAAGCAGGCAGAGAGAGAGGGGGAAGCAGGCTCCCCGCCGAGCAGAGAGCCCGATGTGGGGCTCGATCCCAGAACCCTAAGATCATGACCCAAGCTGAAGGCAGAGGCTTAAACCACTGAGCCACCCAGGCGCCCCCATTTTTAACAAACACTAGGTTTTCTACTACCCTGTAAGTCAAAGAGAAAAAATTGTTTTCTTCAAAGCTTTCCCAAGAGCTGTGTGCCCCTTCTGAAAATGGCATCGCTAATAGCTCCCCACGCTTGTTACTTGAAACAGCAACATCACCGACTTACAAAACACGGTGCTGTGGGCGGTTACACTCCCTGCGGTTCTGAGGGCATGTGTGAGAATCTTACCACTCACTTCCTCATGTCTTCCAGGGCCGTCCTGCCCACGCATGGTGTAGAGAAATGCAAATCCGTATTACAAAGATCAGTTCTCCTTCATGTTTTATGCAAGGACTTGTATTGCCTTTTACAAAATTAGGTCACCTTTCTTATTGGTCTCATTGGAGGAGAGTAAAGGAACGTCAAAGATGTGTATTATGAACAGCGGTCGTTGGGGGCAGGGGGTTAGAGACTGCTCCTGAAAAGAGCAGGAGGCCATCAGAGGCTTCCAGAAGAGCGACGTGAGGAAGCAGGGCTGGAGATGGAAATGCAGAGAGCAAAGAAAACTCATGGGGCCATGGGGATGGCACCAGGAAAGGAAACCAGAAAGGAAGCAAGCGCGATGTGGGCAGGGAAGGCTAGCCGACCTAGAATATCTGAAGGTTGCGAACATCAGAAGAAAGCGCATCTTAAACAGAGAAGTGTCTGGAACTCGGTGACCAAATGTAGTCTCGCGGAGTGACTGCAGAGGGGCTGGGTTCACAAAAGCAGTCTCACACACGTGCACGTACATTGGCCAACACACACAGAGACACACACTCACATGCTTTGAAACTCCACATTCGTGATCAAGGAATCCCTCTCCCTTCCCACTGCCAAAGGGAAGACTCATTGCGCCACTGATCCTGCCATCTGACAGCTAAGCCTGACACTAGCCTGAATCAGAGGGGCAAACCCTTATTCGGTTTATTTATTTGTTTGTGATTCTCCATCCAAGATAAACCCCGAAATAAATTTTAAGTGTGCTTCAAGTGCACTCTGGGTTATAAATCATATCCTTACATTCCCATCTAAAGTAAGCAGAAAAGCACAAGAATCAGATATATATATGTGTGTACATATGTGTGTGTGTGTGTGTGTGTGTGTATATATATATATATATACATAAACACATATATGTCTCCACATACCTTCCTTCCTTGTCAAATCCATGCATACATATCCACACAAAGACAATAAAAGGAAATTAAGAATTTGTGAACCGATGATTACGTGTTAGCAGCATACATGCTTACTAATCAGAAGTGACCTTAACAATTAAAATAGTATGACGTTAGACGGGACAAGGAAACCCTGGTTCTAAATGACAGCAAAACATTCCAAAAGGAAGGCATAGAGAGTCACGAATATTCATCATAAGAGAATCAGTGCTGGAAAATACTGGGGATAGAACAGAATGTCCTGATTCATACTCAATTTCCAGTTAAGATGAAAAGGTTATTATCTGATTAATAATCTGATTTAGCATGTATATCCGCCTTCAAGTTCAAACTTTTTTGAGAATGGGTAATAGAACTATTTCTTCACATAAAGGAAGACAGAGTCAAGAAGAAGCCCAAATATACTGGGACTGTTTAGTTTTCCTGATGCATGTCCACACGACAGTACTCAGTCAGTAAAACACAAAGAACCCATTCTTGGTTGCTTTTCTTAACAATGAAAAAGTGAGAAGAATGACAACCAGATCTTCCTCAACCCTCAGCAATTATTCCTCCATGTCACAAAAAAAAAAAAAAAAGTCAGTTGTAGTCCATCAAAGTACACAATGTCCCTAGAAGCCTCACCATTACATTTTCACACTGTCCTTTTTTTTTTCTCTTTTTCTCTTTTATGGGTTACTTACCATCTGAAATGCATTCTTTAGCGCTGTTCTAGTTGCTTAGTATGACAAAAATGCAAGACAAAGCCCAAGACAAAGCCCAGGACAGTTAACTGCCTGGCACGGGTAATGAAGGGTTTTTCTAGCCAAAGGAACAGATAGCAGCATCCCTCTCTCCCCTCCTCTGCTGCCAGATCTCGGGTTTGACCATGGATAGAATATGTATATATTGGGTATACTTTATGCTACAGTGTAGGAGGTTTAATGAGCCATGAAGAAACAGAAAATGACTTGAAGCTAAGAGGAGATGCTGCAGGTGAGGTTAGAGCTGGTTAGGGCTTCAAGGCCATGGTCTTCCATCTTTCTCGTAATTAGCCACAAATTCCAAGCTCCTTGTCATGAAAGACAAGGACCCTGTGACTGCCCCATCGCACCCCTGGAATCTTTGAATCACACCCTCTTCTTTTATGCCTCTAGGTCATCATGCAATGATTCTTTCTGGAATCTACTTCTCTACAACTGCCCGCAACAGGCTTCTCCTGATCCTTTAAGACTTAGTTCTAATGTGTCACACAGAGAGGTAGATAACCTTTCTCTCAGCAATCAGTGCAAACAGGGTTCATCTCCATCCGGGCCGTAACTAGTTACCTTGGGATCGTCCCCTTACCCATGTGTCTCCCCACTTACGAGCTACTCAAGGGCAGGGGCCAAGTCTTGTTGATGTTCTGGTCTCCAGTTCACAGCATGGCGAGCACTGAGTAAATGTTTGTTGCTTGCCTGACTGGGAATAGTAGTGCTGCTAATTGCTTATGAAAGCTATTAACGGGATCACCGATTTTCTCACAGAGGATAGGGAGGGGTTTGCAGGTCAGACCTTTTACAAACCAGGGCCATGCAGGTAGCTGAGCTTGAGAGGGAAGACGCAAGGGGTAGAGCATGACCCAACTTTGACGGTCCTAACCGGTTGTGAATTCCCGCTCTCCATATCACGGCCCCAGAATCCTCAGGGCAAACTCCCAGTGGCTCACTTCAATACCCACCATGTCCATGCAGCAGGGGGGTGGGAGCAAGTAGTGTTGGCTCATGAGACTTCACAGTTCTTGGAACTGGTGTAGAGGCAGGGATTTAACTGGTAGGACCATGCCGGGAGAGGTGCAGGGGAGAGAAAATGAGTCCCTAGAGCCTGGGGCTTCTCCCCACTCGAGACTCTCAGCCCTCACCAGCTGTGTGTGGAGACAATGTCAAGCCCGTTTGGTTCTATGATCAGTTGAAACCCATTGCTGGCATCTCTTTTCTTTTTTCTCTTTCTTTTTTAATCGCATAAACCTCTTGGGCAGAAGATGCTTCTGTCGGTGGAAAGATCAGAAGGGCTCACACTCACAAAGGGTACCAGATTAAGGTTTTTAACATTATCTCTAAGTGAGGTGATGCAAGCAGTCACAGAAGCACACGGGTGTAGTTGTACAAAGAAGCCATTCACGATGGAACTTGAACCTTGTGTCCTGTTATCAGATCACACTTTCTGAAGTACGCTGGGAATGAGAACTTCTAATGAATCCTATGACTGTCTTGCAAATAGCACCATTATTTGGAATTCATGTGTGGATCAAATAAGCTACATTGTTCAAGCATAAACAGTGTTGGCAACTGTTTGGCATGTCATTACCTTTCAGGACACTAGAAGCCACTTCTCTCCATCTTCCAGAGGACTTACAAGTACAGAGTTAGTCATAGGATCAATAGACCATGGAAACGGAATCATTTCATCAAAAGGAAAAATGTGATTTACTTATTACTTACTAAATTGAGTTTTTCCCAGAATTCAGGTCCTTCCTCCATCTCTCTAAGGCTCGGTGGAATGTACCAAAAGCAAATATTGGCATATTCAGGCTGAGGATTAAAAAAAAAAATTAAGAGTTGTTTTCTTAACCTAAGATGAATCTTAGAGCGTAATTAAGCTCTTAGCTACTTTCTTTAAAAGTTGTCATGTGTGTATCACATTGATAACAAATGAGAATCTGATAAACTTAAACATTAATTCCTCTTTGCTTCTGATAACAGCCTATTGGGAAATTTTCTTATCAGTTGGGTACACCTAGAAGGTGTTCTTTCCTCCAGGTAAGGGATGAACACAAGACTGGGAATAAGCATAATAAAATTTGAAGTTGCCTCAGCCAAGCTCTGACCATTAGTTAGCACCTGATACACATATGCCCAGAGATGCCCTGGTTTCTCCTTCTTCAACCCTCATCCTTAACATATTTCTTACACCACCATATCCTGCCAATAAGTCCGTGTCTACATAAGGTAGCCAAAGGTGGCTTCCATTACCTGCTGTCCCTGACAAATGGAAAATCCCCACTTGTCCATGAGTTGATAACAAACGCCATACTTGGACTTCACTTAACCAGCCCTGCTATGACCCTAGCCAATACTGTTTTGGGAAAAAGAACATCACCTTGACTCGGCTCTCAAGTCTCACTGGCAGTCTCAAAAATCGTGTAGAATGTGAATCAGCTAGGGGGCTCATTCAAATCATATTCTCAGATCCTGTGCTCAGAATGCCCAGAGTCTGATGTAGTCCATCATAGAAAATGCTGGAGAACTGGTGTTTTATGATGCAGCTCAGGCAATTCTGAAATAAGCAGTGCATGGTGGACATTGGAGAAACTTTGATCTAAAGTGGCCATAGTCCGATCACCATCTCCAATAATCTGTTTTGGTTAAACATGGGATAAATCTTCCAGAACAGACTTTAGTCTCACTATTGTCACATAGATAAAATTTTCTCCACTACACATTCATCCTAATTGGACAAAAACATAGGCTTGTCATCGGCAATCACAGGACTTATATGCAGTGAACAGGTGCTTTGGAAAATTATGGTAGGGGCTTACAAATCAGATACACAGGAGAGATTAGTTTTTGGAAAGATTATAGGTCATGCCTTCCCACTCAACAGCTTCCTCATTTGATTCTTAGCAGTGACAGTATTTGAAATAACTTCCATTTTTCCCCACAAACACAGTTTGTAGGTAATGACCAGTGTTATAATAGTTCTCAGTAGCCGTCGAAATTATACTCCAGTATTACTATAAAGTTTCCAAGTATTTCAGAAAGATGAAACAGCTATCATCTTATATCTTAAAATCAAGACCAGTACTATAGTTCTGATTCTAGTGGATTTTAAATCACAAGTGAATGCCCAGGATCATTACCAGCTCAATAAGATAAGTTCTTTAACCTCTGAAATTTGAATCACGCTTATTGGATTCAACCAAAAAAAAAAAAAAAAAAAAAAAGGAAAAAGAGCCAAAATCTTCAAAATACAGAGTAATTCAAAATGGAGTACTATTTAATTCAACTCAATTTCTGCAAACATTTATCATAAGACTACAGTAGTCTGTACAAATCCACACAATTTATACTTGGATTTTTGATATAATTGATTTGGTTTCTCTAAGAAAGAAATGTACTGGGCTTTGAAATTTTCTACTCATTTAATGTGAATAAATCTTTTCAAAAAAGTAACTAGGGTTGATTAGAAAGTAGAAGAAAAATACAGTTGTTATCTGTCACTGGGTTTTAGGAATTCATGCCTTTGTATCAGTGACGATTTTCTTCCAGATCCCATTTATGTTAGTTATTAATTTACTGCCGCTCAGCTCAAATCCACACTCCATATGCTATCAAAATGGAAGTGGACTCGATAAATACTTTTCCTTGCCATCTGGTCCAATCTTAGACTTTGTCAGCAGAGGGTGCTGGAGAGACACTGAGAAGGAAGAGGTAGCTCTTCAGGGTTCCAGTTTGCTAACCTCATGGATCTTCTCCAGTGTGTGTGGGTTTTTCAGCAACACTGGTGCCCAGACACAACTGGACCCCCTGATAGCTTCCCCTGGGACCACCCCCTCAGATGGCTTCAGAGCAGACTGATAGGTACCCTAAATGGCTTCTTCTGGCACACTTCCCTCAAGGGGTGCCAGCAAGGCACCTTGCTTTGAATGGCTTCTCTGGCCCCCCTGTGGGTAGCTTGAGTGAGTTTCAAGGTGCGGCTCTGAAAAATGGCTTCCTCTAGCACTCTGGAAGGTAGATTCCGGGCAAATCCTGGGAGGGGGAATGTCTCCGTGAATTCTCTGCCCTCCAGTGAGACACACTGTGTCTCTCCTACTATGACTGGATCTCAGCCCTGGGAGGGAGTAGCCTCTTGCCTAGGTGCTCTATCCTAGTTCTAGGAGTGGTGGCTGTTTTCTATATCTGATATTTCTGTATTTTTTACAGAAATATATTTTCTGTTTTCCCTTATGAAGCAATCATCTTTAATACCTCTCCTTTTTCTCCTCCTCCTCCGCCTCCTCTTCCTCCTCCTCCTTCTTCTTCTTCTTTTTTAAATATGAAATGCCTCACAAATTTGTGTGTTATTCTTGCACGGGGCCTTGCTAATGATCTCTGTATCATTCCAATTTCAGTATATGTGCTGCTGAAGCAGGTACAATAATTCTTTATACTGTACTTTCCCACTTCAAATTACTGTGCAGTTTTTGTCTTCTTATTGGACCGTGACTAATACATCATTAACTCATTATTATCATTTGCATGGCAACACCATAAATCATTTTGCAGTAGTTTTTACCTACTACCGTATCTGTCCTATGTTTCATAAGTTAGGACCTAAGCCTTTTAAGTCAGCTTTTAAATTTGTTTTCTTTAGTTTCTGTTTTGATGTTTTTGAAGTGACATATTTAGGAATCCTTTTGCCTGGTTTCTTTGAGAAGGGTGTGGCTTCAGTGCCTTGGCATTTGAAAACTGGTAAAGTCTTTCGCTCATTGTTTTTTTTGTTTGTTTGTTTGTTTTGTTTTTTGTTTTTTTTTTAAGATTTTATTTATTTATTTAACAGACAGAGATCACAAGTAGGCAGAGAGGCAGGCAGAGAGAGAGGAGGAAGCAGGCTCCCTGCTGAGCAGAGAGACCCATGCGGGGGCTCCATCCCAGGACCCTGGGATCATGACCTGAGCTGAAGGCAGAGGCTTTAACCCACTGAGACACCCAGGCGCCCCTTGTTTTGTTTTTAAGATTTTATTTATTTATTTGACAGAAAGAGAGAGAGCACAATCAGGGGCAGCAGCAGAGGGAGAGGGAGAACAGCTGAGCAGGGAGCCCAACAAGGGGCTCGATTTCAGGACCCCAGGATTGTGACATGAACCACCCAGGAACCCCCGAGGCAGTCCTTTTGATGCATCATCTGATTGGAGGAAATTGGATCTTCCTTTGGTGGAATACCTTTACTGTCATCATTTCCAAAATTATTAAAATTTGGAAAAAATATCCCTTTGAATATTCATAAGGAACATATTTGAGTTTTTCCTCTCTCTTTGCCAGCTTGAATTTGATAAAGTGACTTTCGTCAAAGAGCCTTAAGAGTACTAAGGAGTATTTTCAGAGTAGAACCGTTCATATGCCAGTTCATTCCCCCTGTATAGGAAAGCCTGACCTCTTGGGTGTCTTAGGAACACTTGAGTCTATGTATTCTAACACTGTAAAATTGAGAAGGCATAAAAAGAAATCCAAGTGTCTACAGAAGACAAATGATAGTGAAGGGTACAAAAACACCTATAGCAGTGAAAATATTGTCACACCTTTAAAAATTCATGGAGGGGCACCTGGGTGGCTCAGAGGGTTAAAGCCTCTGCCTTCAGCTCAGGTCATGGTCTCGGGGTCCTGGGATCGAGCCCCACATCGGGCTCTCTGCTCAGTGGGGAGCCTGCTTCTCCTTCTCTCTCTGCCTGCCTTTCTGCCTGCTTGTGATCTCTCTCTCCGTCAAAATAAATAAATAAAATTTAAAATTTCATGGAGAAGTACAGAGTGTCACTAAAAAAAGATGGACACATTCTATCCTGATTTTCAAAGAGAAAAAAATAGATACAGTCTAAGAAATAAAGCAGGCAGCTTTGAAGTCAATTCCAGCAAGGATTACTGAGCAAGTGGTAGGAGACCCCTTGGGGAAAGATGTCAAAGGTCACCAAGACATCGTAGCTGGCATTCTCTAAAACCATGTCATGTCAAAAGAAATTCATCTCCTTTGCTTACAACGTCTTTAGATCACAATAATAATAATAAAAGACAAAGCTAGCACTAGGCATTTTAATAAGTAGAAATGCAGAATCTAGCAGATGGGGGACATATTCATGTAAGTATAGAATGAAGAAAGGGGGCATGGTGGATTTTAATGGACTTTAAGCTTTTGATTTTAAATATCTGATGAAACTACTAAAAAATTTCAAAGGCAGTACTGAGGAGCACAAAAAATCTGGGTCTTAGAGTCACTCAGATTTGGTTTGAATTCCAATTTCAGTAGGTCTTTGCTTGGACAAGAATTGAACATGTTAATCTCCAGCTTCCTAATCTGTGAAATGGAGATCCTATCAGCTACTGCACAGAGGCAGTTTGATGAGCACAGAGATTATTTCCAATATTTACTACTGTATCTGGCACACAGCAGGCACCCTATTAGCGTAGCAACTATTATCTGGAGCTAGTTTGGTAGAAAGAGATGTCCTTTTCAAGTAGATGAATAGTCACATTTAAATCAGTACTAGGTGAGACACGTCGCTATTTCTGCATACAGTATTTGAGGGGGATGTTCAAGAATTATGGTCTGTCCATAGAAGGATAACTGAAATGTTCAATTCATAAGCAGAATTTTCTGTGTCCTAGATACTGGACCAGACGTGACGATGAGTAAAATAACTTACACTGTATGCTCATCTCTGGGAACTCAGAACTAGTAATAGAACTAGGTACAGGAATGAGAGTTACAAAAGAAATTTCCCATAATAAGAAACATTTCTGGCAGCAGGAATAGTGCACATGTAGAAGTGCATGTATACAGAGGGATGGCAAGGATTTGGAATGGATAGAGAATAAGGTGAAGAGAGGTGAGGATGGACATGGAAATGAGCATCACTTCACGAAAGCCTTCTTCCTCTGCCATGCTTGGGAGTGTGGGCTTGAGGCAATGTGGACTCAAGGGAGAGTTTCAATCTAGGGAGGAGATTTCATTTTAGAAAGGCCCCAGTGTGGCTGCTGTGTGGAGATGGGTAGGAGGGCATCTGAGACTGGAAGGGGATGAGTTATGAGACAGGCGAACTGGAGGAGTGACAGGAGCCTGAACTGAGGCAGTGGCTTCAGGAGTGGAGAAAAGGGCTCAAGATACATTTAAGAGAAGGGGAAGGGAGACAGTGAAGACAACATCAAGATTTTTGTTTGGATGGATCATAGTTCCAGTGAGTAGAATCTGGGAGAAGAGAATGGCTACACTTCAGCTTTAGGAATGTTGAATTTGAGGGGTGCCTGGATGGCACAGTCGGTTGAGGGTCTGATTCTTGGTTTCAGCTAAGGTCAGAAGATAAAGCTCCATGTCAGCTCTCACTGAGCACAGGGTTTACTTGAGATTCTTTCTCTCCCTCTGCCTCTCCCCCCAGTAAATGAATAAATCTTTAAAAAAAAAAAACTGAAGTTGGGGTGCCTGTGGGAGTCTAAGTGAAAATTTCAGGACATGCCTATGTACAAAGGACCAGAGTTTAGAAGACAAGACAAGGATAGAGCCATTATTGAAGTCAATGATAACAAAGTTTAGAAATGGATTAAACATTTCAGGGGGAGTATGTAGACACAGTGAAGAACTAAAGGCAGAAGAGTAGAAAATATTATCTAACCGGGTACCCAGATGAACAGACCTCCTTCACATAGAGACTGAGGGAAAAAAAAAGAAAAGAAAAGTCACATGGAAAGGAGAAAAACTGGGAGAGAAATTCAAAGAAACCAAAACGAAAGAGCATTTCAAGAGGGAAGGAATCGCTAATGGTGTAAGATGCTACAGAAGTCCAACAAGATGGAGATTTTAGAATGTGCATTGGATTTTGTGATTAGAAGAGTACTGCAATCTAATAAAACTAGATAAAAAGATAACCATAAATGGCAAAATGCTTGATACATAGTAATAGGAGGGGTCAAAAAGTAATAGAATATGAATAATTAGAGGTCGGGGGAGGAGGACTGAGCTGTGAATTGTCTGACACAGGAAGTGTTCAGGAAGAGGTTGACTTTCTGTTATGGTTACTGTCAAGAGAAGTTTCCTGCCTTGAGCAGGAAGGTGACTGGATGTCCTTGAAGCTCCTCGATAATCTGGCAAGTCTGTGAAACCTAAATAATTCTTCCTAATGTGGAACTCAGGAAGAGAAAAACAAATAGTTGAATAATTAGGACTCTCCCAGGAGATAAAAATAAAATATGTGAATGATAGTATAAGAATGAATGTACCTCTAGGAAAACATCTATTAGATCTTAGTTCTTACACAGAAAAACAGAGACATGATTTTCAGGGGCCTATGAATAATGTAGAATTCATTTGAAGTGATAACTTTCAGTCATCTTCAAGAAGATAATGCATTACTTTTGCTCTTTTCAGGAAAAGATATTCAAGTATCGGAGACTTGGTTTTATTGTGTTCATACAGAAGCCGGAGGGCCCCAAAACCTGTTTTCAATATTCCACTTAACATTCTATCTGCTAAAAAAGTGAATGAATAGATGTATTCATTATAAATCTATTTATTACATATAATATAAGTAAAATTTTATACATACAAAAATATATAAATATATATATATAATTATAGGCTTTCATTTTTCCTAAACTGAAAGACTTAGTTTCACAGACTATAATCAAATCTCTCTCCTCTTAAGTATGCATTAGGGTTATATTTAATCAATCCAAAGTAAGCATTTGTTAACAAAAGGGGTAATTGCCTTGACACTTATATGTGAGATTCAAGGTCTAAATTTACATTATTTCTCCAAATGGAACACAGAGAAGAGAGGCAAATGCGGATCACATACAAATACCCTTGTAAGAAGGAGTTCTGGTTCTGGAGTACAGTTGAGAAAGCCACCTTCACTGTTTTGGGGCCATCTGGCTCCCGTAAATAAAATAGCCAGGACAGGAGGCTACCTGAGGATGAAAACCCACTTTCACTTGCATTACAAGGTCGTGAATATTTGCAATTCCCTAAAGATGATGGTGCGAGGCTCCTCCCTTCATTTTTAAGCCTTTAGGAAGAATATATAAATAGCTTCTAAAACAGTTCACCTTTTTTTTTTCACTTCTTTCAGCTCTATCAAAAGATTGTAGTTCCAAGGTATACAGCACTTTCCATAAGCACCATGGCCCCCGCAGCCAGAGAAATAAAGGAAGTAATTCAAACTTGTAAAAAGGGAGGGAAACTCAACCTCAGGGAAATAAAGAAGGCAACTTAAACTCAAGAATATTTAAAAAGTCACCCGGACTCCAACTCCCAGCCATCCTAGAGCTGTTGTTTTACCCCTACGTGCTTAAGTGTGCATCTCTTAAAAATACACACATTTTCTTATGTAGTCTTAATGCCATTGTCAGACCTAATACCATTATCAGTAATCCCTTGGTATTATCCAATAGCCAGTTTCACATTAGAAATTTCCCAGCTGTTTCAAAATTTACTGTTCATGGGGGGCCTGGGTGGCTCATTGGGTTAAAGCCTCTGCCTTCGGCTCGGGTCATGATCCCAGGGTCCTGAGACTGAGTCCCACATGGGGCTGTCTGCTCAGCGGGGAGCCTGCTTTCCTTCCGCTCACTCTGCCTCTCTGCCAGCTTGTGATCTCTGTCTATCAAATAAATAAATAAAATCTTAAAAAAAAAAAAAAACGACTGTTCACAATCGTTCAACTGGGATTCTGACAGCCCCACACGTTACGCGTGGTCAGTGAACCTCTTCAGTCTCTGTGAATCCCTGTGATCATCACTCCCTCCTCCGTAATTTTTCTTCACACCACGGAATGTTGAAGAAACCAGGTCAGCTATCCTGTAGAATGTCCCACCCTCTAAATGTGTCTTTTTGCTTCTTTGGGGTGTTCCCAGAAAGTCACTTAAATATGGTTTTTCTTGTTATCTGTGTAAGTTCCTTCATGTCCCTGTTTTTCAGGAACTTTGGACTCTTTTGTAGATAGTGATAGAAGGACTGTCACCACACCTCACCTGGGCCACTGCAACGGCATCTCAGTTTGTCTGATTTGCCCTTTTCTTGGCGGCCCTTCACATCCTCCCTCCTGCCCCATTCCTCTCTTCTCAGGAGGACATCCAGCATCATCTTTTAAAATGGAATTTGGCGGGGGTAGTGGGGGGTGTTGGGGGTGTTGGGGTTGGGGAGAGGTTCCTGGGTGGCTCAGTCAGTTAAGCATCTGACTCTTGAGTTCAGATCAGGACATAATCTCAGGATCCTGAGATCAAGGCCCATGTCGGGCTCCACTCTCTTCTGCCCCTTATCTCTCTCTCTCTTTTTCTCTTAAACAAATAAAGTTTAAAAAAAAAAAGTTTAAAAACTAAATAAATAAAATGGAATTCAGACTCCTGTCTCCATAAAACTTCTTTACTGATTACACTTGGAATAAAAGCCAAAACCAGGACCCACCTGACTCCACCAGCTCCGGTCTCTGCCCACCTCTCCACCTGCACCCCTGCCCCTCGTTTAATATACCTTCTTCTGGTTCCTCAAACACATAAAATTCTTTTCAGCTGGAAGCCTTTGTAGTTGTTTATTCATTCTATCTAGAACGTCTTTCCCTCAGACATCTACATGACATACTGTTTACCATTAGTCAGGTCTCGGCTTTAAAAAAAGACCTCAGAGACCCCTAGCTGTATGCCCCAAATGAAACAGGCCACCCAACCACCACCCACCTTGTCATTCCAGTATCTCACCCCTGTCTCTATTACACAACTTGCCACATCTGTAACTCTCTTTATTTGTATACTCAATTCTCTCTCATGAACCTGCTTTATTGTTTTCTTAGCACATCTCACTACCTGAAGTTTGCTAGGTATTAATTTGCTTGTTTATTCCCTGTCACTTGCCATTTGAGTATAAGCAAGGGAATTTCCCTGTCTTACATTTGCAATACCTAGAACTGTGCCTGGCACATAGTAATTGATCAATAAATCTTGCTGAATAAATGAATGCCAAAAGTTAGGCAGATTGCTTACGTATGAAAAAGTTCTTAAGGTTGTAATCTCTAGGTGATGTTTACATTAGGTTAAAAATTGCTATATAGGGGCACCTGGGTGGCTCAGTGGATTAAGCCTCTGCCTTTGGCTTGGGTCGTGGTCTTGGGGTCCTGGGATTGAGCCCTGCATCGGGCTCTTTGCTCAGTGGGGAGCCTGCTTCTCCCTCTCTCTCTGCCTGCCTCTCTGTCTACTTGTGATCTCTCTCTCTGTCAAATAAACAAATAAAATCTTTCTTAAAAGTTGCTATAAAATATATGCTATAAGGAGATCTAAGAGAACAGCCCATACTTCATATTTCTTAAATATCAGAATTAAAGAAGATTCTTCATAATTTCTATATATTTTAGGGAAAAAAACCCACTATTCTCTATCTTTGCAACCATTTTATTTTTATATAATAGCAAACAGTCCAACCACGAAATGACTTATTTTCCCATTGCTCCAAAGCTAATATGCTCTCATTATTTTATAAAAAGAGAAAACTATATGCATTATTGTACATTCACTTAATTGATTTTTCACATGTAGGCACCACTATTGCAGAGTTGAATATTCACAGTACAATCATCATGCAATTTATATATTTATTCAGTATTATCCTTGGTAATTATTATTGAGCACTTTAATTTTCAATACTTAGATGCAAGTGTGTTCTTTGCAAATCCAACAAAGGCAAAATACTCACTAATAGAGTAAATTAACATAATGGACTCCATGAATTAAGCTAATGACTTGTTTCTAAGTCTGCAACACAAAAACCAACGAAATATAACAGATTTGAAAATTGCCACCTTCATCCCTGTTGACTGACAAAATCACGAGCACAATTCCATAATCACTTACTTCCAGCAATAGCTTGAATCCTTCTCTTTTCTTGATTTCTTCTACGAGGTACCTAAAAATGAAAGACACAATAATATTTATACCCTAACATCTAACAACTCCATGAGAACGCGTGAAACACAAAAACATTGTTATTTCAGAATGCAGAGATAAGGCTTAGAAATACAGGCTTAGGAATAAGGAAGGGCAGGGGGATAGGGATAAACATGGATTTAGGCAGATATCCCTGAACCCACAGCGGACTCCGAGGACCCAAGTAAAAGATACATCTTTTGGATGAGGTGATGTTTATCACTTATGTTAGCATCAGACTTTAACCCCAATATGAAAACCACCTAAAATAGATTGGAGATACATCTCTGACTATGTGGGTTTCACATTCACGTCCTAGACGGGGATTTAACACTGTACTTATATTACCTAGCTGGCTTTTGGTGAATAGTCTTACCTGTAAGCTCATTTAAGATCAAGGAAGCTGAACATTGTGTATTCCAAGGCCAGGACAGAGGGTCAAAGGACTGATCATGTTAAAAGTAAGTGGGCTGTGACCACTGACAGAATGTCTATGAAGTCATCTCCAATGTCAGGGAAAAAAGAACTATCATGCCATAAACAAAAGGCACAGATATAAGAGATGCAGAATATGACCAAGGATAGATGAAAATAACCTTGCGAACATAGAGTAAAGCAACATGGGCACCTCTTCCCTGGGCTTGGTTATAGTCTATATGAAAAGAGGAGCCTTTCAAAATAACTGGTTTTAAATGATTTGATCAAGAGCCTTGCAAGGTTCCTAACCCTAGACCTAGTATTTCAGATTTGGGGGTAAAATGTAAGAAAATGATCAAGGCTATTGACAAAAATATACTTGCCAAAATAATTTTTTGTGATTTTATAAGTAACAGTGAAAGAAAGAAAAAGGAAGAAAAGAACGAAAGAAAGAGGGAGGAAGGAGGAAGGGAGGAAGGAAAGGAAAGAGAGAGGGTTGGAAAGGGGAGGGAGGGAGGAAGGAAGGAAAGAAAGAAAGAAAAAACATTACACCCCAGGAATGAGGATTGGCTTTGAAAATTAGGATCCATTCATCATATGAAATTATGGTATAACTATCAGGAAAGGGCAACGAGGTGGCTCAGTTGGTTGAGCATCTGACTCTTGATTATAGCTCAAGTCATGATTTCGGGTTGTAAGATCGAGCCCCACACCAGGCTCTGCACTCAGCATGGAGACTACTTTAGATCTCTCTCTGTATCTCCCTCTGCTCCTCCCTCCATCTAAAAAATAAATAAAAATAAATCTTAAAAAAATTACATACAATATGATCATGTCACTATATTTATTAAATTAATATTTAAAAACAACAAAAATGTTTTTCTTGGGCCTCAATTTCAAGAAAACTGAAACAACACAATCTGCTTTTCTAACCACGAATGTTATTTCAAAAGAATTAAGTAAAATCATGCATATATGTAATTCTACCTAAATCTATGTGTAAATATGTGTGCATGTATTTCATACAAAATAACCAGAAACAAGACTTAAATCCAGAAATTGGCAAATGGTAAAATAAAACATATTACAGCAAAATAACGTCATACGACACAGCTATTAAAAAGAATAAATTACATCTACTTCAATTAAACCGCAGGGATGCTCATGATGTATTAGCAAGAGATGAAAGCAAAGTACTTGCTTTCATTATTGACATTTCTCAGTATGTCAATAATATGTCAACAATATGTCAATAATGTGATTTTGTCATATTGTCAATATGTCAAATTGTCAATAATATGATTTTGTCAATAATATGATTTTGCTTTTTAAGAAATTATCAAAAAGAATGCAGAAGTAATTCATATCCATATATAGATAGATAGATATCTCTCTATCTATATATCTTCATATATATATCCCCCCCACAGAGTAAAGACTAGAAGGGTACACAATAAATTCTTAGTGTTTACCTGGGGAAGGGACATATAGAATACAATGGGGTAGTTAACAACTCTTTTCTTATATTTTTTTGCAAAGTTTCATAGATGTGGTTACTTGTGTAATTTTTTTTTTAAGATTTATTTATTTATTTATTTGACAGACAGAGATCACAAATAGGCAGAGAGGCAGGCAGAGAGAGACGGGAGAAGCAGCCTCCCTGCTGAGCAGAGAGCCCGATGGCGGGGCTCGATCTCAGGACACTGAGATCATGACCTGAGCCGAAGGCAGAGGCTTAACCCACTGAGCCACCCAGGTCCCCCTGTAATTTTTGAAAGGAAACTTAAAAAAGAAAAATGTAAAGCACAAATATAATAGTCGAATACAATCCCTGTCAATACAAGGAAAGCTTGAGAACCATATTTTTTCAGCTTCTCAGACACAAACACATACAGGCAATCTGTAAACTCCAAAGCAATACCACACCTCATCCTGAAGAAGCCTATGCTACTCCTGGACACCACGAGGCTATGGAAAAGCTTTGCACCTCCAGAAATCCTGGGACTGACTCTAGAAGATTCTAATTGTGCAGCTCATCAACTTTGTGACTCTAGGCAAATTCCTTAGCTTCCCTGAGCCTGCCTCAGTTTCCTCTTGTATGAAATAGAAATGTGAGACTAGGTGAGTCAAATCCTTCCCCAACAGATGATGGCTGTGGGAAACTTACACGAAAGTCTCAGTTTAGGCTATTTTTGTCAAATTGGCTAATGCTGCTCCCAAGAGAAAGGCATCCTAAAACAGAGCTGTATCATTTCAGTTTAAACTCTGCTTTTTGCCTCTTATGGGTACCCAGGCTTTGTGTCAGGGCCATTGTCCCTACTGAAGCCACTCTCAGAGCACAGAGTGGAACACTTCGGGTGAGTTGAGAGTGGGGGTGATTCGGGTGAAGGGTCGCTATTAGAACTACAATAAAGGCTTCCACGGGAACCCCCAACTATGCTCCATGCCAACCCATATTAATAAGTCTCCCACATAAAAAAGTTCAACTGCCAAATAAATGTGAGCAATGCTGGGCATGCCAGTTCGATTATTTTTGTCTACAATTAGTAGAGTACTTGGCTTAATTCATAAGGATGTTGTTTTTTTTTAAGATTTTATTTATTTACTTGACACAGAGAGAGATCACAAGCAAGCATAGAGGCAGGCACAGAGAGGTGGGTGGGGGAAGCAGGCTCCCCTCTGAGCAGAGAGCCCAACGCAGGGTCTATCCCAGGACCCTGAGACCATGACCCTGAGACCACTGGGTCTACGGCAGAGGCCCAACCCACTGAGCCACCCAGGCACCCCACATAAGGATGTTTATTGAACTGGTTGGATGGTTCAATGCTGTCATAAGAACCAGGCCTTTTCTACCATTTCAGCCTGCCTTGCTCAGAGTGCTAATGACTTGCCTCATGTTCTCAAGATGGGTGCCATACTCCAAGCATCGCAGCCTTCGACGCATGTCCAAGAAGGAGGAGAGGGGGCTGGAGCAAAAGTCTTTCCTCTCCCTTTCTCTCTACTGAGGTAAGAGTATTTTCCCCAGAAGCCTTCAAAGAACTCTTCCTCAATCTTCGGGACTGAGGCTGAGTCATATTCTTATGAGTTTAGGGGTAAACTCATTACAGGCAATGGAGATTGGCTTAGACCACTGTTCCCAGCTATACTGTTGCTATCTAAATAAAATCAAGGTTCTCTTAGTAAGAAAAAGGGGGAGAATGGCTGTTGGGTGAATAATAAACAGTGTCTGCATGTTAAAAATGTTAAAAACAGGGGTGCCTGGGTGGCTCAGTGGGTTAAGCCTCTGTTTTCAGTTTGGGTCATGATCCCAGGGTCCTGGGATTGAGCCCCGCATCAGGCTCTCTGCTCAGCAGGGAGCCTGCCTCCACCTCTCTCTCTGCCTGCCTCTCTGCCTACTTGTCATCTCCGTCTATCAAATAAATAAATAAAATCTTTAAAAAAACTGTTAAAAACAAAGTTAAAAATGTTTCTCTATTACAGGCCCCCTCAGGAAAGCTGTAACTCTGAGAGAGAAATAACATAGTAGTTAGCACTTTCCAAACATATTTGAGCATGGAAATATTTTTTGGAAGAACATTCATTAAGATCTTCTGGAAGTCTATTATCCCACAGAGAGCAGTTTCAGAGATGGTAGCTGAGAAGTGCTTCTTCAATAAGGTACCTTCCTCTCTTCTTAAATAAAAGTTTAAGTGCAAAAGGAGTTTGGGGGAGGGAATCCAAATAAGGTTTGAGTCACTTCTGCCCACATTCATAGGAATGATTTGTTCCTCACAATTTTTCTTTTCAATACATGAAAACAGACTAAAGATAAAATACATTTCAAAAAAAAAAAAAAAGAACCTCTTCTTATCTGATACAAACCAGAAAAAGATGTACATTTGAGTCTGGAGATATAATGCAGGAACCAGGAACCACTTCTACCAAAAGGCATCCAGGTAAATGGGTTCAAAAAACAATAATAGCTTTTAAAAACTCATCACTTTGCTTCCTGCCAAGCTTGGCAAAAAGAGAGAAGGGAGGGCGAAAAAATTACACATTAGCAAGAATTTTCACCAATCCTACAGGGTACAAAAACTCTTTGTATGAAGATTCTGGCTTGATTTTGAAGCAGACATTAATGCTAATCTTGTTCCCAAACACTTCCCTTTCCTTTGCTTACAAATAGGCTTCCAACCCCGAAGTCTCTCAATTCTCTGATTCGTTCGGTGATTAGGTCTGTTTTTGCCTTTAATTTGTCCTTTTGTAGGGTATTTTTTCTTTTTTGGAAGCAGCCTTTCCAGTTCCTTCCTCAGCTACTCGGAGTCTCCCTGGAACACTCTGGACCAACCTTCTCTCCCAGTCTCACCTCCTCATTTGAAATTTCTTTCTGATGCACAGAGCCTCCAGAGCTCCTGAGAGGTTTCTCCATCTGCTTTCCTCATGCTCTGCATATATTAGAACATATTGCACGATGCGTGTGATTCATCACAGACACCTACATGCTACGTTCTCCTGCAATTGTGGGTTTTGAAAAATGACCAATATAAAGATAAAATGAAAACACTGGCCCTTCCGTAGCCCTGTAGACTCCCCCTCTCCCGTCACCTAGAGAAATACACAAGCACAGAAGTGCCATTGGGTAACTGTTCACCTTTTCCACACTGAAAACAAGAAATCCCTCAGTATTCATGCAAGTCGGTGAAATGAATGCCATCTGAGAGATTAAAGAGATTGTGTGTCAAGGGACTGGATAAATGATACACTAGAGATCTAACCAAGTAGCCGAATGGGAATTCTTGAGCTGTTTGTTGTTGTTGAAAAGATTTACACACATGACTTTTCTCGGCTTGCTTGAAAAATTACCTCTTACTGAATAACCATTTAACCTGAGGGCCACAGCAGAGGCCTACAAGGTGCCCCCAGCAACAGGTAGCCCTGGGCACTGGAAAACATTTTCAACTTTCCTAAGCAGATACCAGGGGTACACGGTCACCTGCCTGGTGCCCGAGGTGGTTTTAAACCTCAGCCGTCTGCATTTCATTTATGCTTCATAATTGCTTGCTGTTTTTCAGTTCCCGATGTCACTGGTTTTCAAACAACCCAAGGAGAAAGCAAGCTTTTAGTCATTAATATTTCTTGAGATAAGAGTTCTCTCAGCAATTGGAATGATGAGGGTCAAATGGTAATTAGTAAAGGCTTTAGAGCTCTTCCGGGCACTAATTTTCCCCTTTTTTTTCTAGATTCTGACAACTTATTAAATAGGAATCTTTGTCCTTTAAAATCTGCTTTTGTGTTCCCAAGGGAAAAGAGCAAGATCTCTGATCAGGGGGATGGCAAACCATTATTCCATCAAACTCCGGTCCTTCAGTCTTAAGGTCAATATACAAATTTCAAAACTAAGCTCCATTTAGACTCAGAAACATGGAATACTCTTTCTATGCAGTCAGAGCAACCTTTCCTGCAAGGTCAGTGGAGAAAGAGCTGCCCAGCCTGTCCAGTATTTGAGAGATCTGACAGAGGGTCTAGGGACAGGTGTTTTGGTTGGACAGGCTGCTGGTAATGAGTGCGCAGCTCAAATAGTAACACGATTCTCATGTGCAGCTTTACTTTGTTAATTCTTTTTTTTTTTTAAGATTTTATTTATTTACTTGACAGAAAGACAGAGATCACAAGTAGGCAGAAAGAGAGGGGGAAGCAGACTCCCCGCCAAGCAGAGAGCCTGACGTGGGGCTCGATCCCAGGACCCTGAGATCGCGACCCGAGCCGAAGGGAGAGGCCCAACCCACCAAGCCACCCAGGCGCCCCTACTTTGTTAATTCTTATCTGCTGAAGGAAATTATACTCTTTGGAAACAAAACAATGTTAATTCTGAGATTATAGACATTATGCCAGGTAGAGCCTTCTGAACACGGATGAGAATCATTTTTCAAGTCAGTGGCCTACAGTCAGCTCCCAGTGGAGCTTGAACTCTCAAGAGTCAGTGGTTTGAACTGATTACACCGGCTCACTTACTCAGTGGTGTTCCAGAGCTACTATGGACTGGCTAGTGAGAGCCCATGTTAAATATTTAGGAATTTTATAAATCAAAAGTGTTGATAGCTTGCAGTTTTACACAGTGGGAATATTTACACCATGGGGATTGACAGATGTAACAAACTGGGGATTCTGTGTCTTCCTCCTGAGAGCCAGTTTTCCAAGACACTGCTATACATGGGTTCAAACAGAGTAGATCCCAGCTCTAAGAAAACGTTTCTCTTTTTCTAAAGAGAACTACAAACCAATTAGCCAATCTGAAAATAAATAAAATCATAAAAATACTTATGTTGCCAACTTGATATAGTTCTTTTTTTTTTAAAGATTTTATTTTATTATTTATTTGTCAGAGAGAGAGAGAGAGGGAGAGAAGCACAGGCAGACAGAGTGGCAGGCAGAGGCAGAGGGAGAAGCAGGCTCCCTGCAGAGCAAGGAGCCCGATGTGGGACTCGATCCCAGGACGCTGGGATCATGACCTGAGCCGAAGGCAGCTGCTTAACCAACTGAGCCACCCAGGTGTCCCGATATAGTTCTTAATCCTAGAGAAACTTTCTCTAAGTTTATAATTTCATATTCACTCCAAGTGGCATGTGTAAAAGGGCTCAGCCAAAAATAAAATAAAAATAGGGGCGCCTGGGTGGCTCAGTTTTTTAAGCGTCTGACTTTAGATTTTGGCTCATCTCATTCTCTCGGGGTTGTGAGATTGAGCCCCACACCAGGCTCTGCACTGGGCATGAATCCTGCTTAAAATTCTCTCTTTCCCTCTGCCCCACTCTTCCCACTCTCTGTCTTTCTGTTTCTCTCAGAAAGAAAGAAAAAAAGAAAGAAGAAGAAAAAAGGAAAAGAAAAGGAAAAAAAAAGAAAAAGAAAAAGAAAAGGACTCAACATTTACTTGGCATTAGGGGTAGGAGAACAGGATGACCTTGCCCACCCTAGGAAGAGAGGGCTGGGTAATAAAAACTGTGAAAAGTTAAGGCAAAAAACAAAACAAAACAAAAAAACTATGATGAGTAATAGCGTGAAAGAGGAGGGATTATTTTTCCAAATATTTAGATATAGGTCACAGAGTCTGCAGTGATGCTCGCTGAAATGTTAATTCAATTCAATTCAACTTGACAAACATTTACAAACAATAAGTGTTTGTTGAATTGAATTGAAGTGTTAACATTTATCCTCCTGTGATATTTCTCTGCAAAAATTAGAAAGTATCCTTAGACTATAAATTAAATTCTACCCTGAGATGAATGTTAACTTTATAACAAATATGATCATCAAATATTTATATCTAGCCTTCTTTTAAGACACCTGTCAATGAATTACTTAGCAGCTTAGATAAAATAATACAGAGATTCTACCACACTTAAGTAGTATGAGATAATACAAAAAAAAGGAAACAGAGCTTTCTGAACTTTTATTTTAACTGAACAGAAACTATGAATAATTATGGTGGATAGTTTCATTTTTCTTACCATTGGGTAATTATCTCCCTAATTCTGATGGAAGTACATTAACCTTACTTCTAATAAAGGTATAGTCCTCACCTAGTTTCAGGATATTTTCCATAGGAGGAGTTGACGTTGTCCAGTGCCAAGGGATGGCATGTGACAGAGTGACCAGTGAAAGTAACACATTTCCCTGACAATAGTGACTGATGACAGATGGACATTTGGCTCATTCAGATATGAAAACTTTCTTTAGGATTGTTGAGAGAGGAGCACACTTTCACTTGGACCTTGAACTTGAATCCAAGAAGACAGAAGCTAGAGATCTTACACTCCAGGTTGCCATCTTCCTCCATAAGAATAAACCAACATAAAAAAGAGCAACCCTGAAAGATGGAGAAAGATTGAGGCCTGGTGATATCATTTAAGCCCTTAGATAAGTCATTCCAGAAGTCATCATTATACTAGCTTATAACGAACATGTCATAATAAATTATATTTCTTTGTTCATAGTATCTTGAATTACTGTTTCTGTTGCTTGCCACCTAAAGAGACCTAAATGATACATATTTATAGATTTTTTAAAACTACTTTTTAAACCACAATCACTAGAATTGCCAACTTCTCTAACACTCTTCTGAAAGTACCAAAGCCTGCCCTTTACCTGTCCTTAATCCAAGCCATAATGAAAGAGAATAAAGGAAACCTCATTTGAAATGGACTCAGGAAGTCCTGAAGATGAAGTTTTCATGCCCCACCAACTCGACATCAATTGCAGACCTCAACAGGAAGAGGCATACCTTGGATTTTCCAACAGGAAGAAGCCTATCTAACTACCACAGCAAATGGGAAGATTTTCTCTTTGTCTAGCAAAAGGCTCAGCTAATAAGAAGCCATCACTCTGTCTTATCCAATGGACTTATGCCTAAAGCAGCCCCTCTGGATTTCCCCCATTCTCCTTTATAAGCGAGCTCATCTCCTTTGTTCTCCAGACTTGCTTATGATTTGCCGTAATTTGCATGTCCCGAATTGCAATTCCTCTGCCATTCCCAAGTAAGCCCATTTTGCTCGTAAAAAACTGGCTGTATCATTTTCAAGTTCAATACCGTGTAACTTTGCAGTTCTTCCTGCTAAAAGGCAGATTATATTCCCTGCCTCTTGACATGGAGGCTGGCCAGGTGATTTGCTTTGGCCATTGGAATGCCAATAGATATGATACAATCAGGCCTTCAAAGTCAGCTTGCATAATGGGGTTTGCCTTCTTGATCTTCTGTTATCTCCATTACAAGAACACATTCTGGCTTCCTGTTAATCCAAAGAAGAGGAAAAGCATGTGGGGAGTAGATGGCCCACCCCTACAGCCACCATAGTTTGGGATAAAGACCCTCCAGCCCACTTGAAGATGTCTGAGAATAAATAATAATTGCTGTTTTAAGACCCTGAGTTTTCAGACAGCTGTTGCATGGAGCACCCCTACAACTCCCAGTCTGGAAAAAGAAAACTGTCTTAAATCTCTGAGGAGGGACTTCAGGATTTTGCCAGTGAAATGTGCACAGGAAGTATGAAGGAGAGAGAATCCAAACCAGAGACCATAGTGGTCATACCTACAGTGGTCAAGCATGTAAGAAAAACCAAAACTCATAAAGCATGTAGCACAGGCCAGGCACTGCCCTTCGTGTTTTGCATATATCGATTCATCTAATCCTCATAGCAACTATTTGAATGACACACCATTTGATCTCCATTTTACTGGGACGAAACTGGGGTACAGAGAGGTTCAGAAACTTGCCCAAGTCACCTCACTTGTAATTGGTAGAGCTAGGTTTTGAGTCCAGGTTGGCTGCAAATAACAGGAGGAAGTACAGGGAGTGTTTCTCTAGATGCCATCAACACGTTCAGTGGTTTGTCACCATGTGGGATTGAGAGCATTCTGATCCTTCCAGAGAAGCCAAAAATCCAGATTTTGACAAATCTCCCTATTTTTAAGTATTTTACATCTTTAAATGTTTGACTTTTTTTTTTTTTTTTTAACACCAAAAAGATTAAGCCTATGTAGTTCAGGCTCAACAAATCACATTTCAAACTAAATCTGTTGGCGGCCTGCCCATGTGCACCCACTGATCCACACTTAGAGAAAGAGTCTTGTTTGGTTGGCAAGTGTCCACCACCTGTATCTTACGGGCTTCTGTAATGTCTCAGAAAGTGGCTTCAAAAGTTTTGTCTCTAATGTTACAATGAGACAAGTAACCATAACATTTCCATATTGCCTTTACCTTTGAGTCTTTAGTCTAGCCCTGCGTTCTCACACACCTGTTTTTCAGGTCTTTGAAGTCACATAATTTGAACTTGGTGCTCCCTCTGCCTGCACCATTCTTCTTCACTTTGTTTCCTGGGTCTTAGCTAAATTTCAGTTCCTCCAGGGCTTCTGCCAATGCCCCTCAAGAACACTAGGGAACTAGGGGCACCTGGGTGGCTCAGTCGTTAAGCGTCTGCCTTCAGCTGAGGTCATGATCCCAGTGTCCTGGGATTGAGCCCTGCATCAGGCTCCCTGCCCAGCCAGAAGCCTGCTTCTCCCTCTCCCACTCCCTCTGCTTCTATTCCCTCTCTCGTT
The DNA here is from genome assembly GCF_020171115.1 of Neogale vison. Classification (NCBI taxonomy): domain Eukaryota; kingdom Metazoa; phylum Chordata; class Mammalia; order Carnivora; family Mustelidae; genus Neogale; species Neogale vison. The sequence goes on from NC_058096.1 coordinate 153,588,910, forward strand.
GTGTCTCTCTCTGTCAAATAAATAAATAAAAATCTTTAAAAAACAAACACACACACACTAGGGTACCCTCCTGAGTGCTCCTGGAGCACCATGTACCCACACTTATCAAAAATTGGTTCACTCATATTTTAACAGCTTTGCCACCTAAATGTATCTCTTACTGGGCTGGGATCCCAGGGGGTGGGTGTAGGACTGCTTGGTTCACAATTGCTAACCTGTAGTAGGTATTGAGAAAATGGTCATTAGATGAAAGGAGAAATGACAAAAGAAAGAACGTGTATAGACTTTGCAAATGTTATTTCCATCAAGTCTTTCTGTTACAGATATACACACACACAAACACACACAGGCAAGTACCTAGATAAAGCGAGTGCACGATTAACTCTCTCTTCAAGGCCTAATGTGCCCAGGGCCTTCCAAGTCATCCAGAACTTGAATGCATCTGGTCTCCTGCTGCATTGGATAGACTTGTCTCCTGTGTCGTAGCTGATGTCATAGAATTTGTCCTGCTGGAAGAGGTAAGATGCCTTGGCAGAGTAGCATTTCTTAAGAAGGTCCTTTGAAAAGAGAGAGAGAGGAAGAAAGACAGAGAGAGAGGCTGTAAAACTGTCCATTTTTAGAATACACTTGATTTTAAAAACACACACCCACAAACAAAACCTGCAGGATGTTCTACCACCTGGTGCCAAAGCACCTGCTCTCACTCTGACGGCCCTGCATGGGAAGCAGGATGTGTATATTAACTTTGAGACACGTGTTACCTATTTTGTTTGGGAAAAAAAACAAAAAACAACCTCCAAGTTGAGAATCTCAAGTGCATCTTCACACACTTATTGATGAGTACTTGGAAGCTCGGAGGTGACCATGTCATCACCTGTACAATATAGAAGTGGATCAATTTCTCAAGATGCAAGAAAATCTGTCTATAACCCTCTCAAGGCTCCATACTGGGAAAAAAAAATCTAACATCTTTTACATACTTTATATAATTTCGTAGGTGAAACACTAGGCACTTGTAGGCCCTTCTTTTTAAGTCATATTCATATTAACAAGGCCAAAAGTGATAATAACTCAGGGATACAAATCCTGAAGAAAGAGCTGTGAAAGAGTTCAGTGGAAGCCAGCAAGTTATGACCACCACAAACATCACCCACAAATCCAAAGGGTTTTTTGGGTTGGTTTGGCATGGGTTTTATTTGCAACCAAATTTAATTCGCATTTACTGAGTGGTTACTTCTCTCTAAGCAGTAAGTGACAATTTACCCTGTTTATTACCATTCTAAATTCTTCACCTTGACCTCAAATTTTGCATTCAGTGTCATCTAGTATTTACATATTCCCAGATTTCCCATCTCAAGCTATGCTTTACCTTCAACTTCCCTCCTGCTCATCCCATTGTACTTTGCAGTCCCCACAATCATGTGAACATCCTCATTGCTACAGAATACCTAGTAAAACCCTCTGCTTCCCCAACAGAACCAAACTACTCAAAGTCCCTTAACCACTAGATCAGGCCCCATATGTATCTTTGCTCAGATCACTTGCTTGACCTTACCTCTATTTTAGTATAATATTTGACACATTCAAAAAGTACATGCAGCATAATTACAAGTTCTTAAGTTTACTAATACCAAACAAGGTCTTTCCTCGTTATCTAGGTCTGCCCTTCTTTTGGGTCCCATCTCGAGTTATATTTTCCCTTCAGCCTTTCCTATTGGACTCACTTCTTCCTTCTATATTTGGCTGCATTTGCTGGCTTTGCTCTGTGCTTTCCCTACTCAGTATGAAGTTTGCATATATTCTCTCTTTGTGTAGTCAAGCAAGTTCCTGAGGGCAGGAATCATTTCCTATTTATGTCCATGTCCATAGAGCTTAACACTGTACTGGGCATACAGGACCCTCCCTAAGCAATTATGGGTGATGATACCACTTCCCATAATCCCCATGTCCTCACATTCCCCTGACACGTAGTATGAACAGAAGAAACTCAGATATGTGAATTTCTCATTTGGAGCATTTTCTAAATCTTAACAATACAAAAGGATCAGTACTATGCAGGAAACCACAGAGAAACTCCCCGATGGTCACAGAGGTCCTAGAAAGTGACCTCTTCTGAACAGAGAAGGTATTCATTTGACTAATCAACTCAGTACCTTCCAAACAAAACCATGCATTTGCTGTCTTAATAGTAACATTGTTATAGGTGGATACCAATCTGGATATAATGTGTGCCATTACCAGAAAGCATGATTTTATGTTACGTAAAAAATTATAGACCAGGGGCGCCTGGGTGGTTCAGTGGGTTAGGCCTCGGCCTTCAGCTTGGGTCATGATCTCAGGGTCCTGGGATCGAGCCCCACATTGGGCTCTCTGCTTGGTCGGCCTGCCTCTCTGCCTACTTGTGATCTCACTCTCTCTCCCCCACGTCAAATAAATAAATAAATAAAATCTTTTAAAAAAAATTATAGACCAACTATAATCAAGAACTCAAAACTCCATTCATCCAGGTCCCAAAATAAATAGTATAAAGATAATAAACAAAGGAATACTGGAAGTCTTCAGTCTTGCTCTGATGGATATTGTTGGTAGACACAGGGGAAGAATAGATTGCTCTCATCTGAACATTAAGGTATAAAGAGCCCCTTTCTCTTTAATCTCTACTTTCATTCTATCAGTAATCCTCAGCTCTGATCACAGCTGCCACCACTGCATCTCCCTACCCTCAAAGGTCAGACAATTTGGTTATTGTTTCCATAGCAACTGCAGCCTAACCATATATTTTAACATTAAAAGGCCACTGCATACATTTTAAGGACAAAGCACACACACCATCTTGTACTTGCATCATGACTATAAATTTACTTTCATCAACCATAAAAGACTCAAAAAAAGTCCCCCACACAGATGAACTTTGGACATTTCTTGAGCAAGTTTCAGTGCTTCTTGCTAGTGATTGAAAGGGAAAGGAAGCCCATCCATTATCAGGAGACAAATTGCATCATCATAGGCAAATGGAGAAGAGAAGAGCCAAAAAAGCATGCCGCAGAATGAGTGATTGTCCTCCAGTCCTGACACCATTAATTTCATTACACTGAAAAATCCTCCTGCCTTGGGAAGGCTTCATAAAGAACAACTGGAGGCTTGGGATTTACTTTATCGAAAATAAATGAAAACTTTCACCAGAAAGTTCCTGCTTTGCATTTTAGTTTGTATCCTTGTATTAAAATGGATGAGATGTCTTTAGTTTTAAGATACACTTCGACTAAGAGAAGATGTTCAGCTCCCCAGAGAAAAGAACATTTTGGAATAAGTAGAGTGAAAGTTAATGTTTTTGAAAATAATTAGTCATTATTGTACCATCAAAGAGAAGCACCGTGTTTATCTGGCTCATCTTTATAATCTTAATGCTAGCTGGACAATAAATACTGGGTATATGATTTCCAGAGACATAGATGCAATAAGAATACAAATTGCTTTATACTGTGATATCATCTCAAACAGTTTTCAGGAATTAGTAGTTATTGTACTAGCACTCATGCAGTGGCAAATAAAGGAAATGCAATCAAAGTAGCTTAAGTAGAAAGGGGAAGATTTTATAGGCTCATATATTTAAAACTGCAACATGGTGAGCTTCAGTTAATTACCCAAGATCAGGTAGCTTTTAGGTGGTGGGGCTGGGTTTCAAACCAAGGCTGCTGGGATGAAGGACATGAACTCTGTATCCATGACATTTCGCTCTTTCTACAGCAGACCCTTAAATACATGTCATTAAGAATCCTCAGAGAGGCAGGCGAGATGGAAGACGGCCCATCAAGAGCACACTGAACTGGAGATCAAAACAACAACAGTCCTGTTGCAGACCCTTAATCTGTTCCCACAAATGTGACTTCTGTCCTACTAGTGGTGGCATCTTGTCTACAGCATTTTGATATTTTTCTGAATATCAAATGAAACATGGTGATATTTAAGGGCATCACTTCAAATATAAAATGAGCCAGTAGGTTGCATATTTTTCTTGTTGAGATGAGTCAAGCCATTTTTTATTTCCACAGGCTACATCAAATTCTGCTTTCTCTTTCCTAGGAGTCAGCGATTACACGGGGCTCCTTTAAGTCCTCACTCCCTGCAATCCTGTTTTTTAGCTTAGCCAAAGAAATAGCTTACCCCAAATTATTCCCATATGGCTCTTTCCATATTCTGTCCCATATCATCATTATTTACATGTAAGACAATTGTCTAAATGCCTTAGGAAATTGGTATATTAATCATCTTTGTACTAATTTATTAGGAAATTATGTAATGAGGACCTTTTACATGACAAGCACTATGAGAAACCTGGGCATACAACCCAACCCCATAGAGGTACTAAGCATCTTGGCTAACATTTGTTGATTGGATGCACAAAACTAAATTTAGCTTATCAGTAGCAGAAGGGCTTGGTTGTAATCTAAAATGCAATGGAGAGTTTTAAAAATGATCCTACCTTCTGATCTTGGCTTGATTGATTGACTGATAAAACACTTGGGAGGCTCTGTATAGGCCAAAAGCTGGGCTTGGCACAGGGGATATAATGCTTAGTGAGAAAATCACTATCCCTAAGAAGTTTAAAATGGACATAGGGATACAAAAACAGGCAGTTACAGAATGGTGCTAGACTAGGGCTAAGAACAAAGTCTACAGAGCACAAAGGAGGGTCAACTTTCACTGACTCGGAGATGTTAGATAGAGCTCTTCGGGAGAAGAAATATGTCCCAGAGAGCTGAAAGATGGGGAGCAGCGAGGCAGAAGAGAAGATGGATTGAATTCAGTACGGCTGCAGCTTGTTAACTGGCGGGGGATGAGCTAGGAAGCCTGGAAAGGTAAAGAGTGGGCAGGTCACCATGGTCTTAAGTGCCATAATAAGAATGACTGGTCAGAGAACTTTCACAGGTTCTTACATATACTTCAACTTCAACTTCATTATTGCTCTGGCAGAATAGAGTGAGAATCAGCAGATGTGGTCTCTACTTTTGATTCAGTCCCCCGTTGTCAGAGCTCAAAGCAAGTCACTTAACATCTTGGGCTTCATTTTTCTCATCAACGTAATGGAGATAGTGAGAAGTGTTCTGCCCACCTTCACGAATACCATGAAAATCTAATGAACTAATGTCACTCGGGAATACCTCTCAGTCTTTGGCCAAAATCCTGATCATCACTCCTTTCCTCCTACAAATTCTCAAACCCCTGACCCCCAGCTGTCACCACCCATTCTTCCTTCACTTTCCTTCTCTCCCCAAGCAAGCTGAAGAACAAGATGTCAACTCTAGACACCCTCACTTCTTATGCAGTGAGCATATTATACCTCTCATCCACCTCCCCTTTTTAATGATATGCATCTGCCAGTAGCTACAGAAAACCAAGTTGAGAGGCACCTGGCTGGCTCCATCAGTTAAGCATTTGCCTTCAGCTCAGGTAGTGATCCCAGGGTCCAGGGATCGAGCCCCATGTCCAGCTCCTTGCTTAGCGAGGAGCCTGCTTCTCTCTGTCCCTCTGCCTCCAGCTCTCCCTGCTTGGGCCTTCTCTTCTCGCTCTCTCTCGCTCTCTCTGTCAAATAAATAAAATAACATCATTTCGAGCCTTCAAGTACAGGGGAACCCCAGTTTTCTGTTTGTATGGGTGTGTTTGAAATCTGTGAAAACCAGACCATTCATTTGTCTAAATAGCTTTTGATCTACAAAGTAGGAAAGTGAGAATACAACCCTTCACTTCTTTCAGGGCAATGTCCATCCATGATTTCTGACTTTCTCTGTTTTTTTTTTTTTTTTTCTTCATTCCCACGTGTGTTCCTGTTCTGACTTTCAAAGGAATACAACACTTTACAAATCTTTATGGGAAGAATGAGATCTGGTCACCAAAATCACTTGCGACAAAATCTTTGCAGTTGCCTTCCCTGGAGACCTGACTCTGTTCCTCTGTGTATGTTCCACCTGATTCCCTTAGTCTCGTGCAGTTACTGACTGACAGCAGAGTGTGGGTTTCATATACTCAACTCTGCTGTAGGATCTGCTCATAGAACTGGCCTTCAAATTTAATCAGGGAGGCCTCAACTTTCTGGGCTTCTGTGGACGGTATTTCCGCCTTTTGCCTTGGTCACATTCATCTACAATCCAAAATATGTACTGTTTCTTTTGCAGATTCTTTGGATGGACATCTTTTATTTCTCTCATGGTATGCCTTTGACCCTTCTTTTTTGGACTGATTTATTTAATTCATTTTCCTTTCTGTTGCATGAGGCTTTTTCATGGCTGTCAGAGCAGAAGATTGTTAAAAACAATCTGGTGTTGTATCCTGCTCGAGAGAAAGCTTATTATTTTTAATGAAGGGCCACAGTTCTCCCCGCCAAACTCCCCACCAGATCAGAGTTCTCATTTGCCTTTTCCTTTGCCATCTGAAGGCTAGTTTCAGACACGTCGTGGTTCACTGGCCCCCTCAGTATCTCCAGAAGGTTCACATCCAGACTTAAAGGCTTCTGTTGGCAGCTCTGAATTATTTTTTGATCAATTGATTCAGCCCTCCTTTTATCTCATTTTTGAGACATTAATATCATCCCTAGATCAACCCCTGCCTAGATCTTCAAGTAATTCTCCAATTCTCACTCCCCTCTGTCATGTGTGTTTTCTGGAAGATGGTTGGTGTGGAAGTTTGCTCATATTTAAGATGTCTGTACTTGAATTCCAGAAGAATTCATGAACAACCCTCCCTCCTCTCTTGTGCCCTGTGGTGAAACACTTGAGTCATCATGCAGATGACAAGGTGGGGAGGAGCGGTCCCCTCTCCCAGGGGTGGGGCCAGTGAGGCCAGAAACTCTCCAGTCTTCTTGATAAGGTTTCTACATTCCCATCATGTGAACGGTTAAAACCACTCATTATCCTGAAATATCTAGGCACTTAGTGTTAATACCAAAGCTCCATTTCCCCTTCCAGAAAGCCTCCTGGAAGATTCCAGAAAGTTTTGTTGAAGTGCTAGGCCTACAGTCCTGATGGGGATTTTTAGAACACTGATAGAATAATTTAGTGCCAGACTGGAGATCCTCGATTTACTAATGAAGTGTAACTCTCCTGTAAATACCCCTAACTAAGGGTCAGGATGAGCTGATTTAAAAATGAGGAGACTGAGCTAGAAGATTTTTTTTTTAAGAAATGCAACTTAATAATTTTAAGCAGCAAGGTTGACTATAGGAGAGCCGAAAGTTGGGCCCAGTGTCTTCGAGAATGTGTTAAGTGCTTCTATAAATAGGTAAGAAACATTTGATAGTACAGAGATCGCTTGGACATATCTCTGGGTGCCCTACAAGCATTTAAAAATAGTGCATTTGGGCTTCTCTCTTAGGACAGAGGAAGATTTTCCGATCTTCCCTAGGCAGCTATCAACACACTTTCTCCGTTAAAGATCATCTAAAGCAGTGTTTTTCAAAGATTGATGACAGTCCACAGTAAGAAATTATTTTTTAAATAGTGACACTATCCACCTTATACATGAAACTGAAACAGGAATTTCATGGAATAGTACCCATCATTACTACATGAATGGCATATTGGTATCTGCTATTCTATGCTGACTATTCATTAAAAAGGAAAATAAAAAGCTGGCAAGACTTAAAATCAACTATATAACTCAAAAGCTATTAGTATAGCAGTTCTCAATCATAGCTAACATCAGAATTCTGTGAGGAGTTTTTTGGGGTTTTCTTTTGTGTTTTGTTTTTTGTTGTTGTTTTTGTTTTTGTTTGTTTGTTTTTAATATCAGTGCCGGCTCTTGACTCCAGACCCCAAAATCAGAACCTTTGGTGTGGGTAAGAGCAACGGTTATTTTTTTAAGCTTCTCATGTTCTCCTAACATGCAAGTAGGATTAAAAAAACATTGTTCTGATGGCTCTTGATCTTATGTTGAAAATGCTTGATCTAGAAATTTCAGTCCACATTACACTTACATTGAGTTCAGAGAACTCTGTGAAGTGTTTTTACAAGGGGAAAGAAACCAGAGTAATTATCTGACTACGTTGTGAGCTATTTGTGCTCATTATGGAAGTTTTATTTTGAATACAAGTGAGGAATCACTTTATTCTGTGCACTTAAATAAAGAAAATATGGGTTGATATGAATAATGCTGGACTCTTAATCAAAGTGGGGGAGGGGAAAAGCTCCAAGATATGAAACATATGTCTACAGATTATAGCTTGCATGTGATGTGCAAAATCATACCCCCACAACCTTAATCTATTCCACTTTTTGATTTGCCATGCTTTTGTGATATAGAACGAAGCCCTATTGGTTTGGAGAAGTTTAATCATATCAACATGACTGTATGTAAATTTGGCTCACTTAGCTCTGGTAGGCGGAACGGTGGTCCTTCTCTTCTTCCGTTACTTCACACTATGAGTTTCTGTGATTTTCTCTGATACATATTTACTTAAGAGCCTGCTTTGTTGCAAGAGAGATTTAAGGCAGCTTACAAAAACACAATATGGTAGGATAAGGAGAGAAAAGAGAGATGAGGGAGGTGGCGAAAGGAAAGGAGGAGGAGCAATGAGGTCAATACCAAGGGAAATGTCATGGGGAAACTCAGTGCAACAGGAGTGATATGTGTGCACAGAAGTCATGCTGGACGGAGGGGGCAGGGCGTAGACTATTTGCCAATTTCTTGGCATACCTGGTAATGTGCACACAGCAAAAGCGTCCAGTAGTCATTGGCTGCTTCTGAGTTCTGAGTATTTACTATGACTGTCAAGTGCCTCACTTTGCTCCATCATTTCACATTTTAATTCATCTGTAAATTGAGGATAATGATGGTGCATGGCAGCCCACCTCCTGGGGATAAGTATTTGTGCCATAATGTTTAAGTGAAATGTCTGGGAAAAAGTATTTAGCACAAGCCTTATTTTATCAGTCTAGAGGGCTTGCTTGCACCTTTCCAAAACAGGTGGGCAGGTACCTATAGAGATAGTGTCTTTCATCTTGGACAAAATAGATGCAAAGCAAGAGTGTTTCCCTGGACTGAGGCTAGAAAAGTGATTCCACACCAGGAGCACGGTATTTAACAAAATCAGTGATGTTGTAAACGAGGGCCCGGTTCCTTCTCAAATGGAATTTTACACATTCAGCAGCAAGGCCACTGGCCTACATTTCTTGGAGTGGGAGCATCCTCGAGAGGTCTGGCCTTTGAGGCCTGGAGTATAGGTAAGAGATTGATTTTATAGAGGGGAAAATGCTGTGCAGCAAGGCAATTTCCGAAACACAAGTTCCCTGCTCTTCATTGCATAAATCCCATTAAAGTGTTGCTGGAAATCATTGATAACTGTAATGACCATGGGCAATCCTACTTAAAACTGGCCTTAAATAATAGTTTCAAAAGAATCAGGAAGTACTTGGTAAAACCTTCGAATAGGACCCAAGGTGTAGTGGACAAAGCATTTTTGTCCCCGAAGACTCATGATAAAATACAGAAATGTGAGAAAATGACAAAGAATTTTTCTACTACACAAATGATCATTTGTCCAGACAGAAGAATCTGTGCCTTCATATGCAGCTCACTCCTCAATTTGGACATAACAAGGAAAAAAACTATATTCACTAAGGGTCCATTATATGGCTGGCAACACCCTACACACTTTGAAATTTTGTCCCATTTAATGGCATAGTAGTTCTTCACAGTAAAAATTGTCTTCATTTTACAGATAAAATAACTGAGTTTCGGAAAAGCTAAGCAACTTGTCACTGGCATGTAGGGTAGTCCCAAACAAAGATGGAATTTGAACATAGGTCTTACTGGGCTTCAATGTCCATAAGTGAATTTTCCCATGAACAAATCATATATAATCCCAGAACTTCCTAGTTCAAAATGTGGTCTCCAACACTAAGGAAAGTGAAGCCCTCTTCTTAGGATGTTCTAAAATAGAGAAAGGCAAACAATTTCTGCGAAGGACCAGAGAGTAAACATTCTCAGCTTCATAAACCATCCAATCTCTGTCATAGCTACTCAACTCTGTAGTTGTAGCATGAAAGCAGCCATATAGGATACTAAAATGAAGGGGTGTGGCTGTGTTTCAATAAAACTTTATTTATAAAAACAAGTGTTCATAAAAACAAGTGTCAAGCTGGATTTAGTCCAGGCGCCATAATTTTCAGACCCATGTGAAAAACATTTTGTTAAAACAATATGTCCTATTTTAAGACATACCCAATGAGGAGATACACTCAATAAGACAATCATTTCTGAGTGTGTCGAGGTAAGAAGAGTTAAACATTTGTATGAAGTCTCCAACCCATTGTCTTTCATTTTCATTGAGGCAATTTTTAAAAAATATTTTATTTATTTATTTGACACAGAAAGAGATCACAAGTAGGCAGAGAGGCAGGCAGAAAGAGAGTAAGGGAAGCAGGCTCTCCGTTGAGCAGAGAGCCCGACGGGGGCTCGATTCCAGGACCCTGGGATCAAGACCTGAGCCTAAGGCAGAGACTTGAACCCACTGAGCTACCCAGGCGCCCCAATTGAGGCAAATTTTTAATTATTTTACAGCAAACCATAAATATATTGCTTCTAAAAGAGAATATTTAATTTAAAATAAATTAGAATAACATTGCCATGGTTTATTTTTCTTTTTGTTTTGGAGAAATGTTTTATGCAATTTCCATAGAGAATGGTATTTGAATATCTATACACATACCAGCTTATAATTTCTAATTTCCTTTGTTTCCCCAAAACCCCAAGAAAAAATAAAAGTACTCTGTAATAAAACTGGTTGAGACTGGGTTTGTTTTCTGTTTCATTTTAAGATTGTATTTTGACATTTATGATAGGTCTTTGCTGAAATAATGCAGCAGAAAGAGCTATGAATATCAACCTGGAAACTCATTTGCAAACAGCAAGTAGAACCCACAACTGATCATCGAGCAAGAAAAGAGGGAGGGACGGAGGGTAGAGAGAAGGGCTCTCTGGTGGGTCTGAAGCAGGGAGATCAGATGACTTCTAGGATTCTCTGGCTCAGTTGGTAAGAGAATTGTATTTTCTAAACCAAACCCTTGTTTAATGGACAGCAAGTCTCCAAGGCGACCATTAGACCAGGGTACTTAGAAGATCCCTAACTGCAAATGCTGAGGAGAGTGGCCTCTACAGAATCATAGGCTGAAAGAGAAAAAGCAAATGAGAAAAACCTACATGCCATGTCTGGGCACCAGAGTTAGGAAGAGATTTACAGGTCAGCTTCACCAGCCTGGCTGGGCATGTGAAGAGTTAGAATAAGCAAAATCACTAGCAATAGTATTTCACTTTGTATTGGTTCTAAGAGGATTGAATATTCAAATCTTATCTTCCCAAATCAATATTATCTATTTCTGTACATCATTGTGGCTTCAGAATTTACAGTTTCAGGTAGGATATTAGGTTGATCCATTACCTGTCATTTTGATTTAGGGACACAGAAGCTGTGTGATTAAAATCACGGATTGTGGAGTAAAGCCTCACAGGTCCTGAATCCCAGGGCCAACCCTTACCAGCCTGGGAGTCGTGGGCATGTGATTTATGTTTTCTGTACTCAGTTTCCTCACCTGACCAATGGTCAAAGGGATATTCCCTACCTTATTAGATTGATATGGGGATGAAATGCATTAGTAAATTTATCCCCTCATCTATCCATCCATCACACTCATGCAAGACCTTGTTGGGCACAAGCACAGTTAAGGAGCCTCTTTTTAAGTACAGGTGACAGGATAATGATTAGTTAGATCACAAAGGACTTTTCAATACATGCTAAACAAATGCCTGGAAACAGAAGAGACCTGCAAAGATGCCAGGGAAGCCAGCGGTCTCCTTGGAAAGTCAATGCTTGAGCAGAACACTGTGAGAGATAGAACAGAACTCGGGGTGGCAAAGAAGTGTCTGGTTTCCACATAGAGGGAACCACTTGCCTGAGAGAAAAATGAATGTGTTCTTAACGTGATGTCCAGATGTCCTTCTAAACGTGATGTTTAGATGTCCCTCTAAACCTCAGATTGTTCCCCAGCCCTGTCTCCAGCACATCCCTCCCGAGGGTGGGACAAATTGCCTGGCTCTACCTCAGACCCCATATTCTCAATTTCTGGCTGTTCAGGGAATAACTATACTATAGAATATCATAGGGTGAAGGCTGTACCCCTCCTTCAGCCCCAAATCCTATCACATCCCTCAAACCTCACACCACTCAGTGTACCCTCTAGAAAGGCACTGTGGGCTGGCAGGGACAGTGCCCCAGATCCACAATGACCTAAAATGAATCACCGCTGTGTTCCTTCTCTCCTGCTTCTCAAAATCCATAAAACTGGCACAATGATGAGAGACAGTATGTCTTCCCTATGAGCTCACCTAGCCTGGCACAGGTGAATGTCATTTTTGATTCTGAACAATTATAATAAATGCCTTGAATGTGAGTGAGGAGCTTTCTGAAGAATGCTCAAAGTAACAGAGGCATTAGGGAGGGGGACGATCCCATATAGGGAAAGAGAAACCCCTTGGGCTCACATTAATTCACTGTTAATCTGTAAAACCAGTATCAGGCTCTAGAGTACATTTAAGACTCTTGACTCCATGAAATTAACCTCACCACCAATCATGAGTGAGTCGTTTCCCCAATCACAATCTTGTGAAATTAAGGAGACAGATAAAGAACTCCACTTCCCTGGAGAATTTGCTCTTGGATTTCAACTGAACCCCTCAAGTGAAGGGGGCCCTATAACTTTCATAATTGGGAAATAAAACTTCTTAGAGAGATTAAACCTTTTAATGCTTGCTGTGGCTACCTCACAGGCAGAAAACAATCTTTTCCTTGTTATATATAAATTCCCGATTCTCACTAGCTCTGGAAAAAGCTATGTATTTCATTGCATTTCACTTACATCTCAGGCAAGCTGGATATTGAAAGGGCACGAAGATTCTGACAGTACTCTAAATGAATGCATCGGTATTTCTGTAACTGAATGTTGAGGGTTTAATCTGCACTATGGTGCTGTCTAAAACCGGTAATAAAACAGAGGAATAATATGTCAAGATAAGATCCAAAGGACATATAATAGTGACATGTGCTACTCCATGACAAGGGCATAATGAAATGTACTGGGAAGAGAGTAGCCTCATAAAAAAGAAGCCATGAACTTTTTTCTGACAACTGGTCTCGAGCCAGAAATGGGAAAGATAACAATTCATCTTCCTCATTTCTTTTCAGTTTCTGGACCAAGTTTAAAGCTCAGTAATCCATTAGCAAGTTGTCACAGCAAGAGATGGAAGACATTTATAGTACACAGAATTTAGGCTCTCTGCCTGGTCCATATGACCCCTTACTTCCCTTCTCCCACATAGAGATGGTCACATTACACTGCTCCCACTCTGGTTCCTAGATAACTGGACCAGAGATGGAGAAGACCAGGAATATGGAATTAACACTGAGAGATCCTAGTTTAGCTTGTGCGGGTCTCTTGGACAGAGATATAGACATCATACTGTTAAGTACCATGTTTTACCTGTCACGTGAACTTAAAAACAAAAAACATTGTTATGAATTTCAGTGCATAAAAATTGCCTCACTTTGGAAGTACAAAATGACAATTTATTTTTCTTTAACTGAAAATGTTCCTGATTTGGAGCCACATTTATTTCTGATGCAAAATATTTAATCTCATCCCTTTCAGAAAACTTCAAAATTCTAACTGAGTGATATCTCAGATCATTCAGACATAAAACCTGGACAATCAAGATTTTCTCTCTGAGAGTTTTCTTCCTCTTGCTCTTTATTTAACATTGTTGGGATATTCACAAATGTCACCGAGGACAGTTGCCAGATAAGATAGAAAATATCCTACTCAATTTGAATTCTGTAAAAATTTCACATAAATTCATAACAACCAACAGTTTCAGTAAAAGTATATCCTGTGCAAAATTGGGGACATACTTATACTAAAATATTATCTGCTGTTTATCTGGTATTTGAACTTGACTGAGCATCCTGTATTTTACTTTGCCAGATCTGGCAACTCTATACTGAAGTTGGGGAGGGAACATCTGCTTCATCAGTGTGGTCACTGCTGTCCTTGTGCTGACCACCTGCCCCATCTCTAGCTCATCCACATATGATCTTTCCATCTCCCTGCTTAAATCTTAAGACCCGCCATGGTCTCTGGTTGAGCCGCCATGGTCTCTGGTTGTCTGATCACAGCCATGTTTCTTGATTTTTGCCCTTATTTCCAGACTCCCTTGTGTCTTCTTGTTTATGTTTAGTCAATTTGGAAAAGCTAGCTCCCTGCCAGCCACTCTGAAACTTACTGGGGGCTCTCTCAGGCACTCTCTCATTTTAATAAACCCCCTCCCATGCCTATTTAATTTCTACTTTCCAAACTGACATGAGGGGTAGGGGAGAGAAGAGGCTTCCCAACTCTCTGAGCCTCACCTAAAACCTGAGCCAAGAGAGGAAAGGACATTTATATCCTGTATTTACAGGGAAATTCTGTTCTTCCTTGGTTCTCTTGGGCCTGTACATTCATATTTAATACTTGATTCCTCTTTAAACCCTTTTCTCCCTGCCCCAATCCCTTAGGTCTGTTTATCTATTTGAGAAAGAAAATACAAACTAAAAATGGATTCTGGATGATAAGATATCCTTTCAAAAGTAACTTTTGAGTTGAAAAGGTAAAAATTTGTCACTCTTGATCTCTGCTTTCATTTTGATTATTTTCTGACTACAATAAACATTGGAATTTCATAACATATCTGAAGCTTTCAGCAAGTTAAAATCTCTTTCATTAACCATTCATGACTAGAAGAGGAAATCAACACTGCTATTATGGATTAATTGGAAAATAAATGAGAACACTCAAAAGAAAACTTAAGGAACTGAACGAAAACAGCCTTCAAATGTAAAATAACATTGCTAGAGAACAAAAATGTAAAGAAGCAGGAGAAAATAACAATTAAATAAACTTAATAAATATGAGAATTGAAAAATAAATGCAATTAGTCATTCCTTATGGAAAGAAGATAAATTAAATCAGGAAAAATGTTTTAAAAATTAAGACTTCTGGCAAATCTATAAGGCAAAAATTAAATGAAAATGACAAAAGGGTATTATATATTCTGCTCACATATTTGAAAATCTCAGTAAAATGTATGAAATATTTAAGAAAATATAAGTTTTTAAAATTGATCAGTAGAGTGGGAAATTCTAAATAAAAATGAAAAAAATAAACACTAGATCAATGAATTATCTCCCTCAAAATTTCTAACTATTTTTATACTGGCTTTTCTGAACATTTCTAAAAAGTGATGACCTCTGTGTTATTGTAATTATCCTAAAATGAAGACAGTTCAAAACGTACTCAAGAATACAATCCAACCAAGATCTCACACACACACACACAGATCAATCATACGTAGACAGAAGCAAAAATCGAAATATAAAATCCATCAAACATTAAAGCAAATTACTGCAATAAAATGAAGTAAATCAGTAATGTAGAAAATCTATTAAGGCATAGTTAACTTTGTTCAAGGAGTAAAATGATAGAACTACCTTATTTGATAATAAAAAAGAATATGGTATAATTCAGTACTCATCTGTATATTATTTCTCAAGAGGATTTATAAAGCATATATATTTTAAGTCACCTTTAATAAAATCACAGAGAAGACAAAAATGCCTTCTATTAACTGTTATTACTGAATATATCTTTGGAAATCCTATCGGTACATTACAATTACTGATAACTGATATGAAGACTACATATCAGAAAGAAAACAAAATTACAGTTGTATACTGATCTAATTCTATATTTAAAAAATATAAGAAAATATGTTTAAATTTCTTAGAATAATTAGAAATCTGGTAAAGTAGTTATAAATAAATAATTTAAAGTTTTCTTTTATAACAGAATTTGCAGTTAGAAGATTTTTAAAGATTCTATTTATATAATAATCAATATAAAAATTATTAAATAACCTTAATAATACAGCATATTTGAGTCCTCTATGGAAAAAAAAATCAAAATTCTGTGACATTAATTTTTTTCCGATCATACTGGAAAAAGTAGAAAGGGGTAGGTATGAAACTAGATTAGCCATGAATTGATCTTTATTGACATTATGCCATCAGTACCTAGGCATTCATCTCCACTCTTGGATATGTTTGAAATTTTCCCCAATCAAAATTTAAAGAAGAGGGACACCTGGGTGACTCTGCTGGTTAAGCCTCTGCCTTCAGCTCAGGTCATGATCCCAGGGTCCTGGAATCAAGTCCTGCATCGGTCTCCCTGCTCAGCATGGAGTCTGCTTCTCCCTCTGCCTCTGCCCCACCATTTGTGATCTTAATTTCTCTGTCAAATAAATAAATACAATCTTGAAAAAAAATTTCAATAATCTCTGCATGAAATAAAAAAAAATCTGAATAAATGGAAAGATATACCATGTTCCTGGCTAAAATTTTGCAAAGATGTTAAATCTAAAATTAATCCAAGGGGTTTAATATAATTCTAAATAAGGTTCCAGGGCATGGGGCATCTGGGTGGCTCAGTCGTTAAGCGTCTGCCTTTTGTTCAAGTCATGGTCCCTGGGTCCTGGGTTTGAGCACCACATCAGGCTTCCTGATCAAATAAATAAATAAAATCTTTTAAAAAAATCCCAGGGCAGAGTTTTTATATTAAAGAAAAATATTTCCAACATCCATTTGGAAGAATAAATAGACAAGAACAGGTCATTTTGTTAGAGAGTGAATGATGACCTGTCCACCTGGATGAAACATATTTTGAAGCTATGATAATTATATCATTATATAATTTACCAACTATTACATAGTTTGCCAATGTGGATCTGATGAACAATCAACAACAGTCTGATCCAAAGAATGGGTTCCTCCAAAAATGGAATCAAATTAGATCCTTGACTCATCCTATCTTTCAGACCCTTAATTGACATTTTCTATCCTCCAGTTTATCCACTGAGAGAATTCTGCGATTCCTTATGTTTTAAAGAATTTGTTTTGCTGAGTGAAATCAGTCAAGCAGAGAGAGTCAATTATCATATGGTTTCACTTATTTGTGGAGCATAACAAATAGCATGGAGGACATGGTGAGTTAGAAAGGAGAAGGGAGTTGGGGGAAATTGGAAGGGGAGGTGAACCATGAGAGACTATGGACTCTAAAAAACAATCTGAGGGGTTTGCAGTGGTGGGGGGTGGGTGGGAGGTTGGGGTACCAGGTGGTGGGTATTATAGAGGGCATGGAATGCATGGAGCACTCACTGGGTGTGGTGAAAAATTAATGAATACTGTTATGCTGAGAAAATAAATAAAAAATAAATTTAAAAAATAAATAAAGAAAGAATTTGTTTTCACCTGAGACAATTTCCTATTTCCCCTAGTTGATATGTAGGCTTTGTGCAACACTGGGTCTCACCTGCTGCTTCCAATGGCATTATTTGCTCTTATGAAAGTCTGGTTTCTCTGAAAATCTTTTTCTGGATATCAAGAGGCATTACATGTCAGGAAAAATTGTCAACAGAGTAGAAAAAATATATAGATGGCTGAATTGAGATTTACTAATATCACCCAGATGAAGAAGATAGTAACCCCAGCAAGTTTGGCTTCCCTATCTTTCCAACAAAGTCAATGATAACATAAGCAGTTACAATTACAAGGTGCTTAGATAGGATAGGGGAAAGAGATACTGTAAATCTGGCAATGTAAGAGAATTTTCTTAAAACCTGCTCTATACATCATCAATGCACACTTCTGAGCTGGACTTCAGATGCCTAATCAGCAGCTTCCATGATGACAGTAACCATCATTAAAGACGTATCCTCAAGACTCTATAAGCCTAACTGTCTCTGTTTCTTATATCAAAGAAGGGGTTAGGAATGGACAAAGAAAAGAAGATACTAGTTATAGAAGCAAAACAGATTAATCTACATCAGCAGAGATACAGTAATACATAATATTCAGCTATCTACAAATTTTAAATGATTTAAATTTGGCTAGTGGGTTACAAGTGGTTTTTATGTTCTTCATTACACTTGACTGTGCTATCATGATCATATATTTCTCTAAAAATGGAAAGAAGGGAGCCTTGATGGCACAGTCGGTTAAGTGTCTGCCTTTGGCACAGGTCATGATTCCAGAGTCACAGGATCAAGTCCCACGTCTGGCTCCCTGCTCAGTGAGGAGTCTGCTTCTCCCTCATGCCTTGCTTCCCACCACCCATCACCCCCCCCCACCGTCCCGGCTTGTACTCTCTTTCTCTCTGTCTTTTTAAAATCTTAAAAAGTATAACAAAATAAATAGATAGATAAATAAATAAATAAATAAAATGGAAAGAAAATATGAATATTATTTTAAGCCACCTCTGCTGCAACTAACTTTTCTAGACCAACCTTTTCAGCAGGGTTATTCTCTTACCTGATCTGCGTTCCCCAAACACCAGCCTTTTACTCCATTATAAAACTCTATTACATACATTACATATCATATTATAATCATTTGCTTGAGTCTGTTTCCCCTACTAGCCTTTGAGTTCACCTAGGGCAGGGATCATGTCTTACTCATCTAATGGATAAGATGCTGCACATATTTGCTGGTTGAATGAAACAATGAATAAGCTAACAGATGTCTATCCCTGCTGACACCTGATTATTAAAAACCTAAAGCCTGATTATTAAAACCAAAAGCACCTGACTCTTAGTTTTTTGGCACAGGTCACAATCTCAGGGTCATGGCCCGCAGGGGGTTCCATGCTCAGTGCAGAGTCTGCTTGTCCCTCTCCCTCTGCTCCTCCCTTCACTCGCAAGCCCTCTCTCTCTCTCTAAAATAAATAAATAAATAAAATCTTTTTAAAAATGAAAAAATAAAAAGCTAAAGCCTAGTATATATCAACTCTGGTAATAAAGGACGAGATAAGTTGGAAATGCTCCTGCTGTAGAAAACAGAATGTGCTTGAAACAGAACATAAAAACTGCATTTAATGAAAAGCATCACAGACCTGCACAAGACAGGAATAAACTACTGGGAGGTCCAAAGAGAGGAATGGAGCTCCATAAAGTCAGTCAGAAATGTCTCCACCCAAGGGAAAATTTCCGTCTGAGGAAGGAGGCTAAGGCAAGAACCAGAAGGGTGAGAAGTGAGGGAACAGAGACTGTGACCCCCAGGTGTGTGGATACCTGTTATGTTACCATTCCATCTCACCTTCTCATCATCTCACACTTCAAGTACTTCCAGGGAACAGTTCATAGGTGCTCAGTGTCACTAAGGGCAATTATTTTTCTTGTTCAGGATTCAAAGCTCTTTACCCTGAAATGGTGGTCTAGGGTATACTCTAGAGACCCAGAAAAATGTCAAGCCTTCTTTCTAGACTGCTGATTGTCCCAGATGCCCAGAAGAATGAAAATAAAATCTTCTCTCAGGGAAGATAACACCACTCTTCATTTTAAATTATTCCTAAAGATAATTTCTCAAACAAAATATTCAGCAAACCACCAAAAATTGTAAGGTGCCTCTCTAGACAATATGAAAGCCAGGAACCACAGATGTAGGAATCGACAGGAATAGCACTCAAGGGAATTTAGATATCAGAGTTTACAGAAGTAGACTGTAAATCTATGGTTACTATGTTCATGGACATAAAGGCTGATCTTGAAAATGTCAAGAAGAACCTAGAGGCACTATATACATGAAAAAAGGCTCAGTTAAAATAAAAGAACTAGAAAGACAATAAAAAAGTAAACACTGAATGGATGGCTTTGACAGTTTAGACAAAGCTGAAGGCAGCATTCATGAATTTTGAGATAGGTCATCAAAACTATCCATAACAAAGCATGAAAGGACACAATTAGGAAACCTACAAAATGCAGTAAGAAACAGAGGAAACAGGAGTTCCAGGCTGGCTCAGGCTGTGGAGCCTGTGAATCTTGATCTCAGGGTTGTGTGTTCAAGCCCTACATTGGCTATAGAGATTACTTAAAATAAAATCTTAAAACACACACACACACACACACACACAAAAGAACCAGTAAGAAGGTCTAATATACGTTTAATTGGAGTGCCAGAGAAAGAGAGAGAGGAGGCAGAGTTGATAATTAAATGGAGAGTTTTCAAAACTTAGGAAACCTATCAATCCCCAGGTAAAACAAGCCCAATGAAGTCAAAGCAAGATAAAACCAACAAAATACATGTTTAAAACATCACAGATAAATAGCAGAAACTTAAAGAAAGCTTGAAAATCTTAAGGGAAGCCAAAATAAAAAGTAATTTTATCATCAAAAAAATGACAGGGGCACCTGGCTTCTCAGTCGGAAGGGCGGATGACTCTTGATCTCCAGGTCATGAGTTCAAGCCCCATGTGGGATGTAAAGATTACTTAAATAAGTATTTATTTAATACTTATTTAAGTTAACTTTCTAACACTAAAAAGGAAAAAAAGGGGGGGACATTAAAGTGTAAAAGAAAATTACCAACAGAGTTCTATCTCCAGAAAAAATGAAATAAAGACATTTTCAAAGAAGCAAAGTCGAACAGAATATGCCACCTTTTGATCCACTAAGAAATTCCTAAATATGGTCTTCAAGAAGGAAAATTAGACCAGATGGAACCTCAGAGATGTAGCGAGCAATGAAGATATGTGCAAAAAAAGGTTCATAGCCACTTTTTGTAAAATACCCAAATGGAAATAACCCAAATGTCCATCAACAGTAAAAAGGATAAATAAATTGTGCTATGATCATACAGAATAGTATAAAACAGAGAAAACGAAGAATCATCATATTGTGTCAAAATATAGATGAGTCTTATGGACATGATGTAAATCTGAGCAACAGCAGCAACCGTGCCAAACCAAATATATATATATATATATATATATATATATATATACACACACACACACATACATTGCACGATTCCTTCAGAAGGCAAAAGTAAACTATACTATTTGAGGATCCACATTGCAGAGCAAAACTAAAAAGAAAAGCAAGAAAGTCAAGAATAGAAAGGAGCCCATGAGGGTTTTCTGGGTTTCTGGTTATGTTCTTTGTTGGAATCTGTATGGGAACTACTTGATTGTTCTTTTTACAACAATGAACTAAGCCATTTATTTATATCGTATGCACATTTTTGTAATTTTCTTATAGTTCGTACCAATTCATTGAAAAAAAAAAAAAAAAGACCAACATCTTCCAAACTCCCAAAAAAGCCCTCAGAAGAGAAGGTATTGACTTATTTTTGCAATTAACAAAACTCCCTAGATTCTAATTTCCCATCAGTATCATTATGGTTTAAGGGCAGGTATGTTTGCTGTGTGAATGTACGTATGTAAGTGCTTGCACACATGGTCGTACACACCTTGAATTTAAAGATACAGTGACTCTTTTACAGAGTTTCCATTTTCCTATTCAGCCTATAGTTTATTTCTTCATTATATGCCATTTACAATTTTCCTACAACTTAGGGTCTAAGTACAATTACTAAAAGCCTATATAAAATAAATCTACATTTACCACCACTGAATTACAAAATCAGAATAAATCTCATCACATGGACTCATACTGACAGTTTCAATTGTCATGGAAGAAAAACCTAGGAAAAAATTAACTCCCTGAAAGTTTTTGTCCTTGAAACAACAAAGCTGGAAAGCCTAATTAGGAATGTCAGGTATGTTTTTAGATATATTCCTTGGAAAACAACATACATGACAACTAGAATTGTACAAAGGAAAGCAAATAGAACAATTTATTCCAAGAAGTCATCATACCAGAGAGTAGAAATAGAAAAAAAATCTTGTTGCAATGAGTTCATAGTAAAATAAAGGGGAAAGGGCGGAAAAAAAAGGCAGATGCTTGGAATCCATTAAAAAATGCAAAAACCAACTTTTATCGACCTGAGGCAGATATAGCATGCTAATTATGGCAAGAATTTTTCCATTAGCTTCATTCCAGATTTCCTTTTTTGCCCTTACCCTATGTTTCTCATTTTTCTTAGATTTTAGCTTATGTAATTCTCCCAGATTATGAGACCCTAATCAGTTTTTTGTTGTTGTTGTTTTCAGGTAGGACAGAAAAAGAAAAAAAAAATCAATCTGTTAATAGAATCCTCCTTCTCGGGCATTTTCAACTGCTAGGACACAAAGGTAGAATTTTTTTTTCCTTTTTCATCATTTCTTAACGAATCTGCAGTCTTCTGTGATGATTGGCAGAGAGGCAAAAGTTGGGGTCCCCCACTGAAATGGGAGGGCTGCCATGAAGAATGAATTCTTTATCTGGAAGGATATCAGAGAGATTCCCACACTCTTAGGGTTCTCCAGAAATAGACAGGCAGAAGATATTAAATCCCATAGTGGGCAACACCCCAACTCATCTAAGTCAAACTGACGAAATTAATGTAGCTTACTCAGTAGGACCTGGTGGCAGTCACCCAAAGGTTTGAAGGAACTCAAGGATGAAATTGGGAAGCTGTTGGCCAAGATACTGGATCCAACATTACAAACAGCCACAACAAGCAAACCGGCAGATTGTGAATGTCATTGTCCATTAGAAAGGGTCAAGAGAGGACCCAGGGAACCTTAGAAAAGTATCTCTTCCGCTTGTCCAGTCGCCAATAAAGAACAGCATCATTAGACACTAAAACGAAAATAAGTCTTAAGGGAAAGACAATATGGTTTCTGAAAAAGGAAAGCGTGAGTCACTGATTTATTATTGGTCTCTGAGGCATGTAGATAAAAGGCCAAATGTTGGCACAGTTTAGAGTAAAGACATTTTTTAAAAGCCAGCATGAAATGGGATGTGAGGAGGTAATGGATATGGCAAACCATATGGATAAGACAAACAATTTCTACACCCTGTCCAATGTACCAGCAGGAAGGATACTTTTTAAGACTCGAAAGAGATCAGGATGTGACTATAAAGGGCACACTACTTCATCCTACAGGTAACACATTTAAAACACATGACCATGTGATGGTATTGGAAAAAGACACAAAGTAAGTTCACTTCAGGAAACATTTCACTGAGTATTGAGTGTCAGTTGTTCTAAGTAGGGTGACTACAGCAGTGAATAAGACCCCTTCTGCCCTCCTGGAGCTCAGTCTGCTACATACATGATTCCGAGAACCATGGGCTACATTCTACATTGAGACTTACACCAATTTATGACATGTTGGTAACTACTGATTGAAATCAGGTAGTACAACCACAATTATGCAGTAACTCATCGCTTGGAGCCACAGTGCACAGAGGAGTTAATATATTAGGCTATGTGAAACATAGATCTAGGAGCACCTGGGTGGCTCAGTGGGTTAAAGCTTCTGCCTTCAGCTCAGGTCATGATCCTAGGATGCTGGGATCGAGCACCACATCGGCTCTTTGCTTGCCATGGAGCCTGCTTCCTCATCTCTCTCTCTGCCTGTCTCTCTGTCTACTTGTGATCTCTGTCTGTCAAATAAATAAATAAAATCTTAAAAAAAAAGAAAGATACATAGATCTAAAAAAAACGCAAATCCTTTGTTAAAATTAATGACAATTTCAGTACCCACACAAAGACTCTAAAACCCAATATTACTGGTCTGTTTGGTGGGAAAAGACATAATGGATTTTGAAAATGTGCAATTCTAACATTAATTATTATATCCCTTTACTTCATGAAGAAGGAAAGCAGAGATGGAAACAGTGTTTGTCATGACTGATTAAACCACGTGAGGGTATTTTTGTTTTGGATGTGATACACATTGATACATGCATACGGACACATTTCCAAAAGCCTCCTGAAAAGAAAATCAACTTTGGTTTATTACAATTTAAAAAAAAAAAAAGACTTTAAAATGGAAAGGGCTAATGACCAACCATGTATTTGATGAATTCTGCCAGTTTTATGCAATCTTAACCCTGCTGAAAAATCTAAAACTTTTCTCCATTCAGCAAGAACATCTAAGACACACAGAATAATTTTGGCAGCCTCAAGCACGGGAGATTGATGTCTCTCCTACAAGTGAAATGCTCCTTTTTTCTAATCAGTTTTAAACACCTACCTTCCCCTTTTTCTGCTGCATTACCTAGGAGGCTGTCATTCCACAGAAGTTTATAATAATATGGGTGTACAGGGGAAGTGTGAGTGTTCTCTGGCATGAAAAGAAAAGAACTTTTTGACGATCGGATTGTTCGTATTTTCAAACCACCCAATAGCACTTCCATAGGAACTCCATGAAGAAAAACAAGAGCTAAAAAAGAAATCATCACAAAATCAGGCACAGTGTGTTCCAGTTTCTCTGATAAATCTACTTTCTCTCCTTTCTTTTCTTGCACAACTTTTTTTCAAATGACATAGAGTTATTGTCATTTGCAATATCAGTTACCACTCAGAATAAAAATATAAATGGGGCTGAAAACTCTGCCTTCTTATGGGGAACCGTACTGGGAAATGATGTTACACTTTCTTTTCTCATTTTCTCTCTGCATCACAGGACCTGACCTATAGTATACTTGTGGTGATTGTGTTGAATGAATTTTCTATCCTCTTTTTCCCACTAGTCCTCTCCTAATGAACAACTGGGACTATACATTCTGTGTCCTCTAGAATGGAGAAAAAAATTGCAGGCTTATGGGCCTCATATTTAAAACCTAGCCCAGAGTCGCATGTCAATACCTCTGTCTCAAGAAGATCCCTCAGAAGGAGCTATGTCAATAGATTAGATTAGAAGGAAAATGTTTATGTGTGCCTCTAAGTGTGGGTGTACAGATGTCTTGCCTGCTAAACTGACAAAGCTAAAAACCCCTGTGATGTCAGAGATGAACACACACGTACTCAGTCAGTGAGAAGGTCAACAGTATTTTAAGATTTACTAATTTACTTATGAGAGACAGAGGGAGAAGATGAGCAGGAGGGAGAGGCAGAGGGAGAGGGAAAGAGAGAATTGAAGCAGACTCCCCACTGAGCACGGATCCTGACGTGGGGTTCCATCCCCACATCCCTGAGATCATGATCTGAGCTGAAATCAAGAGTCGGCCCTTAACACACTGAGCCACCCAGGCGTGATGTAAGAGGTAATTTACAAGGAAAATTAGGAAATAAGTATAAAAAGGCATCATGAAACTGATCCTGGCTCTTCTATGTCTAGAAATTTACTATAAGGAAAGATATAGGATGTACATGAAGATTTAGTCTCAAAGATGGCAGCCAAATCTCTAATGGCCAAACATTAAAATGACATAATTGAGCACTTTCCTCGACAGCACATATCCTGAAACAATCTAATGGGTCAACAATAACAAGATACTCAAGTTAATTATAATATGCCAAAATGATAGACCACTACACAGCTATTAAAAATATATAGAATGGGACGCCTGAGTGGCTCAGTCTGCTAAGTGTCTCCCTTCGGCTCTGGTCATGATCCCAGGGTCCTGAGATCGAGTCCCTCATCAGACTCCTTGCTCCTGCTTCTCCCTCTGCCTGATGCTCCCCAGGCTTGTGGTCTCTTTTTCTTTCTGACAAATAAATACATAAAATCAGTTTTTTAAAAAAATGTATAGAATGCATATTGTTTAAACAAAAACCATTTGGTTAAACAAAAAGAGCGTGCTAAAAGCAAACTATGTTGTAATTTTTTTAGATTAGGTAGGTGCATATATATACATTTAAATGTATATATGCAGGAGAAAATATATAAAAGGGCATCTTCAGGTATCTGTATCCTGTCACTCTTTCTTAATTTTTCACCATATCTAAATTACTACTGAAATAAACATATAAAAATGGACATAAAAAAATCCACAGGATCAACACAGTCTATTAAAAAAAATTGTTCAGTGAAATCGTTCAGTGAAAAAGGAAGTGTCTATGAGTTAATATCGTGTGATAATGGTCAGTAGAAATGGAGAGGAAAATCTGTACTCAGAACGTCACCTGATTAGCAAGTTTCTCATTTTCATGTATCTGTTGTTGTTGTTTTTTTTAATAAAAATTCTTTCCAATAAACACTAAAAATTAAAAAACCAATACTGAGATTTCCCCCATCCGTGCAACTGATTCTTAGAATCCATTGCCTTTTCTTTTAGATCAAAGCACAAAATTGTCTTTGATCCAAAACAGCCATGTAGTGCCAGCATTTACATCTGAAGTCAACCTATTTATAATCACAGTGGGTTGTTTTTTTTTTTTTTAATAAACGTCTGATTTTCTTTTCATCCCTATGATGCACAGATGGCTAGTGAGAGTACAATCTGAGAGCAGGAGCTGTGTTTGTTTTGGTCGTAGTCTTCTTTACTGATACAGGACATTAAAAATGCAAACACCGCAGCTAGCCAATCAGGAAAACGGCATTGTGAATGTCAGGGCTTTGAGGGTACAAATTAGGGAATTAGTTTTTCCCTTAACAGAAGTATATTCACTAAGTAATTTGCTTTCTTTTAACTAGAGTTATCCCCTTCCATTAACTGGAGGAGTAGCTCCAAATTAAAACCACTATTCCTCAGTTACCGCTGCAGGCACACTCAGGCCCCGTGTTAGGACGGAGGCAACATAAACTCATCGGTTGTAATTTTCATCCTTGTTATCTCAAAGCTGTCAAAAGGAATAATTTGGGGTAGGGGAAAAACTGGGAACTCCCAGTTTCTGCTGACATGACGGCAAATATTTCTGAGGCTTTTCCATTCATTTATATGTTACATTTTTCAGTGAATTTTAATTTTGTGCTCATTCAGTGAATCCTTGCTAGGCACTGCAGATACAGCGGCAAATACGATGGCATAGTCCCTGTCCTCATAAAGCTTGTGTTCTAGAGGGAAGGGAAGTTAATACATGAGAAATCATAACGATGAATCCTGATGGGCACTTAGGGAAAGGGCATGAGGTTTGAGAAAGAATAATGAGGAGATGCCAGTCCAGCTGGAGAGTCTGGGATCTCTTCCTTAAGGAGTGGCATTTCCCCTTTAACACAAAGGGTGACAGTCTTGCACACTCCTCATAATACTCTTCCCTCAAAGAATATTTCATTAGTGACACTCTTTCCTGATCTTCCTCCTATCTCCCCGGCCATTCCAACCTCAGCTTTCACAGACTCTGAAGTTCCTCGGGGCTAGGTTCTATACCCTCTTCTCTTCTCACTCCCAAGGTCCTCCCAAGGCAATCCATTCGACCTCTAGGACCCTGGAGAACATCTATGTGTCAGCCACTCCCAAAAAGCTTCTCCAGCCCAGATCACTTTTTCTAGCTCTGGATCTATGTGTCAACTGCCTACTTGAACCCTTCACTTGAAAACTTCATAGGAATCCCAGATTTGATGATAGCCAATGCTAAAATCAAGACATTTCACTCTCAAGTCTTCTCCTCCTCCAGCAATCTCCATCTGCCTACACACAAACGTTCACCATATCAGTAAGTTGCCGTATCACTAAGCAGGGAGTCAACTATGACACTTGCTTCTTCCTCATCTCCCACATATAACTGGTAATGCAGCCCTGTCTAGTGGCTTGGTAAAGCAGAGCTTGAATTTCATCACAGTTTTCCAACTCCCCTGCCATCATCTCTTGCTTGGATGCTGCCAGCTTCTTCTGACTCTTGCATCCATTCCTGCCCACCTCCATTTCTTTGTCTTAAATAAAAATCTTTTCAGATAACTCCCTGGTTTTAAAATTCTTTCTTTGTCCTGAAGATCAAGGCTAAAATCACTAAAATGGTGAAGACTCCACTTCACCATCCACTGTTCCATCCACTGCCTCGTCTCATGTCAGTCTTAGCATTATTCTTTGGGCTTTGGCTACAATAGATTTTTTTTGGTTTCTAAAATGAAGAGGATCTTCCTGGGGATGCCTGGGTGTCTGAGTCAATTAAGCATCTGCCTTCAACTCAAGTCATGAGCTCAGGGTCCTGGGATTGAACCCTGCATCGGGCTCCCTGCTCAGCAGGAAACCTGCTTGTCCCTCTGCTCCTCCCCCTCTTCATGTGTTCTCTCTCTCTCTCAAGTAAATAAAATCTTTAAAAACAAAAATAAAATAAAACAAAATGATAAGGACCTTCCTTCCTTAAAAACTTGATCCACATTGTTTCTTCTACCTGAAATATCTCGGGTCTCCCTGCTCTGTTTTCTCTGAGTCCCACACTCTTTTCTCTATCAGCTAGGAGTGCAGTTGGCTGCAAGAGACAGATTACCCAATGGAAGTGGTTTCAGCAATAATGACATTTAATGACCTCATACCACAGAATGTTTACAACTCATCACTTCCAAGATTCATGCAACATTTCAAAATCTTTATTCAAGGCCATGACTTGTCCCCTTTCTGTTCTGCCATTCTGTGCACATTCACCTTTTATTTTTTTATTTTTTATTTTTTATTTTTTACATTTTATTTATTTGACAGAGAGAAATCACAACTAGGCAGAGAGGCAGGCAGAGAGAGAAGGAAGCAGGCTCCCCGCTGAGCAGAGAGCCCGATGCAAGGCTCGATCCCAGGACCCTGGGACCATGACCTGAGCTGAAGGCAGAGGCTTTAACCCACTGAGCCACCCAGGTGCCCCTCACATTCACCTTTTAATTTAGGGTCATCATATTGTGGTTGCTCAGTGGCTATCAGAGCCCTGGGCCTCATGCTCTGAATCAACCACATTCAAGGCAGAAGTAAGGGAAAGGATGCTCTCCTCTTGTGTGTATCACCTCTAGCTGCAAGTAACACCTTTCTCAAGATCCTCTTCACATTTCCTCTACAATGTACCGACCGTAACTGTGTCATTTGGTGGCTCCCAGTACAAGGGAGGGAGAAGGGATGGAGATCGGAATGGCTACAGAATACGTGATGAACAGCGTCTGACACATTCCTCAAACCACTTATCAAAATAATAATTAAGTAGGAACATTTTGTTCTTTGTGTCCTCTGTAAGATTATGAGCTCTTTGACTACAGGGAATGTGTCTGTTTCATAAGCCCAGAATTAGCACAGCACCTGGCCTACACAGGAAGTCAGTTAGTGTTGCTTGAATGATGAATGAATGAGTGTGAAAGAGAACAGAGACAGAAAACTGCCAGTGCAAAACTTCTTAAGCTGATTGTAATATCTCACCTCTCATGGTTCAGCTCCCCATTCCAATTAATTTTAAAACAATCTTTTATTTAAAGAAAAATGGTAACTTTTAAAAGTGTTCAGTCCTTTGCATGATGCATAGAAAACTTCTTAACTCTGCCATGTGAGTTGACATGGATATTGTTTTTATTGAGATCCAGGAATGAATACTTTTAAAAAAATAAAATTATCACCCCTATAATAGAGTTAGATGATCCAGAAAATTTTGAATTGTCTCAAGTACATAAGTGCAAATCAATTCTTGGCAAAATCACTCAAATATCATTTGACAAGAAAAACGTATAAAAGCTAGAACGTTATTTAAAAGAATAGTCATAAAACTTGGGGTCTGAATTTTCCAACACATCCTTATCCTTACCAACAGATAAGGATGTCATTCAGATCAACCAACTGGGGAGAAGGCAGATGTCGAATGCTGGCTCATAAGGGATACTTGACATATTTTTGTTCTTATATCTAGAGCAAGGGAAATCCTGGGTTTATTCCTAACTCTGTCATGTCCTAAATACGTTGAGTACTGATACGTTGAAGATGTTCCTTGGTTCACACATGATACAGTAATCCTAAACTACCTTTCCATTATAAAATGAAGTCATAACTTAAGGAATTAAGTGCAAAAACGTGAAATGATGTTGAATATAGCCAACAGTAGCCAACCTCATAAAATATTAGGGAATCAATTTCTAGTTCCCAAAGTGTCTCTATCTCTAAATGCAGAATCTGTTCATAGTTTCTGATGGATCCTGAAGGGGAAGAAGAAATGTTTCTTTGTCCTAGGTTCTCCTATCTGGACTAAGAATTAATTTATGTGAAGACAGATTAACAGGGAAAAAAAAAGAAGTTAAAGTTTTATGATGTGCACATGGAGCCCAAATAATGAGACTGAGACCCCAAAAAATGACCAAGGCAGTTTTTATACATTTCAGACAGCAAGACAGTAAGTTTGTGAGGAGTGGACAGGGTAAAGAAAACAGATGTTTGAGAGCTTTAATTAGTAAGGAATTCTAAGCAGAATTTGGGCTGAGGTAGTGATTAGTAAAAAAGTAACAGCTTTGTTTCTACAGCTCTCTTGGCTTTCAAGCTCCTGTCCCTGATGGTAGGATGTGTTCCTACTTCTTACTACAGGAAGGGTACCTTTTATATGGGACATTTGTTTCTGGCTTCCAGGAGGACAGAGGGGGCCCGAAGGTCCTCGCACTAGCTAATTCCCATTCAAAGTAATCATTGTGCCTTTGGAGTACATTTTGGATGGCCTGCCCTTGGTCCCTACAGTATTCCCTTTGGACATCTCAAAACACAAAGGGCTCCGGCCTACAAATGCCACAATTCATTTTAAAGAGAGTTGTAACTATCTGCACATGTAAGACTAGGTTTTAATTTTAAATATGGCTTTCATTTGAAATAAAATTCCTTAAAAAGAGAAAATGACTTTAGCATTGGCAAAGGGAGTCCCCTAAGAAGAAAATGTAAACAGATGGCTGAGAAAAATCACCCACATGCTGCACACATATCTTGAGGAGGCATTTCTAAGAATGAAGTGGCACTTCCCAGCCTGGGCCACTTCCCACAAGAATCCTTATTTTACCCAGAAAAAAAACACGAGTTTGATACCTGTGGCCAGGAGGAAACTCAGCAACTCCTTCCCACTTCCCCACCGTGATCCAGACTGGTTTCCAAACTCCCCACAACGTTCCCAAAGAAGCTAATAAATCCGTGTTCGGCGGTCAGCCCCGAGCTAACATATTCCTCTATAAATGTGCTGTTAAGCCCTAGCTAAGCATATTAGGCATTCAATTTAATGTATGACACACATCTGTTCCACTTTCTCAGCAAGCAGAAGTTTCAAGATAACTTAAATCCCAGACTTAATCAAGGAGAACAAAATCTTGGCAATGTTTAAAACTGAGGTTTAAAATATAATCCAAATGAGGGCAAGAGAGACCATTTTGCTGTAACTAATGAGGTTATATAATACCGAGATCTAATCCACAAAATCACCTGAGCAGAAACACTAGATTTTTTTTTTTTAATCTGAGTCTATTTATTTTTCCTTTCCATGCCACCAACATTTACCAAAGACCTTCATCTATATCGGTCCAAAAGCATCAAAATGTAAGCAAAAGCAAGCCCTCTGCAAACACGGTAGTTTAACCCCCTCAGAAGCCCAAAGGCCAGAAGAGGAAAACTTACAGATTTGTCTTTTACGAGGAGAGCGCAGCACTGAATTCCGGCCATCAGCATCTTGTGGGGGTTCCAGGCCACGGAGTCAGCTCTGTTACGCAAAAGAAAAAGTACACGGGAAGGAGGGAACTTAACGAGCTTCCACTGGAGGAAAAATTACTTTCCTTAGCAGCACACAATTCAAGCGCTCAACTAGATTGCTGATTTGAGTTCTTTGGGGAGCTTGGAGTTTTCAAGTAGAACAGTCACTTCATCTCTGGGTTGTCACAATGTCACTTAAGTATGCAAGACCCAGAGAGTTTCCCTTGTCTAAATAAGAGGTGCTGGGCCCCAAAACAGTTACCTGTGGATGCCCTGCAGAAGCTTCCGGTACTTTCTGGACATCAAAGCTGAGCCACCCCAAGAAGCCTGTTGAGATATTTACATAAATGCAACAATGTTATTTCAATGTTATGTATTCCCCAGTTCATTGTCATAGAAAACTCTGAGGGACAACCTTAATACTTTGTTGTAAGCCCAGGTTAAGCCATGAAAACTCCAAACACTTGTGCTCACTGCCTCTCACTTAGGGCCAACAGAGCCTCATCACAGTAGATGGCCTCCCACAGACCCTTAGGATTTAAATTCACACAGCATAAAGAAATTGGTATATTAGCCTGTTGGCTGGTGTGTGGACAAAAAAGTAACTTGAAAGACACAGTCCATTCCTTCTCCAATCTAGAATCCGAAATAGACAATCTCCTTCGTTTTTATTTTCAGTGTCATTATTGAAACATCGCTGACATACCATCTTCTATTAGTTTCAAATGTACAACATAGTAATTTGACACTTCTGTACATTACCGCGGGCTCACCAAGATAAGTGTAGTCACCATCTGTCACCATAGATCGTCAGTACAATATTATTGACTATAGTCAATATGCTGTACTCTGCATCTCTGTGATTTATTTTATAATAGGAATTCTGTGCCTCTTAATCCCTTTCGCATATTTCACCTCCCTGCACCCACCTGTGTGGCAACCACCAGTTTGTTCTCTGTATTTGAGAATAAAATAGACAATATCCTTTGCAAGCTGGCTGTCACTCTTGCAGACACAACGTGCAAATGCTGATAGCGAGGCATGGGCTGGGGGGTGGCCTTCTGAATAATGAATGAGCACATGCTTGACAGGGTGGATAGAGGGGTACAGAGGAACTCCTGGCCCATGAGGAAGGGCCTAGATGGATCCTATTAATTGGATCTTTTCAGCCAAATAGCTTTCAGAAATATTCGCAAATCAAAAATCTAAGAATGAGAGAAAAGAAGCCTGGGACTTGGGGAAGATGTCCACTGGAGACTTACACATTACGAAGAAAAGACAAAATGGCTGAGAATAGGAAATGCAAGGAAACCCCACTGTCGGGAAGTCTGGAGGGAAGGGAGGGGGATTCAGTGTGAGTCATAAGGAAGTCAGACTGGTCCTTGCAATTGAGCAGACTTCTAAGTTTCATTCTGTAGGGCCAGGAAGGGTGATGGCTGTGAGGGGATATGAGGGGACCAGCTTGGGCTGTGTTGAACACCTCTACGGTTATTGAGCCCCTACAATGTTACAATGTTACATTGGGAATGGAACCATTATTACCTCAAATTTTTGGTAGAAAAACTAACGTTCAAAGGTGGAAGCTGACTTGTCTGAGGTCTCACAGGCATTAAGTATTAGATCTGGGAGCCAAAGCCCATTCCTGCTTCAGGATAACATCATAGCTTAGGGCCACATGGTACAATGCAGCATGGGAGCTGAGGGTGACGGAAAGAGAAGAGCTCAGGAGTCTCACACACCACACTCTCACACCTTCCCTTCTCCTGCACCACCTTCTGCCTCCTCTTCCTCCCAAAAAAGCAAACAAATGCTCCCAATGCTAGTGCATGGAAGCTTTTCCAAATCATGTCAACTCTTTCGAGGCATTAGCTCCCTAGTTTAGAGGAGCTTGGCAGGTCAGCTCCATCACAGACTTAGTCCTCAAAAGAGCAAACCAATTACCCAAATGTTGAAGAATCGAGGTTTTTCACCTCAGGGAGGGCCGTCATTTATGGAGCTATGACTACCTGTTAGGCACCACACTTACCAGTTTACTTAACATATTTCTCTTTAATTCGTTAGTTAAGAAATAAATCAGGGGCTCCCGGGTGGCTCAGTGGGTTAAAGTCACTGCCTCTAAAAAACAGTCTGAGGGTTTTGAAGGGGCGGGGGGGTGGGAGCTTGGGGGAACCAGGTGGTGGGTATTAGAGAGGGCACAGACTGCATGGAGCACTGGGTGTGGTGCAAAACAATGAATACTGTTACGCTGAAAAGAAATTTAAAAAGAAAATACATGATTAAAAAAAAAAAAAAAAGCTGCTGCCTTCAGCTCAGGTCATGATCGCAGGATGCTGGGATCAAGCCCAGCATCCAGCTCTCTGCTCAGCAGGGAGCCTGCTTCCTTTCCTCTCTCTGCCTGCCTCTCTGCCTACTTGTGATCTCTGTCTGTCAAATAAAGAAATAAAATCTTTAAAAAGAAAAAAGAAAAAAAGAAAGAAATCATAAGCCCAGTCCACACAAGGAAGTGGAAGCAAGGGTGGAATCGAGATCTAGCAGCTTCTAAAGCCCCCAACTTTAAATACAGTGTTTGCTACCTCCCCTGGGACTTGGAAGAAGAGTGCCTGAGGCACATCAGGACACTCCCCTGGGAGCACCAAGCTTTGCAGCAGCCACAGCCTCTGCCTCAGAGAAGAGCAGGACCAGCCAGAGCATTCTAGTCTGAGGCAGAGGCTGAAGTAACATCTGCCCTCCCAGAGAAAAAGAAAACTAAAGTTCTCCTTATGTAATTGTGTAAATATGCATTGTAATTAACCAAATATAAGACACCATCCAATGGAAGAGTCACCATTTTAGTGTACCCCAAAGAAAGAAAAAAAAAACATCAACATACCACCTTCAGCTATGTTAAAATGTAAACAAAATCCGTATATCTTAGATTTAATAAAATGTTTACTATGCAGGGCAACTCAGTTTTATGAAATATCCATGAGGATCAGTAACCATAATTACATTTAAAAAAAAAACAAAGTAGATGCCAGTTTTTTAAAGGATTTTTAAAGTATTTTATAGAAAATTTCAAGCAGGCCAGGTAACTACTGCAATTTTGTTGGTTTTTTTAAATTTATTTTTTATTTATTTTCAGCATAACAGTATTCGTTATTTTTTTCACCACACCCAGTGCTCCATGCAAGCTGTGCCCTCTATAATACCCACCACCTGGTACCCCAACCTCCCACCCATCCGCCACTTCAAACCCCTCAGACTGTTTTTCAGAGTCCATAGTCTCTCATGGTTCACCTCCCCTTCCAATTTCCCCCTACTCCCTTATCCTAACTCCCCATGTCCTCCATGCTATTTGTTATGCTTCACAAATAAGTGAAACCATATGATAATTGACTCTCTCTGCTTGACTGATTTCACTCAGCATAATCTCTTCCAGTCCCGTCCATGTTGCTACAAAAGTTGGGTATTCATCCTTTCTGATGGAGGCATAATACTCCATAGTGTATATGGACCACATCTTCTTTATCCATTCGTCCGTTGAAGGACATCTTGAATTCCTCAAACTCAACACACACAAAACAGACAAGCATATCAAAAAATGGGCAGAAGATATGAACAGAGACTTCTCCATTGAAGACATACAAATGGCTATCAGACACATGAAAAAATGTTCATCATCACTAGCCATCAGGGAGATTCAAATTAAAACTACATTGAGATATCACCTTACACCAGTTAGAATGGCTAAAATTAACAAGACAGGAAACAACATGTGTTGGAGGGGATGTGGAGAAAGGGGAACCCTCTTACACTGTTGGTGGGAATGCAAGTGGGTGCAGCCTCTTTGGAGAACAGTGTGGAGATGCCTCAAGAAATTAAAAATAGAGCTTCCCTATGACCCTGCAATTGCACTACTGGGTATTTACCCCAAAGATACAGATGTAGTGAAAAAAAGGTCCATCTGGTAGTGAAAAAAAGGTCCATCTGTACCCCAATGTTTATAGCAGCAATGGCCACAGTCGCCAAACTGTGGAATTTTGTTGATTTTTATCTTCCAAGTTAATAAACTATATGTAGTATATGATGTTTCTTCAAGATAAGCTACATACCCCTTTATCAAATGTTATCAGCAGGTTCAATATTATTATTATAATAATATAATGTAGTACTACCTTATATCCAGCCTGTAATATTAAAGCATGAGTGAATATTACCTCAATGCGAGAGCTAATTTCTTCACCAGGTAAGCTAAACTGTTGTCCAATTTTGTCTAATACTACTAGATGCCTACTGTGTGCAAATCTTAATAATTTGTGTGGCTTAAACATTTCCTTATATAAGTGTTTCCTTCAAAAATTCCACTTTCAGTTTTTTTTTTAAAGAAAATCTAAGGAGGTTTTCATTCATACTTCTAAGTTACAATTCTCTCTGAGCCTCTCTTAAGTCTCTTAATCTCACTCCCAATTTAGAAACTACTGTACTTGGTCTGCTTTGCATAAACTATATAATCCATATTTGATGTTTCTTTTATGAGAATGGAATTTTTCAGTACAACTGCTGATAGATTTGATTTTTCCTCCTTATTTCCACAGTCACAAAGTACTCACTTCATATTATCTTTTAGGACATAATGTATTATTATGCTCCGAAGTCTATAAAAATCAATAAGATAAAAGTTGAAATGTGAACAGATACAAATGCTACAATCCCATTTAAAGTCACAAATAATCTACCTGAAGGATTGCCACTGGCATACTAATAGAGCCTGTAACTCGAGGGAGCTTTATATCATGGCGGCTTTTACCGAGTATTAGCATATGCTTAATGAGAGCCTTGAGCTGCTGAAAAATTCTCTCTGTAACACACTTTACTTTGAAAGCATAAGATCATACAAACTATAAAAGTATGTGCAGGTATATACCCCAAGTGTCGTTACCTTCCGTTCAAAAAGTCAAAAATAGTGTTCTTTTTTTTCTGCTAAGGAGGCTATGAATCTCTCACTTACCAGAAGAAAGTTCCCTATACTGTCAACCGTCCCTTCTAGTGGGTTGAATCAAACTAATTAATTCCTGGTTTTACCAAAAGAAAAGAAAGAAAGAAAGAAAAAAAAACCCAAAAGCTCAGTAAGTATTCATAACAGTCTGAATGCAAATTTTTATCTCTAGATGAGTAGAACTTGAATACTTACCTTTAATTAAGGAAAAAATTATTATGAACCACCCCAGGACTTACAAAATTAATTAAGAAAAAAAAGCCAATTCTTAAAGTCAGAAAATTATGAAGAATGTAAGTTATCCCGATGTCCCTCAAATAATTATTTATCATGGATCCAGATAAAACCTGCTTTAATTATAACAGGCAATTATATAATGCAGCTGTTTGCATTTTCCAGCTGATTGGAATCATGTAACGTCAGAGCTAGAAGACTTTATAGACCACATCAGCCACTCCTCTCTGTAAGTGAAATGAAAGCCTGAAGAGCTAAAGTTGCAATGAAGAAGAGGCCAATTGGAGCCCAAAGTCAAGGTCTCTTGATTTTGTAGTTCAGTGTGTCCCTGCCGCAATGACAGTAGATTCAAGGGACCAAAGAGAATGGTTCACGGGAGAAGAGGAAATAAAATGGAATCTGGAGAACAAAACCAAAATTTACACTAAGACTTGGGATCTTCTTCTTGATTACCTTATGGAAAATGGCAGATTTATTTCCCTTGATTAGAAATACACGCTTAAATAAAAGTAGCCAGGGACCTCATGTCTAGTTTCTGAGAACACAAAGGACTTCCCAGTAAAGCTACAAACAGACTAGAAGGTTAAACCAAAGCGTACATAAAAATGCACTTACGTCCACATGAAGCCAGAGGCCATGTCTCTCACAGATGTCTGCTATTTCATCCAGAGGATCAAAGGCTCCCAGAACAGTTGTACCAGACGTGGCACAGACGAGAAATGGAGCTGCTCCCTGTGAGGAGGACACGCACACAAGAACCATCTCCATTAGCACTAAGTTTGTCCTGTAATAGGTGGATGAACATAACAGTTAAGCAACCAGAAGTTTATCTGGTTCCTTTGGAGGTAATGACTCAGATAGGGTGTTTTTCAGCTTCTCCACAATATGGTTGCTTGTCCATTCCAAGATGTCAAGGAAACCTAGACAATGCTGTGACAACAAGAGTCCTTTGTCCCAACTCCATATGCACTGTTAACTGGTTTTACTGTCATTTTCTTCCCGAAGTGTTTTCTGTTCTTTATATTTCCCACATACAAAGTGAGTAACTTCCGCTGCAATGAAAAAATGGCCTTCTGTGTGATTCCTACCTCCTTTTGGGGGTGATTCACCGAGGCCTGAGTGCCAGCATTGTTACACCTCTGCGAAATAAAAGTAAGGATGATCCGAAAATAAACAGCTCCAGGTGCAAACCGTGGAGGCCTGTTTGCCTGTCTCCTTTTCAGGTAAGTGCAGTTACAAAACAAAGACAGTGATAAGTTCAAATTGCCATTAAACTGGGATAGTGTAACCTCATTGGGATACACTCTGCAAAATGATGCCCCAACAGAGAAATCCATTAGAATGTTCTAGAAAAGAGAACCTGCATCACTCCTACCATGATTCTGCCTCTTCACACAGCTGATGGCTACAGCTTGTAAAGTGCTCAGGTGCCAGAGGGCAATGGAGGTGAAGGGTGGGGGAGAAGGGAGACTGTGGGAACACACAGAGGTGGACGGTAATTCCAGCCAAGCTAGCCAAGCACCTTGGCCCCGTAAGGAACTTTATAGCAGCCAGGTAGATGGAAGTACATGAGATTGCTTGCCCACAGAATTGCCCCAGGCTGTCAGCAAAGATGCATTGCTCACCACGGAAGTGCCTTGGAGCGACTATTTGCAGACAATGTAGAGGTGGGGGAAGGGACAAGAATCCTAAGACTCTAGAGCCCTTGAGGACTAAGTGACAAGAACGTTCCCTGCCTATAAAAGTCATTTTACCTTCCATTTAAGATGGAGTCATTTTGTTCTCTCAGTTTTATTTTAAAACGCAGTTGTTCTTGCAATATATTTTTATGTCCCATTTAATGCCAGGAGTTATTCCTTTTGAACCAGACTCCTTCCCATTCAGCTGACCTTTGACAAAAAGAAGTTATTTCTCAGTGGAAAGTGGGACAGAGCAAAGATACTTGGGCCCCATCTTTAAATCAAGATGCATAGGAAACAAAGCAACAGTACCCAATGAATCCATTTGCCTTCTGGGGAGATGGTTGTGACCTATGGAATCCAGTCCACGGGGACCTGTTAGAGCAGGGCCAGTGGGTGGGTAGAGCTCCTGGGGAACCACCCGCTTTGGGAATTCTTCCCTGTACTCAACTGTCCACAGATTACATCTTTATCATGCAAGCGACCAAAATAAAATGAGACCGGATTTACATCAATCATGAAAAGGAAGAGAAAAAGCAATTTCCTAAAAACATGGAAGGTGTCTTTAATGTTTGGACTGTTCCTCGTAAACGATGTGACACCTTGGCGGTAGTGAGAAAATAGTTTTGCAAGCTATTATAGCTTATTAATGAGTTTTCCTCACCTTTTTAACAATCTAGCTATAAATATCAGGCCTCAGAAATCAAACTTTTGCGATTTGGATTTAACCTTCCACATTTTTTTTTTCCTTTTTCGTATCTCCTGCTATTAATGAGAAAAATCAGGTGGAAACAGTATTGATTGTGGGCTGCTGATGAACTGTATTCCCCAAGAAAGTTTGTCATCTGAAACGCTCATACACAAAAGTGCTTTCAAATATTCAGTGGTTATACGAGTCTGATCTTTTCATGAGATCTTTAGAATCTCTGAAGCTTCCGTGGTTTTCACCATCTTTGGAATGGCATCAAGTAAAGGTCACTACTCAACAGATTTTTAATGGATTGCGCTGGGCCAGGGAACTGAATCACAGCAGAAAAAAAAAATTGATGTACTATCCCCACATCTATAACAATATGAGTTCAAAGCTTGAAACAAAAGATCTAGGTCTGAATCTACTGAAAAACAAAATAAAACAAAAACAAAAAACAGAAAACCAAAAAACAAAACTTAATCACCAGGTATTATGTCAGTACGGATGCAAGATCTGTCCTTGGAAAATCCAGGTTCAAGTTTTAACTAACTTGAAAGAACACTGAGGAGACATACCAACTCTCACTCCATGGCCCTACTTTTAAATGTGCCTAGAGAAATTTTTACTTTTTCAAAACTTCTCTTTTCAAGTTCTCAACTTCAGGATATGTCAGTTTCATGGTCTTTCATTGTCAAAACAAACAAAAATTTGAACAATGAAAATAATAATGACTGCAGCAGAATAAAACATCAAATATG
The DNA here is from genome assembly GCF_020171115.1 of Neogale vison. NCBI lineage: Eukaryota > Metazoa > Chordata > Mammalia > Carnivora > Mustelidae > Neogale > Neogale vison. The sequence continues at coordinate 153,628,606 of NC_058096.1, forward strand.
CTAGATTATCCCTAATGATTCTAAAAAAGAAAAATGGTTTTGGCTATCTTTAGGAGATGCTAGGCAACTAACACACTATTCTGAAAACTGGTACACAAGGGGAAAGAATCAAACATTTATCCTGCCCTGGTTGTGCAAACATTTTCCCTAGGGAAACCAAGTAAGAATGAGGGAAGCTTTTCCTTTATGGTTGTAAGCCTACCAATAAATGAAGGAGGAATGAAAGAACAAATAAGAACATCACCTAATGAAATAATGAGTCTAGACGATGATCATCAATGGGAGCAAAATTCATGAGGTAAGCGGCTGATGCGGAGCTCTATAACAGATGGACCCATAATGCCAGAACCAACGCAAAACGAGATCGGAGATGGGTCCTGAGTGAAGGACAGAAAGCCACCTGTGAGGACTTCCTGAGTCTCAAGATCCTACTGCCAAATTACAGGAAATACAGAGAACAGATGGGGTGTACATTGAGGGAGCACCTAGATTCTCAAATTCCTGACATAATCTACAAAATCCACAATGTGGAGAACTTGACAGCATAAAAGACTTGTTTTTTTTTAACAGATCAATTGCACAGAGAGAAAAAAAGGAGGAGGGAGAAGCTACAGATCAGAAAAGATTGGTGTGATGAATCAACCAAATGCAACATATGGACCTTGAATTTTTAATTCAAACAAGCCAACTATTAAAAAAAAAAGCAATAGGAAAATTTTAATACAGAATGAAAATTTGATGATACTAAGAATTTATTTCTTGTAATGGTGTGTGAGGTTTTTCTTTTTTTAATAAAGAGAGTACATACCTTTTGACAGATATACTGAACTATTTATAGATCAGACAATATGATGTGTGAGATTGGCTTCAACAAATCTAATGGTGGTGGGAGGGGATGGGGTATAGAAAGAACAGAGCAGAAGCTCAGTTACTGAAGTTGCATGATGGGTATACAGAGGTTCATTATATTGTTTTTTTATATATTTGAAATTTTCCAAGATGAAAAGATCATAATTCAAGAAGGAAAGAAAGAGAGAAAAAGAGAGGGGGGGAGAGAGGAAGGAATTATATGAACCATACAGAAAGAACAATCAAAACTTCCTCCCCCCGCCACGGCCACCAACAAGAATTAATGACATAAACAAAGTTTCCTTTGATAGGAATTTCTGTAGAAGATAAAACAAGAAAAAAAAAAAGAGATAAAATTAGAACACAATATCTATGGTTCACAGCAGAACAAACAGGTTATAATACAGAATTTTACCCAAGAATGAATGAAATCTGATAATCTGTCTCACCAGACAGCTTGCAAGTCCTCTCATCATTGGAATGTTAAAAAAAAAAAAAAAAAAAAAAGATAAGTATGGATCTAAAGACACACACTGAAGCCAGTACACCTGTAATAACAGCAGAATTTTTAAGTAGAGAATTTCAAACCAGATACAGTGAACTGGCATGCTCTGGTGACAAGGTGATTTTTATGAAAAATTAAAAACATAAAGACTAAAATAGCAGAAATGTATTAAAACAAAAAATAAAAATAAAAGAGTCTATCCTTCTTAGGGTGTGAAATCCTGTAAAGAGAGATATACTTCCGGGGGCCTGGGTTGTTCAGTCAGTTAAGCATATGGCCTTGATTCAGGTCATGAACCCAGGGTCCTGGGATCAGTCATGCATCAGGCTCCCTGCTCAGTGGGGAGTCTGCTTCTCCCTCTGTTCGCTTCTTCCCCTGCTTGTATTCTCTCTCTCTCTCTCTCTCTCTCTCAAATATATATATATATATTTTTTTTTCTTTCTTTCTTTCTTTTCTTTTTTTTTAAGGAGAAATATACTTCTATCCCAGCTCAAAACTGGGATTTTCAGTTTTCAGCAGTTTTAGCAGTTTCACACCCGACTCCTTTGCTACCTACTAGAAACCTGTACGGGAATAGTCTGATGCTCCAAAAGCAGTGAGAGCTGTAGTGGGATTGGAGGGAAGCAGTAAAGCAGGCGCACCTAATCCAGCAGGCTTTTGACCGAAGAATCAAGATGGCTTCCACCAAAGCCATGGCGCACCTACAAGCAGATGTCGGGGCCTGCCTTGGCTGGAGTATAGCAGGTGGGTGGGGCAAGACCTTGCCTCCCCCACCAATGGACATGCCAGCTTTACTATATCGTGGTAGCTATGGAAGAGCAGACATTCTGTCAGAGTTGACATACTAGACACAGACCCAAGATAGGATGATGGTTTTTGCGATGGACTTTGGGTGGAAGCAACCTGGAGCATAGATTGATCAGAAATTGAGATCATTTTGAAGGCAACCCAGAGACAGTTGGCCTGACCTCCAGAGCTCTCAGCCCAGCGTTAGGTAGGGAAGTGGATGCAGGCGCCCTGCTGGAGAGGCTGGGTTTATCTTTTAAAGCTAATTCTAGGCAAGAATTGGGAATATGGTGATGTCAGTCAGTGTTTTAATAGGCTCCAGCCACGTGGGAATGAGAACATCTGAGAAACTGCACAGAACATGGAGAGCCCAAGCACCTGGAAATAGAACATCTGTAAATGAGTTTCCCTATTTTAATTCTAACAAGCTCTCTTCTCTCTCCCACACACAGAAACGGGTCTGGCTGCTTGCATTCCTTCCCTTATGTCCAGATGCATGCCTACTTTTTCCTTCCCCTCTTTCTCCCATCTCACCTCTTTGCTGGCTTGCCAGATTTGCCTCTCCAGTTCCGCAGGTATCATTTTACCTCTAGGAGACACAGATTTGAGGTACTCAGTTATGTTTAGTTGTGAACAGATACTGGTACTGTTTTTTAAAAAGTATGAATTCCCCCTCCGCCCACCAGGCTTCCGGATCCTGTCCCCATTACCTTCCATCTGTTTCCACAAAGCAAACATTCTCTGTACCAATCCCAAGAAAGGAGGCTGCTTTCTTCATAGAGTAATGACACTAAATTAAAAGGGACAAGGGGGAAAAGGAAAACATGAATACAAAGTTTGAAAAAACTACTGCTTATTATCTAAAGTCATATGGTTAAGCCCAATCTTTGGAACGTTTTTGCATAAAAGAAAAAGAAAGTAATAATTCAAATGAGCTCCTTAACATACCGGTTGAAAACATTGACTTTGGTTGGGCCCAGAGAAACCAGGCTTTAATTTCACGTTTTCCCCCTGTTGCAGCTATGGAATCTGCACAGAAATAATGTACACTCTCTAAGCCTCAATTTGCTAATTGGAGGTGGGTGTGTCAGGGCCTAATCCATCTGCTTTTCATAGAATTAAATGGGTTAATCTACGGAAAGGGCTTAGCACAGAGCCTGGCCTAGGGAACAAACATGGCCCCTGGAGGCTGTTGTTTTTCCCTAACATTGAGAGAAGTTTCTCCTGATGCTACTAATAAGACTCACCATTAATGGAAACAGAAGCTAGTCCACTGCTGACTCAAAACCCTCCAAGGAGGGAGCGAGACTCCATCTCAAAATTTGCAGTCGCAAACTACAGAAGAATTTAATTATTTTCAAGAGCGAATAATGGGTTCTAAATGCTGATCAGACACTGGACCGATCTTGTTTAATACTGAATGTTAGACTGAAATTAAACACAGAGGAAGGTGGCTAAAATTGTAATAACAAAAGTAATAATAATTTATGGGCACCTTACTTTATGAGCCCTGGCATGAACAGGAGGCAAATAGAAGGTTTTGGAATTAAGTTTGGTCTAGTTTTTACTGGAAATGGTAGTATATGCCTGAGATTTGGGGGCCTTTTCTTCTCTACTACATAAAGCCTATAAAATAATTAGCATTCAAACATTGGAGATGTCACTCTTTATACATTAGTGTGGACAGGTGGTCAATTAATTCTTTCTCGTGCCAGAAAAATGAAGGTGCTAAAGGACATTATTGTACCAAAAACCCTTAGTAATTTAATTTGTAGGTATGAATACATTAAGAGAGTAGTCATGCCTTCACACTTAACTTGATATATTCCCTCAAATGTGGTAATTTTTTTTCTTCTTTTGTCAAGAGAGTTTTATTGGAAGCTCTTTTTTTTTTTAACTGTGTAAAAATAAATGCAGAAGTAACACCATCAGGAAAAATGAAACCATCCTAAATAATTAATTTCAAGTATCAAGTAGGACACGGCCAAATGCCTGTAGGATGCATTCATTTCAAGTTGGTACAAGAACATATGCATATTGAGGAGTAATCGTGTACATGAAAATGTAATTAATTTTCTACTTGCTACATCAGCCCACCATAGCTAGGGTGACATTGCCAAGGTGAATTATTTCTCACCAAAGACTTGGACTTCAACAATCAACTATTGATCTCATAGTGAGAAGTAGTAGCCTATCTCACTGGCATCTGTCATTAAGGAAAAGCACATTGCTTAGACCTAGAAAACAGCAAAGTGTCCCCAACCAATGGGTCTGCTGAATTTAAAAACTGGTAATCTCGTGAAAAAGTAGCCTCAGTGGAGCTGTCTTTGGTTACCTCAGGGCAAAGTAGAGTCCAATGTCAATCTCAAATGGATAGAGACAGATTAAAAAAAAAAAAAAATGTGTGCAAAACTGAAGTCTAAATATCTAAAGGCATCAGAGGGGAAAAGAGCCCTGGAGGAGAGAAAAGAAGAAGAAGAAAAGAAAGAAGGTAATGCTTCAGATGTGCTGAGTAGTTTCAAGGAGAGAAAAAAACCTAGAAAACCGGAGTTTAGAAGTAACGGCTGCCTTTCGAAACAAATGGTGTTTGTCCCATCTCTGGCAAAAGATAAGTCAGTCGTTCGTTCTGAGACCCAGTCTCCCCCCGCCGGGTTTCATTCGTCTACAGAAGACACAAACATTTCAGTGGGCATTTATTCCTATGACCATGAAACGGCAAGTGCCTCTATGAAAGACAGACGTGCACTGACATTTTCCTTTCTGGTTCCTGCAAGGATTTTTTTCTGTGACCTTGGGTTTCCCAGGGAACCGTGGCTTTTCCCTCCTGTAGACAGTGTGCTGGGCACTTGGACTAATCTGACGCTCAAATGAGCTCCAGGTGGTGTGGAAACCAGGGTCTGTGAGTGTCCCCTGTCGGGGAGTGAAGAAAAGGAATGCAGTCCAGGGACCTCTCCAAGAGCACACAGCTGGCTCTGTTCCCAAAGCAGATGGGCTACTCTATGCTCAGCCTGAGGTCCTAAAAAGCACCTGCTCACTGGTGAAGAACACCCCCATTAGCATCCAAACTCTGGTCAGACTTGCCGAGACAGAAGGGTCATGAATAGGGTGAGTGAATGAGGTATGCGAGGAGGCACGACCTTGAGAACTGTACCCTGGTCTCTCCGGCCCCGTCCCAGCCTCCATCCTGTGAGAGAGGAACTAGGCCGATTGCTGGCTGGCCTGGGAGGTCAGGGTTTCTCTTCTCCCTTTGCTTTTTAGTAGCAGACCATGATCACTATTTTATGCTGACTCTCAAAAGAACTTGGATTCTAAACTACAATTTCTTTAAATTCAAGGAATTCATATTTAACTGCTAATCAAGCCACAGATTATTACTTTTATTACTTTTCTCCAAAGTCCCTTCTCTTTTTGGTTCCTACTCAGCCTGGGGAGGTCACTGTGGATACACAGACAGCGTGGGGAGCTCTAGCATGATGTTCCAAGTCTCCGTGGATGGTTAAATTACAATCAAAACCTCAAGCATGCAAATACACCCCCAGTTATAAGGGCAGATACTCTGTGCTTGATGGTACTCTAGAAGCCACCCAAAAACAGGGGGGGAAAAAAAAGGCCACACAATAAATAGTACTGGAAAACAACCACAGGGTTACTGCCAACAACTAAGAGCAAAAAAGCGAGGCATAGCAAAAAACCTAACAGGGTTTAAGACCACTGAAGAAACACAACCTTCTTAAATTCTTTTTTTTTTTAATTTTAACTAATGAGTTGATTTGTTGTAATAAGTGATGAAGGTGATTGCCAAAATAGTAATGAAAATAATGCAAATATTATGACCTCCATCTCTTGATCAGAGCAGGAAAAGGAATGAACAAGGTAGAGTCCGGATGAACGGGGTAAAAATCTGTATTTGGAGCTATAGTGTGTTCGAAGCTATGGAGTTTCTCTGTGGCAGTCACATTGTTATGAGCTGAATGCTTATGTTCCCTCAAAATTCATGTGTTTAATCCCTAACGCCCAATGTGATGGGATTAGGTTGGCATGAGGTCACGAGGGTGAAACTGTCATAGGATTACTGCCCTAATAGGGGGAAAAGATAGAGACCTCAGCATCTGTCCACAATCAGGAGCTGAGGAAAGGCCACATGAGCACACAGTGGTCCCCAAACTGGGAAGCAGGCTCCCATCAGATACCAAATCTACCACCATCTTGAACTTGGACTTTCCAGCCTCCAGAATGGTGAGGAATAAGCGTCAGCTTTTTAAGCCAGTTGGTCTATGATATTTTGTTACCATGGTTCAAGTAAACCAAGATGTATATCCAGTTCTTGGTTTTCTGGCTCCATCTTCTGCTGCCATGTTACCCAGGCTTATATTTTAACTCTTTTTGCACATATATCTCCACTGGAGATTTAAAAAAAAAAAATACTAGCTCTGTTTTTCCGACTGAATGAGGTTTCAATTTCTATACACTCTCCATCTCCTGTCTATACCTATGTCTCTGATCTCTCCCAGGCATGATTTTTATTCTAGGCTCCCACAGAATTCCTTCCCTCTTCCCAGAGCAATTATTCCAGAAAAGACCACGAGTGAATTTTAAAACAAAGAATGAAGAAAGCAAAAGGAAAAACACTGAGCTGATAGTAGGGGACCTACTGAATCAGCTTTCACAGGCAAGGGAGGTACAATTCAAAAGAAGGGATTTTGCATTTCGGATATGGGGCTTCCTCCAATTGACATGCCAAAGTTTGGAGCCCAGAAAGGGAAACTCTGTAATAATCCCAAGGGACAAAGTGTTCTCCCCAGATGTCCCCATTCCCAAACATTCTTCACTTGCTCCAGAAGAAGTTTTCAAAAAGAAGGGCCTCGGGTGGCTGAGTTAGGAATCTCAGTTCAGATGATTCCTTCCAGACGCTGCCTCACACTCAGTGCCCGCTTTGCACATGGCACTGAACTAACCAGAATAAAGGTCAGCCAGGACAGGTGGAAAACATGGGAGGGGTGGCCAGGTTTTCTTCCACCATCCAACTCTTCATCCACAATTTACCCTTTGGCAATAATAAAGGAAATCGTGCACTTTAAAGAAAATGACAGATACAGGAAAACTGGAAATGACAGAACTTTTAGAGTTTGCCAGCCTCATGTGTTTCACAGGTGACCCTGGATTATCACAGAAGGTACAGAAGCTAAACTCTTCCTGCCAGGAAAGGGGGGCGGAAGCAATGGTGGGATGGACAGAGGCACCCACTGGAATTGCACAAGAAGAAAAGAGGGAAAGAAAGACTCTCTTTCAGATAAGACTATTTCAACTGTGCTATCTATTCTACCCACATTATGATAGCTCGGTAATTCTCCTCCCCCTAAGAAAACTAGCTATCATTTTTGTGTATCTATAATGTGCCAGCTGCTACTCTCCAACTTTGCATGCATTAGCTCATTCAGTCTCTGCAACAACCCATTTAGCCATGATTACTAAGCTCATGGGACTGGCTGCTGGGTGGCTATGATGGCCCCAAATGGTTCCTTTCTCTGTGTGTCCATGCCCTTTGCCAGGGGACTTCGCAGCAAGTCTATCTATGAGATAAAGTCGGTTTTCCCACTTCTTGGATCTTGGTTTATTGACACCCCTTGCTTCACTGAGGAAATGAGGTAGAAATGACGATGTGCCAGCTCTGAGCTGAGACTCAAGAGGATCAGTGGGTGTCCATATTGTTTTTCCCATGGACCCCCACCATGACTACACACCTGGACTAGCCGCATGGAGGATGAGAAACAAGCACTGGATTCATCCCTACCAGGGCCACTTCTACCTCAGCCATTGGGCAGCCGACACCAGATACATAATGGAGTCCCACCAAGAGAGGCAGAACTGTCCGGCTATCCCAAGACTCGTAAGCAATGATATCTAGCTCTAGTTCGACACCACTGGGCTTTGGGGGTATATTTGTTAGAGACCACAGTTAACTGCTACTTATTTTGACAAATTGGGAAACTCAGGCACAGAGGAGTTAATTAACTTACCCAGGGTCACTCAGCTAATTAGTAGTGGAGACAAGAACTGAATGCAGGCAGCTTAGCTCAAAGCCAATGTACTTACCCACAATCAGACCCCCTATGGTGAGGAGAAAAAGGACATAGAGGATTGTGGCAACATGCAATGTGGGGGGTGGGGGTGTGTGTGTGTGATGTTCATTATTTCATAATAGCTCCTTTTCCTCTTGAAAACCTTTGTGTTAGTCATTCAAAGCAATCGGTTTTTACAAGGAAATGTGAGTCTACTGACAGAGTTAAAGCGATCATCTAAGTTTTAATAAATAAGGCACTCAAAGAAGAGATTCTCAGAAAGAGGTAGCACTTTCAAATTGAATGTTCTCTTTTCTCAAAGAAAAATGTTATAGACTATAAATTTTTAAATAAAGGTGATGTACAAAATTGAGTGGCCAGGGGTTACAATATCAAATCCATCAGAATTTCCTTTGGAATGAAATATGACATTATATTTAGGCATATTATTCATATACGGATAGGATAAAAGCATATCAGAAGCCCCAAACAAACAAACCCCCTTAAATAATACATTCTCATAAAATCTGTATCTGATATCAAAAATAATTTTTTACCTCTGCAGATGTGAAAAGGATTAATCTTGGCAACCCAGACAGCCCCTTTTCCTTAATCTCAGGACAATATTTGTATCTAGCTAAATTCATTGCATACATATTGGACACTGAACCACCTGCAAAAAACAAAATTGAAATGGCATATTTATAGCATGAAATTATAGCTCCCTAAGTGCCGACCACAGGGGAATATGTGAACGGCTATGGCTGCTCTAGCTTAATGACAGATCCCTGGAAATCATCTGAGCCCCATGCCTGACCCATGACTCTTACCCACTTCCTAACCCCCAATTACAGCAATTTCCAATCTCAGCAAAGACCTAAGTCTTCTTCTCTCTTTCCAGTTTTTTCAAAATAAATGTTTCCCTCTACTTATGAGGGCCAGTTCCCAAGTCTTCATAGTTAACGATATTCTATCTGTCACCTGACCAAGAAAATGGCAATACATGTTCATCCCTGGTCCCAAGAAAGGACTGTAGGATGCACTACATGATTCAGAAAACTTCTCGAGTAAAATTGATTGATAAACATATAGCCCTTCCAAATTCCCAGCAGCAGAAAATTTCATTTGTAAGCTATAAATCCCAAATTGTACGCATCTCCTTGGTTTAACATTTACATCAGTTGCTTAGCATTTATGCAAAAAATTGCCACTCCAGAGAAAAGAACGAGTTAGATTCTCAAGTAGCATTATTCCTACCCAACTTTTTGGAATGTGTAAATCTTCAAGGAGCTGTTCCTCATATAACACACGAATAAATGTTTGGGTGTTTGCAGTGGAAGGGAGATGGCAATAACTAGCTGTACTTACCTGGGTTAAATATTCCATCCCCTTCTTTCCAGCCAATAAATTCAATCATTTTCTTCAGAACCGCTTCTTCCACTAACAGAAACACTGGGGACACCTCATACGTATAACTAGATAGATATAAAAAACACTTCACTTCTATGACTAGAGTCAAACCATCCCTTTGGTGTCCCAAGAAAAATGCACATAGAGTTTTATTCAACCAAGTGGCTATGGAAGTGTAGATAGAGTCTTTGGAAATTTATCCAGTTGGAAATAGAGAAACAGTCTGTGATGGTGCTAGTCATGGTTTGATAGATGCCAATAGCTGGGGGCCTTCGGGATACACAAGGCTACTTCGGCAGTCATAATTTACAGGAACACTTCGGGTCCACTGGGAACCATAAAGGCAGAACATCTAGATTCTTCATATTAGCCATAAACCATGGCCATTTCATTCTTTGGATGCTGCTTTGGATGCTGGTTAAAGAAGAACCATTGCCAGATGCCTGGGTGGCTCAACCAGTTGAGCATCTGCCTTTGGCTTGGGTCATGATCTCGGGGTCTTGGGATCAAGCCCCACATTGAGCTCCTTGCTCAGTCGGGAGTCTGCTTCACCCATTCCTTCTGTACCCCCCCTCGCTTATGTGAGTGCTCTCTCTCTCTCTCTCTCTCTCTCATTCTCTCAAATAAATAAATACATTCTTAGAAAAAAAGAAGGAAAACCATTGTCATGGTAACCAGGTTTTATTAGGTTCCTATCATGTGTACCCTCAGTCAGTTCTAGCTATTCTACAGGGAAACTACTCATCCTGAACTAGGGTTTTCTCCACTATATTCCTGTGCTGGCAAATGGGAACAACCAATGGGAAGTGCTCTGTGAGGCCTCTCTTATTATGCAATGATTTTATTGCAAAGCACTGCCCAAATCCCCTGTCATTGAAGGCTTTGTTCCTCCAGGCTAGACTAAGTTAGCTCCTTGGGGAAGGCCTCCGTGACAGGGAGCTACCTTTCCCAAGGTCACAACCAGGTATAAAGGCCTGGCCATATGGGCCCAACTCCAGACCACTCTGAAGGGCCACTATAGCTCTAAAAATCTCCACTAAGTCAGCCATTTGAGCTGCAGAACAGCTTGGCTTCTGGTTCTGCCCACTCCTGCTGCCTTTCTCATCACCCATGTGGATCCCAAGGGCGTTCCTTAATAAACACCCTGCTCACTAAACTCATCTAGAGCCGCTTCCCAGGGAATCCCACCTGGGAGGGTTACCATGCCTTGTTTCATAATATTTGAGTTTCTTCTTTCTGTAGATAACTCGAGGGTGACTAAATTACTTATAATCTCCTCTAACAATTAAGCCATTACATTAAAGTGTATCTGAATAAATACATATTCCAAATATGTAAGCCAAGCAGACACACTTAGCTTTGCAGCCACAGAATTGAATGCAAATATTTTAACACCTTCAAGAGAAAACTTCAGACATGAGGCAAAACAAAAACAAAAACACAAAATGAAACAAAGAAATGGAATACCTACTATGTGTCACCTCCCTAACTCCCTACATGCCAAGCTCTCTATAGACAGCATGTCATTTTGCAAACACTCCAGGTTCTATTTTCAACCATGCGAGGAAGCCGGTTCACACATTTCAAAAGTGTGGGGAAAAAGTCTATGTGTTCGTGTGCACCTGCAAATATAAGTGAAATAATTGTTCACTTAAAAAAAATTAATATATAGCCTGCCTACAAAATCTGGCTCAACTGTAAACCTGGGGAGAGGCATGGAAGTGAAGGAGAGGACAATATGGGACGCTCTCATAGCTTGCTCACATTTTCAGTGGATTGTTCAGCTTAGCAACAATTTAATACTTTGCAATCTGCTCTGTGTTTCAGCTAAAAGATGAGAAGTTAGATATCACAGGACATAGAATGAAAGGTTTAGAGAGTTGCGCAATTTTACTGTGTCTTCTGGCCCACCTACCACTTAACACTTCTACTCACTGTAAACTGGTATCATCTCTCATCACCCCACCAAGATTTCTCTAACTGAAGTCACCAGTGACATTGTGTTGCCAACTCAAGGGACAATTTTTAGTCTCTGTCTTAGTTAAATACCGAACAAGCTTATGATTCTAGACACACTTTCCTCTAGGGTTTCCATGACTTCCTGGTTGATTTTCTCCTTCTTCTCTGTCTCTCCACTGCTGGCTGGTCTTCCTTCCTCCTAACTATGAGATATTATTAGATGTCCTCAAGGCCCAGTCCTACGCGTCTGTCCTCACTCTACAGTCTGTCTTGCAGACACCACTTCTCCATCTCCTGGTTTGTTTTTGTTCAAATTGTCTTCAGCCTGCTCATAAAAACCAATTGTTTGGCTTTGAAAATATATCAGTGCTTGGGAGACAGCCACAGAAATTCAGATTAATTTAATTGGTCTGAGTTGGGACCCAGGCCTCAATATATTTTTTAAAAATGTCCCAAGTTGATTCTGATGAACAGGAGAAGTTGAGCATCACTGACTTAAGGAATCCCATCTGTGCCCACCTTTTCAATTACCATCATTCCCCAGTAACTCCTTATTGACACCTTTTATAGAGATATTAGAATTTCAGGACTGTATATCTCTCAGCTTGGCTGATAAAAACTCTTAAATAGCTCAGAGTCACTGTAAACTCAAATTCTTGCAACTGAAAATTAAATTCCTTCTCTTGCCTTTTTCATCATATCCCTAAAAACTGATCCCCTCTTCTGAGGCTTTTTATATCAATGAATGACATGACCAGCAACCCAGCTACAGAAGCCCGAAACCCAAGCATCATTGTATAGACCTCCTTCTTGTCTTCATTCCCAAGGTTCAATATATTACCCAGACCCTTCTGTTTTATCCTCTAACCAGCCCTCCTAATCAGTCCCCTCCAATCCACTCTCCATATGTCTAGTGATCTTTTCAATAAACAAATGGCATATAATGATTTAGAAACCTTTAAAAGCTTTCCTTTGTACTTAGAATAACTCATAAGCATGGCCCACTGGGTCTTGCATATCTGGTCCCTCTCCATTTCTCCAATCATATCCTCCATTATGCTCCCCATAGGTTTCTACACCTTCACTGACCTTTCAGTTCATAAAGTACATCATGCTGTCTCCTGCCACAAAACCTTTGTGCATGCTATTTCCTCTGTTTGAATCTCTTCTCTCCTCTTTTCACCTAGTTAACTCTTACTCATTCTTCAGCTCTTTGTTTCACTTCCTCAGGAAGACTTTCCTGAGCTCCCAACTTGGAAAAATTGTCCCATGTATATTTATAGCAGCAGTCACCCCTTCATATGTGAATTAAAATTTTACATTAATTTTTGGGGATAATTTTTTTGTGAATTTGCATGGAGCATCTCTATCTCAGTAGACTTTTTGCTTCATGAAGGCCAAGTCAAGTTTTCCTTCTATTCAAAGTATCTCTCTGGCACTTGGCAGAGACATGGCTTTTCATGCAGGAATGAATGACAAGTTGCCTCATCAATTTTCTCATTTGGTAAGTAGAGATAACCGTGCCTCCATGAAACATCTCACAGTACTTCTATCAAATCAAACAGCTCTTTAAAATATTGCTAAGTGTCATTCCATTATTTATGATGACACAATACCAATGAAACCATGAAATAAAAGTTCATGAAATAAAAGTTTATCTACTTAAAAAACATCTCTAATGCATGATCTATGTAAGAGTCCAGTAATATGGTACTTACACACTTGGGTTTAATGCTTCTGTCATAAATCGGGCCACCAAGGAGTAGTAATCAAGTCCAGCATACAACTGGTTGAAAAATCTTGGATGGTCTGTAAATTTAAGCAGAACATTCATCTACAAAGCAATAAAAATGAAAAAGACTCTCCATACAACAGTAACATAAATCAATCTTTCAGATAAGAAATGCAGCCAGATACAAAAGAGTATATGCTGCATAAATCCACTTATAGGACATTCAATATAACACAAAACTGATCTATGGAGACAGAGGTTAGAATTCTGGGTACCTTTGGGAAGCGATATTGACTAGGAAGGGACTCGAAGAAGGCTCTGGAGTGCTGGGAAGGGTCTACATCTTGATCTGGGTGACGGTTACTCATACACAGTTATGGGCAAATTCACAGAGCACTTGAGATCCATCCACTTTACTGACTGTAAATTATGCCTCAGTTTTTAAAAGAATTCAAAATCTATTCATGTACAAAGGGACCAAATGTAGAAAACCCACCTCATAACCCTCTCTACTAAACAATCATGTTTCTCAGCAACACTTGGGCACCATCTTAGGATCTCTGGTTTATCTGTTCCCTTTTTTCTCCCCACACCCCAAATCCAAACCAGAACCCTTGAGAAATGGATTACTAGAACTATCTGTCCAAGTATCAAAGCCTGCTACCTTTATCTTCAGAAGATATGGATCTCAACTTCCCTATCTTTAACCATATTTCACTCACCAACAGGGTTCACTTCGGGCTACCGGCAGTGAGTGGCCTTTTCATTTTTCAGATTGGACCATTTTTCATAGTGCAACTGGCATTATGTAGATAGAAGTAAGATGTGACTCATCATAGGGCTTACATAAACTTTCTAATTCAACTTACTTCAAAGGCAGGAGCCTTTAAGACTCAACTTCAGTTCCAACTTTCTATTTTTTTTTCCCCTCGTATAAAAGGTCTCATAAAGGTTCTTGGCTTTCCACAGTGTGAATATTCACACCAAACACCAGGCTAACTGACTTGACATTCTCAATCATAGGAAGCCCAGCATGACAAAGAACAAGGAGGCAGGAGGTCTGTTTTTAAATTTGAGTATTTGGGAACCTTTTTATTTAGTGACTTCTCATTACAACTCACAGCATTTGGTTTTAGGATATTTTTCTCTTTAAACTAGGAGTTCAATAAAAAACAAAAGCTCAAGAAAATGTTCTTTTAAATAAAATACGGAAAACTTCCTCTAATCTGGCAAAGGAAACCAGACATTGCTACAAGTAATTTTAATAAGATTTTTTTTTTTTAGTTCCGTGTTAATTTATGATTGATTTCCATGGTAACATTATGGAAAATATCCAGTAAACTGAAAAGTCTCCTGCATTAAATGTCATTCTACATTTCTGACATGCACTATAATAATTAGATATGTATCTCTGCTTTTGAAATGCTAACTGGGTTTTTGATACATACACCAGACTTTCCCAAGGGAATATAAACCAATTATTTTTAGCCAGGATTTTATTATGTTCTTTCCACTAAATTTAGTTCAGTGTCAGAATTCACAAAGCATAATGCCTGCATGGTCTTAAGCACCAGATTACCTTTACAGCACACTGCGAAATGCATATTTTGGAAAGTTACTTCCTCACTTCTGGAACTTGTTCCCTGGGTGTGTGGGATATTAACAGTTGGACTAGTACGTCAGCACAAGACCAATACCATACTACTGCTTTGACAAAATATCATAGCAGTTAAGCATTATGGCAAAGCTCTCACAGCAGAAACTTAGCATGTATTCATTTTTTTATGCTTTCCTAAAGATTTTTATTTTTGATCCTGTTAGATTTGATAAAATAATTTGACAATTACCAACTGCCAAGACTTCATCAGTATCTTCCCAATCTACTTCTGTTTATAGTAAAGACAACCTCCTGAACACTTTTTTTTTTTTGCATATTGTGGACCATGAAGATTTAAAATCCCTTTACAAGTTCTATCATCAAACTATGCTTTGCCAGTTTAGACCAACGTAAGAAATAATAAGTAGCAGTCATCATGTATGGTCTTGATTATAAATGGAGGATGGGGATTGCCAAGAAGCAGATCATATTTCTGTACGAGCACTAACACTAAAGGTTTTTCTATCCATTTATCTTTGGCCTTGACAAAAAAAATCTGTATTACCAATTAAGTAGCCCATAAAAATAACAGAACCACTATTTTTTGATCCATCTTTCTTATTGCGTAAACATTGTCATACTCAGCTTTACTATCAGGTAAATACATGCTTAAGAAAATATAAGAACTTGTTAGGGATACAGATCAAGGAAGGAAATGAAAGTCTTACTTGTTTTGACGCTGTAGCGTATGACATCCTGGCAGAGCTCCAACAGCCTGTGGTGTGGCTCTCCCGTATCTCTCACCTCCAAATCAAGAAGTTGTTTCAGCTGCTCAGGGGGCCGCCACTCACAAACCTAGACATTCAGCAATGGTAGTTAATTGAGCTCCTACTGGAGTCAGGTATCAAGAGGGTGTTAGCATCTTGGGTCCTACCCTCACAAAGCTTCCAGACAAGTGGGATTCCTGACAACTGGGATTCCAGACAAGTGGGACTGAGATTTAAATGTACAACCTTAGTCTGGGTGAAAAGATAGGATGGTGACCCAGGTGTTACTGGAACAAATGAGGGGCCCCACTTTCAAATGGAAGGTCAAAGATTCCCTGGAGGAAATGATTTCTAACCAAGCAAAGATTAGGGGATGGGAAAGGCAAGAGGGCACTCTAGGTAGAAGGAACCAGGGTCTTAAAGGCTAAAATACAAGGGCACATCTGAAGAATGAAGTTAGTTTAGTGTGGCCAGAACATGGGGTTGGAGAAAGGAGAGGCAAGAAGGGAAGCTGGAATCCCAAAATAACTTCCTCACTAGTCTCTCTGTTTGTAGCCTTACACTTGACCCATGCATTCTATCAGCCTGGCAGCCAGAATCCGAAATGATCCTCTTAAACCCAAGCCATGGCCATTCCTTTGCTAAAATATCTCAGTGGCTCACTTCCTTCAAAGTAAAGCCAAGTCCTCACAATGACTTCAAATGATCCTGTATAATGTGCTTCCCTTCATGGCATTTCCTTTCCAGTCTAGCTCTGCTTTCCTCCCGTCTGACCTTTCCCCACCACCTGGACCTCTTTGCTGTTCCTTAAACATGCCAGGCACTCTCCACCCTGAGAGTCTTCATACTGGCTATGCCCTCTGCCTGGATACTCCTGCCGCACATGTCCTCATGGCTAACCTCCTCAGTTCTTTCAAAGCTTTGCTCAAAAGTCCCTTTCTCAATGACAATAATCCTGATTCCCTTTTTAAAATCACAAGGTTCACCTTACACTGGCCCTATCAGCCCCTTAACATTTCCTGCTCCTCCTTTTCCCATTGTACTTCTCATCTTTAAACATACCATGTAATTCATTTATTTTGTCCCAGATAGTCTCCATGAAAGCAGAGATGTCCATCTGTTTGCTCACTGCTCCCAAGTAACTGACACAGTGCCTACCACACAAAGGGAGCTCTACAGCCATGTGGTGAATGAAAGGATGAATGAATGAATGAAATGAGGCTCCATATCATGACAGGTTTTCTGTGGCATGTTACAGAGTTTGAACTCGGCTCTAGGGTAGCTATTGAAATGTTTTGGACCAGGGAATAATATGAACATATTTGTGTTTTGGCCAATAGCTTTAGTTGCTATATGGAGATTCCAAGTAAAATCAGAAAGAAGATGTGGCTGTAACAAACCAGGCAAGAGAAGGTGGTTTTCTGAATGAAGTAGTTACTACTGGAATGAAGTATTTCCAGAGATATTTAAAATGCAGAAACAACAGAACTCAGAAATCAGTTACACAGCAAGGGTGAGGGAGAGAGATGAGCCAGGGACAACTCTGAGGTCTGTTATGTGCATGGGTTGATGGTTGTGATGAGCAAAAGAATCTGGTTTGGGGTGGGGTTGGGATGATGAGTTTGGGGCATATGTAGCCTGAGGCCTCTCAGGACATCCAGAAGGGGTGCAAGAGTTGGTCTGAAGCTCTTGTGAAAGGCCAAGAACAGAGTTCCATACATCCACCATGATAATATACCACGGGGACATACTCAGAGAGAATCTACCACTAAGAGGAAAGGCACGGGATCACCCCTGGGCACCACCATCCCTTAAGGTAGAGGACAAGCCAGAGAAGCAGGGAAAATCTGAGAAGAGTTCAGGGCTCCTAAAACAAAGAAAACAGAATGTTTTAAGGAAAAGATGGTCATCACCATCAAATCCTGTTGAGAAGCCCAATTTGATCAAGACTGAAAAGTGCTCATGGGATTTATCAACAGGGAGGTATTCTTGGCAAGAGCCATTTGACTTAGAAAGGTGGGAGTGGAGGCCAGATTGCCATGGAGTGAGGGTGTGGGAGGTGAGGAAAGAGAGGGAGGGAGGGAGCATAGACAAACTTGAAAAAGTTTGGCTGTGGAGGGGAGGAGAGAGACAGGGGAGTAGCCAGGAAGTCAGGAGACTAGGAGGTGGGAGGCTGGGGAAAGCAAGAAAAAGTACTGAGTTGTACAAGGGGCATGGAATTAAACTCTGATGTGAGAACCATAATAGGCAGGGGTAATTCAAAAGTGACTGAGACAATCCAAAGGAATGACTACTCATAGAAACACATCTCAGAGATACTGCAGGTTGAGTTCAGAATGGGAATATTGAAATAAAGTGGGTCAAACAAAGATTTGGGTTTCCTAGGGCATATAAAAGTTATGTTTACACTGGGCCATCTAGTCTGTTAGGTGTGCAATAACATGATCTAAAAAATGTACATACCTGAATTAAAAAAAATAGTTATTGGGGGAGGTCATCAAGAAGAGGTGACCATCAGATGACCCACGAGCTGACCTTGGCCCTTGGAGGCACCTCACCTCTCCCCAGTCCTTGGAATGTGGGTTCTGCTTGTGTCTCCTGCTCCCAGAGGCTGCTCCAAGGACACAGCCTTGAAACAATGATGTGGTGTTGAGAACAGTTGCATTGTATATTGGATAAAACCCAGTTAAGGCCCCTGTATTCTGTATGTCTATCTATCTATCAAACCTTTTAAGGTTTGGAGGGCAGGTGTGGGGATCCACTCATCTTGCTGCTGCCCAAGACACGTTTCCTATGTAAGTTCCCTTGGCTTATTAAAACTGCCACATGTCAACCTGAAGTGGTCTGTATATTTCTTTGGTCTCTCCCTGCTCTCTCCAGGAGTCAGTTTCAGATTTCACCCAGGAAACTCCTGAGGGGATTAGGAGCCCACGTTATTTTAATGCTAAAAAATGCAAACCGTCATCTGAGCCTTCAGTGAGTCGCAATCTTTTTGCTGGTGGAGGGTCTTGCCTCCATGCTGATTGGCCATGGACTGATCAACGTGGTGGCTGCTAAAGGTTGGGGCGGCTGTGGTGATATCTTAAAATAAAGTTTTCTGCATTCCTTGACTCTTCCTTTCATGAACAATTTCTCTGTAGCATGTGCTGCTGTTTAATAGCATATCACCCACAGTGGGACTTCTTTCAAAATCAAAGTCAATCTTCTCAAACCCTGCTGCCTCTTTGCCAACTAAGTGTATGTACTATGCTCAATTCTTTGTGGTCATTTCAACAGTCTTCACAGCATCTGCACCAAGAGTAGTTTCCATCGCAAGAAACCACTTTCTTTGCTCATCCGTCAGAAGCAACTCCTCAGCCAGTCAAGTCTGATCATGAGATTGCCGCAATTTAGTCCCAACTGTAGGTTCCTCTTCTAAGTCTAGTTCTTTTGCTATTTCTACCACATCTGCAGTGACTTCTCCACCAAAGTCTTGAACCCTCAAAGTCATCCACAACAGTTGGAATCAACTTCTTCCAAACTCCTGTTCATGTTGATATTTTGACTTCTTCCCATGTATCTCAAATGTTATTTATGGCATCTAGAATGGTGAATCCTTTCCAGAAGGTTTCCAATTGACTTTGCCCAGATCCATCGGAAGAATGACTGTCTAGGGTAGCTATAACCTTATCAAATGTCTTTTTAAAATGATAAGACCTGAGAGTCAAAATTACTCCTTGATCCATGGGCTACAGAATGGACGTCACGTTACTGATTCCATTAATCTTACACATCTCCACAGAGCTCTCAGTTGACAATGTGCATTGTCAATAAGGGGCAATATTTTGAAGGGAATCTTTATTTTCTTAGCAGTAGGTCTCAACTGGGGGCTTGAAATATTCAGTAAACCTTGTTGTAAACAGATGTGCTGTCACCCAGGCTTTGTCTTTCCATTTGCAGAGCACAGGCAGAATAGATTTAGCATCACTCTTAAAGGCCCTTGAGTTTTCAGAATAGCTAATGAGCACTGGCTGCAACTTCAAGTCACCAGCTGCATTAGCCCCTAACAAGAGAGTCAGCCTGCTGAGGCTTCGAAGCCAGGCACTGGCCTCTCCTCTCTAGCTCTGACAGGCCTAGATGGCGCCCTCTTTGGGCAGAAGGTTGTATCATCTATACTGAAATATCCGATGTTTAGTGTAGGTCTTCTGGATCATTTTCTGTAGCTTCTACATCAGCCCTTGCTCCTTCCCTCTGAACTTTTATGTTACAGGGATGGCTTCTTCCCTTAAACCTCATGAACCATCCTCTGCTAGCTTCCTCTTTCTCTTCCGTGGCTTCCTCACCTCTCTCACCTTTCCTAGACTAGAGGAGAGCGAGGGCCTTGCTCTGGATGAGGCTTTGGTTGAAGGGAAGGTTGTAGCTGGTTTGACCTTCTCCACTAAACCTTTCTCCAGATGAACAGTAAGGTTGTTTTACTTCCCTGTCATTCATGTGTTCACTAGAGTAGTGTTTTAATTCCTTCAAGAACTTTTCCTTTTGTAGTCACAATGTGGCTGGCTGTCTGGGGCAAAAGGCCTAGCTGTTGGCCTGTCTTGACTTTCCACGTGCCTTCCTCACTAAGCTGCATCATTCCTAGCTTTTGATTTAAATTGAGAGACGTGTACCTCTTCCTTTCAGATGAATACTTAGAGGTCATTACAGGGTTATTCATTGGCCTTATTTCAATCTTCTTGTGTCTCAGAATAGGGAGACCCAAGGAGGGGGCAAGAGACGGGAACTGATGACGAGTAGAATAGTCAGAACACACACAACATTATCAGTAAGCTCACTGTCCTATATGGATGTGGTTTGTGGTCCCTCAAAACAATTACAAGAGTAACATCAGAGATCCCTAATTATAATAAACTATAAAAATATCATTATATTTTATGATATGATGTTATAATATATACAGTACATTTTATGTTATAACATGTAACAAGTACAACAACAATGAAAAAGTTTGAAATATTGTCAGAATTATGGAAAGGTGGCACAGAGATGCAAAGTGAGCAAATGTTGTTGGAAAAATGACCCCAAAAGTCTTGCTGGATTCAGGGATGCCACAAACCTCCAAACTGTAGAAAACATGCTATTCACAAAGGACAGTAAAGTGCTATGCGGTAAAATAAGGTATTCTGATTTACACAACGTGATTAAATCTCAAATGCATTTAGCGGATGGAAAATTGCAAGACCCAGGGGGCCCCTTGTGATTGGATTCCACCTGTCTCACATTCTGGAAAAGGCAAAAAATACAAACTTAGCAAACCCGTGTAACTCTACACCCAAGAGGAAGCAAATTTTACTGGATGTAAATTATAACTCAATTTTTTAAAAAGTGTCTAAGAAAGAACGTCTACAAGAGAAGACACCAGAAGTAATCATCTCAGAGTGCGGGGATGTATCTGAGTGGTGCCCTGTTGGATCTCTGACAAAGCTAGATTAAGTTAATAACATAAAGTCTCCTCCTCCTTCCCCCCAACTACAGCATACTTTTCAACCCAGCTTCAGGTGGATAGCTTGTAGGGCTAATGTATTGCAGTCAACAGGGGGCATCCTTCATTGATGACTTAAGATCTTAAGCTTCCCCTTCTTGTTATACCTTCCATTAGTCACCTATATGAGCCCTTCTTTTTAGACACTAAGTTCCCTTTTGCAGTGCTCTTTCCATCCTTTACCTTCCTACTTTCCTTAACATCAACTTCTCCCCGCCCATCAAAATCTTGCTTGACCTTCACATCCTACAACAAAGTTCAGAAGACCCACTCTTCTATGAAACCCCTTAAGTCTGCCCCCATCACACACATTTATCACATTCTTATTGGGACCCCCTGTTCTCTTTTCCAATGAAAACCTATCCTTCCAATTAAACTGTAAATTCTGTTCAAAGCTGAGCCTTTATCTTATTTGTCTTTATATCCTCCAGGGCCAAATATAATGGCTTACCCGTAGCTAACACTCAATTAATATTTAATGACTGAATAAAGGCCAATTAAAAAAGAAAAAAAAGCTTACCAGAAAAGCAGTGTGCTCCAAAGTAAAGCAGGTCCAAAATATTTCACAAGTACAGATAAGACCAGAAAATATGCAATTATAAATATATAATCAAGAAATACCATCAGACATCTTGCCTTCAATATAGGTATTCTAAGTTCACAGGACATTTCAATCTATTTTCCTATTAGTTTGTCCAAATGCGTGTGATCAAAAATCCAGAATAAATACAACTTCACATTCAAAATCTTTATTTAAAATGACATTTACTTTTGACTAACAGAATTGGAATAAAAATCCCTCCTTTACCTCTATTTTTTGATAATTCAATTTCAATATGAAAGATAATCAATGTAATAAAGAATAATTTAGCAATTATTAGAGACATACAGAGAACAAGTTAAAGGGCCAGACTGAAAGCCAGACTGCCTGAATTTTAGTGCTAGCTCTGATATTAACATGTGATCTTGGGCAAAGTACTTGACCTCCTTGTGCCTCACTTCTTTCCTCATCCCTAAAATAGAGTTAACATATAGCCCCTGCTTCTTAGTGCTTTTGTAAGAAGTAAATACAAAAATTCATATGGAGTAATTTTGACAACAACACCTGACGCATAGTAAGTACTCTTAAGAGTAGAATTCACTAGTAATAATTGCGGTATCAGTTTGAAGTTGAACTTGAGCCTGACTCTGAGTCTTAGAACCAGCAACTGGTGCCAGTCAGAAGTCAGACTTAAAAATCCAGGTTTTCTAGGCTAAGCGCAGACCAGCTCCTGGAAGGACCCTCAGATAAACTTAAAATCTTTTCATACACTTTTTGACATTAAGCTTATTTTTTCCTAGAAAAAAAAAAAAAAGAAGGCTCCCAAGAAGATGGAGAGCAGAGTATGTTTCAGAGAGTGTATACATCAAGATCCTCCAGTTACCTATAACCTATATGGTTATAAGGCAGAAGACTCCATCCTTGTGCTTTATGCTCTCAAGGCCTGAGGTCTCAGCCAATCTCCCAACAAGTGATGGCTGGCAAAGTTAACAGCCAATTCCTCCAGGAAATGAGATACTGGGTGGGGCGTAAGGGGCACCTTCTTTGGTAGCTGGGATCCTCTTGAAACAAAAGTACGGAGGTCATAATAACGTGAGCTTCCCATTTCCCTTACATCAAACCATCAGATTTGGAAAGAAACCATCATCTTTCCCATTCCGGGGGTTTCTCATAGATTGTCTTTTATTTTTACCTTCTCACTGACATCTGTAGCCTTCAAAACCACCTCTTCCATTATTAGCCTACAGGCCTCTTCAACAAACTTTTCTCCTGCTCTTACATCTGTCGTGGGGCCATTCAGTACAACCCCATCCACAAGAACAGCGCTCTTCTTACTTGGAATCATGTCTTGTGGACGCGTATCTCCTGGAAGCACACAGAAAAATCACATTTGAGACGTAACCTAATTAGATCACAACAAAACACAAGGGGAGGCAGGGCCACTATCCCAGCTACAAATGGCCTATCTTCTTTTAAAACATTTGGGGCATTGAAGCTGACAGTTGTTCATGGTTTCCAATGGCATCGTAGAGTTAAGGAAAGAAAGTTTTATTTAACATTCCTGTAGAATCTTGTTTGACATCAGCAAGTGTGGAAGAGCTCAAGAAATGTAAATTCAACCCATTTTACTCGCTCTTCCAAATACCTTTCAAACACATGCACAGAAAGATCATTGTAGACATGAGCCCATGACTGTTTGTGCACACACACTCTTTTGAATTTGCTAAGGATTGCCATATATTTTCTTTGTAGGAATATGTCATTCCTAAAGAAGAAGTTATTAACATATCACCTCTCTTCATTTTACATTTTAAGCTCATGCTTAAATGACCCTTTATATCAAAGACACTGCTTTGTCCCTGAGATCCCCTCCGTCCATGTACTCAGCCACTCTCTTATGAATGGAGAATAAAAGAAAGTGAATTGAGTGATAGTTGGTGTATCCACATTTGATGCCCTCAAACTTGCAGCCTAGGCACAGGCAGAAGGATGGAACAGAACATCTTCAGCAGTATGCAATTGCCACTCAGTAACTAAAGGTTAAAAGTCAACATGGAAATCTATATCTGAGAAGAAAGGTTACTGCCTGCCCAAAATAGCCTTCCCCAAAAATAATTCTGGCAACTGAATCCAAATATTCCACCAATATCTGCTACAAGCTTGGATTCAATTTTATTCTTTCTCGAATCAGTGTCTCTCTCTCTCTTCCCTATAAGGTATATACATATTCACTGGGTTGTGGAAATGTACAGAAACAGTTTTTAAAACTATCTTTCTTTTTCTAAAAAAAAAAAGATTTTATTTATTTATTTGACAGAGAAAGATACAGTCAAAGAGGGACCACAAGCAAGGGAAGTGGGAGAGGGAGAAGCAGGTTTTTCATTGAGAAGGTAGCCCAACATGGGGCTCGATCCCAGGACCCTGGGATCATGACCTGAGCTGAAGGCAGATGCTTAACCAACTAAGCCACCCAGGTTCTCCTTACTTATATTTTTTAAATCTACCTTAAATATGCCAATGGTCCATAGGTATTTCAAATATTTTTATGCTTACCAAGGGCTCTAGCAGTATTAACATTTATTATGCCTAAGTCTGTCTTTTCTTCAGAGGAATACATTTTGGTAAAATTCTGTGGCTTTATAAACCTTTTATTTATATTATTGGTGAACTCAAATGGTATCCATGGAGGCAGATAAAATACGGCACAGGCTGATTCCCCAATTCGGGAAAGACAGGCTCTGCAACGAAGGATCAATCCTTTATCCTCACCCTGAAGGCTGAACCATCCAGAGCTCCAGTGATAAATTTTAGTTCCATCCTTCACTTTTACTTATCTTTCACTTGAAAGGATGCCTTCAACATGGTTTGGGGCCAAATGGTGAAGCCTTGGAATTGAGCTTTTAGATGGAGAGGCTGTACACCTACAGGCACTTTCCTCCCCCAAATTTTAATCCTAAAAATAAGCTGGAAAAAGAGGGCAATTATTCAGGGAACCCTGGTTATGTCAGTAGGCTGTGCTATTATTAGGCACACAGAAAAAGTTAGGTTTCTTAACCTCATTAGTAGAATTTCAAGGTTTTATTGTTGAGGGAATAGCAGCCACTCTCTAGCTCTTTCAGAATCAATCTCTCTCTCTCTCTCTCTGTCTCTCTCTCACTCACACTAAAAAATGTCAAACACCCACTTGCAACCAGAAAAGAAGTGAAATTGAAATTTAAGTCATCTTTCTCTCCCCAGCAATCAATTTAAGAAATCCCCATATTTCATGCAATTATCTATGAAAAAATACAATTAAAAAAACAATGAAGAATTGGATATAGATGGTGCCCCTTCCTCATAGATATATTCTATTTCTATTGCCAGATGTGAGAATGTGCCTCTTTCTCCCCCTGTCTTTTCCTGGGTTGGAAAAGATCCTCTGGAGACTGTATAGTAGGCCATACTCTGACCTTCTGAGATGCATACCCAGGACTTCCAATTTAACCACTAGATTACTTAACCGCTGGGTCAATAATGGAGTTTTTCAATGGGAAAAATCTTCCATGAAGGATATATCCAGAATCTATTTTTCATGACCCACTCCCCTACTGCCTTAGTCCATACCAGCATCAAATGCTTGGGTTAGTGCAGTAGCCTCCCAACTAACCCCCTACCACCACACACACACAAACAGCTCCCACCCTTGTCCTGCATGCTGTGTGGACTGTGCTCAACATTATAGCTCCTATGTACCTTCAAAGAGATAAGTCAGTTCACAGGATGACCTAAACCATCCAATGGCTTTTTATCTCATCACACAAAAACTCAAAGTCATAATGAGCTCAAGACCCTAAATGACCCCCTGTCCCCATGATCTGTTGGACATCAAACCTCAACTCTTATCATTGTCCTCCAAGCTCATGAAGTCTTATCCACTTTGGTTTCTTCACTACTCTTCACTCTTTCTTAAACATGGGCTTCTCAAAGAGGCCTCCTTTTCAAACCATAACCCCTTCTCACCCCACCTTCTTACTCTGCTTTATATGACTCAAAACAAGTGACCACCATGTGACAGATCATATACACTTCCCATTTACTTGTCTGATCATCTGTCTCTCCAGTAGAGGTTTGGCTTTCTAAGAGTGTAAGCTTGTGTCTGTGGGTTTCACTTTTGTTTCTGTAGCACCCAGAAAGTGAGCGACAGCTTATAGGAGTTTCATACAAATGCGTTGGCTACTAAATAAAAGAAGCCCTACCTGGTCCTTTAACCAACAGTGATGATGTCCCCCCTTTTCCAAGATGCTCTTGCAGGTTACCTGACCTAACTGAGCAGGAGACACATTTAGCTAGGGATCGGCTAGATGTAGAGTACAGATCACACAATTCATGGCCTAAGAAGATGCCGTAGGGACCAGAAGAACCTGGGAACAGGGTCAACAGACAAAGCCGAGTTGTGGTCTCCGGACTGTGAAAGGAAACTGCAAATGAAGACTCCCACTTTCCTCTCCTCTCTATACTTTTGTTGCAGCCACTATCTTTCTATGCTCTCTCCTTCCCTTTCTGGTAGGCACTTGACCTCTGAAAGTCAGCCCGTCCAGCCTCACCCTGGGAACCACACTTCCAAGTGTGAAAGGCAGCTGACCTCTAAACTCTTGGACTTCTGAATTTCCACCAATTCCTCAATCCCGTGCCTTACAAAGCTCTGCATAAGCTCAACTTTTGCTTTGCTCAAAGCAATGTACAGATTTCCTTGTTGAACAAACAATAAAATCAGCTTCAAACTGTTTCACATACTGAGCAGTGCCCTCTTCCTTTCGCATAGGACTAAGTGAGTTAACAAAGACAAAGACTTAAAGCATTGTCTGCTACAGAGTGGGCACTTAGTAAATGTTATTAACATTAGCTAACTCAATACATTTCAGTTGGCAGTAATGAGAAATCAGCACTAATTATTAAATACATGAGTGCACAGAGCATTAAGTGAAACTCAGTAGAAAGGGAGTTCTCCTCAGAGTGGCCAAATGACCTGGGTAATGAACTCTAGACCAAGGGGCCAGTGAGTTACTCCCTGTGGAAGAGTCAAAAGAGGGGCCATGGTGTAGGGAACTGCCCCTGTGAAGGGAGCAAAACTTCCTGCCATGCTGCTCAGGACATAAGATGGTGGTCTAGGAGTTCAGTCCCCACTGGGTGGACAGTTGTCTAGACCTCTTTCCTTGTCACTTTCCATCTTACACTGTGGTTTCTATGCAAAGGCCTTATTTTTTGCACCAGACTCTAATGTCCTCCAGGAAAAGGATGCCTGTCTTATTTTTCTGGACATCCCAGAAACCTGTTAGCAGCTGGCATGGGTAGGCACTCAACAATTTTGAGGACCACCTGGCTAACAGTAGAGGTATCTGGGAACTCATCCTATCTAACCCCTTCACAGAATCCAAAGACCCCTACACTACCCAGTAGCCAAGATGTCAGGTAAGCTGAGTTCTAGTCTCACTTACCTTCTCCCAAGCTCCTTGATCCTGGGACAAAGCAACCTCTCTGTGCCTCAATTTCCTTATCCATAAAATAGGAGAAAATTAAAGGAAAGTGCCGGGCTGGCTGCCAGAAAATCTTTAGGAAAGCCGAGTAAGATTCAGATTTCTGAATTGGTACTAAAGATTTTATTCAGGCTGGGGTCCAGAATCTGGAAATCAGCATGTGCTCTAACTTACACCAACAGTACTGAAATACACTGACATGCAGTTGGACTTAGGATTCACTGTTCTAGGTGACCCCCTAAGGTCCTCTCAAACTCTAACATCTTCAGTTGTCAAGGCTTTCCCTCCCCTTTTCTACTTAGGCATTCATTTCAACAAGCATATAGCAATCAACCTACCATGTGCCACACATCAATTTGGGGCCAAACAGATGAAGTGGGTCATGTCCTCAAGAATCTCAGTCTCCCTGGGGAGTTAAGATCTCAAAATTTACAGCAACACAAGACATGTCTACAAACTCTGTTCCAGAATCTGTCCTCAAAGTTTTATAGATTTAACCCGTTTGATTGTCACAAAAACTCCAGTTAGTTACTCAGTGTTATGGTTGAGGAAATGGAGACACAGAGGCTGGAAATGGCTTGCCCAATGTCACAGAGCTAGCAGGTAGTGAAGCCTGGGTAAGTAACACTGAAGTTCTCTGAAGGAACAATATGATGCTACTTGCAGGCATCTACAGTTTCTAAAGCCATATTACGGAGGTAATAATGACCACGAGATGAAATAGATTCAATTCCTATCCTTAGTAATGGGCAGCCTCAGAGGACTGAATAAGCACGCTAGAAGGCAGCAGGTGCCAAGTGCCATGAGAAGGACACTAATAGATGTTTGAAACATAAACAGTGCAGACATTTAGGTTAAGGCTTAGGGTCATAGAAGAAGTTCAGTAATGAGGGAAAACTTCTGAATTAGAAGACTTATCTTCTCTTTGAATATCTATAATAATGAAAAATAATAATTCTTAAACTTCTTCACTTAAATAGTGCTCCACTGAAAGCTGGAATGGTCACAAAAATTCTCCTTACAGTGACTTCAAATAGGCATTCAAATACGTCATGTCCACAGACTTTGTAGCAAATGAGTAGAGAGTGAAAGTCTAATTTGTCTTCCACAGGACTCTAGGTCAAGTATGGGAAAACTTCTATCAACTCTCTCAGTCCCCCTCTCAATCTCTCTCTCTCTCTCTTTTCTTTTTTCCTAGTTAGAATTGCTCCAGTTTCATAATGGTTTCTGATTAGAAACCATGGTCACTAGTCTAGGTCGGTTTATTTCTCTTATAAAATGAGTCTGAGCACAAAACTTCAGATGTTGTATTTCCAGCTCTAAATAGAATGAATTCATATTTCCTATGCTCTGGTTACCATGAGTCCATTCATCATCTAGTAGCTTAATCTTCGAAGCCAGGTAGATCCCGGCCCAAATTTTAATTGTGCTTCTGTGATTTCATCCTTGTTATTTAAGTTTCGTGTGATTCAGATTTCTTATCTGATGAATGGGAAAAATAGCCATGTCTATTTTATTGAGTCATTGGAAGGGTTAAATGTGGCAAAGCATGTAAGCTGCTGAGCCAAGTGCCAGGAAAAGAGTAAAGAGAACAGTAACTAGTAACTATTAATGAAACTGAATCTATATGAACTCTTTCTTGGCACCCACGTTATACTGTTGGCTCAGGTAAAGTTTAGAATTAATAACCTTAGGTCTTTTTCAGAAAGTCTGACAGTTAGAGCCAGGTGTCCCATCCAAGACTCTTTAATTGTTAATAGAAAATTAGCAATAGAAAATAATGCTTGCTTCCAAAGGATAAGAAGGAGAAATGTCAGATCAAAAAAGGAATCCAGGCATCTAGGTGGGAACTAAGGAACTCTTCAAACCTTTTGCAAAAGACAATGGGGATCAAGGGAATGAGTAGGGTCAAGACTTGGAAACCCTAGTAAGTCAGTCCAAGATAGGCATGACAATCAAAGCCTACAAAAGAGGACAGCATTAATTAATGAATTAATAAGGGACTATTATGTGCCAAGCACCCAACCTGGTGCCTGGGGATAGAGACATGAACAATGCAGAGTCTCTGTTCTCAAGTTGCTAAACATCTGGAAAGAGAATATGTAGGGAGACAGCTGAAAGAGGAAGTTGAAGAGACACCCTTCTGTTCTGGAGTTTTCTATGTCAGGTGTCTCTTCTAACCTCAAAAAAGTGGATGCTTAATTTAGTTGAATACCTGACTGGTATTGCCAGGTACCAAATTTTTTCACATCCCTTTCAAACTTCACACCATTTTAAGTCATTTTGTTGTCTTAAAAAAACAGATCAATGAAAGGGTAACTATGGGCAACCTACAAGGGAGAAGACTAAAGGAAATAAACAAAGATTAAGAAATAACAATGATATAAGGCAGTGGGCACAAAACCTCTGAAGATTTGGGCAACAGTAAGAAATGGAGCTATTTAGTTTCTGAAACTATCTCTGTGATTCTGTAGAATCGTAAAGCCTACTTATGGACTGAACAATTTCCATGGTGCAACCCACAAATATGAAGTCATAAGAGTAAAAGACAAAACTATGCTTCAGTTTTAGTCTACTGAAGATGGGTCCCCTAGGTAAAGAAGAAGGAAGGAAGGAAGGAAGGTAAAAGAGGGAGGGAGGAAGAGAAGAAGAAAGGGGAAAAAAGTAAAGAAAATTTAAATAATTGGTTTAGTCTCATTTTGGGGTTAAATTCTCCTTAGTTGAAATCTATAGTGAGTTGGTACATCTTCTATTTATACTGTGTGAAGTATTTATTGAAAACTAGGTGCAAGACATTGGGGTAGACATTGTAGGTACTCAAAGATGAATCAGACACACCAATGGAGATCTCAAAATCTATTAAGGAAAATTAGACATGTTTATGAATACCTGGAATCCCATCCAGAAAGTATAAAGTGTGATGCTTGATGTCAGACAAAACACATCAAAGTCCAGAGAAGAGCTTCTGAATGTGAGAGGCAGAAAGTCCTCCTGGATTTGATGTAGTTAGGAAGGCTCTTCATTCAACCATTCAGCAAATACTTACTTAGTGCCTGTCATGTTCAGGATGAACAGGAAGACGTAAATTTACATTTACTTGGAGTAAACGGGAGGTGTAGTCAATAAATAGGCAAAGAGATAGCTAATTAAAATAATTGCAAACTCTAATAAATGGTCTAAAGGAAATTAACTGAATAGAAGATGGAGCAGGAGCTATATTAGACCTGGTCATCAGGAAATATTTCTGAGGAAGAGACATTTGTATTGACATGTGAAAAAGGAAGAGTGAGATGTAAAAAGATGTGGAAAGAGAATAGCCTACTAGGAAGGAAAAGAAAATGCAAATAATCTGCAAATTGGCCTCTGAAAGAAATAGAAAAAGATTCTGCAGCCTAAGTGTAAGGAAAAGAGGAAGGAAGGAATAAAGCAAGCTTTGGAAAGACTGACGGGGCAGATCAGGTAAGTGATTCTATTCTGAAAGCAATAGGAAACCTTTTAAGGGTTTTAAACAGAGGCATAACATGATCTGGTTTACATTTATAAATGATTACCCTCGTTCTATGCAGAGGCCCATGTGGACATGGGAGATTGCTGAGGAAGCTGGAGAGAAGTCCAGGCAACAGATAATGGTGGCTTTGATGTGGAAGATAGCAGTGGCAATGTAGTAAAGTATTACAATGTGGGGGACATTTTGATGGTAAAGCCAATAGTACTTGGTAGTGAATTGGATGTAGGGGGTCAAGAAAATGATAGAATCTAAGAGGTGGGTTTGGCACCTGAGTCACCAGGTAAATGGTGGAGCTCTACCCTGTTATGGGGACCACTGAAAAACAGCAAAATAGGCCAAGAGTATGGTGGGGCGGGCATGAAAAATTAAGGTATTTGACTGATTAGCAGGAACCGGTTATGATCGGGTAGTTATGAAGATCATGACCAAAACATTCATATAAAAAAGCAACATAAACTAGGAAAAAATAAAAAATAAAAAAATTAATGTGTATGTTAGTGACCAGGAAATCTTGATAATTTGTTTGTCCAGAGGGCCAGGATGTGTAAATGGGAGGAGTATTGGGAGGGTGGCATGGGGAACGATCTTACAGTAACTTGAATAGAACGTGAAAATTTTAGGTGTTACTTGGTGGACATTAGGAAGACATTTTGAACATCAAATGGTATAGGAAAAGAGCTTTTTTTTTTTTTAAAGATTTTATTTATTTATTTGACAGAGAGAGATCACAAGTAGGCAGAGAGAGAGAGGAGGAAGCAGGCTCCCTGCTGAGCAGATAGCCCGATGCGGGACTCAATCCCAGGACCCTGAGATCATGACCTGAGCCGAAGGCAGTGGCTTAACCCACTGAGCCACCCAGGCACCCAGGAAAAGAGCTTTTGAAAAATTTAGGGGATAGAGGTGTAGAGGTCAGATGGGAGAGCAAGAGTTGGAGGTGCGGAGATATGATGGCGGTAATCCAGGCCAGGGAGAGAGGGAACGTGAACTAGATTGTGGACAGGATGATAGATTTATATATTTTTTAACCTCTCCCCTACAATAGTGTTGCTTCAAACTTAAAGCCAAGAATCCCGTATCTTTCTCATGAGCCCTACAGCTGTCCAACGATAAGGTAGTTTCTTATGCTCCAGCAAGTCTATGTTCTAGTCATCTTTGGATGAAAAGATGACAGAATAAGACAGGAAAAAAATCATTTGTGCATCCATGCATCCGCTCCTGTCTTGCAAACATTGGCGAACATATAACATTTCTTGGAGGTGACATTTTCCCATCACCCAGAATTTTGTTTTATGAGACCCTGTGTGTTAGCATCTGGGATGCTAGGCAAATGATTCAGACACTGCTGAGACACCAAGGCATCCCCTTTAATGAAAGAGTTCAGACCTTAAACACCATCCATTTTCTGAGAAGACAAGTTCCTTACAAGGGAGTCTCTAAAGCAGTTAAAAAAAAAAAATCTGTCAGAGCCTGTCAATGGCCAATAAATGCACGATGTACCACAAATCCTATCTCTTATCTATCTACCTATCATTTAATTTTTTTCTAGATAGAGTTGTAAATGGTGCCCTTTAGAATGTGCAGTGTACAACCTGCACAACTGTAAGCATTAGTCCTGGCTATTCTGCTCCTCAAACAGGCCTTGGTTGGTGGTGTCACTTTTTTGTTTGTTTTCTTTTTGTCTTTTGACCCCCTTCACCCATTTCTCCCACACTGACTCCCCATCTCAGGCAACCACCAATCTGTTCTCTGCTTCTATGAGCCTGCGTGTGTGTGTGTGTGTGTGTGTGTGTGTGTTTTAGATTCTGTATATGAGAAATCATAGAATATTTGTCTTTCTCTGTCTGTCTTATTTCACTTAGCATAATGGTCTTGAGGTCCAACCGCGTTGCTTCAGATGGCAAGATTTCATTATTTCTTATGGCTGAATGATGCTCCACTACATATATATGTATATATATGCATGACGTACAGATACCACAATTTTTTATCCATTCATCCATCAATAAGCATTTGGGCTGCTTACATATCTTGGCTACTATAAATAATGCTGCAATAAGCATAGGGATGCACATATTCTTTCCAAGCCACTGGTTTCATTTTCTTCAGAGAAGTACCCCAAAGTGGAACCATTGGATCATGTGATAGTTCTATTGTTAATTTTTTAAGGTATCTCCATACTCTTTTCCAAGTGGCAGTATCAATTTGCATTCCCAACAGTGCACAAACATTCCTTTTTCTCCACATCCTCACCAACATTTGTTATTCTAATCTTTTTGATACTAGCCACTCTAACAAGTGTGAAGTGATATCTCAGGGAGATTTTGGTTTGCATTTCTCTGATGATTACTGATGCTGAGCTTCTTTTCATGTGCTTGTTGGCTGTCTGTATGTCTTCTTTGGAAAAATGTCTGTTCAGATCTTCTGTTCATTTTTTAATCAGATTGTTTAATCTGATTATTTGCTTCTTTGCTATCGAGTTATGTGTTCTTTATATATTTTAGTTATTAGCTCCTTATCAGATATACAATTTGCAAATATATTCCCCTGTTCAGCGGGTTACTCTTTCATTTTGCCAATGATTTCCTTTGCTGTGCAAACTTTTACTTATATTTACTTTCATTGCTCTTAGTTTTTGTTTTCAGATGATTTAAAAAAATTGTCTTGAAGACTTGCATTAAAGAGCTTAGGGCCTTTGTTTTCTTCTAAGAATGTTATGGTTTCAGGCCTTATGTTCAAATTTTTAATCCATTTTGAGTTAATTTTTGTGTATGCTATAAAATAGTACTTGAGCTTCATTCTTTTGCATATGATTATTTAGTTTTCCCAATGTCATTTATTAAAGCAACTGCCCTTTCCACATTGTATATTCTTGGTTCCTTTGTCATAAATTAATTGATTATATATGTGTGAGTTTATTTCTGGTCTCTGTTCTGTTCCATTGATCTATGCATCTGTTTTTGTTGTTGTTGTTGTTGTTTTTAGATTTTATTTATTTATTTGAAAGAGAGAAAGAATGAGCAGAAGCAGGCAGAGTGGCAGGCAGAGGGAAAGGGAGAAGTAGGCTCTCTGCTGAGCAGAGAACAGGACGTGGGGCTCAAGCCGAGGACTCTGGGATCATGATCTTAGCTAAAGGCAGATGCTTAACCAGCTGAGTGACAAGTGCTCCTATGTGTCTGTTTTCAGGCCAATAGTATACTGTTTTGATTATGATAGCTTTGTAATGTAGTTTGAAATGATGGGACATGATGCTTCCAGCTTTGTTCTTTCTCAAAGTTGCCTTGGCCTTTAGGTGTGTGTGTGTGTGTGTGTGTGTGTGTGTGGTCCCCTACAAATTTTATGATTATTTGTTCTATTTTTTTAGAAATACACCATTGGAATTTTGATAGTGATTGCATTGAATCTGTACATTGTTTTGGGTAGTATGGACATTTTAACAATATTAATTCTTCCAACCCATGAACATGAAATATACTGCATTTATTTGTGTCTTCTTCAATTTTTTTCTTAATGTCTTATAGTTTTCAATATATATGTCTTTCACTCACTTGGTTAAATTTATCCCTATGTATTTTATTCCTTTTTGATGAAGTTGTAAATGGAATTGTTTTCTCTTTTTGATGGTTTATTATTATTATGTAGAAATTCAGCATATTTTGTGTATTGATTTTTTATCTTGCAACTTTACTAAATTCATTTATAAGTTCTAACAACTTTTTGATGAAATCTTTAAGGTTTTTTATTTATATTATCACGTAATCTGTAAATCTGTTAATCTGTTTATATTATCATGTAATTTGACTTCTCCTTTTTCAATTCAGATGTCTTTAATTAATTATTTTATTTATTTATTTATTTTGCCTAATTTCTCTGGCTATGAACTCTTAATACTATGTTGAATAAAAGCAGTAAGAGTAAGCATCCTTGTCTTGTTCTTGATCTTGGAAGAACGGCTTTCTACCTTTGAGGATGATACTAGTTGTGGGCTTGTCATTTATGGCTTTTATGATGTTGAAGTTTACGACTTTTATACCCGCTTTGTTGATATTGAATATTGGATAATGGCTATTGATATTTATTTTAATTTCAGGAAGGTTTTCCTTTCACTGAACATTAGGCCAGGAATTGGTTAAACTTCTGATATTTTCAGGAGAGTAGGTTTTCCAGAGTCATTTCTTCCTATTGTTTGAGTAAACATTACTTGATAATCTATATCTGCTGCTATTGTATATCTTAGCTTGTCATATGAATAGGGAGCTCTTGAAACTACCCCACCCACCCACCATCCCAGCTCTAAAACTTAGGAACTTTTCTGATGGGTACAACTTTACCTTACAAGGACTTGAATATAGAGAGACTCTATGAGAAAACTGAATTTGTCATACCCACATAGTAAATTTCAGAGCCATTTCAGCTCCAGGCTAGAGAACTTGGCTATGGAGGATATGCTTTCGTTTGGCTCAGTGAGAGCTACAGCACCAAGGTGCAATATATTCCCCAGGAGCTGTTCTTACTGTGTGTCCCCTCTCCTTCATTAGCCACTGCCACCCTTGTAGTCACAGTTTGTGCCGTCATTTTTCCCCTGTGCCACCTTGTCCTCTCTGAGTCTCTGTCTTGCTTCTTGTCTACATATATTTATGAAACATCAGATTTGACTCCTTGCTGTGTCAATGTCTCATGTTTCCTGAGATAAGACTGAGTAGCAAGAATATCCATTTTTAGTCTGATTGTTTGCTTAGGGCATTTTGGGACTAACAAGCATCCCAACTTGGACCACCCTTCCCACCAGACATGGTCTTGGCATGACTGCCAATTAAGGTTGTGCTCTTTTGTGGGTATCTCAGGTACCTAAAGTAGCAGGAATTTTAGATGCCCAGAGTTGCCTTAGTTAGTTTTTTTTTTTTTAAGATTTTACTTATTTATTTGACAGAGAGAGATTACAAGTAGATGGAGAGGCAGGCAGAGAGAGAGAGTGGGAAGCAGGTTCCCCACTGAGCAGAGAGCCCGATGCAGGACTCGATCCCAGGACCTGAGATCATGACCTGAGCCAAAGGCAATGGCTTAACCCACTGAGCCACCCAGGCGCCCAGTTTCTGTCTTTTTGAAGCCCTAATTATTCACCTCTCTTTCCAATTCTGTGAGTTCCAAAATCCTTTCAGTAAACTCCCCTAAAAAGTGGCAGGGGGGTGGGAGATTGGGGTACCAGGTGGTGGGTATTATAGAGGGCACGGCTTGCATGGAGCACTGGGTGTGGTCAAAAAATAATGAATACTGTTTTTCTGAAAATAAATAAATTGAAAAAAAAAATGTGCTCAATAAAAAAAAAAAAAAGTGAGCAAGAGTCATTCTGTGTTCTGTGAAACAAGACAACCATAACTCATACTCTGAATTACTTAGCTTCTGTAGCCATTTCCAGGTAAGGAAAGCTAAAACCAACTAGACACGCCTTACTCTGTATAACTCTGGACCTTCAGAATTCCCCATCTATCTTTTCACTATTCTCTAAAACTTGGAGATCATTCAGTTACTGTCAGAAAATAAGCCAGGTGTTTTATTTTCTCTTTTTAAAAATATTCTTCTTAAATACAAGTCTGGATGATTGAGGTCAATGGGTAGAGTACTGTCTTAGCAAAAAGAGTTTAGAACAACACTGCCAAAAAGAAATATAATGCAAGCCAACAGATGGAGCCACCTGTGTGATTTTATCTTTTCTAGTAGCAGATGCCATAATTACTTATAAAATAGTACCAGTAGTTAATATAAAATATTTACAATGGATCAGGTACTGAGCTAGGCACCCTGTACAAATTATTTCATTTAGGTCTCATAATAACCTTGTGAGGAAAATATCTTTATTAACTCCATTTAACAGATAGAGTAACTGAGGCCAGAGAGATTACAAAAACTGCGCAGACAGCCAATAAGTGGTGGAAGCAGAATTCAAAGCCAGATACCCTGAGTTCAGACACCATGTTGATAATTACCACATCCTACTTTTTTCAAAAAAGGCAAACAAGAAGACATTGCTTCTTGTGTCTCATCAACCACACTGAACTATTTGGACATATATTTTGTACTCCTAAAACAATAAGCAATTATCTTGGAACTATGCATTAAATTGTAATGTGCTACAATTTAATATATAGTTTTAAAACCAATTTGCTCAAGTGTTGACTTCAGAATTTTAAATCTGTTCCATTTAACCAGCAATTTAAATGAAAATTTAAATAAATGCTATAAATGGGTGCCTCATTTGCATGGTCTGTTGATTAACTCCAATACAAAACTCATCTGTGCCCTGGGTTCTGCCTCCTAGCCTAGGCCTTTGGCAGATCATTTTCTAGATGACTAGAGGACAGTAACTCTTAGCTCCTTACCATCTCAACTCACATGTTGTGACAGTCATATGAAGCCAACTTCAAATGCAGGAAACCTTACTTATCAAAACATTTTTGTCGAGTTTCTAACATGTGATTATAAGGAATATACTGAGAAGCTGCTTAGAATGACAGACCTTTCCAAGCAGCATCTTAAAATAAAAATAGATGGTCTAAACTGCCTTCTATGGAGGGAGGACTCTGTCACTTGCAGGGCAAATGCACTGCTGAGAGGAGTATGCACATTTAGGGACAGAAATGAACTGCTCAGTGAAGTACGAAAGAAGTTGAGGCTGCCACCAGCATCTTCCTTCTCATCCTTTACATACACAGAATCAGCCTTACCCCCATATAAAATCAGAGCAAATATTCTAAAAATTTGAACCTACCTGGGAGCCAACACAGTCACATAAAATGCACTATAGATGGTATCCCTGATCTATGGTCAACGTGTTTGTTCTGGGGGATACCCACATGTCTCATTGCTACTCTGATGTTGATAAATGAAGTACTCATGGAAGGATGTGTAACAGATCATCAAGACACTCGCATGGGTTAGTCCCTAGCTGAGACCCACTGAGGCATGAGTTTGGATCCATCTAGAATATAAGCCAAGGTTTGTCTGAGGCCAATTTTATGTGAGAACATGGGATCTTAGAGCTTGACAATCACTTACAGATAATTTAGCAAATGTCCTCATTTTGAATTTGAGAAAACTAGGATTTAGTGGCACACAGATTGTTTGGTGTACCCCCTTCTATAGGTCTACCAGAGTCTCTAAAAGCTGTCTGTACTTCATCCTTCATAAGCATCTGGAATTGATATAATAGTGCTCATATAACACTCATATAATAGTAGCTAGCATTTATCTAGCACTCACTCTGTGCCCGGTTTTTCATAAGTCCTTTACAAATAATGGTATATTTATCCCACACAGCAAACCTGGGAAAATACAAACAACTAAAACTCACTCTGGTTAAGTTAAGCATAAAAATGATTTATTGGAAGGATGTATCAGTTAGCTACAGTTGCATAACAAATGACCCCAAAACTTAAGAAAACAATGATACATTGTTTCTCATGATTCTGTGGGTTGGCTGGGTGACTCTGCTGGTATTGCCTGGGCTCACTCACACAACTGCATCAGCTTGTGAATTGGCTGGGAGCTGAGCTCATCTGGAAGGATTGGGATAGCTGGACCTTGTTCTCCACATAAGGTTTCATTTTCAAAGAGATTAGACTGTCCTTCCTCACAAGGTGACAGCAGGTTTGAAAACAATGAAGGTAAAAGCTGCAAAGCCTCTCGAGGCCTTGGATTTTATGTCACATAACAGCACCTCTGCCATGCTCTGTTGATCAAAGCAAGTCACAAGAACATTTGGATTCAAAGAAATTTTTTAAAAAGTCCACCTCTTGAAGACCAAAGACCAAAGGTAATGTCACATTGCAAAGTGGTATGCATACTAGGAGGTAATAAAGGACTTTGAAGACATTTTTTCCTAATCTACTGGAGTCTACCCTCTTATCAAAAATTATCCATATTCTGATTCACAGACCTGTACCCCTGGGGATAAAAATACATTATATGTTTATAAAAATAAAATTAAAAATAAATAATAATAATAATAATGGGAAGAACTTTTGAACACCCCTAACAATAATTACCAGAATCTATTATAATAAAATTTATTCTTGTAAAGCAAAAAAAAAAAAAAAAAATTGCTCTGTTGTAGGGAGGTTTAAAAATACAGAATTCCGGGGCACCTGGATGGCTCAGGTCATAATCTCAGGGTCCTGGGATTGAGCCCTGCTTCAGGCTCTCTGCTCATCAGAAAACCTGCTTCCTCCTCCCTGCCTGATTCTCTGCCTACTTGTGATCTCTGTCAAATAAATAAATAAAATCTTTAAAAAAAATTATTCATATTCCTTCTATTCACAGAATAGGCTTGTTCCCATCCCCAAACATCACCCCCAGTCTCATCCTGTTATAAAAACAGGCTTGTAGTCCAGGATCTCGTGATTTGTTTCAGGTCTGTAAGTATACAAGGTTCTAGTTGCAGCTGTTCTAGGTTCAGAGACCCATAAACTAAAAACAAAGTATCAGACACCACACTCAACATAAAATAGTGAGAAGGACAGGATTACTACCATAGACACTCCCAGGAAAGAAAGGCAGGTATAGGGCCAGTCTCTGGTCCATAGCAGTTCTGAAATCTAACCAAGGACATATTGCACATATTGAATGGGGTCTGCTTCTGCCCTCTGGGATGGTTTCCTAATCTATTATTCTCTGTGACTCTTGGATTTGCACTCAGACAGAAGTGAAGCAGTGGTCCAGCCTCTCGAACAGTCCTTGATATCAGATGCAGTAATGAGCATTTCCAGATTCCTCTCCAACTGACCCATTCTTGCCAGTGCTTCGAGGGTTAGTTAGTGACTTTTCTCTGATTTCCAATTCCTCTTTCTGGAATTTTCCTTCCTTTGCCTCTCCCACAATTATATAAGGTTTAATTTCTATAATAAGTACCTGGTTCCAGAGTACTCTTTGCATACAATATGTTATTGCATTTCATCTTCACCACAGCTGTACAATTTATATACATACCCATTTTCAGATAAGAACACTGAGGCCCACAGATGTTAGGTAACTTGCCCATAGCTACACAGCCAAAAGGTGTCAGAGCTCATATTTGAATTCAGGTCTATCTGATTCCTGAGCCTATGATGTAATTCCTGTTTTCCATCTACTAGGAGAAGAGTGATGAGGACAATGGTGTGCTAGAAAGCTGGTTTCTGATTGGTAGCACTTAATCTATTTTTGTGGTGTAAAAACTCCCCTGAACTAATATCAAGATACTAGCAGTTTAACAATTGGCTTACAACATTTCTGAATATTTAACACTCTTGTGACCTGGTGTGAAGTGACTTGGGCACACCACAGGATAAGGAGTTAGGAAAACAAAAGTCCTTCAATAAGTAATAATAGTTAATAAAAATGGAGTAGAGCAGTTCTTCTTGTGTGTATCTGTACTCAAGCCATCTGATTTCCAAGTCAATCATCTTTATCTCTTCGCCTGCAGCTTTTCTATTTTGGCAAAAACTGCTCTGCCCACTTACATGGCAAGTCTGAAGGTCTGAAAAATTAATACTCCTATCTCAGCATCCTTCAACCAACCACTGATAGAATTTAATATATAAATATCCAGCTCTTTTGTTTTTCATATGGGATAACTCTGAGGTGTGGATTCTTCACTAACACCCTGAGTTCTCCAGCAGAATTAAGCTTCGATTACCCACAGTGATACCTTGCTTTATAACGTGTTCACGATTGGCTAGCTCTGAAACCACCTTCCAAAGAAACTATTTGTGCTCTAATGGTTGACTTAAAATCTGCTCCTGGAAAATTCAAATCAAGACAAATGATCATCATTTCTTGAATGCCTGTGTCCCAGATGCTGTACTAAACACTTATATGTTTTTATGCAACTCTTAATGACACCTTGTGCAACAAGTATCATTCCCAATTCTACAAATATAAAATTGAGGTCCTTTTGTGGGGGTCACATAGCTGTTATAGTAAATAACGGAACTGATATTCAAACTATGATTGATTGCAATGTCTCTTGTCTTTTCACTAAACGATGCTGCCTCTCTCATAGGGGAGACTGGATGAACACTCATGAAGCAATAAAAGAACAATTAACTGCTAAACTGACATATTGTATTGAACACTTCTGGACAAAACTGTCATCATATGTATGTTCCACAATTACTTTCTGAAATCTCTTTTGTTGTACCATCAACTTGAAAAATAAGGCCACGGACAAATATTAAGAAATTCAATTTTTCATAGATTTTCTTTCTCCTCCATCACTGCTTCACAATAATTAGGTACTGAAATAAAACTGAGCTGATGGCACAACAGAATATACCATGATGAAAATGCATATGAAAAAAGTATGTTCCCTGGATGTATTTTTTGGTCTGCATAGCATTTGAAAGAACAGATAAGATATGTCATAAAATACCAACTAAGTCTCTATTGATTTTGAAAGTCGATGCAGAGCATTAGGAGATCAAACAACACAACATCCAGATTGCTGAATTGGGAATAGTCTTATCAGCAAGAAACTCAAACAAAAGGAGGACTTAGCAATATATTTAATAGGCAAAAACTGGAGTGTGGAAATTTAAAATTTGTCAATGCTGCACCTAAATCACCAAAAACAGATTTTAATATTTAACAATGACTTGCTGACATTAAGTAATTTAGAAAGTTGTTTTGTAATATTTCCCATTAAAAAACTCCTGAATGCTGAAATTCTCAGCACTGCACCTCAGATGCTGGTGGAAACAAACATAAAATTTAACTGCTTTAACAGTATTTTACGGTGTTGATTTCTTACTTTTAATTATCTGCTCTGACAATATGCACAGAAAGAACATTCTGAAATTTGGGATGGGGGAGTTCTAGCTCCAACTCTAGCCCTACCTAGTTCTGTGACTGCAGGTAGTACTTTCCTCTGGTTAAATGATGCTGTCAGTTAAATGATGCTCTATAAGATATCTTGCCACTCTT
This sequence comes from Neogale vison, assembly GCF_020171115.1. Classification (NCBI taxonomy): domain Eukaryota; kingdom Metazoa; phylum Chordata; class Mammalia; order Carnivora; family Mustelidae; genus Neogale; species Neogale vison. Next base: position 153,670,300 of record NC_058096.1, read on the forward strand.
CCTGTCAATGATTCTTGGGCTAACGCCATCTTGCAGTTAAAATCCTATTCATGTAATGAACACAGATGACATCCCAGCATTTCTAAAAGAGGTCCTCATCAATGCTTTGCACTACTGTGAATTCCCTAAAATATTTCAGGACCACCATGGTGGTGTTCATGGGAGGAAATGGTGAAGAAGGGGGTCTTTTAGGGCCCTGGGGACGATGTCAGGCACAGCAAAGCTGGATTATGTCCAAAACCTTTCTATATGATTTTGCCTATAAGACTGTAGGCATGAATCATTCATTCAAGTAATACTTGAGCTTCAAATTATAGGATGACTTGACAGACATTTGCCACTCATTGCTTTTCCCTCTTTAAAAAACAAATAACTTTACTGCTAAGCCTCACTTTCCATGGGACTTTATCGTCATAGACCTGAGACCCAGCTTTGTGCATATTTACCTTTGGCAACTGTACTCCCCAAAGACACTGCTACTGATGTCAATAGCAGTGGCTGAAGCAGCCAATTTCATTTGTGTCAAGTTTGTTTGTGGCATCATTACCTTTATGATACACAGGTGTAGCAAGAAAATTTAAGTATTTTTATTTTGGTTCTTAATTAATCTTGTCTTCCCCATGACACCCCATTGCTAGAAAGAGTAACAAAATTTACCTTACTTGGTATAATCTGGTTAAAATTTGGTCAATATAATAAACAGTCTCTTTAGATGATGCTCAGTTCTACTGTGTAAAAATGCTTGCTCTCCTAGATTCCCATTTCCCTTTCTCCTTAATACTCTCCTCGATGGCTTTGAGGTATTTTTTGCAAGTGACTCAACTTCAAGATGGTGGAAGAATGGTAAGATCCTTGGCTCAGCATAGTGTCCACTGGCACCTTTGTCTCTCAGCAATCTCACTTTCTACATCCTTTCCCACCTAGCCATCATGGCTGAGGAATAATCATAGACTCTCTCCCTCACCTTCATCAGATACTGAGGGTGCTCCATGACTGGGGTGACCTCACCTTGGCTGTTGATAATGGTATAAACCCTCCAGGCTTATGCCACACCCTTCATCACCTCCCCAGTAGAGCAGGTCTACCCCATGATTTCTGCCTTCATCTTTATCAGAGGGGGGATCCTTGGGAGGCCCAAGGGTACTTGATCCAACCACCTTCCTCAGAAAGAGCCATGCTCACATTGTAAAAGGCTAAATCCAGCTTCTTCCTCCACATCGAACTGCAGGGAGCCATCCTTGTTGCTGTGAAGAGATTCCAAGGTGGCCTCCAAGAGAAGCTGGTAAAGGTCTCTATTATTGCCTTCAATATTTCTATAAACCTGCCATGATCCCAAGTAATGAGAAATAGATATCGTGTCTTTCAACACTTGCCTCCCTTGCTTCAATCTCTTTTTCCCTCCCCATTATCATCTCATGTCAGGAATGGAGATTTTTCATTGACTTTTCTTACATTAAATATTCCCTTTTTCCTCCTAGCTTTAAAGGTGCACAAATGTTATCTTCTCTGTGCTATAGACAGACTCCATGATTTTGTCTCCTAAGCCTAGGAGGTCATGTTAAAGGGGAAATAAAAGAATTGAGAGAGCCCTGTCTCAAGGCAATAGCCTGACTTGTAAAACTACAATTTCCCTTTGAAATTCTTATTTTGGCCATGGACTCTAACTAGTAATTATCTTTCTCTTTGCATTCTACCTGTAAGGATTGTCATCTCTCTTAGGCAGACAGCTATTTTCAGGAAGAGTGGGTACTCAGACATAGCAGGGAAAAAGCATGGTAATATTTTTTTTGAAATATCATATGCATGAAATGCTCTAAAATTGGATTGTGCTGAGAGTTGCACCACTCTATAAATTTGCTAAAAATTGAATTGCACATTCAAACAGGTAAATTTTATGATATGTAAATCATACCTCAATAAAGCTATTAAAAATCATGTGCAGAGTATAAAAGAGTAAGCATAGTTGCTCAACCTCCTATAGGCTGTGCTATGGACCTCTTAGTGGCACTGCCGATGAGAGCTTCAGAAACAGAGCAAACAAGGAAAGCACGTGCAGGCATTGTCCTCTCCATAAGGGTTAGGGATCAATCATACTCCCAGTACAGTTCAGCGAGCAGAAAGCTATAATTTTCCTTTAAACTGAGACTTACTTGCCCAATCTGTTTACATGGGTAAGTCTCCAGCTATAAAATGTTATCAGTTTCTTCAGATCGTGAGCATGAACTGTAATTATGCATGTATGTGTTTACATAAAAATATTTTTTCACTGGCACATACTCTCTATGGAAGCTTTTTATCTAGCAACATCAAATATCCAGAACTTACACAAAAATACAAAAGAATGCAAAATAAATAAATAGAACAATGTTACTGTAATAAATACCTATACACCTAGTCAGATTTCATTCAGAAGCAATCTACGTTTCATCAGCTACAATTCCAACCTTTTGTGGGCTAGAAAACCAAGACTGTGAGACAATAACCAAGCTTGTTAAAAGCGGTAAATTGGAAGAAGTGTGGCAAGTGGTGACTAAAGATACTTTAGGATTTATGAGAAGAAAGACAAAGGAGCGGACACTCATAGGAGACCATAATGAAGGAGACAGAAACAGTACAAAAGAAACTACAAGAATTCAAAAACAGCGGGGCGCCTGGGTGGCTCAGTGGTTAAGCCTCTGCCTTCAGCTCAGGTCACGATCTCAGGGTCCTGGGATCAAGCCCCGCATCGGGCTCTCTGCTCAGCAGCGAGCCTGCTTCCCCTCTCTCTCTGCCTGCCTCTCTCCCTACTTGTGATCTCTCTCTGTCAAATAAACAAATTAAATCTTAAAAAAAAAAAAAGAATTCAAAAACAGCAATCTGCCCCTCATTCAATGAAAGGACAAACAGCTGGATACATCTCAACTCCTAGAAATGTTACATTATTCAGCGTTCACAATGGTAACTCCAAAATACACAGAAGAGGCTTAAACTTGTTGAGCAAGGCAAATAGGTTTTACAATTATTTTATAAATTACTCTATTCTTAAAAGCCTGTTTTATTTATTTTTAAATTAGGTATCCCTTTTTTATTTACCACTTAGACTATTTTAACATAAGATAAAATTTACCATTTTAACTATTGTTAAGTGTATAGTTCACTATGTTGAAGTATATTCATGTTGTTGTGAAACAGATCTCCAGTACTTTTTCATCTTGTCAAAATGAAACTCTATAACCACTAAATACTTTTCCTCCTCCCTTATTCTCCTACCCCCTGGTAACCACTATTCTACTTTATGTTTTTATGGATTTGATTGCTTTAGTTACCTCATTTAAGTGGATCATGTAATATTCATCTGATCATACAATGTGGTGATGTCTGGCATATTTCATTTAACAAAATGTCCTCAAGTTTCATCCATAGTAGCATGTAACAGGATTTCTACCCACTCCATTGTATATAAAAACCACATTTTGTTTATCTACTCATCCACCAATGGACATTTGGGTTACTTCTATCTCTTGGCTATTGTGAATAGTGCTGCTATGAACATGGATGAGCAAATACCTTTTCAAGACCCTGTTTTCAATTTTTTGGGATACTTATCCAGAAATGGGTTTTTTTGTTTGTTTGTTTGTTTTTTAAATAGGCTCCATGCCCAGTATGGAGCTCAGTGTAGGGCTTGAACTCACAACCCTGAGATCAAGACCTGAGCTGAGATCAGGAGTCAGACGCTTAACCTCTGAGACACCCAGGTGCCCCTTATTTTTAACTTTTTGAGGAAACTCTATACTGTGTTTCATAGCAATTACACCATTTCACAAGCCCCCCAATCATCTACAAGTGTTTCAATTTCTCCACATCCTCCTCAACACTTTTTATGTTCTGTTTGTTTTTCTAATAGTAATCATCCTAGTGAATGTGAGGATCAGTGATGTTGAGCATCTTTTTTTTTTTAAGATTTTATTTATTTATTTGACAGACAGAGATCACAAGTAGGCAGAGAGGCAGGCAGAGAGAGAGGAGGAAGCAGGCTCCCCGCTGAGCAGAGAGCCCGATGTGGGGCTCCATCCCAGGACCCTGGGATCATGGCCTGAGCCGAAGGCAGAGGCTTTAACACATTGAGCCACCCAGGCGCCACGAGCATCTTTTCATATACTGTTTAGTCACTTGTATGTCATCTTGGAAGAAATATTTGTTCAGGTCTTTTGTGTAGTTTTTTAATGAGGTTATTTGATTTTTTTTTTTTTTTTTTTTTTGGTAATGGAGTGTAGGAGTACTTTATATAGTCTGGATATTAGCTCCTTATCAGATATATGATTTGCAAATATTTTCTTCCACTTCACAGGTTGCTTTTTCATTATGTTAGTTGTGTCCTTTGATGCACAAAAGCTTTTTAGGTTGATGAAGTCTCAGGTGTCTATTTTTGGTTTTGTCTCCCATGCTTTCTGTGTAGTACCCAAGAAAACATTGCCAAATCAAATGTCATGAAAATTTCCCCTGTGTTTCCTCCTAGGAATTCTGTAGTTTGGGGTATTAAGTTTAGGCCTTCAATTCATTTTTCAGTTATTTTGTATATTGTGTCAAATAAGAGTCCAACTTTATTCTTTCATATGTGGGTATCTAGTTTTCTCAACATCATTTGTTAAATAGATTGTCCTTTCCCCATTGAGTGGTCTTAAGTTGGAAATCATTTGACCACATACATCAGGGTTTATCTCTTGACTATTCTATTCCATTGGTCTATTTATCTGTCTGCATTCAAGTATCATACTTTTGATTATTGTAGCTTTGCATTATGTTTTGAAATCAGGAAGTGTGTGTCTTCCAAGTTTGTTATTTTTCAAAAGTTTTTGGCTATTTAGGGTCCCTTGAGATTACATATGAATTTTACTTTTTTTAACGATTTTATTTATTTGACAGAGAGACATCACAAGTAGGCAGAAAGGCAAGCAGAGAGAGAGGAGGAAGCAGTCTCCCTGCCTAGTAGAGAGCCCCATGCAGGACTCCATCCCAGGACCCTGAGATCATGACCTGAGCTGAAGGCAGAGGCTTACCCCATTGAGCCACCCAGGCAGCCCTGAAATTACATATGAATTTTAATGGTGAAATTTTCTATTTCTGCAGAAAATTCTCTTGGAATTTTGGTAAGGATTGTATTGAATCTGTAGTTCACTTTGGGTGGTATAGACATCTTAACCATATTAAGTCTTCCAATCAATGAACATGGGATGTCTTTTCATTTACTGGTGTGTTCTTTAATTTCTTTCAGTAATGTTTGCAGTTTTCGCTGCAGAAACTTCTCATTTCCCTGATTAGATTATATGTAAGAATTCTTTGTGATGCTATTTTAAATTCTAAAATTTGTTTTTATACAAACTTTAAGTGTATGCCTTTTAAAGAGATTATCATGAGACAGTTAGATGTAGAAGAGACAACTGATATCCTATTGGTCTAAATCCTTCAACTCTAAATATCCTATTTGTTCAACAAAATCCACACCCTTTCAAGTATGAGTCTATAAAATTTAGCCATCCCACCACCAATAAGAAGCAGCAAAGGAACAGCAAAGTTGCATCCTATGGTGTCTTCTTCAGTTTGGGGACCAACACTTATTGGTACTCACTCCTAACTGAAAGGGACCCTACCACAGAAGCCACAGTCAAAACAACTTTAAGTATTTCAACCACATCTGCGAATGTGCAATGAAGCAGAGCCAAGGCAGGAAAAGTCCTGCTCTATAATAACTCCATTGCATAAGAATTTTGTGCTGTATTATTCATAAAAAGAGTATCAGGTGAAGCCCCACATTGTAGGTTTCTGTGATTCATTTTTGTTCAAATCTGCAACTTCTATTGAAGAGATGGTCCTTAAAGCTGTGATGACCAAGGAAGCAAACCAACTACAGCTCCCTAAATCCAGCAGAGAAAGGCTCTGTCCTTGCTCAAACCCAGGCAAATGTTGAGCTCAACCATCATAATTTAATCACTAGCAAAAACAGAAACAAACAAACAAAGGAAACCTATCTCCTTGCTATAGTTTTCTACTGTATTCTCTATGTGTGCTGCTTTAGTTCTGTGTAGGAAGACTACTAAAAATCACTGCCCCCCCCAAACACACACACAAAAGTCACTGTCCCTTTTTCAATGATTCTATTAGGAGTGGTAGAGGTCAAAGATCTCCTTCCTCATATTACAATGCACTTGCTATTTGCTTTGAGGGTTCTATTTAGACTAAATCTTCTTTTAAGACATACTCCCCATAGAGTTCCATACATATTTATCCATATAATTCAATGTGGTAAATATTTATTGAGGGAGGAAGGTAGGACATACTAATCTTCAATGTGCCAGGTAACTAACATACATTCTCACAAAATCCATGAGGTTAGTAGTGTTATTTGCTATCATCTCCATTGTACTGGCAAGTGAACTGATGCTCAGAAAGAGGTCTCACTGTTAATAGTGTCAGAAACTGAGCTTTGGTCCGTAAAAAGCAAAACTCAAACCCCATCCTTCCCTAGCACTGTCTTGACTGAGTGAAAATTGGTCAGGATGAGCATTTGTCAAAAAAATAAATATTTTTGATAAATGGATCTTTGGATTTTCAAGAAGTGGTAATCTTGATGCCCTCCTATGCAAATTTTCATCTCTATAGTATGCCTTAATATATTATTAATCATTTTTTGGATTTGTAGGATTCTCTCTCTTTTTTGTATGTGTTTTTTTTCTATATTTTTAATTAGATTTCAGCCAATTATTTCTCTTCTAACTTATTTGTGATAAAAAAATATTGAAACAATTTGACTATTCAACAATTGGGGATTAATAAGAACACATTTGGATTCCAATACAAGGATTTGTTTGAACAATAGAAATGACATTCGTGCTTGTATAAGAAAATAGAAAACAGGGATGCCTAGGTGGCTCAGTGGGTTAAAGCCTCTGTCTTCGACTCAGGTCATGATCCCAGGGTGCTGGGATCGAGCCCCACATAGGGCTCTCTGCTCAGCAGGGAGCCTGCTTCCTCCCCCCTCTATCTCTGTCTGCCTCTCTGCCTACTTGTGATCTCTGTCAAATAAATTAAAATATATATATATTAAAAAAAAAAAGAAAAGAAAAAACAAATCAGATTAATACAGTTGGAAAGCCTGGACAAAAATGAATGAGAAAAACACCTAAGCAAACAAAAACCCCACCTCCACCCCTCTTTCTTACCAAATTATTTTTTTTTTCTTTTTTTCTGTCAGAAGCAATGCAGACGCACTACAGAAAATACAGACAAGCAGAAGAACATAAGGAAAAATCCATTCTCCACCCATTCATATCCAACTACTTTTTATCTGCAAGTATAAATTCTTTCTGTTCCAGTTCCATATGTATAAATGAATTATTATTTTTCAACAAAATGGACTCTTATTGAAGAAACTATCTTGCAACTTACTATAATTTCAGCAACTCAACATATATATTTTTCAAATTAAACCTATTGCTAATCCCACATTTTACTCTTACCAATGATAGAAGAAATAATTGCCTGAATATTAATTATAAGACCAAAACAGCACAGAAGAAATTATGAAAAATTCTGAAAATAGGTCACAAAATGACTTAAAATATAAAAGTTTGCCAAAGTGCCCATAGTGCTCCCAAATCACTAGTCTTTGAAATAATTAGTGATAGCATCAATTCAATCAACTTATTATAATGCTTAATGAAATTAATGTAAGAATTGAGGGCTCAATATAAGAAGCTCAGTAAAATCCTTTATTGCCTAATAGATAAAATGACATCATGGTTGTTTCTTTAAGTCAAGGATTAAACTAAGAAATGTAACTTAACCAAGAGAATGTAGGAGGAAGGGCTGGGGTGGTATAAAGGAGCTCAAAAGAAGGTGATCTTCAAGGAAAACATTGAACTGTGAGCACAATAGCTGAAAAATCCAGATCATGGGGAGTTCTATAGGCCAAATAAGCCAGGCTCTTTAACAGATAAATGACAAGAATAGAAAAGGACAGGAGGGTAAATCTATAAATTATAAGACATATCGCAGGTTCTTCTTAATGGGCAATACTAAATTGCCATATCTAGGAATACCTAATTAGATAGTTAAACTATAAAAAAGTGCCAGAAAGTAATTAACTACCCAAGTCAGTCACGGTAGTGATCAATTAAATGGGGGAAGGAAGGGGCTATAGTTGAAAGGGGGTACATAGGACATGTGCCCCCAAAATGAGAGCAAAATTCTATTTCTTCACCTGTGTGGTGATTGCAAGGATACCAAATAATAGCTAGGGTACAGAATAGTCCCTCATAAACCACAAAGAAGTTTAATGAACACAGAAACTAGTCCCCATGGAAATCTGGTCTCTCAGTAAAAGGAAAATGGAGAGGAGAGAGAAGGGGACTGTGCCAGAACCCATGAGTGGGTCAGGAACAAATTTAATAGGGAAGGGTTCTATCTTGGTGCTATTATTTACTTTGAGGTGTTTTCCCATTTCCATATCCATGCTACCACAGTGCTATGGAACAAGGGTTCCACCCTCAACTCAAGAGATTCAGACTTCTAGAGAAGACATATGACAGGGCTGAATAGCCAGGAGGGGATGGGGTCACAAGGACACTCAGTGAGGTTACCAGAGTGCCTATGAGGGCAAATCTAAAAAAAAAAAAAAAGCGATCATGATTTCCTTTAGAAGCAAAAAGCAATTCCCCCACTTGAAAGAGAAAAGTGGTGCTATTGGCGGAGCAGCAAGAAATTAAAAAGAAAACAATGTGATGTCGCCAGGAATGGTGTTGAAGCAACATTATAATTTCTGCAAAGTATATAAATAAATCAGGCTACAGATTATTCATTCACCCTTCCATTCCCCCAAAATGGTGATTTTTAAAAAGGGTCAGGTTTGGGGCGTGCAGAATTGAATAGGAGAGGGCTACCTAGCTTTATAAAGTTTCACAAAGGTTCTTGTTCCTGGAGCTAACTCTGCAAACAAAAGATAAATAAAAGATACTCAACTTCCATGCACTTGAAAGCACCTCAAGTATATATGTAAAACAATTAGGGAACACTTTACAAATTAGATATTCATGTACTGTCATAACATCCTTATATAACAAAGCAGGGAAAGCCAAGGGCAGAGGGGAGATCAAAAGTTAGCTTAACAATGATTTGCAGAAAGCAGTGTACTCAACATGACAACAGGTTGGAAAATTAGTATCTTTTGTCATTGTCTTTGAGTCATAAAGAGGGCACTAAACAAATTACTGAAAAATTTTGTTCCTGGAAATCAGAGTTTCAACTTCATTAAAATATACCAGACTTTTAACAGTAATTTAAGGTCAGATTTTCAAGAGAAAAAAATAATCTACAACACTCCCCCATTAGAACTTGAAATTTGCTTCCATTTTCAAAGTGTTTCTGTTAAGAATCAAGGGCTGAATAAAATAAAAAGAATGAATTTGCAGGTTGATTTATGTGGAAGGTTTGTGGTTTGTATTATTATTATTTTTTAAGATTTTATTTATTTATTTGAGAGAGAGACAGCGAGAGAGAGCATAAGAGAGAAGGTCAGAGGAAGAAGCAGACTCCCCATGGAGCAGGGAGCCTGAATCCAGGAATCAGGAATCAGGAATTTACTTGATTCCAGGACTCTGGGATCATGACCTGAGCTGAAGGCAGTCACTTAACCAACTAAGCCACCCAGGTGCCCTGTGGTTTGTATTATTATCCACAGGGGAAAATATCATTTGAGTCCAAAGAACTCTTAATTTTTTATGGAATTAAAATTTCAATTTGATGTTATCAATTGCCTAAACTCCTCTTGGATGTACTACAGCAACATCGCAAACTGTATTCAAGCATGAACAACTCTATATCTACAACGGGGTTCCCTAGGATATTCTTCCATAAGGTATAGGTCTGTAACAGCCAACAAGAGTTTGTTTAACACGGCATATCATTTAACATACTCATCAAATGTCACCTTGCTCAATCTGGTCATACATCCTTAGAAATTGACTAAGTCCGACAGATACATATATCCTGTGCTCTCTTAAGGTGTCATAGCCAACATTTGGCACAATTGTTTGTTATAGGACATGTTATCGCCTTATCACCTGCTCAAGGATGACCAGACACATAGCCTAAGCCTTCTGGCTTAGGCTTTGAATTCTCTGGAATTCAAATTTAAGGTTAAACTTTGTGCTTCACTATTCTAACATGACGACTTTTGAAGTCATCACAAGACATGTCCAGTGACAGGGATGCATGTTTAATTTAGGAAGAAAAGATACTTAAAAAAAAAAAAAGTTCCTATCAGAGTTCTAAAGGGTGTACAGCTTTGAAACAAGAATAAAGATTAAAAACAAAACAAACAAACAAAAAACAAAACAAAACAAAAAACAGTGCAGGGCTCAGGTAGTCGGATACAATTATCCTGCTCATCCTTGCCTCCCATAAAGAAGCTTGCCATATTATCAGTAATTTTTTAAACCAATGGTCTACTTTATACTTCTCAATCATTTCTCAAATGGCCAGGTGTCTTAAGTGACAGTGTGTGCTGACCCTAAAAACACAAACACAATAGTTTTACAAAAAGGTCCAGTGGTTTCAAGCACTAGTTTTTATACCATACAATGAAATACAATTATAATGCAACTTGAAAAAAAATTTTTTTTGAACAGGATCCGGGTAATGATGCTGGGAACTTTGGGGGGGGGGGCAATAAAAGGAACAAATGAAAAATGTTTCTTGTAGTACAATGGTTCTTGTCTTGCCAACTACTATGCCAAATCCCCCACCCTGAAAATGATCCTCAGGCAACACAAGCCAGGGTACCGGACGCACCTGTGGAGCCCAACCCCCAGAGAGCTTCAGTTTAACGCAGCTTCATTAAGTCGTGCTCTGGTACAATCCTAAAGGGTATTATTGATGCAAAGAGGAGTTATTCCTGGAGGAGCGCTCCTCCTAAAAGGTCAACAACTAAGTAGTTAGTGGAAATGCCTAAACAGCTGTAGTCATGACCTTTCGAAGGAGGGGCTCTTCCCCAGCGGGGATAGACAAGGGCGGGTAAGGGGTCTACACTGAAATCATCAGCAAACATCCAAACGTTTATGTATGGCTGAGTTTTCCCGGGAGCAGAGTTCAGAGTATTTCATCACGCGTTCAAAGCAATCTCAGACCCCTCCCTCGCTAAAGCAGGGAACCATGCCATTACAGAACAAAATGACATGGGCGTTATAAAGTCAGTTTGGGGAATTCTGCTGCACAACACTTTCTTTAAACAACGAACATCCAGTACGCCCCCCCCGCCCCCCTCCCCGGCTCCTATCCGAAGCATGTCAGGGCATCACTCTCTCTATGCAGCAGGGTGGAGGTGGGAGGGGTGATGCTGTGCTTGTCCCAAAGCGGAAGCAAAATCAGCTTTCTTTCAGGCAAGGCACTTTTACGGGGTCTAAGGACACCCGCAGCAGCGCGCCAAGCAGTGAAACCCCGGCCTGCGTTTCATTGAACAGCCCTGCTCAATGCCCATTGCGCTGCAAGCGCGGTTCTCCGCGCTTTATAAAAGTTAACTTGTTTGATTCTAAAAAAAAATAACCCCTAAAGGTGCAGAAAGGGATGCAAAAAAATCCATAAAGGTGAGGACTTCCTACCCACTCCAGCCGCCTTACAGAGAAATAACCCTCCTCCTCGTTTCCCCCTAGATCCACCAGCATCCGCGAGATGAAAACCGTGGGAATCGATTAAGGGCTAAACTCGCAGCCGCGCGGAGGCCAGTCGTTACCGTCCAGCGGGCACTCGCGGTCCGGGTGGCTGCTCATCGCTGCTCCCCGACTCCGGGCTGTCCCCCGCGCGGCTCGCACAGTCTGGGCGGCGGCTGCAGTCGCTGAGGCAGCGCCCCCCTTGGGGCCCCGCAGGTGCGCCCGGCAGGAGCTGGGCGCGCGCCACTGCAGAGGGAGAGACAAGGACACAAGCCTGGCGCTCCTTTCACTTTGCAACCCGAGGCTCTAGCGCCGGTCTCCTGCAGCCCAAGGTTCTCTATTAATACTTGGTGTGCGGCTGGCTGCATGCCATCGACTTGACCCATGGCCAGGGTTCCTTTGACCTCGCTGGGAAGGGGTGCGGAACTTTGTGTAGGAGCATAGGTGATTGCAGAGAATACCACCAGCTGCTCTCCCAGGCAAGGCCGGTGAGTGAGCCTCGGCCCGTGACTTTCCCCAGAGTCCAGCGTTTTGGAGCAACTATCCCGCAGCGTCCGATCTGGCCCCAGAAGCCCTCAGCTAAATAAGATGCCTGCTCCAGGCTCAGGGAACCTATTTTGGGGCCGCTGCGGCGAGCAAAATCCACTACCCATTCATTCAGAGCCGCCTTGACATTTCAGAGTTCTGCAGCCGAATCCCTTTTCCCCTATCCGATTTCAGCCTCTTGCTTTTGCAAAATTCCAAGCTGGAGAAGGGAAAGGCAGGGGGCTAGTGAGCAAAAGGATGTGGTGAATTAGAAAGGCCCAATAGACAAAAACGTTCTCAACGCCGTATTTCTTCCAGCAATCGCATGGAAGTTGGGTTGCGGCCATGTTCCTATTGTAAATTTAAATTTAATCAGCAAATGCTGCTTTTTTGTCGTTACTCTAACAAGCTTTATGTTTAAAGTTAAATTCCCTTGGGTGCTCTAACTTAGGCTGTTGATATGATAGGAGCAATCAGTTAATGCCATTTCAAAGCACATTTATGACAACTACATTAAGGAACTGCATTTATAATCTAGATCTTTCAACGGGCTTAAAAAAAAAATTCCTGGTTTATTTTTACACAGAGTCTGGTATGTCTCCTTAGCAGGTGAATTCTTTCCTCTGCTTTCCTAGCATACTTTTAACTCTTCCTCCTTTCCTAATATAGTTTACGTCCCTATCAGTGAAGACATGGCAAACCTTTGCTCTCAAGTAAGAACTGATTATTCTTAATACACCTACAACCAGGGTTATTAAAAATAGTAAAGTTTAAGACCCTGCAGACAAGTTTTATGAAGTCTCTGAGACACCCCCCCCCATTTACTCTCTTGTATCCATTTTCAGCAGATAAAGGACTGAAATCTAGTGATGAAAACATAAATGAGAACTTCAGAAGTTAACCTTTGGTAACTCAATTTTTAAAAATACTGAAAGAAGTATACACTCCAGCAAGTTTTTCTTTTTGCTTTTAGTTTAGCATTGTATATAAGTGAACCCTCTCTATTCCAGCTCAGAACAGTGACCAGTGTCCACCACTGCTAAATTATGTATCTCTGTGAGAGACAAACCAGGACCAGCTGGGCCACAGTGGATTGCAGAAATGTCCATTTTCGCAGCTGGACCAGGGAGCCCTCCCATACTCTCCTCTCCCTGCTCCCACCAGGGAATATACCATTCAGAATTTCTTAGATGGAAAACCAGAAATTGCTCTATGAGCTTACCTGGTAATCTCAACTCTCACATGTATTCTTATAACAAAGGCATTGTTATAGTGTCATATTCAATGTTATGTCAGTATTCAATGTTATACTGTTACATTATCATATTCTTTTGTTCTTTTATTCTTCAGTTACTGAGCACTTCTCCTTGTTCCTGTTACTAGTAATTTCAGGAAAAATCCTGCCCTCAGTCAAAATACTTTAGTGTGGGTAAGACAGGCTTAGAACCAGCTAAACATTCTTAGATATTTTATGTTCTTTGAAAGATATGGGCATCAAGGAGCCACTGCCAAGGAGATGGCTAATTCTACTTGAAGGATTAGGAAATGTTTCCAACCAGAAGTAAGTATTTTCACTAGTGATAGTTGCTATCATGTTTAAACATGCACTGTGAACTAGGCACTCTGCTAAATGCTTTTCGTGCATTCCTTCCTGTAATCCTGATAAGAATAGGAATTATTATTGTGCCTTTTTTACAGATGGACAAGTGGAGTAACTTGCCGGCAAATACAGAGGTGAGGAATTCCAGAACTGTGATTGGAATGTAGCTTCGATGATTATAGAGCCTCTGCCCAATTTCTACACTGGATCGCATTAGTTAGCAAAAACTCTTTCCACAATCTGTAATAAGAGCTTTTCACCAAAACCTCTCAGAAAAAAAGTGGGTCCTTAGAGAGTACAAAGACAGGTCAGTTGTTATTGTAGGAACCAGACTGTGCTTAGGCAGTCAGGATTCCTCACAAAGAAGCTTCTACTTTTCCAAAACAAGTGGCTCTTAAAACACACACACACACACACACACACACACACACACACGGCTCATAAGAAAGAGCTTAGGAATCAGTTTTCCAGGGAGAACCGCAGTGAGGACAGCATTCCTTAATTCATAAATCCATTTAACTTTTATTGAGCCCTTACTATGTCACACACACTTTACTGGAAGTTGATTTCATCTCAACAGCAGATTTCTAGGAAATCTCTAAGGAATTAGAAATTTACATTCAGAGAACAGAAAAAGAAATCTCTCTTTTTTTTTAAGATTTTTATTTATTTATTTGACAGAGAGAGGTCACAAGTAGGCAGAGCAGCAGGCAGAGAGAGAGGGAGCAGCAGGCTCCCTGCTGAACAGAGAGCCCCATGCAGGGCTGGATCCCAGAACCCCGGAATCATGACCGAGACAAAGGCAGAGGCTTAACCCACTGGGCCACCCAGGTGCCCCAAGAAACAGCTCTTCCATACAAGGCTGGTCAGTGAACCAATTTAGTGGTAGGTGAAAAACATGCCTTAGCTGGACAAGACATGAAAGAGAAGAAAGAGCATCTTGAGGATCTGTTCCAATAAGAAAATTTGCAGCAGTAACAACTACCCAAAAAAGTCTATAAATTCCACTGGTCTAAAATTCTACAGGCATGCTCAATGCAGAGACAGTAAAATGTAATGATTAGGTATCTAGCCTTTGTTCTCAAACCAATGCTGCTTTCAAATACTGATTCATGTGATCCTGGGCCAATCCAGATCTGTCCAATGAATGAGTAACTCAGGCAAGTTACATAACTAGCTAGCCTAAGACTTCCCATCCTGTAACAAGGACAAAAGGACAAGCTCTATAAGATTTCTTTTTTTTTTAGGATTTTATTTGTTTATTTGACAGAGATCACAAGTAGGCAGAGAGGCAGGCAGAGAGAGAGGAGGAAGCAGGCTCCCTGCTGAGCAGAGAGCCCAATGCGGGGCTTGATCCCAGGACTCTGGGATCATGACCTGAGCTGAAGGCAGAGGCTTTTTTTTTTTTTTTTTTTTTTTTTTTTCCCCAATTTATTTATTTTCAGAAAAACAGTATTCATTATTTTTTCACCACACCCAGTGCTCCATGCAAGCTGTGCCCTCTATAGTACCCACCACCTGGTACCCCAACCTCCCACCCCCCCGCCACTTCAAACCCCTCAGACTGTTTTTCAGAGTCCATAGTCTCTCATGGTTCACCTCCCCTTCCAATTTACCCAAATTCCCTACTCCTCTCTAACGCCCCTTGTCTTCCATGCTATTGGTTATGCTCCACAAATGAGTGAAACCATATGATAATTGACTCTCTCTGCTTGACTGATTTCACTCAGCATAATCTCTTCCAGTCCCGTCCATGTTGCTACAAAAGTTGGGTATTCATCCTTTCTGATGGAGGCATAATACTCCATAGTGTATATGAACCACATTAACCCACGGAGCCACCCAGGCGTCCCGCTCTATAGGATTTTTGCATGATTCTCTATGTACTGGCAAAGGACTGTTTTCAGTTGCTAGTAGCAGAGACCAAATTAGCAGAAATTTAAATAAATTAGTTTATTTTCTCTTCACTTAACATTAAGATAGTTGAGGTAGATGGTCTATAGTTGGTACCGCAGCTCCATGTTTTCATCTGTGATCCAGCAGACTTCTCATTTTTTGCTCCACTATCCTTAATATAGGCTTTCAGTTCCGGGACTTCCTTATGGTCACAAAATGGCTGCCAGAACTCTGGACTGACTCATGTTTAAAGAAGAGAAAAAAGGGGGAAAGGGCAAAAGTAGCACCTTGCAGCTGAGTAAGGCCCCTTAAAATAACTCTCTTGGAAGCTTTATCCACAAATTTCCATGTAAAATGCAGTAGATGTGCCCTTTTCAAAGAAGCTGGGGTGTGTGTGTGTTTGTGTGTGTGTATGTGTGTGTGTGTGTGTTAACTTGGGCACATTAGAGGTTCTGCTGTTGAGGAAAAGGGAGAGAATGGGGTATTGGGTGGGCAGCTAGCAATCTCTGGCACACTTAGAAAAACATTTGACACAGTGCCTGACTCAAAGTAAATACCTACCCACCCACCCCCAAAAAAGAGAGAGAGAGAGTAGCTATGTTAGAGAGTCAAGAAAAATCACAAATAAATAGAAAATAATTGGACTGGTCTAATTGTGTGTGCATTTTGTGGAGGGGAAAGGAGAAGAATTTGAATCAAGGGGTTATTGTATATAAAAGAGCATTCATTCATGTTATAAATTTCAAGCAGAGCTCAGGAAACATTTAGATTATAAACAGTACACTTTGGTGCAGAAAAACTTGAGAAGGAACCCAATTTAGATACTTCACAGAAGAATTCTAGGCCAAGAGAAACAAAGTATACAGTAATTCATAGAAACAAAAATGGAGAGGTGGGAGAGAAAAAAAAAAATGAGCAAGGGATCTAACATTTATTGTTTTCAAGCAACCTAAATGGCATCTAGCTATCTTCAAAAAAAAAAAAAATTTATAAGCGCTTAATTAGGAGGATACCAAGAGCACACAGACTTGAGCTGGAGGTTGGACAATCAGATTTGGAAGTCAAACAAGAGCTATGCCAGTCTGGGAAGTTCAATAAATAGCAAGCCCAGTGAGCACTTTTTTGCAGGGACAAGTCTGGCTAAGGATGTCCCCTCATCCTGAAAGCCCCATTGCCACCATCAGACCCTACTTCAGATACCCTGAGAGAATACGGTTTCTTATTTTTGTATTGCTTAATCCCATCAATCACATGTGTGCCCCTGATTGGTCTGCCCAGATTCAATGAGGGAGACAGACTGATCTCCTTTTCTTTGGCTTCCCCAGGTGCTCAAGTGCCCCCAACCATTACCATACTCAACAAGAGGACCCCCTCCTACACACACACACACACACACACACACACACATAGGAATGAGGGATGGATGCAGGACCGCCAAAAAAAGAGATAAATATCAACGAGCCAAGCTGTGCTTAAAATTAGTTGTTTGTTTAAGGCTACAATAGTAAGCAATGGAGCTGAGATTCAAACTCGTGGCTTCTGAAAGTGCTTCCTTTTTGCAACATGTGGCATGACTTTCATGTTTTATTTTTCCTGGGTTTGGCATTGTAAGAAACATCTGCCTCACTGAGTCCACGGAAGGTCTTGGAGGATGACGGGGAGAAATTAAAAGCCATTTGACACTGGATGTGATTCTTGCTGTTCCAAACAACGAAGACACTTGATAGTGATTTGACTAATCAGTCATCCACTCTAACTCTTTTCAAGGGACTTTTTTCGTGTTTTGTTTTTAGTTTTTTAAATTCAAGAAAGTTATAAATACCATTCTATGACTCCCCATGTACATAGGACTTAAACAAGAAAAGTTCAGATACGCCTGACATACACCTGACGTCTAAAAAGACAGAGACTCTTCCTCACTATGCTTCTGTCCCCAGACAGGACGATATTTTATCTGAAAAGTACCATAATGGAAGTTGATGAATTTACAGTCTTAGATTTATTTTTAACCATCTGCTATTCGAATCCCTAGATAGTACACTAAGTTTTCTGGAAATCCCACTATTGGCTTATGCTTTGGGTTTGATCAGAAAGCCATTGGCAATGCTACATGCTGGAGTATCATCTATAGACCAGTGCCAGTCAGGGCCTGCTCATAACTGGTCCACATAAAGGTAAAGACAGAAAAGGAGGGAGTCATTTAGAAACTGTAATGGAAACAACCTTGGTACTATTGACTTTTTTTAAGTAGGCTCCACACCCAGCATGGACCCCAGCACAGAGCTTGAACTCACGACCCTGAGATCAAGAGTCGGACGTTCACGGATCCAGCTACCAGACACCCCTGCACTATTGACTTCTTAGACCTGGTGACTGGGGTGGGGGTTCTGGACATTCTGGGATGTTTATCAGCATCGCTAGCATCTACTTTTCCATGCCAATAGCACCCTTCTCCCAGTTTCAATAGTCAAAACGTCTCCAGACCTTGACAAATGTCCCCATGAGACAAATGCTCTTGGTTGAGAACCACTGCTTTATTGCAATTTGACAGACTAATTCTATGTCCATTGTATCTAATAATATAAAATTGGAGCTTTGCATTGTGTATGTCTTGTTATTTCACTCATCCTAGTAATTTGTTATTATCATATTTTACCATTACTTCCTGGCAGATTTTAAAAATGGTTCTTTCAGGGGTGCCTGGGTGTCTCAGTGGGTTAAGGCTCTGCCTTTGGTTCAGGTCATGATCTCAGGGTCTTGGGATCAAGTCCCGCATCGGGCTCTCTGCTCAGTGGGAAGCCTCCTTCTTCCTCTCTCTCTGCCTGCCTCTCTGCCTACTTGTGACCTCTGTCTGTCAAATAAATAAATAAAATCTTTAAAAAAAAAATGGTTCTTCCTCACGGAGAGCTTAACACATACCAATACAGAAGGTCACTGTTCAAATATAAAAGTCATCCTTAGAAGAAAGGGAACAACCTTGGGCTATCCATCCTCTCCCTCCCATAATAACCAAATAGAAGAGGGCAACTTACAAAGATACTAGACACCTTTATTTTTTATGTGCTCGCTCCTGGGGCCCACCATGGAAAAGTCTATAAAGTACACACACATTGCCAGAAATAGAGAAGTTGTCAGCACTGGATTCTACAACTTGACTTCAGAAGTTCTCTGAACTGCATTAAGCAGTTTTCTTGTATTTCCCAGGGCAGAAGAAGGTTTGCTAGCAGGGGAGGGCCAATGTAGAGACAAATCCTAAAATTCTTATGATGGAAAAGCCTGGGTCACAGGTCACAAACTGCCCAGACACCAACTGAATTTGGCCTACAAACAGGTTTTATTTGACAAATGTCTTTAAAAATCAACTACCACATCATTTCCTCAAAATCCCATTCCCAGCATCTCTCAAAAGATTCAAAAGAGCCTTTGGCCATCCTGGGTGACGTTCCCATGCTGTCAATTAGCTGCAACTGAAAAGCAGCCACCATCCTCAGCCCTCTTCTGCTGCCCCCTGACATGGCCCACTTCGATGCCCATGAGCGTGTAAGCTGTGAGTGCCTAGGTTAGGCCTACTGAGCTATTAATCTCAATTTTTTGAGAAAGGGGACAGAGAACTTGACCCTTGAGGGTGGAAGAAGATGAGGCTGGCCAGGGAATCCTCAGCCCTGGGTGAGGGCAGGTCAGGGGTTCACATGGTTATAGTAACTAGGTCTTAGCCTAGGTCCTGGACCTTGGAGACAGGCAAGCTTCAGAAGGATCTGAAGGATCCTTCAGAAGGATCTGGCAGTATTGACCCCTCTATAGATGGTACAGATTGCATGGTCCTAATCTTCCTGACTGTTCCATGGCAAGTACAGCCATGACTCTAGTCTGCCTGGGCAATGATGACCCTCTCAAGCCAGTGTGCGGGACACCGGCCAATTATCAATGGCTTGGTCCTGTAAGGCTCAAAATTCCTCTGCACAAGACTTCCACTGGCAAGTGAGCACTGGAGCCAAACTTAACGGAGCTTAGGAAGATAAGTAACTGTGACATTGATTACCCTCTGAATTCCAGGGAGCAATTGCCATCTGTTAGAATAACACTTAGCGAGTATCCACTGTGTGCAGGCTCTGGGGCTATGGAGACAGATCCAACAAATCAGTGGTCTTTCCCTGCAATGCTCTCAGCTGAGGGATGAGGACAGATGTGTGAGAAAGTAATTCAGACACATTGGGGGAATCAAATCCTGGAGCAGCCAGAGTGTGAGGAACTTGGTCTCTGCTTGGAGGAATGGGGGCTTTGCAGACAAGATGGCATTCAACTGGGTTTAGAAAACAAGGCCGAGTTTAACCAAATGAAGAAATCAAAAAAGGCATTCGAGAAGTCGGTTTGTGCAAATCAAGACCACGGAGGCTCGCTGAAGTGGAGGGCGGCAGGAACAGAGGAGCAGTGGAAGGAGAGAAGGGGCTGGCATGAAGCCATAGCTTCAAGTCAAGGGGACCGGACTTGAGCTTCCAGTTGAATGCGGATGCAACAGGGACGTGTTATCAACCTTGTTTCTTTGGGAGTCAAATCTGGTGACACGTTAAAGATCGACTAGGAGCCCCGTTCTGAGGTCATTTGTCAACCTGAACTACAGCAGTAGAGAGGCACTTTCTAGACAGTTCAAGACTTGTGTTAAATGGGGGGAGAGGGAGGGGGTTGAGGATGAATCAACTTTCTGACTTGGGAAACTGGGTAGATGATGAAAGTATTCACAGAATTTTTTTTAAAAATACGAGCTAGAGGCTTCTGGGTGGCTCAGTGGGTTAAAGCCTCTGCCTTCGGCTCAGGTCATGATCCCAGAGTCCTGGGATCGAGCCCCGAATCGGGCTCTCAGCTCAGCGGGGAGCCTGCTTCCCCCCCTCTCTCTACCTGCCTCTCTGCCTACTTGTGATCTCTGTCTGTCAAATAAATAAATAAAATCTTAAAAAAAAAAATACAGAGCTAAAAACCTGTTTGGGGAAGATACACAAATGAGTTGTTTGGGATAAGACTGTAACAACTATGGGGACTTCAAATAGGTTTATCCAAAAGATGCTTAAAAATAAAGTACAAGACTTCCAAAGAGCAAGAGAATGAGAAAGAAATATCAAGACAAGGATTTCATAGATGATTACTGAAGCCACATGAAAGGCCGACATTGCCCGAAGAAGGAGAAAAGAACGCCCCAGGGCAGAACTTCAGGGAGCCCGTGGAGGTAAAGAGCAGATGAGAGGATCCAGGAATAGCAGAAAGACAACTGGGGAATGGGTCAAAGGCAGCCCAGCAGGAAGGGGGTGTCAGGAAGGAGGGAGCCCTGATACACTGTGCAATGTGTAATGGAAAATGTTCTGGAAAATGTCCCTCTGGGGCCATGTGAGAGAGGCCACCTGAGACCTTAGTTAGAGCCGCATTCAAGGGCACAGTGGTGGAAGCCAGAAGATGTGGGCTGGGAAGGGAACTGAGGGTCGGCCCAGAGTGGTGGACGATTAATTCCAAACGTTTGATGTTAAAACCAAGAAGGGCAGCTGGAGGTGTGAAGTAGCCCGGGTTGCCTTTCAGCTTTGCCCAGCCTTTCTTGCTGGGAATATCTTGAGCATATTTGTAGGGAGAGGGAAACATCTAGTGAGAAGGCAGGCTGACCATACGTGAGGGAGGGGTTCTGGGTCCTGCCCCAAGTGAGGCCTGTGTCTAGGAGGGAAACTGTCTTGAGGACCTTCTTGTGATAAATCTAATACGTGAACGTGTGACCAGAGGAAGCAGGGGAGTGCTCTCCAGGATACTTGCTAAGCCCCAGCAGGCTGATGGGGCTTCCCTGAGGACCCCGCCCAAATCTGAATTTTTGGGACATGGGCCCCAGGGCCTGCATTTTAAACCAGCACCCTGGCAGATAACCATGGAAGAAAGCCCCAAAGTAAGAGCAAGAGTGGCCTCTGAAACCAACGTTCTCGAGTTCGGTTCTCGTCTGTGCTGCTAATCAGGCATATATATTACCTTGGGAAATTTATGAAATTTCTCTGTGCCTCAGTTTCCTCTTCTGAAAATGAGATTGAGAGCAGCTATGTCAAAGGGGTTATTTCTTGGTTCCCAACCCTCTTGGGAGCTTCTAGATAGAATCTGAAACTGGCCCCCAAGCTTAGATCCAGGTGATAAAGAAAGGCTGGCCATTCCAGGTTGGTAGGCGGCAGGTTTAATAAGCAAAGGGAACTAAACACGAGGTTTTCCTTGGGCAGCAGCAAGACAGTGGATCCTGACACCTGCCCACCAAATCTTAAAAGTTTTCATACAGGACTTTGCTGGGTTCAGTCATATTTGCCATACAGGTGTTCTCAACCTCACATCAGCATCTCAAAGCTGTGTCCTGTGTCCTTGCTTCTGAAAGCAGGAAAGCCAAGCCAAAGCCACCTTACAAGGACAAGGAAGGGGGTGGGGAGTTGCAAGTGCCTGGGTCCAGCTCATGGGTTAACTGGCAGTCATGTCTTCTCGATGACCTTCCGCAAGGGTATTGGTGAGGCACAGAGGAGCAAGCCTATGGAAGGAAGGGATAGCAGTGCCCAGCACAGAGGAAATGGACATGAAAGGTGAGCTTGTTTTTTATCCCACACCTCTGTTGTAACAGCTCTCAGTTTACAGTTTGCCCACCAATCACCTAGGGAAGCTTGTCACAGTGCCAATTTCCACTCAAACTCTAGAGATTCTGATGGAACTGGTCAGGGGTAGGGGTTGGGGGATACAAATTCTGCATTTTAGAGGAGTACCTCCTCTTCCCAGGTAATTCTGGTGCGGGTGCGCACAAAAGACACTTCCAGAATCATTGCTCTGTAGGATTAAGCCCAAGAGACCTGCTGTGCCTTGTTCCCCGCTCTGCCCACACATGGCAGGGTCAAGATGGCCAAGAGTTCTCTTGAAACCCTCACAATGGTGCAAAATGAGAAGAAAAAGGGCTGCCAATTAGAGCTGATTGTGAAGATTTTTAAAAAAACTTGTGCTTTTAAAAACCCTTGACTCTCAAAACTACTTACACCGGAATGAGTCATTTGTCTGCCTTAATTGCTGCTGCTGCTATTTTCTCAGGTTGGGGGGGGAGCACTTTGAAAAGAGATACAAGTAGATACACAGGGACTAACTTTCAGAGACATGGAGCCCCTTTTTGATGTATTTATAACACAGCCATTAGTGTGTACGTTGGTTTCAAACCTGACCCTTATGAAAAACAGGAACTGTAAGAAATGTAAATGGGCTCAGCAAACTAAACATTTTCTTCCAATTGGTAGTGCTTCTACAATTTCATCCCGAGTACTCAGCACAAGGAATGGCTATTTACTTTCCTAAATAAAAGTAATGGAAAAAATGATTGGAGGTGAAATTAGATTCCTCCAGGCAACTCTTTGTAAAAGAAGGGTAATTGAAAGGGAGAAGCCAGGTGTCTGGCCTCCCGAGGGCAATGCAAATGAAACTCACTTGTTTGTTTATTTATTTATTTATTTCCTGGATGACTTTTAGTTAACTGTGAGAGAGCTGCCTTTCAAGTAGTTCCTGGATGGCAAGGGTAGGGGGAGGGGCAAGTCCTGGGGCCTTCTGTTGAGGATAGGCTGTGACCTCCAGGGGCAACTTCCTTTCTTCCCAGAGATTCCTGCTAATTTATCAGGGTTCTCTGTACTTTTGACTTAAAACATTTGAGCTTTGCTGCGTGAAAAGCTTCTAGAATCATTGACCTAAGGTTGCAATGGGGCTGTTCAAAGCCCTAGCTGACCGGTGGAGTTACTTTCTTTGGCCTGCACAGTATTTTTAAAAATTTCTAAATAATTGCCAGTTTTTTCTTAATTAGGAGAGTTCACATTAAACTCAGATTTCAAGCTCTTAAAAAGATAGAGGGTCATGACCCGTATTCCTGCCTGATTACAGTGAAGAGCCAAGTACCTACTGCTCCCTTTATACAGGAAATTTATTCCATGTCTCAATTCCCTCTGAAAAAACAGAGATAATAATTATGCTTGTCTCATAGAATTGTGATGAGTGAAGATGCTGATAAATTTAAAACACTTAGTGCCTGGCATATAGTAAGTGTCAGAGTCTCCACTCAGCTCAATTTATTTAAACTCCTAATTCAGGCCCTTATATTCATTTGCATTTGTGACCCTTGCTATAAGCCACGAAAAAGACAATAGACCTAGAGCTTTCTGGAATGCAAAGAAGTTGGAGGGGGCTAGCACCTTCCTGCCAAAAATTGCTGGCCTAAGGGAATTTAAGGTCCGAGGCAGACCAAGACTCATCCACTGAGGAAAAGAAATAAAGAGGCTAAATCTGGAATGCGTTATAGACTTCAGAGCACTTTGTTTTTTTCATTATTGTAGTATAAGTTTGAAGCTTGGGGATTTCCCCTTCTGTTTATTCTCTATCTCCTCTGGACTGGGAATAATAAAAATCCTTAGAAAATCTCAAACAATTTTGGATGTGTGTTTAAGAGGAAGTAAATAAAAGGTTCAAGACAAGACCGTGCCCCTGAAAAGTCCCCCAATAAGACCTAGTAATACCATTAATCATGGGAAAGTATTTGGGGCACAAGTAACTTGCCAGGGTAGAGAGGCTGGGGGAAGAGGTGTGTGCCAACAGGGGCTTGGGTCCATGGTCAAAGGAGCGAGACTGATACAAAGCGAAGGTCAAGCAAAGCTTTATTTCATACCAAGCATCAAGAATCAAACTGACCGGCCAGGGACATCTCTTGTAAAGAGGTGATGACCCTCTGCCGTACAGATTAGCTTTTAAGGGCAAAGGCCATGTGGTTGGGCCTGGCCACGCACAGGTGACCAGTGAGATTATAACACAGAGAAAGCTGCACAGTCCTGCTAGGTCACACATAAGTGACCAACTGAATTACAGTTTACTCTATAGTAGATATTTGAACTAGCCTATCACCTTGGTCAGAATAGGCGCCCAAAGGCACCCAAAGGGCGGGGCCCATACTCCTTGGTAGCTAGGAGACAGTACATGCCCCTACTGATTGAATGCCTCCACCTGGCCTGACCCACCCTTGTATTTGGGCTTTGTTACCTGGGACTGGTTTCTGGGACTTGTTTGTAAGTAAGTTCCCTGAAGGGGGAGGGGCAGGGCCAGGATGGAGCTGCTCTGGCTAAATAGGCCCTTACAAGGGTAGTAGTGCTTCATCCCCAAGGACTGATCCATCTTCCTGTGCTGGGTAGTTTCCATTCTCTTCCCATATCCCATCTCTACGCAGCTCTACCACCTGGGAGTCTGAACCATAGGGACCTGCATTGGGCTTTCTTGCCCTCCAGTGCCCAGTTGGATTCAGCTAATGAAGGGCTTCAGCAGGAAGTCAGAGAGAGGGGACATATGAGGTCTTATTCTCCCTTTCTGTTAGTTACGGCAACCAGTTGTGTTTCCTCGCGTATGTCCCATGGTGGCCCCTGACACGTGGCCCTCTCCAAACAGTTGTTCTCTTTAAGTTCCAGGAACAGCTCTCCCCCCTTTGCCTCTTCAGGCAGGTCAAGGGATGATGACAAAGAGCCCCCATGTTGCCAGCCCAAGTATAGAACCTCATTCTTCATTGGTTTCCCCAAAGCCTGGGGCACCATTGACATAATCCCTTTGTTAAACTCTTAATTATTCCAGTGTGAATGTGGCCTTGGTTTCTTGCCAGAAGGCTGACTGATAAACTTGCCTGCTTTGAAATTCCCATTACCACTTACATCTTGCATGCGTTTGAGAACAGTCCTTTCCAACTTTTCTGAACCAAATCCTTATGGATAAGTTATTGAGTTGGAGTGCATCATTGTCTGGTAAGTAATGCTTAGTCAGTTGTACTGATGTTTACATATGGGCGGTTCTGATAGTCTATACACAGTCTCAGCAAGGAAGTTTATGCCCTTAATCCCAGCCCTGAAATAAACCACTGCAAGTAGCAGATTTTAAATTTCATTCATTCACTCATTCGTTCATTCTTCCATCCATCCAATCATTCCATTCATTCATCGTTCTTCAGTCAGTAGACATTTGTAATGGCCCTACTATGTTCTAGGCACAGTGCTGGGAATCGAGTAAAAGATGTTCCATGCCCTGGAGAGGATTATGATGCTGGGTGGTACTAGAAGAGGGTCAGGCAAGTAAGCCAAAGAAATAGTGCGTTTAGGTGCTGCTACAACAGAAGTATGACATACAGTCAGAGGGGTAGTCTGTCCTCTTTGAAGAAGGGTGGTCTGAAGGTAGACCACTTCCTTTGCAAAGGAAGTGACACTCTGGGTGTTGAAAGATGACCTGACCTTTGCCAAGCAAAATGCATGGCAAAAGGAAAAGGCAGCAACATTGAAAGTCCTGGTGTGGGGTGCCTGGGTGGCTCAGTGGGTTAAGCCTTTGCCTTCAGTTCAGGTCATAGTCTCGGGGTCCGGGGATTGAGCCCCGCATCAGGCTCTCTGCTCAGCAGGGAGCCTGCTTCCCTTCCTCTCTCTCTCTGCCTGCCTCTCTGCCTACTTGTGATCTCTGTGTCAAATAAATAAATAAAATCTTAAAAAAAAGAAAGAAGAAAGTCGTCGTGTTTTTGGTGAAATAAATATCAACTATTCTCGATAACTAGAGCAGTGTTTATATTATTTGACTCTACACTAGATTCCTGTGAGATTGGGAGCATTATCAAATACGTATAGCTCAGTTCTATCCCAGACACTGTGATCTCATTGGTCTGGGCTAAGGCTGGGCCATCAGGATTTTTTACATCTCCCCAGGTGATTGTAAAGTGAAGCCAGGTTTGAGAACTGTTGGGTCGGTGGTTCTGGAAATGCAGGAGGAACAATAGAAATGACCGCCGGGGCCGCCATCTTCCAGTCCCCTCCCCACCGGCTTCCTTAATCCTAGACCCTCCTGCCAAAAGGGTATAAGCCCAGGTCACATCTCCATAGGTAACCCTACTCCTTTGCAGGAAACAGGAGTATCAGGAGCCCTCACCCCATACCTTCTGATCACCAAATATGGATGTGAGCCCATGCCCTGCCTTGGCCTGATAAAAGACCCCCACTAACTCCCTCCCAGTGCAATTTCCCCCACTCCCCTTTCCAGAGTTGAGGAACCTCGCCCGAGGGTGCCCACCTCCTCCCGGCACGACTTTCCTGGCTCCCCTTCTCCTGAGCCCTGAAACTTCCCCGGAGAGTGCCTTTAATAAATCTTGCCTTGGGACGCCTGGGTGGCTCAGTTGGTTGGATGACTGCCTTCGGCTCAGGGCGTGATCCTGGAGTCCCGGGATCGAGTCCCACATCAGGCTCCCAGCTCCATGGGGAGTCTGCTTCGCTCTCTGACCTTCTCGCTCATGCTCTCTCTCACTGTCTCTCTCTCTCAAATAAATAAATAAAATCTTAAAAAAAATAAATAAATAAATCTTGCCTTGCACCCACCTTGCCTGGTGTTATGTTTACCTCGCCTGCAAAACTTTACAAGAACCACTGACCAAAAGCACAGTGATGAGTAAAACAGGAATCAGGTGGGGGAGAGGAGGTTAGGCAGGGGTCCTCACAGAGAAGGATCCGTGCCCTCCTCAGGAGAAGTCAATGGAAATAGTTTTGTTTTCTGGTGGTGATTTCCAACACCAGATTTTACCCTTCTGATTTTACCCTTCCTTTACTGCATCTGCCTCAAGGCTCTCTTCGCTTCTCCTACAGTGTAGACAAAAGCCTTAGAAATGATTAGAATTTAATGCAGTTATCTAGATGGCTAGAAGTCAGAATGGCTACGCTGTGGACGCCGCCCCTGACTAAAGGTAAGCTCTTAAACAGATTATTTTCTACACTGTTCTGTCACCTGCGAAACGGAGATAAATATGTAGTAATTCACAGGACGCTGGGAGAGAGAAAGCGGTAGGGCAGTCAGTGCCCGGCACACTGTAAGCTCTCAGGAGTAGTCATGCTGTTATTATTATCTGAACCTGCTACTTAAAGGGAACCTGGGGAATTGTCGGGCACACACACACAAATATACACTTCCGCAGAGCAGTGGCACTCGAATTTGTTTGCTCTTGTAGCCCACTGGCCTCCAAAGACGACCCCTTCTGATTCTAGGGTATGGCAGAAGCAGGACTATAGGACTCCCGAGGCTCCATCAAAAGAAGTCTTTCAGCTTCCTATTGTGGCTTTTGGCTTCTCAGTCCAAGTTCAGCTCCCCTGAAATGTCCATACTATGAAGATGCCCGCATTCACCACCGGAAAGGCAGCATGGGGAGACAGAGATGCCTAGACAGCTGAGATCTCCTTCTTTAAGCCAGTGGGGTGAGGTGCCAGACATGTGCTGGAGGAAGCCATCTTGGACATCTGGAGAAGTTGAGCCTTCCAATGACTCCAGACTTAATGGCCATATTTGACTGTGACCCCGTGAGAGTCCCCAGGCAAGAGTTGCCCCTCTGAGTCTGGCCAACAGACTGGATCATCAAAAACCATTGTTTTAAATCATTAAGTTTTGGAGTAGTTCATTGTGCATCAACAGGTAACCAGAATATAACAAAAACAGGTCTCTTCACTCAGCACTGGGACAAAGGTCATCTTACTCTGAAGTGTATCACTAAGGAGTCCTCAAGTCAGGTCTCAGGGGCATTGAACTTCTTAGATGGTGACTGGCTTCCCTCGGAATAAACATTTCAAGAATCCCAGGTGGAAGCTACAAAACTTTGACCTTCTGCTACATTCTTTTTTTTTTTTTTCATATTTTTATTTAAATTCTCATCAATTATCATACAGGGCACTATTGGCTTCAGGAGTAGAATTCAGTGATTCTTCACTTACAGGCAATCCCCCATGCTTATCATAACAAGTGCCCTCCTAGTCCACATGACTCCAGCTACATTCTATAGTCAGAAGTAAATCATGGGGTTGGCCCACATTCACTGGGAGGGGATGACTTCAGGGTTTGCATATGGAGGCCTGGTTCATTGGGGGCCATCTTTGGAGATCAGAGCAGATGAAAGCAGAGTGCCACAGCCCCTCTGTGTAAGGCTAGCTTTTTAACTGGCTGTCCAATTGTTACATCTTGCAGTCAAATTATTTTATCCATTCTGTTCATTGAATTCTATTCACAGAGAGACACTGAGAGCTGCCAACTCAGATGACTAAAGAACAAACCGAATAATCTGTTGGCAGCTTGCCAGGGCTGAAGGGCCATCAAACACGGATATCCCTCGGTTTGTCTGCACTGTAGCCAATTATGATCCTGCCTTAGATTCTGATTAATATTAAGGACAACTAGATATTCATCAGTATAGCAAACTATTATTATTTCTTCTATCATTCTTTTTATTTTATTTATTTATTTATTTATTTAAAGATTTTATTTATTTATTTGACAGAGATCACAAGTAGGCAGAGAGGCAGGCAGAGAGAGAGGAAGGGAAGCAGGCTCTCTGCTGAGCAGAGAGCCCGATGCAGGACTCGATCCCAGGACCCAGAGATCATGACCTGAGCCGAAGGCAGCGGTTTTACCCACTGAGCCACCCAGGCGCCCCTATCATTCTTTTTAAAGAAAAAGTGAGGTCTTGAAAGAGAAAATAAGTATCTGCCTCTGTTTTTGTTTTGCCTTGTGGAACTGGGTGATGGTGTGTTTTGTAATTGCGTCAATTAAGCTATACAAATATAATGAAATCCATGTTTATCAAAACTTTAATGCAAAGACATTCACATTCTGGTTAACCTTGCCTGTTTGCCTGGCTTAAGATTATTCCCACCATACCCACCATACCCATACATTTTAAGATTGGTGTAAAAATTACTGTATTTTCTTTAGTCTAACACACATTTCTTTCTTTAAAAAATTAATTTACTTTATTTTTTAAAGCAGTTTAGGTTTCCAGTAATACAGAAAGTATTTTGAGCAGAATGAGTTCCCCTATATCTTTTCTCCTCCACCTCTCAACACACACACACACACATACACACACACACACACACACACACACGGTAGTCCCTGTTAGTAACATCTTGTGTTGGTGTGGTACATTTGTTACCACGGATGAACCGATATTGGTACCTTATTATTAACTAAAGTGCATAAAAAAAAGATTCTCTCTTCTTGTTATACTTTCTTTGGCTTTTGACAACTATATCATTGTTTAAGTATTTGACAACTGTGTCATTAAGTATCCACCATTACAGTACTATACCGAATAGTTTTACTGCTCTGGAAATCCATGCTCTCTTTTTCATTTCAATGTCTCAGAAATGGGGATATCCAAGTACCACTGATAGCTATAATGAATGCAATATGCGATTTTCTTCCATCCTTCTTTCTGTCTTCCTTTCCTCTCCCATCCTTCCTTTCTTCTTCCTTCTTGCACTTGAGAGACTGATGTTAAACTGACAGCACGTTTTGCAAGTGATGGAATCCTAGTCTTAAGGAAATACGGTAGTAAAAAAGACTTTGATTGAAGCCTGATATATCCTCCCTTCTCCTCTGTCGTATGTGGCTGAGAATACCAAATAGCACCCATTCCATTCTCCTTTCCAGCCGGAAAAGTGGGTGAGGTTTCTTGAGGTAACAGAAACTTTGTCTCCCTGTAGTTCCCCTGTGCACACGTCGTGTTCTTCCCTGCAAATGCAGCCTGGTTTTGTGTTCTGAGGCATGGCGGGTTTCTTGTTTTCTTCTGCAGATCGACCTCCACCATCTTTCTTCACTCTGCTCTCTGCCGCCAGGGCCTGACCTGTCAGGACCGCATCAACAATCTCTTGCTCCCGTATGGCCTCCCCCTGTGTTGTATCCATGAGGAATCCAACAGTAGAACAGAGGGAGGGAGAAGGGTGGTTTTGTATGGATCTTGATCTGAATGAAACATTTTTTTATAGATTTTATTCATTTATTTGACAGGCAGAGATCACAAGTAGGCAGAGAGGCAGGCAGAGAGAGAGAGGAAGGGAAACAGGCTCCCCACTGAGCAGAAAGCTGGATGCTAGCCTGGATCCCAGAACTTTGGGATCATGATCTAAGCTGAAGGCAGAGGCTTTAACACACTGAGTCACCCAGGTGCTCCTGAATAAAACAATTTTGAAAAAAAAAAAATTGGTGACAAAACAGGAAAAAAAAATAGGAAAAGAATAGAAAAGAAAAGAAACATTTGAAACAATTTGGGAAAATTGAATATAGACTCAGTGTTTGATGATAGAAATAAACTATTATCAATTTTTTTGTATGATAACCACCTCTGGTTACTTTTAAAGAAATTGTTCCTATCTTCTAGCAATACATATATATTTACAGATGAAAATTATATGACTATGGGATTTACTTTAAAATAACCCAGGAAAAAAATGGGCAGTGGAAAAATGAAACCCATGAAATGGCAATGCTGAAGCTTCTCCCCCTTGTGGTGGGCACAAGGGGGAGAAGTTCTGTCTGGGGGCTGATTGCTACCTACCCTCTGATTACATTTGGTAGATAGGCCTCAGGTTGTCAAAACAAAAAGTCTTGCTTTTTTCTTAGCAAGGAAAATACTCACAGTGGGTAGTATCACCCAGAAGAGTGGTTTGTATTTAGAAGGCCCTCAGGTGAATAGGCCACTGGGGTCTCCAAGGGGTGCAGCTAACCTTCTGTCCAGTCTGCCCTGTACTAGCCAATGGTTAATATTTTCCAGTTCGTGTGTGTGTGTGTGTGTGTGTGTGTGTACATGCATCTTAGGTCCTTATTAAACAAAATGAGACTGAGACAAAGTGAGAGTTATTTAAAGCTTTATTTTATGATAAGTATCAAAAATCAGATTGATCGGCCAGGGGAACGAGACTGAAACAAAGTTAAAGCTATGCAAAGCTCTATTCTATGCTAAGCATTAGAAGTCAGACTGACCGGCCAGGGCCCTCTCTGAAGAGAGCGACCAGCTCCAGCTTACAGGCTCAAGAATTGACTGACTGAGACCGGTCAGGGCCGTCTCTGAAGAGGGCAACCTCTCCCCATCTTACAGACTACCTTTTATAGAGCAAAAGTCTGGCCACGCATAGGTGGCCAATGAGATTGTAGTCATGTTAGGTCACAAGCAGATGGCCAATTAAATTACAATTTACCCTATAGTAGCTGTTTGAACTAACCTACTACTCTGGTCAGAACTGGTGCTCAAGGTTGGCGCCCAAAGGACGGGGTTTACATTCTTTGGTGGTTAGGGAAAAAGTATGTGTTTCTTACCGATTGGATGTCTCCACCTGGCCCGACTCGTCCTTGTATTCTGGGCTCTGTTATTAGGAAGTAGCCGACCATATTTTACTGGTTTCCCAGACTTGCTTCTAAGTAAGTTTCTCTGGGGGAAGAGGGCAGGGTCAGTTTAAAGTTTTACTGTACAAACAACAAAATGGCTTTTAACCAAGATGGAGTCGCTCTGGCTAAATAGGTCCTTATAGTGCACATATATAGAAGGAGGGGAAGGATTAGACCTGAGGGAGAGACCACCTTCTCATGGTCCTTCTAGAACGTTCAATAAGTCAGCCATCATCTACTTGGTATTCCTACAGACTACTCATTTCTTCAGCAGAGCCATGTAAAATGCCTCCTCTCACATCACAGTCTGCTGTTCAATTGAGAAAATTCTAAAACAGCGCCTCCTGCCCAGTATTCCCATTGTGGGGTGATCCCTGTGGCAAGCTGCAAGCTCTCAGAGACTCCCTTTCAGAAGGATATAAGCTCAGCCTGGGTGGCCAAGTGTCAAGGAGTTTATCCATCCGTCTGAATCTGTCTTCTATCCCTAAGGGTTCATGAACTATGGTAAGTTTCTTGGAAAGTCTTTAGGTAAAAGGAACTATGTTCTCACCTTAATGTTATCAAATAATGACGCTGTGCTTCAGAGAGTCAGCCGTAGCTCGTACCCTATAAAACATTTATCAAAGAAGGACAAGAACATCAGGGTATTAACTGAAGAGGCAGAAATGCGGGGGAGGCAAGTGTAAATGACCTGCTCGGGTAAGAAAGTAAATACATCAAGAGTAGAGAAACCTAATGGGAGGGTAGAGAATTCTGAAAATTATGGCTGAGAAACACCTTTAGTAATTAAATCAACACTCAGTCAACCTACCTAATTATCGTGACATGGAGGGGGTTCCTCATACTCAGAACTGTTCAGAAAGCAAATTGTACATTTTGTAAATCCCTCTCCAAATTAATAGGTGGAACTGCACAACTGAAAGCTCATCTAACCCAATGAAGGGGAAACTGAGGATAGGGAGGTGAAGTGACAAAGTCACAGAGTTCATTAGAGTCAGGACACAAATTAGGATCCAGATCTTTGAACTCTTGATTACTTTGTTACTGTTTTGTTTTGTTTTGTTTTGTTTTGTTTTGTTTTTTTTTAAAGATTTTATTTATTTATTTGACAGGGAGAAATCACAAGTAGGCAGAGAGGCAGGCAGAGAGAGAGAGAGGGAAGCAGGCTCCCTGCTGAGCAGAGAGCCCGATGCGGGACTCGATCCCAGGACTCCGAGATCATGACCTGAGCCGAAGGCAGCGGCTTAAACCACTGAGCCACCCAGGCGCCCCGTTACTGTTTTGTTTTGTTTTTCAAACAGATTAAGACACAGAAAGAGCCAGGAGCACTTAACCTACAGAACCTCAGAGTTCTACAAAGCCAGTAAAGCTCATTCCTTAGCTAGAGTTCAGAGTTCGATTTTAATTTCACTGTTATCTTTAAGTACCTTCTACATACAAATGAGATCAGTAGAATCAGATTTCCTATCAGGCAAGAGTTTTTCCCTAGAGTAAGCAGCAGTCAGAACCAGTTCCCCATGGGAAAGACAGTGGTGGCCACGGTGGGGAATGGGAAAGTAGTGAGCTAAAATTCTCAGCTGGTACATTACAGGCCCAAAGATCTAGTGTCAGAGCAATGACTGTCTCAGGCTCAGTGCCACGTGGGCAGACTCAGGCATTAGGAGGAATTCTCTCGTGTTCTCTAACCTATGAAACATTTTTGCCAGGTGTCCAAAATCTTCCTTCAGGCTTCTTTCCCTTTGGCTTTTCTCTGAGCTTCTCCAGGATTGCGAAGGGTGCAATCACACAAAATCACAAAACCACAAAGATCAATGCATCTCTTGCTAATCCCAGCACTGGTGTATTTTTACAATTTGGGATGGGATCATTAGATTGAGGACTATGTCCTGCTGGCCTCTAAGATCCTCAAGAGCCTGACCTATGTCAATCTCCACTCACCGCTGCTCCTAGAACTCAGCCGAATACGGGCACAGAGTAGACTCTAATTAAGCATACACCAAGAGAATGAGTGACCTCACCTTCCCATTGTAAGCCACCAAATGTGTCTGAATCTCTTCCCAGCTTTTCTGCCTCTCCTCCTGTTATTGTAGAAGAGGCATCGGTCCTTGCTCCTCTTAATCCTTCTACCCTATTCCAGGTTACAGCCTTTTCTCACACCTTCTCACAAGTCTTACTCTTGACTATTCCTAATCCTATCTGCGTCTTTAAACTTTCCCAGCCTATTGGCTTCTTCCCATTAGAATTTAAAGACACTCAAGGCCCTATCACTTTTTAAAAATTATTTATTTGACAGAGAGAGAGCGAGAGAGAGAGAGAGAGAGAGAGAGCACAAGTAGACAGAGAGGCAGGCAGAGAGAGAGGTGGAAGCAGGCCCTCCGCTGACCAGAGAGCCCGATGCAGGGCTTGATCCCAGGACTCTGGGATCATGACCTGAGCCAAAGGCAGAGGCTTAACCCACTGAGCCACCCAGGCGCCCCATGGCCCTATCGCTTTTTAAAGAAACATGTTTTTATTGCCACACTTCCCCACTCACCTTTTTGCTGGTAAACTTGTCCAGACCTGTCCACACTCTTTGTTTCCTCTTCTTCACCACTTACCACCACTCTTCAGGCTCCCAGCACTTCACTGGACATTGTTTTTGCCAAGATTACAATAACCTCCTTATCACCAAACCCAATGGTTACTTTCAAGTACTCCAATACTTTATCTCTCCACAGTATTTGGCAGTATTGATGATACTTACTGAAACTTGTTTCCTTTACCTTACAGGAAACCACACCCACCTGTGTACCCCTCTCCCTTACTTACTTCTCAGCCTCTTTCGTAGGTTCATTCATTTAATAGTTATTTACTGACCACTTACTGTGTGCCAGGCAATGCCCTAGGTGCTGAGGATGGAGTGGTGAATGAGCCATGGAACTTACTATATTTGGGGAGTGAGGACAAATAAGTAAATAAATAAACTAATAACATGAAAAAATAAAGGCAGAGTTGGCCAGTAGCATCTCCCTAGGTTTAACTTCTACTTATGCAGTGAACTTGACCATCTTCCTTATGCTTTCCTACTTCTATTTGGGAAAAATTATTAGAAAAAGATGACAAGGATGAGAATAGAGTGGCAGCTAGCCTCCTGCATTTCCACTACTTAGAAAACTGAGGAATAACAGGTGCCAGTCAAAGGAATGTTAGTGACTATGGCCATACTTGCACCATCCTGACAAAGCTCCCTTCAAGATGTGTGAATCAGCAGTCATGGGCAAATCGATAACATGAAGATGAAGGTTTACTGCCAGAGGCTGAAGTTAAGGATGGGTGTGCACGTCAGGAGAGGTCGAACTGGGTTATCTCTCCCACATACAACTTCTCTGGGGAAGTTATCCCTCCCCTGAAAGGACCCGACAAAAACTTACACTGTGGTCATATGAGAATGACCCAGTCTCCTCAAACATATCTCACACCTACAAGATTTTAATAGGTGGGAATAAAGTAGTTCTTAACCCAGATCAAGACACTCCCCAGGGGCGCCTGGGTGGCTCAGTGGGTTAAGCCGCTGCCTTCGGCTCAGGTCATGATCTCAGGGTCCTGGGATCGAGTCCCGCATCGGGCTCCCTGCTCAGCAGGGAGCCTGCTTCCTCCTCTGTCTCTCTCTCTCTCTCTCTCTGCCTGCCTCTCTGCCTACTTGTGATTTCTCTCTGTCAAATAAATAAATAATCTTTAAAAAAAAAAAAAAAAAAAAGACACTCCCCAGAGCCAGGACTGGTCACAGACCACAGCTCTTAGTTACTTCTAGTGCAACAAGCTTGGCCATCAAATGGAGAGCGGAAGCCACCCATGTATAGTCTGCTTGTGCCTAGAAGTCACCCAGCATGTGTAAGAAGTATGTGACGATATGTGCCACACCCATCATTTGCCTTTTACCCTGACATTTGCTCTCCTCTTTGCCTTCTTTTGCTTTGAATTAAAGAGGACCAACTCTTGAAAACTACATTTCCCAGGTGCCCCCACCTCTTGCTTTTTTCCTTGGCTTCATCAGTGGAAGGCCCCAACAGGAGACAGCAGTGTGGATGGAAGAAGAAACCAAAATATTTTACATCATTTCTTTCTTTGCTTTGGTTTGTGTGTCTAGCAGTAGCTGTGTGGTTCCAGTTCCTACCACACAGACCTCAAGGTGAATACAGTCCCTGCTGGGTGGCCACAACTCCTGGAATCTGGTAATAATGCCCTCTCTCCTTGTCCTGCTGTCCCTAAAGATAGAAGCAGTTTCTTGCAGCTACTGTTCTTCAAGATTCCTTACCTTCTTCCTCTATTTCTTGAGTCTTCCAAGACTTCAGTTACCAGGTCATTACAGTAATTTCTTTCCATCAAACTACCTAGAATAGGTTCTGTTTTCTGGCTGAACTCTGACTGGTACTCAGCCCTGGGCAGGTTCCCAAAATGTAAAGAAATTGATCTACTTCATGACCAATCTCAGCAGAGTTACAAGCATAAGAAACAGAAACCCAATTATTAAAAACAAACAAACAAACAAAAAACCTGACTAAAATCTTGAGGAGGTTACAAAGAGCTGAGAGCACCTTGCCTATCATGCAACAACGTCTCCTTCAAATCTCCTTACCTGTAATATTCACCCCTGCTGCTTCTCTTACCAAATCTCTGTTGATCTCCTACCATCTTAAAAGCAGACTAAAACTACAAAAATGTTTTCAAAATACAGAGACAAAACAACTAAAAATCTATTATTTTTATTGAGATTCATTGATACTAGATATTAAGAGTATGTTTTTAATGGAAGAATAGTTGTCATTTGCAGTTAATAATTTAAAACCTCCCATTAAAAACAATTAGTCCCCAAATAAGTTGTGATACCATAAAATAATTTAAAATTTGTATTCATCTAAAAAAAAGCAAAAAGAAGAGAAAATACTAGGTCACAATAAATACTAATTGAAGATAGTTTATTACATCCCAATATATCAATAGCTTGTTACATACAAAAAGGCTACTCTAATGATGATTTGAATTGTTCAACTGGATAAATAAATGAAAATGAAATATGTACTGCTTATCAAAAGAATACAACCACCAGAATAAATTTATTTTATTTTATTAAATTTAATACAAATTTATTAACAAATTGGTTTATTAAATTTAATACAAAATGTGCAATAGATGTGCACTGAAGTCTGCAAGACCGAGATTAATTACTAAATATCTACATTAATGGATAGACATACCATCTACAAGGATTGAAAATAATCAGTATTATAGATACTAATGGTCCCCTAACCTGGAGAAGCCTTCACGGTTCTAATGCTAGCAGATAATGAACTCAAACAAACTTACTCTAAAGTCATGTCTGACCTGGTACAAAAAGTCATGTCTGACCTGGTACAATAGAGAACCAGCTCTGGAAGAATCTAGAGGTACAATCTTGGAAAGCATAGCACTAGAAGTGGCAGTCTCCATTAAACATTCTTCCTAGGGAAAAGGTAGGCAACTTGGAATAGAAAAGTGTCATGAAGAATGCAACAAGTGGTAGAAATTAAGGTACTTATGGAACAAATGAGCTTAACAGGTTCAGAATACAGGTCAATCCTCCTCTTCCTCCAAAGATGCCACATATTGAAGAATATGCACTTCTCAGCCCCAGCAGAAGAGGATATATTCTTATTGTGAGAAACCTGCGGGACCACCAAAACCCTTTGGTTGTTGAAATTTTTATTGGTCAGCCAGTTAAATTCGAGAGATTTGAAAGCAGAACACAGGACATAGAACATCCATATAAATCTATTACAATATGATAAAAATGGGCATCAGTGAAAACACTCTAAAAAGAGAAAAGCAGGATCAAACTACACACATTTCAGCATGAATTACATGCCATTAACAAGTACTTGCAGAAATGGGGGAAGATCTCAAATAAACAGTGTAGAAGACACAATGAAGAAAACAAGAATATGCAAAGCAGATAACCAAACTTAGGAAATAATTGTAATAAAAAGGAACCCTATTTCAGAAACGGAGACTAAATTACAAAGTCCCTAAGGGAAAATCAACTTGATTAAAAATAAAATAAAAAACATTGAAAGAGTGAAAGAAACAGCTTAGATAAAGGAAGAGAAACAAAGGTTCAGAGACAGTGTTAAGTCTTCGCAGAATAATTATAAGCGAAAACTGCGATGGAGAAAAGAAAAACCATGGGATGTTACTAATATTTAAAAGTGTAATCCAAACTCGGGACACCTGGGTGGCTCTGTGGGTTAAAGCCTCTGCCTTCGGCTCAGGTCATGATCAAGGTCCTGGGATCAAATCCTGCATCAGGCTCTCTGCTCAGCAAGGAGCCTGCTTCCTCCTCTCTCTCTCCCTGCCTCTCTGCCTACTTGTGATCTCTGTCTGTAAAATAAATAAATAAATAAAATCTTTAAATAAAAAAAAAGTATAATCCAAGAAAATACTCCAGAAGAAAAAAAATTCTGGAATCTACATATTGAAAAAGTCCACCATGTACCCAGGACTATCAACTCCAAGCCATAACCTAGAAAAAGTTTTAGACTTGAAGAGATACAGAAAAAAATAACATGAGCTTCTCATTAAGTGGCCAAGTCACTTGCAAAAATGGAGAATCAGGTTTGTATCAGACTTCTCAACTCTAACATGCAAAACAAAAAAAATTGGAACAACATTTTCTTAAAACTCAAAGAAATAAATTATGAGCCAAGGATTTTTTCTTTAGTCCAGAAAAATTTATGTAATCAAATCTATTGAAAAACAAGTTCAAATGCATAAGAACTTGAGGATATTATATTCACAAGTTCTTGAAAAGTCTACTAGAAGATGACCAAGAAATGACTGGGAAAATATCAAAATTAGTATGTTATCTGTGGATATGTTTGGATATCCAAAATGTTATGAATATCTATGGATATGTTAGGAGATGTTACATATTATGGTATGTTATGTCTATCTGTATATATGTTATAATATGTATCTATTTTATGTATATCTACATACACAATGAATGCCTACATACATATATATTTGTAGATCAGGTACGAAAACAAAAGTAGTAGTAGTAAGGGTAGGAGAGAAGCTTGTAAATGTTAAATGTTTTGCTCAAGTTGAAATAACAAAACTAGAAAATGGAAAAGAAGGGAGGGAGACAGGAAAGCAGACTGAGCTCATTTATTGTCATA
This sequence comes from Neogale vison, assembly GCF_020171115.1. Classification (NCBI taxonomy): domain Eukaryota; kingdom Metazoa; phylum Chordata; class Mammalia; order Carnivora; family Mustelidae; genus Neogale; species Neogale vison. The sequence goes on from NC_058096.1 coordinate 153,709,413, forward strand.
TAGGTAATAGGTAAGCTATTAAGTCATCACTGAAAGATGACAAATCAAATAGTAGAGGCCTAAGTAAGAAAAAGAAAAAATTAGGAGCATATAAAAGATATTAATAAGTAGGTAAATACTAGAATAAAAATACAAACCCTTTCTAAACATCAAAAAAGGAATTGTTTAAAGCAAACCAGACTACCTAAAGGAAAAAAATGCACAAAAATATATAATGAAATACACATAGCATTAAGTGGACAAACATAAATAAGGATGACCTTAAAACACGTAACATTAATGTAGATCTTATGAAGACTTACTAGGTTTTATATCTTTGTTATTGAAAATACACCTCGGGCATATGGAGAAAAACTGGTATGTTAGTTTACACAGAAGCCACAATGGATTTTATAAAGTAAAAGAATGTGAACAACATTCTATGATCCCACTGAAAGAAAACTGCAAATAAATTATAAGAATAAAAAAGTAAAACAAAGTAAATACTTCAATCTAAAAATGGAAAATCTTTATAAGAAACCCTTGTCATACAAATCAAAATTAAGGATTTCTAAACAAAACAATGGCAATATAAAATACTAGCTGCATATTGTGGGGTGAAATTGATAATGATCATAATAATAACAAAAATGATAATAGTTGGTATTTTTTGAGCACTTGATACTTCATATGAGCAGACATTTTTCCATATATCTATTTATACATATACCTACACATAAAAAGAGCTACATAAAAATGTTCAGGTGTAATAATGTATCGGTTGGGTAGTGCTTCCATAACAAAGTAGCACAGAGTGGGTGACTGAAACAACAAGAATTTATTTCCTCCTTGTTCTGGAGGCTGGAGTCCAAGATCAAGGTGTTAGCAGGATTGACCTCTTCTGATGCCTCTCTCCTTGGCTTCCTTCCAATGTCTTCACCTGGTCTTCCTTATGTGTCTGTCATTTAACAGAATACACACTAGCTCCATCGATGTCCCTGAAAGTGGCAAGATTTTGTCTTTTTGATTGCTGAATAATATTCCATAGTGTATATATACCACATCTTCTTTATCCATTCATCTGTCAGTGGACATTTGGGCTCTCTTCATAGTTCAGCCATTGTTAATAATGCTACGATAAATATCGGTATTTTTGTGTCTCTTGGATAAATACCTAGTATTTCCATTGCTGGATCATAGGGAAGCTCTATTTTAACATTGTGAGGAGTCTTCATTCTGTCTTCCAGGGTGGATGTACCAGTTCACATTCCCACTAACAGAGCAAGTGGGTCCTCCTTTTTCAGCATCTTCGCCAACATCTATTGTTTCTTGTGTTGTTAAGTTTAGCCATTCTGACGGGTGTGAGGTGGTATCTCATTGTGGTTTTGATTTGTATTTCCCTGATGCCAAGTGATGTTGAGCCATCTGGATGTCTTTTTATAAAAATGTGTCTATTCATGTCTTCTGCCCATTTCTTAACTGGGTTATTTGTTTCTTGGGTGTTGAGTTTGATAATTTCTTTGTAGATTTTGGATACTTTTTATCAGATACATTGTTTGCAAAATCTTCTCCCATTCCATAGGCTGCCTTTAGTTTTGTTGATTTTTTTCCTTACAAAGCAGGAAAAAATATCCAATGGAAAAAGGACAATCTTTTCAACAAATTGTGTTGGGAAAACTAGACAGCAACATGTGGAAGAACAAAACTGGACCACTTTCTTATGCCACACACAAAAATAAATTCAAAATAGATGAAAGACCTTAACGTGAAACAGGAATCCATCAAAATCCTAGAGGAGAACACAGGCAGCAACCTCTTTGACCTTGGCTGCAGCAACTTCTTACTAGACATGCCACCACGGGCAAGGAAAATAAAAGTAAAAATGAACTACCGGGGGTTCATCAAGATAAAAAGCTTCTGCACAGCAAAGGAAACAATCTTTCCTCCTTTTCCTTAATTCCCTACTCTGTTTTTCATTCCTACATCCTCCCAGCTCACCCCTTCCTCGAAGTAATCCATGCATGCGTATTTTTATGTCCATATCTTTCCATATCATTCATATCAAATGTAAGCACACATAACATTAATCCATACACACGCATGGACAAAAATCCATACACAAACATATAGAAGGGCTTTTAAAGTCATATATATGATTTACTTCTTTCTGCATTTTATTTTTCTTCTTCAAGCAAACCTTATGAAAATACCTCCGTGAAAACTCATTCATCCCGAGGGCTGCATAATGTTCCAGGGTGTCGATGTTCCAATTCATTCATCTGTACAAACATCCGAGTACACACGGCCTTGTGCACTGGAGCTTTTATTTCTATGGGATAAATTCCAGAAGTGTGGCTTCTGGTTTGAAGAATGCACATATTTTTAATTTCTACAGACGCTGCCAGACTGGTTTGCCAAAACTTCACATCCCCACGAGGCTAAAACCTCAACTCCTTTTTAAAGCACAAGAAGCTAACGTGCAGAGGTCAGAATTGCGCTCAGACTCATCCGCGGCACAGCTAGGAGGCAAACCCTACCCATCTGCTGTCCAAACCAGGGCTTTTTCCACCCTGAAGACTCCGCCTCCGGAAGAGAGGGGCCCTGTCCTTCAGCAGCCAGGTCTGCACATTTCAAGGCAAAGAGCTGGTTTTCTCTCTCTTTTTTTTTTTTTTTTCAAAGATTTTATTTATTTATTTGTCAGACAGAGATCACAAGTAGGCAGAGAGGCAGGCAGAGAGAGAGGAGGAAGTAGGCTCCCTGCTGAGCAGAGAGCCAGATGGGTGGCTCAATCCCAGGACCCTGGGATCATGACCTGAGCCTAAGGCAGAGGCTTTAACCCACTGAGCCACCCAGGCGCCCATAAGGGATACTTTTTTTTTTTTTTTAATTTTTTTTTCCCAATTTATTTATTTTCAGAAAAACATTATTCATTATTTTTTCACCACACCCAGTGCTCCATGCAAGCTGTGCCCTCTATAATACCCACCACCTGGTACCCCAACCTCCCACCCCCCCGCCACTTCAAACCCCTCAGACTGTTTTTCAGAGTCCATAGTCTCTCATGGTTCACCTCCCCTTCCAATTTACCCAAATTCCCTACTACTCTCTAACACCCCTTGTCCTCCATGCTATTGGTTATGCTCCACAAATGAGTGAAACCATATGATAATTGACTCTCTCTGCTTGACTGATTTCACTCAGCATAATCTCTTCCAGTCCCGTCCATGTTGCTACAAAAGTTGGTTATTCATCCTTTCTGATGGAGGCATAATACTCCATAGTGTATATGGACCACATCTTCCTTATCCATTCATCCGTTGAAGGGCATCTTGGTTCTTTCCATAGTTTGGCGACTGTGGCCATTGCTGCTATAAACATTGGGGTACAGATGGCCCTTCTTTTCACGACATCTGTATCTTTGGGGTAAATACCCAGGAGTGCAATTGCAGGGTCGTAGGGAAGCTCTATTTTTAATTTCTTGAGGAATCTCCACACTGTTCTCCAAAGAGGTTGCACCAACTTGCATTCCCACCAACAGTGGAAGAGGGTTCCCCTTTCTCCACATCCTCTCCAACACATGTTGTTTCCTGTTTTGTTAATTTTGGCCATTCTAACTGGTGTAAGGTGATCTCTCAATGTGGTTTTAATTTGAATCTCCCTGAGGGCTAATGATGATGAGCATTTTTTCATGTGTCTGATAGCCATTTGTATTTCTTGATTGGAGAAGTGTCTGTTCATATCTTCTGCCCATTTTTTGATGTGTTTGTCTGTTTCGTGTGGGTTGAGTTTGAGGAGTTCATTATAGATCCTGGATATCAACCTTTTGTCTGTACTGTCATTTGCAAATATCTTCTCCCATTCTGTGGGTTGTCTCTTTGTTTTTTTGACTGTTTCCTTTGCTGTGCAGAAGCTTTTGATTTTGATGAAGTCCCAGAAGTTTATTTTCGCTTTTGTTTCCTTTGCCTTTGGAGACGTATCTTGAAAGAAGTTGCTGTGGCTGATATCGAAGAGATTACTGCCTATGTTCTCCTCTAAGATTCTGATAGATTCCTGTCTCACGTTGAGGTCTTTTATCCATTTTGAGTTGATCTTTGTGTACGGTGTAAGAGAATGGTCGAGTTTCATTCTTCTACATATAGCTGTCCAGTTTTCCCAGCACCATTTATTGAAGAGACTGTCTTTTTTCCACTGTATATTTTTTCCTGTTTTGTCGAAGATTAATTGACCATAGAGTTGAGGGTCCATATCAGGGCTCTCTACTCTGTTCCACTGGTCTATGTGTCTGTTTTTATGCCAGTACCATGCTGTCTTGGTGATCACAGCTTTGTAATAAAGCTTGAAATCAGGTAAGGTGATGCCGCCAGCTTTATTTTTGTTTTTCAACATTTCCTTAGCGATTCGGGGTTTCTTCTGATTCCATACAAATTTTAGGATTATTTGCTCCAGCTCTTTGAAGAATGCCGGTGGAATTTTGATCGGAATGGCATTAAAAGTATAGATTGCTCTAGGCAGTATAGACATTTTAACAATGTTTATTCTTCCGATCCAAGAGCATGGAATGGTCTTCCATCTTTTTGTGTCTTCTTCAATTTCTTTCATGAGTGTTCTATAGTTCCTCAAGTATAGATCCTTTACCTCTTTAGTTAGGTTTATTCCCAGGTATCTTATGGTTCTTGGTGCTATAGTAAATGGAATCGATTCTCTAATTTCCCTTTCTGTATTTTCATTGTTAGTGTATAAGAAAGCCACTGATTTCTGCACATTGACTTTGTATCCTGCCATGCTGCTGAATTGCTCTATGAGTTCTAGTAGTTTGGGGGTGGAGTCTTTTGGGTTTTCCATATAAAGAATCATGTCATCTGCGAAGAGAGAGAGTTTGACTTCTTCATTACCAATTTGGATACCTTTTATTTCTCTCTGTTGTCTGATTGCTGTTGCTAGGACTTCTAATACTATGTTGAACAAGAGTGGTGAAAGTGGGCATCCTTGTCTTGTTCCTGATCTCAACGGGAAGGCTGCAAGCTTTTTCCCATTGAGGATGATATTTGCTGTGGGTCTTTCATAGATAGATTTGATGAGGTTCAGGAATGTTCCCTCTATCCCTATACTTTGAAGCGTTTTAATCAGGAACGGATGTTGGATTTTGTCAAATGCTTTTTCTGCATCAATTGAGAGGACCATGTGGTTCTTCTCTCTTCTCATATTAATTTGTTGTATCACATTGATTGATTTACGAATGTTGAACCATCCTTGTAGCCCAGGGATGAATCCCACCTGATCATGGTGGATAATCTTTTTAATGTGTTGTTGGATCCTGTTGGGTAGGATCTTGTTGAGAATCTTAGCATCCATATTCATCAGTGATATTGGTCTGAAATTCTCCTTTTTGGTATGGTCCTTGCCTGGTTTGGGGATCAGGGTAATGCTGGTTTCATAGAAAGAGTCTGGAAGTTTTCCTTCTGCTTCAATTTTTTGAAACAGCTTCAGGAGAATAGGTGTTATTTCTTCTTGGAAGGTTTGGTAGAATTCCCCAGGGAATCCGTCAGGTCCTGGGCTCTTGTTTTTTGGGAGATTTTTGATCACTGCTTCAATCTCGTTATTAGATATCGGTCTATTCAGGTTGTCGATTTCTTCCTGGTTCAATTTTGGTAGTTTATATTTTTCCAGGAATGCATCCATTTCATCTAGGTTGCTAAGCTTATTGGCATATAACTGTTCGTAATAACTTCTGATGATTGTTTCTACTTCCTTGGTGTTAGTTGTGATCTCTCCCTTTTCATTCATAATTTTATGAATTTGGGATTTCTCTCTTTTCTTTTGGATTAGTGTAGCCAGTGGCTTATCGATCTTATTGATTCTTTCAAAAAACCAGCTTCTAGTTTCATTGATACGTTCTACTGTATCTCTGGTTTCTCCCTCATTGATCTCAGCTCTAATCTTGATGATTTCCCTTCTTATGTGTGGAGTTGGTTTGATTTGTTGTTGATCCTCCAGTTCTTTAAGGTGTAGAGACAGCTGGTGTGTTCTGGATTTTTCAATTTTTTTGAGCAAGGCTTGGATGGCTATATATTTTCCCCTTAGGACCGCCTTTGCTGTATCCCATAGGTTTTGGACCAAAGTGTCTTCATTCTCGTTGGTTTCCATGAATTGTTTCAGTTCTTCTTTGATCTCCTGGTTGATCCAAGCATTCTTAAGCAAGGTGGTCTTTAGCTTCCAGGTGTTTGAGTTCCTTCAGAACTTTTCCTTGTGATTGAGCTCCAGTTTCAAAGCATTGTGATCTGAGAATATGCAGGGAATAATCTCAGTCTTTTGGTATCGGCTGAGTCCTGATTTGTGACCCAGTATGTGGTCTATTCTGGAGAAGGTTCCGGGTGCACTTGAGAAGAATGAGTATTCTATTGTTTTAGGGTGGAATGTTCTGTATATATCTATGAGGTCCATCTGGTCCAATGTGTCGTTCAATGCTCTTGTTTCTTTATTGATTTTCTGCTTCGATGATCTGTCTAATTCTGAAAGAGGCGTGTTAAGATCACCTACGATTAGTGTATTCATATCAATATGACTCTTTATCTTGATTAACAGTTTTCTTAAGTAATTGGCTGCTCCCATATTGGGAGCATAGATATTTACAATTGTTAGATCATCTTGGTGGATAGTCCCTTTAAGGCTTATGTAGTGTCCTTCTGTATCTCTGACTACAGTCTTTAGTTTGAAGTCTAATTTATCTGATATGAGAATCGCTATCCCAGCCTTCTTTTGAGTCCCATTGGCATGAAAGATGCTTCTCCACCCCTTCACTTTCAGTCTGCGTGTATCTTTAGGTTCAAAATGGGTCTCTTGTAGACAGCATATGGATGGGTCCTGTCGTTTTATCCAATCTGCAACCCTGTGCCATTTTATGGGTGCATTTAGGCCATTCACATTGAGAGTGATTATTGATAGATACGTTTTTATTGACATCGAGTTACCTTTGAAGTCTTTCTTTCTGTAGACTGTCTCTATATTTCTGTTCAATGCTATTCTTGGGATTTTTCCTCTTTTATAGAACCCCCCTTAATATTTCCTGCAGTATCGGCTTGGTGGTTGCATAGTCTTTTAAGTCTTGCCGGTCTTGGAAACTCTTTATCTCTCCATCCATTTTGAATGTCAGTCTTGCTGGATAAAGTATTCTTGGCTGCATGTTCTTCTCATTTAGTGCCCTGAATATATCTTGCCAGCCTCTTCTGGCTTGCCAGGTCTCTGTGGACAGGTCTGACGTTATTCTGATGGGCTTCCCTCTGTAAGTAAGGAGCCTCTTTGCCCTGGCAGCTTTCAAGAGATTATACCTACAATTATAATTTCTCAATTTGACTATCAGGTGTCGTGATGTTTTTTTGGAGTGTATAATCTTGGGTGGAGACCGTTCAGCCTCTAGTACATGAACGCTGGTTTCATTCGCGAGATTCGGAAAGTTTTCATGAAGGACTTGTTCCACGACATCTTCTAGACTTCTTTCTTTCTCCTCCCCTTCAGGAATTCCAATAATTCTGACGTTGGAACGCTTCATGGCATCACTTATTTCCCTAATTCTGCTTTCGTGGGATCTAAGCTGTTTGTTCCAGGCTTCCTCCTGATCCTTTCTCTCTATCTGTTTGTCTTCCAGATCACTAATTCTATCTTCTGTCTCAGTTACCCTAGCTTTGAGAGAGTTTAGATTGGATTGGAACTCATTGAGAGCATTGTGGACCTCCTCCCTGGTAGCTTTAAGCTCCGCCCTAACATTGTGAACATCCTGTCTGGTCGCTTTCAGTTCGGCTCTAATCAATTCTGTTTGGTCATCCATGGCTTTCTCCAACCTAGCTATTGCCTGGATAATTGTTAGCCTGAATTCTCTTTCCGACATATTGTCTATGTTGATAGCCGTTAGCTCTATTGCGGAAGGTCCATCCTCTGTATTTTTCTTCTGTTGGGCATTCCTCCTCCTAGTCATTTTGGTGGGAGAAGACTGAACAGATGTAGCTGGATGTATCAACTCTGGTGCAGTCAAGGTGCACCCTGGAACACTTCCTGATCTCCGTCTCAGAGAGAAGCCTCAGTCTGGGTGCAGAAGCTGAATAAATTCCCCCTTGGACGCTGGCAGTGCAGGTTCCAAGTTAAAGACCCTGGGGGCGCAGGATCTTTTGCTTGTCCCCAAAGCCAAGGCAGTGGCGGCTGTCTGGGAGCTCCTGACCGCCAGAGAGGTTCCAAGCAGCGATCGCACACTGAGATTTTGCCGCCGGCCGGGGCTGGGAGTGCCCGGCTTGCGCGCACCTCTTTTCAGAGGCAGCTGTGGGTCGGGCGCGCGTCTGGGGCACTGAGAACGGGGCACTGGTCCGTAAGCCGCAGGCTGGGCTTTTGCGCGCCTCTGTCCGGGGAAGAGTTTCGCGCGCGCGCGGCTTAGACTTTGAAACAATGGCCCGGGTCAAGAAGCGCCCCCGGGCCTTAGAAACCCAGGAGAGCTGGAGCGACGTGCGCAAGCATCTCAAGCTTTGTGGTAGGGCTAGCGCGCGTTCTGCAGACTGGCGCAGCTCCCATCCCCTCACAGGAGCCGGAACCCCCGTGCTCTGGGGCGTGCTGGCGGCTTAGGGACCAGGAGCCGGTTTCTCCGCTGCACTCTCTCTGCCTCCGCGCCGGGGAGGCCGTCTGGGACCGGGGACTTAAGCCCCTGTCCCTAGCCGCCCCGATTCCCACAATTTGCCCCCGCGATCCTTTGCTCTTTTGGAGTGCTTTCAACCAGTCTCCAAGTTAATGCTGGTCCCCAGACGCAGGGCACTCTCACTCGTATCGGGGTATTACTTTTGCACCGGTCACCTCTGGTGGCTCCCTCCCCCTTTTGTTTATCTTCCGATATCAGTCTGCTGTTCCCATTCCGCTTTACCTGCTCACTGGCGTCTTCTGCCCCTGTAGAGATCCAGACGTGTATAATTCTGATCTCAGGCTGATTTCATGGGTGATCAGAGTTCTTTGGTAGGTAATCAGCTCACTTTGGGGTACCAGCTGAAAAGACGCCTCTTCCTAGTACCCCGCCATCTTGTCCCCCCCCCCCCCAGCTGGTTTTCTCTTGAGCCTCCCGTCCAGTCGGCGGGCGATGCCCCCCATACAGCCTGTTGGGCCGCAGCTGTTGGGCTTGTACTATTTACAAGGTATACTGGCCCTCCTGTAAAAGTATAATGATGTATAATTTGTAAGAATAATGATACTCCAGGAGCAGAAATGGCTACTAGCGTTTGATGCCACTAAATTTTAATTGGAGAGGTCACACGAGATGGTGACCATACTGTGGTAAGAAATATAGGGACTCTTCCAGCCGACTAAACACATGGGCCAAATTGTCACACTGTGAAAACGGAAGTGGGGGGAGGCAGGGATTGGGGTCACTTTTGTTACCACATCTCTACTCCCGTAGTTAGGATTTCTTGGTAAATAACTAACACATCTGCATTCGCTAAGTCTTCCTTCCTTAGTGAATTTCTGAGAGAGTCAGAGTGGATTTTGAGAGAGAGAAATACAGAGAGAGAAGGAATGAAAGCAACATTAATTTTAGGAGTAAACAAGCCAGAGCATCCTTCTGTAGCTGTTGTCAAGGCAGTTCATTTTGGGAATCCAATTATGCCTCTGGACATGTGCACTAGAAAAGGTTAGCTACAATAATTCAAACAGCATTGCTGTAACAACATCCTTTCCAAATAAATCTGAGAGAAAACAAATAAGTTTCTGTTTTGACCACAGGGGGAACAATCAGCATGGCGTTTGAATGTTCTCAGGGTGTACGGGAAAGAAGTTGTGCTGGTTGGTGAGTTCTGGCAGGAGAGGCGTGAATAATCACATTTCACTTTCTCCTTGGAAGAACAGACTGGAGAGTGGTCAGGCTGACATGGGAATGGTCAAACAGGGCCGAGCCATAAAATGCAACAGGTCTAATTTACACTTCACCGTGAACAACGGAATAGGAGTTGCCGGGTCTCCAGGGCAGACAAGGAGCTTGTTGGAAAATGAAAAGCAGGAAATATCAGAAATCTGAGAGTTCTGCATGATGGGGCAGTATTATTTAATACTGTATAATACCTCCAACTGCCAGATGTCTTTTAAACACTCCTTGACAGCTGAACTTTGGGGCTTTTTTTTATTTTCCCCCTTTAGTAACAATGACAATCATTGAAATGAATGCTTTGGTTTGAATTTAAAAATACCCAGAAAGAAGAGATGAGGAGCAAACAAACAAAATACAGAATCTATCCTTGTACTTTGAATATATAAATCATCTTCAATTAGTCTCATATTTGCTCCATTTAATGCCACAACTTGTAGCTTTCTACCCAGTAAAGACATGATGACAGATATTTGTATAACATCTTTGACTTTTTTAAAGATTTATTTATTTATTTGAGAGACGGAGAGCACAGAGCAAGAGGGAGAAGCAGACTCCCCGCTGAGCAGGGAGCTCAATGTAGGGCTCAATCCCAGGACCCTGGGATCATGACCTAAGCTGAAGGCTAACTGACTGAGACACCCAGGTGCCCCTGACTTTTTTCTAAGACCAGTCTTCTACAACCTCCCAGTGGTTAGCAAAATAGATGCAATTATCCCCAATTTGCAAGTGGACAGCTCAATCAAGTCATCTACGCAGGAGCACTTAGCTAGGAATAGACACACAAAGGACCTCCACCTCTGGATGCCATTCCAGCCACTTGCCATTATAACACACTTTGCACAAACAGCAACATATAGTCCAAATCAGTGTTTATCACTTTCTGTACAGAATACCCAAGTTCTGGGATAATGGCACACCAATGAGCAAAGCTGTTTGAAAAGGATCATGAAACCATCAATGCCATGACAGATCTGTCATGGGTGGGGAGAAGGATGTATTCATATATAGGCTGTGTATTTCCCAATCCATAAGCCCCAGGGTCCTATTCCCCATTTTGACCATGATTATCACTTGCACCCAATTCCATCAACCTAATAACAGGGTCACTTTCTGGACCATACTTCTCGGGATTGAACCCTGTTTAACATCACCTACCTTTTTTTTTTTTTTTAATCTTTGTCTACAGCCTCCTCTTCTTCCATGTTTCTCCATTTTTGCTCCCCCACTTTTGCTCATTCACTTTGTAAACATCCCCAACTCCTTGACCACTTTTTCACCAGGCTGCCTGACTCCAGGATCCATGAATTTAATCCATCTTCTAAGATGCTAACCTCTTTTGCTCCTCTGTCTTTTTCCTAACTCCAATCTCTTACTGTGAACCCATCCAACCAGCCTACTTTTAGGTGTGAGCCCCATGGAAGTAAATGTCACCCCATATAGATCTTAGTGCCATTAAAATTTTTGGATGTTCAGTTCAGCTGGCCTACTTGTGTTGCTCTTCAAACCATTTCCACATTGATCAGCAGAGTGTGACACTGCACCGCATTATGTGAACGGTGCCCCTTGGGTTGTACAATGCAGCAGAACTGTTGGCCACCTTCCCTTCCTGTTCCCATGACTCCTTATCTCAGCCCTTCAGAACTTGTCTCAAGTACCTAACAAATAAGCAATTCCCTCCCTCATTGAGAAGATGGCTGCAGAGTACATTAAGAATTTGAAACAATGACATGGGGTAGACCTCAGAGTCTCAACCCCCAACCTAAGGAAGTGTCTACACGCACCTCTGTCCTACTCTCCTTCCTCTCCACCTCTAGACATGGGCTGTCTATTCTAGAGCTGTTCCATCCTCCCAGCGAAGCTCAGGATGTCACTTAGTTTTCATGACCCACGAGTCAGTTTCTCTCTTTCCTAAATCTTACACCTCTTGCTCTTTATGGACTCCTTGGCTTAGAAACATGTTCAAGTTTGCCATGCCCCAAAACAAAACAGAACACACCCTTGTGTCACAGACGGTGGGAGCGTGTCCTTAACTTCTTCCATTTGGGGGCATGACTTCTGCATCTTTTCGTCTGAGGGCCAGTTTGGCCCTTTCATTCAGCAAGCTGAGAAGTTCCATGAAATTAATGAATTGCCCCCTACCTCCAAAGCAGCCTTCCACCAGGGACTGGTAGTAATTGGTGTATAAATAGCCCAGCTTCCTAAGCTATTAGGTAGGAAGAACCCTAAAGCACCTATATTGTTAAATAAATAAAGCCCTATATTGTTACTGAGACTTCTTTATAGGATTAAGCTCCAGTTGCCCCCAATAGTAATTTGCTTGAAAATGACTTTTTTTTTTTTTTTTGACACACAGAGATCACAAGTAGGCAGAGAGAGAGGGGGAAGGAGGATCCCCACCAAGCAGAGAGCCTGATGTGGGGCTTGATCCCAGGACACCAGGATCATGACCTGAGCCAAAGGCAGAGGCTTTAACCCACTGAGCCACCCACGTGCCCCTGAAAATAACCTTCTTTTTCAGTGCTTCCTTTCTTCCCCATCTCACTTTAGTACTTCTCTAGAAATATTTTCCAGGATTTCCTCCCAAATAAACTCCTTGCACCTGAATCCGTGATTCAAAGTCAGCCTCTGGGAAAACCTGAAACTAGACACCCTCCTTTGATTCTCTTTCTACATTTAGTTACCACATACCTTCTCATTCTTTCAGTGCTAAGGTTCTTGAAAAGTAATAGCATGAAGAAGTAATAGCATGCTACTAGTACAGAGAACCCAAAATGGCTTAAACAAATAAGGGTTTCCCTTTACTCATGGAATGATGGATTTGGAGCTGTGAATTTCTGGGGTGATATGGCAGCTTCACAGTGTCACTGGGGATCCGGGCATCTTCTGCTTTTCCATTTCAGGCTTTTGGAAGGAAGACAGAGATGGATAAGCAAGAGGCAACATGCTCATGCTAGCTGAGTCAGTCCTTGTATCAAGGAGCGTTCCTCAAAGGACCATTCAATAATTGACCAGAACTTAGACCACTCTTAAACTGAAGGGAGACTGAAAGAGTTTTTTGGGTTTTGTTTCTTGTTTTTGAACCTGGACTTCTTATTTCCTCTAACCATACCGGGGTTCTCTTACAAAAAGGAAGAAGGGATGCTGGGGAGATAATCTCTGCCATAAGAGTCCATGTAACCAGTTGCAATTTCCTGACTCCTGTCCTCTGGCTTCTATCACTCTATGAAAAAATCCCTAAGTGAGTAATGACTGCCTACCTGTTGTACACAATAGACAACTTTCAGTCCGTTTCTTAATGACTTCCCTGATTTCTCATTGACTGTCCCTATTCTATTTACTACATCTGTACACATTTCCCTTTGTTGAGTTGAATTGAAGATTTTATTTATTTATTTGACAGAGAGAGATCACAGGTAGGCAGAGAGACAGGCATAGATGGGGCGGGGAGAAGCAGGAGAGAGCCTGATGTGGGGCTCGATCCCAGGACCCTGAAATCATGACCTGGGCCACAGGCAGAGGCTTGACCCACTGAGCCACCCAGGCACCCCTATCGAGTTGAACTGAAAAGTCCTTATCAAACCCTTCAGTTTTCCAAGGTCAATAGTTTCATGTGAAAGCTAGTCAAGAAGGCATGGAGAGCAAAGAGAAAATGGCAGAGAGGCTGATGTCACACTCTGCGTAGATTCCCTCAAATCTGGAGATATGAACATTTACTTCTCAAGCATTTATTTGTTTATTTAGTGTGTATGCACATGTGCCTGTCTGCATCCCCAGACACTGGTGTGCCTTCACATCCAATACTTTTATTTCTGAGGATTCCTCTCAACTACTGGAAGCCACTTGGCTGCACAAACAGGAAATTAGAGGTGGTAGAAGAACATGCCTCCTCCAACAAGTGCAGGAGAATAAATGCCCCAGCTCCCTTGCCTCAGAAACTGACAACTCTGAAACATGACATAACCCAGGGCTTCATGGCGGATCGGGCTAAGGCTGCCATGTATGAGACTTGCCTTGGGATCACATCTCTGCTTGGCTTCCTTCCCATCTCTGTCCTGTGTCCCAGCTCTCTTACTTGTTCTCACTGAGAGCACTTCCTTAATAAATCGCTTGCACACTTCTGGGGAATCAATGTTAAGGCAATTGGGCAACAAATATTGGTTGGTCAGGAGGGACTGAACAAAACCCAACAAGTCTTTCCAGATGTGTTACTGCATTAAGATCACTTTTGAGGTTTTTCTATTACCTTCTTAAAAATGAAAATGTTGTTTCTGGGAAGTAATTTTTTGCTACAGTTCATTAGGGCTAAAAATTCCAATTGCAATCGTTTGCTTAAATGCATAGTTTTTTTTGACACTATCCATAAACTGTAGATAAAACTGTGTAAATAATTTTAATATGAAAATGGTGCTCTGTACTAGCATTGCTAAGCATTGTTAAGATGATAAGCATACTTATCATCTCATGAGAATTATTCATTCAAGTTATAGAAATTACATAAGCAGTTTTTGAGAATTCTCTTTGGAGATACAAGAAGATGTAGATATGTTATCTCTGTACAACCACATCATTTCTTTCCTGGAGAAGACAAAGCAAATGGGGCTATAGGGCTGAATCCTCAAATATCTCTCCTGCCCGCCATGTGGCTGTGCCAGTCTTCAGTGTATTTTCTTTCAGCTCCAACGTCACCCATTTTGCTTGCTCTGTAATAAAGGAAGTGGAGCTTAGGAATATTCCTCCTTGGCCAGGATGATGTTAAGCCTGGTCAACAGAGAGCACCGAAGCAATGCTGGAAAAGAGAGATTCTGGTGTGTCTCTCTAGCTGGCCTAGTTGTGTTCCTGCAAACTGGGTGTCTTTTGGTGGCAGGGTCCCTGTAGCCTGCCATGAGAGACACCAGCTCATGTGGAGTTTAGCAGCACTTGTAAAGACAGTGAATGAATTCCCCAAGCACCCGGCTTACTTTCTGATAAAGAAAAGTAAGACAGCTCTGAAGACAGCTTCTTCCCCATGAGGAACAATATCCTACCACAATTTTAGGGAGTTTCTCAGAAATTTTCTAGCAAATCCATTGGAGGTCCCAGTTGGCTTTTTAGAAAGCTAACAGCACCCATCTCTATTGCCCTTGGAAGCTTCCTGGTGAGCTCTCTTCACATCCCAGCAGGTGGCTTTCTACCTGCCAGCTTCAGCATCATCCCACTGACTTTGGACACCAGAGCACAGCCAACTTCTCCACTGCAGCCTTGCCAACAAGGCCTGAATCCTAGCTTTCAGAAGATACTCCCCTCCCAAGTTTGTTCCTTCCTTGGGTACCATGCCTTGGCCCTAGGGTATCCTTAAGAGTGTTTTTTTTTTTTTCTCTCCTCTTAACCAACTCCCTATTACTCCATTCCCCTATTAATAGTAGACTTTTCCTAGTAGACTTCTCTTGTTCTGTCTTCTGATAGGACCCTGACTAACAGAGTAGCTAAGGAATGCAAACCCCCTAAATCTTAAAAGTTAAAAGTTTTTTACATGTGTGAGTTCTTTGAGGAAGATTTTTTTAAAGAGATATTTAAATAGGTCATGCCCTTGAAATCTCTTTTTCTAAAGTTGTTCTTGCATTCTTGAAAAGATTTGCAGTTTGAGGCGAAAGAAGTTGCCAGTCCTAAGTCCCTACATAGGGATCCAAAGCCTTTCCCATATCTTCCATGGCTTCTCATGTAGGCATGTAGGCATGAAATAAAACTTTCCAGATCATTACTAATTAGTTTTTCATCCTTTCTCCAGTATTAGTTGAGTATACCAATGCTTCAGGTTCTGTAACTCATGCTAGGTAAATAAAAATGTTAAAGAGCCAGAGCACGTACCTCAAGTGCTTTCGCTTTAAAAGCACTCTTCTGGGGGCACCTGGGTGGCTCAGTTGGTGAAGAGCCAACCCTTGATTTCGCCTCAGGTCATGATCTCAGAGTCTTGAGATCCAGCCCCACATCGCACTCTAAGCTCAGCGTGGAGTCTGCTTGAGATTCTTTCTCTCTCTCTCCTTCACACACACCTTTTCTCTCTGAAAATAAATAAATAAAATATTTTTTTAAAAATAGAAAGCTAAAAAAGTACTTTTCCCATCTGTACGGTCTTGACCATAAATTCCCAACAAGCCAGCAGCAGGAGGGGCACTTTCCCAGAGTTGCTGTGGGCTACCTCCTGCTTTCATGCTAATGCTCTGTATTCCATTTGCCTGCTTCATCCGCTGCCTTTCAAGTCTCTGTGCCTCTGAACTCAGCCTCAGCCCACTTTCTTGAATGCTGATGCATTTGGGGGCTTCTTGTTCCTCTTCTGACTTTCACCACTTCCCCTTCTCCCTCTGAGCTTCTGGAACCAGTCTCAAGACCATCCCTGATGGTCCACATTCTATGACCCGTCACTGGCACTTCTGAACCAGTCAGGGGTATGAGTTTTTTCTGGATGGGAAATGTCTGTGTCATCAGGACTCAGGTTTGGGGGCAGCTCTGATCTACCTGGGCACAAGGAGGCCACGTCTTTGTAGAGACAGATCTCTGTTCTCCTCGTCTGGCCTCAAATAGTACATGCTATATACTCTTTTCCAAATGCCCTTCCTTTCCCGTCTTAAGTATTCTTCTGTTCCCCATAAAGCCACCCTTGGCTCCAGCTACCTGGATAGATTCTACTCATCTATCATCTTTAATTTTAGCATGAACTTTCCCCCACACCCTCTCTCTGTCAAGCTCAAGGACATGGGCTTTCACTGTGCTCCCCTTGGTCATTGGAACACAATGGTTGATTCCTTGCATCTCTTCACAGGAATTGGGAACATCTGGAGTGCAAGGGACTGTGTTTTATTTGTCTGAATCCCAGGGTCCAGTGTTGTGCTGCATGGTAGGGACTTAATAAATATTTCAGGATAAGAGCAGGTAAACAGAGAGGAAGAAAACAGGAAAGAAGACAGGAAGGGAGAGAAAAAGGAAGGAAGAAAATAGAAAAGAAAGGAAAAGAAGGAAATAGAGTCTCTGTCTCTCTTTTAGCCACTTGCATGGCATTTTATCATTAGAATTAAATTAAGTTTATCATCTGGC
This sequence comes from Neogale vison, assembly GCF_020171115.1. Taxonomy (NCBI): domain Eukaryota; kingdom Metazoa; phylum Chordata; class Mammalia; order Carnivora; family Mustelidae; genus Neogale; species Neogale vison. The sequence continues at coordinate 153,726,349 of NC_058096.1, forward strand.
ATTTAGGATACCACCAAAAACATAGTTCTAGATACGCCTGGCTGAGGAGGTTCTGTCCCAGCTGGTGACCTCACTCAAAGACAGAAGGAAGAACTCCACCACGGTCACCACCACCACAACAGAAATGACGTCAAACCGTGGCCAACATTTAATGAGCTCCCATTGTATACCAGGCCCCACGCTCAGCATCTTCTGTGTATGATTTCATAAATCACTGCAACTAGCCAATAAGTAGACACTGTCCCTGTCTCCATATAAGGACCCTGAAGCTCAGGGGCACAAAGGGACTTGTCAAGGTCACACTGCCCTTAAATAGCAGTGCTGGGATAGTAAATCAGGCCTTTGGACACCCAAGCCAACCACTGAACTGTCAAACTACGCTGTGTGTCTAGAGAAGTTCTGTACCTTTTCATGCCCAGGAGACACATGAGATAGTAGCATGGCTCCTAAAGAGAGACATCTGTCAACTTTAATCAATAAAAGGTATTTAAAAATCCACAAAACCAAAAGCGAGTCAATAGGTAATGACAATTTCTTTTAGAAAGTAAAAGTCACCCCCAGGATGAAATCTTGGGTAGGGGGGTAGGAGAGAAGCGAAACAAAAAAGGAAGAAGTGAATGGCATTATTTGCACAATTTCCCACTAAATTGAAGTACAAAATAATAAAACGCCCATTGCACTCAATTGGGAGACATCAAATAGACCATCATAAAGAAAATATTGCAATAGGGAAGTTCTTGGGCAGAATCAATTCCCCAAAAGCCTGGAGGGATTTTGTCTCAGATCATAATGCATTCCTCTAGTAAACAAGTCCCCCATATACTAAGTGGGGCAAAAAGGAAAAACAAAACAAAACAAAACAAAACCAAAAACCAAAAACATTCCATGGAGAAGGTGCTTTCAAAAGGAGGGCAATTGAATCTTGAACAGCAATGAAACAAGCTTCACAAGCATTGATTTCAAAATGAAATGGCTTGTATGATGTTCATTTTGACTCCTGGTGCATCAAAATATAAAATGCTGCTTTGCATGCATTTCAACAGCCCGTTTCTCTGTAATACTGCACTGCTTTGACAAGCATGTTATGTTAGAAGGAAATAACACACAAAGGGAGGTGGGCTGCCTGGGGACCTATCATACGGAGTCCCTGTGACTTGCTTCCAATTATTCAAAGATCAATGCAAGAAGACGTGTCTTGCATCTCTCCTCTAAACATTGTCTGGGATCTCCTGGAGATGCCAGAACAAGAATTTTCAGCTTTGAGTCCTCAGCTTCGGAAACTCTTCACCTTGGTTCTACACATATTAAATTTCAGAATGGTCCATTCTCAAGTGCTTTATCCTCAGAGTGATTGGTCATGTGTTGGTTGACAGGTCATTTATTTACGGAGATGCAGACAGAAGGCAGTAAAATACCAGAACAAGGATTTACTTCTAGCCCTCCATTCTCAGATAGGACCACATATAAACCACTCACAGTACATCCTTTGCCAGAATGGCCACAATCCTTTGGCCCTCCCTATATGCATGCCCCTTGCCCTGTGGCTTTCTAGCAGCTCCTGTAAAGAGACAGAGTTGGGGGCGCCTGGGTGGCTCAGTGGGTTAAGTGTCTGCCTTTGGCTCAGGTTATAATTCCAGGGTCCTGGGATAGAGCTCCTCATCGGGCTCCCTGCTCAGTGGGGAGTCTGCTTCTCCCTCGCTCTCTGCCCCTCTCTCTCGCTGTCAAATAAATAAATGAAATCGTAAAAAAAAAAGAAAAATATGAGGCAAAGTTGATTTCACCTCTCTTTGGGTTTTATGTCTGACTTCGACAAATAAAATGTGGTAGAAGCAACAATGTGCTGGTTCTGAGCCCGGGTCTCAAGAATCTTGTCGTCTTCCATGCACTTTCTTGGCATCTGACGGTGCCATGAAAATAAGACCAAGCTGACCCACTGGAGGATGAAAGACCATGTGGACCGGAGCTACATGAGCCCAGTTTTAGAAATTAAGCCTGAAAGATAGGAGAAAGCCCGGCCAACATCAGCAAACCTCTCCACCTGGCCTGCAGCTAACACAGCTGCACAGAGGAACCCTGCCAAAACCAGAGCTACCCAGCTAAGCCTCAGCGAAGTGCTGACCCATAGAATCAGTAAGTCAAAGACATGATTGCTGTTTTAAATCCTTAAGGTGGGTGGGGTGTTTTTTCAGCAATAGGTAACTGATATACCATCTCAGAATTGATTCTGGTTTTGGTAGCAAGGTCTGATAACAACCTCTCCTCCAACACTGAGACCTGGGAGAGTCCAAATTACCATAGGCTCAAACTCTGTAGCTCTGGAGCTAAAATTGGAGCCTCTCCAGGAGGGGTCTTGGAATTTTCTGCAAACAAGCTCACACCCAGATGCAGAACATAAGTCATAAGCATGGTATCTGAACACCAGATAGCAATGATGATTCCAGAGAGCGGGGAGGGATCACGAGTGGGAAACAGGTGGAAGGTGGGAGACCAGGCAAGGCAAGCCCTTCAGTAGCTGCCTTCTGGCCTGGCTGTGTGCTCCATGAGAAGAGACAATGCGGGCACACAGGAAGAGCTCAAGAAAGATTTGTAGAGTGAATATATAGCCTGACAACTTATAGTTGTGACTTGCCTCTCTGTATCTGTTGTTGAGTGGACAGGAAGCATAGAGCGTCCTTCCTAGAGGGAATATGTTCATTAAGATTTTATTTATTTATTTGACAGATATAGAAATCACAAGTAGGCAGAGAGGCAGGCAGAGAGAGAGAGAGAGGGGAAAGCAGGCTCCCTGCTGAGCAGAGAGCCTGATGCAGGGCTCGATCCCAGGACCCTGAGATCATGACCCGAAACGAAGGCAGAGGCCCAATCTGCTGAGTCACCCAGGCACCCCAAGAATCCACTACTTTTTAAAAAATTAACAACTATTTATATGTCATTGTCTATGGGTTAGTACCAAATTGTCTTAACAGGCATATGAAGTAAGCATGAACCTTATCCCTTCCTTTTCCATGAAGAACTGAGGCAGGGAGCATTAGAGAGCTTGCTTGAGGACACGACGCTGGAAAATGGCAGAGTTAGCAGTCTGGCTCTTGAGCTTATGAGTTAACATCTCCTTCTGCCTCCTCTCTTGAAATGATCACAACTAACACAGAGGACTTAGAGAGTGCTTAGGACATCCCCTTCTTTCTATATGTGAGGATGTTGGGACCCAAGAAATGTACATGACTTTCTCAAAATCACACAATTAATGGCAGTGTCCTGATGCACAGGGCAGTATTTTCTCCTCTCTACCACACTGATGATGTGACAAGCTATTTCATGGGCATCTTTATTTTCAAAGAGGTTCAGAATGTTGAGACCCGTGAACTCTGAGTTTCAAAACCAAGGAGTATTCACTAATAGGAAGAACTGTAGGGAGGAGAAAGTAACAGTGAACAGACCTTCCAGTCCATAAGCTGGAAGCTATGTCACGATAGAATGCAGGTCCCACTCACAGACTGAAATCTATCAGGGATGCCTAAAGCCTCAGGGACTCGAGGGTTTTGTTTAGCATGTATGTGGAAGGATCTAGCATATTAGTACAGAACTTCTAAAATGTTACTCTGTCTATGAATCCCCAGAGAATCTTACAAAAATGCAGACTGTGGTTCAGCAGTTCTAGGTAGGGCGTAAGGTTCTGCATGCTAGCACACTCCTGGGGATGCCCACACAGCTCCTTTGTGCACCACACTTTGAGTAACAAGGATCTAGAGCACTAAGCTGGGTTCTTCAAATACGATAAAAAAAAAATCTCCATGCAGACAATTCCACTCAAGACCTGAGAAAACCTGAAAGTAAGATCCTGAAATGTGGTCAGAGGTCATTCAGAGATCTAGGTTCATGAGATACACAAATATAAATGTAAATAGGAATATAAAATGTGGTGCAAGTTTTCAGAAGGGAGAAAATACCCTGAAGATTCTAATATGCTATAAAGCAAGACAACCAGGCAGAAAGTGTCTGGTGAGAGGATAGAGGACCATTGCTATTCCTAGCACCATCTATGGACTAGTCTTGCTGAAGATGGTACTTGACTCAGGGTAGACCTCTAAGCCAAACTATCCATTTAGAGGAAATATGGCGGACCAGAGGAACGCATCAAACACCAAAGGGGTGCAAAAAAAAATCCAGAATGTGAGAAATTCTACAGGACAAGTGACCTGATTTCTTCAACAAAATTTACCCAAAGGGTAAAATAGGAGAGACCTAGAAATCTCTTAAGAGATTATGAGACTTAACTGGCCAAATGTAATGTGAGGCCATCATTAGGATCCTGATTCAAATAAACAGAAAGAGGGAAAAAAGGAAGGAAGGAAGGAAGGGAGGGAGTGGGGGAGAGAGAAAGTTTCAGAGAGGGCATTATCTCCTCCAAGTTCTCTTCAAAGTGAGTAGGTTTGGCAAACTGATGATTCCAACTGCAATACCAGGTAAGATTCTAGGACATATTCTTGAAATGGTGAAAGTTAAATTTAAAGAAAAGAAGACAAAGAAAGCTGAGATCACCAAGCTCCGCTAAGGGTGGGTTGTTCAAGACTCTTCCTTTTTATTATGGCTTCTTGACAGGCCTGTCACAGGGATCCTGTAGATATAAGGCCCCCGGATTCAGCAGAACATTTGTCAAAGTCTCTTGTGATCTTTAAGAAAAGGGGGAGATTGTGGCTCAGGTGATAGCACGGCGAGATGGATTTACGACTGGTGGAACGTGCATCCCCAGAGGGTGGGGTTAGGTGTCTGCATCAGGCTGATGGTCGTTCTTTAGCAGAAGCCTGAAGGACTCCTGTTCAGCATGTTGTTGTTTTCCATCGATGACACAGGAAGATATACAAGATGTGTCAGTCATGTTGAAGAAGACATAAAGTCAAAAGGAGTATCTTTGAATACTCTTGATGACAGAATTATGATCTAAAGATACCTCAACATGCTACAACAAAGCCAGTGCTAGCAGGCTGAAATTTAACAGTGTTGATTATTAGTCAACCAGGAGAGCCAAGAGGAGGAAAATCTAAAACCTGTGGCTGATGAAAAAGCATGTAAGGAAAAGACACGTCCGGGGAACAAGGACACTTGCGCACTTTAAGATACAGATGGCTGGGACTCTTGCCTCTGGGCTCTGTCATCGTCCTCTCCTGGTTGGAGAAGCAGAGCCTTAAAGATTTCCCCTTACTGTAAATTCCATATGAATCAATAACATAAGTGGCTGCCAAGCTAATTCGATCTGCTAATTTGATTTTAGGGTACATTAAAACAATTACTTTTCCAGAAGAGAAGAGGGAATGCGAACAATAACCATGTCTACCGTGTAGTAAGCATTTGCTGTGGGGAGGCATCAGGCCAGGTAGTTTACATACATTAGCTCATTTAATCACCATATTATCCTTTCTCTGTGAATGCTATTAACCTCGTTTCCTCCATGGGGAAACTGGGGTCCAAAGAGGTTCAGGGACTAGGCTGAAGTCACACAGCTGGTGACAACAGAGCCAGGATGCCAGTGGAACCCACACTGTGCTGGTGTAGCTTTGGAACAAAAAGGTGGGCTCTCCAGCTATTTGGGCTGGTCCAACGAAGTGCTAAGTGTAGGGTTTAGTTCAGCAAAAATTTCGTCTGTGTCCAAAAATGTAGCCAATGTCATTGATCAGGGCAGTGAGAGGACCACATCCAGCTCATCACATGAGGTCGGACTAAGAAGAGGCAACTTAGGGAAGCTGGTTGGCTCAGTCAATAGAGCATGCCACTCTTGATCTCAGGGTCATGAGTTCGAGCCCTGTTTGGGGGGTCAAGTTCACTGGGAAAAAAAAAGGAAAAAAAGAAAAAAAAACAACAACAGGCAATTTAGCCTGTCACAGTAGGTGCTCAATAAATGTTTGCTAAAAGACCGACTTCAGTTTGAAAAAAAGAGTTTCATGGTATCAGCTCTTTTGGTATCTCGCTGCATAACAAACCACTCCACCGCCACTGGCTTAAAACAATAATGCTCACTTATTACTGTTCCCTCTCAGGGTCTTGGGAGCTGACTGGGCTTCTCTGAGTGATCCCTACTCAGGGTTTCCTCAAGTGGCTGCAGTCAGAAAGTGGTGGAAGCTGGAATCCTCTCAAAAGCTCCATTGATCACATGTCTGGGGCCTGAATTGGGAAGACACCAGCAGCGGGGACTCCTCAGGCATCTTCCTCTCTTTCTAGGTGTTTTCTTCACATGGTCTCTCCAGGATGGTGGCTTCTGGGCAGTGGGACTACTTAGATGGTGGTTCGGGGCTTTGAAGATAAAGACCCCATGAGAGATAGAGTCTTGTGATAACTGTATCGCTTTTCCTTACTCAGCCAGCAAGTCACAGTGTGATTTCCCTTACATTCATGTCAAGTTAGTCACAGAGACCCACCCAGTTTCAAGGGTACGCAGACTCTATCTCTTGAAGTGGGAAAGGAAATATTCTGGGAGAGCTCACAGCACGAGAAATGTTGTTGCAGCCATTATTACAAAACACAGCCTGCCACACCCACCTAAGAATATTCGGGATGGGGGTGAGGGGCTAGAATTTTTCTATGTGGACAGAGAAGGTAGAGCTAGGTCAGGTTACAGAAAGAAGTAAAATGGAGACAGATTTTGGTCCAGTGAAGGAAGATACTATAAAAGTGTCAGATGGCCTTAATGGGGGATAAATTTTCTACAACTGAAGTGTTAAGCATGGAATGTCAGAGTGGGTTTAGGGGGTTGATATTGTAAGGCATCCGATCCCTCTAACTAAGTGTATTCAGAAATCTGCTAAAGGTGCCATTTAGGGGCCAGTGCCTAGAACAGGAAATCTTCATGAGAACCAGAAAAGCCAGAGGATGGGGCAAAGCCAAAAGGTGAAAGTAGGAAAAAAAAATGTTAAAGAGCATGAGGCCCAGGCTGCCAGGAGTGTGGTTACGAGGTTTACTGAATCCAGCAGAGGCTGGAAGTGGACATTCACACTGGGAGCTGGAAACAGGAACTGGAGACCAGAGAGAAGCAAAGAAATAGAGGAGGAGCAAACCTTGTTGATCTGAATGCAAAGGTTTGAAGGAGGGGGTGAAGGATGGAAGAAGTGACAGAGCAATGGAAACCCCTGGAACAGTTAAAGCATGTTTCCAACACGAGCTAGGGGGTGGGCATGGTGGCCAGAGGGGGACAAGGGAAAGAGCCCAGCCTGGCCTGCAATGTGACAAAGACAGGAAGACTTCAGCATCCCATGGAGGATTTGGAATAGGATGGAGAGTGAGGGGCCTTCTGAAACTAAAAACTATTCGATGCTCACGGTACCAGAGTGACAAAGTAAATGATCACCAGTGACCAGGCATTTATAAATCAAACGTCCTACCTCTGGGTGCCATAGGAATTTTGACATAGGGAGTCTTTTCTGCCCACTGATAACATCTAATGAACAAAGTCCCTGCATACCAGTTCAGGCTGGAAAAGAGCCCTTGCAGGGAATCAGTGGTCTTACACATCGACTCACAACCCGGTGCAGAGAAGGCTCATTTCACGGTCAAAATCCATGTCTGATGAACAGCCCAGCACACTGTGTCTCCTGCAGTCCCAGTAAAAATCTTTTCTCAAACTAGAATTGGTACACAAAGGAGAAATGACAGTTTTATTACATTCATCTATCATGTATCTATCTATCTATCTATCTATCACCTATCTATGCAGGCTTCTGGGAAAGTTAGATACCTTTAGATAAAATAACACAGAGATAAGATATTGAGATAAAATTGATGAGGAGCCAATGCAGATCTGAATCAACAAAGGACACTTCCTCCAGAGCACCAAAAAGACAAGCGCACTGGCTGGCTTTTGTCACAGGCCACTGAGTCAAGTCAAGCAATTGGCCTCGTGGGGTGAAGGAAAAATGGATGGAACAGATGGAACTTCAGTGATCTTGCAGAGACCCAGAATGACACACAGTTGGGCTCAGAAGCCAGCAGCTCCATATCACACATGAAGAAACAGGCCACACCAAACTCTCAGGCCTGGGACACCCACTGTAAGCAATTAATTAGGCTCTGGTCCTTCCCCAGGGTTTATGGAGTGGGCCGCTGTGCAGGACCTCTCAGTTACAGAGTACATCAATCTAGAAGCAGATCCATGAATTTAAATCTATATTTAGATACAGTTCAGTAGGTGGGGAGCATGCCCCATGGCTTGAGCTTGAAACCTCTCTGCAGCAACCGAGCAGCTAGAACATGGAATCCATTCTCCTTTACTCTTCGATGCTCACCATCCCGGAGAGGGGATGGTGCTGTTATGATGTGGGTGGAGAAACTGAATGAAGTCTCAATTTGAAACAGTGGCCCAAAGGATCAAAGAAGAGATGTAGATGGAAACCAAAATTCCCATCCCTGTTTTGAATTAATAGAACTTTGTAGTCAAAAGTGTCTGTAGAAATTTATCTAAACCAATTTCTCAACTTATAGTTGGGAAAACTGATGCCATAGAGGAAAATTTACCTATCCCTTGGCTATCTTTTTTGATGAGAGACCATGGCTCCAATCTGCCCAATGATAAGTAATGGGAAAAATAGAATTTGGGTTTGCGGAATTTTATTCTCCAAGTCCTGCCATCTTGAATGAGTGCTGTGTCACTTTGCCACCCTCATAGTGTGACCTGGTAGGAAGGAAGAGCATGCTGGCTCAGAAATTGTGTGATCTGATCCCCATTGCTTCTTAACTGTCTCTGGAACCTTCTTTAAGGTCCTTTTCTGCTTATATCTCATTATTCCAGAACCTAGCAGAGGGCAGAACACATGGTTGATGCTATAGACATAGTTGATGAATGAGTAAATGCACTTAAGCTCTAAAATTCCATGCTTTTCTGCATAGTAATAAAATAAATAAAAAGGGAAGTTGCTTCATCTATCAGAAAAATGGATATATTCAAATTCCTGGATTTGTGAGAAGATAAATGCACAGTAATTTTGCTTAAAATGCTATCAAAAAAGCAATTAACTTCAGGGCACACTGATGCCCCAGAGATGTTCCTTCATCTCATTCATTTTAGGAAGATGAGCACTTCATTTTATTCACTGGAGAGTCAAGACCCCCGGAGACAGCTTTAAAAATGGTTCTCCCTTTAAGCTGCCTAGACTCTTCCTTCTCAGAGTGGGGTCTCTGGACCATCAGCATCAGCATCAATATTGCCTGAGAGCTTGTTAAAATTGCAGAAGTGCAGGCTAACCCCGAGTTTGAATCTGCATTTTAAGGAGGAGCCCAGGTGATTTGTGTGTGTGATAGAGTTCAAGACATGCTGCCATAGATCAGTCCAGCAGGATGAGATCTTCAGCAAGAAGAAAGCATCATTCCACTCCACAGTTTAGAGTTCCCTCTACCTCTTTCAAAGAAACTGCCAGGTCCGTCACCTAAGAACCACTCAAGGACAAATACCCAGGACAACACACTTCAAAAAGCCTTCAGAATTATTTCCTTAAGTTATGAGATTGGACCATATGAAATTATTGCTACTGGATGTATTCAAGCTACAAAAGTTGTCATTTCCTTTCCCTCAGCATAATATAATAGCTACCATCTAGGGAGTGCTCCTAAGGCACCAGGCTTTGGGTTAAGTACTTCTGCTATGTTTATTCTAGCCTGCAAAATATTTTGTGAGATGGGTGCTAAGTCCCTTTTATAGTTGAAGAAATTAAGGTCTAGAAAGGTTATGTTTCCAAGGTTACATAGCCAGTGATGAAAAGCTCCCGATCCAGCCCCTGACTCCAAGGCCTGGTGTTTGTCAAGATGTGAATTCAGAGCATCACATGACAAGTGTGTTAAAACATCTATTTCTAGGTACCGTACCAGACATGGTGAATCTCAGTCTCTGGTGCTAGGACTTAGGAACCTGTATTTTAGGAGAATTAGACATGCCTTATTTGAGAACAAATTGAACCCTACTATTTTCAGACACTGCTTCCTTTCCAAGTAAGTGATGGAAGGCCAACTGGCATAAAAATGTAGCTCACCCCAGGGCAGAGGGACCGTATATCCAATTTCCCTAGGACAGCCCTGGTTTATGAACATCATTATGGTAGATTACTAAGAGCTTCTCCTTTGATTATTAGAAGTGTTCTGGTCTGGATGATAAATTATATGATCACCCTGTGTTGGGTAGAAAACTGGATTGAGTTGCCCTATGAGAGCATCAGAGGTACTATCCCCCATAGGGCAGCTCACCTGAGCTTCTCGGGAAGCTGAGCAAGTCTAGGTCTCCCCCTGGAATGCCCAGTGCCCTGAGCCCCACTGTCTCCCTTCTCTACTCTGGACTCCGTGGACGGGCAACCCCAGGCCCTTAGGGGCATGCAGGATTCCAGATGTACCCAAGGGATTTGCACAGGTGTGCCCACGGTGGGATTCTCTGGAAATTCTTGTTAGAAACCTTCGAGGAGTTGTGATCTGTGCTCTACTGAAAGCCACAACTCTTTTCCACTTCTCATCCTTCTTGCCACGGGGGAAGCCTTGCCTGAATCCCCTTCTCCCTGACAATATTGGCTGGCAAGGTCTGACTCATCTCTGGATCCTAGCAGGCGACAGAACAAGGTACCAGGTGAAATTCTAACAGATGCCTGCTGAGGATCTCAATGAACACATTAATGTAATTATCAGATTATTGCCCCTAGAGGAGGTTTGACAAATGGGGAAGAAAGAACAAGAACACCAGTGGGCAGAGAATTAATGACATCAAGCCCATGAGGGAGCTCAGGAAAGAAAAAGCCTATTAGATGTCTGCAGAATCAGGACACCAAAAATTAACTTATCTTTAGAGAATGCATTAGCTTAGTCTTCAGATAATATGCTCAACATATTCTCCTTCAACCTCTAGACACCTTTTCAAAGAAAGTTCTCCTAAATTTAAAACAATATGTCTCATTATAAATGTCATAGATTATCTAAAAAGTCAGGAAACAGGAAGAAAATTATCTATTCATTATATCCTTTCTGGGTGAACATTTTGGCTCATTGCTTTAAATTTATGGGTTTTTTAGAATCCATATGTATGTCCGGGGATTGAAGACAATGTACCTTACGTACTGCTTAAAAATAAGTGTATCCTATGTGTGATGGTTAATTTTGTGTCAACTTGACTGACACAGTGGTGCTCAGACATTTGTTCAAAATATTCTTCTGGGTGTGTGTGTGGGTGTTTCTGAATGAGATTAACATGCAAGTCAGTAAACCAAGTAAAGCAAACAGTTCTCTTTATTGTGGGTGGGCCACATCTAATCAGTTGAAGACCCCACATAGAACAAGAAAGGTTGCATAAGAAGGAACTCTTCCTGCTTGTTTGAGCTGTGACATCAGACTTCTCTTGCCTTTGAACTAGAACTTAGAGTATCAAGTCACCTTGTTTTTAAGCCTTTGTACTCCGCCTAGCCCTACACCCCTGGCTCTCCTTGGTCTTCCGCTTGCTGACTACAGATCTTAGGACTTCTCAGCCTGCAAAATCATGTGAGCCAATTACTTATAATATATTTCTATTCATATGTATAGGAATGTGTGTGTGTGTGTGTGTGTGTATTATATACTATACATGATTACTCTGCCTGGGGTGAGGTAGATTTTTACACTAGTGTCCTTCTATTAACTATTGGAAAGAAAGCAGTGCATTCATCCTGTCAGGCCCAAGGCAGAATTCAGAGTTGGTACATTTCAGCCTTTTTCAATGTTTATTTGGTCCATCACCGTATTACCTACCCACCTCCAAAATGTTTTAGTGGTCAAATAAATGAGGGAAACACTAGATAAAGGGAAAAAATAAAAAAGCTTGGAATCAGAGCCTTGTATGCATTACATGCCTCCAACAGAGCAAAGTAACACAGAACTTTTCTGTTTTTGATCACGTATTTCTCATTCCTCCACTACCGTATTTTTATTCTTGCAAGACGGGTATTCAAAGACACATACTGGGGAAGGGCTGTGCCCAGTCTATTCCAAGTGGCCAGTTGTGATCATAAAGAAGCCAGTGGCAGGCAGGGCTTTTGAGGAGTTTTCCATGGATGGTAACTTGGGACCTCCCTGACTCTTTGTATTTGAATTGTAAAGATCTTGAACTTATCTACTGGCTCCAATTTATCCTCATAAAAGAAGGTTTTGTCTTGTCCTATGAAACCTGGTTCATTGGGGACTGAAAGTCAGTATAAAGTGTAATGGCTATGAGTCCTAGTTCTGATGCTTCCTAGCTATGTGACCTCAAACAAGTTGCTAACCTCTCTGTGCCGCAGTTCCCCATCTACAAAATGGAAATGGCACAGCAGAAGGATTAAAGACGTTAACACACATAAAGCCTTAATATAGAGTTGTGTTGTCTAAGAGTGTAGCACTATTTCTACTGAAATGAAATGAAATTAAGGAATATTAAAATTCTGCCACAATTCAAGTGTTCGACAACCATGGGTGATTGGTGGCTACGGTACTGGTCAGCACAAAAGAAATATTTCCATTGCCACAGAAAATTCTAGAGTCTGAGCACTTAGCAAGTGGTGAATCAGAGCTGTATTTTATTTTCCAAGGCCTAAATAAATTCAGGGGCACTGCCAGATCTTTAATCCTTCAGTCAGATCTCCGCTAGGAGACAACTATGAATTGTAGGTTCCCTCTTCATCCTCTCTTCCTTTTATCCTCCCTTCCTTCCTCCCTCCCTTCCTTCCTTCCACCTCCTTCCTTCCCTCCCTCCCTCCCTCCCTCCTTTCTTCCTGACCCGTTTTTTCCCTCCCTTCCTTCTTTCCTACCTTCCTACCCTCTTTTCTCTCTTCTTTCTCCTCCCCTTCTTTTTCTTCCTGCTTGTCTTCCGCTCCAATATAAGGATCACCAGCAAAGTTCTTGCCCTTTATATTTGATACCTGAATCTTTGCTGTTGTGTTTTCCTAGTAAAACACCCTGGGTCTCCAAGCTCAACCTTCCAGAGTCACTGTTACATATGAGCCTGAGAGGTCATGTTACCCTCATACCACCCTCTGGAGAGGCCCCAATTTTGTGAGTCAGAGAGCTGAGCCTGTCTTTCCACCAACTTCATTCTTCCTCTCTATCAAAGTGAAAGATTTTGACATAGATAAATGTGCACATGCTAAATAATTTGTAGAAGCAAATGTCGCTGTAATGAGATCAACCAAGCTACTGCCATCGGCAGCTGCTAAGCCTTGGAGAAACAGGCTGGAGGGAACTTTCTGTGGCTAATACTCGTTGCAACAAGATATGACCACTATTCCTTTCTAAAAGGATCATAATGGACATTGATTTTTAGTTTTGGAGTTTGGCCCATTAAAATACCAAACAGAATTCCATGGGGGAATGAGCTATATTGATTGGTTCATTTTGTTTTATGGCTTTGTTTCCTATGTAACATGTAATTGTATTTTATAGCTGCTATAATATGCAAGAATTAAAGACCTAATTTGGCTAAACAAGAATTGGCTTATAAATTATGAAACACTCTTTCTCATCAAACTCCTGGGTAATTAAACAAAATCTTAGCAAATGCTTTCTTCGTAGATTGTTTTGCATTGGTGAAGGAGATGGAGAAATGGGAAAAACATTTTTTTTTCTTTCATTGCTTTTTAACTTTCTTATCACCATCAACCACCAGTAGTGAGGTTAGGGATTTCAGGAAGTCCTCAGACTGAGATGAAAGCTCTGCCTCTTCCCTGTTATTGAACTTGGGCGAGCCATTGAACAGGATGTTTTGTGACTTTAGAAAGTTGTTTTTCTCCATGTAGGTAGAGTAAAAGCCACTCTTTTCATCCTCCCTCCCCATTTCAGCAGCTAGATCATACTTCCAGGTACTCTGATTTTGCACACGGCCACCTAACATGCTTTGGTGGTTGGGAAATTGGCAGACATGATGCCAGCAACAGCTTGAAAAATACTTGAACTATTTCATCACAAAGCACTCAGCTGGTGAATTGAGTGCTACCCTCAATACACGCAACAATACGGATCAATCTCAAAAACATTGTGCTGAGTGAGAGAAGCCAGGCCCAAGAGTACGGACTATATTGATTCATTTTGCCACAGTTTTTCTAAACTGTACGTATGTGATTCATATACTCATATAGTACAATGCATTTCCCAATTTGAACAATTCTGGAGGTTCACTCTTGCAATATTTCTGGAAGATAATTCCTCTACGTAAAAACGTCCCCTATCCACAGAGGTCATTAACATTTGCTGAAACCCTACTATGCTGTAGCTACTTTATATATATCATCATCTCAATATTGAAAGTAACACTGAGTAGGAGCACCTGGGTGGCTCAGTCAGTTAGGCATCTGCCTTTGGCTGAGGTCATGATCTCAGGGTCCTGGGATCGAGCTCTGCCTTGGTCTCCCTGTTCAGTGGGGAGCCTGTCTCTCCCTCTCCTCCACTTGTGCTCTCTCTCACTATCGGCTAAAAACAAGAAAAAAATAAAAAGAAAGAAAGAAAGTAATGCTCAATGGGTTACCATTGTTTTAAATCAAAGATGAGAAATTTGAGACTCTAAGAAGTGATAAAACTTTGCCAATGACCTAGACACGCCTGCAGATCTATTGGACTCCAGGGTCCCTGCTCTTTTTGACATCATCAGATTGTGGCTAATTCTGTCCTGTTATCTTAAGAGGCATTTCTAAGAGGAAACAGAAGATTATTTGGAGTTGCATGCAGGGTATTTTCAGGAAAGGCAGTTAAACCTCTTACTCCTTGGCAGTCTAGAGGTGATGGGCTGTGGTGTCTTTTTGTTACCAAATGGCTGTCGTTTCCCTGGAGGACAACTTAGAATCTACTTTAGCATCTCTGTCTCCTGTCATCTCCCTCTCTTCTGGATAATTCTGTGCCCTGATGTTTCAAGAAGTCTCATCCTAGAAATTAAGTCCATCCATGATACAGAAACATTTATCTTTCCTGGTGGGACAGTAAATGAGAAAACAACTGATCAATGAGGAGGAGAAACTGAAAATTAACAAAACTTAGAAATGATGATTCAATCTGCTGGATGCATCAGATGAATTATAGGATATTTCTAATGAGTTGCATTAGAATTTGACTCTTGCCAAAGAAAGTAAGTAGAACTTGGTGATTTATTTAAGACGCTGTTCAAATTCACTTGATCCATGGTTGCAGCTCCAGAGGTGAGACGACCCAGCCAGAATCGCTCCTCTTTCTGGAGTAAGAAATGAACAAAAGGAGAGAGACATAACTCAAGTTCCATTCTGATCACAAAAGAACATCTCACCCTGATTCCTTTAGAAATCTCTTTAGGTTGGATAAATGGCAGAATACAGAATCAGCCCTCATTCCAGCCAGTTTTATTATAAAAAGCATCAAAATGGAGCCTTTAAAAGGAAGATAAGTACTGCTGCAGACAGCTGCAAACAATTACTTCTTAAAAACAAAACTGAAAAAGGCTAATTAATTTACAAAGTGCAGAGTGTGCCAAGAGTGCAATAAAAATCCATCCCACTTAGCGTCCACTCGTGTTTCAGCAAAACAGAGCATTTGCAAAGTGCTGTAAATTAAATTATAAGGCAAAATTCGGGCTGCATAATTCTCAGATGCTCAAATATATATGTAGGGACAACTGAACTAAAATCATTCTTAATGTAACAAATACCTCAATATCTGATTGGTAAACATCTCCATTAGCCCATATGACTAGGCTTATATCTGTAAAAGTCTTGGTAGCTGGGCTGTAGTTAGTAGGAGGCGCTCAGACCAGGGTGATTACAGGGGGATAGTGTGACGACGTCAGATTCTGGATCTGTGTTGAAGATAGAACCTACCAGATTTTCTGATAAATTCATATGAGAAAGAGAAAAGCTTGTAGGATGACTCTCAGGATTTCTGACTTCAAGGACCTAGAAGATGGAGTCACCATAAAGTGAGATAATGGGTGGAGCAGATCTACAGGGAGCGGGAAGCTCAGTTTGGACATGTTGAGTGTGAATTCCTCACTAGGCCTGCAAGTCTAGAGTGGACAGTTGAATATACGAAGAAAGGGAGAAAGACCCAATACAGTTCAAGTGTCTACTTGGTTGTGGAACTCTCTAGGCGTTACTTCATTTAATTCTGTCGAGGCCTATGTGTAAGATATTGTACCTCTGTTTTGTTTTATATTAGAAAATATAATTATTATATATAATATTATATAAAATATTATATATTTTTATAGATAAATATTGAGTCAAAGAATTTGAGTAACTCTATCAAGGTCATGCTGCTGGTAGAAGGAGAGGCTGGAATTCAAATCGGGATTCTCTGATGTGCAACCAAAGTCTGTGCATTTTTCACTGAAGCCATGCTGCCCAGACAAATGCTGTTTCCTTTCACAATTTGGAGAAGTGAATATTTTATATACTTTCATAGACTATAGGTTAGAATATACGGTGCATGTTCTAAAGACTTCAAATGGTTTGGTCTTCCCTAAAGAGCCCGGTGGTTTAAAAAAAAACCGTTGAATCTAGTTCTCTTTTTGTGTAACACATTGGAGGCAGGCCACACAGGGTTGCTGGCAACAGCTCTGCTAGAGAGCATCACTGTAGGACCGAGGCTCCTTCCATCTTCTGACTCCACCATTCCCATGATATTTCCCTTTTCCCAGTGGATCAAAATAGCTGGCTTCCATGACCATAATCCAAACAACAGGATAGAGGAAGAGAGAAAGATAGACCTACTCTGGAATTTGTATACATCATTTGTATTGACATTCCACTGGCCAAAACTTTTTATCATGTGGGCATTTCTAGCTACAAGGAAGGATGGAAAATATTATCTTTATTTCAGGCAATCAAATGCCAAGGTAAAAAAGCCAGAGCTTCTAGTACTTAGAGAGAAGGAGAATTAGAGATCAGAGGACAGCAAGCGTTATCACAAGTTGGGCTAAGTCTCTTCTTGAATGTCATGAAACAAGCTCACTTTACATAAGTTTGAATTTAAAAATACTATTAAAATATTAATGTATTTGTGAGTTTTTAAAGTGCTAATCTCTTCATATAAAATACAAGGGAATGTGATATTTCAAAGGATGGTGTGAAATAATAGAAAATATATACATTGGTCTCTGCCCCTGGTTCCTGGCACAGATCTCTTAATACCTTTGTCATTTCCTAAGTGATAAGAGCATTAGGAGTCTCTCTTGCTAATCTTTGGCCTCTGACCCCAGTTCATGACACAGAACTACTAAATTCATTATGATTTCCTGGATGATAGCAAGGTCTTTTGTTCTAAGGAGGCAACTCTTGACAGGCTCCTGGATGTGGGGCTGGTCACCAGAATGACCAAGCCATGATTAGAAGCTTGGAAATTTCAGCCTCAGCTGCAGCTGGGAAGAGGAACTAGAGATTGAGTTAATGACCAATCATGACTGTGTGATGGAAGCCTCCATAAAAATTCCAAAATATGGGGTTTGGAAAGTTTCTATGTCAGGTGAACACATCCATGTGCCAAGAGGCTGGTGTACCCCAACGGCACAGGAACAGAAACTCCTGTGTTCAGGATCCTTCCAGACCTCACCACCTTACATATCTCTTCATGTGGTTGTTCATTTGTATTCTTCCTCATTTCCTTTGCTATACAATAAGCCAGTAAACACAAGTATGTGTCTCTTTGAATTCTGTGACCTGTTCTAACAAATGATAGAAACTGAAGAGGGAGTTTCAAGAACCTCTCTGATTTATAGCTTGCAGGTCAGAAGCACAGGTGACAAGATGGATGATGTCACTGGCATCTGAGGTGGGGGAACACAATCTTGTGTGAGGGAGCCCTTAATCTGTGGGGTCCGCACTAGCTCCAGTGGGTGTTAGAACTATACTGACTGGCAGGACGTGGGCTGGGGTGGCCAATTGCTCAGTGTGGGGAAAACCTACCCAGCTGGGGTCAGAAGTGCTAATAAGAGTGTTGTCGTGATGTGCGAGTCAAGGACACATATAGGAGACCTTCTTCTGTACAGATGGGGACCATGTGAAGTGTAACCTGTATTCACACTATTGCTGCACAGAGACACCGTTGGAGCTGGTAAACCAATATTCCTGTCATTCTTGGCCGGGATGCCTTCAATGACATAAATTTTGAATTATCATTTAGCTTTTGGCATGGCCATGCAACAGTTCTCATTTCCCTTTCCACAATCCAATATCAAGACAGTTCTTTCATAGCAAAGCAACTCTTGTCAAAATAGCTGTTACCTCTCCCATCAAACTGCCAGTTTGAAGAAGCTGGGGTCAAAGAAAACAAGATTTCTCTTCTACTTCTCTCCACTTCTAATATGAAGTAGAATAACAATGAGAGTGGTGATCATGAGGGATTAAAGAAAAAAATGTGAAAATGTAAATCCCAAATTTACATTTCTAGCTTAGATGTCCAACCCAAAACTGAACTCCAAATTCATATTTATATAACCACCTCCACTTGGAAGTCTAAGAGGTATTGGAATCTCAAAATGTCTAAAACTGAATCCTTAAAATATTTACACTGTGTGTGTCCCTTCTCCGATGATGGCAATTCCATCTTTCCAATTTTCCAATCCTTCTACAGGACAACTGGGGACTTTTCTCATTCTCATTGCCCACATCCAATCTGTCAGAAAACACTTTTGGTTCCATCTTTAGGATATGTTCATAATCTGACAACTTCTCATCATATCCACCATTCCTATCATAGCATCAACCACCAAATTCTTTCTCCTGGGCTATTGCCATATACCTCCTCCCTCTTCACCTGTGCCCCCTACATTCTACTCTCAGCAAAACAGCCCGGTGATGCCTTTAACCCAGTGAGCCATCCAGGCAACCCTAGCCAGGTGATGCTTTTAAAACATGACTCAGATCATCTTCCCCTGCTCCAAAGCTGCCAGTGGCTTCTCATTTACCTGACAGTAACCTCCAAAATCTTCACAGTGGTCTCCACGGCTCTGGGGACCTCATCTCCTACTACTCTCTCCCTTGTCACTTGGCTGTGCCACACGGGGCCTACCAGCTGTTCCTGGGATAGGCAAGGCATTTCTGCCTGAAAATGCCCTGCCTAAAATGCCCTTTCCTCCTTACTCCCTTGACTCACTTCCTCACCTCCTTTAAATCTTTGTTCAAATCTCACCTCTTCAGTGAGGCTGACCTTCCCTTATTTAATATCTCAACTCCCCACCTTGACACTCTAGATTCTTGTTTCTTCTATTCTAGTTTTTTTTTTCAATTCTTTCTTTCTTTCTTTTTTTTTTTACAGTGTTCAGTAGCTTTACTCATCTGCCATGCTTATTCTCTCTACCCACCTCAAATGCCAGCTGCATGTGGACAGGAATCTGCCTTGTTCATGGCTGTATGCCCAACCCCAGAACAGTATAAACACACAGCAGACCCTCAACACATATTGGTTGGCCAAAGAATTTTAAGTAAAGTAAGTAAAGGCAGCTCATCAAGCCAATCATTTTGCCCAGGGTGAAACATTTCACCAGCAGATCCTCTTAGTTTTGAGAACAGAAGCATAGTAATGCCAAGTATCTGTGCCAAGTCCCAACCATGAACATGATCTTACGTCCCTAGTTCTTCTGACTCTCCCACCAGTTAAGCTGTCCTTCTCCATAAGTTCTCAGCAGCATAATAGCTCCTTTGATATTTTGTAAGATCTCAGTTTAACCCACTGAGCCACCCAGGCACCCCAGGATTTCAGTTTAAATCTCTGTTGATGGCATCTTACTTGAACTGGAGGTATGTTTATATTTGTCACCTGCCCCCACTTTAGAGTTTTTGAACTCTGGATAGTACCCCATTAGTGGGTCATGAAATCATTAGTGTTTCATGATCAGAATTTTTAAAATATGGAAGAGAAAAAGATTAGAAATTGAAGATAATAGAAATGAAACATTAATAAACTAAAATAAAAAATACCCAGTCAATTACATATAATAGGGCCAAAAATTTACTTAATGATACTTTTGTTTCATATGTTATATCCACATATTGATTTATGATATAAATAGTATTTGTGACATTGGATTTCTGTCAAAAACAGTTTGAAAAACACTCTCCTTTTTTACTTCCATGTCCATGAAGGCAAAGAAAGATCTTCCTCATCTTTCTATATTTATTGGGCCAACCTACTGCCTTATGAGTAGCCTAAGCATATTATTTGAATTGAATAGATCCTCTGGACTTCAGAACTTTTCTTTCCATTAAAAAATATTTATATAATAATATATGGCTGACATAATACCCATTTAAATGAAGTTACCACCCCAAAAGTGATGATGTAGAGGTAATCCCAGATACCAGCCTGTTACTAGAAATCCTTGAGTCCTGTATATGATGGCTGCTCTAAATGTTGTGGCGAACCAATCACAGTGTGCAAACATTTTTGTCATTAATCTATAAAGAGATCATTGAGGGTAAACATTTAGAGACTTCCATACAATTTGACACAGTAACTATATGTCTGTTAAATCTAATGATAAAAAAAAAAGGATATTGTGTTTTTAAATTTTCATTTCATTTTTCTGGGAATTCTTTTTTTTTTTTAATAATTTGCCATCAAGTACATTTTTTGGTAATTCATTATTATTGTGTTTACAAAAACATGGGTTATGGCAGTTGGGAAATTAACAAAAAACCTGATCTTTCATAAACACAGTTTGAGAAGTGCTGTTCTAAAATATAAGTGCAAGTTGTTCATTTTCAGATTAAAACACAGATTTCTTCCTAAAGTTCTCTGAATGCTGTTCTGGCAGAAAGTACCTTATGTAGCCTGGCCCTGGTTGAAGTCACAGTGTGTATATTTGTTATCATTTTGTATCTTATATTCATGTGTTTTACCTGGAACATCCGTGTCTCCTGCTTACTGGCCTCCAGATCTCTATGACTATGGCCCTGTACTAGCAAATTCCTTTGAGAATATGCTTCCATATATGTATTTATTGATATAAATCACATACATATTTATTGTGCTTAAATAGGAGGTATAAGACACACATTAAAAATAAAAATTAGAGACAGATGCTGGCGAGGATGCGGAGAAAGGGGAACCCTCCTACACTGTTGGTGGTAATGCAAGCTGGTGCAACCACTCTGGAAAACAGCATGGAGGTTCCTCAAAATGTTGAAAATAGAACTGCCCTATGACCCAGAAATTGCACTACTGGGAATTTACCCTAAAGATACAAACGTAGTGATCCAAAGGGGCACATGCACCCGAATGTTTATAGCAGCAATATCCACAATAGCCAAACTATAGAAAGAACCTAGATGTACATCAATAGATGAATGGATAAAGAAGATGTGGTATATATACACAATGGAATACTATGCAGCCATCAAAAGAAATGAAATCTTGCCATTTGCGACAATGTGGATGGAACTAGAGGGTATCATGCTTAGCAAAATAAGTCAAGCGGAGAAAGGCAACTATCATATGATTCTCTGATATGAGGAAGTGATGATGCAACATGGGGGGTTAAGGGGGTAGGAGAATAAATGAAACAAGATGAGATTGGGAGGGAGACAAACCATAAGTGACTCTTAATCTCACAAAACAAACTGGGGGTTGCTGGGGGGAGGGGGATTGGGAGAAGGGGGGTGGGTTATGGACATTGGGGACGGTATGTGCTTTGGTGAGTGCTGTGAAGTGTGTAAACCTGGCGATTCACAGACCTGTACCCCTGGGGATAAAAATATATTATATGTTTATAAAAAATTAAAAATTAAAAAGAAAAAAAATAAAAATTAGAAAGATTGAGATAAAAAAATAAATATTCATGGAAGCTCTGGCTCAATATTTTCCTCTTGTCCCTTTACTGTGCCTATACTCCCACATCAGAGATCCCTACTCTATACCTGTGGCAGCCAACGTTTTCTGGAAAGGTCCGCATAGTAAATATTTTCAACATTCAGTCTCTGTTGCAACTACTCAGCTCTCCCCTTGTATATGAAAGCAGGCCTAGGCAGTATATTACCAGATGGATTTGACTGTGTTTTGAAAATCTGTATAAAAAGAGGTGGCAAACCCGAATTGACTCAAGGGCCACAGTTTGCTGATCTTTGTTCTGGACACGAGAGAAAACTAAAAATCCAGATCCACTCTCCTAGGAAGTACAAGCTGCTCTGTATAGAGCAGCAGGAGAAATCGAGTCCCAATTTCTGTATCACTTTGTTTTAAATCCAAAAAGAAGCATTTTATAGATGAGGAAGCGAAGGCCCAGAGAGGTGACACTCCCTATGATCCCAACAAGGAAATTTTGTTGTGTATAACTATAAGGTATGCCCACTAACCATATCACCTTGCACTTATCATAGAACTATCCCATATTACATTGTTTTCTTGAGAAAGACCATCCTACCTCAGCAAATTGTAGTTTCCTATTGATCGTACTTTCCTCGGATTTTACATCATTTCATTAGAAAATATTACATTCATGGCTCAGAAAGCCGAGCTGAATTACTTCTAACTAGTCAGGTGGTTGAAAGAACTCAAAAGAGAGAGGTAAAATGAACACCAGCCATTTGCTTTCAGGAAAGGCTCAAAAACTGGCAAGAATTCAGATTACAAAGGGAAGAAATTCTCAGGAGTTTCATTTCAGTAACTGTACCAGGAATTAATGATCCACCTAGGTGTTGTTTAAGCATGCACGGTCAATACATTATGCAAACAACACCCGGCCATCAGCAGAGGGCTTTCACACGCACTGCACTGAAGACACAAAGTCATGGTTAATTCATGGCCAAGGATACCACTTATGTGAGCAGTAAATAAAGGCTTGCCCGAGGGTCAGCAGATCAAGGAGGATGTTGCTACACTAGACGTGCCCAAGGACAAAGCTTGCACCTCTTTATTTGTTCTGCTTTTGAACTTAGGCCAAACTCTGGCAAAGGATGGCCAGTCAATGTTTGCGGAGTGAATGAACGAATACCAGCTCTGCTAAAGAGAATTTCTTAAAGTTGTTCTCATCGCTTTCACTGTTTCATTTCTCCTCCTGTTTCATTAAGGTGGTGGAAGAGGACGGTGAGAAAGAATCTCAGGTGAGCAGTCGAGATAATCACTGGTTTCATGGAAAAGGAAGTAAAGTCCAGAGATACGAAATTACTGGGCCAAGATCGTGCAGCGACTGGTAAAGACTTCATGAATAAATAAACTTTACAGATGTTTTCTCATATTTTTTGCCATATCTTTTCAAAAACAAAACTCATTATTCTAAGAATGCATCCAGACTAGGGAAGATTTCCAAATTTACTCTATCTTTAAAACCAAAACTAGGAGGCTTTGCTTTGTAACTTCATTCAAATTCCAAGAGGATGTGCAATACAATTCACGGGTGACCCATCCCCCAAGAGCTCATAGACAGTCCTGCTGGAGAACCCCATTTTCACCCTTCTGTGACCCTAGAGGACTCCACAATGAGAATTGATTTTGAGTGGGTGGAACGGGAAAGACTCATTCTTCCTCATCCCCAATTTCTCAACTAAAGGATAGTTCTTGAAATTCCTTTTAACAAGGGACCACAATTTTTATTCCATAAAAATACTTAAAATGCAAATATCTCTGGAAGAGAAAAAACAAAACTGTTGACTTAGAGTCACACTAAGGGGTAAATAGCTTATCAGATCTTTTCCAGAGTGTAGGTTCTCATAGCTATAGACTCCATGGAGAGAAAAAGGCACTGGGGAAAAGTAAAACAAATGTTTCCTAATTTACATTTTTTCCTTGAGGCTGCCCTGCCTCTGAATTTAGTGAAGTCTCTATCAGATCAATTTCCAGGGATTTGTTCTGAACACTTTCAACTCCAATGCCGGTTCCATTTCTGGGATTCACTTCCTGAAATTCTCCCTTCTCCATCAGCTTGCTTCGTGCTCTGAGAAATCACTCAGCCAAATGCAATTCTGGCTTTGTCACCACCTATCTCAATGAAACTCCTTTGTGGATGGGATAAAATACTTAACAAGAATCTTTTTAGGTAACTATAACCCAGCTGACTAGGAAAGGACTCGGGTTTTCACTAAGGCATTCTACCAGTTGGCTGCACTGCAGTAGGCTCTGAGACAAATACCTTTGGCAGGAATTTTATCAGAGAGTATTCTCAGAGTCATCACCCCTGGGAGGTGGAGGGGAGCAGGGTTGGGCTGAGAGGGAAGTTGAACTACAGCGCAATTATAGCAAAGGTCTCGGCCAACCCAACATAGAGATCCAGAACAGGGATGGCGCTTCAGAGTTGTCCTGAATTCAGGAAGGAGAACTGCCTGACTCATAATCCACCATTGACCAGCCATTGAATGAAGTCTGTGCCTGAGAAGGAGCATGATGTTGGGGAGATCCTGCACAACACAATTTTTCTTCAGCAGAGGGTAAGTCCCAAAGAGACCTATCAGTTGAGGGACATTAGCAGTCAGCGGTCCCAGCAGCTGGAGAAGTAAGTGCTTCAGTCCTAGAGGGGAATCTTCATGGGGAGCCATGGCATCCATTAAAATAAGTCACTGCCCTTTTAATTACATGATTTGAACCAGGGCTCAGCAAAATGAAAAGTTGTTCATTGTTTTGTTAGAATTTTTACCAAGATCTGTTCTCTTCAGAAAATTACATCATTCCCAGGAATGTCATCCATGGTGTTTGGGTTATCAATCCAGCACACCAGGATCAATCTGCATTTGCAACTGACATGTTGATTATAACTCAATGCAAGCATCTGCCTTCTTCACTGTAAGTGTAGTCAGACTCACAAATTAAAATGCTCGAAATGCATATTATCATAAATTATTTTTCTGTTCTTTCTATTTTATATTTCAGTTAAAAGTATGTGCATGAATAATAATATTCATGTAAATTTTATTTCAGGATAGTAAAGGAAGCATTATATTTTATACGAAAAGAGAATTAGGTTTGAAAAAGTAATTTAGGATAAGAACTTGCCCTAGAGGAATTCTCAAGCCTGGCTACCCATTAAAATCATCTAGGAAGCTGAAAAACATCATGATGTCCAGGCCTTACCCCAGAGCAATTAAATCAGAACCCCCAGAGTAAAATCCAGGCGTTATCTCATTTTTGAAACTCTCCAAAGAAATGCAATGTACAAATAGAGATTGAAAACTCTGTGCCCTAGTACAGTTGTTCCCAAACTTGAGATGTTTCACAATCACTTAGAGAGTTCCTTAAACTACTAACTGCTGGATCCCATCTCCAGAGTTTCTGATCCAATAGCTCTGGGATGGGGTTGATAATTTGCATTTCTAATCAGTTCCTGAGTGATGCTGATGCTGCTGGTTCTGGGACCACACTTTGAGAAACAGGGCTCTGGAGGCTTTGTCTGTCTGACCAGAGTCCCCACCACATTTAGCAACTCTCCTTCAATTTCTCCCTGGTCGCCCGCCCTCCCCCACTCTACTAAACATGTTATAAAATCTTTGTTAAAATTTCCCTTTATCAACATTTGGAAACACACTTTTTCTCCTTTACACAGTTATTTCCAAATCCTACATCTCTCCAACTGCCTGAGTAGCATCCACCAGCCATCAGGTAAGATGGCCCTAACTTCTTCCATTATTTTTTCTTCTCCTTTCATCTTGAATCTCCTTATGATTATAGGCATGGTTCTACAGATTATGGGACTAGAAACATTCCTTTGAAACAGCAAACTAATTGCTTCTATTGCACACGTCAATGCCATTTACGCTGTTGGAAAGCTGTGTCTTTTCACATTTGCTGTTTTTTATCCTCAGATGGTCCAGTTGCAGCTGTTTTTCTCTGCTATACAGCATTTTGCTGTCAGGACCTAGAAATGCATCACATTTATCATGACTCACATCAAGCTATGTCAGTAAATAACACAAGATGGGCAGTGGTAATTTAGCTACAGTCCTTTCTTGGTTCTCCTTAAAATCAGAATATTTCACAAGTGAATTTAAAATAAGATTTGTTTAATCCCTGCCTCCCTGCAATCCTTTCAATAGGGCATAGAGTTTCTAAAACTTGTATTAAGACTTGCGCTATATATATATATATATATATATATATATATATTTTTTTTTTTACATATATAAAGCCCAAATGGAGTCACTGCTTTAAGACCCAGATCAGCAAGCCAAGACTTAATACCTAACCTAATTGCAATTCAGCCTTTCTCAGGAATGTGACCTTCAACCAGTCAATCTGGAACTACCTGGTCAGCCCTAATGAGATAATCTGCCTGATGGACACCTGCTCCCACCCTCCAGTTCTCAAAGGAAGGTGAGCTTGCCACAAATGATTCACTCTTTGTCTCACCCCCTTTCCCTCCATAAAAGCTTTCCATTTTCAATACCCCCTTGGAGTTCCTTTTCATCTGTTAGATGGGATGCTGGCCAATTCATGAATTGTTGAATAAAGCCAATAATATCTTTACACTTCACTCAGTTGAATTTGTTTTTAACCAGCTCATACCCTCAACTCCAAACACTAAATCTCAAAAGACGGTTTGGACTTTCCAATAAAAACTAACCTTCCTTCTTAAGAAAGCCTGAAGAAAAAGGAAACCAAAAAAGCCCTAATTTTCTCTAGTAAAAGAAAAATATTCACACAATTTTTCAGTTTGGCTAAGATTAATAACTCATAATCTGAAGATATTGGCTTCTGTTGAAGTGAATATCAAGATTTATTGACCTGTGGAGTAAATATTAACGGAGGTGAAACTGAGGTTAATAACAAACCTCAAGGGATAATACATCTTTATATTTGCTGAAATAAAAAGTCAGCTCATATATTGCTCATACATACATTCAAAAACTTTCTTTAACCAGAAAGCTCTGGAAATCTCTTCACTGTGACAGGTTGTTTAAATATATGGCCAAATTTCCATTTGTATTAACATTCTCTGGGTATGAAAGCAGCCAGAAAAACAAAACATTAATCATTTCATCTAAGGATTATCAGTAGCCAATCAAAGGACAGTCACTTATTTACATATTAGATTTAATTGGAAGAAACTGATTCTAACTAGTGTCTCATTCTCTTCAATCTTATTAACATGGTCTATATGTTGATCTGACCCACATTAATATTTGGTCACCTGATAAGCCCATCTTTCCCCCTACATACAAAACAAAAATAGTCTAAAACTCCTAACTTCATACAAATCCAAATAAATATGCTTGTTGTCAACAACAAATTTTATAAATATGGTGGAGTCGGAGGGTGCTAGGGTTACTTCTTCCCATGGACACAACTAGATGTCACTCTTGTCAGTGTAAATAACCCAGGAAATGACCTGAAGACTGGCAGAATAAACTCCACAACCAAATGTAGAGATGTGGCCACACTGAAGAGGGCAGGAGAGGTAGGGATGTGATCAGGAATGAAAAGGAATCACAGGACTGCCCATGGGAGCAGGGGGTTGCATGCTGTGGGCATGGATAGAGGAGGGAAACAGAGTCCTGTGCTGGGGAGCCTGCTAGGGAGCCTGCTCAAGGAAAGTGAACATTTGGCTTTGAAAACCAGAGGGGCTGAATATCATGAGTTCTTACAACCAGCAGGACTTAAAACCTGGAATTTTTAAAATTCCATGGGTTCAGTTCTTCAAGAGCGTCGAGGAAGGGAAAGTGAATCTCTGCTCTTAAAGAGACAGCACAATAAATAAATAGCCCATGAGATATAGCATAGAAGCAGCAGTTTGAAAGATGCCTGAGGCACATGAAAGAGAGTTATTTACTGAGTACAATGTCCTAGAAGGAGAGAACTTCTCCAGGAATAAAGGAACTGGCAGGCACCATTTCCTTCCCCACCCCCCAGCAAAAACACATGTCCACTTGCAGGACATGTTGCTAGCACTTCTAAATTGCTACCTAAGTTGCTAGCACTTCTGCTCCACACTGCCCCTCAATTCCCTGCTGTGCTTCTGCCAATCCACCCCTGAGCATTGCAGGGCCCCTCCCACAGAGGAAATAATGCACCCAACACTTGCTAGCACCACCATCCCACTGCATCATGCCCTATGCTCTGCTTCCTTGGACCCACCCCTTTAGATGGTACTGCAGTGGCCAGGCCCTGCAGTGGCCCTGCAGCAAAGGAACCAGAAATGGCAGTTCACAAACCTTGCTAGCTCTATGGCCCTACCCCCCACTGTGTTTCTTGGGATCTCACCCTTCCAGGAGGATCTTGGTCAGAGCTCATACAGGGTGGTGCCATGGACCTGGTAGTGTGGAAGGGCATTTATGCAAATGGAAGTGAAAAGAAAGCTGTGTAGCAATACTTATGTTGGACAAATAGACTTTAAAACAAATATTATAACAAGAGACAAAGAAGAACACTATACAATCATTAAGGGGACAATCCAACAAGAAGACATAATAATTATAAATACCTGTGTACCCAACATGGGAGCACCAAAACACTTAAAGCAACTAATAACATATATAAAAGAAGTAATTGATAGTAATACAATAATAATAGGGGACTTTAACACCCCACTTACATCAATGGGTAGATCATCCAAACAGAAAATCAACAAGCAAACAGTGGCTTTGAATGACACATTGGACCAGATGGATTTAACAGATATATTCAGAACATTTCATCCTAAAACAGCAGAATACACATTCTCTTCAAGTGCGTGTGGATCATTCTCTAGAATAAATAAGGTTTTAGGCCACAAAACTTGCCACAACATATTTAAAAAGATCAAAATAATTCCACGCATCTTTTTCTGATCAAAATGCTTGAAACTAAAGATCAACAACAAGAAAAACTTTAGAAAGAGCACAAGTACATGGAGGTCAAATAACATGCTGCTAAACAATGATGGGTCATTCAAGAAATCAAAGAAGAAATGAAAAAATACATGGAGACTAATGAAAATGAAACCATAACAGTCCAAGATATTTGGGATACAGCAAAAGCTGTTCTAAGAGAGAAGTTTACAGCAACACAGACCTACCTCAAGAAGCAGGAAAAATCTCAGATAAACATCCTAATCTTACACCTAAAGGAACTAGTAAAAGAACAAACAAAACCCCAAACCAATAGAAAAAAGGAAATAATAAATATTAGAGCAGAAATAAATTTTTTTTTTAAATACAGTAGATCAATGAAACCAGGGGCTAGTTCTTTGAAAGATCAACAAAACTGATAAATTTTAGGATGACTCATCAAAAAGGAGAGAGGATGCAAATAAACAAAATCAGAAATGAAAGAGGAGAAATAACAACAATCACCACAGAAATACAAAGGATTATAAGAGAATATTATGAAAAATTATATGCCAACAAATTGGACAACCTAGAAGAAATAGATAAACTCCTAGAAGCATATAACCTCCTGAAACTGAACCAGGAAGAAGTAGAAAATTTGAACAGACTGAATACCAGTGATGAAATTGAATCAGTAATCAAAAAACTCCCAAAAAACAAAAGTTCAGGACCAGATGGCTTGGCAGGTAAATTGTACAAAAAATTTAAAAAAGAGTTCATACCTATTCTTCTCAAACTAGTTCAAAATATAGATCAGGAAGGAAAACTTCCAAATTCATTCTGTGAGGACTACATTACTCTGATACCAAAATCAGATGAAGACACTGCAAAAAAAGAGAACTATAGGCCAATAGCTCTGATGAACATAGAAGCAAAAATCCTCAACAAAATATAGCAAACTGAATCCAAAAATATATTTAAAAAAATCATTCACTATGATCAAGTGGGATTTGTTCTCAGAGTGCAAATTCGGTATTTGAATTTGTTCTTGGGGTGCATTCAATATTTTCAAGTCAATGTGATATATCACATGAACAAAAGAAAGTATAAAATCCATATGATCCATTCCATAGATGCAGAAAAAACATTTGACAAAGTATAACATCCATACATGATGAAACTCTTTGTTTAAAACCTTATGTTTGGAAGGAACATATCTCAACATAATAAAAGCTATCTATGGAAAAACCCATAGCCTTTCCCCATAGATCAGGAACAAAACAAGGATGTCCACTCTCACCACTTTTATTCAACATAATACTGGAAGTCTTAGCCACAGCAATCAGAAAAGAAAAAGGAATAAAATGTATCTAAATCAGTAAGAAAGAAAAAAACTTTCACTATTTGGAGGTGACATGATACTATATATATAGAAAACTTTAAAGACTCCACCAAAAAACTACTAGAACTAATAAATTGCTCCAATAAGGTCACAGAATACAAAATCAATGTACAGAAATCCATTGTATTTCTATACACTAATAATGAAGCAAAAGAAAAAGAAATTTAAAAAGTAATCCATTTACAATTGCACCCAAAATAATAAAATACTTAGAAATAAACTTAACAATGGAGGTAAAATACCTGTACTCTAAAAACTATAAAACACTGATGAAAGAAATTAAAGATAATACAAATGGAAAGACATTCCATGCTTATGAATTGAAAAAACAAATATTGTTAAAATGTCATATTACCCAAAGCAATCTACATATCTAATGTAATTCCTATCCATATACCAATAGAATTTCTCATAGAACTGGATCAAATAATCCTAAATTTGTATAGAACCACAAAAGTACCTGAAAAGCCAAAACAATCTTAAAAAAGAAAAATAAAGCTGGAAGTTTCACAATTCCATATTTCAAATTATACCATAAAACTGTAGTATTCAAAACAGTATGGTACTCGCACAAAAACAGATCAATAGAACACAACAGAAAACCCAGAAACAAACTTATAGTTATATGGTCAATTAACCTTTGACAAAAAAGGCAAGAATATGCAATGGAAAATAAGCAGTCTCTTCAACAAATGTTGGGAAAACTAGACTGCTATATGTAAAAGAATGAAATTGGACTATTTTCTTACACCATACACAAAAATAAATTTAAAATAAGTTAAAAACCTAAATGTGAGACCTGAAACCATAAAAACCTAAGAAGAGAATACAGGAAGTAATTTCTCTGACATTGGCCAAAACAACAGTTTTCTAGCTATGTCTCCTGAAGCAAGGGAAAAAGAAGCAAAAATGACCAGTTGCAACTACTTCAAAACAAAATCTTCTGCACAGTAAAGGGAAAAATCAGCAAAACTAAAAGACAACCTAATGAATGGGAGAAGATATTTCAAATGATATCCAATGAAGGGTTAGTATCCAAAATACATAAAGAACCCATTCAACTCAATACCCAAAGCACAAGTAATCCATTTTAAAATGGCCAGAAGACATGAACAGACATCTTTCCAAAGAAATACAGATGACCAACAGACACATATAAAGATGCTCCATATCATCAGGGAAATGTAAATGAAAACTACAATGAAATATCACCTCACACCTGTCAGAATGGCTAAAATATAAAACACAAAAAACAAGTTTTGGTGAGGATGTGGAGAAGAGGGACCCCTCCTGCACTGCTGGTAGGAATGTAAACTGGTACAATACTATAGAAAACAGTATAGGTATTTCCTCAAAGAATACAAAAAACTAATTCAAAACATATATTTATTGCAGCATTATTTACAATAACCAGATTATAGGAGCAGCCCAAGTGTCCATCAATAGAAGAATAGATAAAGAAATGTGGTGTATATACCGTAGAATATTATTCAGCTATAAAAAAGAATGTAATCTTACCACTTGCAGCTACATGGATGGAGCAAGAGTGTTAAGTGAAACAAGTCAGAAAAAGACAATACTATAGGCTTTCACATGTATGAGGAATTTAAGAAACAAAACAAAACAAAAAAAGTGGGGAGAGAGAGATACAAGACAAGAAACAGACTCTTAACTATAGAGAACAAACCAGTGGATACCAGAGGGGAGGCAGAAGAGGCGAGGGGGATAAGTGAAATAGGTGATGGGATTAAGGAGTGCACTTGTCCTGATGAGCCCCCGATGCTGCACAGAAGTCCTGAATCACTATATTGCACACCTGAAACTAATATAACACAGTACATTAACTATAATGCCATTAAAAGAAAAACCTCAATTAAAAAATAAATAAAAATTGATATTAAATAATAATAAATGAAGTAAAATGAAGATAATAATAGCACTTACAATTTAAAGTTGTTGGGAAGATGAAATGAGTTAGGACATGTAGCGCCTCAAAGTATATGTTCAGAGCATAGTATATAAAATGTGTGTTGTAAAAAATAAAGTTCTAGGGGAAAGAGAACTTCAAGGTCATTTGGCCCAAAGTCTCAAAACGTTTTTGTGCATGTGATCCAGTTTTCTCTTGTTTGGCCTAATTCATTAAGACTATCCAGTGTTGCTGTTAATGTTTATTTATATTTAAATTTAATTGCCAATGTCTAAAATTCAGGAAAATCCCATGTAAAATAACCTGAATTTGCAGGTTTGAAAAAACTTCAGGAGATACACCTGCACTGGACACATTCTCAGAGGCCAGCAATCAACTGATGCTAGGGGCATGTGTCTGCTGCAGAAAGGGCAGGTGCCTCTGCCTGTTTTAAAAAATGCACACTCTTTGGTGAGTGCTGTGAAGTGTGTAAACCTGGCAATTCACAGACCTGTATCCCTGGGAATAAAAATATATATTTATAAAAAATAAAAAAAATTATTAAAAAAAATAATGAAAAAAAAAATGCACACTCTCCATTTGCCACAGTCTCCACCCCTTTCTATTACTCTCCATCAACTGGCAGGTATTATCCTCTTAACACTGTTGTTGGCTTCTCTTAGAGTAGAACAAAGCAGAAAGAATATTGTGTACATTTTTCAAAAATGGAAAAACAAAACAAACAATAACAACAAAAGTCATGGGCACCTGGGTGGTTCAGTCATTAAGCATCTGCCTTAGGCTGAGGTCATGATCCTAAGGTCCTTGGATCAAGCCCCTCATTGGGCTCTCTGCTCCACAGGAAGCCCGCTTCTCCCTCTACCACTCCCCCTGCTTGTGTTCCCTCTCTCGCTAGGTCTTTCTTTCTCTCTTTCAAATAAATAAATAAAATCTTAAAAAAATAATAAAAAACAAAAAACCAAACCAAACCAAACAAAAAACAAAAAGCCACGTGTTTCAAGAAAATGGAAGCCAGACACATTTTCTAGAACATTAAGAGGATATCTGGGTTTAATATGCCAACAAAGTCTTTCTATAACAAAAGAATACAACTTAATCTGCCATTAGCAAAACCAACCTTGAGAAGAGGCAAGGCTGGTGTGTGAAATGGATGTGCAGGGAAAGCTTCATGATGTGAAAAAGAGCCTGAAATTTTAACAGTTGTTTCTGTGAGTGTGAGGCAAGTAAGTGGTGATACTGTGATAAGCAATCACATACACTTTTACCTTTGTCCCCTGCCCTGCCCATGTAGCTATGTGTATGTCTTCCCCCTGACCTAAGCCAACCTTACTATTGTATAAAATGAAGGAAATGAGGCCAAGGATGTGTAGGGATTTGACTAATTGTAGCATGCTAATTAGAGGCAGAAGTAAGACTGCAACCTCGTCTCTTGGTTCCACTCCAGATCCTTTCGATGATTCAAGTGCAAATGCAAATGGCTTCTAGTGTGACTTCATAATGACACTCAGTGTGAATACACACCCTTGTTTGACTCAAACTTTAATCTTCTCATCTCCTTAGGTGACTACAGGGTGAGATATTTAAGTAAAGGTGAATGTTAGTTCCCCAGTTACAAAACACTAATTTCAGTCCTCGAATTGTAACTGTCCAAAGTGTTTACAAGATGGAATAAAATATTTGATCCACTGGTTTCTGGGTCAACAAACTATATAAATGAAGTTAACTCTCATCTAAGCTTTAATTGCCAAAATGAAAATCTTAAGAGTAAAAAATATAACACAGTTACTTAAGCAGTAGGTATACATTTGGTGACATGACATCTTATTGGTTCCAGAAATTTCTCCATCTTCTTAATACAGTAGAAATGTCTTCATTATTTTTGAAGAAAATGCACAATCATTTTATTTAACCTTAGCCAAGTCTCTGATTCACCCTTATTTATTATATTATTTCATTTTCCACAGTTCTATGAGCCCACTGGTCAGACACCTTTGGAAAGACTACAAGATGCATGCCTCAAACTATGAAAATAAGGGCTGGACCCCCAAAACAAACAAACCAGCCCTCTCACACAGACTGACGTGCCATTTATTAACTTCAAAGGCTCCCTTATCTACAATTATTTACTCCCCAAAATTTTGTTTTCTGTGCCTTTGCTGCTCCTCCTTCAACCACTGGCTTTCCCTAAATAAGAAGTTAAAATTCTTATTCTATTCTATTGCTTGTTTTATTTTTGGTGAGATGAGTTTTGTTTTACTTTAAGATATTTGCTGATCTGTTTTTTTCTTCAGTATTACTCTCTTCCCAGTCCTCCTGCTCCCATTCAAGGTAATAGGGCTTTGAGAATTGCCTCAAGGGAGAAATCTAACGCCTCAAGGTGGAAATCCCTTAGAGGTGAAAATCTGTTTTCAGACCTTGGTTTCCAAAATTCTAAACCAATAAAAAACTTTGCTGGTCAAACACCAAGAGATAGAGTCTAAGGAAATGTACCAAAGAGAGGAAGATTGTCTTGAGAGAATGAAGAAGGGGACAAGATGTGAGATGTGGACTGAAGTTTCTCAGAAAAAATAGGTTCTGCATGGTCTCCTGAGAAGAGCACTGGGGGACATCAAGACAAGACTCCAGGGAGGGGGCATTAGGAGTGTCAGGGCAGGTGAAATTCCGGGCTTCCCTCTGAATTCCAGGTTATTCATCTGAGACCACCAGATGGGAGAGGACTCCGAGTTCAAGAGAAAAGTATGTCTCAGCACTCTTGAATGTAGACTAATGTCTAAGATGTATTTTCACAGGTAAACCATCCCCACTCACCCCCAGTGCCTTGGCACTAGGCAGTCTTCATGGGATTACAACCCCTCACAGAGGTTAGGACCTTAGGGAATCTGATAGAAAGCTCCAAATGGATGGGAAGAAAGGAGAGGTAGTCAAATACAAATGAAATTGTGAGGTTTTTAAATTGTTTTTATTTTTTTCCTTGCCTATCTGAGTTTGTGAGCTCATTTAAGTATAGAATTTCAGTACCAGGATTATTCTGGTTTAAAAATAAGATGGGCAGCCCTACTGGTCTTCAGTAATGAGTTTAACCTACAATTTCAGCAATTCTGTCTAAAGTCCCCTTACTAAAACCTGTCTTCCCACCAGTGACCTGGGTACCCAAACCAGAAACAAGGGTTTCTCTTTGCTTCTTTGGGTTCCTTTTCTCCTCAACCTACCCATCATTACCTTCTCCTTTTCTTTCATCTCTGTGGTTGCAAAGTCCTTCAGATTTGGGTACTTATTTTTTGCCTTGACCTATCCCCCTTGTGATGGCTAATTTTATATGTCAACTTGACTGGGCTAAGGGACCCCCCAGATACCTGGTAAAATGTTTCTGGGGGGCGCCTGGATGGCTCAATGGGTTAAAGCCTCTGCCTTCGGCTCAGGTCATTATCTTAGGGTCCTGGGATCAAGCCCCACATCGGGCTCTCTGCTTGGCAGGGAGACTGCTTCCTCCCTTCTCTCTGTCTCCCTTTCTGCCAAGTTGTGATCTGTCTGTAAAGAAAAAAACAAAAACAAAACAAAAAAAAAAGTTTCTGGGTGTGTCTGTAAGGGGGTTTCTGGAAGAGGTTAGCATTTCAACCAGTAGACTGAGTAAAGAATGTCCCCCCTTCAACAATGTAAGCAGGCATCATGCAATCCGTAAGGGCCCAAAGAGAACAAAAGGCAGAGAAAGGGTTAATATTCTCCCCCTTTTCTTGAGCTGGGGTGACAATCTCCTCTGATAATACACTCCCTGCCTTCCTAGTTCTCCAGCTTGTAGACAACAGGTTGGTCATTAGATTTCTTGGTCTCCATAAGCACGTAAGCCAAGCCAATTCCCTCTCTCTTCCTCTCTCCCCCTCAACCCTCTCTCTGTCTCTCCCTGTCTCCAGAAGGATTAAGGGATTGCTTAATGTATTCTGGGGGATACATCTTGTTGACTAGCTAATGCCTCCTTTGAATGGATACACATGTACACCCAGGAAATAACAGGGATTTGAAGTACTGGGTGGAGGAAGAGCAAAAGGAAATTGAAGAGTGATGTAAGGTTATTTGCAGGAGCAAAAAACTAAAAGTAAGAGACACGAAATGTGTAGGTGATGACAGAAAGGGAGAGAAGTTGGCATTTATTGACCTTTTTAACCATCCAGCAAGATAAGCACTGCATACTTAAGTATATTAACTTATTTAATATCCCTAACATTCTCCTGAAGTAAATACAATTGTCCCCCTAAATGAGGAAGATGAAGCTGAGTGAGCATAAATATACCCTGGTTTGCAGAGCTGACAAGAAAGGGAACTTGAACCTAGGTCTGAGTGACTCCAACCCTGATGTCCTTGTTGCTTCTAAAAATATAGATGAGAAATCCTGCTTTTTCCTCAGTTCTCCCTGAGGACCGAGAAAAAGAAATAGAAGGTCATGGTCACCATCTCCTAGTTATTATAATGATAGTAATGCCAAATAAACAACACTTGAAATGAACTTCACTCTGTTGTAAATGTTCTAGATATACTCATTTTATTCACATCACTTTCCTGTGAGGGATATCATGTCATGTTATTCCTCATTTTACAGAGAAGCAAACCAGGCACAGAGAGCTGTAAACATGCCCAAAGCCACGCAGAAAGTCAGTAGCAGATTTGGGACTCAAAACCAGGCATGGCCACTGGGTCAATACCTTTAGCTCTTCTGCCCAACCTCCCCGCATGGGACACAGAAAGACGGGCAGAGCTTGGAAGAAAAAATCCAGAATGCACAAAGATTTTCCCCAGCCACTCCAAAGGTTTTCTCTGTAACTGTATGAAGACAAGGTTTATACCAACACTACATTACATGGGTGACCTTCAAAGACCTTCAACTCATGGCTCAATTTTACCTTGGATGAAAGCTAACTACAAGTCATACCATTATAAGTGAATCTCCAATTTCCTACAGATAAGATGTGATAAATTAGGTCCTATTTCTGGAAAACCATTAGAATCCCCAAAATATCCAAATCACAAAAAAATCCATGAAAGGAATAGAAATGTTATCTTTTATAAACCTTTATTATGTTAAAAAACACAACATAAGTTTGGTTTCAGTATGTACAAGTCTCCTTGAAGTTTGTTAAAATACAAATCAATGAAATTTGGATTGAAGATAAATTATTTTTCCTAGCAGATTTCTCTATAGCAGGAATAGGCATATGTCACTGCTCTAGGCATTAAAGATCTGAATTCAAAATTAGAGTGATTCGTCTCAAAAATTTTATTCCAAGTCAGTGTGAATGAATGGAAAATTTTTGCATAGTAAAACCTGGAAGAAAGACAGTTTCCTTGATGTCATGTCTTTCAAC
Organism: Neogale vison; assembly: GCF_020171115.1. Taxonomy (NCBI): domain Eukaryota; kingdom Metazoa; phylum Chordata; class Mammalia; order Carnivora; family Mustelidae; genus Neogale; species Neogale vison. The sequence goes on from NC_058096.1 coordinate 153,763,669, forward strand.
AATCTCTTGCTCTTCTGTTTCAATAAGTCTGTTGACAATGACATCTGCCTGGTCTGTCAGTATTGCTAATCATTGCAGTCATTATTGATTACCCTCTTGGTTTTGGTATTTTGGTGTTCTGATCTATGTTACTAAAAATTCAGGAATTTTTATTGATGTAACAACATTGCCTTAGAATTTAAATAAATCTGAAAAATTAGTTGCATATTGATTGCATACTTAAAGAGTTCTCTTCTGCATTCAAATTTTGGATGGAATAAAGCTTTCTTGTTTAGAAAGCATTTTTCTAAAGCTCCAGAAACTTCAAGACAAGGAGGGAAATGACAATTGATAAAGTAAAGCTTCATTCACAAGAATAATTCTTATCTAGTTCAAAGGCTTTCTGAACAAGTGGTATATAAATCTGACAGTTTTGAAATTGGAGCAGGTAACTCTGCTTTGGAGTATCAGCAGTACAAGATAAAACCAAAGAAGACATAGATAAACCTGAAATGCTTTCTTTGAGACCAAAAAAAAAAGCAAAAAATGCTGCACTTTTGTTCCTTCTTTCTTTCTCCCCCACATCCTTCTCTGTCAACCTCTCTCTTTCTCTTCAAAGAGTTCCCCTTGAACAGGAGACACAATTTTAAAATTATTTGAAGATGAGTCTTTATTATCATATTCCCTGACCAAACACACAAAAGCCATTTCAGCAGCTAGAAAAAGTTGTGCGAAAATACCTCATAACTCCCCAATTACAGTACTAACACACATCGCCTTTATTTTGTTTTGTTTTCAGATTTAGCTTTTTCATCTAAAAAATTAGCAAATTATGTGTTATATTTTTCATTATCATTTCTTCTTTCCTATATTATGTGCTTTAGAATAATTTTATCTATTCATGTGTATTTAGCATTTTTATTTTTAATACGTTTACAACTTCCTAAACATTTTATGTGTTTATATGTTTTCAGGTTGGAAATGTGTTTATATTCATTTCCTGGTTTTAAAAATTATTTTAGAGGGGGGAGGAGCAAGATGATGGAAGAGTAGGAGACCCAAATATTGTTGGGTCCCAGAAGTTCAGCTAAATATTTACCAAATCATTCTGAACAGCTACAGACACAACAGGAGATCGAAGAGAAGAAGAACAGCAATTCTAGGAACAGAAAAGCGACCACTTCCTGGAAGGTAGGACATACAGAGAAGTAAATCTGAGGTGATATACAGGAGATAGATTGCAGGGGAAGGGCCAGCTCCCGGTAAGTGGTAGGGCAGGAGAGCTCAGAATTTTGGAAGTCTGCTCTACTAAGGGATGTTGCTCCAGAGGCTAAGTGGGGGGTGGTGGTGGTGGTGAAGTCCTCATGGGGACAGTGTAGTCTCTGGACCCTCAGGGTCACAGAAAGACCAGGGGTGGCTGAGTGTGACAGAGCTCCTAGGTATCAGAGCGGGGAAGGGCTCTCAGCTCAGGGTTACCTTAAACCATGATCCAAGACACAGTCGGGCCACTGGTCTTCTAGCAGGGACCCCACAAGTGGCAGATCCAGGGAGACTCACCTTCCTTCTCTGGGAGGAGCAGCGCAGCAGTGCACTGCAAGAATCAGCTGGGTTTGGAGATGCCAATTGGGGCCATGCGTCAGAGATAGAAATGCTTGGTCAAAGGCTGGGTGAGCTCGGAGCACCACCAGAGACCGGGGAAGATGGGAGGGATTGACAGATTTTCTCTGAGGGCACACTAAGGAGTGGGTCCCAAGCTCTTGGCTCCCAAGAGCAAACCTAAGCGGATTACTTAGCCTCACCACAGGCAAGGGCGGTGAAATTCTGCCTCCAGCAAAAACACTTGAGAATCACTGAAACAGGCCCCTCCTGCAGAGGATCAGCAAGAACATCCAGACAAGACCAAGTTCACCAATCAATGAGAACTGCAGAACTCCAGAGCTAGGGGGAATGCAACACATAGAATTCATAGCTTTTCCCCCGTGATTCTTAGTCTTTCAAAGTTAAATTTTTTTTAATTATATTTTTTTCTTATCTTATTTTTAAAAATTTTTCCTCTTTCCTATTTTAACCGTTTTAAACTATCTTATCAATACCTTTTTAAAAAATCTTTTTAAGTTTTCATTGTTATAGCCATATTCTATCCCTTCATTATATTTAACCTTATTTTTTGTACATATATGGGCTTTTATTTCTTTAAAATTTTGGAATACAGTTTCTTCTAACAAATCAAAATATACCCTAAATCTAGCACACGGCTTTGTTCTAGTCTCCAACCTGATCACATTCTTTCTTCTTCTGTTTTTTTTTTCCATTTTTCAACCAAGTTCTTATCAGTCTTTTTTTAGAATCTTTTAAAGTGTCACCTTTACAGTCACATCCCATCACTTCATTGTGTTTACCCTTATTTTTGTATATATGCAAGTTTTTTCTTTAAAAATTTTGGGAGGCAGTTTCTTCTAACAGACCAAAATACACCAAAAATTAAGTGTGTGGCTCTGTTCTATTCACAAGTCTAGTTCTTTTTTTTCCCCCTTTCTTCTCTCCTGGTTTTGGGTCTCTTCCAATTTGGTTGGTGTTTATTTTTCTGGCATCATTGCTACACATTCATTGTTCTCTATTCATCTATTCTTCTCTGGATAAAATGACAAGAAAAACTCACCTAAGGGGAAAAAAAAAGAACAAGAGGCAGTACCAATGGCTAGGGACCTAATCAATATAGACATCAATAAGATGTCAGAACTAGAGTACAGAATGACAATTATCAAGATGTTAGCTGGGCTTGAAAAAAGCATAGAAGATACTAGGGAATCCCTTTCTGGAGAAATAAAATAACTAAAATCTAACCAAGTTGAGATTTAAAAAGCTGTTAGTGAGGTGCAATAAAAAAATGGAGACTCTTACTGCTAGGGTAAAGGAGGCAGAAGAGAGAATTAGTGATATAGAAGAACAAATGATGGAGAATAAAGAAGCTGAGAAAAAGAGAGATAAACAACTACTGGACCATAAGGGGAGAATTCAAGAGATAAGTGATACCATAAGATGAAACAACATTAGAATAATTGGGATCCCAGAAGAAGAAGAAAGAGAGAGAAGGGCAGAAGGTATACTAGAGCAAATTACAGTGGAGAATTTCCTTAATTTGGCAAAGGGAACAAGCTTTAAAACCCAGAAGGCACAGAGAACCCTCCTAAAAATGAATAAAAATAGGTCAATACTTCGTCATCTAATGGTAAATTTTACAAGTCTCAGTAAGAGACTTTTTTCAAAGTCTCTTGAAGAGATTTTAAAGAGAAAATCTTGAAAGCAGCTCAGGACAAGAGGTCTATAACATACAACAATAGAAATATTAGATTGGCAGCAGACCTATGCACAGAGATCTGGCAGGCCAGCAAGCACAAGAATGAATTCAGAGCACTAAACAAGAAAAATATGAAGACAAGAATACTATATCCAGCTAGGCTGTCATTGAAAATAGAAGGAGAGATGAAAAGCTTCCAGGACAAACAAAATCAAAAAAAGTTTGCAAACACCAAACCAGCCCCACAAGAAATATTGAAAGGGGTCCTCTCTCTAAAAAGAGAGCCTAAAAGTAACAGACCAGAAAGGAACAGAGACAATATATCTTATAAGTTACCTTAAAGGCAATGCAATGGCACTAAATTCATATCATTCAATATTACCCTGAACATAAATGGGCTAAATGCCCCAATGAAAAGACACAGGGTATCAGAATGGATAAAAAAACAAGATCCATCAATATGCTGTCTGCAACAAACTCATTTTAGACCCAAACACACCTCCAGATTTAAAGTGAGGAGGTGGAAAACAATTTACCCTGCTAATGGGCAATAATATAAAGCTGGGGTGGCAATTCTTATATTAGACAAATTAGATTTAAAGCCAAAGACTATAATAAGATGAAGAAGGACACTATATTATACTTAAAGGGTTTGTTTAACAAGAAGATCTAACAGTTTTAAGTATCTATACTCCTAACATGGGAGCAGCCAATTATATAAACCAATTAATAACAAAATCAAAGAAATACATTGACAATAATACAATAATGGTAGAGGACTTTAACATTCCCCTCGCTTAAATGGACAGATCATCCAAGCAAAAGATCAACAAGGAAATAAAGGCCTTAAATGACACACTGGACTAGGTGGACATCACAGATATATTCAAAACACTCCATCCCAAAGCAACAGAATACACAGTCTTCTCTAGTGCACATGGAACATTCTCCAGAAGAGATCACATCATGGGTCACAAATCAGATCTCAACCAGTACCAAAAGATTGGGATCATTCCCTGCATATTTTCAGGCCATAATGCTCTAAAGCTAGAAATCAACCATAAGAGGAAAGTTGGAAAGAATTTAAATACATGGAGGATAAACAGCATCCTACTAAAGAATGAGTGGGGCAACCAATTTTAAAAATTCATGGAAACAAAGAAAATGTTCATTTGTTCAAAATCTGTGGGACACAGCAAATGCGGTCCTGAGAGGAAAGTATATATAACAATACAAGACTTTATCAAGAAACAAGAAAGTTCTCAAGTATACAACCTAACCCTACACTTAAAGGAGCTGGAGAAAGAACAGCAAAGAAAGCCTAAACCCAGTAGAAGAAGAGAAATAATAAAGATCAGAGCAGAAATCAATGAAATAGAAACCAAAACAACAGTACAACAAATCAATGAAACTAGAAGTTGGTTCTTTGAAAGAACTGATCAGATTGATAAACCCCTGGCCAGACTTATCAAAAGAAAAAAGAAAGGACCCAAATTAATAAAACCATGTATGAAAGGGGAGAGATCACAATTGACACTGAAGAAATACAATTATAAGGACATATTATGAGGAACTCTACACCAGCCAATTTGACAATATGGAAGAAATGGATGCATTCTTAGAGATGTATAAACTACTGAAACTGAACCAGGAAGTAATAGGAAACCTGAACAGACCCATAATCAGTAAGGAAATTGAAGTAGTCATCAAAAATCTCCCAACAAACAAGAGCCCAGGGCCAGACAGCTTCTTGGGGGAATTCTACCAAACATTTAAAGAAGAATTAATACCTAGTCTCCTGAAACTGTTCCAAAAAATAGAAATGGAAGGAAAACTTCCAAACTCATTGTATGAGGCCAGCATGATATTGATCCCAAAACCAGACAAAGACCTCATAAAAAAGGAGAATTACAGACCAATATCCCTGATGAACATAGATGCAAAAATTCTCACCAAAATACTAGCCAGTGGGATCCAACAGTACATTAAAATGATTATTCACCACAACCAAGTGGGATTTGTTCCTGGGCTGCAAGGTTGGTTCAATATCTGTGAATCAATCAATGTGACACAATACATTAATAAAAGAAAGAACAAGAACCATACGATACTCTCAATAGATGCTGAAAAAGCATTTGACAAAGTACAGCATCCTTTCCTGATCAAAACTCTTCACATGGTAGGGATAGAGGGTACATACCTCAATATCACCAAGGCTATCTATGAAAAACTCACAGCAAATATCATTCTCAATGGAGAAAAACTGAGAGCTTTTCCCCTAAGCTTAGGAACATGGCAGGGCTGCCCACTATCACCACTGCTATTCAACATAGTATTATAAGTCCTAGACTCAGCAATTGGACAACAAAAAGAAATAAAGGAATTGACAAAGAAGTAATCAAACTCTCACTCTTTGCAGATGATATGATACTTTATGTGGAAAACCCAAAGACTCAGCAATCAGACAACAAAAAGAAATAAAAGAATTGACAAAGAAGTAGTCAAACTCTCACTCTTTGCAGATGATATAAAACTTTATGTGGAAAACCCAAAGACTCCACTTCAAAACTGCTAGAACTCCTATAGGAATTCAGTAAAGTGTCAGGATATAAAATCAATGCACAGAAATTAGTTGCATTTCTTTACACCACCACTAAGACAGAAGAAAGAAGAATTAAGGAGTTGATCCCATTTACAATTATACCTAAAACACAAGATACCTAGGAATAAACCTAACCAAAGTTGCAAAGAATCTGCACTCAGAAAACTATAAAGTACTCATGAAAGAATTTGAAGAAGACACAAAGAAATGGAAAAATGTTCCATGCTCATGGATTGGAAGAACAAATATTGTGAAATGTCTATGCTACCTAAAGCAATATACACATTTAATGCAATCCCTATCAAAATGCCATCAACTTTTTCAAAGAAATAGAATAAATAACCCTAAAATTTTTATGGAACCAGAAAAGACCCCAAATATCTAGAGGAATATTGAAAAAGAAAACCAAAGTTGGTGGCATCATGATTCCAGACTTCAATCTCTATTACAAAGCTATAATCATCATGACAGTATGATACTGGCACAAAAACACACAGATCAATGGAACAGATTAGAAAGCCCAGAAATGGACCCTCAACTCTCCATGGTTAACTAATTTTCGACAAAGCAGGAAAGAATGACCAATGGAAAAATGATAGTCTCTTCCACAAATAGTACTGGGAAAATTAAACAGCCACATGTAGAAGAATGAAACTGAACCATTTCCTTACACCACAAACAAAAATAGACTCAAAATAGGTGAGAGACCTCAATGCAAGACAGGAATCCATGAAAATCCTTGAGGAGAACACAGGTAGCAACATCTTCAACCTCAGTAACAGCAGCTTCTTCCTTGAAACATCACCAAAGGCAAGGGAAGCAAGGGCAAAAATGAACTATTGGGACTTCATCAGGATCAAAAGCTTTTGTACAGCAAAGGAATCAATCAGTCAACAAAACCAAAAGACAACCAACAGAATGGAAGGAGATATTTGCAAATGACATATCAGATAAAGGGCTAGTATCCAAAATCTATAAAGAACTTATCAAACTCAACACCCAAAGAACAAATAATCCAATCAAGAAATGGACAGAGGACATGAATAGACATTTCTGCAAAGAAGATATCCAGATGGGCAAAAGACACATGAAAAAGTGCTCAACATCACTCAGCATCAGGGAAATACAAATCAAAACCATAGTGAGATACCACCTTACACAGTTAGAATGGCTAAAATTAACAAGTCAGGAAATGACAGATGTTGGTGAGGGTGCAGAGAAAGGGGAACCCTCCTACACTTTTAATGGGAGTGCAAGCTGGTGCAGCCACTCTGGAAAACAGTATAGAGGTTCCTCAAAAAGTTGAAAATAGAGCTACCCTGCAACCCCGTAATCACACTACTGGGTATTTACCCTAAAGATACAAATGTAGTGATCTGAAGGAACACATGCACATGATTGTTTATAGAAGCAATGTCTATAATAGCCAAAGTATGGAAAGAACTTAGATGTCCATCAACAGATGAATGGATAAAGAAGATGGTGGTATATATACACAATGGAATACTATGCAGCCATCAAAAAGTGAAATCTTGCCATTTGCAATGACGTGGATGGAACTAGAGGGTATTATGCTAAACGAATAAGTCAATCAGAGAAAGACAATTATCATATGATCTCTTTGATAAGAGGAATTTGAGGGGCAGGCGGGGGACTCATGGGGGGAAAGGAGGGGCAAAATGAAACAAGATGGGACCAGGGATTGAGACAAACCATAAGAGACTCTTAATCTCAGGAAACAAACTGAGGGTAGCTGGGGGGAGGGAGAGGTATAGGGTGGCTAGGTTATGACATTAGGGAGGGTATGTGCTATGGTGAATGCTGTGAATTGTGCAAGACTTATGATTCACAGACCTGTACCCTTGAAGCAAATAATACATTATATGTTAATAAAATAAAAATTTTAAAAATTATTTTATGAATCCTAAGTACACTTTTAAAAGATAGTAAAACTGAGCACCTGGGTTGCTCATTTGGTTGAGTTTGCCTTCAGCTTGGGTCATGGTCCCAGGGTCCTGGGATGGAGTCCTGCAACAGACTCCCTGCTCTGCCAGGAGTCTGCTTTTCCCTCTCCCTTTGCCCCTCCCCCTGCCTGTGTACTCTCTCTCTGTCTCTCAAATAAATAAATAAAATCTTTAAAAAACAAACAAAAAAGAAGATAGCAATAATGCCAGTAATATGAAAACTCATTGTCAAAATTAATCAGCAAAAATAAAAAAATTCTTTATCAATACAAGTTGAATTTTTTAAAATTAAGTGATCAATGTGATGTTATGCTTACAAATAAAACTGTTGTCATTCTTATGTCATTTAGAATTCAAATCTACTTACACTATCTCTTTAGAACAATTTCTCAATTTAATATGTATAAGAATCACCTGAGAATCTTGTTGACCTTCAAATTCTGATTCAGTAGGTCTGGATTGGGGCCAAGACTTTGCAATTTGTAACAAACTCCCAGGTGACGATGCTACTGGTCCAGGGATCACACTTTGAATAGTGAGGCTCTTCGGGTCTACACCACACCCCACGTGGTGGGTCAAGTCATTCCCAAATGAATGTTAGCAATCCCTACCTGGTAGTGATCGTTTTAACGCCTATGATTTGAATGATTTGAATGATTGGAAGGTGTATGCTGGGAGCTGTGAGGTAGGACAGCTGGGATGATCTTGCCCTTACAGTTTGGCAGAGGATTTGATTTCTGTGGAAGAAAACCAAGAGTCATGTGTTCCTGTGAAGAGGGATCTACAAAGCATTCTGGTCATAGGAGTTGCATTCTGGTAAAATGAACTGAAGTAGAAGAAACCAACTGGGACAATTTCCAGTCCTCCTCTCAATCAGTGGTACCAAAAAAAGCATGAAGTTAGAGCCAGCATTTTGTTTTTCTGGGATGGCTCCTCTGCTCTCAGGAAGTAGTGAGCAGCTAGTCCAGAAACCCCCTGATCTCAGGATGGCGTGACTAGTGCAGCAACAGAACATCTGTGCTCCCTGGCTGCTTTGCCATCTCTGCCTCGGAGCTCCTCCTGAGCATGCCTGGCTAGATTAGGTGACCCTGCCACAGGCCTGAGGGCATCTGGGCAACACCTTTCAAGGCACTGACTCACCACTTCCTAACCATCTGCCCACCCTCCATTTCTCTTTGGAACCCTGTGCTCCCTGCCGGTGTGGACTGCTCACACCTGTCTGCTGGATCCTCGGCACACAGCAGGCTGACTGCCCAGCCTCTCGTGGACACCGATCACTAAATACATGTTCAGTGAATGAGATTTTGAACTGAATGTGTTTTTTTCCCCCACTGTTAAATGAGGGGATGATCTGGACAGAGTGAACCAGCCGCTGGGCTCTCAGCTGCCCAGCTGGTTTCCCTTTTTGCTTTGGCCTTTCTGTTGAACAGTGTGTTTTAATGCCTTCCCTCCACCCCAAGACTCTGCTTAATCTGCCGTCGCTCACACTGGGCTCTCGGATTCATTGTAGGTCTTGTTCCTGGATTAGGCAGCCAATTTCACACAAGCAATGACCATAGAGGATCTCCTACATTTTCTCTGCCTTCATTTAGCATTTTGTTCAGGTTGTGCTCAGATGGTTGCAGAGAGTGCAGCTTGTTGTAAAGAAGCAGAGGGAGGTGAGGAAGTTGGGAAGTTTCCTTGGCAGTGGCAAAAGCACTCTGGTCCCCGAGTTTCCCGGTAGAAACAGCCTGCAGCATCAATATAACCCCCCAGGATGCATCAGTAACTCATGTCCCGACTCCCAAGCAGGAGCTCAGGGCCCCCTGTGGCTTTCAGTGTGTTCAGTCAATGGCAAGGGCAGGAAGTTCACCTAGCACAACGAGTAGCATCTATATAGCAGAACCACCACAGTCATGGCCAACATCACTGAGTGAAGTCATTAATGTTGTAATGAGATACGGGGCGCAAAGCCCAGCCAGCGTCCTTTCTCAGATTGCCTCTGCTTCACCCTCCAATCGGTGGGTCCTTCCTCATGCCCATCCTCTCACCTCAACCAGCAGGAGTCCAAATGGTGCATTCTTGGGTATTCCAAATGCCGTCTCCTGGGCAAACTCACCCAGAACAGGTTCCCATTTCATGGGAAAGAGCTCCTGTCTCATATCAAAGAATGTGCAGACATGGTAGCTGAGGCCCCTAAGTGCTCTAAGAGGTGCTTTAAATGAGCTTTAAATATTACACTTTCAATCCACTAAAACTGTGTGTATGATGGATGATTTGTCTCATGAGGATGGCTGCAGCGTTTAAGTGCCTGTGTTTGCATTTTGGTTTATGATCACAATGGTGCCAAGATGAATGCCTTTGATGACTGCGAGCTAAGAACAATAGTAGAGACCACCTTTAGGTAAATGCTAAATAATTCCATCCTCCTGAGTGAAGGTCAGAAAACCTCATGACCTCTACCGCAAACCCTCTGTGGATTAGGATTTGCAAAAGTTCTACTCCAGAAGAGGGCTGGAAAGGCAGTTCTTCAACACGGCATCTTGCAACACAAGATGAGTATGAAGTGCGTGAGACAATCTTGAGATTGCATAGTCTCACATTGATCTGGAAACGGCATCTTTGTTTCAGCAAAACGGTATCACCCGTCACACTGAATTTATGTTGTCAATTTGATTTTTAATGTTCTTACCCTTTTTAAATTTTAATGAGTCATTTGTTTTGATTTCATGCCTTTTTAATAAATGTGAACATAAGAAGTTTATTAAAACTTGTAGGCTTATATATATTTAAGTAAAGTTATAATAGAAACCATTTAAACCAATGTTGGAAGTCAAGAAAACTTTCCCTTCTGAGAAGAGCATCCATATACTATCTGAGCTTGAAAAACAATGAAACTCCTCTTTAAAGAACATCCTCTTCAAACTCTCTGTTGCAAATAATTTCAGTCAAAACAGCATGAAGAGGAACACAGCGGACTTCAAATGAAGGCATCGTCTCTAAGAAACTCCACTGGTGGCTTTTATTGTACCAGTGACCTGCCCCCAGCTGGTGTGAATTTTGGATGTTAATGGCTCATTGCTGCCCCCTTCTCTGGAGAATAGTCCTCTGACAAAAAGGAGCTCACATGAAAGATTATACCTTCCTCTCCCAACTGGGGACATCCCACAGACATTGACTGGCTGACTTGGGGGTGCGAAAGTCCTGTCCTCTTGCTTCAAGATGGACTCAACTCTGTGATACATTTTGTGCTCTAGAGCTTTCTGTGGCTTCAGGCAGAAGCTGACTCCAGGTAAGACCACATCCTTTATTTGCATCTTTTATTCTTTATCTCGTTTCCCTAAATCTTCCTCTCCTGAGAGCACACCCCCAACATGCAGCCAAGTTCCTGTCTGAGTCTCTATTTCTAGGGACCCACATCTAAGAGACCCTTCCAATCCACAGGAAACCTACTTGGCACCAAGATAGGGTAGGCTGTTTGAGTACACAGGAAGTCTCTGTGGAAATTACTTTTCCTTCTCTACTCATTACCATGAATAGGACACACATACTTTATTCTCCAAAACATGAGATTTAATAACCAAAGAACTCTGGCAGATTTAACTTGAGGATTTCTGACTCATAGTTTGTGTGAAAATATGAAAACCAAAATGACTCCTTTTACATATTTCTCAATCTCCAGAACCAATTTTCAGGATCCAATTTTATGAAAACCCTAGTCTGGGAAATTGACATCTCCCCAGGGACTCACTGCTATAGTGACAGAACCATCTTTGGACTCTGGAACAAATACACCTGCAACCAGTTATCCATCTTTAACCATTGTGTCCATATCTCTCTGTTAGGTAGAAGTGATTTCATTCTTCAAGTATGGAAAATGATCCCCTTGATGGTCAGCCTCTACTCTATGTATCATTTCATGAAACTTATAGAAGTAAACATTTTTATATTTCCTCATATTGTCTAGCTTCCCCACTCACCCCTTGGCCTAGAAGAAAACAGAAGAAACTCACACCAATTAACACTGATTTAATAATAATAACAGCAATAGTGATCAGCTTTTGAGCATTTATTATGTGTCAATTACTGTAAAAAGAACTGGATGATTACTATCTTCTTTAATACTTACAACCGCGGAGGAGGAGTCAAGATGGCGGAGAAGTAGCAGGCTGAGACTACCTCAGCTAGCAGGAGATCAGCTAGAGAGCTTATCTAAAGATTGCAAACACCTGCAAATCCATCGGCAGATCGAGGAGAAGAAGAACAGCAATTCTAGAAACAGAAAAACAACCACTTTCTGAAAGGTAGGACTGGCGGAGAAGTGAATCCAAAGCGACGGGAAGATAGACCCCGGGAGGGAGGGGCCAGCTCCTGGCAAGCGGCGGAGCAACGGAGCACAAAATCAGGACTTTTAAAAGTCTGTTCCGCTGAGGGACATCGCTCCGGAGGCTAAACCAGGGCGAAGCCCACACGGGGTCGGCGTGACCTCAGGTCCTGTGGGGTCACAGAAGGATCGGGGGTGTCCGAGTGTCGCAGAGCTTGCGGATATTGGAACGGGAAAGCCAGCTGCAGAGACAGAGCCGACAGTAAGCTCGCAGCTTGGAGTTGCCTTGAACCGGTCGCAAGCTCGGTGAGCTCGGAGCGCGGCCGGAGGTTGGGCAGACGCGAGTTACTGGGAGCTGTTCGCTGAGGGCGCACAGGGGAGCGGGGCCCCGGGCTCTCGGCTCCTCCGGGCCGGAGACCAGGAGGCCGCCATTTGTATTCCCGTCCTCCAGAACTCTACGGAAAGCGCTCAGGGAACAAAAGCTCCTGAAAGCAAAGCCGAGCAGATCACTCAGCCCGGCCCCTGGTAGGGGCGGTGTAATTCCGCCTGGGGCAAAGACACTTGAGAATCACTACACCAGGCCCCTCCCCCAGAAGATCAACAAGAAATCCAGGCAAGACCAAGTTCACCTACCAAGGAGTGCAGTTTCAATACCAAGGAGAGAGCAGCAGAATTCCAGAGGAGGAGAAAATAAACCACGGAACTCATGGCTTTCTGCCTGTGATTTTTCAGTCTTGCAGTTAATTTAATTTTTTTCTTTTTCATTTTTTTCTCTTCTTCTGCTAAAATTTTTTATAACTTTTACCCTTTTCTCTTTTAACGTTTTTTAACTAGATTATCTAATATATATATTTTTCTTTTTTATACTTTTGTTTATTCATTTTCTTTTTTTTACTTCTTTTTTTTTCTTTCTTTCTTTTTGAACCTTTTTTTATCCCCAAATCAGAAGAGATCCTAATCTCTTCAATCTTTTTTTTCTTAATTCTTTTTTAAATTCTTGATTGAATTTTTAATTCAATCTCTTTTTTTAATTCTTTTTTTCTTTCTTTCTTTTTGAACCTCTTTTTATCCCCAAATCAGAAGAGATTGGGAGATCCCAATCAAAGGAGATCCCAATCAGAGGAGATCCCTCACCCAATCGTGAGGGGGGAGAAATCCCCCCTCACGATTTGGGATCTCTTCTGATTTGGTTAAAGCATATTTTCCTGGGATTGTTGCCACCCTTTTAGTATTTTACTTGCTCCTTCATATACTCTTAGCTGGACAAAATGACAAGACGGAAAAATTCACAACAAAAAAAAGAACAAGAGGCAGTACTGAAGGCTAGGGACCTAATCAATACAGACATTGGTAATATGTCAGATCTAGATTTCAAAACGACAATTCTCAAGGTTATAGCCGGGCTTGAAAAAGGCATGGAAGATATTAGAGAAACCCTCTCCAGAGATAGAAAAGCCCTTTCTGGAGAAATAAAAGAACTAAAATCTAACCAAGTTGAAATCAAAAAAGCTATTAATGAAGTTCAATCAAAAATAGAGGCTCTCACTGCTAGGATAAATGAGGCAGAAGAAAGAATTAGCGATATAGAAGACCAAATGACAGAGAATAAAGAAGCTGAGCAAAAGAGGGACAAACAGCTACTGGACCATGAGGGGAGAATTCGAGAGATAAGTGACACCATAAGACGAAACAACATTAGAATAATTGGGATTCCAGAAGAAGAAGAAAGAGAGAGGGGAGCAGAAGGTATACTGGAGAGAATTATTGGGGAGAATTTCCCCAATATGGCAAAGGGAACGAGTATCAAAATTCAGGAGGTTCAGAGAACACCCCTCAAAATCAATAAGAGTAGGCCCACACCCCGTCACCTAATAGTAAAATTTACAAGCCTTAGTGACAAAGAGAAAATCCTGAAAGCAGCCCGGGAAAAGAAGTCTGTAACATACAATGGTAAAAGTATTAGATTGGCAGCTGACTTATCCACAGAGACCTGGCAGGCCAGAAAGAGCTGGCATGACATTTTCAGAGCACTAAACGAGAAAAACATGCAGCCAAGAATACTATATCCAGCTAGGCTATCATTGAAAATAGAAGGAGAGATTAAAAGCTTCCAGGACAAACAAAAACTGAAAGAATTTGCAAACACCAAACCAGCGCTACAGGAAATACTGAAAGGGGTCCTCTAAGCAAAGAGAGAGCCTACAAGTGATAGATCAGAAAGGAACAGAGACAATATACAGTAACAGTCACCTTACAGGCAATACAATGGCACTAAAATCATATCTCTCAATAGTTACCCTGAATGTTAATGGGCTAAATGCCCCAATCAAAAGACACAGGGTATCAGAATGGATAAAAAAACAAAACCCATCTATATGTTGCCTCCAAGAAACTCATTTTAAACCCGAAGACACCTCCAGACTTAAAGTGAGGGGGTGGAAAAGAATTTACCATGCTAATGGACATCAGAAAAAAGCAGGAGTAGCAATCCTTATATCAGATCAATTAGATTTTAAGCCAAAGACTATAATAAGAGATGAGGAAGGACACTATATCATACTCAAAGGGTCTGTCCAACAAGAAGATCTAACAATTTTAAATATCTGTGCCCCCAACGTGGGCGCAGCCAACTATATAAACCAATTAATAACAAAATCAAAGAAACACATCAACAATAATACAATAATAGTAGGGGACTTTAACACTCCCCTCACTGAAATGGACAGATCATCCAAGCAAAAGATCAACAGGGAAATAAAGGCCTTAAATGATACACTGGATGAGATGGACATCACAGATATATTCAGAACATTTCATCCCAAAGCAACAGAATACACATTCTTCTCTAGTGCACATGGAACATTCTCCAGAATAGATCACATCCTCGGTCCTAAATCAGGACTCAACCGGTATCAAAAGATTGGGATCATTCCCTGCATATTTTCAGACCACAATGCTCTGAAGCTAGAACTCAACCACAAGAGGAAGTTTGGAAAGAACACAAATACATGGAGACTAAACAGCATCCTTCTAAAGAATGAATGGGTCAACCGGGAAATTAAAGAAGAATTGAAAAAAATCATGGAAACAAATGATAATGAAAATACAACGGTTCAAAATCTGTGGGACACAACAAAGGCAGTCCTGAGAGGAAAATATATAGCGGTACAAGCTTTTCTCAAGAAACAAGAAAGGTCTCAGGTACACAACCTAACCCTACACCTAAAGGAGCTGGAGAAAGAACAAGAAAGAAACCCTAAGCCCAGCAGGAGAAGAGAAATCATAAAGATCAGAGCAGAAATCAATGAAATAGAAACCAAAAAAAACAATAGAACAAATCAACCAAGCTAGGAGCTGGTTCTTTGAAAGAATTAATAAAATTGATAAACCCTTGGCCAGACTTATCAAAAAGAAAAGAGAAAGGACCCAAATAAATAAAATCATGAATGAAAGAGGAGAGATCACAACTAACACCAAAGAAATACAAACTATTATAAGAACATACTATGAGCAACTCTACGCCAACAAATTTGACAATCTGGAAGAAATGGATGCATTCCTAGAAACATATAAACTACCAAAATTGAACCAGGAAGAAATAGAAAGCCTGAACAGACCCATAACCAGTAAGGAGATTGAAACAGTCATTAAAAATCTCCAAACAAACAAAAGCCCAGGGCCAGATGGCTTCCTGGGGGAATTCTACCAAACATTTAAAGAGGAACTAATTCCTATTCTCCTGAAACTCTTCCAAAAAATAGAAATGGAAGGAAAACTCCCAAACTCATTTTATGAGGCCAGCATCACCTTGATCCCCAAACCAGACAAGGATCCCATCAAAAAAGAGAACTACAGACCAATATCCTTGATGAACACAGATGCAAAAATTCTCACCAAAATACTAGCCAATAGGATTCAACAGTACATTAAAAGGATTATTCACCACGACCAAGTGGGATTTATTCCAGGGCTGCAAGGTTGGTTCAACATCCGCAAATCAGTCAATGTGATACAACACATCAATAAAAGAAAGAACAAGAACCACATGATACTCTCAATAGATACTGAAAAAGCATTTGACAAAGTACAGCATCCCTTCCTGATCAAAACCCTTCAAAGCGTAGGGATAGAGGGCACATACCTCAATATCATCAAAGCCATCTATGAAAAATCCACTGCAAATATCATTCTCAATGGAGAAAAACTGAAAGCTTTTCCACTAAGGTCAGGAACACGGCAGGGATGTCCATTATCACCACTGCTATTCAACATAGTACTAGAAGTCCTAGCCTCAGCAATCAGACAACAAAAGGAAATTAAAGGCATCCAAATCGGCAAAGAAGAAGTCAAATTATCACTCTTCACAGATGATATGATACTCTATGTGGAAAACCCAAAAGACTCCACTCCAAAACTGCTAGAACTTATACAGGAATTCAGTAAAGTGTCAGGATATAAGATCAATGCACAGAAATCAGTTGCACTTCTCTACACCAACAACAAGACAGAAGAAAGAGAAATTAAGGAGTCAATCCCATTTACAATTGCACCCCAAACCATAAGATACCTAGGAATAAACCTAACCAAAGAGGCTAAGAATATATACTCAGAAAACTATAAAGTACTCATGAAAGAAATTGAGGAAGACACAAAGAAATGGAAAAATGTTCCATGCTCCTGGATTGGAAAAATAAATATTGTGAAAATGTCTATGCTACCTAAAGCAATCTACACATTTAATGCAATTCCTATCAAAGTACCATCCATCTTTTTCAAAGAAATGGAACAAATAATTTTAAAATTTATATGGAACCAGAAAAGACCTCGAATAGCCAAAGGGATATTGAAAAACAAAGCCAAAGTTGGTGGCATCACAATTCCGGACTTCAAGCTTTATTACAAAGCTGTCATCATCAAGACAGCATGGTACTGGCACAAAAACAGACACATAGACCAATGGAACAGAATAGAGAGCCCAGAAATAGACCCTCAACTCTATGGTCAACTAATCTTTGACAAAGCAGGAAAGAATGTCCAATGGAAAAAAGACAGCCTCTTCAATAAATGGTGTTGGGAAAATTGGACAGCCACGTGCAGAAAAATGAAATTGGACCATTTCCTTACACCACACACAAAAATAGATTCAAAATGGATTAAGGACCTCAATGTGAGAAAGGAATCCATCAAAATCCTTGAGGAGAACACAGGCAGCAACCTCTTCGACCTCAGCCGCAGCAACATCTTCCTAGGAACATCGCCAAAGGCAAGGGAAGCAAGGGCAAAAATGAACTTTTGGGATTTCATCAAAATCAAAAGCTTTTGCACAGCAAAGGAAACAGTTAACAAAACCAAAAGACAACTGACAGAATGGGAGAAGATATTTGCAAACGACATATCAGATAAAGGACTAGTGTCCAAAATCTATAAAGAACTTAACAAACTCAACACCCAAAGAACAAATAATCCAATCAAGAAATGGGCAGAGGACATGAACAGACGTTTCTGCAAAGAAGACATCCAGATGGCCAACAGACACATGAAAAAGTGCTCCATATCACTCGGCATCAGGGAAATACAAATCAAAACCACAATGAGATATCACCTCACACCAGTCAGAATGGCTAAAATCAACAAGTCAGGAAATGACAGATGCTGGCGAGGATGCGGAGAAAGGGGAACCCTCCTACACTGTTGGTGGGAATGCAAGCTGGTGCAACCACTCTGGAAAACAGCATGGAGGTTCCTCAAAATGTTGAAAATAGAACTGCCCTATGACCCAGCAATTGCACTACTGGGAATTTACCCTAAAGATACAAACGTAGTGATCCAAAGGGGCACGTGCACCCGAATGTTTATAGCAGCAATGTCCACAATAGCCAAACTATGGAAAGAACCTAGATGTCCATCAACAGATGAATGGATAAAGAAGATGTGGTATATATATACAATGGAATACTATGCAGCCATCAAAAGAAACGAAATCTTGCCATTTGCGACAACATGGATGGAACTAGAGTGTATCATGCTTAGCGAAATAAGTCAAGCGGAGAAAGACAACTATCATATGATCTCCCTGATATGAGGGAGTGGTGATGCAACAAGGGGGCTTAAGTGGGTAGGAGAAGAATCCATGAAACAAGATGGGATAGGGAGGGAGACAAACCATAAGTGACTCTTAATCTCACGAAACAAACTGTGGGTTGCTGGGGGGAGGGGGGTTGGGAGAAGGGGAGAAGGTTATGGACATTGGGGAGGGTATGTGCTTTTGGGTAAATTGGAAGGGGAGATGAACCATGAGAGACTATGGACTCTGAAAAACAGTCTGAGGGGTTTGAAGTGGCGGGGGGGTGGGAGGTTGGGGTACCAGGTGGTGGGTATTATAGAGGGCACAGCTTGCATGGAGCACTGGGTGTGGTGAAAAAATAATGAATACTGTTTTTCTGAAAATAAATAAATTGGAAAAAAAAATACAACCGCGCTGTGAGATAAATATTATCTCCAGTCTAGAGGTAAATAATCTGAAACCTGGAGTTTAAGTAAGGTGTCTAAGATCACGTGACTAGTAATGACCTCAGGGATTTTCAGTGTATGCCTCACTTTCTCATTGATAGGACAAATCACATGAAAATGTTTGTTTCTCAATAGAGATATCATGTGGCCCAGCATTAATTACCTTGAGTCAGTAGTCTATGAATCAAGTGCTCGCTTCTGATGACAGTTCCTTGCTACTATGGCAAATGATTTCAAATTTTTCTCTCTGTTTCTCCAGCTGTACATAGAGTGGGTATTATCCCATTCATAATATGTATCCAGCAAAAGAATGTTAATTTCCTTAACACAGAAACCCACTCACAATTCTAATGAAACAATAATTATGAAGTTTGGTTATGGGTATATCGGGATTTGTTCTACTATTCTGTCTACTTTGACATGCATTTGAAAATGTCTGTCATTTAATAAAACACAACCAAAAAGAAATATTGACACTGTCTTGTCAACCGATGTATAGTATGTAAAGATGTATTCTTTACACAGAAAGGGGATTCATGTGTTTGCCATATAAACATACTTCCCTTATGACTCCATCTTCATACAACCTAACATTTTAAAAATGCAATGAAAAAAATCCATATATCAGCAGAATGTGCATTTGGGTATGAGGTGAAGAAATCTTATTAGATTGACTTACAGGTTCAGGTTGATTTTTTCCTTGTCATAAGGAGTCTGGAGATGAACAGGCCGGGTTTATGGAGCAGACCAATGAAATCATCAATATCCCCGTTCCCTCCAACTTTCTTTTCACCATCCTTGCCATTGGCTTCCATCCTAATGCTCACACAATGGCTGATGCATCTCCAGGCCATAGAGTGTAGTCCAAACAGGAGGAAGCCGACAGAGCCATAGTTCCCCCAGTGTTGATTTATTAAGGAAGGCAAGTCCTCCACAGGGCTTCCTGTTTCTAACCCACAGCCCTCAGCTATGAAATCTGACTACTCTAGCTGCAAGAGAGGCTGGGAGCTTGAGCACCTCACTTTCCAGTTTTAAGCAGCATTTCTAATTAAATTGTGTATCAAATATTGGCATAAATCTTAGTTTGCCTGGGATAGTCCTGGTTTACACCAGTAGTACCAGCATAATCATTGATGGGGTCCCTCTTTAGCCTCAAATGTCCCTGTTGACTCCGTCATACCCCAGCAACCAAAATAATTGAAAATCAATGTAAATCTTAATTTACAGTCGTTTATGAAAACACCAAAGAAGTGTATATGCATAAACAAAGCTAAACTTCTTACTGATTTTCCTTCCTTTTTCTCCAGCTGTCAATATTTCACACATGCATGGCGGATGCCCTAAAGTGCCTTTCCTCTTCCATTCTAAGCCCAGAAAATTCTCTTTCTAACTCAGTCTATGCTCCTTCCCTCCTCTCCCCTCCCATTCCTCTCTGTGGCCCACGTCTTTATTGTGCCAGTCCTCTTTGCTTCCCCCCAACCTCTTTTATTTTTCTTCTTGCCTCACCACTGTGTTGAAGTAAGTAGGATCTCTTGCATCTCCCCTTCCTCCCCTAACCAAAGAAGCATTTGTCTCTGTTGCTGTTGATGACCACCCGATAACAGGATGAGAGTCTGAAACAGAACAGGAAAGAACCCAGATGGATGGTGCCAGAGCCCTGAGTGTCCCACCCTGGAGCCCAGCCTACCCAAGGAGCTCCAGAAATGGGAGGTAACAAATCTTGTTCAAGCCCATGTGAATCAGGTTTCTCCTACTCGTAGGTGGAGACACCCTAACAAGTACGCGAGATTCTGTACAACCGAGGAAGTCCCAACATTGACTCTTCTTTGGTGGTAGAAGAAGGAAGAAGCAGGATTCACAAATGTGTAAGCCAATATTTTGTATTCCCACTACATAGCTTAATATATTTTTCTTTTGTTCTTTGTAGAAGTGTGCCATAGGAAACCACAATTTATGGGGTTTTGTTCTGTATTAATGTTTGGGAGCAGCAGTGCCTCTTTAAGGAATTTGAGAAGGGCAGTAAATGCATCTGCTGTTCTTTAAAATGGATAAACACCAGCCATTCTGTACTAAGCCATTTTATAATCAAAGCCAGTGCCTCACTAAGTTGGTGCTGGTGTGGGAGAATAGTTTCCCTACTGGAAAAAAATACAAAGTTGTGATGTGCATGTTAAAAATATGCAGTGGGAAAAAAAAATATGCAGTGGGAATATACGTACGTTTGTCCACGTGGACCTGTGGGAAAGGGATAAGCAGAGCAGACTGGTGGACATATCAAGTTGGCCTCAGAAATGCAAAACTTTGGCCAGAGGTTTCTCTGAAGCCCAGGCACCTTTGTGAGCAGTCAATAGCAAGTACAGCTCACAGAGAGATTGAAGGTCATGCCTCTGATAAAGAGAAATAACGGAGGGAAGGGGATTTGGTGTCTGGAAGTCACTAGCAGACAGGTAGAAACACAGGAATAGAACCCAAATGACCACCCTCATGCCAAACAGGTCTTTCAAATGTGGACAATCCTTCAGATGCCACGATGGCACAGGGACATAGGGTCACTCTTGCAAAAAGCACTGGAGAAAGACTATTGCAAACTTAGAAAATACAATCAAAGACAGGTTGGGAAGGAATAAATCCCAGTGAGGTTTTGGAAGGACTATGTCAATATGTACCTGGGGCTGTGTTTCTTTAATCTTGTTCTCTATTGTCATGATCTCCTTTTGCTAAAAACATAGGCACTAACATATGTTTAGATTCTTAGATAAACCTTTTCTTTTTTGTAACAAGCAATACTGATGGAAACTTCTTTCTTTCTTACCTGACCTGAGTGTGATTTACACATTGCAATGGAGAATGTCATTGTGAAAGTTACACAACCCAGAAACTGGTGCCTAGTTCTGTGGTGGTCCTTGGCTGACGGGCTGGCATGTGACCTGCCCAGGAAATCAGACCTTCGGAAAGGAGCAGCTGTTCCAAAAAAAAAAAAAAAAAAAAAAAAAGGACAAAGGAAGGAAGGAGGAAAGGGCATAGAGGAAAAGTAGGAAAGTTTGTTGTAGGAAGCAGAGGCTGGAGGACAGTCAGGAATAAGGACAGAAGGTCAAAGGAAAAAACAGAGAGAACTACCCTAGCAAGGAGGAGCGTTTTGCATTAACCTGAGGATGCTGAGATTAATGAAATGCACAGAACTTGCTTTGAACTGACGGCTCAGGAAAACAGACACCGTATGAGCACAACATTCTATTTATTGTGTGTCTCACAGGGCATATGAAAAGGGTACTTAGTCATTTCATAGTTGAACAATGCTCTATTATTAAAATGAAGCCAGGTTTAAACTATTAAATAAATGCATTTACCAAAAGCATTTGTATATATGGCAAAGCTGTTTAGGCCAATGGATATAATTTTGAAAGGGATTATTACATTAATTATTTCGCTTTTGTTATGAATGGCAGTGGGATGGTGAATACAGCAAAGCCAGCAACTGCCTGAATGCTAGGGCACAGACCAATGCTCTAAAATGTAATATAATTTTTCATTCATTCAACACTAGGAATACTCAGCATTGAACACAAATTTAGATACCATTCATGACTAACTGCTTTGTGATTTAAATAGGCAGAAACAAGCTTTCCCAGGAGAGAAGTACAGGTGCCAACCAGCAACAGGCGAAAAGGTATTATTTTCTTCCTATGGTGTTATTTATACAAAGCCCACTTTGGTGTATGTCTGCTAAGAGGACTTGAGAGGTCAGTTGTCTTCAGGTAACCAGTCCTCACCTATCAGTCTGGATTACGCCTCCCAGCTATTCTGGAAAAGAATAAAGCTTTCTTAATACTTAGAGAGAACCCTTGGCAAATTTGTAGGAAATATTGACCCCATGATGCACAAGTGGTCCCCTGGAGATAATCAAGTCTCCTGCTCAATGTCAAGGGGATTCCTGTAATATCCGCTTCCTGTGTCATTTTCTCTGTCCTTCTAGCCTCAAGGAAGAGAGGAATCTAATGCAGAGAGGTATTCCAGGTGAGCTCAGAGTCACTTCTCATTGGGTAGTGTTTTCACATCTGTGTGTGACACGTGTTTAATATCAGTTGGTTTGTGTGTATTTTACCCATAGTCAATTCCCAATCTGGCAAGCTCAGGGTTCCTAAGCCAACCAGTGAGAGTCAAAAGACCAAGGAAGTACTGGAGATTTGGACTGAGAATTTTAATTGAATAACACTGAGTACCTATTATGTGCTATAATAGTGAAAGAATCAGATGAGGTTCCCACCCAGAAGAATCTCAGTCTTGAGGCCAACACATCAACCTATGTCATGGGTGAGAAAGAAAGGGTAATTAAGATATGGTGGATAATTGGGGCGCCTGGGTGGCTCAGTGGGTTAAAGCCTCTGCCTTCAGCTCCGGTCATGATCCCAGGGTCCTGGGATCGAGCCCCGCATCGAGCTCTCTGCTAAGCATGGAGCCTGTTTTCTCCTCTCTCTCTCTGCCTGCTGCTCTGCCTACTTGTGATCTCTGTCTGTCAAATAAATAAATAAAATCTTAAAAAAAAAAGATATGGTGGATAATTAAGATGTGTCAGACCTGGGGCACCTGGGTGGCTCAGTCAGTTAAGCATCTGATTCTTGGTTTTAGCTCAAGTCATGATCTCAGGGTCATGAGATCAAGCCCTCTGTTGGGCTCCATAGTAAATGCAGAATCTTCTTGAGATTCTGTCTCTCCCCTCCTTATGCCCCTCCCCTCTCTTGCATACTGTCTCTAAAATAAATAAACAAATCGTTATAAAAAAATAAGTGTGTCAGACCTTGTTCTCTTCAGTTCAGTTGTACCATAAAAGCATGAAGCACACCGTTGTTTCCTCATG
Organism: Neogale vison; assembly: GCF_020171115.1. NCBI lineage: Eukaryota > Metazoa > Chordata > Mammalia > Carnivora > Mustelidae > Neogale > Neogale vison. The sequence goes on from NC_058096.1 coordinate 153,787,180, forward strand.
ATACAGATGCTAAAACCTAAGGCTCAAGGGGAAAAGTGCTTTTTCCAAGTCTACCTTGCCAATAATTAATGGGAAACCAATCCTACTCTCTCCATTTGAAAAGATTCCTCAAGATTGTGAGGAATGAGGAGAGAGAGGGGTTGTGGGGTAGGTGATGTCAGAAGAAGGAACAAACCAGACAAGGAATCCTGTATCTTAATCCCTCTTTCACCCCCTGGATCCATTCTTTACCATTTCCCTGCTAGCTGAAATCTGGAAAGGGAGTGAGGGGATGGTTTAAAAAAAAGAAAAGAGGGAAAAAGAAACCAGGAGATGTTTGGAGTGCCAACAGCCCTGCGGACGGCCTCATGAGGTAAGATCCCAGCATGAAAAGAAGCAAAAGAAATATCTGAGATTATGTTGAGGTGAGATGGTATCTTCCAAACATTTTGGCTGGGATTCATAGTAAGAAATATTATGTAACAATTCAGTCCAGTGTGTGTGTATAAAATCTTCAGGGTCAGCCCGGAGAGTTGACATCACAGTTTGAATTCAAAAACTGTCTCCTGACAGAATTCCTTCTTCTTTACAGAGGTCAGTCTCTTTCTTAAGGTCTTCAACTGATTGGATAAGGCCAACCCACATTGGGGGGGGGTAATCTTCTTTTTTCAAAGCCTGTTGATTGGAGCCTGTTAAACCCATCTAAAAATACCTTCACTGCCACCTCCATTTTTGACCAGCTATCTGGACACTGTGATCTAGCCAAGTTGACCTATGAAATTAATCTCCACAGTTCCCTTAACTACCCTGATAGTTTCCTTTCAATTCTATTCTGCACTTTTAAAATTCTCTTTAATGCTGGTTGAAAACTACTGGATTGATTTAAGGACTCACTCATGGGGATGCAACCTGAAAATCTAGGAAATATGAGCTTGGGAGCCCATCTGGGAGAGCCTCACAGGCTTTCTTGTGCCATACTAGGGGGCAGGAGAAGCAAAAATGACCTTTTGCATTCAAGATGCACAGTGCTGTGGAGTTTCGAGAAGTCCCAAGTAGAGTGGTAGAATGAATGCGGCATGGATAGAGTTTCAAAATTTAATAGACTAGAGGGACACCCGGGTGACTCAGTGGGTTAAGAGTTGGCCTTCGACTCAGGTCATGATCCCGGGTCCTGAGATCAAATCCCTTCTCAGACTCCTTGTTCAGTGGGGAACCTTTTCTCCCTCTGCCTGCCACTCTCTCTCTCTCTGACAAATAAGTAAATAAAATACTTTTTTTTTTTAAGTTAATAGTCTAGAAAAGCTCCTAAATTTAGGAAGAAGGAAAGACCAAAGTGACCCTCTGGGGACTGATAGCTGCAGACTAGACAGGAACAAGGAACCCCAGTGGACTAGGCATAGGTAGAGGTTGACATCAAGGACAGCACGACCAGACATTCTCCCTGAAAGCACAACAATGTAATGCCTCCCAACTCAGACAATTCCACAGAAAGAAGAGCACAGCTGAGATGTCTAAGCCTTATTCTTCTCACCCAGCAGAATGAGAACTTGCCAGTTTCTCAGTCACGTATCTTGCATAAAAAGCCAGCCCAAACTAGTGGCTCAAAGCAACACCACCCATTGCACATGTACCCCACACCTCCCTGGGAGTCAGCTGGGCTTGGCGAGGTGGATTGCATTTGTGTCTGTCACGTACTTGCAGTTAGAGAGTGACTAGAGCTAGAGTTAGCAGAAGGCTGGCTCACTTGTGTGGCTGGTGTGCAGACAGGAGGACTCCAACAACTGGCTGCCAGAACAGCTGGGGCTCCTGTGGCTTCTCTATCTCCACATAGTCTCTGCAGCACAGAAGCTCCACAGAAGCTGGAGGGTGAGAGAGGCAGAGACTGCTCTGCTTTTAGGACTGGGCTCAAATGTCACACAGTATCTCTTCCACCATTCCCTCATGGTTAAGGAAGTCACAGAAGCTTGCCTAGGACCACAAGGAGGAGACAGAGACTCTATCTCTTGAATGAAGGAGGAGTAAGTTCTGATCCTGCTGATGGAACCAAACATTGTTGCAGTCATTTTTAGCAAATGCATTCTGTTCAAAAAAGTTCACTTGGTGGAAAAAGAAATGTCTTGCAAATCCAAGTTGACGTTCTGAAATGTGTATCTATCACACTAGTAACCGTATGAGTCTTATTCTCCATACAAAGGCTGAGGTCCACTGGTGTAGCACAACGTCCTGATTTCCAGCTGAGGACACCTTGATATCACTGGGGTCAGTGACTTGCACAGGATCCACCAGCCAGATAATGTCAGGGCAAGCCCAGATCCCAGATCTCTGAGCCCCAGCTTAGTTCTCTTCCTAGACTCTTCCCCATCAGGTTTCCCAGTGACCTTCACAAGTTCAATTCCCCGAGCAGAGCTGCGTGGACAAGGACACATGGAGTTCTTGCTCTTACTTATTTAGTAGGAGGGGTAGGGGAGGTCTCCACCAAGGCCCACCCTGTGTCCCAACGTGGAAGACAAGGGAACACCACAAGGCTCTTCAAATGTGAAGAGGGCAGAGTTCCCTAGCAATGGTGTCCTAAACATGGTGAGGGAACCCACTGATCAGAACAGATACCATGTAAACAACTCTTAACAACAGCATCAGAGTGTTCCAAGTGGAAATTACCTTTGTCTCCTTTCTGAGCCAAGATAAGAAGACATTTTGCTCTGTTGAAACCCAAGACCACAGCCCAAGCATTCATAGCTCTGGGATAGAAAATTAAGTTTAAAATCCATTTATTCTAGGGTTAAAAAAAAAGAAAGTGATTTTCTATTTGCTGGTGAAAAAGATGGTCAAAGTTACTTCTTAAATACTTTTTGGAAGTTAAATCACTTCTGCTGAGGAAAAAATGATGAGTCAATAGAAACTAAATCATGATCAGATGGATTAAATTGTTCTCAATAAAACAATTTTTTAAAGGAAAAGCAAAGTGCTAAGAAGAATGGGTTTCCAGTAGATTTTATTTTAACAATAATCACTTTTCTGTAGTTAAGGCTTATCTAGCCTGTTGTTAGGGAAATACTGGATGTGGTCCCAAATGCAACAGCACAATTTCACTGCAAGATTAACCAACAGGCCAGTGAAGACCCTAGTTAAGCACAGCACTTTGGTATTCTGTTAAATACCAGAAAGAATATAGTAGACAGGAAGGAATTTACATTAACATCGTACATTTCTAAAGCTTTGGTTCCAGTGGGGGAAATTCTGTTTGATTGCCTCTCCCTTCTAGATGGGCATTTGATTGAACAATCAGGACCTCAGAGAATCCCAACATACTTGAACTGGGAAAGGGTCTTAGAAAAAATTGTATCCAAATGCCTCAGTTTACAGATGGTGTCTCTATGGCTCTGAGAAGAGGTGGAAGTCATTCAGTTACAACTGGTGAAGGAAGGCTAGGGCCCAGGACTCCTGATTCCAAAGCCAACGCCATCACTACATTACCCCCAGTTTAAGCCTCTTCGCAACATTTTTGCAAAAGCACAGACCATAGTTAGAAACCAGAGACTGTGAGAGGAAAAAGAGATTTTCAGAGATATCAGCTCCCTGCTTCTAGGGCATCTATCCTGCCTGCCCGCAAGAGCCTACTTTTGTTGGAAGGCACCTGACACCCCCATTTTAGGCCACAAGATTAGATGGGGAGGGGTTGCTACTAACTAGCCCAAAGAGTCTAGTACATGACCAGGTTCAGCCAATCACACATTGCAATCACTTCCACTGTGACTGGTTCGTGGATGGACACATCACACACGCATTCGGAACCAACGCAAAAGACTTGGGTTTTTGTTGTTGTTGTTGTTGTTGTTTGTTTTTAACTCAAGGAAATGTTTTATTCTATTTCCCTTTCAACCTGGAAGGGAGAAAATATTAAGCTTGAAGCCGCTCACCCATCTTCCTACAACTTGGATATTGAGAATAAAGCCCATATATCAGAAGGCAGAGAGAGAAGATGAGAGAAACCACATACAATAGACATTGTTTGAAGCCTGGATCCAGTCATGTCTGAAACCACTTCTAACCGTGTGCCTTTTAGTTACATGAGTCAATAGAGTTCACTTAATCACTCAAGAATGTAGTTAATTTAGGAAGCAATCTCAGGAAACATCAGGAGAGGATTGGAGAGAGGAAGCAGGGAAGGAAGAAAGCTAGTAGAAAGTAAGCAATCGCGTAAGTCACCAGTGTGGACAAGGCAGCTGGCCTTTTTCCAGCTTTCCTGAGAGTTACCTCTCCTAAGGATTAAGGGAGTGGGGTTTTGTTTATATTAATCCTCACAAGTCATTGTTTGAGGATTATGAATTAATTTGGGAGACACTTCTACACATGTGGGCAGAGTAGGCTCAGGGGGCCAGAGAAACCCTCTGGACAGAGATCCGGGATGATTATGGCAACTGGAAGTTAGACTGGTATACAAGGAAATGTGGGAGGTGGGGGTACTCAGGATGCCAGCCATACTCAGTACAGGCAAAACCACCGGACTAGATCTTGATAAGACCACTTGGAAGGCTGCTTACTGGCCGGGAACACACAATTGGACTCTTCATTAGTTAGAAAGAAACAGTTATGCCAAGTCACTGGGATTTGGGGATTGTGTGCCAAAGCAGTTAGCCTACCCTGACTAATACAGGAGGAAACATAGATGTTTGTACGACCAGCCATATTCATGGCTTAAATCCTGGGATCCCTGGGTGACCGATGATGCAGCTAGATCACTACCGTATTAGTAAAAATCAGTGAGATGCCAGGTGAAGAGCTCTTGAGGTAACAAAGCCATGACAGACAGAACAAAGAGCTTCTGGTTTATATGCAAGAGAAGCCCTGGCTCAGAAATACAGAGGCTTCCTGAGCTTTGGCCTCTGGCTGCAGAGGAAGCTTTCTCTCCGAGAGAAGAACAGATCTGATTAAATTTTGCAGGCGCACAGATCCATCTATGATTGCAGAATGAAACTCTCCCAAGGGCAGAACCAGCACTGAATTTGTACCTAAGTTCTAAGCACAGTGACAAGGGAAGGGGCATACTGTCATCTACCATTCCTGCTCAAAAGGGAAGTCAGCCTCATGGTTATACCCCAGCGGGGCCAGTGATGACAAGGGTACCGGGAAGTCCAACAAGAGAAGAATCAGGTGGAGCTGACTGGTTAAGGTTACCTAATACCATGACCAGCCCTCTACCTTCACAATAAAGGTCTTTAGCATCTGTTGACCGCCCACCACTTACCAAACATGGTACTGTAATACCATATGGTCTCTGAACAGCCAAAAAGTATTACTGTCCATATTTTTCAGATGAGAAAATTGAAATTTAAGGAGGAGAAGTCCCCAGTGCAAGGTCAAGAGCCAGGTAGTGACCAAGCTACTAGACACCACAAAATACATGTATCCCACCACATCACGCTTCCTCCTCTGAGCTCTCTTCTGCATGGCGCACAAATGTGAGAAACAGAATGTAGTGGGAAATTGTGAGGTTGGCAAACTTAAAATAAAATCACATATTTATCTTAATTTTCTTAATATTCATCGAAACATTAATTTTATGTAAAAAGTCATCTAAACTTCCCCTTCTACAGAGTCTGCGTGGCTCAAAGCATCTGCCTTTGGCTCAGGTCATGGTCTGAGTGTTCTGGGATCAAGTCCTGCATTGGGCTCCCTGTTCAGCAGGGAGTGTGCTTTTCCCTCTCCCTCTGCCCCTCTGCCTCTCTGCCCACTTCCCCCCATCTCGAGCTTTCTCTTGTTCCCTCTCTCTCAAATAAAATCTTAAAAATAATAATAGTAATAAAAAGCCCCTTCCAGTAACATGTGTCTAATGCATGGAGTAGGTATCTAAAAATATTTTGTTGAAGGAATAAATGAATATACTACTTGGACTTTGACAAAGATTTTTTTTTTCCATTCTCCTATACACTTGGTGAGATTTTACCATCTTAATATCTTTGCTTTTATATCCCTGGTGTATCAGTCTTCCCCACTCCATCCCCCTTGCCCAGCAGCAATGCCCACAATAAGCAACACATCTCAACAATCTTTCCCAGAAGTCAGAATGTTCAGGAACCTATCTCCCCCCTCCTCCATCCTGCAGTCCCCTTCCTGAACAGCAGCTTTCTCCCTGTGGGACCCCACCCTGCCAATCCTCCCTGATAAAAATGACCAACACTCTGTCAAATTTTACAATTCACAGAGCAATCACCTCATGGTCAAGTCATCTGATTTCCACAATAACCAGAGAGGAAGGAAAGACAGGTATCACGAACTCCTGTTTCAAATGAGAAGACTGAGGCTCACATTTGCTCAGGATCATGCAACTAGCAGATGGATGAATAAATGAAGACTCACACCATGGTTTTCTCTCTCAAAACCTCCCATTCCTCACAGCAGATGCTGCTGCTTCTTCCCTCTTCCGGACTTCTGAGGCAATTTGCCAAGTGACCACACATCATCTCTGTCACCTTCAGCTATCAACATCTACAGCAGTAGCTGGGCTCACAATAGGAAACCACCTTAACACCCCTCTTCTAGGCAATAAGACTATTCTAGAGACAGAAAAGCAAGGAAAGGGAGCTGGTGGCCAGGGTAGAGACTGTGGGGATAGGGGCTGCACATACAAGTACTGTTGGACCTTCCTCAGCGGCTCACAATTACCTTCAGAGTCAGAGATAAGCTCCAGGCCCTTAAACATATTGAAGTCAAGTAAGAGTGTTTGAACTCAGCTCTGCTCTTTCTGTTCCCTTGGGTAAAATATAACCTCTCTGAACTCCCAAAGTGGGGAAGAGAGTATTAACAGAGCATCTTTCAGCATCAGCTGAGGTGGGTAAAGTGTTTAGGATAAGATCTTAATAATAGAAGTTATCATCGACATTTATACTGATTTAATTCTATATGGTTATAATAGTGTACATAAAATATATGATAATAAATATAAGTCAACTGAGTACTATAAATATACATGAATGGGACAAGGAAACAAGAGCTACTTAAGGAAGCTTTGCAAATGTTTCCTATTTTCTGTATCACCCCACAAGCATCGAGTTTTGGTCCAGCTTCATCCTGCCTGGAATTTTCTAGTAAATAATGAGATGGGAGGAGCCTTCACTCAGCATCATTCTTGTGTGTGGAAAGAGCTGAGTAGAATAGGCATGTGCTTAATGCACTGCCTGGTGCCCTTCAGTCTAACTGTGACTCCAAAATGGTGTTTAGGGACATCTGGGATTTGTTCTCTAAGGAAGCAAATCTGTCTCCAGCAAACCTACAGGGTGTGGTGGTTGCTTGGGCACCGTTCAGAGAGAAAGAGACTCTCACTAGTGGGGCTCCCAACGTAGGGAGCTGTGTGATCCTGGGGAAAGACCAGTCTGCGGCTTCAAAGTAGCAGAGCATGGAGCCCTGAATCATTCTGGGGAAGCCTAGATTCTATAAAAATGTTAACCCTTCAAAGGACACTGACAGTTTTCATCTGGAACCAGAGTTATCGAGGTGGAGATGTTTCAGCATGAAGAACCAAAGGACTTAGAAGGACTAGGTGAAAAAAATAAATTTTGTGTCCATGTCAAGTTCGCTAAGCAAATTTTAGAAATTTGACTTCAGTAGCTAAGGGAAAAAAAAAAAAAGTAAACCCTACTGGAAAATTAGAATTTGTTATATCCAGGAATGAAATTACCCTTGCACAAGTGTTCATTATCTTAATTAAAATAATAGATATACTTTCTGCTCATAGAAATAAGGATTCTCTGAAATTGGAGGAGAAAAAAATGGAGAATTTATTGGTTAATTCCACATTTACTGAGTGACCTCTCTTCCAGATGCTGTGCTAAGTTTGAAGAATAGATAAAGAATAAGATCTCATTCATACTGTCAACAAGCTTATGGTCTAGTGAGGGAGCTAAGCATGCCTTAAAGTTTGGCAAGTGCTAGGTGAAACCGTGGCAGATTTTATGTTCCAAAAATGGTTGTGACAACATCTCCCATGTCATATGGTCTTCTAGGTTGTTTTATTCCCCATCAAAAGGTATAGCCTAATTCCCCTGTCCTTAACTCAGAGCAGGCTTGTGACTCTCCTCTAGCTAAAAGAATGCAGAGAAAGTGACAGCATGACTTCTAAAGCTAAGTCCCAAATGACAATGTCACCTCTGCCTTGCCTTCTGGAACACTCACTCTTGAGGCCTTCAGTTGCCACATAAGCAGTCTGACCACCCTGAGGATGTCCTGTTGCAAGGAAATCCAAACTAGCCCATGCAGAGAGACCAGATGGGAAGGCTCTGAGACCACTTGAAAGGAAGGAGATACTAGGCAAGCTGACATGGTCTGACACTCTGCCCCACTCTGTTGTCCCAACTGTATCCACCATTTCACTGCAACTTCATGAGGACCCAAAGCCAGAAGTACCCAGTTGGAGTCTTCCTGAATTCCTGACCCACGGAAGCCACATGAGCTAAGATTGTTGCTCTCACTCTACGCATTGAGTTTTGTGGCGATTTGTTATGCAGAACTAGTACATGGAATGGGGACCCTTGAGGCAGAACAGAACTGCTCTGTTCACCAGTGTTTACTCTGCGGATCACAACACCTGGCACACAGTATTTTAAAAATATTTGTTGAATTTAGTTAAGGAGCAGCAAGGGTTAGTTATATCAGTAGCATGAAGGGAAAATGAGTAATGGCACTGATGAAGTAAGACATGTTTCCTAGAGGAGGTGACAAGTCTAGTGAATCTCAAGGGATGAATCAATATCGTTCAATCAAGCAAGGGATGAGAAGAGAATGCCAGGTAGAAGAGAGAGGAAATGCTAAGGCACAAGGGCATAGAATGGCTAGGTAGATTTAAGGAAGCATAAGTACCTAATAGGGCTGAAGTGGGGCTGAAATGAAGGTAAATGGTGGGGAATATGGCAGGGGAGGGAGGCAGGAACCCATCAGGAGAAGCCTTACATATTCAACGGGTCTCAGAGCCACAAGCAAGCCACGCCACACCATCCCCCCATTCCCAAACAGAAGCCCTTCTCAGGTCAGTGAGGCCTCTCCTCCAAGTCTTCCACTGTGTCCATTCCTGGTTTGGGCATGTGGGTCTCTTCTCTTGACCTTGTGTCACTGCATGGGTGAGAACTCTGTGAAGTGACCCAGCTGTAGACACATTTTGAAGACCTTATCTTCTCCTCATCAGGCTACATGCGGTTTTTCTAGAGGGGGACACAAATCCCTTCAGCTCTTGTATGTTGAAGCCTCTATGGGTTTTCTAGAGAAACTGCCCACCTTGCAGAGACACAGGCAGAGAAAGAGGACTCAGGGATGCACTGGTGTCTAAAATTTGCCTTCCCCACAGTTGTCCTTATTTTTTTTCCCTCAAAGTCCTCAACATTCTTATTTGGTCTGACAGAGCATAGCTTGCACCTCCAGGTGACCTTTCAAATGCACTGTTTGCATTCCTGGGCTTTAGGTTTTAGAATCAAAAGATATAAATAACTCCTTTGTTATTTGTGCTCTGCAGGAACATCCTTGAGACAGTGTATCAGTCAGAACAGGCTATGTAGTTCTGTAGGAACAAGCATCCCGACATTCAGCGTCATGACACAGCCAACACCTCTCTGTCTCACGGTATACACCTGACCCGGAGGGCACCCTGCTCATCTGGGTACTCAGGACTTGAGGCAGACACAAGCTCTCTCTCAACATGTGTTTCTGCCATTACCCTGTCAGGGGAAGGAGACAGTGTGGGACTGATTGCTCACTAGCTTTGAAAGCTTCTGCTCAAAAAAAAAAAAAAAAAAAAAAAAAGCAAGTCACAGCTGGGGCTGAAGAGCAAAGCTGCTAGAGAGGCTACAGGACAAGATCAAGGGAAAAGAGCTTAGCTATTGCCTTTGTCTGCTTAGGCCACCATAACAGAATACCACCTGGCTTAAACAACAGGATTTAATTTTCTTGCCATTCTGGAGGCTAGAAATCCAAGATCAAGGTGCCAGCATGGTTGGCTTCTGCTGAGGGCTCTCTTCCTGGCTTGTAGGCAGCCAGCTTCTCACTGTTCCTTACATGAGCTCTTCTTTGTGCAGGTAAGGGGGTGTGGGAGAGGACGTCCAACCTTTGAGGTTATATATTTTTCTGTCTCAAGTGTCTCAGTTTGAGCCTAGGGTACACGACAGATGGCATTCAGCAATGGCAATGTTTGGACATTTTTGCAAATAAGTAGTTCTACTTCTGGAGAAGCCAGCCCAAGTGAAATGATTCACATTGAAGCTTTGATCTCATCTGAAAGGAGCAGCAGCAGGTTTGGTCCTGAAGCAACTGGGTACAGAGATAGGGAGGCAGAGAGCGATTCTTGCCCACCTGGCCTCAGGGACCATGGGTTCATGGGGAAAAATATTTTCTTCCTCTCCCTGAATTTCTAGGGACCCATAATACAAGATCTTCTCCTCTCCCAGAGGAGAGTGTTTGTTTCTCTCTTGGCTCCTCCCTATAAGAGGAGAGGTAATGTATCTCGTTAGTGAAACAAGGAAAGTGTGATTGGAGCTGCATGAGCTTTTCTGCGTCTCCTCACCTGCCCTGTAGGGAGGACCCACTCCTGCCAGGGAAGGTCTGAAGAAGCTCAGGGGTTCTGCCTCTGACTGGATGTTCAACCCAGAAGAGAAAGCGCAAGGAACCCATTTTGTTCTTTGTCCGTATCTTACACTCTGAAATCTATCCCTACAACAATAATTCTGATACTCTAGCCTTTCGTGTAAAAATATCAATAGGCAAGCCTTATATAATGCCCACAACCTTCCAGACTCTGTTCCAAATAGTTTCCATACACTAATTCATTTAATAATCATGAAAGCCTGTGAGGTACATGGGAGGTCTCACAAAGATGTCCACACCCTGATCCCCAAACCAGTGACTATGGTTATGGTTATACAAAAAAGGAAAATTAAGGAATTAAGGTTATGAATCAGCTGACCTTTAACAAGATCATCTCAGATTACCCAGTGTTCTCATAAGGGTCCTTAAAAGAGGCAGAGGGGAGGCAGAAAGGTTAGTCACAGAATGAAGGCACATGAGAAAGGCTTGCTGGCTTTGAAAATGGAGGAAGGGGCCAGGAGCCAAGGAGCACTAGTGATCTCCAGAAGCTGGAAAAGGCAACAAAGCAGATTCTCCCTCAGGGCCTCCAGAAAGGAACATAGACTCACCAACACCTTGATTTTAGCTCAGCAAGGCCCATTTCAGACCTCTGACTTCCGGAAATTTAGGATAATCAATGTATGTTGTTTTTAACCACCAAGGTGTGGTGATTTATTACAGAAGCAAAAGAAAACTAACACAGGTGGGTTCTGTTATTATCCCCACTCAGCCCCTGATGAAACTGAGACAGGGAAAGGTTAGGTGACCTGTCCAAGGTCATACCCACACCACCTGCTCCGAGAGTCTGCCTTCTTGATCACTGTGCTAGCTGCCTCTCCAGAGCTTTCCTCAGTTGCATTAGAAATGGATGGGAAGAGGGATGCAATCAATTAGCAACTTGACAAATCTCCATGGGGAGAGAGGACAATAACAGATATTCTATAAGTGTTCACAACCCGGGGCATTTTGTAAGCATCGTCTCATCTGATCCTGACAAACACCATGTAACAGACACCATCATTATTCCCATTTAGCAGATGAGAAAACTGAGTTCTGCAGAGAAGAAGCAACTTGCCCAACATCAGGAGGTAAGTGATGGTAGGAGCTTCATGCTGCTGGTTCAAAGATGAGCCATAGCTGTACTGGAAACTTGAAGAATCAACCTTTACCAGGCTTGTGAGACACAGACACACGAGGTCCTGCCTCAGGACCCTGCTGATCATGGGTTCAGGGAAGGGGACATTTTCAGCTCTTCTGGACATTGCTCCATCCCAAGGTTGCCTGCTGGTGTCACCATGCCCACTCCTGTCACCAGCACCTGGAAGACATAAGAGTGTGGCTGCTCTGACCTGCTTTGTGATTACACATGAGTCATCCCCAGAGGTGTTCAGAAATATCTAGGGCAGAGCGCTGAGCTTTGGGGGGGAAAGTGGGTGTAAGAATCAACAAAACTGAGACAGCATCTGTCCTGTGACTCTGTCTGGATCCACAGTTGGTGATGTCAGGAAAAAGCAAACACACTTTAATCAGTGAGCTGTTGCTGTGCTACTCATAAAAAGCCCTGACTTCTCACTCACATGCCCCAAGTCGGGCTGCTCCAGGCTGGGCCAAGCTGGGCCTCGCCTTTGGCCATGGGTCATGCCCGACTCTGCACCACATATCACTCATTATTCTGGGACCAGCGGGCCACCCATGACCTGTCTTTTTCATGATAATAATAGAATTTAAAGACAAGGGGACCATGGGGTGCCTCTGAGGGAGGAGGCTTGGAAGCTGTGTGTTGTCCCAACCACCCTCTTTGGCCATAGATAAGTCATGTATGTGGCCAAGCCCAATGCCCCTGGGACAGGGAAGTATATTCTTCCCACGAAAGTAGCAGGGGAGGTAGAGAATGTTGGTTGACCAATAATCGAATCTGCCACCATTGTTGGAAATCAAAGACAAAGAAGAGAATCAGATACCTTTAAAATAAAGTCTGCAAACATCATTGCATTTCAAACAATGAGATCTTATTTGTGTTCCATACAAACTGGAGATCTATGCAATCAGTGAAATGCAATATGGCACTCCATGCCTCAGCTTCCAGTCTGTACGGGTGTCTGCTGAGCCTCCTGTCCATCTGTACCCCAGTGACATAACATCTCTAAATGGGATCTAAGCTCCCTGCTGGCGTGGAGTCCACTCACAGGGTAGGAAACTCTCATGTGGTGATGGTGTTCCTCTAACACATTTATAAGCTTGTCCTGTGGAGCATTCTCAGCTAGCCTGGCTGTCATGTGCAGCCCATTTGGGAGTGCTGCTATGTGCGTAATGGTGGGCTCACTGCAAACTTATGACCTTCGAAAAGACTTGTGAGGTGTGCTGCACTCAGAAAGAAGGGTATTTGTTTTCAATTATTCTCTCTCTCAACCTAAGACTAAATAAGACAGCAGAGAAACGCTGTAGCTGTGAGTTGTCTAGTTCTCATAAGTTAAAAATGTGACTTATAAAAATTTACAAAGGTAGGAAACCTCATCTTTTCTTTGAGAGGCAAAAAAAAAAAAGCAAATGATAGTTTTGGAAAGCTTGAACATATTAATTGTCTATGGTTAGAAAATGTGTTATCATGGGGAGGGTATGTGCTTTGGTGAGTGCTGTGAAGTGTGTAAACCTGACGATTCACAGACCTGTACCCCTGGGGATAAAAATATATTATATGTTTATAAAAAAGAAAAAAAAGAAAGAAAATGTGTTATCAGACATAAAATGTTGAATTTTCCAGTTCATGGTAAGATACTAAAGGCTTCACGTTCCTGACTCCCAGGGAATTTCTTAAGCAAGTGAAAAACACGGCTTTTGCAGTTCATATTGTTCTCATTTTTTCTCTTCATGTGATTTCTTTGCCTTCATAATTAAAAACAAGGAACAGTAACTGTAGGGTTTGCCCTGGGATTTTGTTAGAATGAAAAAGAATGGCTCTAATTCTCTACTAATTAGTTCTACTAGTGACTGTGCCCATTGAATTTCTGCTCAGGAAGGTACAATAGAAGAGAAAGCAACACTTTGGTATCAGACAAACCCTCAGCCTCAGTTTCCTTTTCTGTAAAATTGAGATGTTTCTGCCTCGTTCCTTTCAAGAAGTGATTTTTAATATTAACAGATAAATTCCAAAAAAGAATGATCACATTGGGAAAATTTTTTTCTTGAGTTATCATGAAATTGTGTTCTCTTTCTTAGGACTATTTGGCTGGGCGAACCCCAAGTTAGAGAGCACATACTTCACCTATTTCCTCCTTGTGTCTAATGACAGGATTATGGCTAATCTGTAAATCCTTTGTGTTACAATCCCAAACCAGTCCCCAGGCAGCCATCCTCCTTGTGGAGACTCAACAATGCCCTCTGCAGTCACAGACAAAGGAGAGGAGAGATGCGGGTGGTAGGGAACCCTGCACTGGCTTGCTGTAGAAGTGACATGAATTTCTCGTACTCATAGCCCATTGGTCAAAGCTAGTCACGTGACCCAGACTCCAAAGGAAGTGGGGAATGCGAAGGAGCCCGTGCCTATTAACTTACCAGTAGATATCTCTGCCACACGAGGTTTCAAGAGAAGTAAATCCAAGTCTTATCTCCTCCTGACCATGTGTGACTCTGGGTAAGCTGAGCAGACAGACACACAGCCTCATGCCGTCCTATCTGTCCAGTGTGGTCGTCATTTTATGAGCTCAACAATGAAACTGATACTAGAGTTCAGGGGAAATTTTTGATTATTAAGAATATGCACCAAAGATAAAGTATCATGCAATGGGCTGAGATTAAGGGAGGAACTCAAATCTGGCACCTGGAAATCAAGTCAATGGCATGCCCAAAAGGAAAGCAATATTGAGTAATATGGAAGCTTTAAGAAAAATCTAAAGCACAGCTATAAACTGGTAGCTTCCAGGACACAGCGTTTCCACAGATGTGTTTCGTATCACTTACACGAGGTCTAAAAGATGTCCTTAATTAACTGCCAACATTTAAAAATGGAAAGTTGTATATAAAAATCTAGATTTCCTGTTTCTATTAAAAATTTGGAAGATTGAGTAACACTGAGTCAACAACAGTTTTTCCGCAACGCCTGGCAATAATTAGCTGGAGGTGAGGGACAGCTGCTCTCTGTAGATGCTCTACCATTCACCAACCACCACTGAACCTTCTTCATTCATTCACAGGACGTGATAACCCAAGAGGGTTTTGGATTTGCAGCTTCTGGTCTGGGTGAGCTAATGCAAGTTCTTCCCAGCTCTGTGAGCAAGCTCACTATGTAAATTACATAGAAATATACAGAACTCTTTTCAAACAAGAACCTCAAGCAGGTATCTCTAGGCACCATAACAGGCTGGCACGACTCTTCTGGAAAGCAATTCTACAAGGTATCAACGACTTTCCAGACGTTTGCACACCTTCATCCTGTCATTTCACCCTGGAGACCCTTTCCCTACAGTGTTTTATGTAACAGTTCATCATGACTTTAATTATAATGGAAAACCATTGGAAGCCACTGGAAAGTTTATGTTGAAATCTTTAGGCAAACTATACTGTGTTCACCTAGTGGGCTCTTGTCAATAAAGGCAAGTACCAGCTGAGGGTCATGCTATTAACCACAAGCCTGTACTCTGCAAAATATTAAGGCATACAAACCAAAAGTCAACTGAGGAGCTACTGCAGGTCATTGAGAAGACATGACCACCAGTTGACCTGTGAGCTGGACCCAGGCATTCAGAGCTCCTCACCTCCTCCCCTGTCCTTGGAACGTGGGTGCCATCTGCCTTTCCTTCTCCTTGACATGGTGATGTGGTATTGAGAACACCTACAGTGTACATAACTGAACCCAGTTAAGGCTTCTTTATGAAATTCTAAGATTTGGCAGGTGGGTGTGGGGATCCACTGTCCTTCAGCTGCCCAAGGCAAGCCATGGATATAAGTTCCTTTGTTTGTCAAATTTGCTCTCCCCACCCCCACCCAGTGGCCTGTATCCCCTTTCTTCTTCTCCCTGCCCTCTGAGGACAGACAGGTTTCAGATTATACCCAGGATGCCCCTGAGGGTGCAAACCAACAGGAGCCCTTTAAGATTAAAGGACACTCAAGAGCCATGTCTGCTAAATGTAATGCATTATCTGTGATAGAATCTTGTTTGGAAAAATATTGCTAGATAAGACATCATTTGAAGCAATTGGCTAAATTTGAATAAGATCTTTTATTAAACAAATCTATTGTACCACTATTAGTAAACCCTAAATTTGATCATTTTGTTGTGATTTCATAACAGTGTCCTTGTTCTTAGGAGATACTCCTGAAATACTGAGGAATAAAGGATCATAAAGTTTTTCACTTAATCGCCAGTGATTCAGGAAAAATAGTATTATTAATATGACATATGTAATAGAGAGATAATATAAATGTGGCAAAATACTAACAGTTGGTAAGTCTGAGTGAAGGATGAATTGGTGTTCATTATTCTATTTCTTAAATTTCAAATTTCTTGAAAATTTTCTGTGGTTTAAAGATTTTTCAATTAAAAATTAAAAAAAAGTTTGGTCATCTGGAAAATACTATGGCATCATGTTAAATAAAAAATTCAAGCTAGATAATCATATATCCAGTGTCATTTTAATTAATTTAGAAAACTCCCTCCATTTAGAAGACACGACTGGAAGGAAAATATTGAAATATGAAATTTTGAAATATGAAAATATGAAATATTAAAATATGAAATATTGAAATTTGGTGTGGTGAACTGGACTGGGAATGCTTTTATGAGTCCATTTTTTCTATATTTTCTTCACATTTTTAATAACTATCTATCACTTTTATAATGAAAAAAAAACAAACAAAAAAAACAACTACCAAGGATCATGGGGGAAAAAAGTCATTTTTTTCTACCTCCTCAACTTTGAGCCGGAAGCCAAGCTCCAGAGCAATGACAGAGGAAATGGGTTCAAGCGCTCAGCTATTATGGTGTGAAAGACAGTGTTTCAGAGGTTGCCAAGTGACCTTTAATGAACACCTGTCTGAGACAGAAAATCATAGCATTCCAGGCTTAAGACTCAATGTATAATTTAGCTTTAGTATCACAGTGGGACTGCTGGGTATATCCCCAGATTTAAGATTTGTGGCCAAGCTGAGGAGTATTTTTTAATTTGGCTGATTCTCCATGGACTTGGGCTTCAGATTCACGTGCTGCAAAGTAGTTAAACTTGACTTCAGATCAGAAGGCTTTTTTTTTTTCCCCCTTTTAAGACAGAGTCCTTATTTTATAATTTTATAAAGCAGATTTACATTAAGCACAAATCAAGTGGGTCAGGCTGAACTGATTCATTAGCCCACAAGCCCCTTTCATTGCAGGCAAGGTCAGCATCCTCTTATCTCCCTGGAGGTGGAGGTTGGAGATCCTGGCCTAAGACATCCCAGTCCACTCTTCCCCACCTCCTTCCAGCTACTTCCTTTTACCTGAGCTTCTGTTCTGTGTCTGCTTCCTGGCTCCTGTTCTCAAACCCCTACTTCTTCCCCCAGACCTCTCCTAGAAGAGGAGGCTGTCTCACGCTTGTCTAGATGAAATATCTCCACATCCTTAACAGCCCTCTTCTTTCCTCTGGCGTTATAAGTATGCCACACAAGTCTCCCCTCCCTCCACTCCAAGAATTTTCTCCAGGTTCCATCCACCCCTGCCTCTCCCCACATCTGTCACTCTGTCTTGTTGGAACCACATCTATCTTTGGAATCACAGCCAGCAACTTGCACCCACATAGACTGACATTTCTTACAGTCCTCTTAATTGTGCCTTCACTGGCTGGGATGGCAGTTTCCATTCCAGCCCTAAGGCCTTGCCTTGGCAGAGCCTCGGTTGGCACTTGCCTAGAACAGAGAAGCCAGCTACCAACATCACCAGGTCCCCTCCGGGACACCGGAGTTCTTCTCGTGTCCCCCGGTGGTTGTGGTGATTTTTAGCATTCCTCTGGTAGAACTGACCATCCTTACACTGCCTCTAAGCCCTCACCCTGCTGAGCTGAAAGAAATATCAACCTCAGCCAAGCTACAATCTCCCAACTCCCCAGGGAGACCTTATGCAAGGTCCTAGGTGACGCCAAGGCATAAAGTTAAAAAAAGACCCATTGAGGTCAAATCCTGCCTCGGCTACTTACCAGCTGGGAGAACTCATGGAGGCTACCCACTCTCCCTCTGTCTCTTTCCTCATTTGTGGAGTGGAAATAATAGTACCTGCCTTGTGGGGATGTTGAGAAGATGAAATGATTTAAAATACGTAAAAGGCAAAACATAGTGCCTGTCATATAACAAGCCCTGAGAGTAAGTTTTTGTTACTGTTCACGCATCTGTATCGATTATGGCCATTGTCCTGGGGCCCGTCCCCATGAGATGCAATTGTTCTGTCACTTCCCTGACACATTTGTGGTTTAGAAATCCTTGAAGAAGCAGGGAGCTCCAAGCCCATTGGAGCCATCTTCAACCTTCCCCGCTGGAGTCCTGCCACCTCCCTGAGAGCTCTCCAGGAGCAGTGCATGACCCAGATGCTGCGGGATCCGCAGAACACTAAGGCACAGAGCAGAAACTCAGAGCCTTATTGAGAGCAGAATCTCCGAGAAGATGAATCTTTAATGATTGAAAACTCAAATTAAAAAGGGATATAAGGAGATAATGGGAAAGAGCGAATGTCAGAAGACAAATTGGTTTAACGGAATGACAGGCATCTTCCAATTCTTTTCTACTCAGCATGTAATTGTGAGAGTTTGGCTTCAGGGTTTAGGGGAGAAAACAGAGGTGATGCTTTCCTAAGAAAGGCATTGTCCTCAGGCAGACCCTGGTCAACATGTGCTCCTTAAGATGGCTGCTCAAGATTCTTGCTGAGACTAGTCTACTGGCCAGGTTCCTGTGGGTGGGATATCAGAAGTGGTGCCCTGCTCTGTTCACATACAAGAAAGTTAGCACTTCTTTCTTTCTTTCTCCCTTGCCCCCAAATTTCATTTATTTATTTATTTATTTATTTATTTATTTATTTGGGAGAAAGAGAGAGAGAGATCAAGAGAGAGCCCATGAGCAGTGTGAAGGGCTGAGGGAGAAGCAGATGCCCTCCTGGGCTGGAAGCCCGATGGTCAGGGGCTCGATCCCATAACTCAGAGCCACCCAGGCACCTGGCACTTCTTTCTATTTAACCCCCTTTAGTGGCATCTCTCATCCTTAAGTTTCCAGTGTCACCAAATGGAATATAAATTTAACTTAAAAATCATCTTTTAAGGAGAACCACAGAGATGGAGACACAGGGTATAATTTGAGAGAGAGGACTGACTTTGGTTCTAGCCTTGGTTCTGTGGCAAATAGTTTACAGATCTGAAGGAATGCTTACATCAAAGGCAGATCTCCCCAGTGGAGGGGTTTTACTACTGGAATCATGAATAAAAGATACAAGGGTTGTGAGGCAAGGTATCCTCTAATTCTCCCCAAATAACAAGCACTATGGGATATCTGAAAGTTGATAAGATTCCTAAGGTCATTTATACTATTACTTATAATGTTATTTATTTAAGGTTTTATTTATTTGACAGGGAGAGAGAGAGACAGTAAGAACAGGAACACAAGCAGGGAGAGTGGGAGAGGGAGAAGTAGGTGTCCCACAAGCAGGGAGCCCGATGAGGGGCTCGATTCCAGGACCCTGGGATCATGACCTGAGCCGAAGGCAGGTACTTAACAACTGAGCCACCCAGATGTCCCTAGAATAGGTTTTTTTTTAAAATTAATTATTTTTAATTAACATATAATGTATTATTTGCCCCAGGGGTACAGATCTGTGAATCGTCAGGCTTTCACACTTCACAGCACTCACCATAGCACATATAAAGCTGTCTGTAACCATTGTATTCCACATCTGACAGCCACACACGATGTGAATTCAGGAAGTTTACTCAGCCTTCTTGTGACTCAAGTCTTTGTTTGTTTGTTTGTTTTAATGGGGCTAGGAATTTCACTCAGGGAAAATATTTCTACCAGTAGTTAGAATGTGGAAAGTCACAAGAGATCCTGTAATAGACCAAGAAAACTGACCAAAACTGAATCCCAGGGAGAAAAATATTTTGAAAAAATAGAGTATGGAAGATCTAAAAACCAATATCAATGTTCTACCACACAAGTAGCTGGAGTCTGGAAAGTGAGGAGTAAATGCAGCCAAAGACATATTTGAAGAGATAAAGGTTGAGACAATTTTCCAAAACTGCTGGACGACACCAAACCACCTACAGAAAGCTCAGAGAACCTTCAGAAAAGAAAGGCAAAGAAAACACCACCTAAGACTTCAGAGTCAAACTGCTGGAAACCAGACAGAGACAATCTCACAAGCAGTTGGGAACAAAAGACAGATGACATCAAGGGGGAAAGGGGAGACTTCCTGGAGACTTCTGATCAGAAAAACCAAAGCCAAGAGGACAAAAGATTGGCAACTTTAAAGTAGCAAAAGAAAAAAAAAAAAAAATCTTGTAATTTTGCATCCACTTTTGTTCCCAGGCATCTCTCTTAGCCAATAGCACGGGGTACCTTCACTGTGTCCTCCAGCCCGGGGACGTCAAATCCTGGCTGAGCTTTCTTTTACATTTTTTTTTAAAGATCTTATTTATTTATTTGACAGAGAGAGAGATCACAAGTAGGCAGAGAGAGAGGCAGAGAGAGAGGAAGGGAAGCAGGTTCCCTGCCTAGCAGAGAGCCCGACGCGGGGCTCGATCCCAGAACCCTAGAATCATGACCTGAGCCAAAGGCAGAGGCTTTAACCCACTGAGCCACCCAAGTGCCCCATAGCTTTCTTTTACATTTGATAAGCCCTCTAGGACAGTCACCTGTCCCACAGGACCACCCACTCCTTCAGCAGCACCAAAGCTTCGTAGGACTTCCAGGAGGAACAACTCCCAATCAGCGTGGTGGTTCCAAGCCTCTATGTCACCTGGGGAACCACCTGGAGTACTGTACAAAATCAAACACATCCAAGCTCCACACCTTGAGATTCTGATTTCATTGTTCTGGGGTGTGTCTGCAAGTTTTCTTTTTTAATTTGGCAAAATAATTATAGTGAACAGCCAGGTAGTTTGCAACCTATGGTTTAGAGAGGATGCTTTTTCCTTTCAGGACAGATAGGAATTCAATACCAACACTGTTTCTTCTATTTTCTAGAAGGTCCAAGCCCCTAGGAAGAGGTTGAGGAATTCTGACCAGCCAGAGGTTGTCATGAGAGAAAACAAGAACAGATGGCATCAGACGAACTCCCAGGCTTCTGGCCGGCTGACATTGCCCCCCAATTTGCTCAGCTCCCACTTTCCTTCCTCGAAAGGGCATCCTTGGGACATTCTCTGGCATGCTGCTTGTCAGCGCCCAGCAGGCCGCCTGCTTCCTGCCCGGAGCTGCCCCTGACGGGGACCTCGCATGTGTTCTCCTGCTCTCTGGTGCCAGCCACAGAATGGGAACCTCATGACATTAAGTCGAAGGGGTGGCTGGAAAACAAATGGTTGCTGCTGTCTGGGTGTGCTGGAGGCCCAGGGAGAGAGGGGGGATTCCTGGGCGTTGCTGCAGGTTCTCACCACACTCTGCAACCACTACCACTACAGGGAAAACTGTCCCCTGATTGATGGCTGAGTTTCTCTGTCCCCATCCTGGCTGGGTAGGAAGAGGCTTCTCCCAGCCAGAAATCTAAAGTCTTTGGCACTAATGTTGCCTCCTTGGCTTAAGCAGCCTCATTACCAGGATCATACCACTCAGCCATGGGGAGCATTTAATTGCTGTACCATTTAAATGCCATGTTCCACTGACTTTTGTAAATCCAATTTCTGTTTTCTGATATTGATGCTCCTGGGGCTGATAATTTAGGCACAATTCTCTTCACCTTGTTGTTGTTGTTTTCCTTTAGTGCCTATTTCTTCCCTTTTATTAAGGTTCCGAGTTTCTCAAAGAATGCTCCCCGGATCATACATTTGTACCACCTGGGGTCACTGTCAAAATCTCCGATTTCTAGACCTACCACAAACCTACTGAATCTTATCTAAAGTAGGAACAGTTACTATAGTCTTAGCAAGTACCCCAGGTTGTTGTAAAGACTGAGAACCACTGATTGGAGGCAGTACCCTAGGAAACCAAGCTTCTTGGTGCTCGTCCCAGTGTGCCAGTTTGCTGGTTGAATAGTCTTGAGTTACCCCTCTGGGATTCAGTGCCCTCCTCTGGAAGATGGAGCTGAAATGCTGTCTACCCGGTAGGAATGCTGTGAGGTCGAAATGAACCAGCATAACATGCATAACAGAGGGCTAGGCACACAGTAGGAACTTATCACCACCAATCCATTCAGTAAGAGAAGATTAACCTCATGAAAGGTCGAAGAATGAAGTAAGGCAGATTATGTTAAATGCTAAAAGTGTAACAGAAATACAATCATTCAAGTACAGAAAAGGTTGAGATACCACCAGCGCACCTGAAGGAAGACGAACTGCAGAGTCAGATTGGGACAGAAGCAGACTTCACCTTGAACTGAGAGAAATTCAATTCACCCATCTGGAAATCAGAGCCAAGAATGCTACCTAGCTAATTAGTATGTTTCCTTTTTCATTTAAGTTTTAATGTGTGTAATATATAAATATGATATATATCACATATGTCATATGTGATATACATATCATATATACAATCACATATGCACAAATTGAATGTGAAAAGAATGAGTAAAATTACACACATGCTTTAAAAAAAAAGGTGCATATTGCCAGTAGGCAATACAGAGTTCCTACACACCTCCCTCTTGCGGTTTCCCCATTATTAACATCTTGCACTAGTACGTGGGGCGTTTGTTACAATTCATGAACCAATACTGACACATTACTAGTAACGAAAGTCCAAAGCATAGATTAGATTTCACTCTGTTTTCAGTTCTATACGTTCTCATGACCTGTATCCCCCATTACAGTATCATACAGAAGAGTTTCACTATCCTAAAACCCCTGTGCTCCACCTGTTCATCTCTTCTCCCTTTTCCCTCAAACCCTTGAGGACCACTGACTTTTCTATGGTCTCTGTAGTTCTGCTTTGTCTAAAATGTCATAAAGTTGAAATCATGCAATTTAGCTTTTTCAGATTGATTTTCTTTTTTAGCAATATGCATGGTTCCTCCATGTCTCCTCATGGCTTAGTAACTCCTTTGTTTTTTTTTGTTTGGTTGGGTTTTTTTTGTTTTTTGTTTTTTTTCAATTTATTTATTTTCAGAAAAACATTATTCATTATTTTTTCACCACACCCAGTGATCCATGCAAGCCGTGCCCTCTATAATACCCACCACCTGGTACCACAACCTCCCACCCCGCCGCCATTTCAAACCCCTCAGATTGTTTTTCAGAATCCATAGTCTCTCATGGTTCACCTCCCCTTCCAATTTACCCAAATTCCCTACTCCTCTCTAACGCCCCTTCTCCTCCATGCTATTTGTTATGCTCCACAAATAAGTGAAACCATATGATAATTGACTCTCTCTGCTTGACTTATTTCACTCAGCATAATCTCTTCCAGTCCCGTCCATGTTGCTACAAAAGTTGGGTATTCATCCTTTCTGATGGAGGCATAATACTCCATAGTGTATATGGACCACATCTTCCTTATCCATTCATCCGTTGAAGGGCATCTTGGTTCTTTCCATAGTTTGGCGACTATGGCCATTGCTGCTATAAACATTGAGGTACAGATGGCCCTTCTTTTCACGACATCTGTGTCTTTGGGGTAAATACCCAGGAGTGCAATTGCAGGGTCATAGGGAAGTTCTATTTTTAATTTCTTGAGGCATCTCCACACTGTTCTCCAAAGAGGCTGCACCAACTTGCATTCCCACCAACAGTGTAAGAGGGTTCCCCTTTCTCCACATCCTCTCCAACACATGTTGTTTCCTGTTTTGTTAATTTTGGCCATTCTAACTGGTGTAAGGTGATATCTCAATGTGGTTTTAATTTGAATCTCCCTGAGGGCTAATGATGATGAGCATTTTTTCATGTGTCTGATAGCCATTTGTATGTCTTGATTGGAGAAGTGTCTGTTAATATCTTCTGCCCATTTTTTGATGTGTTTGTCTGTTTCGTGTGGGTTGAGTTTGAGGAGTTCATTATAGATCCTGGATATCAACCTTTTGTCTGTACTGTATGGGAGAACTCCTTTGTTTTTATCATTGATTAATATTCCATTGTATGGATGCACTTTACTCACACACTGAGGGATATCTTAATTGTTTCCAGTTTGAGGTAATTATTAAGAAAGCTATTATACATATTTGTGTGCATCTTTTTGTGTGGACATGTTTTCAGCTCATCTGAATGAATACCAAGGAACCCAATTGCTGAAATGTAGGGTGAGACTATGTTTAAGTTTGTAAGAAACTGCCAACCTGTCTTACAGTGTGGCTGTCCTACTTGCATTCCCATTAGCAATGAACTAGAGTTCCTGTTGCTCCACATCTTTGCCAGCATTTGGCATTGTCGGTGTTTTGGATTTTTTGCCATTTGAATCAGTGTGTAGTGATATCACATTGTTGCTTTAATTTACACTTCCTTCATGATACGTGATTCTGAGCATCTTTACGTATGCTTATTTGTCACTTGTAATTCTTCTTTGGTGAGGCAACTGTTCGGCTCTTTTTGCTTATTTCTTGAATGGGTAGTTTGTTTCTTACTATGTTAAGGGAACTTTTTATTTCCTTCATTAGGTATATATGTGGATAAAGGCCCTTCATTGGGTATATATTTTGCCAAGAGTTTTTCCCAATGTATGGCGTTATATCTTCACTCTCTTAGTAGTGTCTTTCAGAGAGCAGAAAATTTTAATTTTCCTGAAGTCCACCTTACCAATTTTTTTCTTTAATGGATTATACTTTTTGTATAACCAAACCCAAGTTCTTCTAGATTTTCTCCTATATTATCTTCTAGAAGTGATACAGTTTGACATTTAGATAAAAGACACATTTTGAGTCAACTTTTGTGAAAGGTGTAAATTCTGTAATACCAATATGTATTGTATTTCTAGGGATAAGTTCCCAGGACTGAAACCTCAGGGTCAGAGGGCTATGTAATTTTCACTTTCATAGGTATTGCCAGAATGCATGTTCAGAAAAATGTATTAATACTTTATTCTGGCATCATAAAAACATAGGTGGAGAATATTCCCACTAGAATTGGGACCATTTTCCCTGTCTAGTGAGTATGAAAGAAGATCTCTGTGTTCCTAGTATTTTTATTTCCCTTTAGTTGAATTTGAGAATATATAATGCATTTGTCAGACTTTTGTTAATTACTGATGCACATATTTGGGATTTTATTCTAACTGTTTTTTATTGTCATTTTGTAAGAACTCTTTATATATATATCATAGATACAACCCTTTGTTGTCTTCATTACAGTTTGCTTTTCCCCCCAAACCTATCCTTTTAATTTATTTTTTTATGGACCACTTAGTACTGACTTTGTTTCCTCCTGAAAACATCAAGCATTGGCTAAAATATATAAGGAATATTTTAATAAAGAAATCAGAATCAATGTATTACTAGAAAACTCACTCAGAGGGCTGCAGATAAGAAAATCACAGAGAAACCAAGGTCACGATGGCTGGCGAAGAAAATATTGGGCAGGTGGTTGGCAGGTGGAAGGAAATAAAAAGTTATTTCAAATATTTGAACGATTGCCACCTAGGAAAAAGGATCCCATTAAATCTGAATGATCACAAATGATAGAGCTACTTCAAAGGAGAATGACAAGTAAGAAGAATTGGGCTCTAATAAGGAAGAAGTGTCTTCACGGTCATGGCTGCCCCCAAACTAAATAGTTGCTTAGGATTTAGTGTTCCATTAAACTTCTGAAGATGGTCACCACAAAGTTGGAGAACTGGGGGACAATATCATGCATAAGTCTCTACTGTTCAGAAAAACTGAAATCAGTTGAGGTATTTCAAAGAAAATCAGGCCTTAATCAGACAATCCGGTGATCACAAAATTGTTGGAAGGGCTGGAGAAGTCCAAGGCAGGAAGCTGGTATTAAGCTTTCAGCTTCACTGCTGCAATTAGAGCCGCCGAGGATGGAACAACACTGCTGTCACGCAGGGGTGAGTAACATGTCGAGCCCTGGGGCAGGCAAAGATCAGGAAAACTCAGAAGCCACTGGGAAAATTAAGTTGCATATCTGCAAAGCCCTTGTACATCTGCCTGTCCCCACTAAAGGAAGAAATGATGTCTACCTCTACTCCATCTTTGTGTAAGACCTTTTCATTGACAGAATGTAAATGACATCCATGGGGCTGGAAATACGAGGTTCTGAGCAAGATAGTTCATGGACTTCTGGCCCCTGAAGTACAGAGGAGAGTTAGAAGGATGGGGCAGAGGATACAGGTTGTCAAACAAGATCTGGGGCAGGGTTCCAACATCAATTTGATGACAGATGGATGGTTGTACTTGACACTATGTGGCCTGCTTAAAATTTAGAGAAGTGGGATTCCATAGTACTCTATATAGCCTTTTCTTTTCTGAAAGTGTTTTTAAAAGTCTTCTCTGTCTCTGAAGAGCATGAACAACACTGCCTTTCTAAATGTGATGGAAACCCAACCACTCGATCGATCTTGTAGATTTTATGCAAATTGTACTTTAAAAAATGTTATGTCACTGAAGGTGACCATCTTTGTGACTGCTGAAAAGTAAACTTGTTATTTAATTCAATTAGCATGAATTGAAGAGCACCTTGCATAAGCTGTTGGAGTAGTTTGCAAGCCCAAGAGGCCCGGCTCACCACTGGGGTTGTAGGCACCGCCATGCATGGCAAGGCTTCTCCTACCCAAGCACAAAATTCCCCTGGTGTCCTCCAGAGAGCAAACAAATGAGAAACAGCTGCCTGCTGACTTGGGTTGATCACATCATGATATGCAGACGGTTCTCCCATTTATGTACCAAACTTCAGGACTGGTTCTACAAGGTCACATTGTGAAGAGTAAGGAATAAATCAGATTGAAGAAAGCAAAAAGTAACAAATGTGGGGTCAGCAAAACAGAAATCCACAGTGTACTCCATCTTATATGATCCCATGGACAGGCGTGCCAGAGCCAGTGAGGCAGCCAGAGTATCGCCTTCTCACCCCTCATTCAAGAGAGGATTGCCATGAGCTAGCCACCAGCCTCCTCTTTCAGGGCCTCTGGGAGCTACAGCAAGTCCATGCTGTCCTCAAGCAGCCTTCAGCCAATGGCTGAGCATCATACCAGTAGGAGGGCTTGCCATTTGTGCCCAGGGTGCCCTCTGTTGGCAAGCTGTGATGGCCCTCTCCATTGGGCTGGGCAGAACCCTCAGAGGTGCATCAAAGGATGCGGGTTTCCTAGGGGACCTACCTATAAATGAAATTGCTGAATTGGAAGGAATTTCCTTACATGGCTTCCAAAGACAACTCGCATTACAGGTCTCCTCATTTGTTCATTTGAGCATTACAATTTCAAACCTATACTATATCACAGTTAATCTGGACCAACCTGTACCTAGCAATTGATAGCATTTCTAAAGCAAGTTGAGCCCTTAAGGACAAGCCTCTCATTGCCATTCAGAAATTACAAATACGATAGACAAAAGATTTTTCACTGAGCTTATAAACCAAAGAAAAGTGAACTTTTGTTGAGTTTGGGAGATGATGACAGATTCTGTCTAAAAGAAGACAGGACTCTGAAAGCAGCTAGAATCGCCAATGGAACTGAAATTGCATTCTTTTGTGAAGAAGATTATAAGAACTACCAAACTAATCCCATTTAATCCGGGTGGAACCCAAACAGGAGCTTCCTTTTTGTTTCCTGTTAAGCTCTTTATTCTACTTGAGTCCAGTGCACCTGTCTGAGGTTCCTCCTCCCACACCTGCCCACATTCCCCCTCTCTTGACACAGATTAGGCCCATAGTGTGGTCCGAACTTTCCCTGCTGATTCCCCCCCACACTTATCTTTCGCCGACATGATCCCCCATAAATGGCTTGCCCTTGTCACTGGGTCTCAGTGTGTACTTTCAGATGACCTAAACAAATACAGCTGTGGCATCTGCTAGACACAATGTGGGCTTTGTTCCAGAGGAAATAGCCCTTCCGTCTTGTTGGCTCTCCATTTTCACATTGCTAGAGCTGGGAGGGGTGGAGGGGGAAGGAGGATAAAGAGTGCTTACTGCCAAGCAGTCTGGATTTGGGATGCCAGCTGTTTATAGTAATTGTCTGAGAAAGCCAGCTGCTCTGACTCTGTGGGAAATTTGGCCCCTCAGATTATAGAAGACCCTGATCTTGGAAGTAACTTCTTCCATGAGGAGAAAGGAGGTCTTACTCTCTGTGCCTCATTGCCCAGGTAAGGCAGGGTAATTCCCTGGGTTATCTGGAAATAGTTCTGCTCATTGAATAATGTGCTGTCAACATTGTTCATTTTACTCATATGCCATGGTGGTCCTTCAGAGCAGGAGTTAATTAGGTGGTCCTGGATTCTATAACTCTCAATTACTAATTTATAGCAGGGATACATATACATTTTCTGATCTTAAAAACTCTCAAAAAACAAACAAACAAACAAAATCCCAGCCAGGGAAACACAGTGTCTCGTGTATACCACTTTCTATGCTTCAATTCGGAAACAAGTTTTGCCTGTGAAACACAGCACTGTTGGGTTTTATTAGGATTTATTTTCCTCCATTTCCCCTCCAATATGCAGCTCAACCCCTTTCCACCCCTAACACCATATTACTATCTTCTTCTTTCCTCAGCCTCATTTCGACCTTTGTGATGCCAGGAAGATAAAATTAGCACAATTCCTTGTTTTGAAAACTTGATTCATTCCAAAAAGCGGAGTGGAGTTCACATAGGCACATACCTATACCTCATTTGATCAGGAAATAAGGGAGGAGAAACTGAGACACAAATGAGGTAAATTGTACTAACCGAAGTTAAATAGCAGCTTTTCCAGCAAGAGAAGCCAGTACTTGAGTATTGGATGTGGACACGTCTGCCCCTCCCCCAAAGTCTAAGCGCACAGTTGCAAACAGAAGACAGAGAAACATGGTGGCGGGAAGCACAGCAGAAGTCATGGGGATCATCTAAGAGTTTCTTTGGCTCATAATGCATAGAAAGCAGCCAGACACTTACTTGGTCTAATACTTCCACTCACAGATGAGGTACCAGAGGAAACTGAAACTTCCTCAGAGTTGTACAACCAGTTGTGGCCCATCAGAAACATTCTGGAATGCCTCGTTGCTCCTTCATCATATATGGCTTTTTTGTTTTTTGTTTTTTTAAGATTTTATTTAATTAGTTGACAGACAGAGTTCCCAAGAGAACTTGGGAAGAGAGGCAGGCAGAGAGACAGAGGGGGAAGCAGACTCCCCACTGAGCAGAGAGCCCGATGCGGGGCTCGATCCCAGGACCCTGGGATCATGACCCGAGCTGAAGGCAGAGGCCCTAAACCACTGAGCCACCCAGGTGCGCTGTTTGAGGTTTTTTCCCCTCACTTTCTCCGGATACTTTTGTGTAACTCTCACCAAGGGTAAACCTAAACAAGGTGGCCTGCATTTCCTCTTGACTCAGAACAAGGACCTGATATGGTCTGAGTAGACATATTCATATGGACCATATAAATGGTCTATGAATTGTCAACAACACTACCATCTTCCACCTGTGGGCTCATTTCTTACATTTTTACCCAAAACTTGCCTGCTTCTGTCTGGCGGCCCAGTAAAATCAACATGTATTGCTTTCTCCAGAGAGGAGAGAAACCCAATTTGTAGAGTTGATGAAGGACACTGCCATCTTTAGGCTCAATAAACAAGAATGGGTAGTGGTAGGCAACAACTCCTCACAGGCACTGAATTGGTTCCTCTATGTTATTACATGTGGTCATTTGCATTATTGACCCCAAATATCTTTGCTCTTTTTGAACCGTTTTCTCCATGTGTGGCCACTTTGTTTTGTCACCTTCGCTAACATTTGCCCAAAAATGTTCTTCTCTGTCCCATATTAAGTTTGCCAGAGGAAAAATTCTGTGAGTTTTGGAAAAGGGAAGGAGAGCAGCAGCCATGTTTTTATGTTCCAAAACGTGGGCATAGATTGGCACTGTCTCAGCTCCTGCACGTTCTCATTGACCTGCCATCTACCCTCACTGACATGGAGCAGCGACCACCCTCCAGCCCCTCCAGCTCCTGCTTTCTGTAGCTCTTGAGGCAGGCATGTGCACAGCTGGCCAGACCCACCAGCTGGGGCAACAGATTCTCCTGCAAGCCCCCCATGTCTGCACATCTGAAGATAGACACTGGACCCTGGAAGATTCTTATCACCTGTGCCATAGTTCTGATACTCTCCAGGTAACTAAATCACTGCGGAAAGGCAATAATATGTCTACTCAGTGATGGCACCTGAAGCTGGAGTAGCCAAGAAGAAACACATTTTATGATTCTGGAGACTATTTCAGGAGGTGACCAGAAAGATAAAATGTTCAGTGATGGCGGGACGGCTGTTTGTTCTGTTCTGCTAAATTACCATTATTGTCACCATCATTTCTTTTTTTTTATTAAATTTATTTATTTTCAGCATAACAGTATTCATTATTTTTTCACCACACCCAGTGCTTCATGCAATCCGTGCCCTCTATAATACCCACCACCTAGTACCCCAACCTCCCACTTCCCCGCCACTTCAAACCCCTCAGATTGTTTTTCAGAATCCATAGTCTCTCATGATTCACCTCCCTTTCCAATTTACTCCAACTCCCTTCTACTCTCTAACACCCCTTGTCCTCCATGATATTTGTTATGCTCCACAAATAAGTGAAACCATATGATAATTGACTCTCTCTGCTTGACTTATTTCACTCAGCATACTGTCTTCCAGTTCCGTCCATGTTGCTACAAAAGTTGGGTATTCATCCTTTCTGATGGAGGCATAATACTCCATAGTGTATATGGACCACATCTTCCTTATCCATTCGCCCATTGAAGGGCATCTTGGTTCTTTCCATAGTTTGGCGACCGTGGCCATTGCTGCTATAAACATTGGGGTACAGATGGCCCTTCTTTTCACGACATCTGTGTCTTTGGGGTAAATACCCAGGAGTGCAATTGCAGGGTCATAGGGAAGTTCTATTTTTAATTTCTTGAGGCATCTCCACACTGTTCTCCAAAGAGGCTGCACCAACTTGCATTCCCACCAACAGTGTAAGAGGGTTCCCCTTTCTCCACATCCCCTCCAACACATGTTGTTTTCTGTCTTGCTAATTTTGGCCATTCTAACTGGTATAAGGTGATATCTCAATGTGGTTTTAATTTGAATCTCCCTGAGGGCTAGCAATGATGAACATTTTTTCATGTGTCTGATAGCCATTTGTATGTCTTGATTGGAGAAGTGTCTGTTCATATCTTCTGCCCATTTTTTGATATGATTGCCTGTTTTGTGTGTGTTGAGTTTGAGGAGTTCATTATAGATCCTGGATATCAACCTTTTGTCTGTACAAATATCTTTTTTTTTTTGTCTTTGCAAATATCTTCTCCCATTCCGTGGGTTGCCTCTTTGTTGTTGTTTTTTTTGTTGTTGTTGTTTTTACTATTTCCTTTGCTCTGCAGAAGCTTTTGATTTTGATGAAGTCCCAAAGTTTATTTTTGCTTTTGTTTCCTTTGCCTTTGGAGACATATCTTGAAAGAAGTTGCTGTGGCTGATATCGAAGAGATTACTGCCTATGTCCTCCTCTAGATTTCTGATGGATTCCTGTCTCATGTTGAGGTCTTTTATCCATTTTGAGTTTATCTATGTGTATGAGTTTATCTATGTGTAAGAGAATGGTCGAGTTTCATTCTTCTACATATAGCTGCCCAGTTTTCCCAGCACCATTTATTGAACAAGACAAGGATTCCCACTTTCACCACCCTTTTTCAACATAGTATTAGAAGTCCTAGCAACAGCAATCAGACAACAAAGAGAAATAAAAGGTATCCAAATTAGCAATGAAGAAGTCAAACTCTCTCTATTCGTAGATGACATGATTCTTTATATGGAAAACCCAAAAGACTCCACCCCCAAACTACTAGAACCCATACAGCAATTCAGCAATGTGGCAGGATACAAAGTCAATGTGCAGAAATCAGTGGCTTTCTTATACACTAATAATGAAAATACAGAAAGGGAAATTAGAGAATCGATTCCATTTACTATAGCACCAAGAACCATAAGATACCTGGGAATAAACCTAACAAAAGAGGTAAAGGATCTGTACTTGAGGAACTACAGAACACTCATGAAAGAAATCGAAGAAGACACAAATAGATGGAAGACCATTCCATGCTCTTGGATCGGAAGAATGAACATTGTTAAAATGTCTATACTGCCTAGAGCAATCTATACTTTTAATGCCATTCCTATCAAAATTCCACCGGTATTCTTCAAAGAGCTGGAGCAAATAATCCAAAAATTTGTATGGAATCAGAAGAGACCCAGAATCGCTAAGGAAATGTTGAAAAACAAAAATAAAACTGGGGGCATCACGTTACCTGGTTTCAAGCTTTATTACAAAGCTGTGATCACCAAGACAGCATGGTACTGGCATAAAAACAGACACATAGACCAGTGGAACAGAGTAGAGAGCCTAGATATGGACCCTCAACTCTATGGTCAATTAATCTTCGACAAAACAGGAAAAAATATATAGTGGAAAAAAAAACAGTCTCTTCAATAAATGGTGCTGTCACCATCATTTCTATTTCATTACCAGCCTTCTGACTCTTACATGGAACAGTGACAGATTTCCATTCTATCTATGGCTTCTGTTTTACCCTAGCTGTAAATTTTTCTTTTGAATGTATGATCTAAAAAAGCAATGGAATTCGCAAGTTGTATTTCTGCATGTCTTAGGACCGTTTTATTTCTGGAAGGAACCTCCTTAGTCTTACCATTCATGAAATGAGATTAACACTTTTCTGCACACAAATGCATGTTACTGACCTCCTTTGAGGCTAACAGTAGCAACAAATACTTATGAATGCTTCCTACATGTCTAGCATTATTTTAAACATAAGATATAAATTCATTCACTTGCTATGACAAAGTGTCATAGGCAGGATTACATAAATTTGCCCATTTTGTGGATGAGGAAATGGAGGCAGAGAGATTAAGGAACCTTCCCAAGGCCACACAGTTAGTCCCTGGTGCAGGGGGTGGACCTGGCGTCAGATTCTCGGTGCTTTGCCTCTAAATTCTGCCACCACTTCCTTTGCTCCATGAAGCAGGGAGTCTCTACAAGCAGAACATATTGATGCTTAATACAAATTCCCCCACACGAAACATTCCTCCAAATAATTCCTTTATGCTTCTGAACCCTTAGCCTTGAGCAATGCTCTCTGTCGTATTTAAGCACAATTTCCATTTAATAAATGTCCTTTCTTTATTGACAAGGAATTTCATTAATTTGGTCGTCTCTCGGGCCTGACAGAAATGATTACTGCAGTCAGGAAATTGGAGAAAAAGAGGTTATTACTTTGAAGTCAAACAGAACAGGGAAGAAACAGAAAGGAGAGCTAGCCAAGTGTACAAAAGGAGTCAGGAGAGGGGAGCAAGGAAGTGAAGAGTCTGGTGCAAGCAGGTTTCTCCTCGGGGACTCTCCTTCCCTGAGGTCAATTCCCAGAGGGCTACGTTGATGGCACGGAGGTCCCAAGGGGAATTTCAGGCTTTCCCCCTCACATCCCATCAGGGAGCAATGAGACAGCAGCCACAACCAAGGAAGGGGGGGGTGGCGAAGTAATGTGTCCTGCCTGTTTTAACTTGAGGCTCCAGGAAACTTCCCTCTGCTCTGGTTCCTCCTGGAGAACCAAAGCGCAAGAGCCAATGAAAAGCATCCTTCCAACATGCCCAGGATGAAAGCCGACTTCTCACTGGGGGGTGCCTGGGGACTGGCGCATTCCCCAGAAGCAGAACATTCCTCCCAGTTACTTGGCGAGTTTCTGTGACACTATTTGACACAGAAGGACCTTGACTCGGGTCTCTCCAGCTGGAGAAGAATGTTTCCTCCTCCCGGCCATAGGGGTCAACTGATTTCCACCCTGCGGTTGGAAACCGTTCTGGTCAGCGGTGTCCTGGCTCTGTCCACGCCCCCTCACTGACACTCAAAAACCGTTCAGGGCAGAGGCAGCTGATGTATTTGCTTGACTGATTCGACAGCTACGGCCCAGTATTTAAAGATCTACACCGAAATGGCCTCCTGACTGGCCTCCTCTCCTCGTATTTGCTTCCCTCTCTCCTGTCATCAGTCCAGCAACCAGAGCGTCTGGTTTAAAAAACACAGATACAATGATGTCATCTGTTATCCTTGCTGAAAACCCTTTTAAGATACTGGGCAAAATAATTCGTGTGGTCCATGAAGAGGTACAAGGAAACCTTGTCTTCCTCTCCATTCTTGTTACTGACTAGTTTTCCTGTTGTTCTCTGACTTCCTGTCACAGCAGTGCCTTCCCCCAAGACAGCCTGCTGCCTCCCACCCAAGGACCTTGGCGCCTGCTGCATTGTTAGCCTAGAACTTGGTCCTTTCACAGCTCACTTTTACTCATCTTTTAGGTTTTTTAAGCTCCCCTGCACCTTCCTATTCTCTGCCCCAGGTGGCTAATCTATATGGACCACATTAATGGTCTTGTTTGCCTTCTGTTCTCTGGAAGGCTCTTAAAGGGAGAGAAGAGAGTGAAGTCAGGGCATTGACTTCCCTGGATTGTTCTTCATGAAGGTCAATTCTTTGCAACTGTCAAGGATACTGTATTGGTGAGCTGGTACTGTGTAGTAACCCCAGACTCTCAATGGTATTCAACCATAACATCCACTTCTCAAATATCTTCAGGGAGCTTATGGATCAAGGTTGCTGGAATATTAATTCTTGATTTTCTATAACTTGATGTTTTGGCATCTTCAAAGCATGGCTAAACTAATAGTTAAAGTTGTTTACATCTATATGACCCCTGTGTTATTGCAGCTTTCATAGATACATACCACAAACCCCAATATCTGTATTTTTTTCTCCTGCCCACTTAGGGGATGTCCTCACCTAAAGACTTCTTATGACTATAGTAATAAAGGCTCTCACCTATGCTCACTCTCTCCACCTGTTGACAGAGCCTGGTGCTTCCCTGTGTCATGCCATAGTATATCCCCCTCTCTTAGAAACTTTAAGTGAGGGTGCCTGGGTGGCTCAGTGGGTTAAGCCTCTGCCTTCAGCTCAGGTCATGATCTCAGGGTCCTGGTATCAAGGCCCACATCGGGCTTTCTGTTCAGCAAGGAGCCTGCTTCCCCCTCTCTCTCTGCCTACTTGTGATCTCTCTTTCTGTCAAATAAATAAATAAAATCTTAAAAAAAAAAGAAAGAAACTGTAAGTGATAAACTCTTCTTTTTATTTTTTTTTAAGTTTTTATTTATTTAAGTAAACTCTACACCCAACATGGGGCTTGAACTTACAACCCTGAGATCAAGAGTTCCATGCTCGATCAACTGAGCCAGCCCAACACCCCAATAAAGTCTTCTAATGGCATGGACCTCTCCATGTTGTCACTCAGCCATACCTGCAAATTAAATCCCAGGTAATTTTAAAACAGCTGTGTTCAGCTGGGTCACTAGGTCACAGGCCCAATCGCTGATGGACTTCTGATGATTTATTTGTCTTTCTCTCCTAGTACACTGTTAGTTCCACATTTGTTTTGCTCACCTTTACACTCTCATCACCTGATAAAGTGCCCAGCATACTGTCAGTCCTTGATAAATATTTATCGAATGAATGGAGGAAATAGGCAGCCTGTATTCGATACAGCCTCATGCCCTAATGCAAACAGCTATAAGAGAGACTGTTCTATTCTTCGGATAGAAGAAGAATTTTGAATGGACATTGATTTCCTGCGAAGGCAGAGGTGACTGTGAACTGTCACTACATAAAAGTGACAATTTCTTGCTAAAAGGAGCCAACTGAATATGTACAAAACAGCCCTAACACCACCAAAGTCTGACCCAGGCAGTGCTGACCAAGCCTTCAAAGATCCCTGGGATGCTTCGAGATACTCAATTGATTCTCACTGATTAGCTGGGAAGTGGATTTGGAATGAAATGAATAGGAGACTTTCTATTTGTGTGACCTCTTTGAGCCCTGGGTTCTTGTCTATGAAGTGGGCTAACAGTACCTGCTTTAAAAGCCCCTGTGACAACAAAAAGACAACGTACAAATGAGTTTTATCAAAACGTAAACACCATGATCCATGCTCATTATTGGTTGTTGTTCACAGCTGTGACTGAGGACCATTTGAAATAAAACATCTCATTGTTCTCCCTGCATGGAACTCTCTCTATAGCATGTAGATGGTTTGTGCATGAAGAAGGAGGAAGAAATGAGATGATTTGGGTGAGCACAAACTGTGCTCCCTGATCCTTTCACCTAGATGGCCTCCAGTGCTGACAGAAGAGTAGGATGTGGGGCAGAAGGAAAAGAACCAGATGAGGAGGAAGAACACACCAGCCATTTCAGGGTACTTGAGCTAGAGGCAGTGTGGCCTATCAGTTAGGGTCAGACGTGAGTGTCCCCTGGATCCAGGTTTGAATCTCAGCTCTATTACTCTCTATCTCTGTAACCCAGGCACTGTGCTTAAACTATTTGAGCCTTATCCCGCCACTCATGCTTCAAAAGGAGTTCAGAGAAATAATGGAGTCTAAAAATACCTGGGAGAGAGTCAGCCAAAGTCTATCCACCCTCGTATCCTCCGCGCCCACCCAACGAAATCTAGCTTAGAACTTACTCACACACAGACACCTAAAAGCTGCAAGCAAAGGACAGCTGCAGAGGAACTGGGCATCATACCAAACACCTCCAGCCAGGTTCCTGAAACTCATGCCTCCAAGTTGGATCATCTGCCCCCTTACATCATCACTTGAGATCCCTCGGCCATGACCAGGAGACCAGCTCCATGGTCCATCACTGTTTTGCATAGACCAGAAGTGGGACCTCTTTCACTTTCAGGCATGATCCTCACCACCTCCTTTCCCTTAGCCAAGCCATCACTACAGCCTTTGTTATGTTCACTGTATCTGGGAATATCCACCGTGAGCTTTCACCAGTGGCAGGAATACACAAGTGGAAACTGGGAACAAGAACAAAAGAACTTCCCTGAACGATTCACATGACAGTTCATCAACCATCTGTACAACTTTTCAAGCAGCTTCAGCAGTTTTGGGGCCTTGAATTCATTTCTTGTTACGCTATAACAAATTACCACATGGTTAATGGCTTTAGATGACACAAATTCATTCTCTTACCATTCTTGAGTTCAGAGGTGCAAAATGAGTCTTACAAGGCCAAAACCAAGGAGTTAAGAGGACTGGTTTCCTTCCAGAGGGTCTGGAGGAAGATCCATGCCTTGCCTTTTGCAGCTTCTGGTGACTGGGGGAATTCCACTGTGTGTGACCCCATCACTCCAATCTCTGCTTCTGCTGCCACATTGCCTTTTCCTCTTCTCTGCTGACATCTCCCTCTGCCTCCTTCTTATAAGGACATGTTTTTTAATTAATTTATTGATTTTAGTCATGTCTGCCCCCAATGTTGGGCTTGAACCCATGACCCGGAGATCAAAAGTTGCAA
Source organism: Neogale vison (assembly GCF_020171115.1). Lineage (NCBI taxonomy): Eukaryota > Metazoa > Chordata > Mammalia > Carnivora > Mustelidae > Neogale > Neogale vison. Next base: position 153,824,408 of record NC_058096.1, read on the forward strand.
GCTTTTCCGACAGAGCCAGCTGGGCACCCTTATAGGAACATTCTGATGACCTTTTGGGCCCACCTGGCTAATCCAGGATAATCTCTCATTTCAAGATCTTTCAAATAATCACATCAGCAAAGCCCCCTTTGTCATAGAAGGGATCATTCTCAGGTTCTGGGGATTAAGATGTGGACATCTTGGTTGGGGGAGAGAGGGCATTATTGAGGCTCACATTACATCCAAGCTAGAGTAATAATAAACCCACTCCTTAAATATATAATGGTGGGTAACTGTAGTCTTCCTCTTCCTGAACCTCACAGGGTTTCATAAACTCCTCAGTTATTCAGGAGGAGGAAGAGGAAGTAGGAAATCCTAGAAAATAAAAATCACAGAACTCTCAATAAACAAACACAAAAGTTCTAAACAATGTAACCATAGCTGGTGTTGAGATATTTTGCTCAAAAGAGAATACAGAGTTTACTTCTCTCTTTGATAAAGTAACTGTTATAAATGTGTGTATACACATGATCACACACCTGGACAACACATATACACAATGACTCTGAAAAGGCACCCTTGTTCCCTTTTTATTCTAGGAGGCATAGCTCTCGCTTGCCACACCCATGAAAAAGGTAGACTCAACTACATCAAGTCACTTTTTCCCCTAGAGAGATAAACCACTTCTCACTGATAGCCACCACTGCCTATCTGCTTCAATTATGAGTGGCCAGGGACAATCAGCCAGAGTCTGTTGCTCTGTTAGCTCCATTTAGCCACAGCATAATGAGAGGAAGGAGAGAGCACACAGTTCCCCATTTGAACCATTTCAAACAATTTGAAATAGTTCCCTGGAATCAGGTGAACCAAAAGAGGTCATTAACCTGAAAAGCATTAAAGAGCAAAATCAGAGGGGAAATTGTGCACTAAGTATAGGACCATATTCGTTGTGCCTTTGTGTGTCTAGAAAATAAGGAAGATGACATTTTAAGGAGAGTAACCTGACTTGCAACTGATAAAACAAGATTCTGTTGAGATAGTAGTCTGATTGTATGCATATTTAACATAGATTATTTCAAATGTAAACAGAGAATGTAGAAGTGTGAGAAATCATTCTTTGAAATGTATCTTTGGATGGATTCCCATAAGCAGACCCTGAGACAACAATTGGATACATGTAATTTACTTAGGAGGTGATCCCAGAAAGCATTGCTTGTGGAGTAGGGAAGTAAGGAAGACAAGAAAAGGAAACTAGCATAAGATGCATTACTTGGCAGAATCTTGCTGTGAGCTAATGGGACTCAGTCCCCTGGGGTTCCTCTGGGAGACTGCGTACAGATATTTCAGAGTGTCTCATCCAAGGGAAGAAGCAATTGGGATATTTATCCTCAACCTTGGTCCATAATAAACCCCAAATAGGGGTTTGCTAGGAGAGCATGAAATCCTCAGAATTTCCAGTCTCCTCTTGCACAGGCTGAGCTTGCTCCTGCCACCAAAGAAAGCTCTCAGGTGGGGAGTCCCAGGTGTCTGCAGAAGAAGTGGTCCTTGGGCACATAAATTGCACATGCTGGACTTGTGACTTTTGAGTACGCAGACAGTGGCTACCCCAAAGTTAGTGAGAGATGGGAGATGAGAATTAACTATTTCCACAGCCTCTCTTCTTGGAGAAAGTCATGTACATATGTTTAGGTATATAGTCTCCATAAATGCACTTTACTGCTCAAATGAACACACACAAACAGTCTTGGCATTTGGCAGGAACTTTCAGACCCACACCTTTAAGGCAGCCTCAGCAGCAGAGTCACCCGGGTGGCTCAGTCAGCTTAGCATCCAACTCGTGATTCTGGATCAGATTATGATCTTATGGATCAGGGGACCAAGCCCTGCAACGAGCTCTGTGCTCGAGGGGAGTCAGCTTGAAATCCTCTCCCTCTGTACATGTGGGTGTTCTCCCTCTCTCTCTCAAAAAAAAAAAAAAAAAAAAAAAAACCTTAAAGAGAAAGAAAGAAAAAAAAGAAAAAGAAAGCCTCTGCAGCCTCAACTTTCCTCTGCCAAGAAATCTGGTGAAAGGAAGAAGAGAGCCAGATAGGAGGTGTTTAGTAGAGCACATGAAATTGTTTTAAAGAGGCTGATAAAGGAGGTGTGAGGCTTCAATTGTGTTACTCTGTAGAGCAACAGAAAGAGCATAGTTTTTAAAGAAAGAATCCCAGAATTAATATTACTAGCTATATAGCATTTGACAGTTACTTTACTTTCTTATTTTAAGTTTTTGCTTTCATAATCCTTTCCTTTTGCCCTTGTGCAATTTCTATGAGCCTAAATCTATTCAAAGCTAACACAGTTCTGGCACATTGTGGGCACATGATGCATTTCAATTTTTGCTTTCAAAATTGGGATTTACTGGAAAAACTAACACCATCAATGTGTTGTCTTATATCCTACAATTCAAAGCAAAGTTGGTTTAGATACCTGACATATTGTCTCCAAATTGATTCCAAAGGTTGAACCAATCCTGAAACTACCTTTGCCCTAAGAAACACTTCCTAAATCTGGGACTGGATCCTGGAGTACAAGGCTTCCCAGAACCAGGGAGCAGTTGAAATAGGTGCTGCTTTCTCATCCACCGTGACTAGCATATTCTAAAGGCACTTGATGTGAAACTATCTGTATGAGGCAAATCTACTGAACAGGCTGAACTTGGCTGGATACGAATGTGAAACTTGGATTTTTTTTTTTTCTTCAGCCATTCTCTTTGGCCATTCTCTGTTGAATCTTCCTATTGCTTATCCTGGGCAGATTCTATACTTTTCCATTGTTTGGCAACTTAAAAAGGCCAATGTACTTTAGAAGTCCAAGCATGTGTTCAATTTAGAAGAAAAAAAAATTGGGAGTAGATTGAACTGTGAGGGAAGGGAAGTTGCAATAGAACTATCTTGTGTCCCAGCCCCCTTACCAGCTTTCTGAGTTCTCTTGTCCAGTATCAAGAGTGACCCAGGTGGAGGAGAAGGAGAGGGAAGATCAGCGTGGCTGAGATGAGGGAGGCTCACTCCTGCCCGAAGGCTGCCATATGCCATGGTGCTGAAAGTTAAACCATCCTTCGGCTCTGCTCTTGCCCAATCCTTCTTCTCAAAATCCAAAATCTCAATTGTACTCTCCTCCAGAGCCTTTCTACTTGGGTGGTTTCTAGACACCTAGACAAATAGCAGAATAAGCCCCTTGGCTTTCCTTTACCTCATTGTGATCAATGGACCTCATTGTGATCAATCCATTTTTGTCACGCTGACATTGCATTGCCAGGTTATAGGAGCTAGAAAGCACTGGATCATTATTTCCTTCTTCTGACTTGTTCAAAGTTCCTTTCCTACAGCCAGTACACACAGCCTCTTACTACTGGGGTATTCTTGCCCAACCGATATTCGTTGTGCATGAGTTGCAAAAAAACCAATTCAGCCATGCTCATGGCCAATTCATTTCCCCTTATCACATCAAAAATGGAGGCGCAGGACATTCTGTGGCTCTCTCTTCACCCGGCAACCTCTAATTCTCTTTGCCACCCCTCAAAAAGACTCAGGACAGTGAAATCAGCAAATGTGCTGTGGAGACTTCCAAATGTACAACATCCTTCTAAAGTGTCCTGCAGGCATGAGAACACACAACAGCTGTTGTGTGATGAGGCCAGTGACTCATGACTTTGACAACTCTCTCTCTCTCTCAATCCCTGTCCCAGTTTTATGCTTCCATAGAATGTGCAAGAAAGCATAGGTGGAAAGGATGGCTGGGCATAGGGTTGAGGGCAGCAGAACAACTTCAGGTTTCTTTTTAAAATTTGCACACAGTTAAATGCAGTTTGGGGCGGGGTGGGGGGACATACAGTGCTGTGAGTTTTAACAAACACCTAGAGTTGCGTAACCATCATGATACTCAAGTACAGGATAGCTTCCTCACCTCCAAATATTGCTCCATGCTTCTCTTCTATATGCACACCCTCCCTTCCCTTAAGTCCTGGCTTAAGGACAGAGTGTGGGGGGTGAGAAGTGGGCTCTCTCTTTGTGATCACTCTACTTCAAACCTTTATGAGTTGCCTTCTCATCAGATTTGTAGCCTTGGAGCCTACCCTGTATCTTATATCTTCCCTCCACCTGATATGGTATAGTTTTATCCTGGAATATCATATCAATGAGATGGTATGTAACATTTTGTCAGGCTTCTCATACTTAGTGTAATACAACCGAGATTCATGCACACTGCTGCTTGTTTCAGTACTTGTTCCTTTTTACTGCTGAGTAGTACTCCATTGCATGATTATACTACGTTTGTTTACCCAGGCATCGGCTGAAGTTCATCTTTTCCAGTTTCTGTAAACTATGAATACAACTGCTGTGATCATTCATCTACAGATTTGGGGGGAGGCGAGAGCTAGGTCAAATGTAAAGTGTAAGCTTGATGTAAAAGAAACTGGCAACCAAACTACTCTCTAAAGTGGCCGCACCATTTTTCATTCCTACCAGCAAGGTATAAGAATTTCAGTTTTTCTGCATTCTTACCAGCACCTGATACTGATCATATTGTCATTCCTCTATTTCTTTTTTAATTTTAGAAATTTGGGTAGGTGTCTGGTGGTATCTCATGATTTTAATTTTCATTTCTTTAATTACTAGTGATGTGTGCTGTGGTCTCACATATAATTGAGGGAACAGTCAAGTTGAAGTCCTTCCATGTAACGACTCAGTGGTTTGTGTGGATTTGTCTACTCTTCAACTTACTCCCACTAGTTTTTGGATGGGTTTGTATTTTGAAGCTCTGATTTTAAGTAAGTATATATTTGAGACTGCTTCATTTTAGTAAACTTACCATTTTATCATCATTAATGCCCTTCTTTATCCCTAGGAATTTTTCTGATTGTGAAGTCTACAATGTTTGATATTAATATAGACACTCCCGGTTTCTTTTCATTAGTGCTTGCATATATACTTTTTCCATGATTTACTCCTAACTTATGTATATGATTATTTTTATCTTTTTATTATGTTCATTTAGCTACCGTGTAGTGTATTATTAGTTTCTGATGAAGTGTTCAATGATTCATTAGTTGTGCACAACACCCAGTGCTCATTACAACACACGCCCTCCTCAATAACCATCACCGGCTATGCCATCCCCCTACCCTCTTCTCCTCTGAAACCCTCAATTTGTTTCCCAGAGTCCAGAGTGTCTCCTGGTCTATCATTATATTTAAAGTAGGATAGTAATGGATAGCTAAAAGATGGATCTTTTATTTTTGTTGGCTTTTTGCTTGTCCAATCTGACAATTATTGTCTATTAGTGTCCTAAACCATTTACAGTTAATGTAATGGTATGGTTATTGATATGCTATTGATCCATAATGATTCAAATACTATGGATCATTTTCTTTGAGTTTTTAGGGCTGTTAAGGACAAACTGACCTTCTTGACACTGTCAGTTCATGTCTTTCATCTAATTTGGGAACTTTCAGACAATATTTCTTCAAATATTTTTTCTGTGTGTCTCATTCTCCTATTTTTCTGGTACTTCAGTAATATAAACAGTAGACCATTTGATGTTGTCCCACAGGAGCCTGAGGTTCTGTTGATCTCTTAAAATCTTTTCTCTGTTATCCAAAGGTGATAATTTCTATTGATATACCTTTAAGGTCACTGACTCTTTCATCCGTCATCTCCACTCTGCTATGGATATCACCCAGTGAATTTTTTCATTTCATATACTGTATTTCTCATTTCTCAACTTTATGTTTGCTCCTTTTGATAGTTCTTATTTTGTGCAGAGATCTATTTCTTCCCATTCCTTTCCAGAGTGTCTGGCTTTACCTCATTGAGAATGGTTATAATAATAGTTTTAAAGTCTAACTGATAATTCTAATTTCTAGGTAACTTTATGTTTGACATCTGATTGTCCTTTTTCTTTAAAGTATGGCAAATCTTTCTGTCTCATTTTTGTTGGGTATTTTGGATTAGATTGTATCTGGACATTGTGAATACTACATTTAAGACCATGGGTTCTATTCATATTTCCAGGAGAGAGTGGAAGGGTTGTACTGCTGCTGTAACAGCAAGCAGTTAACTCAGTTTCAGACTATAGGTTCTTCCTCACCTTCTCTGCATGGTGGTTTCAATGTCATTTGAGTTTTCAAAGCCTTTATTGTACTGTTAGGGCTGGACTCACTCATGTATCAGTCAGGGATTGACCTGTTTAGGTCTCAGAGTCTTTGTTTTGTTTCTTTGGGTCCATTCTGACCACATACTTACTTCCTGGAGAAGAACCTAGGATTTATGTCAGTTTACACAGAGAATTAAGGTATTGCCTTCTCTAGCAGCTTCCTGCCAGGAATTTCCCACACTCTTTTTCTCCAAGGAGCATCCTTTGGGCCTGGGAAACATGTTTAATCTGCCTACATTTTTTAATGTATGAATAATTACATACCAAAAAAGTAAATGTTTCTAGTGGTTTCCTGGCCCCTAGCCTCACATTTCTCCTCATCTCCACAATATTGATCATCCTGACAGAATGTGATGAAAAGGGGAGAATATAAGGATAAATGATAATTTCTAGACCAGAAAAAAATGCTGTCTTACCTTGACCAATGCCAGAGAATATTTCCTGGACTATAAACATCGTATGCAAAATCATTTGTGACACAGACATCGTCTCCACCTGTCTGAGGCCCTCAGAAACATTCTACTACAGGCAACTGGACAAGATTTGTGAATAAATTTGAATTATCACTGGAGAAGTCTGCTCATGACCAGCTTAAACAAGAAGCAACAGTATCTTATACACTGTTTTCAATCTACTGTTTAATACAATAAAACAAATATTGGATTTCTAAATTTGTAAATAGTATGGGTAAAATAAATTTACCTACTACAAATAAAATGGTCAGATCTTTGAAAATTTATAGACCGAATATGATTTTTTATTGAATATCATTGTGGATTTTTCTAGAATTGATTTTTTTCCCCCAGCACCCAATTCTACAGCCTATTGTACTGTGGCCTGAGTTAGAACTCCCTTAGACAACATTGATATTTGCGATGTGGGAAATTACCCTTAATATTGATGAGCTTTGGGTTAACAGCAGAGGGCTTGCTAAGAATTTTGAAAAGTAATGGTCTTTGTAACATTAAATCCAAGAGCACTGAAAAGCCGCTGGACTTTCTTCACAGTTCCTAGACACCAGAAACATTCCTAGAAATGAATATTTGTATCAGTGACCTAGCACAGACATCTATTCACTGTAGAGGGAAAAGAAGAAAATTCAAGGTCATGGCATGAAGTACTTTTTTAAAAAAATCAAAAACCAGTAGTTAAGAAGACAAAGTGATCAGAGAATTGTGTGGGCCCATGTATGATCTTTGGAATATTTTTATGTTAGAGAGGAAAGTGGAAATAACCTAAAAATTTCATTAGAGGGAAATAATTAAGTTGATTATGGCATAGCCACACAAAAGATTGGTAGGTAGTCAGTAAAAAGTGTTTATAAGAGGCTTTGTTTATCAGCATAGTCTTTATTTTCTAATATAAAGTGAAAAGGATCATAAATACATGTATACATGTAAGATATATTTCCTATATGTCCATCTATAATGTGTGTGCACGCACGTGTGTGTGTGTGTGAGACAAGCTTGCTTTACAAACTAACTCTGGGGAATAACTGGCAGCTTGGGGATACTTTAAGGCCTTTATGATTCAGCTACATAGCTGAACATATCCATTCTGTTATGATATCATAAAACACAGAAGTTAGGTGTAGGTTGCCAAAGAAATATTATTAAATGAGTCACTTAAGCTTTTAGTGAGTACCTGAGCTTGACTATAATGGAGTAAACAGCAACCCAGAACTGATGAAACTGCCCCGGGTGAGCAGTGTCTATGATTTCACATAAACCAATGGTTCTGAGAGCTTAAGAAAACATAGTATGGCTGGGCAGTTCCATTTTACATCACGGAGGACAAGCTGACCAGGTGCCCAGTTACTACTGAGTATGTTACTTGAACCCAACCCTGGAATTCATAGAAAAACTGGGGCTCTGGTCATAGACCATCTTCCCTGATTTCATTATAAACTAGCTGTGAGAGAAAAAATATGGAGAGAAGTACCCCCCCCCAAAATTGGTACTCGAATTGGAAAATGTCCACCAAGAGGCAAATGGATGGACAAATAGTAATATATTCAGAGACTGGATTATTGCTTATCTATAAAAAGAATGAACTATTGATACATACAACATGGGTGAATCTCAAACACATTATTCTATCCAGAAGAAGCCAGAAACAAAAGAGTGCATAGAGTATAATCCCCAAACTCATCTATGATGACAGGAAGAAATCATTCGCTTCCTGAGAGACTCCAAAGAGGCACAAAAGAACTTTCTGGAAATGTCGTATGCCTTGATGGTGGTTGTGGTTACCTCAGCATTGTAAAGGAGGCAGATTGTTACCACTACCATCTTAGGGTTTTTCAGTGGGCATGAGAATTAAATTGACATAAGACAGATTAACAGCAGAAAAACACACACATTTGTATAAGCTTTACCTGACATGGAAACCCTCCTAAGGAATGAAGACCCAAAGAAGTGGCTTTTAGAGTAGGTCGGACAAAGAGAAGCAATTATGGAAAAGTAACTAAAGTATGTGGGAAGGCCAAAGAAAGATAAGAGTAATTTTAACAAGGTCTGTTTGAATAGAATTCTCTAGGTCCTAACTTCTCATCCTTGGTAATAAGAATTTACTTTGCATCTGGTGCTGGGAGAACATCTTTCATGTGGGAATCTCATTTCCTGCTTTTACGAGAAAGATCAGGGTGTTTTTCTTGTATTTCCTATTTTTCAAGAGCCTGTAACTCAAAATAACACTTACACCAAAGTGGCATATTCTGGAGTGGCATATTGTGCCACCCTTCAGTGTGTATATATATTTGTCAAAAGCCATTGAATTATGCATTTAAAATAGGTGTATTTTTATGCTATGTAAACTAATACCACAATAAAATTTGTTAGACGCTCAAAAATAGTTTAGTGGGAAAAAAAAAAGCCTGAATACTTAGCACATGTTAAAAAGAATCATGAGGGCGCCTGTGTGGTTCAATTGGTTAATCGTCTGCCATCAACTTAGGTCATGATCCCAGGGTCCTGGGATCGAGCCATGCCTGGGGCTCCCTGCTCAGTGGGGAATCTGCTTCCCGCTCCTGCTCTCTCTCATTATCTCTGTCCATCTCAAATAAATAAATACGATCTTTAAAAAAAAATTAAAAGTTTGAAAAATAAAAAAGAATTATGAGGTTCCATTCCATTTGAAGAATAATGGTCATTTTATTCACCTAAGTATTTCCCTGACATGCAAAGGTCTGAGTGGAGTTGCCTGAGACGGTTGTTCTCAGTCTTAACTGCCCATCAAAACCATCTGCACAGTTTTTTAAATTCTGACTTCGTGGTACTCGGGCACAGCCAGGGCACAGGAATTTTTCAAAGCTCCCAAGGTGATTTCAATGTGGAGCCATGTGAAAGACCCCCTGGATTATCCAATGCCCCATCCTCTTCCCACATCTCCTCCAGCAGAGAATGCGGCTCTGTGGTTGAGCTTAGCAAGCAGGCGTCCTAAGTGTTTCCTAAGATCAGGGGGGCCTCTAAATTCAGACCATGGGGGGTTTGGATGAGGCAGGGACAGGGACTATCCTGTCCAGTAGAAGGTTCCAAGACGAAAAACAAATCACTCCCACCTGTTCACCTGGGCACATCATGTTCACTAAATTCATTGGCTAGACCCAGTGGTCCTGGAGAAGAAAGATGAGTCATTTCAACTCCATTATTTGAGTGCTAGTCATATAGTAACCCTTCCATAGAAAAATTGGGTAGGCTAGGGTCCAGGGAAATCATGCATTTTATTTACAATGTATTTTATTTAATTTTATCAAATTGAGGGAGGAGAAGAGTGAAATGTATCAGGACGAAGAAATCAATGTAAAGATGCAAAACTTAGGGTCTTTTATGGGCCCTCCAAAAAGCGGAGGAAGAAGCTAGTATGTAGTGAGAGCTTCTGGGTGTCAGGCACTTACATATATTACCTTCGCAGTCCTCACTTTTCTTATGGAATAGCCTGTACCAGGAGTATTTGGTGAGTAGCTCCTGGGCTCATTAACTTCACCCAAGATCTCACCATAAGTGGCAGAGCCATGACTTGACAATTCACTTTCTCTAGAACGTATATATGGTCTTACTACTGTGCGGTACTGCCCTTTTACTACCTTGAAAACTGATGATAATAATAATAATAATAATTGTAGTAGCAGTACTACCCAAAATAATATTTATTATGAGTTTTCTATGGGCTGGGAATAGATTAAAGATTCTATCTATCTGTGTATTTGTATCTATACCCAGACCTATTCTCGTACAGATTTATACAGATAGAGATTTATAAAAGGCTATTTAACCTCAACAACTCTAAGAGGTAAATGCTATTATTATCCTCATTAAACAGGATACAACTAAGGTGCAAAGAGGTTAAATAATTTTCTCAAGGGCACCACACTACAGAAAATAGACGTTATTTAATGATAACCCTCTCCGAAAAATCGCCCGACCTAACAAGCCAGCCAGGAAAAAAAAATATTCCTAACCTCTCCACCTCAATACTCAGTACAACTACGATTTTTAAATACTGTCTCTTTGCTGTCCAACTTTGCAAACTTGTGATTGCCCATTTTGAATGTCTTTTTTTTTTTTTTTAAGATTTTAATTATTTATTTGACAGACAGAGATCACAAGTAGGCAGAGAGGCAGGCAGGGCGAGAGAGGAGGAAGCAGGCTCTCCACGGAGCAGAAAGCCCCAAGCGGGGCTTGATCCCAGGACTCTGGGATCATGACCTAGCCGAAAGCACAGGCTTTAAACCACTGAGCCACCCAGGCACCTGTAATTGCCCATTTTGACTTCAGCGATTACACTCTATGGGAAAGGGTTAGTTATGACAAACTCTGATTTGCAAGATCAATGTGAATATTATTACCCATCATTTTAAAAATCGTGGATTAGCAAGCTGGAAAAATACTTGTGTCAGCTTCTGCAGCCAAAAAAGCAAGGCATTGTGTCAGACATGGTGAAAGGGACCAAAGAAAGAAGAGCTTAGAGCGAAGATTGTCAGCTGGAATTGACTATGGAAAAATGGGGCTGCCGTCTTCCTCAGATCCGCTTCCAAGCAGCAGCCCCTGCGTCAGGGCTTCCCATTTCACCAACACATGCAAGTTCTTCCCTCGCTAAGCCCTGCAGGGCAGTCGCAAGCATGGAAATGTGAACCAGCTCCAACCCTGCCTCGTACATCATCAGCAGTCAGCTGTCGGCTGAGTTTTCACCGAGGAACTTTTATTCATAAGAATGCAATCAGAACTGGAGGAGAATCGCAGAATCCATCATACCGAAGGCATTTTTACGTGAATGTATTTTCATATGCATATACTGAGTGGTGTTGCATATAAGCAGAAATTATTCCAATATCAAAGCGAGATGATTTAAATGATAACTGGTGCAGTTTACCAACTTAAAGTTTTATTGGTTATAATCCTCATTTAAAAGCCACCATGTTCCTTCAGTTATTTACACACACGTTCAAATTCAGACCCCGCCCCACACCGCCTGCTCAGCCTGGGGGCGTGGTCTCAAAGGGCTCCTCCCCTCCCTGCTTCCAGCACTGGACCGGGCCTGGGTCTGGGTCTGGGTCTTCTGGAAGGAGACGTGTCCGGGTGTGTCCAGCCTCACCAAGGTGCCTCTCCTTTCCCCTCCCATGCAGCAGAGCCACAGGCAAGGGCGACCAGACCACATCCCCTCCGTGGGTAGCCCGCCCAGAGCCCCAGCAGTCACATCACCAGGAGAATCTGCCCTTCTTGGATTCCGTTTTGCTAGATGGCATTGGTTTAATGAGCGTTTTTATGTCCCTCGGAGTTAGACATAAAAGAGTTCTTTTCCTTCCCATCTCTGCTTTTACCCCCACTTTATCAAATCCACATTTTCTCTTTACAACTTGGGGGGATTCCAAAGTATTTCGTCACTTTTCATTATTAAAATTGGTTTGGACCAGTTTTAAATTTTCACCTTAGGGGCATCCAGAGATTCTCTGCCCCCTCCCATGACTGCACTTGTGGCTGAAGACACAGCGTGTGTGTTTATGGGGGTGGCTTACCCACACCACTCTCCCTCTGTCCTAGTCTCCACCTCTGAGGTTGAGAAACTGATTAGAGCAGGAGGAGGCAGGGAGAGCAGAAACACCATTACTTCCTTGGCCATGGAGACCTGCCTCTTCTCTCTGGCTGGGCTGCTTCTTTGGTCTTCACCTTCTAGCCCTCAGCACCTCCAGACCTTGTGTTAGGCTTCTAAGTGCTGGTAAGCATGGGGTGAGTTATCTCAGAGCCTCGAGATTTCTCCCTATCCCCCAGATCCCTGAAGTGGCAGTCCAGTTCAATCTTCACCCTTCCACAGCCCCCCAGCCCCACAGCCTCTGCCCAGTGGCATTTCCCAGGGTCCCCTTGACTAGCAAGCATCCCCCGAGGGGGTTTGTGAGAACACTAATTCAAGCCCAGCTACCTTGTGCAGCTTCCCTTGGATGCTGGTGTTCATCTTTGCCAAGGCAAACCACCTTTGGAAGTACAATCCCATCCCCTGCTGCCCTGCCTCTGCCTCCTCACTCTGCCTCCCCTGTTCTGCTAATCAGCGAGATTCCATCCAACCAGAGAATCAAAATCTCCTGTCCTTGCAGGGCATCTACCTCTAATCTTCACAAGTGCCCTCAAGAATTTTGCATCTTTCTTGCTTCAGACAGAAAACCACAACTCTCGCTTCCTCCTCTGTGGGGAAGGAAAGCTACAACCTCACTCCCCAGAATGCTCTCTCCACAAGACTGCTCCAGTGACCCTCTCATCCCCCAGTCTTCTCAGTAAGGAGACAGGCGGGGAGGTGGGGCTGGGCTGCCAACAGGTGAGAGCAGAGATACTCCTTCCACATTTTGATAAGATAAGACTGGACTGGAAGTGTTGGACCTGAGGTTGCAGATAAACTGTAGGACTGCCAGTTAAATTTACATTTCAGATAAGAAAACAAATTGTTTCTGTAAGATTATATTCTAAGCACTGCTTGGGACACACTTACTTAAATCAACAAATTTTCAGCATGCTGCAACAGTTAGGAGTACTAAAAGTAATTTATTGTTTACCTAGAATTTAAACTTAAGTGGCTATCCCATAGTTTTATTTGCAGGTTCTTGGCAAACCCAGATGGGTCCCTTATGTTACTCTCTCGTGGCTCTTCAGAAGGTGGGGTACTATTGTTTTCAGATGTGGTCCACAGGCAACATTCAGGGACAAAGGAAAGATCCCCACCAGCAACCTCTCACAGCTGGATTTATTTCCGGTTTCCCACCTTCTCAGCCACGGGACCACTCTCCTCTTCTCTCGTCCGTGTTCACCTGCTTCGAGTCCCAGAAGGATTGCTTGAGGATCTGTCCTGCGTTCCAGGAGGGCGGCCACAAGCCCACCATGCTCTTCAGGAATCCCTCACCTGCTCTGCTCTCCATGGAGATTTGTAAACCAACCCTCGAGCACTTCTAGGAGATGATGATCTGCTGGTTGTGCTGCTTGTGTTCTATAGGGAAAGAACAACTTCCTTCTACCCTCTTAGCTTCTGCAGTTGGCCCAAGAATGAAAATGACATAAGAGATGAGCAGGAGAGAAGCATACACACTGATTTAAAATATTTAGGTGTACATGGGAGCTTTCAGAAGGAAAATGAAGACCTGAAGAAGCCGTTCCCAAAAGCTTCTAGCTCTTGTCACATAAAGAACAATACATTGAGGCGATATCACAAAACAGTGGGGCTTGGGCTGGAGGGAGGAAATAGTGGAGTGGAGACTAGGAAGTACATGGGAGAAACTAAGAGAAGCGAAGGATTCACTTAGTAGGTTGGTTTGTACAGGTCTGTTTGGGCATTGACTCCTCGTCTCTGGTGATAAGAATGTTCTTATCTCCCTGGTACAGGGAGGGCACCTTTCTCGCAGGAAATTCTATGTCTGCTTTTAGATAGAAAGGGTGAGGGCAGAAAGCCCTTCCCATATCTGCCGTTTCTCAAGTGCCTTCAGCTCAAAATAATCAATATGGCAAAGCAGCATGTTGGGGGGCGCGGCGCAACCTGATTCCCTTCCGTTCACGGCTTCATGAATCTTTAGCTGCTCAAACAGACACTGACATCCACAGTTATCAGAATACATGCCCACGATTTGATTTATTCAACCCCAGTTGACTGTATAAAAACCTGATTAACTCAGAAGTATCTGACAATAGGCCCCAGGGGAGTTTGGTCATCGTCACCGTAGAGCAAGCAGGGTGGACTGGGACATCCGACAGGTGGTATATACCGCATTGTGGTGGCTGGAACGTAGCACAGACCATATTCTTTGGCCTAAATGCCTCAAATTCAGATCTGCTTGGACCAGATAGCCTACATCTCTGTATAGTTTCCTCCCCGAGGTGGGTTCTGTCAGTGCTCCGCCCAGTTCCCCTCTCTGGGTCCGACGTGGGGGTGTGTGTGTGTGCTAATACTGTTTCTGTGTGCTCCTCTCCCAGGTTCTAATTCAGTTGACTTTGGACACACGGCCCCTGTGACCGATTTCGGACACCGCTTCAGACTGCTGGAGCTATTCTGCGCACAGAGAAAAAAACCCAGAAATGTCAGTTTCCACACCACCCCGTCTGTGCTCCCGCTGCCTTACTACTCCTCATCATAACACTTCCTTAGTAAGTCGTTTTCATGTAAATTCTTATCTCAGGGTGTGCTTCTGCAGAAGGAGCCCCATCTAAGACATTTCCTTTGGACCAAGAGACAGAATCATATGGAGGGGTTAATACTAGAGAAATCCATTGCCCTTTAATTCTTACAGTTTTCTACCAGGCTCTTCCATTCATGTGCTCAAGTTCCCTCTCACTGGTGTTAAATTAAACCACTCAGAATAAAAGCCCTACAAAAATGAAATAAAAAGCATTCATTATTTTTGGAACATTTACATGGATAGAATTTTTGGAAAGGCAAGGGCACTCTAATGCACTTAAAGAAACTATGATAATTAGTTCTAAGAGGAAACTCTTGAGTTTCAAAGTCATGATTTTGGCAGGAAGAAGGGAAACACATGGAATGAACATCAAAAGTATAATTTTCTGTAGTACTTGGATAATTGTGGAAGTATGTTGGGCGAGGAGAGTCACTTTCTAATTACTAGAAAACTTCTAAGAATCCCATGCCCACTGACAAAGCATTCTTATGAAAAAGTCCAACTGAACAACTAAAATTTAGCACATAGGCAGTTAAGATTTTTTTTCCTTTCACTTTGTTTATTTAAGGGGGATTCTGGGTGGTTCAGTCAGTTTAGCCTCCCACTCTTGGTTTCAGCTCCCATCATGATCTCCGGGTCATGAGATTGATCCTGGTGTCAGGCTCTGTGCTCTGCTCAGAGACTGGGATTCTCACTCCTGTCCCTCTGCCCCTCCCGTTCATGCACATTCTTTCTCTCTCTCTCTCTCTCTCTCTCTGAAACAAATACATCTTTAAAAAACATGTTTTTAATTTAAGAGGATCATAGTCAGGCAAGTCATATCCGACGAGAAGCCTCTTACGTGCCCACGATTAAGTTGGAATCTACTCAGAGGGCATTGTGGGAGAGAGAAGGGAGAGTACTACTTTATGCTACCTCCGACAAGGAAGACAACCAACTCTCAGCCTACCTCCTGGATAAGCCAGGTGTCCTAGGTTGGGTTCTGCAGATTGCAGAGCCTGAGGCAAGTGTTCTTAGGCCTGTGATTTAGTGAGGAAGCACTCTCAGATGAAACTCAGGGGGAGATGAGGGGCGCAGGATAAGACAGATGAAAAGTCTAAGCATTTCACAGCACTCTCTGAAATGCTGTGTTGTGAATTGGCTGGCTGAAGAATCAGTCAACACGGACTTGAGAACAGAATGAAAGAGGGTGCATTCCCTTTGTCATCCTTGCTGTACAAGAAAACTGTGCCTATTTAGCTCAGGTCTGTGTTTAAGAATTCACATTGCCATTGCCATTGGTTGAAGTGTAGTCTCAACCAATCTCACGGTGAGCTCTGTGAAGTAAACTGTACCATGTTTGTCCTGCCTAGAAACAAGGGACTGGGATTTTTGCCATCAGTGATAGTCATTCATTGCTGTGGGCTGCCTGGTAGGGACGGGGTGGAGTAGGAAGTGTAAACACCCGCCATTGCTGGGCATGGTAGCACAGACCAAAGAGAGACCTTCTATGGAGAAGGGGACAGCTGTGAGCCATTAGTAACCAACACCCACAGCAGCTTGGGGTGGCATGCTGGCCTCCTAGAGGAATGGGCTGGGGGAGACCAAGAATTTCTACTACACTAAGTTACCTCCCAACCTTGATGTCCCAGAGGAAGTACCACTAGACTACCACATAGTGACTCCCTATGCTACAGTAGCCTGAAGTGTGCCACCACATTCAGTAGTTTTCCAGCTCTTTTCTAGAGAAGGAAACTGAATCCTCAAATCATTCCATTCTATAATTAGCCAGTGCTGGCACCCGACTGAAACAAAATGATTTTTTCCTCCTCTTTTGCAATTTAACATTTCAGCCTTTATTAAAAGATGTGTATCTCCTCCTCTCCAAATCCCCCATTTTCCTCTGGACACCTCACCCAGGCAGCTCCACATGTAAGGTGTTGTTCTTAGTGGACAGAATCCTGCTCTAAAAAAGCCAGACAGGGTAGACTAATGAAATTTTCTCTTCCCCAGGTCAGCTGTATGCCTATGACCCTGAAAACAGAGATGAGCAATCCATTCAGACTTTTGTCATTTTGATTTTGAGGAGATTTAGGAAAGCCTTTTTCGGCACTTAGAGATTTCTGCTAAGTATCAGAAATCACGAAGTTTGATCCAATGGGAGACGTTAGTCACAGGAGGTCCATTTAAGAGCTGCGCCACAGTGGCCTCCTCTGATGAGCAGAGGAGAACCAAAGACTTGTGTGCAAGCACACGTCCAGCCTCACCAGCGGTCTGGCAGCATGTGACCGGGGAATCCGGGGGGACCAGAGCCAGGCAGGTGTGAGGCCGGCAGAGAAGGCCCAGTTAATGGCTTACCTAGGAATCAGGCCAGGATGAACAGAAAGCCTCAGGCACACTGAGAAAGCCCAAGAAAAATGCCACATGAAGACATCCTAGTCAATTCAGAGGCTTTTTTTTTCAGACTAAATAACCACTCTCTGAAATGCTGTGTTGTGAATTGGCTGGCTGAAGAATCAGTCAACACGGACTTGAGAACAGAATGAAAGAGGGTGCATTCTCTTTGTCATCCTTGCTGTACAAGAAAACTGTGCCTATTTAGCTCAGGTCTGTGTTTAAGAATTCACATTGCCATTCCTCCCCACTGAGCAGCTGAGCGGGGCTGGAGTTCTGTGTGTGCGGGACCATTTTCATGGTCAGGAGCATGAAAGGGAGGCGAGGTGGGTGGTGACTTTTGTTTGAAATGAATTGTGTTTGGGAGCCTTTTGAAGAGCAAAAAATAGACCTACTTATTGACCTAAAGCCATCCATGAAATGGGATATGATCTCTGGCACAAAGAATAGAATAGAAACTCCCCCAATATTGTAGCTATCTAGAGATGAAAAAATTGTCCAGAGCTGAGACGATTATTTCTTCATCCACAATCCTAATGCTGCGCTTCCTGCAGAATCCTGAACAGTATTATCTGTTTCTAGGCCTCAGAAGGATAGGTAGTGAAAGGGGAGCAGAATATACCATCCCTAAATATGCTCCTTTGGTATAACAATTGTTTTAGGCCCCGTATTCTTAAGAAACAGCAGACACAGGTGACGCTCTGAACATTGAGTAGAAATTATTCTTTTGTGGGGGACATTCACGCTTATAAGGGAAATCTTCATGTGTAACTGTCTCCCTCTCGGTACCAGGAAGAGAAGGATGACTCCAGATCTCTAAAGCTCTTAACAGAGAAACAAGGACTTAAATCTGCATAACAAACTTACCTTCATTTACTGTGTTTTTTCCTGGTTACCTGTCCCCAAGCCCTCAACATCTTCTTCTGCCTTTAGCTGGAGATAGTATTTAAGGTGGTGGCTTGGGCCATGTCAGGGAGCTACTGAGTTCTCCTGGGTATCTCCCATAGGCACAGGAAGTCTACATGTTATTAAAATTCTGTTTTCCTCCTGTTAATCTGCCTTTTATTACATGGAGTTCTCGGGCAAGGACTTAGAAGAGTAGAGGGAAAATTATTTTTCACAACAGAAATCGCTATTTAGATACAGATATTGATATAGTTTTTTTTTTTTAACTTTAATTGTCCTCTTTTCTCACAGCTGTTGCAAGGGCGATACAGTTCCTCCTACTCTGATAAGAATAATGGACGTCATTTCCTGAGCACTTACCAGGGAGCCACACACTGTGATGACCATTTCCACATTTTATCTTGTTAAATCCTCAAAGCACCATCATAAAGAAAAGCTCCTAACTATTATCCACATTGAAAAGAGAAGGAAACTGAGGCTCAGGACATTTCTAAGCGTGCTCAGGGCCACACACCTGGGAAACAGTAGTAAGATTTGAGCCCTGCTCTGTCTGACCCCAGCCTAAGCTGGTTTCAGTTAATTAAAGAAAAGTGCCCTCTAGAGAGGAGCCGCCATTCAACAGGAGCTCAGTGTGGCCTTGGGAAGGAGAAGCAGAGAGAGCCAGGGACAGAGTGTGCTTCAGCATGCTAGGGGATTGGCTCCTGTCAGCAGCACCAGCCTGTCATTAGTGCTGCTCCCAGCGTGAGGCACAGGGTTTGCGGGCTGAGGAGAACAGTCGCCACTGACTCATCGCGCGCGCGTGCATCCTTTGTAGCTAGTCAGCCACTAAACACAATGGATTCTCCTTTGAAATGACTCACAACTACCCTTCCTCCCTGTATTTCTGCCTCCACTTCAGGGGCAGCCTTCTTCCTATTTCCATCACATGGATGTTTTCCCACTGGCTTCTCTGACTAAGCACTCTCCTTCCTCTTCCTATCTGCCCGCTCCCATCCAGACATGGCTCCAAAAGCAATGGGTCTGACAATTCCTGGCCCTGCTCAAGCACCTGGGAGAGTGCTCTGTTCCCCGCTGACCGAGTTCTTTTTCCTCCATTACAGTCTCACCTCATTATCCAGAACCAAAGCCGGCAGTCTGCACTCCATTTCCTCACCTGCCCCCTTGAACATCTGGCCACCTTCACCTGTGCTGTCCTCTCCTTCCCACCTGTTACCCAAATCCTATTCATGTGTCAAAGTCAAGTTCAAGTCTGACTTCACCCATGATGTTTGTGCTTTAAGCCAAACCGCCCAGTCCTCAACTTTTCTATAGATAAGGAGGATGTATCAGTTTGAGTTACTGTCTCAAGGAAGAGCTGAGACAAGAATCTGAATGCAAAGACATTATTTGGAAACTATGGGAAACACTATAAGGGTGTGGAAAACAGTGAGGGGGAGGAAAAGCGGCCAATAAAAGGCTCATTATCCAGCCAGTTATCACTGAAGACAACTGTAACCTAATCCTGTGGGGGAGTGTCAGGGCCAGGAGAGGACACACACCTCAATTATCCCACACAAGGGGCGAGGGAGTTGGCGTATTAATACACCAGCTGTCAGCCATCATTGCTAGAGAGCAGCTCCTAGAGGTACATGGGTGGCTCAGTCATTAAGCATCTGCCTTCAGCTCAGGTTAGGACCCTAGTGTCCTGGGATGGAGACCAGCATTGGCCTCTGCTCAGGGTGAGCCTGATTCTCCCTCTCCCTCTGGGTGCTAATCAAATCTTTAAAAACAAGAAAATAGAGGTCAGCTCCTAGGTGGCATTAACTCCCCAGTTTTTCTGGCCTGTTGGCAAAGCCAGTGACAACAAACAGCTCCAGATGAAAGAAGTGCAGACGGTGGATGTTTGAGATCAGATGATACACACTGAGCTAGTAAGGGTCAGAGGATACGCATGGGGCACTGTCAAGATCCGCTCCAATAATGGAATAGCTGATCAACAGAACCAGGGCATTTTTAACAAGGAGACTAAGTATTGTGAATTCTGTTTGGTCCAGTTATATGCTCTTCATTAAGCACAGCACCTAAGACATGTTTAGAACATGCTGGACACCTGGACCTAGGATGGGATAGCCACCAGAAATTCAAAGTCATGCTATCCAAAGATCAAGGACTCTGGGGTGCCTGGGTGGCCCAATCCATTGAGCATGGGATTCAATTCCTGTTCTCTTGGGTTTCTGCTTTGATTGCCATCTCTGGGTTATGAGGTAGAGCACAGAGGGGCATCTGCTTAGTTTCTCTCTCCATCTCCCTCGCCTTCTTCCCTTCCTCGCCCCCCCCCAGGATAAATAAATAAATCCTAAAGAAAAAAGAGGGAGAGAGAGAGAAAACAAGGATTTTGAGGTGAGACAGTCTTGAGTTAAAACCCAGACCCCACTGATTCATTGTTACACCTTGGTGTAGCTATGACACACATCTGAGCTGCTTCTTTCTTTCTAAAGTCAGGAAGATGGTAATACCTGCCTTGCAGGGTTGTCCAGGGTCAAAGATGACCTATAAAAAATCCAACATACTATTTGGTAAATCCAACTACAGTAAATTGAATTTCAATTAAATTATGATCGCAGGCACTTTCTTGGGACTTGCACTGTGTTTCTTTCATCTAACATTCTATTTTCTTCTCTGTGGCTGTGGATCATTTTCACATAGCAGATGAATTGAGGATTCATGACATAGACTTCCATTCACTGAGACAAGAAAGCTGGAATCAACAGGACCTTCTGTAAGTCAGGGGTGGATATGAATTTGGAAAGAGGGAAATATTTACCAACAAAGAAACTGGAAGATAAATCTGGCTTGACCTATTATCTGAACTGGTGAAATCAGTCTCCAGATTAAAACTTCATTGTTTTTTACAGTTTAAAAGGCTATGAATTAAGAGGAAAGCCACAATAGAAAGATGTAGTTTCCCAAAAGAGAGTGTCTAACATCTTGGAAGCAAACAGATCTTATTTAAGCCTCTGAGATGTGTCCCTTGTTTATTGCCATCATAATTGCTTCTAATATCTATTAGGAAGATAAAAGATTTTATTTTACTTATTTGACACAGAGAGTGAGCACAAACAGGGGGAGTGGCAGGGAGAGGGAGAAGCAGGCTCCCTGCCAAGCAAGAAGTCCAATGCAGGGCTTGATCCTAGGGATCAAGAGATCATGACCTGAGCCAAAGGCAGACACTTAATCGACTGAGCTACACTGGTGACCCAAGAAGATTTTCTTTATATTCGTAAGAAAGTAAGAAAAGTAGAGTAGAGGGAAGACCATATATAGAAGACCATATAAGCCCAATTATTATCTCTCTATAATTTGGAATCGTAATTTTTCAATTTGGAATGAAACTTAAGAATACCAGATTCGCCTTATGGTTTAGAAATGAGCAGGAGATAAAGACAAGGAAAAAATGGAGAGAAACATCTTCCCAACTTTCAGAGCCTGCTATCACACCCACATGCCAGAGACCCCTATCATTTCTTTAAACTTATTTATCAATATAATACGATGCATATAATTTCTCAAAAAGTTAAGAAAGAAAGGTCCAAAATCTTGTAATGAAATACAGCAATAATATGCACCACCTCTCTCCTTCCAAAAGCCTCATTCTCCAATCAGTAATTAATTCCAGTAAATTTAGATATTTCTGGAATTTACTCCCACATTTCTAAATAATCTGTGTAGAAAAAAAATGTCAATTTCTTCTATATCTGTTTTCCATTCTGCCATTGAAATACATGCCCCAATTTTTAGCTGAGTTTGTGATTTCCAGAATAAAAAACCATTTGTTCAAGTCCTCTTTTAATTACATATAGTTATGCAACTAAATCCAGGCCGAAGGGATATAAAAGTGGTATATGTAACTTTCGCATGACTTCCTTAAAATACAGCTGAAATGTATCCTTTAACTGATAATTCTTCATTCTTTCTTCCTCCTTGATGGATGGAATTCAGAATTCAGATATGGCTGGAACCTAAGCAGCCACATTGGACCATGAGGTGAACTGGGAATGGAAGTCTATCCCATCAGAACAACAGCACAGGAGACTGGGTAATACTGAGGACTCTGTGGAGTAAAACTATCACCACCACCCCAGACTGTTTAGCTATATTGAAAGAGAGAGAAATAAAAATTTTTGTCTAGTTTCATTCATTATCAGTTCATGTTTCTGTTTTTCACAGCTAACCAAAACATATATTTTATTGCTATTTCTTCATTTGCCAGTTTTAGAAACTATCTACTCAAGACTCATAATAGCAGGTAAATAGTTAGCTTTCTTATAGCCTCTACCCCTCCACTTATAGATCTTTCATCTCATTATACTTCTATTATAAGTAGTATGAGTAATATACCATCAATGCTTTCCTTCTGGTATAACTTCTCATTTTATATGGGTTTCATAGTTGCCTTACTTTTTTTCATTTACTTCATTTTCTCTATAGCTATTTCCAGCTGTTCTATACCATCCTATAGCCTCCCCGTTCATTTTTCCATAGGGAAATGTATCCAGTGATCTGTCGGTTCTACTTTTATTTGTTAAACTCTCCCTGCTAGAGCGTTTTTGTCTTGTCATCTAAGTCCAGCACACAGCTGTCATCCCTGGGCCTCCCCTTATTTTCATCCAGGGGTTTTCCTGCACAACACTCCTGTGTGGGATTGTCAGTTTCCCTTACTCCAAAACTTTCTTCTTTTTTGGTTTCTCATTTATCGTGGAAAATTGCTTGTGGTAGCCTCCTAAGAAAGGGTGCTTAAAAGTTGATTACATTTAAAATCTGTTTGGTGGGATACAGACTCTTGGGTAGGTCTGGAATTTCTACAGGCTTATAGCGCCCATCAGAAGACCAGGAAGAAATGATGCTAGTAAAACATCACCTCTTTTCTCCCCCTCAGGTACAGCTGTACACAGAAGTGTGGAAAAGAATATAACCAAGGTGGGGACACCTACTCTCCACAAAAGGCCTTTGCAGCAAGAGAAAGAGGCATTACTGATACACCTGGTACAAGAAATCCAAGAACTCCAGATGCTTCTCGTATGAATGTGCTGATTTCAAAATCTGACTTTCACTCTGTTTAACTCACTCCCTAAGGGCAGAAGATGTTATATGGCACTTTCTCCCCTTGTCACCTAGAGTGAGGGAATCTGAAAGCAAACTCCCCAGAGCTCATTAGCTGTATAATTAACCACATACCATTTTCTACTCAAAATCCGCCAGCAACGCACAGTGAAATCAGCAACTAGAATAGCGCAGCAAGAAAAGAGCAGCCCTGTTATCCCAGCAGATGGGGGGCAGTATCTCTGAGAAGCCTGGCCTCTGCCTCCCTCTTCCTATGTCTCCTCAGCCCTTGATTTCTGACTGGTCAGGGAGCTAGCATAATGTGAAAACTCCAGCCCAGGTTTTGCACCATTTCCCACACAAGCTTGGATGGGTAGCTTAGAAAGTCAGTTTTGCTCCAGGTAGAAAACCAGCCATGATGAATTAATCCAATACACTTTCTTGTTTTTTAATTTAAAATTGTATCTTGAGGTGTATTGGCTCAAGGCAAACACACAAAGATCCAGGAAGTAGAGGGAGAGACTCTTTCCCATTCCTTGGCTCTCCTCGACCCAGAAAATTAGGCTAGTGATATTATTGCTGTATATTCTCTGCAGCATCAGCTAATCGACTGAGAGGGCACTCCTTAATGCTTATAATTGTAATAACAATTCCGTAAGCAGTCCGTGACCCACATGTTCCCTCCCAAAGGATTGCACAGGAGAGAGTGGGATGTTTTCACTGCCTTTGGGCATCCTTGGTGACATCTGCTTGTTTCCAAAGGAGGAAACAAAAAATGGTTCTTTCCTTTGGTTTTGTCTCCTCCTCTTTCTATATCTCTTGCATTCCCTTCGAAGCTGGGCGCTGCCTATGTGCTAAGTGGATGTTTCCTGAACACATATGTTCTCACAAAAGTTGAGCTGATGTTTCTTTTAAATACAGCGTTGTAATTGCGAAGTACATGTGGGGAAAACGGGTTTGACCTAAGTTGTCGCCACTGATAGGCTATTTAGGTCTGATATGATAATTCTCTAAGACCCGGGTAAGTGGTATATGCAAAAGTTATTGAGTACAGAAACTGTTATTTGGGGAGAATGAAAGGGGTATGGATGTTATGTATATTTCATGGACCATTAGGCCAAGGAATGTAGTTGAGGGAGTCAAAGGAAATGCCATCCGTCGGTGGCTCCAGCCAGATCCTGTGGTATATTTCTGAACCAGAGCAATGTAGGCTTTGGAGAAACGAAGAGACTAGGCTATGCTGTTTTACCTCAGTCAAATTCCTTAACCTCTATGAGACCCATTTCCCTATCTGTGGGCCATGGGAACAATCATACCCACATTTTTAGAGATGCTTAGAAAGAATGAATGAGATACAGTACATAAAGACCACCACTGAATGCCTCACCCTCAGTGGGCTCCAACAATATTTAATAACATTTCCATTTTTTTTTAAAGATTTATTTATTTATTTGACAGACAGAGGTCACAAGTAGGCAGAGAGGCATTTCTATTTTCTTTTCAACTTCTCTTTTCCTACACCCATCTACTTCATTTCATCAAAGACAAGATGGCAGCCAGGAAGTAGAGAAAATATTAATGTGACCAAGGATGAACTGAGCATGGAAGCTTCTGAGACTCACTGGCAGACCTCGTCGGGCAGCCATGCACTTGAGCTTTGTAAGCAGGCATCCTAGTAGCCACAAAGTCATCTCTAGTTCCACTAGTACCTTTACCATATTGATTACAAAAAACCTTGGATCATGACTGGTAGTTCCTAGGTAAGAATTTTTAGGGCCTAAATACTGAATTACCTAGAACCCCAAGGTCCTTAATGATTAGGTTGGATAGTTTCTGCTCCTAGTATAGTAGAAAGCTTCATGTGTCTCTCTTTTTGTGAATGGAACCACCAAATGTCCCTCTTATTTGGTTAATCTTAAATTGGGAGGCAGCTGTCCATGAAAATGGTCTGTGAAACAAGGAGAGTCACATAAGGAAGCAAAGTGACCAAAACATCAAAAAAGCTCACCTCTAAATTTCAGAACTTGGTGAGGATTTAATAACTGACATAGAGTGTCCAACAGGGCATGACCCAAGGTCTGATATTCCATGGGAGAGGAACCATAGGTACTATGAATAGAACCATACTGTGGATATCTTCAGCATATCTCCTCCCCTGAGGCAGCTGAACTTGGGAGTGTGTCTTTTACTTCTATCTTTCAAGTAGACCCAGGGCTTACAACTCCATAAATTTGAGCTAGCTGACTGGATGATGCAGATTCTAGTACCAACTATCACATCAGCAAGTTTTTATGACATATTTACTGTGTGGCCACCCCATGGTGATGCTATTGGAGTAGTGGTTCAAAAGTGGCAATAGATCTCATCCTGGATTAGGCATTTATGATTCTGGCTGGTAAGAAAGGCTTATACATACACATAAACACACATTATATTCTGAATATACTCCAAATAGTATATAATCAAATGGAAAGTTGCCATACAAAGACATGGTCTGGTGACTTGTCGAGGAAAATTTGATGTGGACTGGGGTAGCCTTCTGAGGGAAGAAGGACTCTTTGCAAGATAGTGGAGAGAATCCCAGCTTTGGAGTCAGACAATCACTGACCCAAACTTCACTTTAATTTCCTCTTCTGTCAAATGAGAATAATAACATTTAATGCATAGGGTTGTTAGGAGGATATAAGGAATTAGAACATACAGTAAGGTAGTATCTTGCAATATTTTATTTATCTATAGATAGATAGATAGAGAGAGAGATATTTCATTTTGGGTAGTGTGGAAGGCTGAATAATGGCCCCTAAAGATGCCCACATCAGAATCTCTGGAATCTGTAACAATGTTACCTTATATGGTAAAAAGAACTTTGAAGATGTAATTAAAGGTCTTGAGATGGGGAAATTATCGTGGATGTCCCAGATGAGCCCAGTGTTATCAAAGGAGGAAGCAAGAGCACAGAGTCCGAGAAGGAGATGTGAAGACAGAAACAGAGGTGGGAGGGATGCAGTGCCACAAGCCAAGGAGTACAGACAGCTTCTAGAAGCTGAGGAAGGCAGGGAAACAGCTCCCCTACAGCTTCTAGAAGGAATGCAGCCTTGCAGATATGTAGGTTCTATGCAGTCTACTAAAAGCCATTTTGGCCTCCTTATCTCGCAGGTCTGAAGATGCATTTTTTTAAGTCCCTAAGCTTGTGGAAATTTGTTATAGCAGCAACAGGAGACTAACACAGTCGTTCTGATGAACTGTTGCTCTCCAGCCAGGACGGTGAGCATCCATCCCTTCAAGGGGACAACAGAACTCACACCGGAGCAGAACACTAGATGGTTAGCTTGGGACATTCAAAATAGACCAAAGCACATTTGGTAATAGTAGCTAAATGAAAGTAGGACTTTCATTTTGTAGAATCTGTGGCTTTTTGAGAGTGAGAGAAAAAAAAAGTTTGCTGTTTCTGAAATTTAAGAGCTTGTAAACTCAGAGGATTAGAGGAAGGAGAAATAGGGTGTGTCCTGCCTCAAGGGAGGAGATAAAAGCCTCCCCGTACAAGGAAAAGGAGAAGATTACAGGTAAGGTGTGGTCTTCCTTGTCCTGGGGGAAGGTGGTTTAGAGACGTGTGTGAGATGCTAGAAAAACCAGGTAAGATGAAATCAGGACATGCTGAATGGGAAGGGGCTTCCACCTCAAATCACTTCAGTCATTCTGGGGTAAGTCCCCTGGGAGCCCCTCAGAGTACACCCCACAGTAAATTAGGGAGGGAAATGGAGGCAGCAAGAGCCCCTGAGATAGTATCTGTGGTTTCCACAGAGATCCGAAATTCCTCATGTCCCAGCGGGGGGCCCAGCTGAAGGGTGAAGGATCCACACACTGAGAGGGGCCCGGAGTCAGGAGGAAGAGGGTATCAAGTACACAGACATCATGACAGCCAGCCCATGGCTTGGTCCATGGACAGCAGTTAACACAGCAAGCACGATGCTGGAATGAAGTCCCACTCCCCGTGAGGGAGCATAAGTGAGCTCAGCTGAGGCCCATGGGGGCAGCACTTGGGTGACACACTTGCTTTGCCACTGTGATGGTGCTGTGCCTCCGGCAGCATCCTGGAGACCAAAGGGTAAGGGAGAACCACTAAGAAGGGAGGTCAGCCTTGAAAGGGAATTTTGACTGAATTAACTAAGTTTAAAGCCTGAATTGATTGAGTACCACCTCAAAAAGAAATTAAATTTAAAGCCAGAAGAATTTGAGTGATCTCAATGTGACAAAAAAGTCCCCCCACCACCAAGAGCAAGTTGAGTTTGATTATGGAGAAATAAATTGAATTCCACTGCTGTTCTGATGAGCTGGGACACTGAATCTGAAACCTGGGACATGGATCTGAAGCACCTGGTGCACAGCAGATGCTCAGTGATATTAATTATCTGACCTACCTACCCTTCTGTGAATGAAGGAAAGGCTTTGCCTAGGGAAAAATGACAGGGAAGAACATATTTTATGGAAAGAATTGCAACCCAGTCTTCAAGAAAGTAGCAGACAAACTATTGTTTTTGCCTATCCATCTTAGGAACCTTTCTGCTGGTAACAGCAGCCTGATTTTTCTTTGGGGTGGACCCCTTTCTTGTCCTGCCCCTGTGCTTTGAGTATGCTGACATCATCGCCAGCCCCAGGACTGTTCAGTCAGAATATTCTAGCTCTGTGATCACAGTTATCAATTCAAGGAAAGTGAAGGGACCCCACCTTCCTCCCAGCTAGAGCTCCAAGGGCTTTTCTTGATGTCATTTAGAATGAGATTCCCATGGGGTGCCTGGGTGGCTCAGTCATTAAGCTTCTGCCTTCAGCTCAGGTCATGATCCTAGCATCCTGGGATAGAGCCCTGTGTTGGGGTGTGTGTGGCGGTGGGGGGGGGGTCCCTGCTCAGCAGAGAGCCTGCTTCTCCCTCTCAAGCACTCCCCCATGCTTGTGCCTCCACTATAGCTATCTCCCTCTGTCAAATAAGAAAATAAAATATTTTTTTAAAATGTTAGAATGAGATCTCTTTTGGTTAGGATTGAAAAAAAAAATGTACGGACACCTGGATTTCCAGTCCTATCTTTCCATAATACAAAGGATCTTGCCTGAAATTAAAGTCAGTGATAAAGAAGAAGAAGAAGACAAGAGGAAGAAGGAGGAGGAGGAGGAGGAGGAGGAGGAGGAGGAGAATAATTGAGAGATTTAGAGAGAAAGATACTGGGAAGAATTATTTGTGCACCTGGATCCATTCATACTTGGATCCTTTTTTGTTTAAGCAAATGATATTCCTTTCACTAGAAAATACAGAAGCCTGGGTAAACACAGAGTTGCATACTTCCTGTGTTCTCAAGATAACAAAGAAATCACCTAGGCTAGGGAACACGATCCAGGGTGAATGACGGTGTCAGAAAAGTCTGAGCAGGTAGGGGAGCAAGTATCACGATGGCTCGGGAATGCCAAGCCCAGTAATCTGATTTTGGCCTCATGAGTAATGGACAACCAGAGCATGTTGAAGAAAGAAGTGACAAGTGAAATGTCTGCATGGAGGAAAATTGACCTGACAGCTATATTCAGCACTGACGAATGTGGGGGCTCATAACCTGGGAACCATATACCTAGGTCGGAAAAAAAATAAACCTTTTATTTACACGTATCTTTGATGGCAATGCAGCATTTTCTTCTACCTTGACTGAAGGCACCAGATTGCATTCATATTAGAAGTATCTGTATATTTGTCAGCATAAAAGTTATGAATATCTTCATATCCCAGTACTGTTGTTGCAGATAATATAAAAATATCATTTAGGCTCATTACAGATTTAAAATTCTAATTGTTACTGAACCTATATCTGAATCTTATAGTCTGAGGCATTAATAGAGAAGCACATATGCTACTATAGTAGATGTTTGCATGGGGGAGTTTATTTCAATAATTGTATTTTGATACAGTTAGTTTACTTTGTAATCCTACGTATTTTACTTTGTGCATCCAAAATTCATTATTTGACAGAGCCCTTAAGTTGTGCTAGTGGGGCACCAAAAAGAAAATGCCACAAAGATTAGAGGAGGAAGAGAGTCTGGAAGCCAGAAGGCTAGTGAAGAGGGTCTGACATGAACCAATATAATCCAAATCTTCGAGTCATTCAAGAAGAAGCATGGAGGGACGCCTGGGTGGCTCAGTTGGTTGGACGACAGCCTTCGGCTCAGGGCGTGATCCTGGAGTCCCGGGATCGAGTCCCACATCAGGCTCCCAGCTCCATGGGGAGTCTGCTTCGCTCTCTGACCTTCTCCTCGCTCATGCTCTCTCTCACTGTCTCTCTCTCTCAAATAAATAAATAAAATCTTTAAAAAAAAAAAAAAAAAAAAGAAGAAGCATGGAAGGGAAGACATATATCAAAGAAGTTTGGGGGAAATTTTAGCTGGATCTAGAGAAGAAAATGCATCCATGAAACTCACACAATAAAGGAAGGTCTAAGAGAACGAAGACGTCAAGATTTGAAACTTGAATGAATGGAACTAAATGAGTACTCAACAAATGACCAAAAGATAAAAATGGAATTTTAGGATGCAGAGCTGCTGTATGGACAGCTTAGTGATATTCTAAGATCATGCTGGGACTTCCCAAAGGAAATATTCCACAGGAAAATCACTCTCTCACATAAGAACTCAGCTCAAGGGTCAGAGAGGGGCAGGGCTGCAAGAAGGCTGCATACAGAGGTTGGGCAGGTTGTGGAAGAAATCAGGGACCTGTGTCATGGCAGCTCCAGCTCTGGTTCCCTGGGATTTCACCCGCCTCCTCCCCTTAGGTGTTGGCTTTGTCACCCTCAAGGAGCAACAGGACAACATAGACTGCAGCAATTCCCAGCCCGACACCCCGCCATGGCATCAGTCAGAGAAAGAGCTCATCTCTCCTAATAGTCTCCAGGGAGAGAGCTGCTCCTTTTCCCAGCTCATTTCCAGATGCTCATTCTGCTTGGAATGCCTTGGGTCAGGTGGTCTGTCTGAAGTAGGTTGACCGCACATCCAGGTCTGTCTGGAAGAGCCCCCATCTCCCTGTGGTCCCAGCAGAGTCATCAACAGTACCCCCCTTTCAATCTCAGAAGCATTCCAGCTTGGATGGCAGAGCGTGGGGCCACCCAATCACTAAGCTAGAGAACCAGAGAGCACATATGCCTACGTCCACTCCTGGCTAGGGAAGGATTCCTAGAACAAAATCAGGTTTGGTACCAGAGAAGAATGTGGAAGCTGACTAGTAAAACCCAGAGGTGACCACTTTACCAAGTGTGATGAATGGATTCCTCAAGTTGGACAAGGAGCATTTATCACAAAGCAAAACTTAGAAAGATAGAGAGGGAGAACATGCAGGAAAAAGTCTGCCCAAGAGATGGGAAGAGAGGCCTTGAGAGAGGTGACTAATTCTTACTCAGTTGTGAATGGTAGCCCTGGTTTATTTCTCCTGTGTCTCCTGGCAACCTTCAGCAGGGTGCCTGACAGTTTCTGAAAACTTGCCATTAAAAATAAAACATCAGCAACTATTGGCCCTCAATACAGAGAATGCTTTAACTTAAGAAGCCTTCTGTTTCTCAAAATTGATCTCTTGCATGATGCAGCATGTGCGGTGGAATGCACGATGGCAGGCGGCTCCTTCAGACCACCCTTCCTCAGCCTTCTCCATGGGAAGCCCCATGAGGACACCCAGAAGTGGACATTAGCGTCTCTGCCCTCAAAGAGCTCTCACGGGATCAGCTATAAACACATTGGGGGCTGGCGTGCAAACATCTATCATTTTTGCTCTATTTCTCAATTTAGCCAAGTTTCCAAGCCACCACTGCCGACCAGGGAGAACATCTTCTCCTTTTTCCACTCACAGTAAATCAGCACCTCTTGGATTTCAACTGGGTCGGTTTAGGATTTAAATATAGTCTGCTAACGACCTCTATTCAGGATCAGCGTTGTCATCTCCCTGTGAGATGATAATAAGGGTCCCTTGTTCCAAGTTATTTAATAATTTCAAAACAGCAACAGCGGGGGTTAAATCAAGCACAAAGCCCCTCTGAGCAGAGGACCCCATACAGATGGAAGGCCCTGACCCTTCTCTCTTTTCTTCCTTATACCCCCTAAGATAAGACCTTCCAAGTGTGTCTACTTTCCCTCCTCTTTGTTTTATGAGGACATTTTGACATTTTTACTCACACATCATCACCCAGCTAGGAGGCCTCCTCTGCCTCGGATCTCCACGAAGCACTCATGTCGCGTGTTCCCGTTCATTCCATCGCTGTCCATCGCTCATCACTCTGGGGTCTGTTTGTTTAGAGTTCTTTCTCAGTTATTTTACTCATAGGTACTTTCTCTGAATTATTGCAAATCCAGAGATTCCAATCTTTCACCTTGGCAGGTGAATACTACCCTGGCTGCATATGAGATTGTACAGCACCGACTTCCCTCTTAGAAATGTATACAGACATGATGCCACTTCTAATATGCGGTGTTGCCAAAATACAGTCAAATGACCATGATTCTTTTTTCCACATGATTTTTCTTTTCTATCTTGCAGAATATAGGATATTTTTCTCTACCCTTTAAATTCAGAAATTATACCAGGATAGGGGCACCTGGGTGGCTCGTCAGTCAAGCATCTGCCTTTGGCTCAGGTCATGATCCCAGGGTCCTAGGATGGAGTCCCGCATCAGGCTCCCCGTTCGGGGAATCTGCTGCTTTCTCTGCCCCTCCCAACACTTGTGCTCTCTCCGTCTCTCAAATAAATAAATAAAATCTTTAAAAAATGAAATTGTGTCAGGATATACTGAATTATATGACTTTTCTTCTTAATGCTGCTTGTTACTTGGAATGTTTTTACTCTGCAGACTAATGGTTTTCTTTCACTTCAATTCTCTCATCAGCTCAGATAAATTTCTTTTTATATTTGTTTATAAATAAGCTCTCCTTCATCTCTGTCCCTTGTGCCTTCCCAAACAGCTGTTGTTCATATACAAGGCTTCATCGATCTGTGTACAAACTTGCTGGAGTTCTCTCTCCAGGATTTCCTTCTCTTTGCAATTTTGTTTCAAATTCTTCCTCCTGAGCTTTCAGTGCATGTCTCAGCAGTCACCATCTTCTTCCATTCATCTACAAAACTTTGAGATTCAAGGATCACGGTTTTTATTCCAGGAGATTTGTGTGTGTGTGTGTGCTGTGGTCAAATCACCTCTCATGTTCCTACTACATGTTCCTACATTTTCACTTGAGTTTGCAAAGGTGTTTTCTAGCACCTTCTTTTCTCTGAGGAGCTGCCACCATGTAACAAGTCTAGGACTGGAGGCTGCTCCATGGAGAGACCGCCTGGAGAGAGAGAGAGAGAAGCTTGCACAGTCCCCGCTGGGCCTGCTCTCAGCTGTCTGTCTTCGCAGCCCAGGAGGAAAACAAGCCAATAAATATTTACAGCAACCCCAGCCCCAGCCACCATCTGCAGCCACGTCACAGATGCTGAGCAAGAGTGGGTGAGCTGAGCCCAGTCACCCCCTCGTCTAGATCTGTGAGCAAAACTAATGGTTGTTAGGGGGTTGCAGTTAAGCCAGTATTTTGAGGCAGATTATTTTGTGGTAACAGATAACGGAAATACATCATTTGCTGCACTTCACTGCTTACTCTCCCAGTGGAAGCAACACTCAGTAATCCATCCAGGAGCCCCAGGTCTTCTCTCCATGGGTAACGCCTGACACTCGGCTATGCTCCCCATTCAGTGTCTGGCCTGGCATGAGCAATACAGCTTCCCCTGTGACGTCCCCTCACCTAGTGCCACCATGCTGCCCGGGCAATCCTGCCAGCTCTCAGCTCTCCACCCACTTCCTGGTCCCAATCCAACATGGCAGGCTGGGTTGCTGCCCCCCAAACCTTCTCCAGACAAGGTCCGCAACCTCTGCCTAGCCTACTTCAGGGACCTCTTGTTGGCATGACACAAAAGTCTGACTGACTAGTTTCAGATGAGAAACGGAATTCCAGTCCCCACAACCCTCAGATTGTCAAATACTCGAGAGTCTCCGTCATTCCTGCTTCCTAAAGAAGGTGCAACAGGCACTTTTCTGAGAGGCATCAGCGTTTAAGCTCCAATATCAATCCTTCCTAATTTCTTCCCGCTAGATGGTTTCTCTTCTTGAGTGGCATTCCAAGATTTCTATGTCATCCTGTATTTTCCCCTCTCTGCTGTGCATGGACTATGTTCTCAAAATCCTCCACACATCATGGTTTGTACTGTCTGCTCAGCCATGTGCGATTTCATGACAAACCACACCCCAACAAAGCCCATCTGTTAGATATAAAAACTATTTTATCTTTCAAAGTGTTGAGAACCAGAACGATCTATGCTCACCCAACTTACCATCTATGAAAACATGACCATTCCAGGACACTCTTGTCCAGGAAGATGAAATTCTGAACACCTTTTATGGTTCGTTTCAGAGATTTCCTAAAGGTGCTCAACAAACAGCAATAGGTAAATCCACCAGGCTCATCAGCAATCAAGACCTGCTTTGAACACCTTGTCTTGAAATTCTCCCTTTGCTGTGTCAACCGGCATGGATTTTGCCCATTAAAAAAAAAAAAAAGATTTTATTTATTGATTTATTTTAGAGAGAGAGAACAGGAGAGCACATGCACCAGCAGGGGGAAAGCAGAGAGGGAGGGAGAAAAAATCCCAAGCAGACCCTGCACGGAGTATAGAGCCCAAAACAAGGGACTTGATTTCATGATCCTGAAATCATGACCTGAGCCAAAACCAAGAGTCAGACACTTGATGGACAGAGACACCCAGGCACCCCTGCCCACTTCTAATTGAGTCATAAATATTCCAACTTTGCCCTTCCCTTTCTGCCTTGGTATTAAGACTCAGTCAACATGATTATAATCTCCCTTATTGTAGTATGCAATAAACTCAGCCTTGCTTTTATCAACAGGTTACTTTGGATAGTATTTTGAGACGTCAACGTTCAACACTATTACTTCTGCTTCTGCTACAAATTTGCAGAAGTTTATTTAAGAAATTTAAAACAAAAAATCAATTATCCTAGACTGTAGCTACCATTCCTGAGGGCAATTTGTATACAGGGAAAATTACTAGGCATAAGAAATAAGGTGCATGGAGGGAGGAGGAAAAAGAGAAATAACAACAATTCATTTACTCCTTAAAGCAAATTTCTGAAATAAGGATGATTATTATTATCTTCATTTCACAGATGCGGAAACTAACATATAGAGGCCAAGTAACTTGCCCAAGACTGCACAGCTAGTAAGTGGCAGATGGGACTGGGCCCAGGCAGTCTTGCTTCAGAATTTCTCTGCTTAAACACTGATAGTATGTTATTACAGGAAAACAGTTGCAAAGTGGTATCATAAACACCCCAGCATAGATACAAATAGAACTTCAGGAAATAATAGCAACTCTATCTAGGGGTAGGATGAGGTGGGAGAAATGAGGTTCTGTTGGGCTCAATATAGGGGGTGATACCTGACCAGGACATTGAAAGACCATCACGTATTCCCCCAAGTGAACTGATGGAGAGAGTAAGTGTGCAAAGGCCCAAAGGTACCAAACATTGTGGAGTGTCTGGAGAATGGAAAGGAGCTTCCACATGGCTGGGTCATGGGGAAGTAGGAGAGACAGACAGGCACTGTCAGAGACACGGCTGCAAAGGCTGAAGCCTCGAACATCCTCTGGGTTGGGCCAAGGAGCCTAGTCCAGAATATAAATTATTGGATATAACCAGGAGCAGCCTGTTTCACCATCCCTCCCATTTCACAAGGAAGCTCTAAAATCATCAAAGACCTGGAATCAGAAGCTTCTTCCCAGCAGAAATCAGAACATCTCCCTACCCCACCCCCCACCCCCACCCGAATGAAGGCAGAGGGCTATTGTCATGTGGGGACATTCAGAAGGAACAGGTGGAATTTCATCTGCAGTGAAACTCCTCCATTGAAACAAATACCCGAAGAGCACATTCTGTGAGGTCATTGCTGTCTATAGGTAAGTAACGTTTTCCACTTCGCCGTTCTCCATAAGAATTCCTCCCCTTGGGCCTGAAGCTAACAGAGAAACATGTGTGATGGATCAAGTCAGCAGCAGGAGAGGTCTGAAACACACACCTTCCCCCAGGCACTTTTTCCTCTCTCTGAGTGCCATCCTGTGTTACCAGGTATATTTTCAAAGCAAGAGAGCAAAGAACGAATAGCTGAATTGGAAAAGAGGGAAGAGAGCCCATTATCACCAATTCTTCGATCCAGAACCAAAAAGAGTCATGTGGGAAGAAAGCAAAAGGCAATATTCCCAGCATCTAATGAATACTTCTGAAGAGCTAGAATAAAACCAGGACAGAAGTCATCAAGACTTCAGAAACTTCATTCCTAGGGTGGGAGCCTACCCAGCTTAAATGACAAAGGAGAAAAACAGAATCTTCATTTCGAAATTCCGAAACTATGGCAGCAATTCTCCCTTAAAAAATGGCAAAGACCAAAAAAAAAAAAAAAAAATGGCAAAGACCTTAGCTCAAAATATTAATTCAGAAATTAGCATTCATTTGCATCCATTTCTTACATCCCCAACATTATGAATAAAATTAACTTCATTAATGAAATCAATTGCAGAATTATCAGAGCTATTATTTGGAACATGACAGAAAAGAAACTCATAACACACACACACACACACACAACCCTTTCATTATCTGGCACACAGATGTTGCTTAATAGGGTATTATGAAATGATAAAGTCAATGAATGAGTGAATGGATGGTCCCCTAGTGGCTAGATGACACATCCTTTCCCTTCCCTTCCCTGTGCCTCAATTTCCAGCATATAAGAAGAAGGGAGTATAAAAAAATTGATGCATTTGAGCTGACACCAGTTAGCTGTTTAACTGATGGCCCAGTCCAACTGTATCAAGTCCTGTCAAGGTCTTACCACCAACTGCATGATCAAATCATTACCCATGACCCACTGCCTCTTCCCAGCTATCCCAGAATCAGAGACCTGCCTCTTCCTGGTGCCATGGTCAGCACATTGGGTAGAAATTGATTCCCAGGTTTGTTCTCAGAGGGGCACCAGCAGAACCCTCCGTGTGTGGGACCCTCCGTCTGGAGGGCTCTTGGGCCCCTCACTAGAGATGCCTGCACCCAAGACAACAGGATTCGGAGCTCCCTTGCAGGTCTCACTCACAGAGCCCTCTTCAGCCGATTTGAGAAGCGAGGTTTCCGGCTCCTGCCACCACCTCTGGCAAAAGGAACAAATGAAGTTGTTTCCTTCAAATCCATCTGCTGGGCTTTGCTGGAAGCCCCTCCCTGCGAGGAACTTAACCGAAGCTGGTAAGACAAGATTTATGCCTCAGGAGCAAGGAAGAAGCAGAATCAACAGTAGCTGATTGAGGCCAAGAGACCACGAGGAAGGGTTGTTACCTCTTTCCTTCCTTTCGCTAGTGACAGGGAAAGGAGTGTCCTGGACAACAGTAAACGCCTCATGAAACGAAGTGAACAACACTGCAGCTAAAAGCCTTCAGACACCTCACAAAGTGGTGATTTCTGGACTGCGAACAGACATTTCTTTCACTTCCACAGACTGCATATGGAGAAAAAACAAGGAGGGGTTTTACGTTACGCTTAGATGAGAGCCAGAGAAGGAAATTGCCTTCCATAGGCTCAGATTTTATTTTCAGCGAATGGGTGCCTGAAAGTGTGGACCAGTGATTCTGAGACTTGCGTGTGACAGAATTGCCTAGAAGACAGACTCCTGGGTCTCATCGCCAGCATTTTTGGTTTGGAAGTTCAAGGAGGAGCCTCAGAATTGGGATTTGTAAGGAATTCCCAGGAGATGCTGCCACTGTCGCTGCTGCGGGGACCACACTTTGAGATCTGCTGACTTAGACGGTTGTGTGGAACGGACCTTGTGTTTAAGTGCGGTC
This sequence comes from Neogale vison, assembly GCF_020171115.1. Classification (NCBI taxonomy): domain Eukaryota; kingdom Metazoa; phylum Chordata; class Mammalia; order Carnivora; family Mustelidae; genus Neogale; species Neogale vison. The sequence goes on from NC_058096.1 coordinate 153,861,526, forward strand.
TATGCCCGCTGCAGGAGATGCCTGCTTCTGTGTAAAGTTCTGTTGCCAGGCAGGGAGCTCCTGAATGAGGACAGGGGCTGGGGTAGAAATGGAAGGAAGGAGGCAGAGGGGGAGCAAGGAGAGGCAAGGAGGGGAAGGAAATGGTCACTATGGAAGAGGGTGTGACGGTTGTAGACTCTAATTCAGGGCTCACAGAACCAGTGATCCATGGGCCCTGGGGAACCATGTAAATGAGAAATGGCCATTGTACAATATAAGCGAGATAGTACCAGATGGGGTGGTGTTGGGGACTCGGAACTCCGTGCCCTCTCTAAAGGAGATAATCCCTATCCCACTCCAGTTGCTTGTTGTTATTCAAAGAATGGGACCCAGAGTTGGCCAAAGTTGCTAATCTTTCAAAAGAACAACATATTTAGATATTCATAAGGTATGTCTATGAGATAATGATAACCAAACTCACAAAGAGAGAGAAAACACTCCATTGCTTACCTGAGGTGACCTCAGAAGAGACCAGGATTAAGCAATTTTCCAGAATTCTCTGGTATAACAATGACTTATTTTTTTTTAAGATTTTATTTATTTATTTGACAGAGATCACAAGCTGGGGGAGAGAGAGAGAGGGAGAGAGAGAGAGGAGGAAGCAGGCTCCCCACCCAGCAGAGAGCCCGATGCAGGGCTCGATCCCAGGACCCTGGAATCATGACCTGAGCCGAAGGCAGAGGCTTTAACCCACTGAGCCACCCAGGCACCCCTGACTTATATTTCTTAAAGGATCAAAAAATTGGCCCCTCTGCCTAGAAGGTGAGCTGATCATCTCAAATTTAGTGACCTGCCAAGAACATTGTACCTCCCTGAAATCTGGCTTCTAAAGAGATCAATGCCCATTTGTGCTGAATGACAAACATTATTTATCCCAGGCCAAGAAACTGTGTGGCATTTTCACTTTACTAGAACTCTAGAAGCCAAGCAGGTCTCTCCTGACACAGTCACAGATAGGGAAAGAGGCCTTAGTGTGGATTTCCAATTGGTGCTACCCCAAGGCTTCCCTCCCTGTTGCCCAAAAAGGGGTGGAGCTCACACCACAGACAGTAGCAAAGAGGCCAGGAAAGCAGAAGGAAGTGCTCTTGGAGACAGGACTCTGTCACTGACCCAAGTACCTTGGGGCCTCCCAATGTGGGAGCTCAATAGTGTTGGCCTAAATATAAGGCCTTTAAGATGAGCCCCCTTTGAAGAATTGACATGTTTTCATAAAAATCTTTATTTCCCTTTCCTTCTTTAGTCTCCCCATATCTCTCTGCTTTTCCTGCTCCCTGAGCCACTTACTACGGGCTTCTTGTGTGTCTACGTCTACAAAACACCGTCATTGTAGGTGTTGAGAGTCACCTTAGAGCCATTACAGCAGGAGACCCATCCTTCCCTTCACCTCTTTTCTTCAGCAGATTCCAGAAAAAGAGAACAGTTAATAAGGGAAAAAGTCCGAATGAGAATTTCAAAAAAAATTTTTTTATTTAATTAGCTATTAATACCTGAGGCAACCTCCAAAATCCCCAACTCAAGGTACCCCATTCCATTAACGGTTGAGTTGGAATACACAGCTTAGTTTGGAGGATAAAATGGGGCCCAGGGTGAACAACCGTCTGTTTGCTAGAGACTGAAGGGGTTCTCGAGGTGTTCCAGGTTTGGGGTGCTAAAAGCAGGATGGCCGGGGCAAACCAGTTGGTCATCCTAGCCCCCAGCTTTCCCCCTAAACCTAAATATTTATGAGAAGACAAGAGGAAGGAAATGGGGGGAAATGGCAGATTCAGGAGAATGACTACCTTGACCACACCCAGGGAGTGGGATCCAGGGTCAAAGAGACCCAGGGTCAAAGGAAAGAAAGGAATCCAAAGCCTTTCACCTTTGAGGCACAGTGACCCATCCACAAATTCAATCCAGCCCAATCAGATCCCTAAAGTGTCCTCCCGTGGAAGTGGGAAGCTGTAAAAGGAATAAGGAGGAAGGCAGGAGAATGTTAGGGGGCCCTCCTGCCCAGGGAGTTCATTCCAGGGTGAATGAACTTTCTTCCCTTTACTTTCTAGGATCCCTGCCTGCCCAGCCTTCCAGACTCTTGTTCAAGGACTCCTGCTTCACAGATTCCATTGTCTCTGTGCTCCAAAACAATAAAGAAATGGATTTTTGCAAATCATTTCTGGAACTTGATTGTTTTGACACAGTGAACTTCAGCACTTGACCAAAGCAGATTTCTCTTCCATTTAGGTTATTTCACCATGAAATGACTCCATTCAGCAACAGTGTATGAGATGCCATGCAAAGACACCTCCATCCCCGTTGATTGTCGGGAAATGAGGAAGCAAAAGAAGGCAGCTCAAAATGGAATATAAACTCTATTTAAAAGAATTTTCTGAAAATCGGTGATTGCAGAGGCTCTGAGCCAGGACAGCTGGGAGCAAGCCATCAGATTCCCCTTCTAAGGCACAGCTCTCTATTGCTCTCAGCTGACCACATATTTCTTAGCATCTCTGAAGAGATGTTAAATCAATAAACTACCTAGAGGTTGCTGACAAATCAGATGCTGTTCTATAAAAAGATGAACCCCATTGCTAGGGAGAAATTGAAGACTTGAAGAATTTTTAGAAGGAAAAGGCCATTTTCCACCAACAGTGCACCCTGTGTTCTGACCTCTGAGGCATCATTGCCCACACAGGGTCATAGTCCTAGGTCCTGTTGACTCCACCAAGGCTTCAAGGTTTAAGATCCCTGGGGAAACACAAATAGAACATGGGCTTTACAAACATGGTATTCTGTGTTAATTTTGAAAATTATCTCTGACTGCAAAGTAATCCCTTTTATTTGGGTATTGCTTTACAGTTTCTAGAACATTTTATGCCATCATATCGTTAGCTTGCCACAAAAACTCTCTGAGTCTGGCAAGCCTATATTCTTATACTCACCCCATAGCTGAGAAGGGGGATCAGAAAGTCCTTAGTAACTTGCTCTGGATCACAAAGCTGAAAAATGATAGAGCCAGGTCTAAAACCCAAGGTTTCTAATTTCTCATTTTTTTCCTGACTCTTCTGGAACTTAGTACCTCCATCAAATCGACCCAGAATTTCCTGATACCACCTACAAAACCTGAAAATAACTCACATATTCTGCCCCAAAGAACAATTTTTGGTTTCACCAACGGCTATATCTACTTGTATTGCTTCATGTATCAACTCCTATGTTAATAATTGTATGGATTTATGTTCTAGCTCCAAAATTCATTCCATCACTTCATAAATATTTATTCAACTCTCCCATGCAGTGTGTGAGACACCAATAGTGGGAACACACACAAAAAAAGTAGGACAGCTCCTGCCTTCACAGATCTCACAGTCCAGAGCAGGGGTTAGCCAATATTGTGTGTAAAGGGCCAGACTAAATGCTTTAGACTTAGTGGCCATACCGTCTTTGTCACTACTACTCAACTCTGCTACAGTATTGAGAAAGCAGTCATAAACAATGAATAGATGTGTCCATGTTTAATAAAACTTTATTTACAAAAACAGGGAGTGGGAGAGATTTGGCTCACAGTCTACAGTTGGTCTAACTCTTGATCCAGATGGAAACCAAAGACAGAAAAATCCAACAGTGAAGAACTCCATTAAATGTCCTAATTTTATATGTGTTTGGAATGCATGTTGGCAACTCAGCACTACCATTCACTCCTATCTGTGTTTGGGAACCACATCCTCTAGGATCACCTTTCCTTATGACTCTAGGTTTAAGTTGACTAGACGGAATTCATATGAGATTTAGAAAGCAAGAGAAAAGCAGACACAATGACTTTAGGAGGTTTTGATGGTCAAACATGAAGAGGAAGAACCAGAGATACACCCAGATTCCTCTCCTCCTATCTGCACCTACCTCATATTGCCAACTGCCAGCCCTGCTGACCAAGAGTGACCCCAAGGTGTCCACAAGGCAACTGACCTCATCCTGTCAAAATGACAGATTCCACAAGGACAATAGCTTTCACAGAGACAGCAATCTCTATACTGCTCTCCATGATACCTCCTTTGGAATTACATGTGAGTGGTCAGACATACGTAGCATCTCAGATTTCCCTGCAAGCTGCAACTGTCTATTCACGTCTGTGCTTCTGACAAACATGATGAGTTACTATCTGTTTGCTGCTCTGACGCCTCACTTCCAGAACTTCATTTCCTCACTGCCTTCCATTTTTATGTAAGAAAAAATTCTTGCATTAAATCCTGGATTCTCATGCTATGGCCTAAATATCTGCCCCCCAACCCCGCCAAACTCACGTGTCAGAATCCTTATACCAAAGTGATGATGTTAGAAGGTGAAGCTTCTGGGCAGTGTTTAGGTCATTAGAGCAGAGCCCTCATGAGTGGGATTAGTGTTCTTACAAAGGAGCTGCCACAAAGCTCCCTACCCCCTTCCCCCATGTGAAGATACAGTAAGAATTCTGTGACCTGGAAGAAAGCCCTCACCCAACCATGCTGGCACCTTGATCTTGGACTTCCTAGTCCCCAGAACGGCGAGCCATAGACTTCTGTTGTTTGTAAGCCAGCCGGTACATGGTATTTTGTTATAGCAGCCCCAACAGACTAGAATATTCTATAACATTAACAGTAGCTCTGTTTTCCTAACTGAACCTGACAGATGTGTCATATAAATAAAGTATCATGATGGCGCAGAGGAGAAGATGACAAACTGATTGAATCTTTGTTTCTTTCTAATTTATTGGGGCAGGGGCTGCGAGAATTTGAGAAGACTTTGCAAAGCTAGGTCCGGTTATCTTAGAAATTGACTCTGAGTCTCCAAGATTTGAGTGCAGATAGTTGCTTGAGGAGTGTCCTGTCAGAGAGTGAGAAGAGCAAAATTGGACCAGGGAGAGCATCACCTGCATTGTAACTGCAGCTGAGATCTCAACCCATCCCATAGGAAACTCTTGAGCTGGGATGGACCTTAAGAGAGATCCAATTTGTGGTAACTGGATCAGGGCTTTATACCCTCAGATGGGCCAGTCAGGCCCCTGAAGAGTGAGTGCTGTGAGCTATCAGCCACCAACAATCCCCTCCCAGCAGTATAGCGAATGAGCACCTCAGTCCTGGAGGAGAGGCTCTCTGTGACAAACTATAGCATCTGTTAGAGGTATTAACTGTCAAGATGGCTTTCAAGGATAAATACAAGTTATCCATATAACAAAGATAGGGAGGGAGAGGTAAGAGGTGAAATACTCAAAGTAAATGCATCTCGAAGTGAAACAGCCTGAGGAATTCAGAAAATTTCTAATGGGCCAAAGTATTCATGGAAAGGAAGTAGCTAGAGATGACATATGTTGAGGTCAGCTTATAAAGGTCCCAGCTGACATTTTATTAATTCCTTATTTTACCCTACTGGATTAGCATGATCTTATACCCAGAATGAAGACTTTAAAAATGTCTGAGGATGGGTAGTGAGAGAGTGAGCAGTAAGCCAATGGTTGGATGGGTGGTGAGTCAATGAGTTAATATATGTTTGGATTGATAAGTGAGGAGATAGTGAGTATCTGGTGAGTATGCAGATGGTGTTAAGTAAATGGGCTGATGGATGCCTAAGTGGTTAGTAGATAAGCTGACAGGTAGCAAATGAATGAGTGAATGGGTTATCGAACGTACCATCAGTCATTCAGTTGCAATCTGGTGGCAACCATTCCTCCTCAGATCCTCTGGGAAGCATGGACTATATCTTGGGAAGAAAAAATAGCTAGAAAGGTAAAGTCTTTAGGCAGAGCTAAAGACGTGAACACTAAATATATTGGTAGTTGGGTATGCTCACGGAAGGAATGTCAATTTGCTTCATTCATTTACCACACCTGCCTGACCTCTGTAGGCAATGGAGTCTGTTATCCTTCTTCCATACCTCCTTGAGGTCGGGGGTTATGTCTTCCAGCATTCCCTCCAAAAGCAGACTCTAAGACAGGGACTAGATGTGAGTATTCCATTTGGGGAAGGGATCCCAGATACTCCCAGGAAAGGAATGAGATACAGAAGGGAAACCAATAAGTAAAGGTTGCTTTTATCAAGCTGCTGCCATTCTGGGTAAGTGAATTTTAATCCCAAGGGGTAACTCTGGGAAACTGTAAAACCATGCTTGCTACAGAGGTTTCCTATCTGAAGGGTGAGAGAGTCGGGGTATTTATACATTAACTCTTATCAAGTCATTGTTTAAGGGTGGCTGAGTGTGGTGGTGAATGACTTCTCATCACTTTGGAGAATACTCTCAGGTAAAGAGATATACGCACTGGCAGTTGGAAGGCTCACAAGTAGGCTGAAGTTTCAGGAAAAGTGGGCGAGAAGCCAACAGCACTTACAGTCTTCTTCGCGACTGTAGTAAACACCTAGTGGATGGCAAGCCCTCGAGTAAGTATACATAAATGAATGAATAAACGTGAATCAGTGAACAGGAATAAGGTACTCACAGCCTGGTTTCAGCAGGAGACAAGGCAAGCGGAGTATACATCCCAGACAGAATCTCACACACGTGTGCCTGGTCAGGCAGAGCAACATAACTTCACTCCTCCTTGGGGGCTGCTCCTACAGGAAAATTATTTAATGTTTTCAAATTGCTTTAAAAGAGTCAATTTACTATATAATTGCAACAGTAACAATCATCATAATAATTCTTTGTGCTTAATAATACATTGAAGTCAGTGACAGTAACAATTACACTTTAATGGGCTTAGCTGGCAAAGGAATTTAACTTGGGTAATATTGTAGTACATTATTGTATTTTTTTTTTCATTTTATTTCATTTCTTTGTTTTTGACTGAGGATGTCTCCATCACAATTTTTCCAAAGACCATATTCAAGAGATAAGGTCTGGAGAGGACATGTAACTGTGGTCTTATTTGCATATCTTTTATGTCTGCAGGCATCATCTCTTGGCCACTGACTTCTGTGTTCCAAGGCAATTACTGTCCCCCCCAAGTCTGTCATTTCACATTTTTCCTCCATCAGTGAAAATGTCTAGCATTCCCAGAAGTTTTTGTAGTTTTCAAAGTATTCATAGATGCTCATGTGACTCTTGTGACCACCATGGAAGATGTTCATCTTTAGGTTTTGTCCCTGTATAATTCTACAGGGTGGGATGAATGGGGCCATATAACTCAATTACATAAACACAGAATTGCACTGTTAATTTAGTGAATATATAATTTTTCAGTTGTTCTTCCAGTTATCTTGTGGGGGGGGGAACCCAGAAAAGATGTCCCCCTGTATTAGATGTAGGAACTAGGCTGATTATTACAACTGACAAGTGCACCAAACACTGGACTCAAGTGTCCCTCTGCTGGGTGGAGGACCAACAGTCTGAAACCCATCACACCCAGTATAGCCTGGAAAGTCCCAGTAACATCCTTTGTCTTCCAGAAATGTCTCCATAGAATGATAAATCTCACGGTCACCTGAGCTTTAGCTGATTTCTCATGATCACAATTAGCTTTTAAATAGGATTTTCCAGGGTGATGCCATTTTGCAAAAGAGAAAACTGAGGTTCGGAGGAATTAAAGGTGACACCTCCATTATTTGCTCATGGCTAGAACTAGAAGCCAAAGGTATTTTCCTGCCTGGCATACTGCCTTTTCGTCCAGGTTGACTCTAACCATTCATCACTCAGCAAACATTTCCCTTCACATCATCAAGTCAAACTTATCCTTTAGCTCTAGTATCTTCTAGTCTTTGTTCTTACATATATTCTGTTTTAATACCTTTACAATGAGAGCGTAGACAGTTATAATTGGCATTCTCATTCAGCACATTATGACATAATCTGCTAGGATTGGGAGTGCCTTAAACAAGATAGAAGCTTCTTTTTCTCTCAAGTAAGAGGAATCTGGAGGCAGGCAACCTGAACTGTTACGGTGGCTCCACAGACATCAAGGACCCAGGCTCTTGCCTTCCCTCTTCTCTATTTTAGAACTTGGCTTCTATCCCAAAGGCATCTTCTGATCCAAAGGTGGCCACTGATTCTCCAGTTCTTCTCTGAGAAACTGGAAGAAGGAAGAAGAAAGGAGGGAAGGGTAAAAGGGATCTACCTCTCAGTGGAGTCAGTTTCTTTCAATTAAATTTCCTGAAAATCTGACCCAGCACTTTATCTCATTGACCCAAACTCAGTTACACAGACACACCAAGCAATTAAGAAAGATTAAAAATGTATCCTTTTTAGTTGAGCTCATTACTGCCCCCAATAAAATTAGGATTTTGTTTCCATAGAATAAGGAGAAAATCAATCAGCTATTTTCACAACAATGCTGCATAAGAAACTAGCCCAAAACTCAATGACTACCAAGAAACATTTCTTTCTCATCCACGTGTCTTGCATGAATCAAGCTTCCCAGAATAGTGCCTGATTCTTCCATAAGACATCAGACACAGAAACCTGGCTGTGGGATCTCAAACTGGCAAAGTGGGAAGAGAGACTATAGGGAAAGTGGTCTGCCCTGCTGGAGTTTAGAGGGGAAGACTGCCTGCTTCCCATGGTCCTACTAGATGTTCTGTCTAAAGCTGTCTTTGGGGGCCCACCAAGAAAGAGAAGGCTCAGGGGTACATCAAGAGAGGAAAGGAGATGAGGGGGACTTGCCAGAGATCAGGAAGATATGCATAACATATATCAGCTAAAGGTACACTGAGTGTTGGGTGAGTGGCTCCAGGAATGCTGGAGGAAAAATAGAAATGACCACTGGGGCTGCCATCTTCCAGCCCCCTCCCCCCCAACCTTCCTTAACCCTTGACTCTACCGCCAAAAGGATGTATGCCCAGATCAGGGCTCCATAGGTAACCCGATACCTATGCAGGAAATAGAAATATCAGGAACCCCCCCCCAATACTCTCCAATCACCAAATACCTTACCATATATGGATGTGAGCCCATGCCCTGCCTTGGCCAGATAAAAGACCCCCACCGACTCCCTCCCAGCGCGACTTCCCCAACTCCCCTCTCCGGAGGCGGAGGCGCAGAACCTCGCCCAAGAGTACCCACCTCCTCCCGGCATTACTTTCCTGGCTCCCCTTCTCCTGAGCCCTGAAACTTTGCCAGAGATGCCTTTAATAAATCTTCCCTTGCACCTACCTCGCCTGCTGTTGTGTTTACCTCACCTGCAAAACTTTACACTTAGGTTAACAGCAGTGCTACATTGCACCACTGTAAGGAAGCCAGTCATGCCGTAGTCCACGGAATTAGCAGTACAAAATTTATATGGCCTTGGACATCACCCCTCACAGTGCATACCACGTACAGTTGTCTGAAATGTATCTTCTCCTAACATAACAAAGACATTGTTCCATGTCAATAGGTACAGACCTAATTATTTCTTTTCATGAGTTATCTAATGCCTTATAGTATAGATTTATAATATATTTAATTACATGTCTAGTGATAGACATAGAGTTATTTATTTCCAATTTTTTGCCACTCAAACATTATTGCAAGAAACATTCTTCTCCATACATCTTTTCATTCTTATCTCTTACACAAAAATAAATTCTGGATAGATAAAAACAATCAATGAAATTAAATGTAAAAGAAAAATAAAAATATTAGAAAACTATAAGATAATGCTTTTATACTTTGGGATATGAACAGGCTTTATAAGTATAACACAGAACCATCCCTGGATAGTTTAATTTATAGATCTTCTGTATAAATAAACATAACACAAAATCAAAAGACGGACTTGAAGCTAATGTTTGCAATGCACATTACAGACTAATGGCCAAAATACATTTTATTTAGAAAGCTCCTACACATTGATTTCTAAAATGAATAATTCAATAGAAAAATAAGCAAAGAAGATGAATTGGTAATTCACAAAAGAAGAAATACAAATGTAAAACAAGACACGTGGTCTTCCTAGGAAATAAGGAAATGTGAGTTAAAACAACAATAAAATATAATTTTAAAAACTTTTCAAAACTTTAAAATATTAATAACTTTTTTGTTGGTGAGAATTTAGAAAAGTAAACACACTCATACTTGCTGGAAATTGGGGGTATTAGTACAATTTTCTCTTCCAGGACAATTTAACACTATCTTCTAAGCTATCACTTAACAATTTTTGTCCTGGGACTCCATCCTAGGGAAATAGTCCTGCGTGTGTATGGAAATACACAGACACACACACAGAATGATTATTAGAACATTATTTGTAGAAGCAAAAATAAAAATAAAAAACAAGTGGAAATGAGCAGACTGGCCATCAGGAAGACAGTACTATGGAATGCCCTTAGTTACTAAAATGAATGGTGTAGACCTATATGATCTAACTTGAACAAAAATCCACAATATATTCCTATAGGAGAATAAATGCATTAAAAAACATGTGTGACTTCAATCCATTTATCCAAAAAAGAAAATTTGTTTCTATGTTTTTGCATAACTGTAGAAAACTTCTAGAAAGCTATACTCCAAATTTACTTCTGTGGGAGAGAGGATTTTGTATTCAGAGAGAACGAATTGTAATTTATATTTCACATACTCAGTTCTTTTTAGTTTGTTTCAACAAGCATATATACTTTTATGATTAAAAAAGTAAATATTTTGGGGTGCCTAGTTGGTGCAGTCACTTAAGTGTCCAATTCTTGGTTTTGACTCTGGTTGTGATCTCAAGGTCATGAGAATGAACCTGGCATCAGGCTCTGCAATCAGCAACGAATTTGCTTGAGTCTCTCTCTTTCTCCCTCTCCCTCTGCCCTTCCTCCTGCACTCGCTCACATACACACTCTCTCTAAAGTAAATAAATAAATCTTTTTAAAAAAATAACAATATAGGGGTGCCTGGGTGGCTCAGTGGGTTAAGTGTCTGCCTTCGGCTCAGTCATGGTCTCAGGGTCCTGGAATAGAGTCCTACATTGGGCTCTCTGCTCAGCAGGGAGCCTGCTTCCCTCTCTCCCTCTGCCTGCCTCTCTGCCTACTTGTGATCTCTCTGTGTCAAGTAAATAAATAAAATCTTTTAAAAAAATAACAATATAAAGAAATGATATTTTTAAAAGATTTTATTTATTTATTTGACAGACAGAGATCACAAGTAGGTAGAGAGATGGGCAGAGAAGTGGGGAGGTGGAGGAGAAGCAGGCTCCCTACTGAGTAGAGAACCCGATGTGGGGCTCGATCCCAGGACCCTGGGATCATGACCTGAGCCAAAGGTAGAGGCTTTAACCCACTGAGCCAACCAGGTACCCCAAGAAATGATTTTGTATGATTTTGTATCTGACTCTTACAATCCTAAGCAGAAAAGGTTTTCTGCAGGATGAGCTGTGGTGTGCTGGTGAATTAGTTGGGTTGGGGGCCAGAGGAGGAGAGAGTAAGGAAGAGAGCCCTAATTTGTAGTGTTTGTCAATATCCATTGTATAGCTATTCCCAGTATGTTTAATTTCAAGTGGCTCACAAAATTCCTGAATATTTAACATAATGGGTATTTAATAAATCAATTTTTTGAAGTCCGGCATTGAACAGAACTGAACTGCCAAGGTTCTGAATAAATAAGCAAGATAAAGTCAGAATTCTGCTCATGGAATGGAAATATCTCTGCTGGCTGGGGCAGGTCTCAGCCTGGTTCATTCATAGTATATCCATGTCTCTCCCCAGCTCACCACTGAGAATTCACCATTCAAGTGTTCTTAGGCTGGTGTGGTTTCATTACAGTTTTGCAAGGTTAATTTACTTCACCAATTCTCTAAATGAAGCTTCACTCTTTAAAAGTAGGTCAGGTGGCAAAAGTAAATCCTGCCAGAAAGGGTTCTGTATTCATTTCAAGCCCAGGCATCTCCAAGCCATGGAATTCTGCAGATGGCACACAGAGGGAGAGAATCTGGGTAGACTTTTAGCCTTTAGAATATATTTCCCCAAATGGGAAAGCACAAGAGCTGTGCAGAGTCCCATTTCCAGGTGCTTCTCTACACTGCAACAATTAACAAGGCACCTGGCAATTTACCCAGCTGAAGATTGAGAAGAACGCCTGCCCCCTATTTGTTCACCGCTTAATGGCGTAAGAATCAGAGGAATATCATATCAGAAAATAAGGGCGGTGATGACCAGGCCCACTACTAGCCTTTGCAGAGACCATGAAACCTACCTCCCTTCTCTTCTTACCTCAGGCTCCATCCTGCACATTAACAGCTCACCTCCAAATGTGTACAAAGTGGACTCACCATCACCCCCACCCCAAGCAGTGACCCTTCAGCCACTCTTTAGAACCAGGGATGCTAAGTGACCTGTCCTCTGTAAGAAGAATCTAGGGAAGAAGTTCTGCAGGCACTTGGAAATAGACTAAGGCCATTTGGGACAGACATTTCAGGGACCTGGCTATTCAGAGAACAATCTAGAAACAGGGCCAGGACTCTGAAGTACTAGTAATAGGAACAGTATATGGGACTAAGGGAAGACCTCACCCACTCTTGGTCAATAAGGGAAGACTTCCTAGAGGAGAGGAGCCTAACCTGAGCCTTGACATATGCATAAAGTTTAGCCAATCAGAACACAGGGTAGGGGACTCCAGGTGGAGCAACAGTGTGCGACAGGACCTCAAGAGCTGAAAATTACTCACAAGAGCGAATGTTACATTGTTTATGAGGGTCTGCCCCTTTGTCGCCCCTCAACCCCAAAGGTTAAGAATAGAGATTGGCAATTTAGTTGGATGCACTCACAGAAGAGTGATTTCTCTAAATGGAGCCCAAATTCTGATGCAAGGGATCTTGACTCTATTTGCCATGCTGACCAGCCATTTAACAGAAGCCTCTCAATCTTGCCCCAACCCATCCCGATCCCTTTCCTCTTCCCCGCCTCCCTCCTCCACAGTTCACTACTCTCATTCAGAGATGTAGTGGAGACAGACAAGACTGAAAAAGGAATTAGTGCCAAGGTGTTAAATGGGGTAATGAGTTAGCAGATAATCTATTTGCATTTTTATGGGGCCCTTGGAGGCCTTAATTTAACTTGAAAGTGTGATTAAGGAGGGAATTTTCAGAATAGAGCAGTGCCCTCTTATCTGCAGGGGTTATGTTCGAAAACCCCCAGTGGATGCCTGAAACCGTGGATAGTACTGAATCATTCATATATATATATATATATATATATATATATACACACACGCACACACACACACACACTATGTATTCTCCTATGCATACATACCTATGATAAAGTTTAATTTGTAAATTAGACATTCCAAGTGATTAACAATTAATAAGAAACTGGAACAATTATAAAAATTTACTATAATAAAATTTAATGTGAATATGGATTCTCTCTTTCTGTCTCTCTCTCTCCAAATACCTTATTGTGCCATAATCCCACTTCTTGTGATGATGTGGGATGATAAAGTGCCTATGCGATGAGACGAAGTCAGGGGCATGACATAGGCACTGTTACATAGCATTAGACTGCTACTGACTTTGTAACCATGTGTCAAACGGAAGATCATATGCTTCCCTTCCCATAAAGCCTGAGAGCAACTATTATAGGCGTCACTGGCCATGGGGTCTCTGCTGCAAATACTCAGCTCCACTGCTGTAGAGCGAAAGCAGCCATTGACAAAATGCAATTGGATGCAAGAATGAGTGAAGGAGTGTGTATCTGTGTTCCAATAAAACTTTATTTACAAAAACAGACAGCATTCTGGACTCTGCTCTTCCCTGCTATGTTTTAATTTGCTCTCCTTTCCTCTTTCCCCTTCATTTAGAGACCATAGCTCTGCTTCTCAGGTGAAATATTACAAATAGCCCTTGGAATTCTGCCAAGGGGAATTATCACTGATTGCCACAACTGACTTTTATAAGTCAAATACTTGTGGTCAGATGGGACTTACCACAATATCTAGATATCTTTTGTCCATGTTTGCCTCCTTATTTCTGAAGGGCAATCACATACATTATTTTATACCTAAGTCCTCATTCCTACCACTACCACTTGGTGACTTGCATAGCTTAGCAGTTAAAAAAAAAAAAAAAAAAAGATCAGAGGCTCCGGGATTAGACTAGCATGGGTGCATTAGTCGGGATAGGCAAGTTATGCTACAGTAGCAAATGAACCCCCAAATTTCAATGTAAAAAATGATTAACTTCTTCCTTATGTTATATATCAGGGTAGGTGGCTCTGCTCCACACTGTTACTCAGGGACCCATGCTGAGGGAACCTCCGCCACATGGACTATCCCTAGGTACTTCAGAAGAGAGAATATGAAACTTCATATACACTTTGCCTTGACCCAGCAATGACACACATTACTTCTGCTTAGTACCCATCATCAAGTGTAGCCTATAAGTAGTCACATGTCCACCCCTGACCAACCAACTCTGGGGGAAATCAGAGAGCAGAGGCAATATTTGACGAGCACTGTCATCTCTGCCACCCATGGCCTTACCTGCGAGTAGCTATGTGACCTTGAACAAGGTATTGAAATACTCTGTGCCTCATTATCTTCCAAGGTAAAGCAGGAGTAACAATGGCCTCTCACTCAAGTATTGTGGTCATATAAAATGATACTATGCTTTTAAATTACAGTGCCAGGCACATCGTAAGCCTTCAGCCAAACTCAGTTATTATTTTTATTATTACTAACCACAAGATTGTGAGAAAAAGCTTTTGTCTCTCTGGGTCTGTGTTCCCTCAGCTGCAAATCAGGCACGCCAATAACACTGTTTAAGACAACAATTAGATTAAATGGCTCAATACCTAAAAAGATCTTAGCCTGACATAAAACAAACACTTACTACAAATTATTTCCCCTTACTGCGTGCAAACACGTATTGGTCGTTCTTTCTAGTTCTGATAGCCAAGGGCTTGTTTGGCTACAGTAGTGTTTAAGATGTTGACCAATGGAAAGTCAAATACAAGTATTTCAAAACAAAAGTGATTTTAGAGATTCTCTATTTCCAGAGGCAACTTAATCAGAGATACAGTGCTATATAATGTGCTCTATTGTTCTTTTGGCAACTTAGTTATAGTTTGGAACTACATTTCCCCAAACCTCTTTTCTCGTATGGTCTGGGTTAAAGTTGCCAAAAATGAAGTTGCCTGAGAAACGGACGTGGAAGTAAAGAAGTGGCCATCTGAAGTTCAATGTTACAGCAGGTGTTGAGAGGGTGATACTAAGGTCCTCTTGGGTTCCAATTTGTCCTTGAACTTCTTTGCTACACATCCAACCTTCCTGCCTACTGCTGGTGCTGTTGGACAACCAGGAGGGAGCAGGCTCAAGATGCTGGTCATGGAGAGCCGACAGCTTCCACGAGCTTCTCTATCAGCTCCCCTTATGGCCAGCCTGTTCAGGCAGAAATCCAATCTCTAATTTTATTCTCTGTGATCTTTGAGCTATTACCTAACTTCTCTGTGTCTCAATTGCCTTATCTGGAAAACGGGATGATAATAACACTGTCCCTCTTGCAGAGCTGGATTAAGGGATCTACTACAAACAAAAGAGTTAGTACAATCCTAGCACACAGACAACACTCAGTAAGTTGTTATTAATGTTACAATGTTGATTGCAATTGACCTTTGAACAACATGGGTTTGAACTCCATGGGTCCACTTACACATGGATTTTTTTTTCAATAAATACAGTACAGTCCTATAAATGTATTTTCTCTTGTGATTTTCTTGATAACATTTTTTTTCTCTAGCTTACTTTATTATAAGAATATAGTACATGATACACACACAAAATATGGTTAAATGATGACTTATGTTACCAGCAAGGCTTCTGGTCAACAGTAGGCTATCAGTAGTTAAGGTTCTGGAGAGTCAAAAGCTATATGTGAATTATCAACCATGCAGGAGCGTCGTCATTGTCCTTAACTCCCCATTGTTCAAGGGCCAATTGTAATTTGTTATACAGAAATAGAGAAGTAATATATACCATCTAAAAAGAATACTGGTCTCAAAATATATGTCATTTTATCAACCCCAATGGTTAATAATCATTTGCACTACACATCAGTTGCTAACTACCTACTGAGTGTCGCGCTGACCACTTTGCAAGAATTATCTTATTTAATCCTTGTAACCACCTTATCTGATAAATGACTGAGATGGATTTATACAATTATTCATCTTATTTTTCAAACAAGGAAACTGAGACCTAAAAAGACAACAGACTTGCTCAGTCAACCAACTAGTTGGCAATGCAGTCAATACTCGCCCTACCCCGTACAGAATCTCTGGTTTATGTTCCCTCTGCTGATATCATCTCAGGTCTCTCTGGCAGAGCTTACCAGAACGTCATAATGGTATTGGTTCCCTGAAAATTGGTTCCCTGAAAATGGTGCATTCCCTTCCCTTGAATGCACCCCCACCCCATGACCTGGAGGAGGCACGCCCTGTAGCTTCCTGTAACAGGTGCAGCCTCCCACAGAGAGGTGAGGGCACCCAACTAGTCACAGGTCTGTGTGTTGACATACCCCCAAGGTCACTGTAGTTCAAGTGCCCACAATTCCTTCCCCATTGCTGTGCTCTGATTTACAGTTCATCTGTTTTACAGTTTATAGTTTATCACTGTACTGCTGGGGGAGGGAGATGGGGTATTATTTTAAGAGCAATTTCATGGTTTTTTTTTTTTTCAAGAAATCTATACTGCTCTTCAGTGGAGGATATATTGAAGAAAATAGCTCAAAAGATTATAGATCTTATGAGAACCAGTTACTTTTGGTTTTCAGAGCTACTTATAGTCTCTTGAAGCCCTTCTATGTATAAACACTTGGTCTGGCTGGGCTATCTTGCTAATGTAGTTTTTGTTTGTTTTAGGGGAAGCTATTTCATTTTGCTTGTATGATAAGCCAGTTAGTTCCTATTAGTAAACCTCCCTGACCACAAAATGTCTAATTAATCAAAATGTGTTCTCCCAGCATGTTGTTTCAAGTCCTATAGTACGTAGTACAGAAGAATGGAGACCACTTCAGATATTAGACTTTTATCCCCCTCATTTTCTGGGGATCAACAAAGCTTTGTTCTTTTCTTTCTGATTAGAAATGTAATACAGAGTTGGTTGACATACAAATATTTCATAAATACATAATATATAGAATGGAACTTCCGCCATCTCATGCCATAGAGATTATCATTGCAAACAATGCAGAGCATATGCTTTCAACTTTGTCTAGACATATGCTAAAATAGTTATTTTCATTTCTTTCTTTAGAAAACAAAACTTGTTTCATATTAGACATACTAGTCTCCCCAGTTCTTTTTCTTTCAGCAATATCTCTTGGAAATATTACATCTTAGATGTTTCTACATTACTATGCATAGATTCTCATTCTTCCCAATCATTATTGATATACCATAATAAAATCAGTTAATCCCATATTCAAGGATGTTTGGGTGGCTCCCTTTCTGTGTTCAATGACAATCTATGTGGAACTGGCCATTTTTAAACATGTGTCTTGCACATTCATAAGACTCCTTCTGGAGGATAAATTCCTAAGGGGCAATTTTAGGATGGGATTTACTAGCTATCCCAGGTCACATTCCCACACAGAGTATCTGAAACTGCCTGTTCCTTTCTGCACTGGATATTGTATTCTCTTCTTTCATCTTGGTGAAACACCTAACTCTTATTATAATTAACAACAGTAAGAACAACGGATTCTTTCCCTCCCTTTGCAGGTGTACTGAAAAAGAAATTTCCTAAAAGGTAAGTAGGAAATTATGTTTGCCAGGAGCAATCAGCATTTATATAGTGCCTCATTCTTGGAGTTAATTTGTATTTACATACACACAGAAATTTGACATTGGGAAGAATTGTGCTTGCCCTTCCTGGGAGCTTCGGTTCTGCTGTTCATGGCCTAGCCTGGTGACCAAGAATCAGGTGGTCCCCCTTAAGTTAGATTAGATTTTTGGTGTTTAAGGAGCACTTGATAAACTCAAAATGGAAGAAAGACCTAAACGTGAGACAAGAATCCATCAAATTCCTAGAGGAAAACACAAGCAGAAACCTCTTTCACCTTGGTTGCAGCAACTTCTTGCTAGACAAGCCTCCAGAGGCAAGGGAAATAAAAGCAAAAATGAACTATTGGGACCTCATCAAGATAAAAAAAGTTTTGCACAGCAAAGGAAAGAGTCAACAAAACTAAAAGGCAACCCACAGAATGAGAGACAGTATTTGCAAATGTCTTATATGATAAAGGCCTAGTATCCAAAAGCTGAAAAGAACGTACCAAACTCAACATCCAAAAACAAACCAAAAAATCCAGTCAAGAAATAGGCAGAAGACATGAACAGACATTTCTCCAAAGAAGACATACAAATGACCAACAGACACATGAAAAAAATGTTCAATATCACGCGACATCGGGGAAATCCAAATCAAAACCACAATGAGATACCACCTTACACTGGTCAGAATGGCTAAAATTAACAATTCAGAAAACAACAGATGTTGGCAAAGATACAGAGAAAGGGGAACCCTCTTTTTTACTCTGTTGGTGGGAATGAAAGCTGGTGCAGCCACTCTGGAAAACAGTATGGAGGTTCCTCAAAAGGTTAAAAATAGAATTGTCCTATGACCCAGAATTGCACTACTTGGTATTTATCCAAACGATACAAACATAGTGATTTGAAGGGGCATGTGTCCCCCAATGTTTATAGCAACAATGTCCACAATAGCCAAACTGTGGAAAGAGCCCAAATGTCCATCAACCGATGAATGGATAAAGAAGCAATATATACATACAATGGAATATCACTCAGCCATCAAAAAGAAGGAAATCTTGACATTTGCAAGGCAGTGGATGGAACTAGAAGTTATTATGCTAAGTGAAATAAGTCAGTCAGAGAAATGATTTCACTCATATGTGGAATTTAATAAAAAAAACACATGAACATAGGGGAAGGGAAGGAAAAATAAAATAAGATGAAAATTGGGAGGGAGGCAAATGATAAGACGTGCTGAACTCTAGGAAACAAACTGGAGGTTGTTGGAGGGAAGGAGGGTGGAGGGAGGGGTAACTGAGTGACGGGCATTAAGGAGGGCACTCGATATGATGAGCACTGGGTGTTCTACGCACTGATGAATCACTGAATTCTATCTCTTAAATTAATAAAAAAAAATCACTTGAGAGAACTTAGAAAAAATTATGGAGATTCCTACCCTTCCTATTTCCCATTTGATCCAGGAGGTCCTGTGTGGGACATTTTTGCGTCTTTTGGGCCTCAAGCTTGAAAAGTGAAGGTAATCATACTCCTAGGTTCAGCGCACTAACGTTACTGCTCCACGTAGAACACCTTCCTGTTTTATCCCACGACCCCCTTTCATTCCCACCGCTGTCACCAACGCCTCTCCACTCTAAGCAGCCATATCAATGTACTGGATATAATTTCTAGAATCTTAAAGTGTCTTTGGAAAATATCTGATGAGATTTTATGTGAAATGCTATATAAATTATATATACTTTTATATTTAGTATATATAATTTATAATATATAATTATAAAAATAGATAAAAGTTAAATTGTGTTATAGGTTTTGGTTTCTTATACCCAGAGCTGAAACCTAGCTTTCAGGCAAGAAAACTGTTAGAACCCAGGGCCTGAGGGGCAGGGACTGAGAGCTCTTCCTCTGAGCAAGGTGGAAGGAGACAGAGGTTGACTTGCAATTCCCACAGGCAAGGCAAAGGGCTTCAGGGAGTCAGAATCCAGCCCAAGGACTCACTGGTTTTTGGTATCGCTTTAATGCAGTCCACTCTTCTCCCACCCCTCATTTATACAAACTGGATTATTAGGTTAATAATTAGACAGATAATATGAGGAGGAAAATCATTTCCTTTACCCACTCACATTCAGTAATTGGGGGCTTGCAAATTAAGCTGACAAAAGACAAATGAACAGGAGGAAAGGCAAAGTGCATTCGTGTAAGTACAAGGGAGCCTACAGAAACGTGGCTCAAAGAAGCTTTTAGAATATGGGGCTTATCTACCATCTCAGTAGGAGAAGGGGAGGGGGAGCGAGGGCACTTACGGAAAAATGAATGACTTTCAGAAAGATAAATGGGCCTTTAGGAGAGTAGATGGGAGGTATGATAGTTTTGTGACAATGTTTCCTTTTGCAATTTCTCATCCCACTTCCAACTTCTCATCTCTCCACAGTGTGGGAAAACTCCTTTGAAGGGGGATTTATGGCAGATGAATTCTTTTGGAAGGTTCTGCTTTTAGGCAGATAAGAGGGGGTCAGATCTTCTTTTCTGTATCTGTTGATTCTCAAATGGCTTCGGCTCAGAATAATTTTTATGCCACAATGGGGTATTCTGAGTCCCTTTACTTTACTAATTGGGAAAATGAGGGGCATACAAAGAACACACATACTATCTCTAGCACACACACACCCAAACACACACACTCTCTAACACACACTAACACATACACACACACACCACCCACTATTCATACCAACTGGAAACAACTGCTAACATTTTATTGTGATTTGTTTTTCAATCTCCTTTCCTTTCGTTTTTGGGCACATGGTTGAGATTAAACTATATATACAGTTTTCCTTCTTGCTTTTCACCTTCACATTTTCAGCTTAGCATTTGAGAAGTGTAGATGAGCAAACTTTTTAAAATTTAATTTAAAAATTATGAAATTTTTCTCTCCTTTTTCTAAAGATGTATTTACTTATTTCAGTGAGAAAGAAAGAGCACAGCAGGGAGAGGCAGAGGAAGGGGGAGAGAGAAACTCAAGCTGAAGCCACACGAAGCCCGGAGCCCGGCGCAGGGCTCAACTTCAGGACCCTGAGATCAGACCTGAGCTGGGATCAAGAATCAGACACTGAACGACTATGCACCCAGGCATCCCTAAAAATTACGGATTTTTTCAAACATAAATGGTAATTCAGAAAATAATGTAACAACCATTCATAAACCTGCTATCAGGATTTAAGAGACAGGAATATTTTGCTGTATTTGCTTTGGATCGCTCTGGGAAAAAAAGTCACAAATGCAGGTAAGGTCTCCTCCTGACTTCCCCAAGCCCCACTACAACCACCGCAATCCAGAGGTCACCGTCTGGGACTGGTGTGCTTCATTCTTAGGCCTATTTTTTTTTTTACCTTTTTCCAATAGAATATACCAACGTTTCTTAGGGTTTTACATTTTACACAAATGATATTATATTGTTTATATCCTTTTACAACTTGCTTTTTATCTTTCCAATGTTGGGCCACCACAGAAAAGACATTCTTTTTTGCATGTAATTCTCCAAATGGAAAGTAGATACCCATTGTTTTGTTAGAAAATATCTTAGCTCTCACCCTAGCACATACCCTCCCCAATGTCCATAACCCAAGAACCCTCTCCCTACCCCCCCACCCCCCAGCAACCCTCAGTTTGTTTTGTGAGATTGAGAGTCTCGTATGGTTTGTCTCCCTCCCAATCCCATCTTGTTTCATTTTTTTCCTTTCCTACCTACCACAAACCCCTGCCCTGCCTCTCAAATTCCTCACATCAGAGACATCATATGATAACTGTCTTTCTCTGGTTGAGTTATTTCAATTATTTCAGCATAATACCCTCTAGTTCCATCCACAGTGTTGCAAATGGCAAGATTCTGTTTCTTTTTATGGCTGCATAATATTCCATATTTTGTGTGTGTGTGTGTGTGTGTGTATACCACATCTTCTTTATCCACTCATCTGTTGATGGACATCTATGTTCTTCCATAGTTTGACTATTGTGGACATTGCTGCTGTAAACATTTGGGTGCACGTGCCCCTTTGGATCACTACATTTATATCTTTAGGGTAAATACCCAGTTAGTGTGATTGCTGGGTCATAGGGTAGCCCTATTTTCAACTTTTTGAGGAAACTCCATGCTGTCTTCCAGAGTGGTGAGTGCTGTGAAATGTGTAAGCCTGATGATTCACAGATCTGTACCCCTGAGGCAAATAATCCATTATATGTTAATAAAAGTAATAAAAAAGAAAATTTCTTAGCTCTGCAAAGTCCCAGAGCTCAGAGATGATGTCAGATGGAGTCACATGGTATCTCCCTACCCTGTGTCTATTTTAATCCATTAGTTAACAAAGGACTTGAGAAGGCCTCTGAGATAAATACACAAGCAAGCTCAAGACTCCCTTCCTTGTAAGTTCCAAGTTATATAGATACATTTACTGGACCTCGGTGGCCCCAGTAGAGGCCAGGTAACAGGGAAAATCAGAGAACTCTAAGGGAGTCACCATAAGAGTCGGGAATCTAAATTCAGATTCAGATTCCAAAGTAGGCTGCATAGTATTCCATTGTGTATATATACCACATCTTCTTGATCCATTCATCAAAGTAGGCCCCTCCTTTTTTTTTTTTCCATGTAGAGAACAGCTGATTAGGGGCACTGTGTTGAGGATGTGAAGCCCAGAGTTCACCCAGTGTAGGTGACCTGGGTCATGGGCAGGAAGTAGAGGTGGGGTGGAGGACTGGAGATGGTGTATGCATATGGCAAGAATTGCTCCTGTGATTACCCAATATCTCAGTGACCCTATAATGTAAAGCTCTTGTCTCCTATGGCCAGATGCACATGTGTGACTTCCTGCAACAGACAGCATCTAAAAAACCAGCTGAGAGCAGGATTATATACGGACATGCCGCACTTCCTGCTTCTCCTTTGCAAGATGGCAGCACTGTGTTTTGGTGGTTTGGGACTTCGCTTGGGAACGGTAACTCAGAGAATGAAGGATGGATTTTTAAAATCAGATCCTGTCTTTTCTGTGCCAATAGATGTTAACACTTAGTGTAAGATGACTTGTCCATACATTCATCAAAAATCGTGTCCAAAAATGGCCGTAGAAGCACTGCCTCAGTCATCCGTGCCTGAAAAATATGGCGATGCCCTTCAACAGTAGAACAGATAAATAAATGGTAAAATGGAAAAAAAAAATTACATGATGGAATGCTCTACACCCCTGGGAATGACCTACATGAGCTATATAGACGCAGCTACATGAGCAATATAGACGAACCTTACAAGCACAGTGCTGAGGGAAAGAGAAACATACACAAAGGAGCAGGTATCATAGGATTTCATTTAAAGGAAGCTCAAGAGCAGCAAAACCACTCTACGCTGTTATGGATGGGATGCGGTTGCTCTTGGCATAAGGTAATGAGTAGGAGGGGACCCACAAATACCTGTGGGAGCCTGGTAATGTTTTTTTTCTTGGTTTGGCTGCTGGTGAAGAGGGGACCATTCACTTTGTGAAAGGTCATCAAGATTTATACTTACATTCCATTTTCTATATGTATGTATATCATAATTTTAAGAAATTTCTAAAAAATTATTTTACTTTGTATTTCAAGGTTCTTAAGTGAAGCTGCACATAAATGATTATCAAAGGGGCGCCTGGGTGGCTCAATGGGTTAAAGCCTCTGCCTTCAGCTCAGTCATGATTCCAGGGTCCTGGGATCCAGCCCCGCGTCGGGCTCTCTGCTCAGCAGGGAGCCTGCTTCCCCCTCTTTCTCTGCCTGCCTCTCTGCCTACTCGTGATCTCTGTCTGTCAAATAAATAAATAAGATCTTAAAAAATAAAAAAATTAATGATTATCAGAGCCTTAAATTGATCAGTCCTGGCCCATGACCACTGACTGAGTGTCATGAATATCCTTTCATTCCTCTCCCTGATATAGTTCACTCCCTTGATTTGAACATTCTCTCAAAGACAGTATTGTGTCTTTCGCCTTCACACCCCTCCTTCAGCCTTCTCTGCAGTTTTATGAGAAAATATCAGAAATCCGTTAGTAGAGGTGAGCAAGGGTGTCTGTAAAGGAAGGAGTTCTCCATCCCCAGGCCATGACTTGGGGGGCCAATTGACAGATCAGAGAGCAGATGGTGCCCACCATTCAAGCATTTCCCAGGGCAGAGGAGGCCCAGCATTGGCATTGTTTCATCTGTATTTGGCAGCCTAAGTTTGCCTTGTTCAAATCTCAGCGAGCATTTTAAGACGTGTCTTGCTATTCACGCAAGCGTAGTATCAAACTGAGAGCCCCCTTCTCGGCATTCAGGACCTGTTTTTCATCGGATACTGTGCTCCTATTGCATGCTTTTGGTTTTCTCTGCATTTGTGCCCCAGCACTTGGCTCTGATGTCCCCCACCTTTATGGTGCTTTTAGGTATTCTTTTTAGATACCTAATTCTGTTCGAAACCCTTGCCTCAGCCATTACAATGACTTCAAATCTGCCTAATAAATTCCTGTTGGCTAAACTTTTCTTGTCCATCCCTCGCTGAAAGATTTCAAAACACATTGAAAGAATTCTTTTGACTGCACAGAAAAATATGTCCTTTCCTAATGAAGCATGGGTCCAAAGGCAATGCCCACTGCCTTGTTCAGGGAGTTTGCTGACTTTGACCCGTGCTAAATGTAAAATGCATGGAAATGCAAAGGTTACTACACATTGCTGGAAAAATTAAACCTTAGTAAGTCCCTTTGCCTTTTGTATGGCACCTGCATTATTACATTGTTTTTACCTGGTGTCTGACAGAGTACACATTCTCAATATATGATGAGAAAGGAATCTGGAGAAAGAATGGAAAGCAGATCTAAGACAAGTTGTGTAGTTGTCATCCAAAAGGCTTTCAGTCTTTTTTGTGTGTGTTTGAAAATTGGCTTGTTTGGCAAAATAATCTGTAACATATTTATTCTAAGGTTAAAAAAAGTTGTCCAACCCTGGGTGCCACAGTCTCTTCTTAGATACTCAAAATGCACCTAAGAACACTAATGGTACTGGGAAATCCTGCACCTGAGAAAAGTGCTTGGTTTCACTGTTCCCAGAGTATTTCATGGCATCTTTTTACTATACACTATTAGATCTTTTATACCATCTATTCACATTCTACAGGACCAGTGTGCTTCAAGCATACTTAAGCAAATGCAGTTTAACTCAAACTGGGTATAATTCTGAGACATACAATCTGAATTTTTCCCATGCAAAGAGCTTCTGAAATCAGTTATCAACTAAATGAATGCCTCTGAGACTGCACCAGGAGCATCCTGATTAAAATACTTGCTCATGTGAAGCCAAGGGCATACAGTTCTCTTATAGTATACATACTATGCATTTTTTAAGAAGATTTTATTTATTTATTTGACAGAGAAAGATCACAAGTAGGCAGAGAGGCAGGCAGAGAGAGAGAGGGGGAAGCAGGCTCCCTGCTGAGCAGAGAGCCCGATGCGGGACTCGATCCCAGGACCCTGAGATCATGACCTGAGCCGAAGGCAGCGGCTTAATCCACTGAGCCACCAAGGTGCTCCCATACTGTACATTTTAAACGCACTCTGAGCATGCGTTGGGAAGATGCCACTGAGTCTTAGTGGCAACAGACAAACCGACGTTAGGCAGTGTGGCCGTAATAACAGGGTGTGTAACGGTCCACTCTGGAGGTCATTACAAATGAGTCAAATGATGGAGAAAAACATTTATCTGTGTATCAGCTGATCCTGGCATTCAGTTCCATTCTGCATCATTAACTTAACACAACAAAACAAAGCATCGATTACTCTCTCCAGTTGGAGACAGTCGTGTTTAACAAGGGGAAACGAAAGTGATTATTGCAACCAGAGCTTGCAGATATCAATCAGTCAATGATGAAAGTGATTTGAGCCTGTCCTCAATGAAGAAGAACGGGAACTTGTTATGGCATCTCTCTTGTACCAGTAAGAGGCAGGCCGGATGTGATGATCTCTCATGCAAACAGATTTTTTTTTTCTTTTTTGTCACCAGATGTATACTCTACCAATAATTTCAGTACAGGGATGCACTGACATCTAGTGGACAACCAGGTGACCACTATTTACCACTATTTTGGCCACAAATTACACTTTAAGAATTAGTAAACTACATAGTCCTTTAAAATATTTGAGAAGACTTGGTTCAAATAAAACTTAACGTATAATTATAGATTTTCTTTGTTTCCTCGTGGTGGAAGCCAGTTAACTGAATTCATATTTAAGTTAATATTATACTTGGAAGACTTTATATCATTGGTAACATCACCCCACTGTCTTGTGAAATACTGGTGCATATTTGCATGCTTACCAGAATGAACAAGTTTATATATGGGTAAAGACAGGTAATAGAATGCAAGGGACATCCAAAAGATGGCATGGAATGCTCCATTTTATATGTTTTGAGGGAAAAGAAATTTGTCTAATTATCAAACACACATGAATTGGTTTCTGGCCACCTGTCAGTGAGGAATTTTGAGAATTCTAGACATTTGATTTAAAAAACTACAGAGCAGAGCATAGTTGTCCCAGAGGCCACTCTTGTAGGGGGGAAGGAGGGCATTTCACATCCAGAGAGATTCGTATGTCCAGTTTCTCTCACATCATCGATCAGGAGAGTCCATGAAATAGATATTATCTACCTAGTTTATTGACTGATTTGTTTTAGAACGTAATTAGTGTTGAGACGCGAAGAGAAAAGTAGACAACATTTATCTCTCTGGCTCCTGAAATGTGAGCCAACTGAGAATTAGACTAAAGGAATAAACCAGAAAAAGGTTTTTAAATACAAGTTTAACAATTGGTTAGGCAAACTGGAGAACACTGCTCAACCATGGCCGGCATAGATCTATTGTTGTCTTTCCCTCCTGGATTAAATTTATGTTGATATGATTACCAAGCCTCCATATAGTTCTTGTGTAGTTCCTACCTTTTCTGAAACTATACAGATTACTCACAACTTCCTATATGTGTACTTCTCTAACATACAATGGTAAGAAAAAATTATCCCCAACTTAGAAATATAGTAAAAAGGAAGTGGGAGGGATGTCTGTTCATTTTGTTTAATAGGCCTACACAAAGGATTATTTAATTTTCTAAGAGAATGTACTTTCATTTAACTTACAACCTATTATTTGAGTAGAGCTCAACATTTGTGATGTACATGTTAATTTGTAGAGTTCTGTACTGAGAAGCTAAATAAGCAAACGGACAGTGGTCAGTCCATAAATAAAAATTACCCCTCTCCATGACTGTCAGGAACCAGTCCAGGAAATAAACCCATTGTCTATAGAAACCAGCTCAGGAAAGCTGGCCAGTTTATAAGTCAGACTTGTACAAAGTCAGACCACCATCTCTGATATCAATCCAGAAAGCCAAATAACTTCTATAAATCATCAGCCTGAAATGGCTAGGACGGGATCAATAAACTACCAGCTTCCCCTAATTATTATCCTTGCTTCCAGCTTGGGACCGACCAGAACAAACCAAATCTATATCCCCCGCCAATCAAATGCAATACCCTGCTTCCTCATGCCAGCCATTTCCAATCAGAGCAGACCCGAAGCCTCCCTACTGTTTTCCTTCTCTTTTCCCTACTGCAAGTCTCTTCCAAAATGCAAGTGATGGTGGTTGACTCCCTTGCTCCAAGTTCTGAACAATAACCTTTGCTTGCTTGCTTGGTTTTCATCTATTTCCACAGTCCAGTAGTCCTTCTCCAGGGAAAGCACTCGAAAGTCACATGTCAAAGATGCTGCAAGTATACATCTCTAACAGGGAGGCAGGAATTGAGTTGAATTGACAGCAAATGCAAAACAGCAGAGGAGGAAAGAGCGTTGTTGATCAGTTCACAGAAGGGCTGGTGTCCAGTCACGGACCAGATGTGGAAGCCGGCAAGTGGGGAAGGGACTCTTCCCACAGTGATGGGCTCTATGCTGATACAATCTTGCAGATCTTTGGAGCTTTCCAGCAGAGGAAAAGTCACAATTTCAGAAGCAACTTATGGGTAAGTATGAATCAAACGTCAAGTTTTGTGTCAGCCTCTGTGATGTAAATTTCAGACAGCAGCAGAATAATTAGACATTTGTCCTGTTGTGCTCCTGTTCCCAGAGGCACTGACTGAGTTCCAAGTAAACCATTGCCGGCAAAAAAAAAAAGCCTGAGTCCTTGGGAGGAAGAGACAAGTATATTCTGAACATACTAAATACATAACACTAAATACAATTTTGGAAAATCTTACTATGTGACCAAAGTCTGAGTAATGTTCATAAAACCAATGAAATTAAACTGAAGTCTAACATCATGGGTGTGTCTATGTATCTACATGCCATACTTGTCAAGAATGATTGTCTACCAAAATATCAATAGCTCATTGATTGTGATAGATTATTTATTAGACTTTATTAGATTTTATTTTTATATGAATCAATTTAATCAAACTTTGGAAATGCTCTTATATAGCTGATGAGATCTGCATTTCCACTATTGAATAGTCTATGATCCTCATACAGCTTACCTAAGTATCCGTGTCCAAGTACATGGCCAACTGCTATAAAACTTCAGATGCCTAATAGAAGGATACTTCAGAGGATGCCTGGGTGGCTCAGTCTGTTAAGTATCTGCCTTTGGCTCAGGTCATGACCCCAGGCCAGGGTCCTGGGATCAAGTCCTGCATGGGGCTCCTTGCTCAGCATGGAGCCTGCTTCCTCTCTCTACCTGCCTCTCGGCCAACTTGTGATCTCTCTCTCTCTCTCTCTGTCAAATAAATAAATGAATTCTTTAAAAAGAAGAAGACGACGACTACGACTACTACTTTGGTATTTTTTCTTCAAGCTTCTTTCCTCAGTCAACATAATGCTTGTGAGATTTTCCATTAAAATATGTGGTTTTAGTCCATTCCTTCTCAGGGCTATATTGCATTCCATTGCCTGTGTATTCCATTTTTAAAATTCATTGTTGTATTAACAGTTATTTTCAGTTATCACTTCAGCTTGCCATCCCAAAGTTTCCTTTTTCTCTTTACCTTGTCATCTAGTCTCAATTGTATCCTAGTAACACCCCCTAAGAGACATGTACGATGGTTGGAGTTTATTCCCAAATTGTTATATAAAGAAGAACCCACTGAGGTGATCTGCTGTCTCTCCACAGCATCCCGTTCATGATAAAGGATTTTTGTAGTAAGAGAAGCATTCAAGATGTTCAGGTCTGGGCCACACTTGGTAGATCTTGACTGGCCTGCTCACACATCTGTGGTCAATTAATGAGAGGCTGACTGGTCTAGGATGGTCTCACTTACATTTTTGGAGGTAGGATGGCTGGAGCAACAAGCAGCTGGTCATGTCTCTCATCCTCCAGTAGGCTCCAAAGGCAGGGTACCAAGATGGAACAGAAGCTTTCAATGCCTTTTAAGTATAGGTTTATGGTCTGAACTGGCATATTGCTTCCTCTATATTTTATTGGCCAAAGCAGAACACATAGCTCACCTTCAAGGGCAATATTCCAGCTATTTCTACATAATGAACCACCTCAAAACTTAGTAGCTTAAAACAATAGTTATTTCATTTGCTCACAAATTTGCCTTACACTCAGGGGTCAGTAGGGACAGTTCATGTCTGCTCTACCAGATGTCAGCTGGGCAGCTCAACTAGGGCTGGAGAATCCACTTCCAAAATGGTTCAGTCACATGGCTGATAATCCCTTCCCCTGGGAGACTCTTGGAGCCCAGATTAGCTCCCTTACAACGTGGTGGCTGGGTCCCAAGAGCAAGCATCCCAAGAGACAGGAAATAACCCAGAAACTGGGAGGACACCACTTCAACTATATTCCTTTTGTCAAACAGTTATCAGCCAGAGGGAGTGTAGGTCAATCTCTCAGTGAAATGAGTATCAAAGAATTTGGGGGGGCTATACTTTTTTCTCTTTTTTTAAATTTAAATTCTATTAGCCAACAAATAGTGCATCGTTAGTTTCACATGTAGTATTCAACAACTCATCAGTTGCCTACAACACCCAGTGCTCATCACATTACGCACCTTCCTTAACGCCCATCACCCAGTTACCCATCTCCCCACTCACCTCCCCTTCCACAACCCTCAGTTTGTTTCCCATGGTTATGAGTCTCTCATGGTTTGTCTCCCTCTCTGATTTCCTTTCTATATTTAAAACTGCCACAGGCAGGCTCCAGACTCCCCCCCCCCCCCCCCGCCCAATAGGAAAGGTGATAATGTCACCTTGTAAAAGACAAAAGGCAGGGATACTGGAAGAGGTAAAAAGTTGCAGCCATTTCACAATCAATGTAAACAAGGAGGGGGAAAGATTTCTGGTTCAATATTTTTTTGTTCCTTTTAACTAAGCTATTATTTGTCTCAGTCTTATGTTAGCCTTATGTTAGCTAATGGTAAATTTAGAATGTCACTCTCATCGTTTAAATGGCTTCAGGGACTTTATATATAGAAAGTCTTTATAAGTGCCTCCCATTCATTTTGAAATAGATGTTAGTGCTTTAGCTCCCCTTGAAAGATGTGAAATCATGTTTTCATGTTTTATTGATAGAATAACTATTATGCACAACAGTGCAGGTAATCATCTTATTCCACTTGACGAGATGAACATAGCCATTTTTTGCACAGAAAAGACAGTGAAGTACTCAATTACAGTCATGTGATCAGTGTGGAATCTCTCATTCACAGGAACGGCAGAATCGATAATTAGATGTGGGGCGGGAAACTCTGTGAGCCGTGGCAACCCTGAATTTTCTTTAGGCTGTCTTCTCTATGTCCTATGGACCACAAAAGAAATGACCTAGAGGCCAGCCAAACAGAATTACCCATTGATTTTCCCTAATCCCATTTATGCTCACTCACAAAGGGCTCCAGAGGACAGAGCCACTTCATCAAAGAGGAAGTTCTAAACTGCATTCATCAATTACATTCCCAAATCCCTGTTTTCCTTTCCCAGGCAGCAACCTGATTTCAGGAAAAAGATCTGACCTCCTGGAAGTCTTAAAAATAAAATATCTATAGCACCCATTTGGTATAGTTTGATAAGCCTGGTCCATATTCTCCAAGAAAATACCACCTCCCGGGGAGCACTGAAGTGATAATAGCTATGATCCACTGAGCCATGATTGAGCCATGACTGAATCAGTTTCTGTATTAGGTACTTTTCAAATGTTTTCAGTTATTTGCCAAATTTCAGCATTTGGCAACAAGTAACAGAAAAACTTAGGTGTAATAGCTTTTAAAAAGTGAGTAAAAGTTTTTTTCAATGCACCAAGCAATACAGTCATCTAGCAGTCTCATGATACAATTAGTTATCCATGCTGCTTTCTTTTTGGATGTTCTTATTTTGTGGTTTTCATCCTCGTGTTTGTCATTGTGATGTTGCAAGATCGCTCTTTTACTTCTGGATTGAAGCTACTAGGGTGATCTTTCTACAGGAAGTCTGTTGGAGGTC
Source organism: Neogale vison (assembly GCF_020171115.1). Taxonomy (NCBI): domain Eukaryota; kingdom Metazoa; phylum Chordata; class Mammalia; order Carnivora; family Mustelidae; genus Neogale; species Neogale vison. The sequence goes on from NC_058096.1 coordinate 153,892,711, forward strand.
ATAGACAATGAAAAGGAATCATAGCCAAGAAATGAAGAACATAAAGTAGAGCCTGGAGACTTTCTTCACCTTGGTCAAGCCAGTCCTGAAGATACTCCTAAAATATACACATCCCTCAACCTTTTAAATTTCATTAGCAATCATACTCTCTTTCTGTTGAGTAGACTGGGAGTTTCTTGTTTTTTGGAACTGAAAGAAACTTAACTGGTACAAACCCCATTTTGCAGATGAAGAAACGTGAAAATCTCCAGATCTGTCGTGTGTGTGTGTGTGTGTGTGTGTAATATATTTGCTAGTTGTATTCACATAGCAAGAATTCATACACTGAGAATTTAGAATGTAAAGAAATCCTGGACTGAATTTGTGGGAAACTGCAAAAGTGGGATTTGGAGAGAAATATATGGCCTTGACTGCTTATAATAGAAGTAGAGACTAAAGTTTATAGAGCTAATTATCAGCATAAGAACTTAGAAAGAAAATGAAGAAGAACACCAAATAAAGGAAGAAAAGGATGAAGAAAAGAGCAGAAATCAAAGATAAAAGCAGAGGATTAAAAATCATAATGGAAATTTTATTTTATTTTTTAGTAGAAATTTTAAAAATACTATAGCTAAATTGTAAGGAAAAGACTATCTTTCAAAACTTGTGGATCAAAACAAGACTCATACTCAGAAGGAAATCTATAATTCTAAGTGCTTGCATTTAGGGCACAGCCTGGAAGATAATTTGTTAGACATGCAACTTAACAATTTGGAAAAGAACAAAACAAATCCAAAAATATAAAAGGAAGATGAAGGTAAAACAAGAGCGGACAAAAGAACAAGATCAAAAGCCAAAGCATGACTTCTTGAAAAGTCTGTTTAGGTGGACAAAAGCCTAGTGATATTAAGCAAGAGGAAAATGGGGGAAGGGGCAAAAATAAATAATAATAGGAATTAAAAGATAAACATATAAGTAGATACGACAGATTAAAAAGAATTTTAAAAACATTATGAGCAATTTTTATGCTAATGAACTTGACAAAAGATAAAATGGACAACTTCTTAGAAAAATATCATTTTTCAGTATTCATTCAAGAAGATAAAGAGCCTACCCAGTCCCAAACCATTAAGGAAATAGAATCAATAATTAAAGATCTTCTCACAGACAAGATCTTTTTTTAGGAAGATTCTGTCAAATTTTCAAAAAATATATATCATTCCAAAATATACAAATTCTTCAAGAAAATAAAATATAAAATATTATTCCCAGCTATTCTCTTTAGGGGGACTAACTCTGATCCAAAACTAGAAAAGAACATTAAAATGTCTAGCCCATTTTTTTTAAGATTTTATTTATTTATTTGACAGAGAGAGACCAAAAGTAGGCAGAGAAGCAGGCAGTGGTGGGGGGGCGGGGAGAAAACTCCCTGCTGAGCAGAGAGCCAGATGCAGGGCTCCATTCCAGGACCCTGGGATCATGACCTGAGCTGAAGGCAGAGGCTTAACCCACCGAGCCACCCAGGTGCCCCATGTCCAACCCACTTTATTCATAGAGCATCTTTATAGCCCAAGTGTAGAAAAGAAATTCTTCAACAAATGACAAAAATCACAGAACATAATCGGATTGATAAATCTGACATTAAAATGAGTATCTCTTCATTGAAAAACATAATAAAGTGCATAAAGACATAAAACTTGAAAAATATTTCAAAATACATATGACAAAGTATTTGTATTTAGAATATATAAGAATTCTTCAAGTCATTTTGAAAAATAGATGAAAAAATTTTAAATGGGCAAGAGTCATGAACTGGTGTTTTACATGGAAAATAATTATAAATAGCAAATAAACACTGTATTACAAATAATGGAAATGCAAATGAAGAAATAAGAAGATATATCAAACAGATCAATAAGCAAAAATTAAGAACTCTGATGATACTATGCCCCAAAGTATATGAGTCGATGAAAACTCTTCTGTACTTCTGATGGGAGGGTAAATTGTTAGAGCAACTGTGGCGAGCAACTTGGCCTTCTCTTATAAATCTGAGCATTCACATACCCAAAGATGGTTAGTCCTTCCTTCAGTACATTTAGGGAAGCTCTTGCAAAAATGTACCAGAATATAGTTACTAGAATGTTCATAACAAAACTGTAGCAAATAAGGGAATAGTTGAAAATGTCTGCCCATAGGAGAATGGGTAAATAAATTATGGAATTTATTACCATACTGGTGAATATTTTATAGCATTACCAACTGAATGAACTATAGCTATAAATACAGGAATGAATCTTAGAAACAATATTGAAGGGAAAAAGGCAAGAACTAGAAACAACTCCTATGCAACTGTGATAATAATATCTAAGGAAAAAAGCATTTTATAAACAAAAATCAAGACAGTGGCTCCCTCTGGGGTAGGCGATGTGGCAGAATGAGGAGACATGGAAGTCCATACTGGCAGACTCCATACTTTTGGTCATATTCTAATTCTCATGTTGGGTTGTGGGTAGGCTGCAGGTGTTCAATTTATCATTATGTGTCATAACTTACATATAGGTTATAAATTTATAATTTTGTGTATATCAAATGTTAGATAATAATTTTTTTAATGAGAGATAAAAATTATTTGGAAGTTGCCTCTTGAATCAGGAAGCTTCTGTAGCAATGCTCTCTCTAGGATATATATACCTATTAGATATAGATATACCATTTCTTCTACAGTCCACACCAGAAAAATGAATGTTACATTCCTTGCACCCTCCTCAATTAAACACACCAAAGCAAGGTTGAAAAGATGTTTAGCAAGCTAATCCACAGCATCCACCACATATGTTATCCTCATTATAGCTCAAAAAAGTATTAGAGGTGCTATAAGATTGGGAAAGAAGAAAACAAGTAGTCATTGTTTTAAAAAATGACATGATCAATGACATAGACAATTCAAGAGAATTCAAGAATTCAAGAGAATAATTATGATGGTTAATTTTATGTGTCAACTTGACTGAGCCACAGAATGCCCCAGAAATGTACTTACATGTTATTTCTGGGTGTGTGTTTAAGGGTGTCTCCAGAAGAAATTAGCTGGTGTATTAAGTAAAGCCAACTGACTTCATCTGTGTGGGTAGGCATCATCCAACTCATTGATTGCCCAGATAGAACAAAAAGGTGGAGGGAAAATGGTTTCTCTCTCTCTTTCTTTTTTTTTTTTTTTTTTCTCTGCCTGGCTTCACTGGGACATTGGTCTTCTCCTGCCCTTGGAATGGAAATTACACCATTGGTACTCCTTGTTCTAAGTCCTTCAGATTTGAACTTACACTGTGCCACGGGCTTTCCATTGTCTCCAGCTTGCAGACAGCAGATTGTAAGACTTTTCAGTCTCTATAATCACCTCAGCCAATTCCTTATAATAAATCTCATTCCATATATCCTAATCTCCTATTGGTGCTGTTTGTCTAAAGAACTCTAACACAATGACCAAATTATTAGAACTGCAAGTTGAAAAAAATTTATAGCAAGCCCTCATATACCCACCACCTAGATTCTACTACAAATATTCCACTAGAATTGCTTTAACACATATCTATCCATCTATATCTATCTATCAGCCCATCTTAGTTGTGGGATCCATTTCAAGTATATTGCAAATACCAGCGCATTGCCCCTCTTAATATGTTCAAGGGCATACATTAAAGTTCAATACTTCCTTCTAGTTTTTTTTTTCCTTTAAAGGTAAAAGGCACATGATCACATTTTATGCATGCAATGAATCCACAAATCTTAAATGCACATGAACTGACTTTGACAAATATGTAAACATTTGTAACCATATCATTAGAAAGATTATAGAACACCACCCTTCCTGGACAACTGCTACCCCCCACCATAGTCAACAACTCTTCTCATTTTTTTTCACAAAACAAAACAACACTTGCCTGTGGTAGAACTTCATATAAACAGAACCATGCAACATGCATCCCTTTGTTCTCAGAATCATCATGCTGTTGTCTGTATCAGTAGTCCATTCCTTTTTATTGTTGAATATCATTCCATTGTATGATTATACCACAGTTTGCACATCCATTCTCTTATTGATTGGAGCTGTTTCCAGTTTGGGGCTATTATATCTGAAACCAAACATTCTAGTATAAATCTCATGTAAACATGTTCCATTCTCTTGGGTAAATAATGCGTGAAATTTTTGTGCCATAAGGTTATGTTTAGCTAAGAGTTTAGTTTTGTAAGACATTCTCAGATCTTTTCCAAAATGGTTATTTTACACTCTCTCACCAACAATTTGTGGTTGTTCCATGTCCTTGCCAACATTTGTTATGGTCAGTTATTTTAATTTTAGCAGCTCTGGTGGGTGCCTAATTGTATCTCATTGTGGTTTTTATTTGCATTTCTCTGGTAAGTAATTATGTTGACCATTTTTCCATGTGCTTACTGGCAATTCCATATCTTTTTTTGTGATGTGTCTATTTAATTTTTCCCCATTTTTAAGATTGTTTACATTTTATTAATAAATTGTAGGCATTCACTACATATCCTAAATACAAGTTGTTTGTCAGATATCTATTTTGTGAATATTTTCTTCCAGTCTGTGGCTTTATTAATTTTCTTATTGGTATCTTTGACATGCATGCAAAAGATTTTATTTTTATTTTAGCTTTTAATTTGACTTTTATGGTCTATTTTGAATTAATTTTAGTACTCTGTAGTATTTTTGAAGAAGCTTGACAAACTGAATTTTTAATTTTTTGAAAGAAATTTCTATAATATGCTGAGGCAATCTTTACAAACAAATACAAAAATGGCTGACTTACCCTAACAGCAAGGAAGATATAGCACAAAACCACACTATTATTAATTAAGATGTGTTACTAGCTCAAGAAGAGAAAAACAGATAAATGAAATATAGCAAATGGGACCAAAAGACAATGGGACCATATACAAAGATTTTTTTGTTGATTTTCAGGTGTGTGTGTGTGTGTGTGTGTGTGTGTACAACAGAGCTGGCATCCCAAATTAGGGAGGAAGTGATTGGATTATTTGGCAAATGCAGTTAAGAAAATTGGCTCACCAGTTGGAGAAAAATGAAGCTGAAAGCATATACAATATACACAAGTCTCCAAGTATATTAGAGACCTAAGTTAAAGAAGATAAAGTAATAAATGTATGAATAGAAAATATATGAAAATATCCCTGAGAACTCAGGGTGGGAAAAGATTTTTTTTTTAAGATTTTATTTATTTATTTGACAGACAGAGATCACAAGTAGGCAGAGAGGCAGGCAGAGAGAGAGGAGGAAGCCAGCTTCCTGCTGAGCAGAGAGCCCGATGTGGGGCTTGATCCCAGGACCCTGGGATCATGACCTGAGCCAAAGGCAGAAGCTTAACCCACTGAGCCACCCAGGCGCTCCGGGAAAAGATTTCTTATACATTATCCAAAAAGTACAAAATGTAAGAGGGAAAATTGATTGATTTGGCTACATCAAAATTAGAGAAATTTCTCTAACAAAGGACACAAAATTGCCAAACAGGTGACAGAGTGAGAGGATATTTGAGTTATCCATAACCCACAGGAGATTAATATCTAGAACTAGTAAGGAATTTTTGAAAATCAGCAGAAGAAAGAAAAGAAAAATGGGCTAAGGATATATGTCTTAGTTCAGGCTGTTATTACAAAGTACCATAGATGGGGTAGCTCATAACCAACAGAAATTTATTTCTCTCAGTTTTGGAGGCCAGAAGTCTGGGATCAGGGTGCCAGCGAGGTCAGGTTTTGGTGAGAACCATCCTCTGGGTTGTATCTTCACATGGTGGAAAGAGAACAAGTTAGCTTGCTGACCTCTTATAAGGCTACTAATCCCATTCGTGAGGGCTGTGAACCATTGTGACCTCATTATGTCCCAGAGTCTCTGCCTCCAAATACCATCACATTGTATTGAAAGCAATTAGCTTTCAGCATGAATTCTGGGGGCACATAATGGTGATTCAGAACTTCAGAAGCTAGGATACACAAATGGCTTAGAGAAAAATGCAGAGATACTCAATCTCACTGTTAATCAGAGAAATGTTAAAAGATGAGAAGATCCAATTTTATGCCAATAGCATAGACAATAATAGAAAGGTGGCTCATGTGAAATGCATAGACGTTACGGGAGAAAGGAATCCTCATGGACTGCTCACGGAAGTGTTGCCTCGTTTAGACACTGCGATGAACACTTTGATGTTATTCATTTCTGGGTATATACTCCGGAGAACCTGTCATGCAGATCCATGAGGAGCCATGCAGGGGTATGTTTATTCCAGCATCCTCTGGGAAACCAAGATTCATCTCTAGAAGAACACGCGAGTAAAAGGCGACAAGTGCATGTGACAGAATGCTATGAAAACTCTCATAGTCAGGAGCGATAAGCTAGATCGACCAAGAGCACATATAAATTGTTCTTAAAAACACAACATGGAATGGGGAAAAGAAGGAAGAATGTTATTTATATCTCCGTTACACTCATATAAATTTAAATAAACACACACAGCACCATACATGGTCAATGCTACACCGGTATGAAGAAGGCAGTTCATCTAATAAACATGCCAGGGTGAGTGGGTAAGGGGTGAAATGGCACTGGGAGTGGGCATGAAAGGGATATAAGCGATGAAAGAAAATAAAACAAAAGAAGAGTTTTGTATGGACTAAAGTGAATAGCTTGCCATCGGCTGAAGTGTGTCATCGAACATCTTTCTGGGCAGTTGAGACACATACATGTGCACATTCATTCACTTGGTACGTTTTAAAACTATCCGTAAATCTACTGAACCCTCTGATCTTAACAGCCTTTACTTGATCACCTTACCTGAAAAGCCCATCAGAGGAGACTGTCAAAAAGTTTTGCTGAAATCACAGAATATGAAATGCCTTTGAACTAGTAAAACAATAACAATCACTTTGTAATGTAAAATGTTAAATCACGATGTTGTACATCTGAAACTAATATAACATGTATGTCACCTACACTTCAGTCAGAAAAGAAAGGACAGTAACCATGTAGTTAGAAAGTCATTGTTATTGGGAGCGTGAGTGGCTCAGTGGGTTAAAGCCTCTGCCTTCGGCTCAGGTCATGATCTCAGGGTCCTGGGATCAAGACCCGCATCAGGCTCTCTGCTCAGCAGGGAGCCTGTTTCCTCCTCCCTCTCTCTCTGCCTGCCTCTCTGCCTATTTGTGATCTCTGTCTGTCAAATAAATAAATAAATTCTTAAAAAGAAAGAAAGAAAGAAAGTCATTGTTACTAAGGCGCCCAGATGGCTCAGTTGGCTAAGCAACTCACTCTTGGTTTGGGCTCAAATCATTATCTCATGGGTTGTGAGATCAAGCCTCACATCGGGCTCCCCACTCAGCAAGGAATCTGCTTGATGATTTCTCCCTCTGCTCCTACCCCCACTGGCAACTTTCTCTCTCTCTCTCTTGTTCAAATAAATAAATCTCTTCTGTAGATGTTACTGTTACTGATACGACTGACTCATTATCAATGACCGAGTTAGCTTGACAGGACTCATACCAGCAATTGTCAAATTCTTGGCCAAGTTCCCACAAACTGTCCTTCTTGGCTCTTCTCTAGAATTGTTTTAGATTTTTTATTTCAACTGTTAAGTATGTAATTCCTTGCACTTCCCTTTTGAAAACCAGGTCCTATTTTCCCCAGCTTTACTCTTCTTGTGCCTCACCCATTCTCCAAAAATTTTAAAAGTAAAGACGGTGATTATAACAATAATCTTAAAATGTAAGGGAAAGCCTACAAGTTCCTTCAGGACTCGAGGATATAACCCATCTGAGCTTGTTTTTGTAAAAGCATTTAAAGGCGCTTTGTGATTTTTCTTTTTTTTTTTTTTTTTTGCTAACTCATTAATATTTGATGCCTTTTCATACAAAGGCATGGATTATTCACTAAAGGCCACAGGCTTTGTGAAAGGCTTCAGTGATTTAGAATAATACATAAAAATATAAACGTATCATGGAGGCAGAACTAGCAGCAAAATAAGAACCTACTAATTCAATATTCAGCTGATTGTATTTCAAAGGGATTTACATGGTGATGTAATGAGTGAGAGCCAGAGATGTGAATTCTAGTTCCCCACTGTCCACGGAAGATGTTCAATTATAAAACGCACAGTCTTTGTCAGGATCAAATGAGCTCATCGACGTGAGGTATCCCTATCAACTGCAGGGTAAAAAAAAAAAAAAAGTGGATGTTGAATTTTTATTTCTAAAATTGTGCTCAAAGAAATGGAAGGGCTCATTGGACAGAATGTGTTTAGTTACATATAAGAAACTCAACTGAAACCAGCCTAAACAATGGAAGGAATGTTCTAGCTCAGCATCTGGAGGAAGGTAGCAGGAAGGTGGACACATGAGCTCAGGGTCGGCAGGACCTGCTTCCTCTGCCTCCATTCTCCAGCTCCTCAGTGGGTTTCCCACCTTCATGGTCACAAAGTGACTGTAAATAGCATTTAGGGTATATGTTTCCTGGTACAGATCTGAAAATAATTAGGTCTACAACCCTGAGAGTTGAAATAACTTCTGAAATTAAGTGCCTCTAGCACTGAAGAGCCTGACTTGAGACATGTGCCCACCCCCAACCATCCCTGTGGCCAGAGCAGGACACAGGCTGATGGACTTCAGCTGGTTAGGCATCGTAGCCACACAGGCTACCTTGCACAGCCCCAGGGGGCCGTGTTCATATATCTCAGAGAGACAGACGCTGGAGAACCTGTCAACACGTAGCAGATGACTGTGGGCCCTTCGGGACTAAAGTCAATGTTTCTACTGGAAGTCTTTCAAGCTGGGAAGAGGACAGCCAGCCTCGTTAGGTGTAGGCAAAATCATCAAGAAAAATCCAAGATTTCACCCATTAATAATTTTCCTCTTCCTCGAACATTCCTCTCCCCCAGTTTCTTCTTAAGCACCACCCCCAGCTGGGTTTGTGAACCCAAAGACCAAGAAAGTCATCTGGGTCCATGATTTTCATGTCCTGAACCCCTCTCCACTGTCAGCTCCTGATGGTGAGGTTTCCCCAGCATGCTGGTGAAACCAAACATTGAGGGCCTTCTGGTCCTGAGCTCACAGGACCATATAAAGTCGTGATTTTACTGAATGCACCCTTCTTCTCTTTTGGGCTTTGGAGTCTGTGACCCAAATCATCATTTTCCTCCTTGCCTCTGACTGACTTCTGCTTCTACTGATGGCTTTGCCCGACGAATGCTGATGTGTTTCTAGCCTCACCTCCTGTCTCTTACTTTTCCTCTTCCAAGTTCTCAGAAATTTCAAATACTGCCTTATGTGGATAACTCCCACACATAAACCCAGTCCAACCCCCTTCATATGTCCAGTCCCCTCCAGGCATCTCTAAGTTAATATCCATATGTCTCTCAAACTCAGGCATTCAAACCCAAGTTTATTGTTATTATTATTCTACTAAATCAGAATAAAAACCCACAGAAACCTGTAGCTATCTGGACCAATGGCACTAAATGGTACTAAATCATACACTCACCCAAGACAAACGTCAGCAGTATCTTCTATACCTTTTCCTCGTTTACCTTCCCTATCAGTCAGTGATGTAGCTCTTTCTTTAACATTCTTTCTCATGCCCCCTAGTGTATCCTCTGGTGCATGCCCGTAAGAGCTTCCTGGATTGGGGCTCTCTTCCCCCAGGTGGCCTCTCTGTTTCCATTTTATGCCATGTTTGCACACCTAATGGACAGAAAATAGTAAAGATTTGAACAACACACTCCCCTACTTAAAACCCTTCGGGGCTTCCCCATTGCAGAGCAGATAAGCTAAGCTTCATCTGAAGGGGATGTTATGGGATCTAGTGGACAGAGTCTGCAACTTCATTTGAACTGAGACAGGGAAACTGAAGGACTGCATAACAACCTGCTTTTTGCTCCTGTTCCTGCCTCTGTTCTTGCTAGGACCTGCACCCCACCCTACTTTACATATGCCTCAGAATGCAAAGAGTATGTGCCCTCCTTGTAAGGGACAAGGAGTTAATGATTTTCTAAGAATAGAACACATCTAAGGAAGAAACAGCTGAGAATGACCATCATATGTGTGTTTTGGATCACCAGCACTAGACATCTGGATGCCAAGACCTTCTGGCTCCAAGGAATAACACCCAGGCCGTGTCTTTGTTCTTTCAGTTCCTGGATGCCTAAGAGGACACATACACTAGACAACTGTCCTCAGTAAGAACCCAGGCCCCAGATAGAGGGGAGACTCTCTACTTTCCTGAGTCTCCTAGACATGCTGTCTGTAGCTACACTCTTTAGACCTTCAGCAAACTCTGCTTTCACCGGTGTCTGGCTGGCTCACATTTGATTTCTATCTTAGGCATAGCCAGGAACCCTCTTTCCTGCTCCTGTGGGACCACCTTGGGTCCTCTGACTCTGTCTGCTAGCATCAAAACCACTGAATGAGATCAAGTATTAGAGTGAGTTTCAAATCCATTTCTTCCCTACCCCTTGTATCTATCTCTAGCACTTTAAGGCAGATTGTATCTTTGTCTCATTTATTTTTTTTTCCAATTTATTTATTTTCAGAAAAACAGTATTCATTATTTTTTCACCACACCCAGTGCTCCATGCAAGCCGTGCCCTCTATAATACCCACCACCTGGTACCCCAACCTCCCACCCCCCCGCCACTTCAAACCCCACAGATTGTTTTTCAGAGTCCATAGTCTCTCATGTCCCCTTCCAATTTACCCAAAAGCACATACCCTCCACAATGTCCATAACCCCACTCCACTTCTTGCAACCCCTCTCCCCCCAGCAACCCTCAGTTTGTTTTGTAAGATAAGAGTCACTTATGGTTTGTCTCCCTCCCTATCCCATCTTGTTTCATGGATTCTTCTCCTACCCACTTAAGCCCCCATGTTGCATCACCACTTCCTCTTATCAGGGAGATCATATGATACTTGTCTTTCTCCGCTTGACTTACTTCGCTAAGCATGATACGCTCTAGTTCCATCCATGTTGTCGCAAATGGCAAGATTTCGTTTCTTTTGATGGCTGCATAGTATTCCATTGTGTATATATACCACATCTTCTTGATCCATTCATCTGTTGATGGACATCTAGGTTCTTTCCATAGTTTGGCTATTGTGGACATTGCTGCTATAAACATTCGGGTGCACGTGCCCCTTTGGATCACTACGTTTGTATCTTTAGGGTAAATTCCCAGTAGTGCAATTGCTGGGTCATAGGGCAGTTCTATTTTCAACATTTTGAGGAACCTCCATGCTGTTTTCCAGAGTGGTTGCACCAGCTTGCATTCCCACCAACAGTGTAGGAGGGTTCCCTTTTCTCCACATCCTCGCCAGCATCTGTCATTTCCTGACTTGTTGATTTTAGCCATTCTGACTGGTGTGAGGTGATTATCTCATTGTGGTTTTGATTTGTATTTCCCTGATGCCGAGTGATATGGAGCACTTTTTCATGTGTCTGTTGGCCATCTGGATGTCTTCTTTGCAGAAACGTCTGTTCATGTCCTCTGCCCATTTCTTGATTGGATTATTTGTTCTTTGGGTGTTGAGTTTGTTAAGTTCTTTATAGATTTTGGACACTAGTCCTTTATCTGATATGTCGTTTGCAAATATCTTCTCCCATTCTGTCAGTTGTCTTTTGGTTTTGTTAACTGTTTCCTTTGCTGTGCAAAAGCTTTTGATTTTGATGAAATCCCAAAAGTTCATTTTTGCCCTTGCTTCCCTTGCCTTTGGCGATGTTCCTAGGAAGATGTTGCTGCGGCTGAGGTCGAAGAGGTTGCTGCCTGTGTTCTCCTCAAGGATTTTGATGGATTCCTTTCTCACATTGAGGTCCTTAATCCATTTTGAATCTATTTTTGTGTGTGGTGTAAGGAAATGGTCCAATTTCATTTTTCTGCACGTGGCTGTCCAATTTTCCCAACACCATTTATTGAAGAGGCTGTCTTTTTTCCATTGGACATTCTTTCCTGCTTTGTCGAAGATTAGTTGACCATAGAGTTGAGGGTCTATTTCTGGGCTCTCTATTCTGTTCCATTGGTCTATGTGTCTGTTTTTGTGCCAGTACCATGCTGTCTTGATGATGACAGCTTTGTAATAAAGCTTGAAGTCCGGAATTGTGATGCCACCAACTTTGGCTTTGTTTTTCAATATCCCTTTGGCTATTCGAGGTCTTTTCTGGTTCCATATAAATTTTAAAATTATTTGTTCCATTTCTTTGAAAAAGATGGATGGTACTTTGATAGGAATTGCATTAAATGTGTAGATTGCTTTAGGTAGCATAGACATTTTCACAATATTTATTCTTCCAATCCAGGAGCATGGAACATTTTTCCATTTCTTTGTGTCTTCCTCAATTTCTTTCATGAGTACTTTATAGTTTTCTGAGTATAGATTCTTAGCCTCTTTGGTTAGGTTTATTCCTAGGTATCTTATGGTTTGGGGTGCAATTGTAAATGGGATTGACTCCTTAATTTCTCTTTCTTCTGTCTTGTTGTTGGTGTAGAGAAATGCAACTGATTTCTGTGCATTGATCTTATATCCTGACACTTTACTGAATTCCTGTATAAGTTCTAGCAGTTTCGGAGTGGAGTCTTTTGGGTTTTCCACATAGAGTATCATATCATCTGCGAAGAGTGATAATTTGACTTCTTCTTTGCCGATTTAGATGCCTTTAATTTCCTTTTGCTGTCTGATTGCTGAGGCTAGGGCTTCTAGTAGTATGTTGAATAGCAGTGGTGGTGATAATGGACATCCCTGCCGTGTTCCTGACCTTAGTGGAAAAGCTTTCAGTTTTTCTCCATTGAGAATGATATTTGCAGTGGGTTTTTCATAGATGGCTTTGATGATATTGAGGTATGTGCCCTCTATCCCTACACTTTGAAGAGTTTTGATCAGGAAGGGATGCTGTACTTTGTCAAATGCTTTTTCAGCATCTATTGAGAGTATCATATGGTTCTTGTTCTTTCTTTTATTGATGTGTTGTATCACATTGACTGATTTGCGGATGTTGAACCAACCTTGCAGCCCTGGGATAAATCCCACTTGGTCGTGGTGAATAATCCTTTTAATGTACTGTTGAATCCTATTGGCTAGTATTTTGGTGAGAATTTTTGCATCTGTGTTCATCAAGGATATTGGTCTATAGCTCTCTTTTTTGATGGGATCCTTGTCTGGTTTGGGGATCAAGGTGATGCTGGCCTCATAAAATGAGTTTGGGAGTTTTCCTTCCATTTCTATTTTTTGGAACAGTTTCAGGAGAATAGGAATTAGTTCTTCTTTAAATGTTTGGTAGAATTCCCCCGGGAAGCCATCTGGCCCTGGGCTTTTGTTTGTTTGGAGATTTTTAATGACTGTTTCAATCTCCTTACTGGTTATGGGTCTGTTCAGGCTTTCTATTTCTTCCTGGTTCAATTTTGGTAGTTTATTTGTTTCTAGGAATGCATCCATTTCTTCCAGATTGTCAAATTTGTTGGCGTAGAGTTGCTCATAGTATGTTCTTATAATAGTTTGTATTTCTTTGGTGTTAGTTGTGATCTCTCCTCTTTCATTCATGATTTTATTTATTTGGGTCCTTTCTCTTTTCTTTTTGATAAGTCTGGCCAAGGGTTTATCAATTTTATTAATTCTTTCAAAGAACCAGCTCCTAGTTTGGTTGATTTTTTCTATTGTTTTTTTGGTTTCTATTTCATCTTTGTCTCATTTATTGCTCACAATAGCTTTAAGAAGTAGGTTCTCATATTATCCCCGTTTCACAGGCAATGACCCTGAGGAACAGAGAAATTAAGTAGCTTGCTCTAGATCATACAAATAGCACAGTAGGCAAATGAATAAATTATTGTTGTTAACACAGGGGTCCACTTTTTTAACCATCTATCCAAGGGTTATGTTTCTCAACCTGGGCTCCATTAACCTGTCCAGAGATAGGCCAAAAAATACATTGAAATTATTCTTTCTTTCTTTCTTCCTTCCTTCCTTCCTTTCTTTCTTTCTTTCTCTATCTATCTATCTATCTATCTATCATATATCTATCTATCTGTCTTGCTAGGCAGAGGATCCATACCTTTCCTAAAATTCTCAAAAGAATCCATGGCACAAATAAAATGGATTAAAAAAAGGACTATAATTTGCAGGGGCTGTAAAATGAGTTCTAAAAATCTTTCTTTCCTAGGAGGCTTTGAAGGTTGCAGAACTATGGAGACTTTTTTTAAAAAAACTACTTATTTATTTGTTTATTTACTTACAAATAAATAAGGGTGAGGGGGCGGCACAGGGAGCAAAAGGTGAGGGAGCGGGAGGGGGAAATAATCTCAAGCAGACTCTACACAGAGTACAGAGCCCAACACAGGGCTCAACCTCAGGACCCCGAGATCATGACCTGAGCCTAAATAAGAGTCAGACACATAACCAACTCTGCCACCCAGGTGTACTACTTTGGAGCATTTATGTTGTGATTGCCTGTTCATTTGAAAACCCAGCATATCTATGAATTCTTCCCTGTATTTATTAAACTCCCTTGCAATAGGGTGTGAACATGGTAATAGAAGGGCAAGAGTGGTGGGTTGTCCACAGAGCTGGGAGTGGCAAATGTCCCTGCAGCCTAAAAGTCAAGTGTGCAACTGAACCCACAGGTGTGGGACAAAAAGCTTACCTTCAACAAAGCAGGCAAAATAAAAAGATAAAGCCTGAACCAAGGGAAGTCCTTCAGGTAATGCCATTTCTGAAGCCCAGTTGTTTGCAGGGAAGGTTGAGTCACATCCAGATTTTCCCAGGTACAAGTGCCTTCAATTGACATGGTCATCTTCTCCAGGCCTGGATATTTGCAAAGTGCCCTGTTTGCTTTGATTAATGACTCCCTCCATAAAGCCAGTCTTGGTGATGACATGACAAAGCTCCTCTGTCCCTCTGTGCTAACAGTACAGCGGGACCATTAGCTGTTGGCAAGGATCCCAAAATTGCTCTGAAGATGTAGAAGAATTCTAATGAAATGTAAAGCATTCATCAGAAAGGAACACAATAGATTTTTCAAAGCTCATGCTCAGTACTTCCACTTAACAAACACTATCCCTACTCAGGAAATACAGGCATTTTCCATATGAGGGGGAAAATCCTTTGAATTTGTCATTATCTTTTCTGTATTTTCTAAATTTTATGTTATGAACATGCACTATTGCTATTAGGGAAAATAATTCATAAATATTGTTTTTAAATTTTTCTAAAGTCACACATTCATATGTTTCTCAAAAGTGGTTCATTTCCAGAATCAGCAAGAGGAGAGGTTGAAAGGCATACCTGCTGAATCAGAATTCCTAGTGTTGGTCTAGAACCCGGGCAAGTGGTATCTCGAAGTTCAGAAAATCAGAAGTCAAGGCTTCTTGTTTATGATGGACACAGATGATTGCCCACCCAATACATAGCCTATCTTTCCCTTTTTAATAGCACCCAGACTTTATTTGGGTAGCCAACTCTCTTCTTGCATCTTTTCTTTTCCCCCAGAGTAAGCTCAATCCTTGCCTTACTCAAATAGTGGTTCCTTATTAGTGTAAACACAGCATGTGACTTCTGTAATCAGGGTTCATCTTCAGACCTGATTGGACATAAACCCTCTACATGGCACCAGAACTATACAGAAGCCCCAAAACCAAAACGCCCATGACAGCCAACTTTAGACCATGAGGGAAACAAGGCTTAGGAAAGAAATGACACCTTGGAAGCCAGAGTGGGGACCTGGAAAGAAACCAAGACCTTGGTGCTACCATCAAGTTAGTTGCTGGAACAACCAATCAAGGAGCCTTTGTTGCCTCTGGATGCCAGTACATGAAATGATAATCCTCTCCATTGGAAAGGCTGGCTCTATCCTACATGTGCAGATAGTATGTGTTGTGCCATACTCTCTAACTTGAGTATGAGTTCTATGACAACAGAAATAATGTCTTGTCCATCACACACACTGCTTTACTCTAAGGGCTATATTTAAGGTCATACTCTAAGGGTAATACTCTAAGGGCCACACTATACATACTATACTATACTATACTATACTATACCATACTACTAAACTGTAATGCCTGCTATACTATAAGGGTGCAATGAATATTTTTTATTAAGAGTGAATGAAAAACTAAAAGAATTAGTTCTAGCCTTTACATTTATTCAGTTACTATTATTACAATTATTATTATTACCAACACATGTGTTGGTAAGGACCTAGGGAAATGGAACTCTGATCACTGTGGGTGGGAGTGTCAACTGGCAGGATATATTTGGAAAATTATTTGGCGGTTCTTCCTATAACTACAACTATGACCAAGCAGTTTCAACTTTGAATATGTACCTATCTAACCTAGAGAAATGAGAGTACACGTCCACCAGAAGACTTACACAATAATCCTTATAGCAGTTTCATTCCAAAGAGATACAAATTGGGAATAAACCAATTATCTTCCATCAATAGAGTGATATGGTTGAAATATACTCATAATGGCATATTATGAGTAGCAGACTACTCAGCAAGAGAAAGAACAAACTATTGCTACCCAGGACAACATAGATGAATCTTACAAATTTAATAAATGGAAAAAGCCACACACACAGAAAAAACCCATACTATATGATTCCACTTAAGAATTGAAGATAGCAGAAGCACAACTGTCACCCTAAAATATTTCCTCTTTGGCATAAGGATTATTTTGAGCTGATTATTTTTGAAAAACTGCAGACACAGAAGGAGCTCTGAAAACCTAGTAAAGTTACCCTTTTTAAGGCAAATTTATATTTATAAAGGAAATCTCCATTTGTAAGAGTCTCCCTACCCTGAAGAAAAGGATGATTCTAAATCACAAGGAACTATTATCGGTAGAGAAGGCACTGACTGAAATCTGCATAACAAACCTGATCCTCACTGAGCGCACTTTTCCGGGTACCCTTCTATAACTGGCTCTCTCCCCCACAAATGTGGGCATCTTTTGGCTTTGGCTTGTTAAAAAGCGAAATTCAACTAAGCAAATTTAAAGATCTAATTGGCTTCTTTCAATGAGTCATGAATCAAACAGCTGATGGGGATCAGGCAAATAAAAAGGAACTCCAAGGAGTTGTACAAAATGGAAGACTTCTAAAGGCAGAAGGGGCAGGACATGGAAGTTACTAGTAGAGAATTGATTGTTTCAGGCAAGGTCACCTTTTAAGGGATGATAGGGGTCTATTAGGCAGATTACCTTACTAGTGTTGACTAGAAAATTCCAGATTGACAGGTTAAGAGTCATATGCCTGGGAGAGGCTGAAAGTGCAATTAGGTTAGGTATTAAGTCTCGCTTTGGTGACGTGACTTAGCACAAATGACTACTTTGGTCTATCTTTTCTCTCTCTGACTCTCCCTTTCTCCTTTTTTGTTTTTGTTTGTTTGTTTGTTAGTTTGTTTAACAATTCCCCTTTGTAATCAGACTCTAAGCTTAACTGAGAGATGGGGCCAAAATGTAAGACAGCCCTATGCTCAGCTACCATGATGTAGTTCTTGCAATGTTTCTCTCTCTCTCTCTCTCTCTCTCTCTCTTTTTTTAAATCCTGTGTGGTATTCACAGGTCATGATGTTTTTTGTTAAATCTCTGCTGAGTTCACAGATCATGACTTCAGGTTCATAATTTTTTAGTCAGTTTTTCTCTTTGGTCTTTTTTTGAGAGTTCGGTCTTAGGGAGATCATTTGCTTGGTGGTTAGTGGCTGCAAACATGCATTTAAAGCTTTTGAGAGACTACAGCATGCCAAAGAGACCATTGTGATTATTGTAAGCGGGATAATTCCCAGCGTCTGGGAGTGCACTTCAGAACCATGGTTCCCAAGACCCAAACCAGTCAAAATCAAATAAGTCAAAAAAAGATCCCATAGAAGGAGCCACCTTTTTAAGTCCAGTGATTCACTCAGTGGTGTTATATAACTGGGATTCAGCTTCCCCAGAAATGCTAATCCGGTACAGCCTGTGGTATTGGCCAGAACACAGACACCTCATTACTCAGCTATAAGATAATCAAAAGCTATCCTATTAGCAAGAACAACTTTACCAGTGAGCCTAAGGGTCTTTTTTGCTAACAATTGCTATGACACAGATCATCAGTACTTTCCAGAGTTAAGGGGAGTCTCCTGATCACAGCCTCACTTATATTCACTCCTAACGGGGGTAAACAGGGACCTCCAAAGGAAGCAAATCCTGAATGACGAAAGCTTCCAGGTAAGTCCTTTCTAATGTGACAGTGTAAATTCAGGGGAGTCAACCAGTAAGGTGTCTGCTCATGAAGAGCTAGGGGCATTGCCCAGCTGTATGTCAGCTATCTGGGCATCCATAGGCTTACGGAGGATGATAAACATCCCAGACAAAGATTAGTCCTGTCGGAGAACAAACCACTCCTGCTAAGGTGGCACTCCTTATAGCATCATGGACAGGTCAGAGCTTTTGATGACAAATCCGGCAGTCTGCAGGGTTACCCCACCCCCTCCGCAATGGCCTAGGAGATACAGATGATGGTGTTATCTTTCCAAGCTAATACCAGATTAAAGGAAAGAAAAGAAAGGAAGAAAGTATTTCACACTTAAACTAGGTAGTGCTGATCTAGTGTCTTCTGTGGAAGCAGTCTACATTGATGTCAACTACTTCTCTTCTTCATCACTTTGGTTTTGAACACTGTAGCTGGAACTAACATTCCAGTTTCTGGACTCTGAAGGAGCCCTTTTTAATTGAGAGATGTGGACCCAAGGTCCCAGTCCCTGAAGTTTGGTTGCCACCTCGGTAGTGAGGAGGACTTGTGGAGTCCCTTCTAATGACGTTAAATGGAAGACTTTGTTCTTAGTGACTCCAAATCAGAAGGGAGAAAATTGGAAATGTTGGCTTGGAGAGTTGTAGCCAAATACTTGAGGAAACTAGGAGAATTCATAATCTAGTCCAGTTCACAGGTATGTAACAATCCCTCCAAGACAATTAACAGGGCAAGAATCTAATATTTATATGATGCATTCATGATTTTTCTCTCGATATCTCCCCATTCTTTTAAACAAAGATGATCACAATACAAATTTGTTTGTATTAGATTTGACCTGATTATTTACAGAAGTGCAACAGGAATAGTGACATCAGCTCTTTTTAAGACTGCTTTGCTGGAACGTTTCATAAGGAACCTCATATTGAACTCTTAAAAACCTCTGAGGCCAAGAAGCCAAGCCAAGGACTTGCTGTTAGATTTTATATGCAATACCTACAGTTTGGGTAAATTCCTCTCTTTCTGTGGTCCCCCAAAATATCCTGAGGTTCCTAAGCCTGCCAGGAAGTGATCTTCCTTACTTGCCTAGTAGGGCTGCCAGGAACTTTGTAAGCAAGAGTGGGCCAATTTGTCCAACAGTGTAACCAGCTCTCTGGTCAATCAGAGTCTATACACATCTCTCTCCAATATGACATTACAGTCAAATCCTTGGCAATATAGTCAATGTGTCCTAGTACAAGGAGAATAGATTCTTATTGAACTTATGCAAATAACTAACTATATCACCATGAAAAGAATACTTAAGAGTTTCTGAATTCTGAAGGGATCAGGTAGGGAGAAAAAATAAACGTCTCATCTTTGTTTACAAAGGTATACTTTCCCAACTTGCTGGAAATCATAGATACTTTAGGAGAAAAGATTTCCTTAGTTTTGAGGGGGCGGGGGAACCAACATTAAGGAACCAGCAATATTTCAAACAAAAAGTCACAAAAAATTACAATCACTCTCCTCCGTTTATTCAGTCCCATATAATGAACACTTGCCCTACTTGGATCCAGCTTTCCCATTAGTTCTAGAAAGTCTTACCCAGTTCAGTTTTATGATCTCAAAGTTATTAGAAACTTGTATTTGTCAAAGTCCTTTCCATGAATCTCCTCAGAGATGGAACACTTCTGCAGGAACACTTTTGCAAAAACATCTGAGTAAAATAATAGCTCTCATTAAATGACAAAGGTTGAAAATGTTCATTGTTAAAGATCTGATGAGAGTTCCTTTAATAAGGAATTATAGTCATTTTTGTGATAGACAAGATTTTGAAGTAATAACTAGAATTATGACTGATAACATTCTACCAGGGCCTATCATACTTCCAGGAATTTCCAACAATTTCTGGAACATCTATAATGTACACCTCTACAAGTAAAGAAGGCTTGGTGGTACTTCTTATTTGACAACGCTTCCCATGTAATTTAACCTATCAAATATGCCTAATTAGTTTAATATTTCTCTTCTTAAAGGGAGAGAAAACAAATCTTTTGTGATTTTCCGTGGCTCCTCTGGCAAAAAAAAAAAAATCCCAAAGTTATTTCCGGGCCAAAAAGACTTTACTCAGAACTGGGTATTTGGGAATTTTGTCAAAATTATCAAAAGGTTTTAAAACACTTGGCCAAATAGGATCACAGGTTACTGTGAAATAATACTTAGTTATTCATTTAACCAATGTGACAATTAGAGACTTCACAAACACAGGATGTGATGTAGTTGTAAAATATGAAACAGAACAGCCATCGTAATAGACAAGACTCAGTTTTCTTAAGTAATCAAAGACCTAATAAAGACAACATGGAATATAGGAAATTATTTTGGTAAGACATAAAATCATTATTTTCCAGGTGGATTATCTAAAAGGAAAAGAAAATTCTTTTACAATTTACTTATCAAGAGCAGACGAATAGTCAAAAAGAATTTTTGTCCTTTTAACAGAGAGAAAAACCAAATTCTATTATTGTACCAGTTTATGTTTGATGTAAAAACTCGTTTTTGCTACTCAAATACGTTTATTTTCATCTTAGCCAGCTTGACTATGCATAAAATTATTTTCTCAAGATCCCTTTTGTAACAAACCTTCTACAACCTTCTTTTTTACATTCAGATTCTGTCCTGTTTTTCCTTTTTCCTATTCTGTAATAACAACCTCACTTTTATGACAAAATTACCTTCTTTTCCCTTAACAGCAATGCATTTTCATTCTTCATACTTTCTTTTGCCAAAAACACGTATCCTACTTTCCTTACCTACATAGATGCTTTCCTTGTTATTTCTAGTAGTTCACACATCTTACATTTTTTAACGCTTAAAAGTCTTAAATTTTAGTGAAAATAAAGAACTTAAAAACTGTGAGCTGTTACACCAGCATTCTTTAGATCGACAAATTTATGAGTACTTTTCCTAATTTCTAGAAACATATGCTTCCTTACAGTACAATTTTCTAGTGCAGCACAAAACACCTTTACTAACAAACGCAAATATCTTTAGTTCCTTTGTAATGTGAAGCCAAAAGCAAAAAAAATCTGTGTTCAGTAGTTAATCTTTCAGTAATTAACATTTCATCTTATTTGGAAATTACCTAGATATTTAGTGAACTTAACTCATTATTTGACTTAATTTAGCAAAATTTTAAGTTTCAAGTAACCAAAAAGGTTTTGGAAACTATTTTTTATGTAGGCACACCATAAGACATAATTATTGCTGGAAAGTTCACCTAGAAAACTCTTATCCTTTAACTCTTTTTACATAGATCCTTATATCTATTTAATTCACTTATTCTTAACAATTATTTTTTAATTACTGAGCAACACTTCAGGAGACTTACACAAAGTCAGCCATCATCCCAAGCAATTGTGAGGAGTTTTTTTCCCTCACAAATTTTGTAAAAGATAACATGAACTTATTTGAACTTTAGTAAACTCAGAATAAAATTCTTTTTTTAAAGATTTTATTTATTTATTTGACTGACAGAGAGCACAAGTAGGCAGAGAGGCAGGCAGAGAGAGAGGAGGAAGCAGGCTCCTCCTGCTTGAGCAGAGAGAGCAGAGAGCTCAATGCGGGGCTCGATCCTAGGACCCTGAGATCATGACCCAAACCGTAGGCAGAGGCTTAACACACTGAGCCACCCAGGCACCCCTTAGAATAAAATTCTTATATTTAATGCTGATAACTCTGAGACATGCCTATTTTAATTAAACCAAAAAAACCCAAAAACAGAACAGAACAAAAAAACTTAAACTAGCTTTTATTTACCAAAGATAATCTCAGATCACATGAACTTGAAAAAGATTTGGGTTAGTTTCCATTGTTTCTGAGAGTTTTAGGAATACTTAATTCGTGTAAGCACTATATTTTCTTTAGACCAATTAAGTAGAGCTCATTGACAAATTAATTTCAGCAATTCTATCCAGAGATACAAAGTACCAGGCATCTACAACACATATACAAACACAAACATACAAATGTAAACAGAGATCTTGGAGTTTTCATTCTAAAAGTTTAGCCATGAGAAGGGTCAAACTCACTAGCTTATAAAAGTATAGTTGGAAGAAGTTAAGTTTACGTGCTCATATGGCGAAAGCTTTTTCTACTAATATTTGTGGAGAAGACACTTAAGATTTGTATTTTTGTCCACCATAGATAGAGGCTCTGCCCGTGATGTTCAGTCCTTTCCCGCAAGGTCAGAGATTAGAGCTGCAATGTGGTCTGTTCCTGCACATTCCTACAGCTTCTCAGAGACCTGTGGACAATGCTGAAGAGATGGGCCATGCAGGAAAGACCCAGTATACTAAACGTAAATTTTCATTAAGATCACGAGGTCTGATCCAAAAAAACAAACAAACAAGAACAACAAAAAAAAACCTGTGTTTGATCTTGGCAAGTAATCTTATAGAAGCTATGGAAACTGCCGGCCAGAGTTTGGCAAGAGAGCTACCAAAAGGTTTGCATTTTTAAAAAGCTTCCCCACCAGCATCTTTTTCTTCAGTCTTAGGATTCACGAATGTCTAGATGAGAGTTCCTGGAGAAAACCAGGTAAATATTTACCTCTTAGGGGCACAGGGGAAAAATTCAAGTTCCTCCAAGAAAGACTTTGTTCCCCTCAGGCCAGAATTTTTATAATACTCAGAAGCCTCTTTAGATAACCGGGGAGGTTTTAGGATGGGTAAAAAGAATAGAGAGACTTTGAATTATTTTCAAAGGCAAATTTCTCGTTTTGCCAAGATCTGTACAATAGAGAGACTTCATTTTAATTTCCTCAAGGAATTGGGTTACAACTTAAATGACATAACAAGTTAATCCACTCATCTAACCACACCGCCTTCAATTTTCTTTTTTATACCAGGGAAAGATGTCCAACTAAAACAGAAATCAAAAAGTGTCTGTGTTCTGGATTTAGAGCTGTTTGTCTTTGGAATGTTCTAGTAAATCTTTCCACAAAAGCTTCAAAAAGGTTTTTTCTCTTCTTCTGGATACAGTTTCAATTTAGCTTCCTAGAGAAGGCCATTAAAAATGTTCCCATCAGGCTCTTCCTATCAGCTTCTAAGTTAGCCAACTTCTGACCACAGAACTGCTTGAAAAATACTTCTAAATATCCTGTCCGGTTTCAGCCAGGACAAACAGTAAGCATCACTGGCAGTATCGAACGACCTCTTGGACTCAGGAGGTATTCCCAAAGAAGGAGCAAAAATGTTCTCTCTCCCTCTCCTGGGTCCTACAGAGACGTGGGAGAGCTGACCTTCATAAGAATTCTCAGCCTTAGCTGCCTTCTGCCGATTTTCGCGGGATCCCATCTGCAACCTCCACGTAGAGCTTCAAGTAGGGAGTGTAGCTCCAGTGTTTACCAAAATTTGTCTAGGTTTACCATTCATTTTAATTTTACTTTCCCTTAGCGGTTTAAGAGAATAAGGTAGCAGTTTACCAGGAAAATCCTCAGGGTCTCATCACGCCTGGGAGGGCCGCAGACAAAGGACTTTCTTTGAGAGTAGATACGGGAGCATTCGTAAGGCCACTAACTTGTCAGGCTTTGTTTATGGTCTTGTTCCAAAGTCCCTTCAAAGCATTTGGCTGTGATCATGAGTTCAGTCAGACCACAGGCCTCCCGTTTTATTTTCTGCCTTTTCTATCAAACCACTAATCTCAGGAGGTAATCCATTTACAAAAACTTTAAGGATCCTGTCTGGGTTTACGAAATGTTTTAACTATGGTCCTTGGTTCATCCTTTAACCCAAGAGTAAAGGATAACTAAAGAGGATAAGAGGATCACCTGAAGCTTTGGGTGGTCTTATTTTAAAAGGTGACGATTTAGTAGTCTCTTGAGATGTGGAAAGGCAGTTCAGAGAATTGCTGGGATGAGTCCTCAAATATAGGATAGAGGGGGACAGAAGGAGTCACGTCAGTCTTGTACCTGTCTTACAGTCTTTTGTCGTAAGTATCTTTCACGTCAGTCTTGTACCTGTCTTACAGTCTTTTGTCGTAAGTATCTTTTATTTCTCTAATGTTTCAGTGATCTTTGTGATAAATCTTCCAATGAAGATCTTGCAGAATTTTGAAATCTTTTGGAGGCCCCCACATGCCCATTAAAATAGCTATCCCATCCTGTTTGATTTGGTAACCCCTGCTTTCAAGTCTACTTCTTAAATGACCTTATCTTACTGGAATATTCTCCATAATGGCCATTGTAATGGCAGGTTGTTTGTAGGATGATCTCCATTCCTGGAGATATTTATAGCCTCAGGGGTTGTAGTGCTTCTATACAACATAAGATAATCAGGCATACCAGAAGGTGGCACACTCAACACTTTAGCTTAAGGATCCCATTTATTTTAGCTAAGTCTTTGGGTCTCTTAAAGCCGGATGAATACCTAAAAGAGACGAGCCCCTGGGTTGGGGATTGTGTGGTGTTCTACAGTGAACCTCGCATTGCATGGAAATTTTCCTGAGGTTGGCGGGTGATGTAGTGTCAACCTCACCCACTCCATGATCAACTTGTCCTAACACAACATTTTCAGAATCAGGTAGTGCGTACTCTAACAGCTTTTAAGTGTTTGACCTGTGCCTACCAATTTTGCTGCTTCTGCTTCCAAGATTTCCATTAGGAACAAAATTTATCTCCACAAAATAAGACAAATAAGCAGGTGAGCCTTAACACACCAGCAGTA
Source organism: Neogale vison (assembly GCF_020171115.1). Lineage (NCBI taxonomy): Eukaryota > Metazoa > Chordata > Mammalia > Carnivora > Mustelidae > Neogale > Neogale vison. The sequence goes on from NC_058096.1 coordinate 153,917,679, forward strand.
ACCAAGAGATGGTACTGTGGCCTGGCCAGGAGAAGTCCCTGCGGGCACCACCTCCGATTCCCAACATGGAAGCAGGGCCTGGAGAAAGGATTTGAGACGGGGAAACTAAAGGGACCCCATGAAACGTTGCTTCTTTTCTTGCTTCTATTGTTACTAAGACCTATGTCCCCATCTTACACATGCTTTATAGAAAACTATGTATGTTCTCCTTGTAAAGATCAAGGAGTTAATGATTTCTTGGCAGTCTTCCAGCACCATAGATAACATCTAAAGAGTGACCAGGCAGGGTGGTCATGAACATTTGCCAAGACCGTGGACTCATCCAGACCCCTGCCCCCAGCGCATAAGTGACTTATGGAAAACACTTCAACACTCGTCTTTGTCCCTGGATGCCTGGGAAGACCCTTGCACCAGATCACCATCCTCAATAAAAATCCCTGGCCCGAAGCAAAGATGAAACTCACTCTTCTTTCCTTCCTGAGTCTCTCAGACGCTGTGTCCATATCCTATACTCTCCATCAATCAAGCTGTCTCTACTGTGTTTATGAACTGATGCACGGCTTACAAAATATATTAAAAGGGTAGTGGGAAATAAACCAGTGTTCCAAATGTTGACAACACAGAAGCCAGGAAGTGCGTATTTTAAATATTCTTATTTTAATGCGCATTCATGCAAGTCCCACATATAGGACCAGCATCCTGGAAACCATCAAGGCATTAAAAATGTTCCTACTGATGCACGATTTAAAGTGGTAGAAATTATAAGGGGGTCATTAGCTGTTGTCTATTATTAACTACTGTTATTAAATGAAAATGTAAATTCGGAGTTTTGATTTCCATCATAAAAAATAGAGTAGAAGGCAAAAAGTATTTGAAGACTATACAGTCCTTGAATCTGACAAACTTTTACGAACTCCAAGTAGTTATTAAAGAACTCCTGGTCTGGTTGTAGGAGAGAGTGGCTTCAAAGGAATAAATAAGATGAATCCTTAAAGTGCTTTCCATTCTGTAGCCACTTCTAAGCAATTATAACTTGTATTAGACCGTGCCCGCATGATCTTTTAAAATTATATTGTAAATATATACTTCTTATTATCTTCCTGGTTAGAATTTAGGGCTTTATAGATGGTTTGAATTTGGGTTTCAATCCCAGATCCAAGCCATATTAGTGATGTGCTCTTGGACAAGTGACTTAAATTCTCTTAGCTCCAATCTCCTTGTGTGAAAAAGGAATATAATAGCATTAAATATTAAATAATATTTATTATTAATAAATAAATTTATAATTAAATAAATATTTATTATTATTAATTAATAAGTTGCTTTATATAATTTATATATAATATAAATTATTTATATATAAACTATAATTAAATATTAAAGAACATAAAGACTTTCTTATAGCGCAGTTATGGGAATTACATGAGAGGAAGTGCTGTTGGCATCAACACCATCATCTTCATGGTCTTACTCACTGCTACCATTACTAACAAGTTATTGGAAAAAGAGGGAGAGGAAACTCTTCACTCTTCTTAAAGAAAAAATATTCTGACCCCAAGGAAACAGACAATGGTCATTCATATATGTAATTAGCAAAGGAAAGGCCAGTATTTCACTGGACCCAAACATCTACAGATACACCGTGGGATAGGTAGGAGCTGTGCCAAAAGGGGATACAAAGCAAGTGTATCACCAAAGTCGAGGAATTTGGGATAAATAGAAAGAGACTAGGAACTAAAATAAAATAAAATAAAAAATAAAAAGTGGCATTCCAGCAGAGAGGACTCAGGATTCTCCAAGGAACATCAGCAGAACAAGGATAGAAAAGAGGAGATGATAGGGTTCAGGTTATGGTACCCCAAAGTATGGCCCCTTGACATACGGAATATTCGAAGCTGAAGGAGGCAGAGCAAATGGCAGCAGCAGGATGATCTGTCCACTCCTCTCACTCTTCTTCCCAGAAACAGGTCACGAAGCCCTCCTTTGAGAGGTGCCTCTCTATACCCAGTGGAAAGGAGCACCCTCGCCTCTAAAGACAAGGGGAAACTACATGAATCCTAACCAAGGGCCTTGAGAAGTCTCCCCCGCTTACTATGCTTACCTCCTAGTCCTTGACCTATCACATTCTCCCCTGACTGTGCGCTCTCCAGCCTGCCTCGCTGAGAAACTCGCAGCTCTAAGCACTGCGGTGGGTCTTCGTTTCCCTGTGAAGGCTCCATGTCACGGAACACTGATATTACATAAATCTATATATGCTTTTTTCCAGTTACTCTGTCCTTGTCCATTTGCTTTTGGGACCCAGCCAGTGACCCTAAGGGAGTCAAGGAAAACTTTCATCCCATACAGAACAAACCAGACAAAAACAACATAAAAGCTCCTTGCCTGAGGCAGTGTCTAAAGCCATTACCCTCTCCTTAGAAAGGAGAGATTTCATATTTACATCAGAATTTACTATTTATCTTCTGTACTGTGTTGTTCTAGCATATTAAAGCTCATATACCATCATAGTTCATGAAACATAGTTCTACTTTTAGTGTGGATTGGATCATTCTTAGCTAATCTTTGATATTGTCATGAGAACATCCCAAGAGGGAAAAATACAGATACAGTCCATCTCTGGGTATTGTTGTAGATGCACAGTCTGAACCTCATGAACTGGAGGTCTCTTATAGTTCCAGCTTGGGCAAAACCAGGTAAACTGGGATGCCCGGGTGGCTCAAGCAGTTAGGCATCTGCCTACAGCTCAGGTCATGATCCCAGAGTCCTAGAAACAAGTCGACATCAGGGTCCCTGCTCAGCAGGGAGCCTGCTTCTCCCTCTCCCTGCCACTCCCTCTGCTTGTGCTCTCTCTCTGATAAATAAAACTAAAATCTTAAAAAAAAAAAAAAAAAGTAAATGACCATGGTGCCTGCTTTCAGACAATCTGTGTTATAATGCAACCAGCTTTACCCAGCTCCCAAATAAGGTGACTCCTCTTCGCGACAATCACATTAAAGTAATTCCTTAAGGCAGATAATATTTAAAGCAGCATTATGCATCACTTCCTGGAAGCCCCCCAAACGCACGGAAATCTCCCAGCGAGCAACAGTCTTATCTATTTAACCAGCAATGAAGCGTACCAACGAGTTTTCCAAAAATAACAAAAACCAGAAATTACTTCTTCCTGGAACAGTAGGGAATCATCTTTGCCATCTTCACAGAACAGCCCGCTGAAAGTGGAATTCCTGAAGAAACATTGGCCCCACACCACAGCGCACAGACACCGACAGCCCGCTCAGAGCTCTTGTGGCCCACGGAGCAGGCAGTCTCCACCCTGCAGAGATCAAGGGGAAGAAAACTCCTCCTGCTGGGAGCCTGAGAGCCAGGCACATCCCTCCCATCCAGGCGCTTCTCCCCAGCTCTACCGCAGACAGCACCGTGCACGCCAATCCTTCGCTTAGCTGTTCCCTTAACAGCAAAACACCGAAGGCTGGCACCAGCAACACTCACTGGAGCTCATGAATGCTTCTTAGGTACCAAGCAGGAGTCTGAGTGCTTTTTCTTCACTAAGACATTTCATTTTTCCATAAGCCTACCAAGCACGTACTATTAGGATATGCATTTTGCGGATGTGATCGCTGAGGCACGAGAGTTAAGTAATACATCCAAGGTCACACATCTTGCAAGGGACAAAGAAGGATTTTAAATTGAGCTTTTAAAAAAATATTATACATTTATTTGAGAGGGAGTGAACGTGCTCATGTACCTGCATGAGTCGTGGGAGGGGCAGAGGGAGAAGCCTGTGCCTCGGACAGAGGCTTAACCCACTGAGCTCCGCTCCCCACCTCCGGGTGTCCCTAAACTGAGCTTTCTGGACTCTAGAGTCTACATTATCAATCACCATTGCGACTGCCTCTTGCAGAAGTGAGGCTGATACCCTGATTAGTATCCATTTCCCCTTAGAACCCTCTTAAGGTTCTAAGCCAGCCCAGCATGAATAAAGGGCTGGGGGAGGGGTAACGGAAGGGGCAAAAATGCTTTCAGGAGAAATAGGATTGATTTAACAAACAATCCTTTGGTTTAATTTCCAGACCTGCTAAATAAAATATAGCCTTTCTTCCTTAAAACTTTTTTTTTTTTTAATAACAGAACAAATTTTAATGGGAGTTGGGCAGAGAAATGACAAGAAACAGTAAACTGTTATCAGGAGATCACTGCGCAAATAAAAGGTTTTCTTAGCAGCATTGGATGCTGCATGAAATGTGGCAAATGCAAACCTGCAGATAGACTCACTCGCTGTAGGTCTGTAAATGCTTTGGAGCTTCTGGCAGAACTTCACCGCCAAGTTATAGACCCTTCCCATGCTTCTACTAGCTATTACCAAAGGCCAATTTGGGGAATGAAGGGACGATCCAGAAGACAGATGGTGTGAGTGAGGGAAAGAACAAGAAGTAGCACACAGGCGCGTTCTGCGCTCAGGTACGGAGCATTTCCTACACGCCCAGAGGAAGAGCCCGGGACAAGAGAGGACACCTGCCTTTAAAGAGCTTACAGTCTAGGGTTGAGGCCAGCGAAGTTTTCAGTATTTTAGGTATAGCAGGTCATAGGATCTCTGTCCTGATGAGGAAGCAGGAGGCTGGCTAAGGACAAAGCAAAAGCTGGCACCTTGTGCCCCCTCTCCACCCGCTCCCCTCGGTAATGTGTGTGACATTCCTCAGGCACCCCTGACGCCATAAACAAGAAACAAATAGTTAACTTGCAGAGATCACAGTCCTGCAAGACAGGACTCTCCCTTGGCTTACCAATGTCCTGGAGTTTTATAACAAAGAAACTATCTTAACAATAGCACAATTTCCAGAGGCAAATAACTCAGTTCCTCAAGCCCTATAAAAAGTTAAATTTCTTCTAAACCCAAATCTCACTAACAAGGACACTTGATAGGAGAAATGTGAAACTTTATCTCTAGATCTCCAAGATAGTGTCGAGAATCATTCCCAAGCATATGGCCCACTGATATATATCCAAAGGGTCTCACAAGAAGATTTTTACTACTAGTAATAAATAACCTTTCTCCCAACAATAGCTAGCCCCTCAAGGTCCTGGAGATCTTGCTTCCAAAATTCCTTAGAGACTAGCATCACCCCCTTTGTTCTCACCTACCCAACTCCTGTGTATATAATCAGCCACTCCTCAGGATAACGGCGCAGCAACTCTTTCTGCCCACGGGTCCTGTCCCGTGATTTAATAAACCCCCATTTTGCATCAAAGATGTCTCAAGAATTCTTTCTTGGTCATCAGCTCCGGACCTTACCCCACCGAACCTCACCTAGGTTCTAGAACTTCATCAGTCCCAATGACCCACTTTACTGCTGGAGCACAGAAGTAGCCACTTAGAGGATGGAAATAAATGGGTGAGTGGCATTCCAACACACCTTGATTTTCTGCATTTTTTCAAAGGTTTTTATTTATTTATTTGAGAGATAGAGAGCGTGAGCTGGGGGAGGGGGAGGGACAGACAAAGAGCGAGAGAGAAGCAGACTCCCTGGAGCCAGACACGGGACTTGATTCTCGGACCCCGGGATCACAACCTGTGAGCCAAAGGCAGATGCTTAACGGGCTGATCCACCTAGGTGCCAACACCACTTGATTTTTTTTTCAATTTTATAATTATTTTAATTGTATTTACTAACATATAATATATTACTTGCCCCAGGGGTACAGGTATGTGAATCATCAGGACTACATGTTCAAAAAACAGGCTGCTCCCTGGTTTCAGCCCACAGGCCATAGTTTGCAAATCCTTGTTGTAGTAGACACCTCAAGAAAGGCTGGTAGGAAAAACAGTTTCTGTGTTGCTTCCTGTTTACCTCTGTTTGTGGTCTTTATCCTTGAACAGCCTTTATCTGGGGATCAAATCTTTGGCTCCCATCTTAGTTCCTCGAGTATTTTGTAACTGTTATTCCACTGTCTTTTAGCATCGACTGTTGGCTGGGGCAAGGCTGAAGCCACTTGATTTTTTTTCCTCTTGTCGGTGACTTCCCAGCGGATTCATTCTTTATCTTTGAAGTCCAGGATATGTCTTATTAGGATAGGTCTCCGTGATTCAGATCTCAAAGGCTTTTTTTTTTTTTCTCCCACAGATTTTAGCTTATTTATAACTACTGACACAATAAGTGTGTGTGTCCTACTATTTTATGTTATGCTTTCTTTTCCTAGTTTCAAAACTTTCTTCACCATATTTTGCTTCTTCGAATCTTTAGCAGCCTACGTATTTTTGTTTTAGGGGTTGTTTTTATGACTGTAATGTATACGGTATCTGTTCATTCCATCCTGTAAATGATGGATTTCGTAGAGTCACTCTTCCTCCTCCCCTCTACCTCCACCACCCGATCTAATCAGTTGTTCAAGTTTGTTTAATAGATAGCTCTGTAATGTTCTTTTATGTGGTACTCTAATGTTTACCGGGTTTTTTTTTTTAATGTTTTTTACTGAAGTCATATCTGACAACTTCCCATATTCTGATGAACATTTCTCTGAGCTCGTACATTTCTGCCTTATGTTCTGGTTCCTGGAAGTTGGTAGGATCATTAAGTTTATTTAACCTGTGCTAGAAAAACTGGTTGCAGTTTTTACTTTTCTCTCCCCCACGGCCAAAAAAACAGCTTTCTACAAGCATGCCCTACCCATGTGATTCTTCATTTAACCTCACCCTGTCTCCCCAAAGGTGTCTAGGAATGGGGAGTTCTGGCCATTGCTGAGATGCGGGTTTTCTGCCAGCTCTCACCTGCTGGGGAGGACTTGTGTCTGGCTAATTTCCAGCTCCTTAGATGTGGTGGTTATTTCTGTGTCTTGTTCCCCCCTCTGTTTGGACCATGGCTTTCATCAATTTTGCAGTTGGAAATTTCTGCTATCTTCTGGTTTTGCTAAAAATGGAGTTTGGGGGGCGCCTGGGTGGCTCAGTAGGTTAAAGCCTCTGCCTTCGGCTCGGGTCGTGATCCCAGGGTCCTGGGATCGAGCCCCGCATCATCGGGCTCTTGCTCAGCAGGGAGCCTGCTTCCTCCTCCTTTCTCTCTCTGCCTGACTCTCTGCCTACTTGTGATCTCTATCTGTCAAATAAATAAATAAAATCTTTTAAAAAAATGGAGTTTGGGTCTATAGTTTTCATCCACCTTTTGGTTTTTGGAGGGTTTCTAGGAATCAAAGGTGGGCTTGTTGGCTTTCCTGTATTCAAGGAAGAAATCTCAGTGAGAGCATCAATTGCTCGGAATATGAATGTGTGTGAAACTGTGAAGTGGCTGAAAGTGACCTAGAGGGATCAGGGCAGGGACATGAAAACTAGAAAGACAAAAAACTTTCCATCTTCAAGTTAATAGTTACTAAATACCTGATTGCCTAAGGATGAGCAACATCTTCCTGGGGAAAGAACAAAACTATAGGAGGGCATCCAACCTATGGAGAGAACAGTGATGCTTGCCAAATCTGACAACATTCTCCAAGGATAGGGAGATAGGTGTGGCCACAAGACTAAGTGGGGAGGGAGGTGTGGGGGGGGTTGACTTTTCTGTGGAAAAAGGCAACTGCGGTCACAGTCTTAAGGGTGGGATCAGAACTTCCTTGTTATAGGTACAAGATCTGGATGAGTTTACAGCATATGTTGGGATTAAAATAAAAGTTTCATTGTCACCTCTTTTATTACTTGATGTTATTACTTCTAATTTAATGTATTTATATTCATGCCCATACATACTTAATTCTGCTGAGATGTATAAATGCGATCATTTTCTTTACTGCTGTGCCTTTTTTCTCTTTTTATCAATAGCTTGTTTCCCACTCTTGCCAAGAGCAAGTGGCACTCCGCCCCAGCTCTGCCCCTCTACCAGGTAATCCGCGCTACCGACATTTTGTCTTTCTGATTTTTCCCTGTACTAATATAATCCTTTTCAGACATAGATGCACCCATACATACCATTTTGGGGGTGACTATTTACAAAAACAAGATTACATTAATCTTTTCTGTGTATAGCGTTTCTTACTGAATACTACCTTGTGTTAATTCCTCAAAATCATCTTGAATAGCTTTAATTTGCCTTTTTTAATGTCTGCGTAAGATTTCATGGTAAAATTATAAGCCTTAATTTATTCAACCGTCCCACTATTGATGGACATTCACATATCTTTTCCCAGCTTTTACCACTATAAACTATATTGCAAAAAAATATTTTTACATATCTTTAATGGTGCCTTTGTTTCTACAGGATAGATTCCTAAATGCTTGTAAATGCTGGGTCCAGGGAAATATACATATTTTTTTATTTTTGTAGAACCCACCAAAATAGTTTTCTGAAAAGGCAGAAACACCTCATATTTCTACCAGCAACGTATGAAAATCTCTTTTTCTCTATATGCCCTCAATAAATATTTAAATCAGTTAGTTCTGATTTATGTTACTTTTCTTATCATTTTTGAGATAACTTACTTCCTCCTTTCTTGCAAAGTGATGTCACAGAAGATGTGGGCAGAGAAAGAGTCAGGAAAAAAAAGTCACAGTGTCAGTCTTTCATTCAAAAATGAAGTTTTGGGAACATTTATTCAGCAAAGACTATTTCAGGTACTGACTATATGTGAAAAAGTACATGAGGCATTGGTCAAATTTTAAAATATACAGATTTTAAAATCTGCGCCTGGGTGGCTCAGTGGGTTAAAGCCTCTGCTTTCTGCTCAGGTCCTGGGATGGAGACCCGCATCAGCTCTATGCTCAGTGGGGAGTCTGCTTCCTCCTCTCTCTCTGCCTACTTGTGATCTCTCTCTGTCAAATGAATAAATAAAACCTTAAAAAAATAATAAATAAAATAAAATATACAGATATGCCCACTGAAGTATATAGTCCAGATGGGAATAAATTGTGGCACAGTGCCTTTATTTAGAAATGCTTAGAATGTGCTTCTTTTCAATGTGTGACATCTTCAAACCTATTTCTTCATCTATAAAATGGTTTTGATGATCCTAGCCACTCTTTGGGATTGTCCTGGAAATTACGTGAGATGAGGCATATAAACCACTTGGCTTAACGTCTGGCACAGAGCAAGCACTCAGTAAATGAAGGGGGGTGTATTACTACTACTACTACTACTACTACTATTAAAGATTTATTTATGAGGGTAGTGAGTAACAGGATTAGAGAGCTAGGTCAGAGCCAGAAGACTGTGAAAATGATATTAAGAAATTTCATCTTTGGGGGTGCCTGGGTGGCTCAGTCGGTTGAGCAGCTAGCTCTCAGTTTCAGCTTAGGTCGTGCTCTCAGGGTGGTGAGATCCAGTGAGTCAGGCTCCCTGCTGGGCGGGGAGTCTGCTTGAGATTCTCTCCCATTCCCTCCGCCCCTCCCCACCATGTACACACACACACTCTCTCTCTCTTAAACAAATAAATCTTTAAAAAAAGAAATTTCATCTTTGGACTATGGATTCTCAAGAAAGAAAGTGCTATAATGACAATGGTTTTCTAGAAAGATTTGCTAGTCAGTCCGTCATTAATCTGTGGATAAATTAGGGAATGAAGAAGCTAGCAGAGAAAAAGACTGAGTTGGAGGTATATCAATTAGATGATTCCTCTATAAAACAGGAGTGACACTTGAAATATATTTTAAATGGCACAGCCTTGGCACTGACCAGTGAAGACAGGTGACTGAGTCATCAGAATGGATGTTGGCTATAAATAACTCATACTGCTCTCCCAGGGTATACAGGCTGAATGTCAACCCTGTTCCTGGGTAAGAGAGCACCTTCTCAAGAACTGCTTAAATAATGGGAATTGATTAACTCCTATAAAAAAAAATCTGAAAGACAACGGTTAGAGTAGGTTAATTATGCAGCCTAGCAGACACTGGCGTGGCCTACCCATATCCCTGAGCACTCATCCTTCCAATGCACCCTGATCTAAAGTCTTTCCATGGCCAGCGCCTGCCTGTGGGCGCATGCTGGCCGCAGAGGTGACCTCATCGAGGTAAAGCAGGCAAGAAGTATTGGGGAGCTAATACTATGATAGCGGTGCTCAAACAATGCCTCATGGAAGCTGATGGATAAATACAGAGATTTCCTCCCCTCTCTGGTGGGACAGCTCAAAAGTGGATCTATACATTCTCCCAGAGGACCCCAGCAGACGCAGGTTTGCTCCAAACACACACTCTGCTGACTTCTTCCTTCCTTTTCCTCTCTGATGTTTCCTAAGAGTGCTCCCCAAATAAACTTCTTGAATTCAAATATGTTTCCCAGGGGACGCCTGGGTGGCGCAGTTGGTTAAATGACTGCCTCCGGCTCAGGGCGTGATCCTGGAGTCCCGGGATCGAGTCCCACATCAGGCTCCCAGCTCCATGGGGAGTCTGCTTCGCTCTCTGACCTTCTCCTCGCTCATTCTCTCTCTCACTGTCTCTCTCTGTCAAATAAATAAAATAAAAATCTTAAAAAAAAAAAAAATTTTTTTTTAAAAAATTTAAAAATATGTTTCCCAGGATTGGCTTCTTGAGGAGGCAACGCAAGTAGATGTTCAGCCTGGGGTCTGTCCTACAAGATGGTGGCTCCAGACATTCTTGTCATTTTCCTGAAGAAGAAAATACTTTTCAGAAGTTCCACAGACTCTACCCCTTCCATGTCTTTGACCACAGTGGGCTAACAGGTCCATGCCTAACCATAAAGTAATCCCAAAGGGGAATCAGATGAATGCCATGCATTTAGGCCAGTCATGACTCATATCCCACAGCACAATAACAGCGGCTACTTGAATAGAAGTAGAGATGTGCTACCAAGGAAGACATAAGAATGACTCCTGGATGAGCTCCAACCATCTCATCTAAAAAAAGACTTCTCTAATAATTTGGGCATGAGGCAACGAGAACATCTACCACGGTGTTGGCAGTGAAAACCTTCATCTAAATCATGGACTGGATTCATCATCCCATGAATTCTGAGTCTCCCATCTTCCTTTAGAAAAATGAGAAACTTTAACACTTAGCTCTGTGCATAATCTACCATGATTCTGAGCTGCGTATTTCCTACATGAAATGAATTTAATACATCTTAATTGCCTGCTATAGGAATAACATTTTTCATCATGATCGGGTTTTCACAGTGCCCTTCCCTTCATTTATCTGAGGACTCAGACATTCATTAGAACGAGTTAGGAATAGCGACCTCCTATTTTAACACCTGACTATATTGTGAAGTAAAAACTTCCCCTATAGACCTCCACATCAAGACACCTAACACAAGCATAAAATGGCTGCCTAAAGATCATTCATTAGTATCCAGACAGTCTGTGTGGCCAAGACAGGTAATGATTGATAACTCAGGCCACAAAGAGTCTTCGGAGACAGAATTTAGAGTATATTCTTATTTTGTATGAATGTCTAATGAAATGACCAAAGTTTGCCCATCAGCCCTCTCTTGACAGCCTGGAGCTGCTTTCAAGCTAACCTTTTGACTCAGTGTGGGACCTCAGCGGCCACATTGCTTACTTCATTTTTTCCTAAATCCCAGGCAACAGCACCGTTCACAGAGATTACCTCCCAAAGGTGACACCTCTCTGAGGGGGTCACCAAGAAAGAATCCCCCTGGACCAAGCCTGTCAAACATTTCACTGCATATGGGAGAGGAAGACAGAGTATTTGGGACACAGAGCTGTCACCACACTGGGCACGGGAGCATGTATGTGAGCCCCGCTGCTAATGCTGCCAGTGGTACGCGAGAGGCGCGAGGTGATGGAGTCGGTCTTCAGCCACCGCTCTTTTATCCCTGTCACCTTTCAGTTCCTCCTTAAAAATCCTTTAAGTTCTAACAAGCTAATGGAGACTATGCCTTTTGCCACCCCGGTCCAAGTCCATTAACACCTACCCTGCATTGCCTCATACCCTTGTGCCCCTCTCCAAGCCATGTGACCATTCATGTTTAAGTTGTCCTGTAGGACAAAAACAAAACAAAACAAAAACAAATGGTGTCTGGTAATGCCTGGTTGAGGCAGAGATTCAGGAAGAGGATTGACAGTCAGTTCAGAGACCTTCGGAGATTGTCTGCTTGTCAATCTCACTTTGTGTGTCTTTGGGCAGACAGCCAGGAAGGCAGAGCATTAGTAGGAAGCCACCTCCTGGCCCTTACTAACGGTGGGAGCTACAGAAGTGGGGCATGGTGGGTTGAAATAGATGCTGACGGCACACCACAGAGGGGGAAAAAGATCAGCTAGAGCTTCCGGCTTCCATCTCAGTGACAAGTCAGGCATTACATAGGGAAAGACTTGAAGGATTTTGAAGCTTTTCCTCAATATTGTATTTTCCCCTCATTTGTTATTTTATGTCCTGTGTTTTCATGATATTGACGGGAAAGTCCACTATGGAAGGCACTTCTGGCCCCGAATTAGGGCTATGGGGGAAAGTAGAGAGAAGGACTGGGTCTCATCCCCAGCTGGCTTCAGGAGGAACAAAGCAAGGCATTGAGTGGGTGATAGCAGCTCCGAGGAGAAAGGAAGGCAAACTGGGAAATAGGGAGTTTCTGGGAAGAAGAGGCAAGCAGAGGAAGATGTCCTTAACTTCAGAAAGGTCTAGAGAAGTCAGACCAAAGCCAGAACTCTAAGAAGCAATAGGCACTCCATCAGTTTTTAAGTCTACACCATCCAGTGTGGTACCCACTTACTACATGGGACTATTGAACCCTTGAAATATGGCTAGTTGGAATTAAGATAAATATTTTATTTTGAGGACTTCATACTAAAAAAAAGGATATTACATATTCATGTTACTTTTATATTATAGGTTAAAATGTAAATAATTATACTATATTGGGTTAAGTAAAATACACTATTAAAATTAATTTTCCCTCTTCCTTTTTGCCAATTTTAATATGGTCACTAAAACTCTTTTAATTACATATGTGACTCAAATTACGTATTTATTGGGTATCACTTTTCCAGACAAAGAGATGCAGAATTTCAAAACTCTGTGTAGTTTAAGTTCACCACACTGAATCTCTGCTCTTCTCTGCATCTCCTGAGGTTCATCTTCCCTGAGAAGAACTGAAACCAGCTTCAGTGAAGCAGAGAGCTAGGGGAGTTTGGGTCCTAATACTAGCATGGTGAACAAGCATGCTTTTCATTTGGTGTATTAGGTCTTCCTCTTGCCTCTGAGAAGAACCAATTTTGGGGGCTGCTGAAGGCATAGGAAGGAGGATTTTGGAAAAAGGTGTCCATTCCCTTCTCTGCTTCAATTATTTTTGCCCTTTTTTTTCTTTAGCTCCACTTTGTCATGGAAATTTGCATCTTCTTACTGATCCTGGCACAGAGCAGGCAATCAATTTCAATAAGCATGCCATCAGATGTGCCCAGGCACGAAGCTCAAAATCATTTCATTACTCACTGTCAGGAGGCAACCAGAAGATCCTGGAAATGGTTCTATCGGTTCAAACATCAAGGCTTTTCTTTATCCTATTGACTTATTACTGGAATTTGCAGAACATTTTGTGAACGCTGGTTGATTGGTAGGTCCTGGCTTCAGAATGTTTTGGGCAGGGGTTGGGGGTGGGCTGTTTTTCTTCTTTAAAGAAACACATTCATCTGGTTAACAAAAATGAACAACTCATGCAAAGTATAGACACTGTATCAGATACTTTGCTCTCAATGAACTCCCAGACTAATTGAGTGAGACAGATTTGTAAAAAAGAAAAAAACACAAAGAAAGAAAGAAAGAACATGATAGAAATCTGTACAGAATATAGAAGCATGTAAAGGAAGGAGTAATCAGTTTTCCTTGTGGAAAAATCATAAAAGGCTCTAAGGGCCTTTGAAATCAAACCTTCCGCTTCCCCTACATTGCGCCCTGCACACATGCCATGTGTCCCCGCCACCAGTCCTGAGACCCAGACAAGCACATCTAGACGGATCCAAACAGCTCTACTTGGTGTCTCAGGAACATCTCAAACTTAACGTGCGCACAATGTATCTCGCTTGAAAAAAAAAAAAAAAGAAAGAAAGAAAGAAAGAAACCCTCTGTTCCTATCACCCAATGTGCCTTCAGTTCCCACTACTCAGTAGATGGCAACACTACCCACTTCGGTTCTAAACTGTGACCTCAGGGACACCTTTGATTCCTCCCTTTCCCCCGAATACCTCCCCAGACAATCCGTGTGTGGATCCTGTCAATTCTGAATCATCGCCATGTCCCACCCGAGCTAATGCAGCTGACCCCTACATGGACTCCCTCCCTCCTCTCCTTTCCCTTCCATTCTCATTTCTAGATAGCAACACGCACGCACATCTGCAAATGGAAGTTAGGCCATGTCCCTCGCCTGCTCTTACCTATCAAATGGATCCTAAGGGCACAGGAACTACAATTCCAAACACTTTTCTTAGAATCTGCAAAGATTTCTCAAAAAAGACACAAGGAACACTACACAGCAAAGGCAATAAGATTAATTTAATTCCTTTGAAATGAATAGCTTCTGCTCATTATAGAGAAGTAAAAAAGGCAACCTAGCGAGAGAAGGTATCTGTAAAACATATATCTGACAAAGGACTCATAGCTAGGATGGGCAAGAACTCAGACAAATCCATGAGAAAAACAGAGGTTACTCAATAGAAAAATAAGCCAAAAACTTGAACAAATGGTTGACAAAAGCAGATATCCAAATGGCCAACATAAATATGAGAAGGGGCTCAACCCCATGAGTCTTCAGGGCAATGACGCCACAATGCAGTACAACACCACCAGGCTGACTGAAATGAACAAGGCAGATGGAGTAATACCAAATGTTGGAGGGGGTCTGAAGCAACTGGAATGCTCACCCATTTCTGGTGAGAGTGAAGATTGGTACAAAATGGCTGGGAACCTGTTTGACAGTATCTGTTAAGGCTTCACATATGCCTGCCCTATGCCTCAGCAATCCTATCCTTAGATATATACACACATACTCCCAAAATACAAACATATATACTAGAAGACAGTCACAAGACTGTACTAGATTACTAGCATTATTAGTTAACAGTATTCATGAATATGCCCCAGCTGGAAACTAACCAAATGTCCATTCATTATAGATGAATAAATAAGTTCTGGAGAGTCACACGCCAGAATATTCAATGGCAAAGAAAATGATTTCCATCACCAAAGAAATACCTTTGAATCTCCAGATCACACTGTTGAACAAAAGACAGCAGAAGAGAGCTTACTGTATGATTTGTGGGTACTTGGCTCAAAAGCAGGCAAAACCAATGAATGCCATTAGACATCAGGTTAGTGTGTACCCGGGGAAGGAGTGGGGCCATAATGATGGGAAGGGGAATAATGGAGGGCTTCTGGGCTGGCAGCTGGGTGCTGTTTCCTGATCTGAGTGTTGATTACATGGGAATCCTGAATGTGAGAAAACTTATAAAAAGTATATTTATGGCTTATGTACTTTTTTGTATGTGTCTTAAGCTTCAATAAAACTTTTTTGAAAATCCAGACTTCTAAGCATAGCCTGCAAGACCCTACCTTCTCTCCAGCCTCTTCTCCTTCTCCTGGCTTCCCTTGCTTCAGCCCAATGCCTCTTTATCTTCTGCAATACACCGAGCTCACTGTCCCCTCAGGCCGTGGCTTATCCTGTTCCCGCTGAATTTTCTCCTCCTGCCTTCACCTGGGCAACTCCAAAGCTCCTTTCACACCTAAACTTAGATATCTCCACACAAAAAGTAGGTTTCTATCTGTTATTTTCTTTTTATTTATTTTTTTATAGTATAATGGTATTTATTAATATGGATGCACCTACCACAGAGTTTAGATTTAATGTCATAGATCTAGCATCTGGGCATGCTTTATAGACAAAACTAAACACAATAATGACCAATCCAGGAACCTGAGATGATGGAAGTCCTTTGTCTAATGTGGAGAAAATTTATCCAAGACTCAGGGAATTCTGGAATGAATTTTTGGGAAAAGGAAAATTTTGGGAAAATGGAAAAAGGTTACTTTTTCCAACCTATCCCTAGAAGAACCCTGTAGATATTACCTTTACCAAAGGCTTGAGGGATCTTTTTTTTTTCCCCCAATTTATTTATTTTCAGAAAAACATTATTCATTATTTTTTCACCACACCCAGTGCTCCATGCAAGCTGTGCCCTCTATAATACCCACCACCTGGTACCCCAACCTCCCACCCCCCCGCCACTTCAAACCCCTCAGACTGTTATTTTCTGCCGCAAGTCCCTAGATTTCTTCCTTTTGAGCACTTATCACAATTTGCATTATTTTCTTTGTATAATTTGGCAGGTAAATAATCTGGTTAAAATGTTAGCTTCTTGAGGGTGCAAACTGAGGTGTTCACACAGTACCTCAGAACTGGTTTTAAAACTTGAAGATGGGGGTGCCTGTTGGGGGGAGTCAGTCATTAATTGTCTGCCTTTGTCTCAGGTCATGATCCCGGGTTCCTGGAATGGAGCTCCACATCCAGCTCCCTACTCAGCAGGGAACTTCTTTCTCTCCCACTCCTCCTGTTTGTACTCCTTCTCTCACTCTCTCTTGCTGTCAAATAAATAAATAAAATCTTAAAAAAAAAAAAAAACTGGATGACTGGCATTCTGGGATATTCCTCAATCCTAGGCAAAATGAGATGGTTGGTCACCTTAGCCAGAAATGTATCCTGCTGCCATTACATAGCAAACAATAAGTGTTGAACAAACAAATGAATAAGGAAATAATTGTTGTCCAAGTGAACAAAAAAAGGAGCAGAGAGATTACACTTATCTTCCTAAGCTAACATAGAAAGAAAGGAGAAGAGGTCAGGATCGAGCGCCCTGGCACCACACAGGTCCCGAAACATGTGCTTATGTATTTGATTCTACAGTTCTTCCTCAGCTTACCGCAGGGTTATGTCTCATTATAAGTCGAAAATACTGTAAGTTGAAAATGCAAACATCATAGCTTAGCCTAGCTGACCTTCAACATGCTCAGAACACTCACAGGAGCCTACAGTTGGGCAAAATCATCTAACGCCAAGTCAGTTTCATAGGAAAGTGTGGCCCAGCTCCTGTAACTGATTGAACACTGCATTGAAAGTGACCAAGGGAATGACTGTCTGGGTACAGACGGGTGGTCGGTGTCCTGGTTCTGCACCCCTAGCACAGGTGGCTGACGCAGAGCTGCGGCCACCGCACAGCATCACAACGGGGTGTCCACCACATCCTGCCAACCCAGGAGAGCACCCACATTTACAATTCTAGTACAGTCTCTAATGAATGTGCGTCACTTTTGCACCATCATAAGGTCAAAAAATCTTGAGTTGAACCACGGTAAGATGGGGACCAGAGTCTATTGGTGCCATTTGGCATCAGTGCAGCTCCGGCTTTCAAAGCCATTCCTCTGGTCAGTCCATCAGTAGCACTTCCCCAAGGCTTTTTACTGCAAGGGTAAGAAGCTGCTGGTAAACAAAGTAACAGGCACTGCCTGCGAACAAGCCGATCGAAACATTTTATTTAAATGATCCTTCTCTGTTGGCATCCTTAGGAAATAGAGGGCTTTCAGAAAATTCAACATTATTCTTTCAGAGAGGGAGACTTTGCAGGCTCCACGAGTGCTGGGGATGATGTTCATCTCCTGCTTGCATGTCCCTTTCAGATTATGGTGTCCTTGGAGGGTGAGAGCGACGATGAGCTATCTGTGTGACTCTTTGGCTTTCTTTTATTTTTTTTAAGATTTTATTTATTTATTTGACAGAGATCACAGGTAGGCAGAGAGGCAGGCAGAGAGTGAGGACGAGAAGCAAGCTCCCTGCTGAGCAGACAGCCCGATGTGGGGCTCGATCCCAGGACCCCCAGGATCATGACCTGACCCGAAAGCAGGGGCTTAAACCACTGAGCCGCCCAGGCGCCCCAGTCTTTGGCTTTCAACTCAGCCTCTCTTTCAGAAGCCTCCCAAGGCTCTGTTTGTGCCTCCCATGAGCAGAGCTGCTTCTTGACCTTGTGCTTATGGAAGGGATTAGCAAGCCAAATTCAGCTGAAATGAAAGACCTGTGCTTCTCACAACTAGGAGTTACAAGTGGGTCTGATGGGAAGTCCCAGGGCACACAGAGCATCAGTTACTCCTCGTTCCTCATGTCTCCAAAAGCTCTTACACATTTTCTATGGGCCAATATTCCAACCTGGCTTGACCAGGAAAAGCATTTACAAATTAGCCTATTGCACTATGATTATTTCTCATTCTTCATCCTAAACTTTCCACCTGATGATTCTGTAGTTCCTCCAATTAAAGCCACAGCCCATTGCCCCATGCGCTGTGACTTAGCCACGTGCCTTAGCCACGTGCCTTAGCCACGTGATTTACGTTAGCCGGAGGTGGTGTCATGACAGTTTCCAGCACAGATCTCAAAGATAGCACATATTTCCACTTCTACTCTGGATAGTTCCAGCCATGAGAAGAACATGTGTCAGGTAGCTCACTGGTCCAACGAGGAAGGGAAAAATGTGGAGAATACCTAGACCTAACCCACAGTTTCAAGCCAAGCTCACATGAACAAAGCCTCAATTATCCAACCCTCAACCAACACATAGAGGTTTGAATTAGAATATCTGACTTTTGTTTTCAGCCACTGAGCTGGGGTGGTATTTTAGGCAGCATTGCTATAGAAAAGAAAATCAATACTACAAAAATTGGCCGACCTTGACTTAGTGCTATCCTAAGCGTCCTAGCAAAAGTCTACTTTATCATCCCCTTCTGCAAGGTCAGTAGCAGCTTTTGGGCAAACCAAGTCATCTGAGACAAGTAAAAATGTACTGAGCATCCACAGAGACCACAGAGATGAATACAACAAAGTTTCTCATCCTGGAAGAGCTGGTATTTTGAGTGGGATCCAGATACCTGAGGAACAACTTTACCATAAAGTGGTAATGAGTAAGATTAAAAATGCACACTGTATTACATTCCCATGGTGATGGTTAATGGTGATCCCAATGGCCAAAAGAGGTCATTTCCTATGGAGAGAAGACCATGAATGGAGAAGATGAGGAACCCAATGATGAGACCGTGATACAGGCACGAGGCCATTACCCAGCACCTAGTGGGAGTATCTCTTAGCGGTATAGTGACAAGATCTAGGATAACCATCTATTCAGTCCTAGAACAGTTGCTGAATGGCATTTTGAGTATTCTACATAGACCAACAGAAAGCGACTCTCTCTTGACACTAGCAATCCATTTCCCTTCAGATTAGGAAGCCAAAGGAGAAGAGTTAGTTTATGGTGCCAACTGTACAATTCCAAACTGTAACCTACTACTTCTTTTGGCATGGTTTTCTTCTTTTTTAACAGGCAGACATTGAGGAATGCTTTACTTACCATAAATTTCACCTGTTCTAAGAACAGAATTCAATGATTTTTAATAAATTCGTGGAGTTGTGCCACCATCACCGGAACCCAGCTTTAGGACATTTCCAGCACCCCTGTAAAAATTTCTTCTGGCCATCTGCAGTCACTCCTGTTGCCAGCCCTAGGCAACTAATCTACTTCCTCTATCAATTGCCTTTTAGGGAGATTTCATATAAACAGAATCATACTTGGGTTTTTGAATCTGGTTTCTTTCACTTAGCATGTTTCTGAGGTTCATGCATGTTTTAGTATGCACTGATTCATTCTGTTTTATTTCTTTTTTTTTTAAAGATTTTATTTATTTATTTGACAGAGAGAGAGAGAACGCGCGAGAGCACGCACAGGTAGGCAGAGAGGCAGGAGGGGGTGGTGGAGCAGGCTCCCCGCTGAGCAGAAAGCCAGATGTGGGGCTTGATCCTTGGAACCTGAGATCTTGACCCGAGCTGAAGGCAGAGGCTTAGCTCACTGAACCACCCAGGCACCCCTGATTCATTCTGTTTTCTAAAGAAATAGATTCCCTTACCGACTTGACTCCTGCCCAACAAAAATAGACTTAACATAAGAATATTACGCATAATTTATAGCTTTAGTTTCTTCAGCAATCACACCCAGGGAGGCTGGTACCTATATAAGGAATGGAGAAAAAACTGACTGAAGTTAAGAACAAGGTTTATTTTCTACCTGCCATGTTCCTTATCACATGGGCCAAGAAAGAACCTAGGAGGATCATGAGTCATCCTCCTGAGGAAAAATGGTGATCATTACATAGCCACCTGACTACAGACAAAGCGTTTCTCAGTCTACTTTGACCATAATTTTTCTCTCAACCTCTCTCCCTCCCTCCTTCCTTCCATTCTTCCCTCCCTTCTCCTGGTGTGTGGATGTGTGTGTGTATCTACGATTTGTTCACTGAAGACTCTGGAACTATTTCAATGGGACAGTATCTTATCCAATAACATTTTATTTGCCAAGACCAGAAAAATTATCTAACTACATGAGAGACCATAAAATCTGACCATTAAAGTCACAATCTGTAAATAGATACCAATAAAACAAGGGGCAACTGATTTCAACAATGTTCATTGGCCAAATAATTAAACATTTCAGTTGGGTGGTCCAGGAAGGACAGCATGCATGTTTTTTAGATAGTTGCTTAGTATTTCCATCAGTAAGACTGGATCATAAAATCAGCTTATGACATAAGGGGGCCAGGGGCTCCTTTCATAAAATTAAGGAGAAAACAATGGAAGCACTACATAGAACCGAGATTTGTATAAGCAGCCAACCTACGTGGGAGCTATGAACAATCTCATGGGCCAGCTGTGCCCCCAAGCTGGGAACCACACTCAATACCACTACTATTCTATGCCCAGTGGACGCATTTGACTTCAGACTCTATGTTACACAGCCCGTCTGTCCTACAGGAGCACATCAAGGCCACTTATGACCTCACTATGGTCAGCTGAGAGACTGTGCCACGCTAAACCTCTCCACACAAAGAGCCAAGACAGTCCCAAGCCTGATTTTGTGAGCCCTGACAAGGGGAAGTGATCTGGCAGTGCTTTGGCGGCGAGTTTGAATCCAGAACAATCCAGAGAAAGAGAAAGCAAGGTTTAAATTAAACAGAATTGAACAGAACAGAGAAAAGGAGAAGATAGAACCTTCTAACTGCAATAAATCCTGACAGTTCAAAGCCAGGAAATAGTGGTTAAGGGAAGAAGATGGGAATATGACAAAACCTCCAAATCCATCTGAATCACCCATGCTCATGTGGTAGAAAACAAAGCGGTGAACAATATGTAGAGGAGGCTGCCCAAGGGTCCTGACATAATTTTTCTCTCAACTTTCCAAGCCTAAGGTTTTTCAGGTAAAGCAAGAGCCACTGGAATTACCCCACTTAAAAAAAAAAAAATGTGGGCTTCTGTGGAGAGGGCAAAGTTAAACATATCCCTTGGACACTGGAACATTACCATAATTGGTTTGTAGAAGGCCCTTGTTTTGTTTTATTTTCTTATTTATTTATTCCTTTTTATTGTATCTCTTTCTCCTGTCCCCTTCCCCATCAGCAACTACTTTCATGTTTCTAAGGTACATGTAAATAGATACTGCTGTTTGCTGGGGTATTTTATTATCTATTTGAGAGAGAGGGAGAGTGCACACAAGCAGGGGGAGTGGCAGAGGGAGAGGGAGAACCAGATTCCCTTCTGAGCAGAGAGCCCAAAGACACGGGGTTCAATCCCAGGACCATGGCATCATGACCTGAGCTGAAGGCAAATACTTAACTTACTGAACCACCCAGGTGCCCTGCTGTTTGCTGTTCCTACATGTAGACAGATTATGTCACATAGCTCATTCTGCTTCTTCTACTTTCTACTAAGCACTGTATAAATGTCTATCCTCTTTGCCATGGACAGTGCGAGTCTCTTCTTTTAACTGTTGCCTGCCATCCCTGTGCACAAACCACACTTTGCCCATGTGCTTCCCCAGGGCAGGGTGAACTTGCTTCCAAGTCCCTACCCTCTGCAGGCAATGCTGGGGTGACATTGCCTAAAACACCGTTCTTACAGACCAGTGTGGAAATTCTCTGGGCTCTATACCCCAGAGCACACTGCTGAGACATGGAGTACACAAGACTTCACACACCCAAGAATGCAGAGTACTCTCTAGAATGGTTGTGCTGGTTTATGGGCCCACCAGCTGGCTTTCTTCCCTATCCAGATTTCCTATATCCAGACTTTTCCTATCAAATAGGTGTCAAGTAATAACTCATGACTGTCATATTTTCTTTGATTATTAATGAGTCTGAGTATTTTTTAAATTTTTAAAAATTTTTTTGTAAACATATAATGTATTATTAGCCCCAGGGGTACAGGTCTGTGGATCACCAGGTTTACACACTTCACAGCATTCACCATAGCACATACCCTCCCCAATGTCCATAACCCCACCACCCTCTCCCGACTCCTCTCCCCCCCACCCCCCTCAGTTTGTTTTGTGAGATTAAGAGTCTCTTATGGTTTGTCTCCCTCCTGATCCCATCTTGTTCCATTTATGCTTTTCCTACCCCTCAAACCCCACACGTTGCATCTCCACTTCCTCATATCAGGGAGATCATATGATAGCTGTCTTTCTCTTATTGACTTATTTCTCTTAAGCATAATACCCTCTTGTTCTATCCACTTCATCGTAAATGGCAAGATTTCGTTTTTTTTTTTAAAGATTTTATTTATTCATTTGTCAGAGAGAGAGGGAGAGAGAGCAAGCACAGGCAGACAGAGAGGCAGGCAGAGGCAGAGGGAGAAGCAGGCTCCCTGCCGAGCAAGGAGCCCTATGTGGGACTCGATCCCAGGACCCTGGGATCACGACCTGAGCCGAAGGCAGCTGCTTAACCAACTGAGCCACCCAGGCGTCCCGAGATTTCGTTTCTTTTGATGGCTGCATAGTATTCCATGTCAGGTCATGTCAGTAGAGACAGAGCCTCAAGGGGGTACTAATTCTGTGGCAGCTCTCAGAACAGGAGAAACAGAGCTGTGCCAATACCTTAAAGATCTAGGGGCAACGTAAAAATCAGCAAATGAGTAGATGTGAGATTTGTGTGGGTTTTGTCTTTACATCCAAGAGTACTTCCTGCCTTGTTCTCTCTGCTGAGACCAGGGGCACCTGGACATCAGCTCTGTTGCCAGACCAGGGGCACCTGGACATCAGCTCTGTTGCCAGACCAGCTATCGGTCTCACTCCTCTTAGAGGGATCCTTTGTCCTGTTGGTGCCCCTGATAGTTGGTGAGAGGTCCGAATAAGGTCTGATGAGATGTTGCTACATCCTGACCACATCCAGAGACCACATGTCAAAACCTGTGTCTCCTGGTTCGTGAGGTGTGAATGAATTAGACTTAGTTTTTCCCATGAAAAGCATCCTTTCTAAAGAGCTATCTGGTCTCTAGGGCCAAACTACAATAACAAGATACATATTTTTCAGCCATTATACATTCGCAAATCGTATTCCACACGTATATATGAGACAGTATGTATACATATTATGAATATTTTACTTTCTTTTATATGCACATACACTAATAAAAATAGTTAATATTGTTGAGCTCTCATTATGAGTCGGGCACTGGGCTAAGTGCTTAACATTTGTAATTGCCATTCAACACTTATAATCCTCCCACATAATAACTACGATCCCCACAGAGACCCTACGAGAAATTATCATCATTCTCAATTTTTAGTTAAATAACCGAAGAGGTAGATGATTAAGTAACCTGCCAGAGTTACAAAGGGGTAGGTGGAAAGCTCAGATCCAGATGTGGTCAACCTGGATTCATCATCAGCACACAATATTGTACCTTTGTCATTCACTGGTCCATTGCTATCACTATCTATTAGGGTATAAAGGCTCAAAAAGCAGTAATGACTTCTTGCTGGCTTTACATTGTACCTCTTGTCTCACTTTAGACATATAGCAAAAGAAAAAAAAAAAGGAAAAAAAGAATGACAAATCCAATGGATAAAAGAGTACTAACCACATACAATGCCTAATTTGAACACTGAAGGAAATTCCCTGGATAAAAATACAGTGTACGAGGAGATTTAAATGAAGTACGGGAAAATCTGGAAGGATGGGAGATAGATGAACCCAGGCAAAGGGGGATGGAGCTCCACATGCAGGTGTTGGCAGGGTCCTCTCTTGAGCAGAGCACAGCACAAGTGGAGCATTTCAAGCTCCACAAAGGCCAAGTGGCCATGGCTATAGCAAACAAAATCCCTTAATTCTTTTTTTTTTCATTTACTTTATTTATTTTTTTTTTAATCAAAGTGTAGTTGACATCGATGTTATCTTAGGTTTGGGTACACCATGTAGTGATTCAACACGTCCAGGCCTTACGCTATGCTCGCCACAGTATCGCTTAATTCTTGATTGTGGAGTCTTGTCCCTGATTACCTCTGGGAGTTACTGCAGCAGAGTAGAAAGGAGACACTCTGAATCCAAAAGGACCTGCGTTTAACTCCCACTTCTGCCCACCACTGGTGATTTGACCTTAGAAAATTGACCTTACCTCCCTGCCTCCCAGCTCCTTGTCTATAAAATAATCCTTCCCGTGCAGGGTTGTTGCAGGAAGTAGAAACGATTTGTCCTCATGTATGTTATACAGGAGGCATACAATAAGTTACCATCATTGTCATCACCGTTATTGTGAGTAATGAGGGAGAATATTTGGGGACTCACTGTTCTCCAGTAATACTTTGGGGGACCCAGACAATGGCTGGGGTTTCTGGGTCCTTGTGAGTCTTCTCAGGTCAATAAACAGCCCATAAATCTCTATCCTCTCTTTTAGAGAAAGAAAAGATCCCTACTACCCATGACTCTGTCCACAAATCTTTCAGATTAAAAATGACAGAAAACCCAATTTAAACTGGCTTAAGCAAGCAAGGGACTTTGTTGGCTCACATAACTGGAGAGGCCACCAAAGGGCTGGTTTCGGGATCAGATGGATTTGAGGCTTAACCGAAGATTTCAGAATTTCCCTCCTTCCCTTGACCTCAATCCTCCAACCCATCCTCCAGGTTGGTTCTACAGAGTAATAAAAAGAAGAGGAAGGGGAAGAAGAAGAAGAGGAGGAGGAGGAGGAGGAGGAGGAGGGAGGGAGAGTAAAGCGGGGGAGGAATTCAGGATAGAAGGAGGAGGATGCTTCACACATTCTGCGCTCAGCAAAGCCATGGAAATATTCCCTTCCTGATCATTCCTGGAAAAGTCAGGGCTTCATTCATGTTGCTTGCATTTGGGCTCCCATGCCCATCCTTGACCTCATCCCTGGGACCAAGGGAAGGAAATCCTATTGGTGAGTGTAGGCCTGGGTTCCATACCCAGCCCTGGGGCTAAGAGTACATTCGTGCCCCCCCACACACACATGCACATACTGAAGGGACAGAGAGTGAGATGGAGGAAACTCCCCAAGAAACACAGATGTGCTACTAGCAGAAAAAAATGGCCCTGAATAACATCCATGCTACCCACGTCGTGAAAACAATCGTGACCGATGTTTGTTGAATGTTTACTGTGTTTTGGGATAAGAGCTTTCCATCAGTTGCGTCATTTAATCCTCATAATAATGAGGCAATGTACATGTTCTCAGTATTATCCCCATTTAATAGATGCGGAACCTGGGGCCCAGAGGGGCTAAGTCACGTGTCTGAGGTTGTGATTCCAGTAAATGTCAGGGTTGAGAGTTGAACTCAAACCACTTGACTCAAGCATGCACACCTACTCTGATGAGCTGAATCACACCCCCCACCCACTAAAGAGATGCCTAGATCTCAAGCCCTGCAACCTGTGAATATGGTACCTTATACAGCAAAAGGAACTTTGCAGATACAATTAAGTGTCTTGAGATGGGATGACTATCCTGAATTATCTCACTGGGCTCAAAACATAATCACCAGCGTCCTTATAAGAGGGAGGCAGAGAGAGACCTGACCACAGAGAGGATAAAGCAGTGTGGGGGTGAGGTGGGCTGTGAGGGTGGAATGGCTGTGGAACAGAGACTGGGGTTCTGCCTTTGAAAATGAAGGAAGAGGGTGCCTGGGTGGCTCAGTGGGTTAAGCCTCTGCCTTCAGCTCAGGTCATGATCCCAGGGTCCTGGGATTGAGTCCCACATCAAGCTCTTTGCTCAGCAGGGAGCCTGCTTCCCCCTCTCTCTCTGCCTGCCTCTCTGCCTACTTGTGATCACTCTCTGTCAAATAAATAAATAAAATCTTTTAAAAAAAGAAAAAAGAAAAAGAAAATGAGGAAGAGGGGGACACCTGGGTGGCTCAGTCACTCAAGCATCTGACTCTTGACTTCCGCTCAGGTCATGATTTCATGGGTCATGGGATCGAGTCCCAAGTTGGGCTCCACGCTCGGTGGGGAGCCTGCTTGAGATTCTCTCCCTCCCTCTCCCTCTGTGTCTTCCCCCATTCACTCTCTCTCACTCTCTCTCTTAAATAAATAAATAAACCTTAAAAAAATAAAAGAAGAAGCCACAAAGTGAAGATGTACAGGTAGTCTCTAGAAGCTGGAGAAGATGAAGGAACCAGACCTGCTGGACATCTTTACGTTAGTCGACTGAAACTGTGTTTCGACTTCTGACCTCCAAAACCGCAAGAGAGTAAAATCTGTTGCCGTAAGTGCTATAACTGTGGTAATGGGTTACAGCAAACTTGACACTTTTGCACTTACTAAACCAGAGCACATACACATGAATGTGCACACAAGAATACACAAATATGCCAATTTGGGTGAATGTGAGATTTGCCCTGTGCCCATTCCCCAGAGTGAGCCCCTGGGGAGAAGTGTACTTCCCTAGGAAAGACAGAGGTGTGCTGCATATCTTCCGCTTGTCCCTCCAGAGCTGCTGTGGGCTTTCTCCACCCTCCTGCCTACCCAGGAGGCTGGTGTGCAAGGACAATACAACTGGGACCTGTGCCCTCTGGCCCTCAGCTTGGTTCCACACACACACCCCCCAGGGCACAAAGGCAGCAAACTGAAAAGGGAGATATGTCTGAAGAAATATTCCCTTGTCTTCCAATCTGACTGAAGGTGGGCTGTGTCAGAGCATTTAAGTCCACTGCCAAGACTCCCACCGTCCCAGCTGTGCCTGTGGCCGGGAAGGTAGAGACGTGGCCAGCCAGAAGCAGCAAGGAGAAGGTGAGGATGGAAATGAGGGAATCTCCAAGACAATCTGTTGAGTGAGAAAATGACAGGGAAGTGGCCGTCACGGCAGTACTCTAGCCCAGCTGTCATCAAGGACTGGCCGCCTGTCCCCACAGATATTCAGCTCTATGTAAATGTTCAGGGTGCTTTTCCTCAGAAGAAGGTCCTGAACATATAAGTGTTTTTGTTGAAAGCTAATCTCTGGACACAGCAGTAGGGACAGGGCAAGCGGCATGGGGGAGGGAAGGCGGCCAACAGAGGGTTACCGCTTACTGTATCTGACTCTGGACTCCCATGGAGAACATGTGCCTGGGCATCTCCCCACTGGAGCGATGAGGGAGCAGGGATAGTTAACACACCGGCTCTCAACCGTTAGGGGATCCCCTGGTTGAAGGGTGCTCCCAGGGAGTGTGAATGTCCCGTCCTGATGGGCTGGGGAGTGCAGAGAAGCCCCCGCCACCAGCGAAAAGCACAGGCAGGAGATGGGGTGCTGGCACAGGAGGTCTGTGGGTGGGTGTGCGCTACTCTGGCAAAGCCCACGGGCTTGGACGGGGCACAGACGGCACAGACACACAAAACCAGAGGAAGCTAGATGTCTCTGAATTGACAGAGACTGTTTCTAATTATGGATAGAGATTCATATTCACTCAGTTACAGAAAACAGAAACTTACTCAAACTAGCAGAAGCATAAAGGAGAATGAATGACAGGCTCACCGGGATCTTTCACGGAATCCAAGGGTTGAGGCTGAAATTTCTCAGAGCCTGTCTGGAAACTGGAGTTGTGTCTGGGGAAAAAGGGCACCTCATCTCCTTTACCACATGCATGCATGAGTCCACTCTCCCGGGGTGACGCAGCTTTGACCCTGCCTTTGCTCACTGCTTCTGCCATTCCATGTCTCCTTGTTCTGTGTCTCTGTCTCTGTCTTTCTCTCTGTCTTTTTCCCTTCCAGGTTTTTTTTTTTTTTAACTCTATTTGCCTATGACACCCCCCCCAAGTAACAACTCCATTTCTGTTAGATAAAAATCTAAAATGACCCCCAAGACTCTCCACTCTCTGCCACAATACCTGCATAATCTCCAGGACTATGAATCTGGTGGATTTCAATTCCATGATTAAGTCATGTTATATGGCACAGTTGACTTTAACAAAATGGGACTATGTAGGTGGGCCTTGCCTAATCAGGTGAACCTTAAAAGGGTCTGAGTTCTTCTGAGAAAAAGATTAAAAGCATGAAGGAGCTTCTCTATTGCTGACTTTGGAGGTGGAGGGTGCCACATGGCAAGAATTACAGGCAGCCTCTAGAAGCCAAGAACAGATCCTAGTCAACAGTGAGCCAGGAAGCAAAAACTTTAGTTTTATAACCACACACAAAAACTGAGCTTGGCCAACACCCTAAAGAATTTAGAAGTGGATTCTTCCTTGGAGCCTCCATAGGAGACTCAGCCAACACAATTTCAGCCTTGTAAGATTATAGGCCTTGTAAGAACCCAGCCACACATGGCTTAGACTTCTGACCCATGTAACTGCTAGTTAATAAGTGGGTATTGTTTTAACCTGCTAAATTTATGATAATTTGTTACACAATAAGAGGATAGTAGTATATGATCCCTGTCTCTACACGATCTCCTAATTCAAACAACCAACTCCAGCCAACTGTAGTCTCTAAGTCCTAAAATAAGGAAATCATCTTGTCCCTAGTTGGGTCAGGGGCCCACCACTGATCTAGACTGCTATGTCTACTATGCCCAGGCATGCATCCCACTGCTTCCTCAGCAGTGGCTGTGGGTATGCAATCTTGGGCAAGAGGACATAGACAAGGCAGGCAAAGTGGCTGGCATGCTCTGCTATGGCCTTTCCAACTCAAATGGTGTAGTGTTCTATTAGTCTATACCCTGCCTTGTACTGTGTGCATTCTCTCTCTCCTAACTACCTGGTGAGCTCAGCAAAGGCAATGAGGTGGTGTGAAGACAAGCAGAGAAGGTGCAAAGCCCTGGGTGCAAACCACAGTTAAGCCACTTACTTGCTGTGTGAGTATAGGCAAGTCAACCTCTCAGGATTTCTTTCCTCATTTGTGACACAAGGGTAGTATACCTACTTTGCAGAGCTGAGAATCTAGTGAGATGAAGTACAGGAGCCCCTTTGTGGATCTCCAGTAAATCTCAGTGGCTGTCTGCCATCTTTAGTCCACTTTCCATGTCCACCACAGTAGCAAGCAAGATAGTATAAGATCATGGCTACATCAAATCAAATGAATTAAAGAATTCACACAGTGAGGGCGCCTGGGTGGCTCAGTTGGTTAAGTGTCTATCTTACGCTCAGGTCATGATCTCAGGGTCCTGGGATGGAGCCTCACATCAGGTTCCCTGCTCAGTGGGAGTCTACAGTTCACACACTGGTTGTATGGTTGATGGACAGGAGTGGAGCAATGAGCAGCAGGAAAGTACCCAGATTATCACGTAACAATGGTGTCCACAGAGAAGAGATGTAGTTACGCGGCCCCACGATGTGATTCAGCCACAAATGATAACAATGACTAGAGTGATGATAGCAGCTAGTCTTCATGGAAAGCAACCTTGACCGTGGCCCAGGCACTGTGCTGAGGGCCCCCTTGGTCTATCTCATTTAAAAAGCTTAGCAAGGACCCTTCAGTAAGTGCTATCATTACCCCATTTTATGCATGAGGGTTAGAGATTCAGAGCTGAAATAATGCACACCAGAAAGGAAGTGGGAGTGTTGAAATTAAACCCTGAGTTGATAGGACTCCAAAGTCCAGAGCTTTTAACCACTCTGCTTCAAATTGCCATGAACGTGGTGTTCCTCTGTTGAACTACAGGCATTGATGGAAATTCGTGGTGCCCATGGAGCCTGAGACTGAGTGATAAGATATAAACCTTTTCATTGACTGCTGGGCTCTTTTCAAATCTTCAATTTCTAAGAATTTTTTTTTTTTTAATCGCAGGGCAAGAAAAGTACCCAAGGAAAGGATAATGAGCTTATGTCTGCCAAACCAAAAGTAGCTATTCAAAAGACGGTCCAGAGCAACTCCACTTCCCCACCTAGAGGAACACTCCACCAGTTAAGTATCCCAAACAGCCTCTGCTTGAGTTTTCAGTTGATTGGAAAAGGAAGACAAAATGAGAAGACTTATTTCTCTCCTTAGAAACCAAGAGTCTCTTGGGGCGCCTGGGTGGCTCAGTGGGTTAAGCCGCTGCCTTCAGCTCAGGTCATGATCCCAGGGTCCTGGGATCGAGTCCCGCATCGGGCTCTCTGTTGAGCGGAGAGCCTGCTTTCCTCTTTCTCTCTCTCTCTCTCTCTCTCTCTCTGCCTGCCTCTCTGCCTACTTGTGATCTCTCTCTGTCTAAAATCTTTAAAAAAAAAAAGAGAGAGAAACCAAGAGTCTCTGGGGGTTCCATTTGGGGGGGGGGTGGTCTGTTTTACTTTGCTTTTTAGCAGGATTGAGACCTCCCGAGTGGTTCAATGCTCACCGAAATGTTGGGGTATGAGAAAAAAAAATCCCTGGGTTACCCCCGGACAAACATGACTCTTAGGAATGTGACATTCGTTTTTATCATTGACACCACAAGGCAGGGTGCAGGACCCTCCACTCTTGGACACCGCCATTGCACAGTGCAGAGGAGCTTGCCTGGGCTGTTACAAATAATCCAAGACTCCTTTCGGTAGTTGTAATACCCTTGCCGTTCCACACGTCAGAGTCAGCCATTACCCCGCAAGCCTGTTTGAGTCAGCTTGAAATGCACCTTGGCAAGGGTTCTCTCCTTGTTGGACACTTCCCCCCTCCTCAGGCTTTTCAAACTCAGCGAAAGGAACAGAGACCTAGTAGGAAATGCCCACCTGTCCTTGCTCTCCTCGTAGAGTCTGTGACTCTCCCACAGGGCCTCCCTGGCTCTGGGATAATTGGGCTGTTTTATTATACAGCAGCAGCTGGAAAAACTAAGAGTGATTCTTTACGTGGGCCTCCGGACCCCATCCCTGAGAGTCTGGAGAATCCACGGCCATCAGAGAACAACACACTCATGCCCAAAAGATTATCTGTCCACACCAGTGCCTGTAGAGTGCTTCCAAAATCCATGCCTCATTGAAAGAAAAGGCTCCTTATTTATATGATACATTGACAAAGAGCAAAATACAGTGACAGGAAGTTGCAGACCCCATTCCTCGGCTCTCTTCCTCGTCTACATGGCAAACTCCCGCACAACCTTCAAACTCAAGTCTTCCTAAATGTCACCCCTTCCTCCAGGATGCCTTCCCTGAGCCCTGCTTGGCAGGACATGACTCCCACTCCTCTTGCTCCTTGGACCGATGTCCATCATCACACCGGGTCACAGAGTTTCTTAGGTGGTCAGCAACTCCCAGGAGCCAAGCTGTGAGTGCAGGACTGGGCCACAGCCCGTCTATGTAGGAAAGTGCTATTCAAGGTATGGTCCAGGAACAATACGCTGTCGGGCCAGCAAGAGGGAAACACGGGAGTCAGGATCAACATGCAGTAAGCTTTGCCGTTATTTGGCATTTAGAGAAGTATCAGTGCACAACAGATTAGAAATTAAAAAATGAGAATAAAACTACTGTTAATCACCGTTTGGGAAACACTGGTGTAAAAGACATCCCAGGAAGAGGGAAGGAAGGAAGGAGGAAGGGAGGGAGAGGGAGAAGGAAAATTGGTACCGGAAAGGAAATAAAAATAGTAGGCAGTTTTTGTACAGTTATTTAGAATATACAAAGTATTTTCACACATACGCTATCACTGCATCCTGAGCTCAGTGATCAAGGCGTTCCCTTTATGCCTCAAACACTCCAAATACACATTCAGATCTCTTTTCTTTGCTCTCTTCCTTCCCTGGCCGCCCTTCCCTCCACTGGGCTCTCTTATTCAGCTCACGGATCGTATGAATTTCCCTCAACAAGCCCTCTCTGACCACCCAGTCTAGCCTGTTCTCCCCAGCCTACGCCATCCCTCTCTGGTGAGGACCCTATTTAGGAATTTTTTGGGTTTCCAACCCCCTCTTTCTATGGTACTTAAAACAATCTGAAACTACCTTACTCTCAGAGTGACGTATTGTCTGTGGTCTGTCTTCTCACTAGAAGGTAAGCAGCTGGAGAACGGACAAGCTGTCTGTCTTGTGTGCCCCGGAACTCCCTCGGCTAGACTAGTGCCCCGCACAGGAATAGGCAGGTGAATGAGTGCTTACACAAGTCCACAACTAAATGATTCAATGACTGAGTGAATACAGCAGCAATTCTTCTGCCCATTTAAAGTGCAAAGAAAAGAAGAGTCTGAGACCTTTGCCCGAAAGAATTTCTGGGTCTTTCCCAAGGACGCAAGACTCTCCGTAGACCTGGTGCTCCCACTTGATCCTGCTGACTGAAGATGGGGTGCTCCTTCCACCTGGAAGCATTACCAGTTGTTGATGTTTCAGGGGAAGGACCTACAGAGTCTTGAAATATCCAATAAGAAAATGTAACAAAAATTTAGCCGGTTGCTAAAGTCAAGGTTCGCAGTTCTAACTAGGCACTCCTTCGAAATGAAAGAGAAGACAGCAAAAGCCCAGGAGACTGAGTGTGGGGTTTACCTGCAGCTGTGACAACACCAAGCCCCTCATTTTCTCCTTTCTCCACCCCCAAACCAGTGCTTAAATCCCTGTGTATTATAGTAAGAGAGCAGTACAAGAAAAGACTTTGGAGCCTGGCAAATCAAGCCCAATCTTGAATTTTTTCTCCTACTTGTACAAGTTGCTGAATCTTCACCTTACAGAGTATGCGTGAGACTTAACAGACCTCAGGGGCAAAGGGGCCCCAGGAGCATTCAACCAAGACCACCCCCTCCCTTCTTGCTGTCGGCATCTTGTTCAGCATCAGCTAATGATTATCACTGGTGTCAAGTGGATGGGAGAGTGAGTACAAAATGCATGGTGATTTACAGCCCACATCACTTTTCAAGGCAGCTAAGGGCTCTCCAGTTAGCCTGGGCTCCTGAATGAGGGCTTTGCATTTACCTCCCCAACTCAGTAATTTTTAGCCAGTCTCTGACCTCACATGCAGTCTCATTGCTAAGAAAGTAAGTCTTTGAGCGACCCTTTTGTGGGATAAAAGAGTAAATGGCTGTTCCCAGTGCTAAACTACAATGGTACTAGGAAATAGTCAAAGTCCTTGAAAATTGTCATTTCTGTTTTTCTCCTCTGGCAGCTCAACTACTAGAAAGATCATGAGTTTTGAAGACAGAGGGACAAAGGTTCAATTTGCCATCCACTGGTAAATTACTTCACATGGCTAAGCCTCAACTTCCAGATCTGCAAAATGGGCATAATGCTGTTTACCCCCAGTGTGGTCTTGGTGAGCCTAGAAGAGATGTAGTTCAGACTATGGAAGGTCTCAATAAACGGGAGCTCTGATTCCTCCCCGCTGAACACTTGGTCTTAATCACAGGAAGAAACATGTGCCCACAGAAGTATGAAACACCTGAGTCCCATTACGATAGTGCCTGGAACATAGGAGACAATAACTATTAGCTGAAGGAATAACATGCAAGTGTGATTTGTACACATCTGTCAAAGGGGAACAAGGTCCTTATCATGAGACCTGGCTCAGTGTCATAGAATTTCAGTTCATGACTTTAGAATCCCTCATTCGCAAGAATTCACCAAGAAGTAGGGCACTTTAGCCTAAAAATCTTGTCCATCTTCAGCTCCTCTGTGACTTGGTTAAAAAACCTGTGATTTAAGGCCAACAGGAAGTAGTGACATAATCCATTAGGTGTTAGAGTGAAAGCACCACAAGTAATGTGTCCGTGGCCACCAGAGTGACTCTGATCTCCCAGGGAGAGGAGCAGATCTCCAGGGAAGGGAGATTCGAGTGGTGTCCTTCAAAGCCAGCCAGCCCTATGTTAAAATACAGTTCATTCAAATCAAGGCCAATCACTGCACCTGGGTTTTCAACCGGGCTTCGACTCTCCCTGTCAAGAAAATGATGCAAGAATTGCCATCCAGAAATTAGAGAAGAGCGGGAAGAAAGAGTCAGGCAAAGATTGAGGGGCCCAAGAGGCATCCCCACGCTGGGGCTTGCAGAGCTACGCAGACATTCAGCTCCAACACTTAGCGGGAGAGATGCGGTTGTCTGTCAGACATCAGACCTGGTTTGTGAAGCTGCCAGTCACCGCTGTGAACTACAAAGTCACCGTGTGAACTGGCCAGGGCCCAGGAGGATTTCCACAAAATGAAAATCCAGATAAAGAAATGCCAGCGAGCTCAAGGAATATTGGAGTTCTTAATGATACTGGTGTCGGCCAGGACCCCAAAGCCGCACCCGAGTCCCCTCTCTCCTCATCCCTCGCCCATGCCCAACTCCTCCTTCCTCGCCCTTCTTATCTCCTTCTTCCAGTTTTGAGAGACTTCCAGAATTGAAAGAGGAGAGAAAGGTAAGATAGAACATTAGCTTAATGGAGGCTTCCTATTTATTGGACATCTAAACTTAAACGAATCCATGGGGTGTGACTTTTGTGGAAACGTCTCTCCTTGTATGAGAAAAGGGCTAACAGCTCACTGAAATGGTCAAAGAATGATAAAATTTTTCAAATGCTTCCTAAGCACTGGTCCAGACTAGACTTCTCTCGCCCCTCCTTGGCCCCATGAGTTTCACCTCAACGTCACGGTCTCCAGCCCCCACCGGGCCTGCAGTCTGCTTGCAGCCCGTTTCCGCTTCTCCCACCTGCCCTCTCTCCGTGACACACCCGCCTGGGATCAGGACGACTGCTCTCGCCAAGTGTCCATGAGAATGGAATCCTCTGGATCCCAGCCAACCCTGTGCCACTTTCTCCGGACACCCACCCTGCAGACCAACCCTCCTCTCTCCAGATCGGCCATTTCTCCGTTTCTACCCGTTTCTTCTCTACCAGTATTTAAATATACTTCAAGTTATCCACCTGGAAAGCAAACAAGCAGGCAAAAATCCGCTCTTCTCTGTGGGCTGGCCATCCCAGTTCTCTCGCCCTCCCTCTCCCACACGGTGTCCCAGCTGTTGCAAGTCGAGCCTACACTCACTGTTGTCTCTCCTTGCCAGTCAGCACAAGGGTTTGGGATTAAAGCAGATTGAGTCAGAGCTGTTCTTCTCACACACTATTCCTGTGATCCTGGGCATAGAATTTAACCTATGTCTCAGTTTTCTCAGATAGAATGGAGGTCAGACTGGTTCTACCTATTAGATTGTTGTTCATATAAAAATGTAGCAATACTGGGAAAGAACTTAGCACAGGGCAAGCTCTCCAAAACGTCACTATTATCGTTATTTAATCTTTAAAACAATCTGGACACTTGCCCCGCCATTCCACCACCACTGTTCTCCCCGGAAACCTTACTGCTAAATTCAATCAAAGATTATTTTTAGTGGGTGTCTGGGTGGCTCACGTCAGTTAAGCATCTGACTTCAGGTCAGGTCATGACCTCAGGGTCCTGGGATGAAGCACTATGTTGGGCTCTCTGTTCAGCGGGAAGCCTGCTTCTCCCTCTGCCCCTCCCCTTGCTTGTGTTC
Organism: Neogale vison; assembly: GCF_020171115.1. Taxonomy (NCBI): domain Eukaryota; kingdom Metazoa; phylum Chordata; class Mammalia; order Carnivora; family Mustelidae; genus Neogale; species Neogale vison. The sequence continues at coordinate 153,953,259 of NC_058096.1, forward strand.
TCTCTCTCTCTCTCTCTCTCTCAAACAAATAAATATATAAAATCTTTAAAAGAAAAAGATGATTTTTCAGAATTATCTCCCTTGATCTCTTTGGCACAATTGATGACTTGTGTTTTTTTGTTTTTTATTTGTTTGAGAGAAGGAGCACAACTGGAGAGGAGGGGCACATGGAGATGAGAAGCAGGCTCCCCGCTGAGCAGGGAGCCTGACTCAGGGCTTGATCTCAGGACCCTGGGATCACGACCTGAGCTAAAGGCAAATGCTTAACCTATTGAGCCACCCAGGTACCCTGAAGACTTGTTTCTTTATCAAACAAGCTCTCCATCCACTTCTTACTCTCTTTGCTCTAGCACCGAAGTGCTTGTAAACATTCCCGAGTCCCATCCCCACCCCGTCCACTCCTCACTCTGCAGTCATCCTGTCTCTCGAATTCTTGTGGCATCCACACACCAACAGTGCCCAAACCTGTATCCACAGAACAAGGCTTCCTCCCACCCTGCAGACTCAGAAATCCAACTGCCTGTAAGACATCTTTCCTAAGATAACTCGCAGACACTTCAAACTGTCCCCCAAGTGGACATAATCACCTTCCACCTGTCTTCCCGTGTGGACCATCACTCAGCCAGTTGGCAGTTCCCCAAACACTAACGACACCTGTTCCCTTCACCCTCCCCACCCACATCTGATCCCGAGTCTATCTCCTACACATGCTTCAATCCATTTGCGAATCTCTGCTCCTGCCGGGGCACTGCCACAGTTAACACATAGCACTGTGTCCTGTAGGTAGCACTATCACCAATTTTCACCGGATAAAGGCATCACATCTCCTCTGACCCTTTCCCTACTCCATAGCCAGAGTTTATTTACTTCATCTGAGTTCGGCTTTTGAAAACATAGAAATGTACAAAGAATGATAAAATCAACATTTGTATTTGCACGACCCAGAATTAATTGTGATATTTCTAAAATTAAAATCTTAACCATATCACTACTTTGTAAAAATGCTCAGTGGCTCATCCTTGGGATCAAACTCAGCCATGATTTCCAGCTTCTTCTCCTTCACACTTCCCTACTCAACCGTCCAAAATCCAGGACTCTCCACCTTTGAGGATGAGGGCATTGAATGGACGACAAACTGCTTGAAAATAGGATGGAAGCTGAACTACACTTTGGGAGGTAGCTGGCAATCAGCCCACAGAAGTGATACTCAGAGCAATATGTTAGATGCTGCAAGTGACAGCATCACAGAATCTCAGCATTGCTCAGAAATTTATTTAAATCCAGCCTCTCCTGCTATCCACCCTTGAACTCTCCCCTTACGTCTTCAAAGAAACTGTATTTAAAAGGTAGTAAAGTACATATACTATATGTTTTGCATCTTATGGCTTTTTAATGTACTCAAAGGAGAGTATATAATACGGGAAGACAGATGATTGTAACTCTCTCCGGCTCCTGGAAGGCAGAAATCTTTCCCCTGACATCCCTCCAAGGGGGTAGAGGTGATCTTTGAATGGAAAAGGAAAGAAGGTTGGTAACTTCAATTAAGCAGTCCTTTTCATGAAGAGAGAGGAAGCATCCAGAGGTTTCTGGCAATTCCTTTGTTTTATGGAGGTAGTTAAAGAGAGACCAAGAAGAAAAAGAAATCTCTCCACTTCTTGTGACAGGCCTTGCAAATTGTCTTATTTTAAGGCAACATTGGTATTTCTTTTGCTACCCAGTTACAGTAAATAATGGCTTGAAAATGGTATAGCCATTATGAACCCGAATCCCCTTATTTTAGTCTGTAGTAAAGTCTGTCTTCAAAGACACCTACATCATTACATGCCTGATGCTATTTGGCTTGGTAGCCAAATTAAGAAAATACAAGTATATTACACAACCACCCTACAGGAATTATTTACTAAGTGGGTAACTGGTATGGAAGAAAATGGATGGTACAAATAAGCTGCCTAATCCTCAAGGCTGTGTTGGAAATCGCTCCAATTTCTGTGAATGATTTTAGATGGAAGTTTTGTTATTGGTTGTTTTTTTTTCCCCCCAGAACTCAATAGTTTTTAGCTGATCACACCTCTGCTTCTACAATGATTTTTGTAAATGTCAGAAGAAAGCCAAAGGGACTCATTGCTTTTTAAAAAAATAATAATAATAAAATGAGGGGCACCTGGCTTGCTCAGTTGGTAAAGAATGATACCTTGATCTCAGAGTTGAAAGTTCAAGATCACGGTGGGCATAGAGCCTACCTAAAATAATAAGGAGGAAAGAGAATGGAAAGGAAATCTGGGCATGATCTTTGTTTATGTTATCTGGTGTTTTTATTTGAGTATTGATTTTCCCCATTACACATGAGAACCTATCACCACTGCCCATGGAGAAAATTTATTCTGGAGCATAACTGACTTTCCAGTAAAGTGAAATATTTTCAAGTGTTGCCATTCCTATTATTAAAAAAAGTACATTGCCTTTTAGAACAGGTGCTTTGGAAAAATTAAACTTTGTCAAGATGGATATTTTAATTTGCAATGGGAAGTTAACACAGATGGCTGTAATGAGGGCTCTAAACTATCTGTTGGTTTATTATTTAGAGCTTTATATTACCAGGAGCACACCCTCAAAGTTTCTGCCCTCTATGCACAGTCTGAGAAGATGTGCTCAAAGGTGTCAGTAAGACCTAAATAATGCTTTGATCTACATGGTAAGGTAAACAGGAAGTTGATGAAAATACAGTCTACAAAGGAAAAGTTTTTGGAAACTTCAATGTCTACAATACACAGTCCATGAAGTGAGGGCGCATGCCAAGCATTACACACACACATACACACATGTGCACACACACATATGGGCACACAGAAGAATATCCCAGAAGTGCAGTAAGGGAGAGCACTGTGAGCTCGTGCTTTTTCTAAAAACTTCAACTATTGAAAGGGATCCAGCCAGTCCCTTAAAGATAGTCATGTTCATAAACATAGAAGTCACTATTTTTTTATTTGACTACAGTTGACGCACAATGTTGCATCACTTTCAGGTGTACAACAGAGTGATTCAACAAGTTTATAGGTTATGCTACGCTCACCACACTGTAGCTCCCACCTGTCACCAGACATTAGAAGTCACTATTTATTTAGTTCTACTATGTGTCGGGTGTCATAGCAAGTCCTTTATAGTCATTTTTTTCTTCCAGGAACTATACTCAGTAAGTCAAAATATCTTCATTTTACAGATTAAAAAAATAACAAAACTGTGGTTCATCACCAATCATATCACTGCAAAAAAAAAGAAAAAAGCAACAAGGTCATGTATTTCTAAGTCATAGTTGCTTCATTAGGGTAAGCTTCCCAATGTTAGCAAGAATCAGATTAGGTTTTAAGTTAGATCTTTTACTTTATTCCAACGAACGCATAATTGAAATACAGAAAATAGCATTTTTTTAACTTAACTTTATTCTTTCTTTCATAATAGTATACTTCACTTTAAAAACAAAGGGGTAAATATTACCCAATATCTTCAAGAAATTGATGTGAATAGGATTCACAGATGGAACAAGCACCAAAGAAATACAAACGATTCTGCAGAGTTCAGCACCTTCGTCTATTGGACAGTTCAATTCAATAAATGTTATTCTGGCACCTGCTATGTGCCAGACAGAGGAAACACAGTAACAGCGAGGTGGTGGGCACTGCCCCGGTCCTCATAGAACTTTTGACACTGTCAGGGAGACGGGTGATTGAGTCAGAAACTCCAATACGGTGCTGGGAGTGCTAATTGAAGGGGCGAATCAGGAGATCACTGGTGCGTAGACAGAGGTAAGGAAGGACTCTGAAAAAGGTGACATCTGTGCTGCATTAGGGAGACTGAGGCAGAGCTAACCCTGCATGGAGGAAGTAGAAGACAAAGCTCACGTTAGGTACTAGAATTGAGAACACAACCTGTTCAAGAAAGTCACTCTTCAAACAAGTACCATGGCATGGTGGGAGTATGGAGATGGGAATGGTGGGAGGCAGACAGGTTAAGATGTTAGAGCAAGGGATGGGCAAGGAAGGCAACAAATAAGCCTGCAAATTCAACTGGGAGCCAAACTACAAAAGCTTTCCATGCGTCATTTTAAGAAGGTTGGGCTTGACCCAAGGTCTGATGGAGCACCTTTGAAGGACTTCCTTCATAGCTATCAGTTCAACCCCACTTCTGTTTCCAGGATCCAGCATAATCCCGGCCTAATCTCTTGTACCTAAAACCACCCAGAACTCTCAGTCTCACCACATGTGAAAATTTCTAATGGTTTTCTCCTGCAACAGAATTTAATGAGTCTAGAAAAGGAAACTTCTGATGTCTAGAACTTTCCCATCCAGTTAAAATGCTCAGCCCCCCTGACCTGTTCATTGCTACGGTATTTCCTGCCTCCTAACTCAAGAAATAGAGTCCTTCTGATCCATGCAGAGCTAGAAGGAAAGACGATAATTGCTCAGCACCTGAGGCATGAACCCACATAACTAATCTGCTTCCTACAATGCGTTTCTCTCCTAAACCACCCTCGTTACCTTTAGCTTTCTTTCCCTTGAAGCTACAGCTTTTATGTAACTTGAAGCTATTAAATGGAATTATTCCTTAGCAGGTATCGCTGGTACCAGCTTAAATTCAAAACTATTCTCTTTTTAACAGTTTAAAATTACAAATATATTATGCCAGAATCCAACCTTCAAAGCATACTTAAATGGGTCATTTAAAAAAAATACTTAATATAAAGTGTGTTCTCCACAAGTTTTTCTCCTTCAGGACAAAGAGAAATTTTCTAATGAGAAAGTGGAAAAATGCCTCTGGTGAGAGAGCAAACACACACACACACACACACATTTCTATACTTGAAGATTGAATGGTAATCGAGAAAGAGTTGTTTAAAAGGGGTAGTGGAATGTCTGAACAAATAATATCTTGAATATTTCACATATTACCCAGGAGGGAAGTTCCACCAGCATATGCCGCAATTTGCCACAGGCAGACGGGAGGCTTTAATTCAGAACATAAACTGGGCTCCCACCTATAAAAAATTCTACAAGCAACAGCACGCCCTGGCTTGAATAACGATATATGACTTGTGGCTGAAAACATTCCGCAGCTCAACAGATGGCTCTCTTCTGGGGTTTCAGGCAGGCAGGCACTGGCTGGGGTACCCGGATCACAGAGGAACTCCTCCCGAGGAAGAGAAAGTCAGAGGCGCAGGGGTTCACCAGCCCAGGGAGATGCCATGTCTTTTGTGAAGTACACCATTTTCTGGGTGTGCCCTGTAGACTTTTCCAGGAACCACAGCACGAAGCAATTGCTTTGTTACAAAAGCACATCAAGGAATTCGTCAAACAGGAACTGCTGGTACCGGTGGAATTCTTTTTCACGCCCTGAGAGATGCAGATTTTCATCTGTTTGTCTCTTTTCATTGGGAAGCAAAATCTTGTTACTGTGTATCTAGGTTCAAACTTGAGGGTCATCTATATCCCTCTGGCATATTCCAGCCCAGATTCTTTATGTCCCTGGGTAGATAGATCTTCAGCGGTACCAAAGAGAAAAATCACCCTGTTGGCTGTTAACGGAGGGGAGCTTCTGCGTGGCCTGTGCACAGCCTAACCACTCACCTGGACCAGTCCTGCAGCCCCAAACCCCAAAAGATCCAAAACCCATCTCATGCCCTCCTTCCCACACCCAGTTCTCCTTTCACTTTCCCAAAATGGCAACTGGTAGCCATCTGTCCTCTACCATCAGATCCAGGAAACCCAGAGTCACCTTTGCCTCCTCTTTGGCCACACCCCCTTCCATCTCGGGCCAAGGACAAGTAACAAGCCCTATCACTTTGACAATCGAAGTCTCTCTCCACCCTGTCTCTCCTGCTACACCGCCACCTCCCAAGTCCAGCTCACTAATAAGTCCACCCTGATCTATGCAACCTGCAGCCAGAGTGGTCTTTCCCAACACAGTTCAGGGGGAATTTCTCCTGCTCCAGACCCTCCCAGTGGCTCTCTATGGCTTATTAGAGCAAAGTCCAAATTTCTAACTGTGATTTAGGAGTTCCTTCCAGTTCTGGTCCTTGCCTTTACATGAACCCTCACCACCCCCTCCCCATACTCCACCTTCCACTCTCTGCTTTAACCAAGCCAAATACTATGGGACTTCCCCAAGGCACTGTGTTCTCTCTTGCCACCTGGCCTTTGCATATGCTGTTCCCTTCATTCCAAATGAGAGGCCTCCTCCCAACTCCACCTTGTCCGTGAGCCTCAGCCAGCATTCTCTATCAAGAGGAAAGAATTTTCCCTTTTCTCCTCAAGCTTCATGCAGGTGCTTTCCCTACATGATCTCATAAATCTCGTGCAAGTCATAGTACTTGTCACACCATGTTGGTGTCTGTGTCCCCTCACTACTGCATCCCAAGATTTAGGCCCAGAACCTAGAACAAATAGCCACTTAAGTAATTGTTGAATAAATATATGAATGTATACTTCCTGGATGACTGAATGGTAAACCAAATTAATAAAGGACATTCCTGATTATTTTAGCAATTGACAGCACATCCTTTTGCTTCCCCACCACCACTCTTTCCCATTCCCATTCTTGTCTCTTTCTGACATATACACTGACCTGGTACCTGGTTCCTAACCTGGTCAGTCCCTCCTTAGACCTCTGGATTTCTGTATATGTATGATATCACTGCTGTCTGACCCTTGGCTTTCCCATGGCATCTCTGATTTGTTCTGCCTTCTTGCTTTCCCATTCAGTTTGGGTAGGACCAGCCTCATAAAATCTAATTTTTGGTCCCAGTTGTCCATGCCTGGGACAGTCACCACCTGCACTCCACCCACCTGTTAAGTGAGGAGTCAGACATTTTAATATACATCCATTATTCCTGGACTCTTCAAGACTCAAGCAAAGTTATACTATTTTTGTCTTCTTAACCATGGCTATGATGTTGAAGCAGGATACACACAGCTTGGCGGACAGATGTGTTCTTTGCTGGGCTAAAGAATGGCAGTCAAAGCAGAGACACTCTGTCATCCTTTTCTTATGGGTGCCTCCAAGAACCACTATCATGGCACCATGGGCCCATTCTTTGTCTTCCGGTTGAAGAGTTTCATGCATGATCACAGACTTATAGTAATCCATGGACACGTAGTACTCACAATCTTGAGAATTTTTTCTTGCAAACCAACTCTTGTGGGACAGTGTGAAGGAGGGTCATGTTCTCCCTGCAGAGGGGACTCTGTCAGTTTCTTGGCTACTCTACCGGACATACCCAAGAGCCCTATGGACCATCCTGTTAGCTGCCAGGAGTCAAAGCCAACATTATTAGGGCACCGCAGCTGAGCACCACAGGCCTAGAATGTTCTCACATGACATACACTTAAATGCTGGTTCCTAACTCCAGCTCTTTGAGACCCTTCCCATCCCACATCTCTAAACACTATCCTTTGCCCCTTCCCTATATATTTCCCACTCACTTTGGTCTTAATTTCTGCCGCTCTAATCTTAGCACTGACATCATTGTCTTGAACCTGCCTCTGTCCCTATGGATTTGGTGTCCACACACAGATTTCTGGTTGTATGACACTTGGCTTCTCTCTATGACTCTGACTGGCTTACCCTCCAGATTAAGGCTCCAGCACCCTGGCACCCACCCAACCCAACTTAAGGTCCTTTGGAAGGATAAGAGAGGAAAGTAGTAGACTCACACAAATAACTCCCTGGCATTTCTAAGTGGGCACCATGCTTCCTGTAGATGTCTCTTCACAGGGCCTCTTTATCTTTGACTTTGTAGATGGAGACCTAAGACAAGCACCACATCGTAACTGACTAATAGAATGAATTGGGTGGATTTTTAAGAATATTCTGTCTCTTATTTATGCCACCTCCAGATACCCTGCTGTCTTTCTTTCAAGTATTTTTAATATGAAAAGTACAAAATTCTTAAAACATACAAGGTGGGACTGAAAATACCATATTGGATATCACAGAAGTGTGGGCCAGCCTGTAAGGGGAAGTTGGAATCTTGGTCTCAAAAGCTATTAAAAGCCATCCTTTTTGCAATCCCTTCACCTGCCCGCCTGATTGCTTTTAAATGAAGATGTAAGATCTCAAGGAGAAGAGGGTGCAGAAAATAGAATGCCTTTTTTTTTTTTTTTTACTCTACTACCTCCAGATAATAATGTGGGCGCATCCACAGGTATAGATAACCAGTGTAAATTAAAAGCTTAGCCGGAAGCCTATAAAAGGCCATCTCCACTCTCTCCTCTCTACATCCATTCATACACGAAGCACAACACAACTTGAGAGATGGCCAAAAAAATTATCTCTAGAAAATTCAATTGCTATAACCAATTATTCAGTGAGACATCCTTTGTTAAGCCTCAAGCCTTTGATTAGCAAGCTTAAATTAAAGAGATTTCTCCTTCTCCTACTTCACACTGAGCTATATCGAGTGCTATCTTCACTTATCCTGGTCATAGGAGCATTCATGGGCCAAAGGGGGTCTTAGATGTGTAATGGAATTGCCATTAAGTCATACCTGCTTCAAAAAAGGGAATGGGGGGCAATGAGAATGGTTGCTCCATGACTCATTTGATACACCCTTGGAAGCACCCCCTTCTACTGCAATCACCTTCATAATCAGTGACACTGTCCCTTGCACTGGAACAGAGCAGTAATGCATCGGAAAGCACATATTTCCTTCCTTCCATGCCTTCAGAAAATAGTCAGCTGCAAAAAATTTAGGTGTGCAGTTTAGATGGAACAAATGACCTTGAAAATCCAAGACAGACTTAGACATTTTAAAAATAATCTTAGGGGCAGTACTTCCATCCCAATTCTGTCTATATGGTATGATTAACTTCAGCAGAAATCTAAACCACAAAACTCATACCACAAAGCCAAATATTTGAGGGTTTTACTCAGTGAATTTAGAAATTGACAAAATAAATAAATAAATAAATAAATTTATTTATTTATTGGCCACAACGTCAGCCCCTTGTTCGGATTAGGAGTCATTCAAAAAAAAAAAAATGCAAAAGAAAATCCCTCAATCATCATGTCATTTGATGTGGCTGTCCTCTCCATATCTGTATGCATATTCATGCCCAAAGACCTGCTGAGGAGACAGGGAACCCTGAGGTCCTTCCTGCATCTTACTAACGGACTCTTGATTAGAAGGTAAGCACTCAGAGTCTCTTTCATGGAAAGATGAACTCAGATACTGATGTTCTAGTTGTTGGGCAAGACTCAGAAGTTCATGCAAACAAAGATGTGACTCCATTTTGGAATGGCTGCAGTAATGTGGGGTATGTGTGTACACATGCTCTCACTAGTAATAGAGAAATAGGGAGATGAAGAGAGGAAGGAAGGAGGTGGAGGGATAAGGAGAGGGAAGGAGAGAAGAACATCTCAAAACTTTCCTGTTAAAGAGCTGTACCTCCTGAAAAATGTCTTTGAAGTCCCTTGAAATAAACCATTTCTCACTTGAGCTCTCTTAAGTTTTCTGTTGCTTGTCACCAAGTTGATGTCATGTATCTTCCATATGTCTTTTATTGTGATTTGCATTTTCCTGGGTTAAACCATACCTTTGGACATTTATTATGTGTTTCAACAAAAACCCAACTCTTACAAATGACCCAAGTGCCAAACGGTGTTGTCACTATGGAATTTTATCACAAAATTACAAGGCTAGACATCACATCCACAGTTTTCAAGAGTTAGTAAGAAAACAGACCTGAAGTCAAGTATCTCTATAGTAAAAGAAGTAGAAGAATTCCATGAGCCCACCAGGAGAATGAAATTGATGTCAAAGGCCCCTAGTCTTTAATAGACTCACACCTTTCTCGATCTTCTGGAGCCTCGGATCATTTTGTTTGACTTTGGCGAGCAGTTGGGGACCTAACTAGATTTTGCCAGATGTCAGAGATAGGAAATCAGCTTTGATGCCAAAACAAGAAAATTGTCAAAGAGCACACTTCCTGTATCCTCTTTCTTCTAGAAATGAAAACAGTACGCAATCAAGTATATTAATTGTAGAGGATAAGGAACACTTAAGAACAATGAATAGAATAAGCAAATATGGCAGAGGTTATTATTATGTTTGGGTCAAAAAAAATCCTTTTGCTAAGAGCCTTTATTAGAACTTAGAAATTGGTAAAATATTATATAAGGTTCTTCTCTATAATGATATTTGCTGCAATCAGATATTTTCTTGAGTAAGAGTTAACTGCTGCAGTATGAAGGGGCTTTTTCAAGTACTTATCATGCACATACACTGAAATCAAAGCCAGCCATGTCGCCTGCTGAATGTCCAGCTGGTTCACTCAACTTGTACTTACTTTGCCATAAGAACTGAGCAATTAAAACTGTAACAGGATGTTAAATAGGACTTTTCCTAGCCTGCCAAGGCAAAATGCAGGATGCCCAGTTAAACTGAATTTTAGATAAATAACAAATGTTGCACAGGACATATTTATACTGAAAAAAAAAATATTTGCTAAATAATGGCAACCTTAACGCCTTCTCTTGTCTCAAAGATTCAAGTGAAGCTCAAAAGCTGAAACCATTGGGCTACAACCACCCCAAACTACAAAGAACTGCTAAGCATGCTCTTGCATTTGGTCTGATTCTGCTGCAGCCTGTCTTATCAAAGGTCATTATAACCATTACTAATATTTAAAATATAATACTTATATTATTATTGTTGATAATTTTTTTAAAGATTTTATTTCTTTGAGAGAGAGAAAGAGCATTAGCAGGGAGAGGGGCAGAGGGAAAGGGAGAAGCAGACTCTCTATTGAGCAGGGAGATTGATGTGGGGCTTGATCCCAGGACCCTGAGATCACAACCTGAGCCAAAGGCAGATGCTTAACAAAATGGACTACCTGAGGGCCCAATAATTATTATCTTATAATAAGGTGGGATTGAGGTTCTGTATTCTTTTAAGATTTATTAACTTATTTGGTTGAAGGGAGGAGAAAGAGAGGGAGAGAGAGGGAGGGAGAGCATACAAGTAAGGGGAGGGGCAGAGGGAGAGGGAGAAAGAGAATCCTGTGCATACTCCCCACTGAGTGTGGGGTCTGAGGCATATCTCCATCTCACAACCCTGAGTTCATAACCTGAGCCAAAACCGAGTCAAACATTCAGCTGCCTGAGGCACCCAGACGTCCCTGAGGTTCTTTAATTCTTCAACCATTCTATATACTCCTGCCCAACTAATCTAAGACTGCACATTCACCTCTATTCTCCTATGACCTGTAGAAGCCTTCTGGGGGGGCCATGTCTCACTCATTTCTCTTTCCTGAGAATCCTCTTGAGAACACATGGAAGGTATTCAGTAAATGTTCCCTGAAGTAAAATGTTTGTCCATGGCCTTCTAGTCATTCCAGATTTCTGTCCCTGGCTTTTAAGGGTTTTCATAATCAAGTCTCAGCTGGTTAACTTTATTCTTCATTTCCTCTCAAGAGCCTCCATGTTGATTTTGCTTGTCTTTTTGCTGTCTCTCAAATGTGCTCTACTAATCCTTCCTCACTACACGTGCTAATATAGGAAACTATTCTGTAGTGCATTCCCTCTGCTCCCTGAAATTTTACACAAACGTCCCTGAAGATCCAAACTGAGGACCCCATTCTTCAAGATGTCTTTGGTTATTTCATCTAGGGCCATCTCTGTTTCACGTAACTTCCATTTTGGAAGGTAGAGCATGTCACAGTTTCACCTTCAATGTTTGTTAACCCTGTGGTCTGTTGGTTTGGTTTCCTCAGTTCTGAGGTCCTAGAAGTCAAGGAATGTGTCCTAAATGGCTCTTGCCTGCCCTCCTTTTGCCCTCAGCACAATGCATGCCCAGTGGACATACCTCACAGAAAGGTATAGGACATTATTTCCATGTCATCTAAAAGCTTCTATTAAATCACTAGAGTGTAAGTCATTGCTTAAAACTCTCAAAAACAGCTAAGGAATATGGGGCTTTGACCTTGTCCTTTCATCACTTCAATAAATTTTTAAAAAATCACATTTCATTTTGACGAGCATTTCTCTGACAACTGGATGTTGAGCATATCACGTTTATCAGACATTTACATTTCTTCTTCTTTCACTGACCAGTTCAGACATAGTATACTTAGCTGCATATTCTGGTTTGGGTTCATTTTGAAGTCCAAGCTTGAGCTACCATTTGGGAAGTGAATAGCCTACGGGTGGTCATCGAAGTAAAGGTTTTGGATTAGGACAGACCAAGGAATGTGGTAGGTATGACATCTCAACCAGGCTTGTCAAAAAAATATGGATTTCTGTAGTTAATTTTTCAGAATTATCCATTTAGCAATCGTAAAGTGAATCAGAAATGAGCCATTTAAAACCTAATCTTAAGCCCTCTGTTCACATTTGATGTTACAGGATTTTGTTGGGATAAACTAAATCATGCTTCCAAGAATCAAACATATTGGTAAGTGGGAATTTCCAGAAGGCAGTCTCAATAAAGCTGTGTCTGCCACTCCAATTTGACACTGTGAGATAGAGACATATCTGGCAAGGGATAGTGGCTGCATTGGGTTCTGGGTAGAGCTGATAATGGTCCAAAATAATGAAATTGTAGCATCTGCTCTGACTGGGTTTAAATTGTTAAGAGCAATTTCTCTGGCTCCTGAGCCAAAGTCAGCATTACCCACTGCAGATTACAGAGCCAGAAATGTTGACATAGAGTTCACCATTAAGCAAAACAAGGCCTGTTGTTGTAAGTCAAACAGCCATCATATTAGCTGTGTAAGGAAATAATTTGGGGGGATGCTAAAGGGTCAGGATATACCATTAGCCACTTCACAGTGACAGAATATACGAAGGGCAGGAAGTACAGGCTATTGTGCTTGACTGATACAGCCAGATAGACACAAGGGGTCCTAACACTGTAACCAAATACTGCTGAATACATAGACCTCTGCAAGGGGAGTGATAATGCTTAATCTGCCTCTGGTTTGAGGATCATGAAAGCCATGTTGGCTCCTCCACATATCAAGAGAGAAGAAGGTCAGAGGATAATGGTAAAACTCCGCCGCTGTGAGATCTCATTACCGCTCTGACATCATGGAGTCAGAATAAGCCGAGAGACAGTGAGGCTCTCCAATGACGCTTTCCTCACTCCCAAACTCAGATGGTCAAAATCATAGTAACTGCTATAATCATGAGGACAACTGTTAACAAGGCACACGCCCCTTCTCCATGCCAGGAACTGTGTCTCTATACTAACACAACCCCATAAGGGAGGGTGCAGCCTTCAGGAAGTTGGTCATAGCTTGGCATAATCTTCCAGGAGATCTTTCTTATCTCCAGAATTTCCTCAGGATGAAGTTAGAAGAAGCATCCTTGTTATTTTAGAGAAGAGGGACGCAACTCGAGCCTTATATGTAAGAAACAGGGTGGACTCAACCTTTGGTTTTATTTTATTTTTCTTCTTCATTATGTCTTCTTTTGTAACTCAGATCTGGCATCTGTGTGGTAGATTAATGCTATGAGGGAACTCCATGGAATGCTGAGCGCTCCCAAACTCAGGACTCTTGCAAGACTTAAGGAGGAAAGGCTGGCAGATAAACCGACTTGTTCCTTCAGATGCCTAGTAAGAAAATCTGGCCCACTACCTAGGAACCACTCTAAGATCTTAGAAGGACACAAGGACTTCTTGTTTCTGTGGTTTTGCTCTTCTCAAGTAGAGCTATTTTTATAATTAACTTCTATTCGTAGTGATAAATGAGAAGAGAGATCCTTGAACTTCTACACCAAACAACTGCCAAGTTTTGTTTTACATTAGTGACTCAGAAAATTTGTTATTTTGGTCCTGACCTTGGAAGTCTTCATTCTGTTTTGGAAAATAAATAAGCTAAAACAAAGCCTTTCTCTTCGCCATGGAAGAGATACTCGGTATTCTGCTCCAGGACCTGACCACCCCGTGTCATATGGTGTCCTCCTCTCTACTGCTCTTCACCAACTTTCAGTCTGGGGTCTTTGAGCCATTAGCTAGAAGTTAGGAATTCAACAGTTAATTCATTGGCAAGTGGAGCTCCCTTTTTTCCCCCTTGTGATCTGGCCCTGTAGTTTAGTCATATAAGATGTTGAAAGGTAATAGTGATCATAAATCAACAGCAGTGAAAAAAGCTTATAACCAAGAAAAGCCAGTTATGGGGCCGGCTTCATAGAAAAAGATCTCACTCCTCCAGAAAGCTTTCATAGATCCAAGGTGCCAGATACTGTGATGCTCCTGTCTTAGGATGGAGGAACAGGAAGTCAGTTGGAGGCACTGTCACGTGGAGAGAACTTGGGCCCCAGAAGCTGGTGAAGCTGCCACTGACCTATGCAGAGGAATCCGTGAGCACTGGCTTTCCACCAGCTATTGACTGGGGTCCTCTCTGGATTTCCTAGTTATGCACTTGGTTTCTTTTAACTTTATATTTTTAGGTGATTGTGGATTCACACAGAAGAAATAATAAAGAGATATCTATATACACTTAACCCAGTTTCCCCAATGGTAATATTTTGCTTAACTATAGCACAATCTCACAACCAGGAAAACTGATATTGACTCCATGTACCAACCTTCTGCAGATTCCACCAGTTCTACACCCACACACAGCGTGCATGTATGTGTGGGTGTATTTCGTTCTGTGCAGTTTTTCACATATGTACATTCATATGGTCAAAAGCACAGTCAAGATACAGAAGCTCCATCACAAGGACCCCCCACGCTACCCTTCTACAGCCCACTGCCGACTCCCTCCCTCCCAACCTCTGGCGACTTCCTTCCATCTCTATGATTTTTTTATTTTTCATTTCAAGAACGTTTTGTAAATGGAACCATATAGCACAGCCGTTTGAGACCGACTTCTTTTTCTCTCAGCATAGTCTACTTGCAAGCCATGTGAGTATCACCAGCCTGTTCTTTATTATCGCTGAGTAGGATTCCATTATATGGATGAACTACAATTTGTCCAACTATTCACCCACTGAAGCATGTTTGGTTGTTTGCAGTTTGGGGCTATAGCAAATAAAGCTGCTATGAACATTCACATTTAGGGTTTTAGGTAAGTTTTCATTGTTCTTGGAAAGGGTGTACTTCCTGGTTGTACAGTGGATGTATGCATAGTTTTGTTTTTAAGAATTTATTTATTTATTTGACAGAGAGAGAGAGAGAGAAAGATCACAAGTAGGCAGAGAGGCAGGCAGAGAGAGAGAAAGAGAGAAACAGGCTCCCTGCTGAGCAGACAGCCCAAAGTGGGGCTCGATCCCAGGACCCTGAGGTCATGACCTGAGCCGAAGGCAGAGGCTTTAACCCACTGAGCTACCCAGGCGCCCCTATATGCATAGTTTTATAAGAAATTACCAAGTTCCATTCTAGAGTAGCAATGCCATCCTGCCATTTTCACAGGAAAGCACGAGTCATCCAGTTCTCTACACTCTTGAGAGCATTTGCTCCGGTTACTGTGGTTTTCCTTTTACTCAGCCTGATAGGTGTGTAGTTACACTTCATTATGGATTTAACTTGCAATTCCCTAATAGCTGATAATATTTAATATACTATCAGATGCTCATTTGCCATCTGTACAGTCACTTTGATGAAATGTCTGTTCACGTCTGTTGTTCATTTTCTAATTGGATTGTCTAATTTTTTGCTGTTGATTACTAAGAGTTCTTATATATATTCTAGGTGCAAGTCCTTTGTCAAATACGAGGCTTGCAAATATTGCCTCCCAGTCTGTGGTTTTTGTTTTTATCCTCTTTAGCACAGCTTAATGGAGCAAAAGGTTTTAATTCTGATGACAGCTAATTTATCAATTTTTCCTTTATGAATTCAGATTTTAAGTACCAACTTCCTCCTGGATGCCAAAAGAGTTCTTCTCTAGGCCTACATCCTGAAAATTTCCTCCTACATTTTTTATAGAAGTTTTATACTTTTACATTAAGTTGAATGGATTTTTGTACAAGACATGAGGTTTAGGTTAGGGTTCTTTTTTTTTTTTTTCCTTTTTTTCCTCCATAGATGTCCAATTGCTACAACATCATCTGTTGAAGAGGTTGTCTTTTCCCCATTATATTGCTTTTGCAAGTTTACCAAATATCAGTCAGGCATACTTGTATGGGTCTATACCTGGGTGTTCTGTTCCACTGATCCATGTGTCTTTCCCTTCACTGCGGCCACACTGTCTTGGTTATGATAGTGATGTACTAAGCCTTAATATCAGATAGAGTGATGACTCCCACTTTCTTCTGTTTTTTTTTTTCCCAAAATATTTAGCTATTCTAAAGTCCTGAATATTGCCATGTAAATTTTTTAATAAGTTTGTCTATATCTATTAAAAAACAGATGTCGTGAAAAGAAGGGCCATCTGTACCCCAGTGTTTACAGCAGCAATGGCCACAGTCACCAAACTGTGGAAAGAACCAAGATGCCCTTCAACGGACGAATGGATAAGGAAGATGTGATCCATATACACTATGGAGTATTACGCCTCCATCAGAAGGGATGAATACACAACTTTTGTAGCAACATGGACGGGACTGGAAGAGATTATGCTAAGTGAAATAAGTCAAGCAGAGAGAGTCAATTATCATATGGTTTCACTTATTTGTGGAGCATAACAAATATCATGGAGGACAAGGGGTGTTAGAGAGGAGAAGGGAGTTGGGATAAATTGGAAGGGGAGGTGAATCATGAGAGACTATGGACTCTGAAAAACAGTCTGAGGGGTTTGAAGTGGCATGGGGGTGGGAGGTTGGGGTACCAGGTGGTGGGTATTATAGAGGGCACAGATTGCATGGAGCACTGGGTGTGGTGAAAAAATAATGAATACTGTTTTTCTGAAAATAAATTAATTAAAAAAAAATGCTGGGATTTTTGTAAGATTTGTATTAAACCTATGGATCAATTCAGGGAGCAGTGACATCTTTGCTATGTTGAGTTTTGTAATGCATGAACACCACCTTGATTTTAATTATTCACTGCAGGTTTCTTTGCCGCAGCTCCTGGGTTAATATGCCCCCAGGGCCCTGATCTGCTGCAACTGCACCTGAGCTTACTGCAGATTTTGGATCCAGAGCTGCCCTCACTGGCACCCTTTTCTGGTGCAATCCTCTATGATTACAGTTTTCTCTACTACCTGTAGCTTTATGGAAAAAGCCAGAACTCATGTTTTGAATCCTACAGCAATCAGGTGTTAGCCAAGTCACCTCAAGCCTCAATTTTCTTTCTGTGGGACAGAGCGTCTTCCTTGGAGCATCCCACCAGCTAGGCCTAAATGGGGGCTGCTGTTATTATCCTAACCCACAATCCTACCTCTTACTTAAGCTGATGTGCAGTTAGATTTTAACATCTAAAATGTCAAGCTGTCACCATCCTTATTAGTAATATTTCACCTATTTTAGTCCACCATTTCCATTTTTGGTAATCACTCTGGACCCTGATGCCATCCACATTTTTATCCCAATCATTGAATAATAAGAGAAAACAAGACAGAAAGACATGGACAAAGTTTGACATACTACTAAAGAAGCCTGTTCTCATTTAGGTTCCTTGGCTGCAGTTAATAGAAACACATTCTGGGGAAAAGACAAAGGATATGCATTAAAAGGAAGTCAAAGAGTCACGCTTGGGAGCAACAGAAACAGGCAATGCCATAACCGGGAACATGTCAGTCTTGCTGAGGAGGCTGCCTCTGGAATGAATAAGCTATATACCATCATCTGTTTGTCTATTTCACACTATTCAAAATTTGAAGAGCTGGGGGAAAGGTCCTCTTGGCTGAGTTCATGTAAAGTGAGTGGCTCCTGGCTTTGACAGGCGGAAGAAGGATCTGGCTGACAAGACTTTCAGGATCTGTTATAAAAGAATTCCATCTGCATCACCCCTCCACCAAACTGCCCACAGCAGAAGGGAGGCAATGCCCCCAAATGGAATCACAGTACTGTCAGGAAGGAATGGGAGTACTTGGATACAAGAGAGTGTCAAAAGTTTACTCTACCTTCTTTTTTAAGATTTTATTTATTCATTTGTCAGAGAAAGTGTGCGAAAGACAGAGCACAAGCAGAGGGAGCAGCAGGCAGAGGGAGAAGCAGGCTCTCTGCTGAGTAGGGAGCTGGATGCAGGGCTCAATCCCAGTATCTTGAGATCATGACCTAAGCCAAAGCCAGATGCTTAACAACTGAGCCACCCAGACATCCGTACTCTCCCCTTTTTTAATTTGATAGTGATTCACTAGTTAGCACTCCCTGGCAATGGCCAGTCATCCAGAAAGAAATCCCCCCAATGGTACAGGCACATAGATCCACATACTTCACCAGGGATGTTAAAAAACTGATAGAAGAGTCTTGCTGAAATGCAGGTGCATGAAGCTCATGGCATTCCGTGACGTGAATCCACTGAAACCTACCAGATCTCAACTTTCACATAGCAGTCCAGGCTGTATCCTGCCCTCAAGTCCCCAGCTTAACCCAGTACTCAAGTTTTCTCATTGGCAAAAGAAGGCAATGGTTCTAGTCTCATACTTCAGTAGGTTTTTTTTTGTTTTTTTGTTTGTTTGTTTTGTTTTGTTTTGTTTTTTAAATAAGTACCTTATTTGTCATCTCTCCGCTAGTTAGAACTCCAATAGTCTCCTTAAGCACAGAGGCTAAGGGGCAGTCCCTCAGTTTTGCTTAGCTTTTTTTTTTTTTAAAGAGGTGGAGGTACAGAGTAGGGAGAAGAAATCTGGAAGGAAAGTTGAGTAGCTCTGCAAAAGAGAAGAAAGAGAAAGGCAGGACGCCTGCCATCGGGTGAAATTTGGGAGGGGGTGGGGGGGTGGGAGCAGACCAGGAGAGGGCAAAGTCCTCCTGTTGTACAATGAGATGAGGGTCCCTCAGGAAAGCCTCCCCAAAGAGGCAGTTTCATACCAGACTAGATGTGCTACAGAACAAAAGTAGATTCAAGGAATTTGAACCTGGGCGGGAGAGAAAGCCAAAAGGACACGTGCGGCCACCTCACCCATATCCCGCCCTGGCAGGTGGCGGAAATCTAGGATTTAAAGCTCCACAGGCCCCAGAATTTGGGAGCTGAAGGCATATTCATATGGATCTCAAGGGCCAGCCAAGCCTCCAGCTGACTTTTGGTTTATACATATTTGCATTCATATCCGAGAAACAACAGAATATTGAAATGACTAGTCCTTGGGTAATTTTCCTCATGCAGAAAAAGGAAAAAAAAAAGAAGGCTCTTTGTTCTGCTATTCCAACTTTGATCTTTTATTCCTTCGCTAAGGGCATAAATGACTGTTTATATATGTTCTGCGAGTTCAGTCACTCTTGAGGATTTTTTGTTTTAATTGTTGTTGTTCCCCACTGTGGATTTTAGCACAGAAGCCTTTCGTTTTGAACTGAGAGTATCCATAACAAGCACCTTACAAAGTGTCAAGTGCTAGACCCCTTTGTTTGTGGGGTCTTTCATCCTAGGTTTGCAGGGTACACAATTAATTACAGATGCAAATGTGTGTGGCGGCTGTGTGGAAAGCCTGGGGTGACACGGGCTGGTATCCGCCATTCCCTAGAATGGGCCTAACCACCACCTCTGCAAGAACATGGAGTCCCAGGAGGGTCTTTGCTTCCCCGCTGGCCCAGCCGTTCCCGCCACAGCCAAGGGTGCAAATCGAAGTCCAGAAGAGCCGGATCCTAACCTCTGGGTGCCCTTGGGGGACATGACCCACTAGGCCAGTCAGATTCGTTTTCTTGGACATTTGAAACAAGAAGCTGGGTAAGAGAATGCTGAAGTGTGTATCAAGGAAGGTCATGAGGTTGCTCTAGAGGCCATGAGAAATGAACTGCAATCAGGAGAAAGCAAATCAATAGCAAAAGAAGGAAGCAGATTAAGACAACTTGCTTCACAGAAACCCCCCCTGTTCTTACCCCAGATATGATCAAATACAGCTGCTCCCTTTGCTCACCTTCTTTCACTGCTCTTTTCTTCCCAACACCCCCACCCCTTCTTTGCCTAAACCCACCGAGGCAGAACGGTTAGAGCTTTGCCATCAGAGCTGATGGAAACACACATTTCCAGTTTCCTTGTTTCTCCCAATCCAGCTTGATATTTACAAAAGTCACGTAGACCATCCCATCACATGTAGGCATAATGACCGAGGCCTTCCTTTGTCATCTCAAAACAGCCAGACAGAAATAATAGCTGAGAACTCGGGCTTTCCCATCATAGCTCTCTTCTCTCTCTTACAGAATCCAACTGTAGCCCTAGAAAAAAGAGAGATTGGCTTCCACAAACCTCCCAGGATGCCGATGCTATCACTAGTTAAATAGGAAACAAGGTCCACACGATGTGGGAGACGTGGCCATGTTATTTCTGCTGTCCATTCAGACTGTAGATTCCCTTGGTGGGTTTGTGAGGAAGGGAACGAGAGATGTATTTGGAAGTGATATCTCTACAGGCTACAGTATATAGGGGTGTCAGGAGGAAATACAGCTAAATGTATATTTCAGATGTGGAAAGTGAGTGTGGCTCAGCCAGAGGAATTTACAGCTGCAACTGGCATCCCTAATACCATCTAGCAGCACAGGAGCTACTTTTAGTCTTCTAGGATCAAACAGCGAGATTCAAAACATAGATAATAGAATAACAACCACTGCTTAACAGGGAGCAGGAGATAAAAATAATTTGCTACACCTCACTGGATTTCACCACAACCTCCAACACAGCAATCCTGCGAGGTTAATTTATTAGAGTATGTGCAGTTGCCTCAGATGAGGGAAAACGCTATCAGTGATAGGAGAAACAGCAGACAGAAGATCTTAGCCAGCAGTGAAACAAAGGTAGGATTTCAGAAGCCAAAGATGGCACAGTAGGAGGTGTACTCAGAAGGAAAACATCCCTAGGGAAAGCAGCTCTCCTTAGCCCGGGTCCCTAAAAAGAAATCTGCATAAAGGATTCCAAACTTAATTTGTAAACAGTTATTTTAAAACAGGTTATGACTTCAATGAAGAAATTGAATGAATTTTCTGAAACTGACCTGTTTAATAGCTTTGAAATCAGTCACAAATAACACAGACCAAAAGGCACACATAACATATTGTCTCCCTCATCCCGTCTCTAAAACAAAGATCTCCCTCCAGCGACCCTTAAAGAGAGTTCAAGGGCTATAGAGTTACAAGAACAGAATTTCAAAGCTGATAGAATGTAAGGCAGCTAACGATATCTCCAAATATCCTTCCTTGTCAACCCAGAAGTGCCGGGAGTGGGGGACACATCTATTAAGATGCTCATAGACACGCTCCTGCAGCACTTGAATGGAGAAATCAGAAGGAATTGGACTTCCCCTGTACATTCTGGTACCACCAGCCCCCTTCCATGAATTTCCTCCTCACCCTCAACTCACAAAGGAGCACAACAGCCAGGGACAGACAGAACAAGAGTGAAGAAGGGAGGTGATCCAAACACTCGATCTTAACAGTCCCTAGAAGCTTTTGATCCAAAGTAACAAGTGAGTGAATACTGACTGCCCCCAGCCAAAAAGTAATTAATAATAATCATTGAAAATATTCTCTCCCTAGGGTGCCTGGGTGCCTCAGAGGGTTAAGCCTCTGTCTTCGGCTCGGGTCATGGTCCCAGGGTTCTGGGATCAAGCCCCGCATCAGGCTCTCTGCTCGGCAGGGAGCCTGCTTCTCCCTCTTTCTCTCTCTGCCTGCCTCTCTGCCTACTTGTGATCTCGCTCTGTGTCAAATAAATAAATAAATAAAAACTTAAAAAAAAAAATATTCCCTCCCTTTCTCCTAAAGTCTTCGTCCCCAGTCTGGCAAACTATAATGTGCTGAAGGAATATTTTCACCAATGTTTCCAAATACGTTATTCAGAGTGGATTTTATGTGAGATAGCCCCAGGG
Source organism: Neogale vison (assembly GCF_020171115.1). Classification (NCBI taxonomy): domain Eukaryota; kingdom Metazoa; phylum Chordata; class Mammalia; order Carnivora; family Mustelidae; genus Neogale; species Neogale vison. The sequence continues at coordinate 153,975,146 of NC_058096.1, forward strand.
AACTTTCTGGAACAAAAAGCCTGCCCCCAAATTGGATGTATAAACTGCTTTAAGGTTTTAAGGTTTAGCAAAGTATATTGTGCCTTCACTAACCCCACCTTTACCCTCCACAGGCCAGAAAAGGAAAAGAAAGGAATTTGGTTTTCCAGGCACTGCAAAGGGACTCAGTATTTCAATAGGTTCCCAAGAATGCAGCAAGCAGGAGAGGCAGTATCCCCAACACAAAGCCACCCAGACCAGACCCCCAGGGCTTCTAGCTGGCATGCTGCCTGGCTGAGAAAAGAGGATGCTATTGAATTCTCAGGCATCTCTGCCAGGGACGAGGCGGAGGATGTTGCAAAAGGATAATGGGAGGAAGAGGGACTGGGAACGCAGAGATAGAGGGACAGGTAAACTTTGGAAGTGGAAGAGTATTCTTCAAGCAGAGGAAAGCAACCTAAAAATATTACCAGGGAATTAATGCAAGAAAATAGCAGAGGGATGGGTTTGGGAGGGTACATGTATTATAACAAGTACACTCCGTGGCCAAGACCCCCCAACCATTAAGACCAGAGATAACTAAACAGAATAAACTAACCATGCGGAAGGATGGCCGTCTCCAAGTGAGTATTACCACTGTAGTCCCAAGGCCAGACTTGTAACAGCAGCGACAACGTAAACACGCGCACACACACATGTACATACACGTGCATCAGGGGAGGGGTGGGGTGGGGATCTCAAGACCTGAGCACAGGAGACAACGGGGAAACTCAGCCACAAGGACTTTTTAATTGCTTTGCATTTGTTTTCCATCTTCTTCCCCATTTCTTCTGATGGGGATTTTGACTGTATTTTGAAAGCATGATCCACTCCTGTAGCACTGTAATTACACAAATATGGCATTATAAATGAAGGTTAGTGCCAGGAATAGCAAAACGGAGAGGGGTGCAATTTGTCTCTGTGAATGCAAGTGTGTGTGTACATGTTTATAAATACCTCCCATTGACATGGAAATCATTTGATGGTCCAGGCAAGTGGAATGTAGGAAATAGAACAAGGGCTTCAGTCTCCTTTTCAGCTGAAGAAGGTGAAGGCAAGAAAAAGCAGGTGCTTCCAGTTACCATAAATAGCTTAGGCTGAGCTCAGTTCCCTGAACTGGCCCCAGTTGAGGAGGCACTTGGAGCTTTGCTTGTAAACAGACATCAGTCTGGGACAGTTTGGCTTGCACTTGGACCTCTGGTATCTCAGGTAGCAGCTCTTAAACACCAGGCAGAAATGGAGGACTAACTCCCTCCCCTACTGTCACCCATTCTTAACTCCAGGGTAACCCCCGGCATCTTCAACCAGAAGCAATGGGAGTTGGGAGAGAAAGTGTCACACAGAGTATGTGATTGTTCTATACTATGTCAACAAATTATTTGAAACTCATCTCTTCTAAAGGGGGAGCCTAATCCCCAACCCCACCCCCCCAAGACAGAGGCTGCCGCAAGTCTCTCACTTCTGATGACCAGCAAGTGGTGGGAGATTTTATGTGACTTCTAAGCCTAGGTCACAGAAATGCTGTACCCCTTGGAATTGCTGCTTCTGGGGAAAGCCAGCAGCTTGCCATGAGAACATGCACGCTGCCTGTGGACACCACGCAGCAAGGACCTGCAGTCCCCTGCCAATAACCATCACCAACTCACTAGCCACGTGATCAAGCCACCTTGGAAATGGATCCTCCAGCCCCACTCAAGCCTTTGGATGAATGCAGCTTCAATCTTGAGTATCACCTTACGAAAGACCCTGAGCTAGAACCAGCCAGATAAGCCACTAATCTGGAAGAAATGGAAGGAGAAGAAGTATGCTTTGGAGTAATGAGTTACACAGTAGTAAATGAATACAGAGTCACACTGGCATTGACCCCCACTCACCCATGGCTATAGCCCACTCTTCCCCAGCAACTCTGCCACGCTTCCTTAGATCACCTCCGAAGCAGACTACGGGGCACTCAAAATTTGTGTCTCAGGGTTTGCTTTTGGGGTCAAAGACATCCCCTGTGAGGTAAATATAATTACTATCCTCATAGCAGGGATGAGAAAGAACATGTAGGCGGGAGTTACATAGTAACAGAAGGAGGCTTTCAGAAGGCTAAAATGCATGTCTCCAGCTTCATCACAGCAACGTCCCCCCTACCGCGATCCTCTGTGAATTTAAGCCATCTCTCCTCTCTCGCCAAGAACAGTAAATTAATTTGCTCATTCACCGTAGACCTAGACATTCATCATAATCACAAAATTTAAAAACCAATCGGAGCAAATTCAATAACAAAAGCAGGGACTTGGAGTCACTTAAGTCGCAATGTATTTGTTTTTCCTAATGATACCTGCACACCACGGGGAGGAATAATTAGCAAATTAATGGATTGTTCTTCTGTTGACATTAACGAAAAAACTGGATACACTTGCCTCTGCTGCCTTGTATATGTCTGAGCTGCAGGTTCTAGACTGAAACTGCTGACCAGCGTCATTCAGGATTTATTGAAGTTATGAACAAATGACTGCACTGCGTGGGCAAGAAGTGACGGCGACAGAGCCCCAATGTGCTGTGCTTTCTGTACGGATCAAATAAAATGTGCAGCCAACTTCATCTGTCACATATTTAATCATAATCATTATTGTGCTATGTGCTAATTAGGCATAAATGGGACATAAATGACTCTTGATCGAACCATTTTCTATAACAAACAACAATGTTTGTGTTTTTCTTCTCCCTTTGATGGTTTTCCAGTACCCATCTGTACCCGGTATCACTATGGTTGGTTTCCCTGGAGTCGGACATGTGGAGGAAAAAACACGTGGGCTTCGGAACCGGACCATTCCCACCAGCAATAGGATCTCGATCAGGTTCCTTTACATCTCTTGGCCTCTGGAAAAATGGAAATGAGCCCATGCGGCGGGATGGCCAGGAGAATCAAATGAGAAACTGAGAGGCAATCACTAGCACAGTGTTAGTATGCAGTAGGTGCTCAGTAAGTCTCCTACTATCTCTTTTAGCATACCGTCTCCTACGTCAACATTACTTTTTCATGTGTGACTGCAGGAGGTTCTCATGCCTCTCCCCACAAATGACCACTTTCTGCCCTGCACCCAGCTCCCAAGGGCAACTGCCCTCAGCCTCTGAGGCACATGATCCCACGCTAAGATCCCAAACTTATCCACATTTTAACAAATAATCCCCACCCACTGAAGGAAAATTACTCCAGTAATCAGGATGAATGGCTTTGAGTCCACAACTGGAAATAAGCAGGTTTAATCTGACTTAAGAGTGGGACGGTGAACACTCCAGCAAGCATGAGTTCTAGTCGTGGGCAGATGGTGATGACGATTCCTCTTTCCATTTGATTCAGATACAGCTGGTGAGAGATTGGAAGGCGCTAAAGGAAACAGTGCTGTAGCCTCCTTTTGGTTCATCCAGTGGGAGCTGTTGGTGCTTGGGGATCAGTTCGAGAACACATGCAGACAGAGCATTTGTACGGACGTTCTTCACCTCCTCGCGGCTGGATGCTCCTCTGGGCTTGGCGGGCCCTGTGGAGGCAGTTTGCCTCTCTGATATAAAAGATGAGATTTTTGGGAGCAATGCCCACTGACCATACAACAGCTCCAAACAGCACAAGCAACCGTACTAACCACCAGTTATTAAGGACCTAAAATTTATTTGCATCCAAGTTAACAAATACCTTTTATGTCTCACCTCATCTGATTCTCCCAGCCTGGGTGGGTATTATGAGCTCCGTTTTACAGATAAGTACACTGAGACCCAGAGAGGTTAGATGCCATGCCCAAGAGGCCCATGAAGAAGAGGCAAAAGAATCAGATCTGGAATCTAAATTTCACATTCTGGTCTTCTATCAGATTCCCTCTAAAAATAAATAATTAGCTTGTTTGTTTGAGAGATCAAGGGAAGCTAATTTATAAATTCTCCAGTTAGGTTTTCTTGCCCTATCTTGGTAAAAAAATTTTTAAAGACTTTATTTATTGAGAGAGGGAGAGGGAAAGAGAGAGAGCATGCATAGGCAGAGGGGAGCGCAAGAGGGAGAAACAGACCCCACCAAGCAGGGAGCCCAATGCAGGACTCAATCCTAGGACGCTAGGATCATGACCCAAGCTGAAAGGAGGCATTTAACTGACTGAGATACCGAGGCACCACCATCTTGGTGTTTAGACCCCCAAAACCACACATCTGTATCCATACCTACGGTGCAGAAATGGTTTAAAGACAGTTGTTTAATGATCTTCAAGAAGAATTTTTTGTTATGAATAGGCTGCTTCCCAGAGTCCAGGGTAATTACAAGTAGCTGTATTAGGATTACTGTCCAATGGTCCAGGGATAAAAGGCTCATTTTTTGGTGCAATTACGGCAACAAACTGCTTCAGTCAATGGTGCCTGTCACTTCTGCAGAAGGAAGCATTCAGATCTTAGTACAAAAGAGTAGACCTTCATTGGGTCCACTAGGAAGTAACTTACAGTCTGTTTTCTTTTTTCAACTTCCACACCACAACATGGAGACTTTGGGCCACAAATGTCAGTTTTATCTATAAAGCTCTTGACCTCATCAGAGAACCATTTTCAAGGACAAGAAATCTAAGGCTCACTTTCAAAATAAGCAAGTGAGGCTTGGAGTATAGCAAATCCAAATTGAGCCAGGCACCAGGCCAGGAGTAGGGCGCCTGGCCAGAGGGGTCAACAGAGCAGAGTGGTGGTTCTCAACCTGGGCTGGTCATCAGTGTCCCCAGTCCCAAGGTCGTTATTTATTGAGAATTAGTTATTCTCGATTAATTCAGAAACTCTAGGGGTAAGACCAGGCAGTAATATTTTTTAAAGTTCTGCAAGCGATTCCATTGTACAACTACTGCTGAGCAACTCTTCTAGTAGAATCCAGAGTGTTCCAAACTTATTTGAGACTCACTTGAGGTTCTTATTAAGAATTCATGGGTCCTGACTTCTATCCCCTGAATCAGAACTTTCAGGGAAAGGACTTGGGAATATGTATTTTGAACAAGATCCCAAAGATTATTAGGATAAGGGAAATTAGACCAGACCTGTTACTATCCTCGAAGAATCAACAGGATGAAAAAGCAAGCTACAAAATGAGAGAAAATATTTGCAAATCATAGATCTGATAAGAGGTTAACATCCAGAAGATATAAAGAACTCCTACAACTCAAAAATAAAAAGACAAGCTGATTTTTTGAATGAGGAAAGAACTTGACTGGAGACAGAAGCAAAAAGTTTGAGATTAGGGTTCCAGATCATATTATCTTGCCTATCCTTCTTGGGCCTCCGAGGCATGGCATCTAAGCTCCCTGGGTCCCCATTTGCTCATCTGCTACATCTCAGCATCCACAAGCCTCAGCAAGACCTCAGAGAGAAGGTCCCAGTAGGGCGGTGTATTGGCAATTCTCTCTCTGATCCATCCTGGGAAGACAGTGCCCTGGAGATACTAGAGGAGTAAGTCAGCAATGAACTCTCTGTAACCACAGTGAGAAAGAAAGCCCAACACTATACAGAGTAGCCTGTCAGAAACGCATTATTTAAACTGGTGAGCTTTCAGGGTGGGCTTGGAATTTGTTGTATACAGGCAATTGAATGTACTCAATGTCACGGGGAAACTGGATTATAAAAAAAAAAAAAAAGTCTTCCCAGACCCCAGCAGTTGTCTCATGGGTCTCTGAGCCACTAGCAGAGAGGGGGGGAAAAAAAAAAAAAAAAAAAAAACTCTTCCTTCCTTTCCTACCTCACTCCATCACTCAGACCCAGAGACCTCCCTTTTCTCAAGTTCCATCAAAGATTAGAGGTTCTGAGAAGGACTAGAAATTTCGAGAGGTTTCTGATCAAAGAAAAGGTAATTTCAGAACATGCGGAGGAGATTGTGTAAGCTGAAAAGCAAAGCTGAGAGAGGTTAACAAAGAATGGGGGTGGGGGAAGAGAATCCAAATTGGGGAAATGGAAAGGGACATGAGCAAGAAACGCTACTGTTCAACTCACCCCCATATAGTCCATGGGCTTCATTTCTGGGAGCCACTTCGTTAACCCCCATTTGAGAGACAGGTTGAAAAGAAAGGCTGGGGTGGCTATGTGCTTTGGAATTAAAGCAGCATCTGCAGAATTATTAGCTGGACCAAGATGTGCAGAAGCTATCAATCTTGCTGCTTTGGGGAATAATGGATTGCCAAAGGGGTCCAGACAGGCTGCTTTCCCTCCCCTGAGGTCTGGCCCTGAGTTCAGCCTAATTAGCTAAGTGCTTCTGTGCCGGTGAAGCCTGGAAACACGGCTCCTGCCTAAGCACAAGGTGCTCGAGGAAAGAGGTTTTAGGAACTCTGAGTTACACCTGTCACCCAACGGGAACAGCAGTGTCCACTAACATTGTATAAACAGAAGCCATGACTAGGGTAGCAAAGGGCTCTGCTTTGGGTTTTGGAAGTCTGGTGAAGCGTATAAACCCCTTCTCCAAATATGTTTTTAAGGGCAGAGAATAAATATGCAGGATTACAGAAAAGCCGATTATATAGAAATATAGCTACCAAAATATTTTTATTAAAAAAACCAAATTGGTGATGTAGTCATAGTTGTGTATCTTTATTAAACATTAAATAAGATCTAGTAGTGGGTGTAATCATTTAGGGTTATGGAAGTAATGAATATTTTAAGATATCCACAACAATAGCTATAGGAGATGAAAATATCTATAATATCTAGTGGAGCTGTTAATTGTACCATGGGTTTCTGACATACATTTATCATTGTGCTAAGATTCACTTAGATGTTAGTGAAAATAAATAAGTAATACTTCTTCCACCCAAATTTATAAATCCCTGAATTCTCTCCATGAGCCTTAGAACTTCTGCTGCAAATGGGAATTTAAAATGACAATGACCCTCTTCAGCCAACATGTTAAAAGAAAGTGTGTTAAAAGAAAGCAGGCATTTATCTTTGTTTTTTCCTCCATTTTTTTTATTAAATTGATTTATTTATTTTCAGAAAAATAGTATTCATTATTTTTTTCACCACACCCAGTGCTCCATGCAATCCATGCCCTCTATAATACCCACCACCTGGTATCCCCAACCTCCCACCCCCCCGCCACTTCAAACCCCTCAGATTGTTTTTCAGAGTCCATAGTCTCTCATGATTCACCTCCCCTTCCAATTTACCCCAACTCCCTTCTCCTCTCTAACACCCCTTGTCCTCCACGCTATTTGTTATGCTCCACAGGGCCATCTGTACCCCAATGTTTATAGCAGCAATGGCCACGGTCGCCAAACTATGGAAAGAACCAAGATGTCTTTCAAAGGCATTTATCTTTTAATTTAACCACCCAAGACGCAAATCCTAGAGACCCTGGCCTTACGGGGCCTGAAATCTGGAAGAAAACGGCAGGAAAAGCATCATATGGTGACAGTAACTCCTGTCATCTCCAAATCAATCCAAACTAACGACTGTTCACCCCACCTCCCTGCTATCTTCATTTCCTGAGCCTGTCTCTATCAATGTGCCCATTTTGGGGCTTGGAATAGAAGGTCAGGAGTCCATAGAATTCTCCAACTGATCTGTGGACAATCCAGGACTTTGAGATGGCTTTTCTCAGTGACATGATCAGATCTGTCTTTCAGGACAGCTGCTCAGCCCCCAAGATTGAGAATATGACTCCAGTTGTGACTCCAGAATATGATTCCTGCTGTGCTTGTGTCATGGTCACCACCCATGGGCAAGTCACCCCTCCCTCTGGCCTAGATTGTTGCAGTGGCTTGTTAGTGGGTCCCTTGCATTCTTTCTTGCTCACCTACTGTTATTGCTAACAAAGCAGCCAGACTGATCTTCTCAGAAGAGTTCTCCATTCCCACTTCTTCCTTAGGATGGCTCAGTGGTTTTCCATATCACTTAAAATAAGTTTCAATCTCTTCCCCACCCTGCAGGGCTCCGCAACCTACAGCCCGATGGCCAAATCCAGTCTGCACTTGCTTCTGTATGGCCTGTGAAGCTAAATAATTTATGGCAATTTGCTTCTGCTCTTATTATAAAAATACCTACATTTAAGTACCTCAGTTTGGCCTCTTGGCCCACAAAGCCTAATGTATTTACTATTTGGGCCTTTCCAGAAACAGTTTGTTAACCTCTGCCAGCCAGGAAACCAGGAACCAACCTAGGCCATTTAAGTGGGAAGAAATTAAGTCAGAGAATCAGCTGTCCAACGCCGTAAGAGCTCAGGAGACAAAAGGACACAGGCCATTCAGATATTAACAACAGCAGGAAGCCGCTACCACCCTGCCAGTGGAGACCAAGGAAGGAAGAGGTGTAGCTAATCAGAGGCACAAAGCGAGAGGAATCCAATGGAGCCACCTCCAGGGATACCTCTGAGCAAGGGATGCTGGGTGCTTGCTTCCTCTCACACCCAAGTTCACATCAGCACCTCCTATCAGCTAACACCACCTGGAAGGCTGTTGGCAAGGAGGCCTGGGAAATGTAGTTCCCTGAAATACAAAGCAAACCAACAGAAGAAAGGATGGGAAGTGGATAATAGGGCTAGCAGGCAAATGAGCAGCTCCCCTGTAAAGAAGTGACGGTAACACCTACCTTCAAATTAGCTGTAAGAGCTAAAGGTGATTTGGCAAAAGATGTCTGGATCAAGCCTGAAAAAGGCAGCTAATGCTATTATCATCATTATTACTAGTATTAACTTTTTAACTATAACTAGTATTAACTTTTACCCTGCACTTGGATTTTCAGTATTGGGTCATCGGAGCTGAGCATGAAGGAATGGACAGAAGATGGGACCATCACTGACCTGACTTACCCAGGAGCTATTGAAGAACGGGATGACATTAGACCATATCTATGGCTCCCCAACACACCATGGAGATGGACCCAAGAACTTGCTCCAAATCCCCTTCTCCCAGGCAATGAAACCATGTCATAGCACCCACCACAGGCCCAAGGGACGGTGGGATCAGGAGTTTGCTGTTGCAAATTGCACTCAGAGATGTTGTGTGCTAGCCTGGATTTTTCCGTTCCCCAAAGGGTGGCTATTGTTAGTAGAAATGAATTTCTGTCCATTCACGCACACTCTTTCCCCGGAACTGTCTGTTGTGCCGGCCTCTAAAACCACGAGCAGAACAGCTTCGTCTTACAAGCGTTCTCTGTTAAATGCCAGCCAATGAAATCAATGACGGGTGTAATAAGATGAAGAATGTAGCCAGTAGGGAAAGTTTTTGCACCTTAAATGTCATAGGCAGGGAGAAAAAGGTGCACAGACGGAATATGCATCATCAACTCAGGAGGGCCATCCAAGCAGAAACTCCAAACGCTGGCTGTTGGGAAATTGACCACCTCTGGCCCCTTGTGGCTCAATGCGACAGCTGAGCACAGAAACTCCAAGCCTAACACTTTGAAAGTTCCAATTTTGGGTTTACAGAGAAATACATGCCTTCTACTTCAGCCACCTCTGGAGGGGAACGTCACTCACACCCCTCCTCTCTCTGCTTATGTGTCAGAGGGCAGGTGTGGTGAGGGTCACGGGAACAAAAAATTGCGTGATTTGGTCTTGCAATCTATCTACCTCTGATTCTGCTCCTGCTAGACCCATTTCTGGGTTAAACTTTGAAGTATCATGATCCACGCTATTTCAATAAAACCAAAGATTTTAAGTGGAAGTAACATGAATTCTTTCTACACAGTTTGCATATTGATTCCCAGAGCAGCCCTTTACTGGAATCTCCAAGGGCCAGTTGGGGTGTTGCAGAGCCAAAGGCAGAAGGAAGAATGTTTTTTTATCCTACACTAGAGTTTCCCAAACTTCAATTATTCTCACAAAGTTTTAAAAATTGTTGTCGTATGGGCGCCTGGGTGGCTCAGTGGGTTAAGCCTCTGCCTTTGGCTCAGGTCATGATCCTGGGGTCCTGGGATCGAGTCCCGCACCGGGCTCCCTGCTCAGCAGGCAGGCTGCTTCCCCCTCTCTCTCTTCCTGCCTCTCTGCCTACTTGTGATCTCTCTCTGTCAAATAAACAAATAAAATCTTTTTTAAAAAAATTGTTGTCATATCCAAATGCCACCTCTACACTTCTTTACTTAACATCTTGCTTTTAATTACTTCATTTTTATTTAAATCCATTTTTAAAGGAAGCTTAATTTTCACAAACATAAAAGCAGTGCCACTGGCCATAAATAGAAGGTAACCATGAAAACAAAATGATGTTACTATGTGGCCCACAGAAGGTCTAAAACCTGAGGCCCACTCTCCGTTATAAACAAGAGAATCAGCAAGTGACAGGAATGCCATTAAAGATACACTGGCACCAAAATAAAGACTTTTCCTTGACATGATCAGAGGGATAGAAAGAGAGCTGAAAAGGAAGGCACTCCTTTTCTGGGTGACTGCATGTCCTTTGTTACCATGTCCACACACGGCCTAAATCATCCACATAGTGTGGTACACAGGAACGGCTCCATAATAGACAGGACCCAGTGCAAAATGAAAATGTGAGGCCTTGTTCAAAAATTACTAATAATTTTAAGACAAGGAGAGCAGAGCATTAGAGCAAGCACAGGATCTTTTGTAATTAATAAGTCACACTCTCATACAGCTTGGACAGTACATGTGCGATACATTGTCTGTTACAGAGAATGCATTGTGTATTACAGAGAAAGCAGACATTCAAGAGAATGAGTCCATGTGGACACCCTGTAAGAGCCTTGACATCTGAAAATCCCAAAACGCAATCCTGTGAATCATCAGGGTTTCCTGAGGCAGGGAACAAAGCCAAGGTAAAGCACCAGTAAGTCTATGTCATGCTGATGAGAACAAACTCCAGCAAGTCAGGTTGGAGGAAAAAATGAGGGATGTGGATGGAACTAATGCCCAGAACCATTCATGGCTTGCTTTTAGAAAACCAGGTCCTTCTTTCTCAGTCATGGTTTGATCTGAGAAATATAAAAAAGGTAGCAACGGCTGACCTGGTATTTCTGACAGTGCACTAGCAAGAAACGTCCAGTTTGCTTAGCGATATAGCCGGTAGGTTTATGAAGGGACAAGGCACACAAAGATGTAGGCAGGGACACCAAAAGGGACAATCACACACCAGGCCTGACAACAGCAGGAAGCTATTACTGCCCCTCGAACTGAAAGGGCAAAGGGAAGCAGTGTTATTGGAACTTCAAGAGAACTGAACCCAGGAGAGAAGGTGGGTCAAGACCTTAGGTGGAGAAACATAGTTCCCGCCAAATCACAGTAGGGAAGACGCAGGAAGAATAAATGCATCAACTTCTGCTCTCAGAACCTCCCATTGGCTGAACCCAACCCAGAACCAGAGGGCAGAAGATCTTGAAGACACAGTGGCAGAAGTCAGCCTCCTAGTGCACAGAGCAAGAAAGACAAGGGGCAAATGATCTAAGGACCAATGAAAATTAGCACATCTGGTGACATGTGTTTGTTCAGAGGTATGTGTGTGTGTGTGTGTGTGTGTGTGTGTTTAAAAAGAATAGCTGACAAGGAAAAGATAGCACCCAGCTTCAGGGCTAGGGCAAACTGGTGAAAGGTGATTCCATTCACAAGACTAGGGAATTCAGGGGGAGGGGGGGACAATTTGGGGAAGAAGTTAATGCATTCTGTTTTGGGCCATCCAAGTTTGGGGGCATGCGGGACATCTAAAGACAAAAGAAACCAGGACTGCCTCTATAGACGGGGGGATTTGCAGGAGGCAGGTAAAGTCGATGAGAAGAAAATAAGCCCAAGTAGAAAGATCCAGCAACAACAACATGAAAAGGGGTTGGGGGGGGGGTACGAGGATATGTACTAAAGAAAACTAAAGAGTAGCCAGATGGGTAACAAGAGACCCAAGAGGGTTTAGCTTTGGGGGATGGGGGTGAGAACAGTGTAGACAATTTGGTCAGCAATATATCTAGAGGGAGTGAGCTTCTGGTCACTGTACAAAAAGCCCATAAGTGGAATCCTGCACAGCCTGGCTGTTTGGAAGAAATGACCCCTTTGCCTGGTTCCAGTCCGTTCTGTGCCATGTCTGGAGGGGCAGTAGCTGTGGCGGTTCTCTGTTCCTCCAAAGTCCCAGGCTGCCCCAAAGATGGACAGGCATGCCTCAACCACCACAATCCCCGACCTCAGAGAACCCCCCTCTGACTCCCACCCCTTCCCACCACCATTCTCTCAATTTCTTCTGAAACCAGCACAGAAAGATTATCCGGGATGGTGTGTGCTGGGGGAGGAGGAGGTTCAAGAAAGGATAAGAGGAACCAAGTCTCCCTTGGACTCTGTGAGGCTAACCGGGGCCAACGTTCAGGCCACAGGCTCAGGCCACTTTGGGCTGCTGGTCAGCCACTTAATGGGCAGGTAGTGAAGAAGACAAGCCCTAAGGGGATGCCACAGCTCTTCTCCACACAGCGGTCCCGCCCCCTCCCCACCTTTCTCTCCAGAGCACGTTCATCCTCGCCTGACTTGATGTTGCAGATACAATCACACATGGAGTCCCCACACTCACAGTCCAGATAGTCCCTGCTCAGGGGCCACAGCAGGGCCTCCGTCCTCCTCCTCAGCTTGCCCTGACTCTCTTTTTCAGGGAAGTCCAAGGCTGGGCTGACAATTTTACCTCTGGAAAGCCTCAAGTGCCTCCTAGAAAAAGCCCCTGCCTTTCACCCAAACTGGTGTGTAAAGATCCCTCCTTCCATAGTTCAATCCTGTTGCCTTGAGATGGAAGCTGCTTTCAAGAGCCCCCTCGGGCGACTGGTCAACTGAGGCCCGTTCCTCAGCCCTGCTTCTCGTTCGCCCTCCTGCCTGCTCTGTCAGTGGCAGCCACCAGGACATCTCCTTTCAGTTGTCGTCTGCGAGGCTCTGGAGCCGAAGCTTCTCATCCACCAAGGTAGCTGAGCTCCTCGGCTCCTGAGGTTCTTCTGACTCTGCGGTGTCCTCTGGTTGTCGTGGTTCAAGACAAGATGATCCAGCCAGAAACAACTTGCAACCCCTTCCCTTGAGAAGCGTACAGTCTTGGGAGAGAGACGGGGACGTGCACAGTAATTCTGTCAGGAGGTATATAGGGAAGCATGAGAGGAATACAGAGGAGGAAGTCATCAAATCCAGCCGGGGACCAGGAGGATTCAGTAGGGGCAGCTATATTTTACAGAGCACCAACCATCACGCCCCAGGCTTCGCGTCAGCTACTTACACAAATATCAGCCCCGATGACTCCATGAGGTAGCCAGTCTTCTTGGCTTTATCGTGTATCCAAGAGCACCACAGCTGACAAAGCTAAGGAACTCACCAAAGGCCCCTCGACACCGAGCGAGTGAGTTCAGATGTGCACAGATCTCTCTCTTGCCACAGCCTGTGTTTATAACCACCACTGTATACAGTAACTGGGCCAACATCAGATAATTACTGTTGCTTACTGAACACATGATAGTGCCTTAGGCGCGTAAAACACATACAGAAATCTACCCCATCGGGAAGGTGTTATTTCAATTCCCCTTTCACAAACCTGTCCAGGGTCACACAGGAGCCAGAATTCAAATCTAGACCACCATGTCCGCACACGTTCTCCACCCAGGTTAGAAGACAGAGTATGTGGATAACCCCCAGGTGCTGTTATTAAAGAAGTAAGCTTTTTGAGTTTGGGTTCACCCCCGAGGCATACGCTGTAACAAGAATTTGGGTGCAGGCAGTTTATTTCTGAGGTAGTCCCAGGGAGCAGGGAAAGAGGCAAAATACGGATACCAACTGGGGTGTCTGCTGCATCGCAGGCTGCAGGGGCTCGGTCCCATGGGCCTTCCAGTGACGAGGACAGATTCCTTCCAGAATGAAGCTCTTACAGGAAGGGATGGTGGAATGTTCTCCATAGGCCCTCCCCCACCCCCCACACAGTGTCTGGGCTTGCTGAGATCCCTCAGTCATCCCTGACCTCAGGGGAGCTCTGGAGCAGAAAACAAAGACGGAAGACTCGGGACGTCTGTGTGAAGCCAGACACTGTGGGCAGGAAGTGAAGCAGAAAGCCATCTCTGAACCCCCCAGCCGCAGGGAAATCAGAGGTACTAGGATGACAGTGGGAGGCTAGGTCACAGGTGTGCCTGCCTCTCTAGGAAGGGGAGGAGGGAGGGGCACTTCAGACACAAAAGGCAACAGAACCAAGACAGGGGCCTGAGAGCCTAACCCGTGCACATCTTCCCACACACTGGTGACACTTCCCGTCACTCCTCCACAGATACCCTGCAGCCTCTACCACACTAAGCTTCCAGCTCTCCCATTATAATTACAGAAATGAACTCTTGGTCGATGAGATAAACTGAAGGGAAACAATCTGTGATGCTAGAGGCCAAAGGCAGCTTCCCCTTTTTTCTGTCAAAGCATTAAAAAGCCGTCCTCTGCTCATTCGGGGTAACGCTGAGCCCTCAGCTACTGGCATTTTCTAGGCCTGCGATACAGAATTGAGGTTGAATGCTTGGACTGTCTGTGTGTCCTCGGGCAAGTTATTAACCTCTCTGAGCCTTGGTTTATCTCATCTCAAAAGCAGGGCAAAGACCCCTACCTAGCAGGGCGGGGATTAGATGCTATTCTGCACATGAAGGCAATTTAACACAGTATGTGGCATATAGTGAGCATTTAATCAGGGCTGGATGTGTATTTTTACGTTTTTGAGCAGATTCAATTCAGTATCAGAGGGGAGAGGTGAAGACAGCGATCTATCCTTTAAAGAAAGTGTTATTATAATATAGACCATGCTATCATGGTCAGGCGCAGGATTTCATTTACCAGCTGAATAATCTTAGTTCTGGTAACCTCTCTGATTTGGGGTCTTTCTGTCATTTAATGGAGATAACCATTTCTGCCTGCCATGAAACATTGCCGAGGCCCAGTGGAGAGCACAGATGTCAAAATGGCTTGAAAACTTTAATGTGCTATTACACGCCTTATCTTCGTGATTATAATGATAAAAATCAAAGCGTCTCCACCCCCCCTCAACACGTGCACAAACACAGCAGGGCGGCCTGCTCCTCCTCAGTTGTTAGAATGAGAGCAAAGCATTTCCACCTTAAGGTCAATGCCATTGAAGGGAAGTTGTGATTAATATCCCAGAACCTCTGCAACAGCTGTTCGAGGTGAGCCATTCATACCATCAGTGTCAAGGACGGGGCTGCTAATTTATTTATGTATGAGGATGACAACTAGGGAAAGCAATTAGGACTCGGGCATCTGTGCTTTTGTGATCCCTGATCGCTAGAACCGTGGCAGTGGTCCCCCACAGTGGCTAACTGCTAACCACCTTCCTTCCACGTTGGCTCTGTTCACTGTCTCTTTATATGCCAAACAAGTCATGTCTGTGCTCCAGTCCCTCATCTGTTCCCTTCCGCACGCCAGCCCAAATTACCCGACACAGAGCGGGAGTGCTGAAGGGAAAGCAGGCTTGGAGACACATGGGTGGGGGGTTCTAAGGTATTTTCAGAGTTCTATACAGCCTTCAATTAGTGAATCCTTGCAACAGCCCAGGAAAGTAGGTCAGTATTATTATCCCTGCTTCATGGATGAGGAAACAGGCTTAAGAAAAATGGCTTGCCCAAGGCTAAGCCACCGATCAGTAGAGCTAAAGCAGAATTAGAAGAATCCTTGAATCCCAAATCCTTGGCCGAGCGTGTGCTTATTTAGTGTGCACAAGGTGATCAGTAAACAAGGTAGACTCATTGACTGAGTCGTAAAATGATGTGCTAATCCCTTCATGGGCACAGTGGTGGACGCTAGGTCCAATTCAGACCCTAAAGCCACAAGAGCTTTTAAACACAGATCCTGAATGAGCCAAGAAAATGTTTCCAACCCCCAAACCCCTCCAGTTGTTAAGAAAGATGAAGGGGTAGGTTGGTCTTCATAGTGGACATTGTTCTGGCTGCCTAACATCTGAATACACTTCTTGCCAGGAGGCAAAGAGAGGTTTTCAACCTCAGCCTTATAACTCTACAGAAGCCAAATTAGGTCCAGTATGTAGCAAGGGAGGTCAGTGTTGGGGGTTGGGGTCCTTGGTTCAACGGAGATGCCTGGTGGCCACAGACCTAGTGGCACAGTCTTCCTGAGACTGTCCCATGGCAAATCCTTGGCTAGGCTTCAACCACCCCCCAGGTCTCCCCAAAGCCTATACTCCAGTTTTCCAATCTAATCCAATAAAATCTTCCTGCCTTAAGTTAACTGGACTCTGGTTGTTCGCAACACTGACCACATAGTTTCTAACCCAGAAATATAAGTATTTACCAGTCCCAGGTCCCCACACTTTGCTGGCTGGAGAGTGAATATGCAAAACAGCCACAGAGGGCAATTTGACAAAGAGACCATGTACCCTTTGACTCAGCTATCCACTGTGGGGTGTGTATCCTACGCACATACTTGTATAGGCAACAACTTATGTACACAGTCATTTTGCATGTGGGTACTATGTGCTGGATATTAGAGTGGCATTTGTAATAGCAAAATATTGGAAAGGATCCAAAGGTCCATCCATGAGGACTGATTAGATTAATCATAGTATATACAATGTTGGATATTATCCAGGTCTTTTTTTTAAATGAGGTATTTTCCATGTGTTGATATGGAAAAAAAAATCCCACAAATATGTCAATAAGTTGAAAGAAGAAAAGAGGTTCAGAACAAAAAAGGTTCAGAATATGTTACCTTCTACAAAAATAAGAAAAAATAAGGGTCTATATTTGTTCTTGTTTAAATATACAAAAAAGCAACTCTAGAGGGCTAGAAAAGAAACTAAACACAGTGGTTTCCTATTGGGGAGAGTGAAAATATTTTAATGGGGTGCCTTTTGGTAATTCTAAGTTTTTGAATCTTATCTAGACATCCATTCAAAAAATTACTTAAAAACTCCAACTGGGGCTCCTGGTGGCTCAATCAATTGAGCACCCCACTCTTGACCTCAGCTCAGGTCATGATCTCAGGGTTGTAAGACAGAGCCCCACGCTGGGGTCACACTCAGCAGGAAGTCGTCTGCTTGGGATTCTCTCTCTCCCTCTGCCCCACCCCTTGCTCATACTCTCTAAATAATAAATGAATGAATGAATGAATGAATATCTTTTTTAACAAAAGTGCCATCTAAAAAAAGAGAAAGTTAAACCAAGAAACAGACTTGCAACTAATTGACGGTGGGATGAAATAGGTGATGGGAATTAAGGAGTGCATTTGCTGTAATGAGGACCAGGTGATGTATGGAAGTGATGAATCACTAAATTTCAGCTCAGAAACTAATGTTATGCTGTCTGTTAACTCTCTGGAATTTAAATAAAAACTTGAAAAAGGAAAGAAACACATCATCCTTCAAGCATGGGACACATTGATAATTGCATAACCTGTTTTTCGCTGTATTTATATTTTTAGTATATTTATCTTGAAGGTTTACCTCTAATTATGGCAAATGATACTGCTTTTCCACCTAAGGTCAAAAAATACTTTTCTTTTTAAGAAAAATAGAAAACAAAAATTGTCACCGCAGAGCCTGAAGATCAGCACAAATGGGATTCGTTTGATCGCCCTGCCTTCACGCCCATGCACCCATCATCACCCTGAGCATGTGGGTGTGTCTTTAAGGCTGACAGGGGCTGCTGGGGGGTCAGATTCCAGCCCACGCAGAAAGCCATATCAGAGATGTCACTGGAGGACTGCCTGCATTCTGTAGGAATCAAATCTGGTCCAGACCCTTGAGGGGCAAAGACAGAATTGGTTGCTGAGAACCCAGCAAGATGGTTTCTAGTATAAGAGAAAAAGAAGGTTCATAACCTTCAAAAATTTTGAAATCTTTGATTTCCAGTATACAAGGAAATTACATTTCAGAGAAGTGCAGGCTCCTAAGATGGCTATCTCTGAGTCATACAACTCATGGTCCCCTGTTGTCAAGACATCCTCCTCAGACACAGGAAAATAGCCCGTTCAGCATGAGCTACTGGGAAATATGGGGTCCTGGCCAATTATTTGAATCAGCGGAGTTTGTCTGGTGTGATTATTACACAAACACTCCCCGATGAAGATATTTTAGCCTTCCTCCCCGCGAATCCACTGATCAAACTCAAACCAAGGTCCCCAAGATAAAATGCACTTATTTATTAGCTAAGCTATCTACTTGAAAATCAATAATATTTCAAATTTAATGAGTTGTAAGACAAGTAAATTAGAGTTTGGAGTAAGCAATATGGATTGGGTTACCCAGCCAACTTGAACCCATAACTTGCCTCTGTAATTAAGTATCCCGTGTAGTGTGCCACGCGCTCTGGGCTAGTGGCTTTCATGAGGAAATCCGAGGTCTGCTTATTGCTGGAATGAAAGCCTTTTCCCTGCCCCGGCTGGCAGTCTGCTCCCTGCCTACTGTGCGCAGCCCTGCCCTTTCCCTCGGCAGTGGCAGCTTCAGTGATAAGTGGCTTTCCTCAAGCACTAATCACCCTTGCTCTAGTCGCAGAGTTTGAGCGAATTTGAACATCAAAATGAAGAACTGCAACTAAAAAAAAAAAACCATTGTGGTATAAATTGCCTTCAGTAAAAAAGCCTCCATGGAATGATATGCAAGTGTTAGAAGCTGTCTTTAAAGTTCCTCTTGCAGTTTGCATCTCACAGAAGCGTGGGGATGGCCAAAGCAGATTTCTCACCATATTGACGACAGAAGGGACAAAAGGGCAAAAGTGAAAACATTGACTGTCGCCACTCAACATCAAACATCCTATCTTTCAACCCTTGCCTACATCAATCTTTTCTGCCCCTTCTTAGGGGAACCTTATTTTTTTAAATCAGACTAATGATTGCTTCAATCTTCCTGCCCCTTCCCAAAGGAACCTTACTTTTTAATTCTGAGTAGCAGTTGCTTTTCAATTAATTAATTTAATTAATGCCAAATGTAACCTCTGACCTTGTAGTAGTCCTAGATCTTTGGACAGAGTGCCTCCCAGCCCTGTTGCTCGGGAGGAAAAACTCAAAGATCGCACAAGGAATGTAGCTACTTTGCAAAAACCAGAGCTGTTTTCAATAGGGAAAATAGAAAAGCAAGCAACCCTGTCCAGATCCTGCCATTGAGAGTATGGACTATGGATGGAGTGGTCTAGGTACCTCCTGGGAGCTTGTTAGAAAGGCAGATTCTTAGGACCAACTCCAGGACTGCAGAATCAGAATCTGCATTTTCTCCAGATTTGAACAGTGTCCCTAGGGTTGCAGTATGGCTCTGCTCTTACTCATCATATGACCTTGGCCAAGTTACATAGCCTCTATGTATTTCTGCATGCCTGACACATACTATGTGTGTATATTTACTGTATATTTCTGTATGTCCGGCACATTCAATAAATGTTAGCTATTGTCAAAGGAAATTTTGAAGATAGATTTATTTATTTATTTATTTATTTGACAGACAGAGATCACAAGTAGGCAGAGAGGTAGGCAGAAAGAGAGGAAGGGAAGCAGACTCCCTGTTGAGAAGGGGCTCCATCCCCGGACACTGGGATCATGACCTGAGCCAAAGGCAGAGGCTTTAACCCACTGAGCCACCCAAGTGTCCCGTCAAAGGAAATTTTGAAGGAAACATTTCTAGGAATAAGTGAGGATATCTGAGGCTTTGGACAAAAGGAGATCCTTTGGAGAAAGAACAACATATGCCTGATATAAACTGACAAAGATTTTGCTGGATCTAGAGTAGCAAGAATGGAGGGAAGAAGCAGGGGTATCTAAAAAGGACGATCACTGAACACAAGTATATGTTCACCTTCTACCTCTGCTCCTTGAGCTAAAAGGTGCAGTCACAGGATTTAAAATGAAAGAAGAAAAGAAACCCAAAATCCAGGTTTGGAATTTACAGTCCTTGACTGAAATCCTACCTCTTCTATCTGTGGTTATGTACATCTGAGCAGGTCCCTGGGCCTGGATCTCTTAATATGCATTTGTATGATGAGGCTATTGAAAGTTCGTTTAAAAGGAGTTAGGAAATCTGCAGGCACTGAAGTGTATGTGTGTGTGTGTGTGTGCATGCCTGTGCATGCTTTTTTCTTTTTTCTTTCTTTCTTTTTTTTTTGACTGATGGCAGGCAGAATATCTGTATAGCCATAAGACTTTCTGAAGTCATGGGTTTGGGTTAGATTTATAGGATTCCCAACCTAGCTGCATATTTTGAAACATGTGGGAGTGTCTTTTTAAAAAGGCCTATATCCAGGCCACACACCAAACCTATTAAATCAGAAGCTTTAGGGATAGTGCCTAACACTTACTATTTTCAAATGCACAGCCCGGAGTTGAATCCTACTGTGTTAGAAAGAAAAAGAAATAAGAAAGAGATAGCAAAATCACTCTGCATATATATATATATATATATATATATATATATATATATATACACACACACACACACATACACATATAATAATCTGGGGTGACAAAAGCAGATAAACAAATGAGAGAAAACTGGGTCTAGAGGTGAATAAAGAAAACAGAGTGCCTCAGGCCTAGGACGTCTGAAACTCTAGCAGCAGAGGTGGTTAAGGGTCTTACTAAAGAATAGAAAAATCCAATATTCTTGATACTGGCTATCTCACAACAAATTTCCAGTGAAAGCAATCACATAGTTACTACGTGAGATTCTTGAGAGAAGACAGAGAGAAAGACACTCAGAGAGAAAGAGCCATTGACTCTCATTTTAGTAGATGCCAGGGCTGACACAGGACAAGAATAAAAGCAGACAAACCAGAAATAGATGACCAGTAGAAACGCAAAGCTACTGAAAGTTCCAGAAATCTTGTGGGGAGCACGGACCTCCTACACCAGGAGAAATAAGAATGCCTCAGGGGAAAAGTGAATTCGACTGACTTCAGGTCACACATTGACCAACTTATCCTGAGCGGATTCTCAGGATGGGGTAGTAGTTCTAATGAGACCGAACAGGTGGATATCTCAACTCCCTCCACACACTGGATATTCTCCTCTATTGAAGCCATTGGTAGAGAAACCCTTTCACCGATGTGGTAGTGTCAGTAAAGCTACTGTAGTGGTCTGCTACTCACCAGGCTTGCAAATAGATCATTTGAGGGAGGTTTTCCAGCATTGAATTAGCAATGAAGTTTTGATGACCATTTTCAAAACTTGTAAGGAGGAAACATGGCCCCTATCTAACACACTTCTCTTAGGACCCCTTATTTTCAGAATCCTACCATTTGTGACTCAAGAGTCAAGGGAATTGAAAGGAAGTCAGGCCTGGGGAGCGGTGCCTTGTGAAGTGGGCTCACACTTTTTCACTCACATGATTCCATTCAGCCTCTTTGAGGATTCCACAGTGCTGCTGGTAAGAGAAAACAACTCAGGAGAACTCAAATTAAATCATGTCACTGTGCATCACATAACATTTAAGCGTGTATGGATTTTTTTTTTAATAGATGGCCTTTTTTTTTCCAATTTATTTATTTTCAGAAAAACAGTATTCATTATTTTTTCACCACACCCAGTGCTCCATGCAAGCCGTGCCCTCTATATTACCCACCTCTTAAAAGCATGATTGTTGTTTAACACACAGAGTGAAATCATTTCCAAGGAACCAGCGTCATCTAATACACAGCTTTCCGGCCCTACAGGAAAACCTTTTAAGCTATAAAGGCTTAAAATGAAGGAAAACTTCAGACCCTTCATTTAAGGACCATAAAAGTCCATTTGCTCCATTAAATAGTCTTGATTCTCTTGGTGTGATTATTTTTCTTAAAAGATTTTATTTATTTATTTGAGAGAGAGGGCATGAGCAGAGGGAGGGGGAGAACAAGAAGACTCCCTGCTGAGCAGAGAGCCCGATGTGGGGCTCAGTCCCAGCACCCTGGGATCAAGACCTAAGCTGAAAGCGGATACTTAATCCACAGAGCCACCCAGGCACCCCAGCATGACTACTTTCTATAAGTGTTCAAGACTTCTGATTTGTCCTCTTTTTTGATGAAATAAGAGGGACATTACTTAAGAGCAGAGACCATATTTACCAGCTGATTCATAGGCTTCTAGTCTTAGCTCAAGTATCTTACTCTCTGAGAGACTTCTACTGACCCCAAGGCCAGGGGAAGTTGCCTTGTCTCTGAGTGCCATTAGCAGTCTCTTTATGTCACCACCTCATAACTTCTTCTATGTCAAGCTTATCTATGTGTCTTTCTCTCTGAGACAGAATACCGTTCGTCGTACCCCGAGCACCTAACACCGTGCCTGGCGCAAAACAGAAAATCAGTATTGGTTAAACTGTTGACATCAGCAGAAAATGAAAGAAAGCAGTTGCACTACATCCCAGAATCTGTGTTACTATAAACAGGGATATCTGTTACTTCCTTCCTCTCCTGAGTAATAACTGAAGCCATTAGTCTATTCCCCCAACTTCATGGCGAGACAATCTGTCTGAAGAAGATTGTTCACTTGAAATACGAAGACAGCTAAAAACTCTCAAAACCAGCTTATGCTGTAAGCAATGTAGTTTGAAGAATGTGCCTTCCCTGATTGGCTCTGTAACCCCAGATGTGGGCACAGGGTCTGCCCATAGTAGCCACCAGGGGTGGATATGATGTTATGCCACACAGAATTCC
This sequence comes from Neogale vison, assembly GCF_020171115.1. Classification (NCBI taxonomy): domain Eukaryota; kingdom Metazoa; phylum Chordata; class Mammalia; order Carnivora; family Mustelidae; genus Neogale; species Neogale vison. Next base: position 153,997,715 of record NC_058096.1, read on the forward strand.
CTTCAAGGAAGGACCTGCTGCCTTTCCATGCTGCGTGCCAGCAGCACACAGCCTTCCCCTGCCAGCTCCTTCAGAGACTGCTTCAGCTCTACATTACCGCACCTGAGGTCATGCCCTGCCCAGGGCAACCGTCATCCACTGAACGAGCAAGGCAGGGGGATAAAGACACATCATCCTGGCCAAATGTGGCCACAGGACAAGTCCAACAGGGCACATCTGCTCTAGAACCTCCCAGCAGCTTCCCATTGGTCCTGTATTGTGGTGTGGAGTTTCCCTGAGCCCACTCCCACTTCCTCTCACCCTAACTTCCCAGATATCAGTCCCTAACAAATACTTGCTCCTCAAACTCCATCTCACTGTCCACTCCAGGAGAGCCCAGCTGTGAAACTGCCAATAAATGCTTACTGAATATATGAGTGAGTAAAAGAAAGAATAAGAATGTATTTTAAAAACTAATGTACAAACAAATGAGTAAAAGATGCACTTAGAAAATATTTCAACTGCACTAAATAACTCCCACTGTCTACTAAAAACATAATTGGGGGAATTAAGGAATGCCCCAAGCAGTTCCATATATACATAGTGGGGTCTAGCTCCCGCTTCCTGAGCACGTCTTCTGTTAACTGCCATTCTATCTCACGTCATTCTTTCAGCCTGCCCTTGGGGAGAAATTCATTGGCCCCATTTTACCAAAAAGGGAAGGAGGTTGTCTCAGAGGTGTAAGATCTTGCTCAGTATCACATGACTAGAGAGTTGTAAAGTTGGGATGCAAATCTCTTCTGCTTGGTTCCAGATAAAACTACTCCATGGTTCCTATCATCCTCTAAAATCAATAGCAAATGCTCAATATGGCCAGACAGACTGGCTGAAAGCAAACATTTGGCCTGAACATCTCCTTCTTCCCATCTGGCTGCTCCAAAAAGAAACTGTTACCCTCGTTCCAAGCTCACCAGCTCGTCCCTGATGAATAGATATGACCTGGACAATTCCAGTCTTCTTTTTGGCCTTGGGATATGTGCCATGTTCTTTCTCCATGTGATGAATAACAATAATAAAAGTTAATCGTAGTAATAGTCATAGTAGTAGTAGTAGTAGTAAAGAAAGTATCTTTACTAAACAATCACAAGAAAATTTCTTGCAACATTTATCTAAAAGGAGAACGGAATAACATCTTTTAAGGACCTAGTGATATAGCTTGTTGCAAGCACAGTTTAAGAGGAACTTAAAAATGTACTTGAATTGGAGTACCTGGGTGGCTCAGTGGGTTAAATCCTCTGCCTTTGGCTTGGGTCGTGATCCCAGGGTTCAGGGATCAGGCCCCCGCATCGGGCTCTCTGGTCAGTAGAGAACCTGATTCCTCCTCTCTCTGCCTGCCTCTCTGCCTACTTGTGATCTCTCTCTCTCTCTGTCAAATAAATAAATAAAATCTTTTTTAAAAATGTACTTGAATCGACACAGTGAGGTTCATGATAGCTCCCTCCCTTCCCATTGAGGCAAGATTGAAATATCATTGGAAATTAGACAAATTAGTACTTTCTCAAAATTTTGGAGGAATTCCTTCTACTCACAATGGGGAGATGAGTCCCCAGTCCTTACCCCTTTCTGCATCCAGGCTCTTTGTCTTGTAACTTCATAGTACCCTCCCACATGGATTCAAGATTTGTCAAGTGACTTGCTTTGGCCAATGCAATGTTAACAAGTGAGATACAAGCAGAAACTTAAAAAGTGTTTCTAATATTAGGATTTCTCTTCCTCTTGCTCCTCTACCATTGCCATGAGAACATGGCCAGACTAGCCCACTAGAAGGTGAGAGAGGTGTGGAACAAATAAACCTCAGCTAAGATGCCCCATCCAAGTGTAGCCCAGATTAGAGCCCAGACTAATCCTTTATTGTGTGAGAAATAAATGCTCATTGTCAAATGTTACTAAGTTTCTAGTAGTTTGCTACAGAGCAAAATTTAAATGTCATAATGGACTTAGGTCAAAAACTATTGCTAACCCTCAGTTGCTTTGATCTTTGAAATAAAATGGCAAAGATACCATCTTTATATACCTGGAATAAATCCCCCTTGCTCATGGTGCAAGAGCCTCTTTAATGCATTGTTTAATTCTGTTTGCTAATACTCTGATGAAAAATTATGCCTCAATGTTCATTAGGGATATTGGCCTATAATTTTGTTCTTCTTCTTCTTCTTCTTCTTCTTCTTCTTCTTCTTCTTCTTCTTCTTCTTCCTCTTTTGTATTGTCTTTGTCTAGATTTGTATCAGGGTAATGCTGACCTCATAAAATCAGTTTGGAAGTATTTCATCCTTTCTATTGTTTGAAATAGTTTGTGAAGGATTGGTATTAATTCTTTTTGAAATGTTTGGTAGAACTCACCAATGAAGCCATCTGGTCTTGGACTTTTGTTTGCTAAGAGGTTTCTGATTACTGGTTCAATCTCCTTACCAGTAATCAGTTTGTTCAGATTTTCTATTTCTTCATGATTCTGACTTGATAAGTTGTATGTTTCTAGTAATATATCCATTTCTTCAAGGTGATGCAATTTGTGGCATATATTTGTTCATATTAGTTTCTTACGATCTTTTGTATTTCTATTGCATTACTTGTTATGCAAAATGACAAAGATAGACAGGAAAAAGGCAAGCATAGGTGTTTATAAACCTCCTCTATGTATCCTCATGCCAAGGAACAGGGTCAGTGCTGATCAGATAATGCCTTTCTTGAAGTGATCATAGATTTCTATTCCCTTGAGTGTTAATCCCTCTCTCTCTCTCACTCTCCTGCTCTCTCTCTCTCTCTCTCTTTTGTGGGTTTGTGCTTTTTATTTATTTGTTTGTTTTATTGAAATACAATTAACATGTAGTGTTATATTAGTTTAAATTGTAGTATCTCTTTGCATTGGTACTGCTCAATAGAAATACAATGCATACCAGATAAATAATTTAAAATTCTCTAGTAGTCACACTTTTAAAAAGGCAAAATAAAACAGATGAAATTAATTACAACAGAACGTTTTAATATATCCAAAATCTTACCATTTCAACATGTTGTCAATGTTTTAAACTATAAATGAGATAGTCTACACTCTTTTTTGAGCTATGTCTTTGAAATCTTACACTCACAGCACATTTCAATTTGAACTAGACATATTTCAGGGGTTCGATATCTACAGTAGCTAATGCCTTCTATATTGGATAGTAAAACTCTATATCCAGCAGAGATAGTAACTGTATTGGCCCCTGAATGGAAATAGACAGGATATGGAGTGTTCATCTTGAGATTTTAGGCAGCCATTAGAAAAGAGAGAAACCAGAAAGGAGAATAGTAGTTGTTCATAGGCAGCTTCTGATGTAAGAACTACACATTGCTTCCAATTACTCAGAAATATTTTTTTATCATATTCAGAACAGAAAAAAATAAAAGCAGATAACCCAGAGAAACTTTCTCAGGTAAATTTTTGCAAGACACTAGAATTTTGGTTAGGAGCTGTGCATATCCTTTCACTCTTCAACTGGAGACAGCTTGCCATAAGGATAATTGTGCCATCATACAGATAGAAAGAATGGGATGAGAAAGAACCCATGTGCCTATTTGTTTTAAAATTCCAAAAATACACACACATGCACACACATGCACGCACACACACACACACACACACATTTAAAAAGTTTTGCATCACTCAAAAGGAAACAGTGCAAAGCAAGAGCACATAATTGAGAGAGTTATTATAGGTGACTCAATATAAGAAGTTATAAAACCTATGAAAAAAGGGTTGAAAGATGTAGAAGAAAAGGAGCTTGAATTTTAGTCCTTAGATAAAAATGTAGCTAACTGAAAAGAGGAAAGTGTTCAAAAAATATGAAAAATCAATGAAAGATTGGAAAGATGAGGGAGAAATTAATAAATAGGATGGAGATAAGAGACCCAACTTATAAACAAATGGTGATACCAAAAGAAAATCACAATTTAACCAGAAAAAAAAATCAAACCCTAACAATAAAAGACAATAAAACAAACTTACAATGTTTTGAAGCAAAGTGTATGACCTAGTGGTTCTCTACCAAATAGGCTGTCAAAAGAAATATTTTCTTAGACAGTAAACTATAACCATTATTTATTGCCATAATGATGCTGCAAAACAAGCAACCACAAAATCTTAGTAAGACATAAAAATAAACATTTATTTTTGTTTGTAAGATCATGAGTTGACTGGGGAATTCTGTTGATCTGAATTAGGCTACCTCACATGCTGGCAGCCTTGGCTGGGCAACAGTGTCTACTTGACTGATCTCCATGTGTATGATCCTCCATCATGCTAGCTTGGTCTCACGGTAGTTGCAGGGGTTTAAAAGAGGCAACAGACACACATGTGCTTTCCAGCCTCTGTTTGCATAAAGTTTGTTCTGGTGTCATGGGGCAGAGCAAATCATGTGACTGAACCAGAGTCAGAATGGGAGGTGACTACAAAACTCCTGACAAAGGAGGTGGACACAGAAGGCTAGTTACTGGAACCATCAATGTAATCACTCTCCCTGTCAGTGCCCTCCAGTCACAGACCCCCATGAATACACCTGGACAACCTGGGTTTATTATTCATCTCAGTGAGAATGTACACAGCCCAGAAAACCTTGAAATGTCTTAGCAAGAGGGTATTAGAAAAAACTTGTGATAAGTTTTGGGCTTGTGTTAAGTGATTTTGGGGTGTTGGGCTTTGCTATGGATTGATGCTCTCAGGACGCAGAGGTACGATTGGGTAGCTTAATAAATCTTATCTAGAAGGAAGAAAGACCAGACAAGGCTGAAACTAAAGAAATTGGTTAAGAAGCAGCAGTCACTCATATTAGCCAGGGAAGGGTCATTTTGGGTTTGGACAATGGTCATGTTTTGTGTTCAGACATGGCTCTGAAATGTCTAGATCCATCACAGTCAGAGAGTGGCCTGGTTGGGTACTTAATTTGTTCAAAATCATTTATGTTCAACAGGAGAACAGTAAGCCCTACTGTAATATCAGCCTACTCCAGAAGGTCAGCAGCTCCTTTTCCTCTTTTTATATCATACACACTACCAGTTATTGTGGAAATATGACTTAATGTTTTCATCAGTCATCCCAAGAGGTGATTCAAAATAAAGAACTCCAAAACAGCACCAACGGTGAACACTGAACTCAGTTAAACGCAGAGCTATGTTCAAATAAATGTTATAAATATGGCGGCAGAGAGAGTGACGTCACCGAGATGGTGCTATCGGTCTTTCCTGACTTCACTCCCCTCACAAGAACAACTAACATGTATGGAAGAACAACGTACCGCTGAAAGAATCCTAGAGCACAGGGGTAAGGCTGAAGGACCCTCCTCTACCACTGAGACCAAGACAGACAACGTTAGAAGGGTAAAAGGACAACGTACCCATTGACAGCATTGCCCCTTCCCTGGGGCCAGAGCAGCAGCATGCCAGGAGGTCTCCCTGTGCTTCTCAAAATCCCTCCAGTGGGAAAACAGAACCCAGAGGGAACAACCAGCCTCTCCAGCATCGTGAGTCACTCTGCCCAAGCCACTACTCTGATCTCATCCCCAGGGATTTCAGGGGAATCCACAGGACCCAACCACTGGGAATCTGGGATGGAAAAGTAGGGGAGGGGGCTGCAATAACCAGCACACAGATCTTGGCCAACCAAGTGCATACCGGTGATGCCCAAGCAGTAGTCCCAACCAATGACTTTGCTCATCTGCAGATCCAAACTGGGAGTGACTCAGACTGGGAAAATCAGCGGGGTCTTCAGACAAGCTTTGCCAGCCCCAGCAACCGTTTGCACGCCCAGGCAAGGCAAGCTCCAGCCACAGTGGAGAGTGCCTTCCTGCCCCCATCAGACCAGAGGGGCTGGTGGTAACTCCTGGAAGCTGTGTGGCCCAGCAGCACTCAAATCAAGAGGGGGACAGGCAGAGGTGATGACCCCCAGAACCAACCCAACCCAGAATATGGAGGTTTCCACTGCTGTAGGACTCTTAGGATTTACTCTTAACTTTTCCTGTATACAGTTCACTGTGGTGATTATATTATACATTACATGCCTAGTACTTATTTATCTTATAACTAGAAGTTTGTACCTTCTGACTTCCTTTCTCTCACTCCTCCAGCCCCTACCTCTGCTAATCACAAGCCTGATTTCTTTTTCTAGGAGCTGTTTTTGTTTTGTTTTGTTTTGTTTTGTTTTGTTTTGAAGATTCCATATATAAATGCGATCAGACTCTATTTGTCTTTCTTGGACTTATTTCACTTAGCATAATGCTTTCAAGGTCTATTCATGTCATCACAAATGGTAAGATTGCCTCATTCTGCATGGCTGAATAATATATATCACAACTTCTTTATCCATTTATTCATCGGTGGATATTCACAACAATGGAAACATGGTTGTTTCCATGTCCTAGTTATTGTAAATAATGCTGCTATGAAAATGGGAGTACAGATAACTTCCTGACTTAGTGTTTTCATTTCCTTTGGAAACATTCCCAGAAATGGAATTGCTGGATTATATGGCAGGTCTTTTTTAATGCCTTGAAGATCCTCAATCCTGTTTTCCACAGTGGTTGTAACCATTTTCAAACGCCCGACAGTGCCCAAAGTCCCTTTCCACTCTATCAATGCCAGAATTTGTTATCTCCTGTCTTTTTAACAATGGCCATTTTAACATATGTGAGGTATCTCATTTTGGTTTGAGTTCACATTTTCCTTGGATGTTTGGAGAATTATGGGTGCCAATTTTTTTTTTTAATTTCATGAGAACTACTCATAGTGCCAAAAAACAGAACATACACCTTGTAAACGGTTGGGGAAAATAAAAGCAAAAAGAAAAAAATGTAGCATAAAATAGAATACAAGGAGAATAACTAAAAAAAAAGCTTTTTTTTTTTAAGTCATAAAACAAAATAGGTGAAGGAAGACCAAACATTGACTACCCTTCCCCTCCTTTACACACTTCTGCCCCTCCCATAGCTAGTGCCCTAGGATGCCCTGTTCCTTGCAACCCTACAAGCAGCCTACTAATTGGTCTCTCTTCCTCTGATCAGATCATGGGCAGGGGGTGGTATGCAGGGGTGGGCACCCACACAGTGTTGGTTATGGGTCTGCAATAACGTAAGAACAGGACCTGAGTGAAGCATTTGAAACTTCAATTTGGCCAGGCTATTTTATGTCTGTTAAAACTACTACTTAAAAATTGATGCCTCTATTTTACACAATTTTTATTGCATTTTTCTAGTAATTCTCTTTTATTATATTTTCTGAAAATATAATAAAGCATATTTTTTAAAAATATCAGTCTGTACTACAATAGAAAAAGAAAGTGGGTGTCGGTCCCTTGCTACAGATGATTCAAGAAGCCCCCATGTAGACCACATCAGAAGGAGTTCTCCGGTCTATGAGTCAGAATCTGCCTGCAATGTTCAGTAGGTCCCTCTTGCCCCTTACAATGATTCTTACCTCTTTTTCCTGCCTCCACACCATTCCTAGGAGCTGCACAGCCTGCTAGTCATGCCTCTTATCACTCAGGGATTCTCAAAGAGGTTGGGGTAAAGTGGGGACAGGAGTCCTGTCTACCAAAGGGAGAGAAGACAGAGAGAAAAATCTCAGATCTGGGAGGGAGGGGCAGAGAATGTACCCCTGGAAAGAAAAGTTCTCAAGATTCAGACACACCTGGAGTCCCCGTGCCTCTTTCCCCTCTTCCTGAGACTCCCCCACTGGACTGATGACATTATGCTCCTTACCTCTGTTCCCACTGAGTTTACTTTCTTCCCCAGCACCCAGGCCTCACCCAGCCCTGTCCAAAGCACCCCTGAGCTCAGCTACCCCCCAACACTGCTCTCTGACCACACCTGCACCTACCCACTGGCACCTCTATTCCTCTTCACAGGTGGCCCTCCCTTTTCCTGGCATCACTTAACTGCCCCAGCCTGCTCCCCCAGGAAGCCCCCAATCCAAGGTCACACTCTCTTGTTCTCTCCATTCTCCCTGAGGCACCTTCAAGACAAAAACTCTAAACAAACATCTTCAGTGTCAACCCAGAGACTTGAACTTTAGAATTTTTTTATAAGAGCAAAATTAGGGATTCCTGCAGAGATTTACTTATAAAAGTCTTAAATTCAGAATAATAAAAGATTATTTGAATAACTAAGGTCTATCTATACAATAGAACATACATAGCTCTCAAAAATGATGAACAATATGAAATACCATGGAAGTATGTTTAAAATTGTTTGTTAGGTAAACAAGCAGACAACAAAACAGAGTCTGTGTGCACTTAAAGAAGATGATCTTGTTATTAAAATATAGCAAGGTGGGGGGAGAGCAAGATGGCGGAGGAATAAGAAACCTAAATTTCCTCGGATCCCAGGAATTCAGCTAGAGAGTTACCAAATCATTCTGAACACCTACAAACTCAACAGGAGAGAGAAGAGAAGAGCAGCAATTCTAGGTAAAGAAAACCAGCCACTTTCCAGAAGGTAGGACATGCAGAGAAGTGAATCCAAGGCAACATTCGAGATGATAGACCACGGTGGGAGGGGTCAGCTCCCAGCAAGTGGTAGAGCAGCGGAGCACAAAATTAGAATGTTTAAGAAGTCTGCTCTACTGAGGGATGTCCCTCCAGAGGCGAAGGCGGGGACAGCCCTGGCGAGGACAGTGTGGTTTCAGGACCTGTGGGCTCACACAAAGACCGGGAGTGCCTGAGTGTAGCAGTGCTGCCAGGTTTCAGAGCGGGAAAGCCAGCCACAGAGACCGAACCAAGGAGGGGGTTCATAGCTTGGGGTTACCTTAAACCCTGATCCAAGGTATGGTCAGGCCACTGCTCTTTGAGCAAGGTTCCCACGAGTGGCAGATAAAGGGAGACTTACCTTCCTGAGGACAAGTTTGGGAGTGAGCTGGGGCACGTGGGTGGCTCAGTGGGTTAAAGCCTCTGCCTTCAGCTCAGGTCATGATCCCGGGGTCCTGGGATCGAGCCCCGCATCGGGCTCTCTGCTCAGCGGGGAGCCTGCTTCCTCCTCTCTCTCTGCCAGCCTGTCTGCCTACTTGTGATCTCTGTCTGTCAAATAAATGAATAAAATCTTAAAAAAAAAAAAAAAAAGTTTGGGAGTGAGCTGCAGGAATCACCTGGATTTGGAGGTGATTTGGCTTTGGAGACTCCAAACAGGGCTGTGTGCCAGAGATAGAATCACTCAATCACAGGCTGGGTGAGCTCAGTGCATGGCTGGAGACCAGGGAGATGGGAGTGATTGAGTCCTTTTCTCCCAGGGTGCACTGAGGAGTGAGGCCCTGAGCTCTGGGCTCCTCCGGTCCGGAGATTGGGAGGCCGCCATCTTCATTCCCATCCTCCAATGCTCTATGGAAAGCTTCCAGGGAACAAAAGCTCCTGAGTGTGAACCTGAACAGATTACTTAGCCTGGTGCCTGGCAAGGGCAGTGCAATTCTGCCTCTGGCAAAGACACTTGAGAATCACTGGAACAGGCCCCTTCCCGAGAAGATCACCAAGAACATCTAGCCAAGACCAAGTTCACTGATCAATGAGAACTGGAAAACACCAGGGCTAGCAGGATATAGCACATACAATTCATGGCGGTTTTCTCCCCATGATTCTTTAGTCTTTCAAAGTTAAATTTTTTACACTTTTATCATTTTTTCTTTTTCTATTTTTTAAAAATTTTTCCTCTTTCTTACTTTAACCTACTTTGACTATTCTCTTATGAATACTTTCCTAAAAATCTTTTTAAATTTTCATTTGTAGAGTCATATTCTATCCCTTCATTGTATTTAACCTTATTTTTGATATGCATGTAGTTTTTTCTTTCTTTAAAAGTTTGGGATACAGTTTCTTCTAACAGACCAAAATATACCATAAATCTAGTGTATGGCTTTGTTCTAGTCTCCAGTCTGATTACAATAACTCCCTTTTTTAAAAAATTTTTTCAACCAAATGCTTATCAATTCCTTTTTTAAAATCTTTTTTAATTTTCATCTTTACAGTTATATTTCATCTTACATATATATACATATATTCATATATATTTTTTTCTTTCTTTAAAGTTTTGGTAGGCAATTTCTTCTAAAAGACCAAAATATACCCAAAATCAATCAAGTGTGTGGCTCTGTTCTATTCACCAACCTAATCATTTTTTTTTTTTCTTTCTTCTCCCCCCAGTTTTGGGTATCTTCTGATTTGGTTAGTGTATATTTTTCTGGGATTGTTGTTACCCTTTTAACATTTTGGTCTTTCATTCATTTATTCTTTTCTGGATAAAATGACAGGACAGAAAATCTCATCTCAAAAATAAAAACAACAACAACAAAAAAAAAACACAAGAGGCAGTACCGACAGTTAGACCCTAATCAATACAGACATTAATAGATGTCAGAACTAGAGTTCAGAATGATGATTATAAAGATACTAGCTGGGCTTGAAAAGAATATAGAAGATACTATAGAATCCCTTTATAGGGAAATAAAATCCCTTTCTGGAAAAACAAAAGAACTAAAATCTAACCAAGTTGAAATCAAAAAAGCTATTAATGAGGTGCAACAAAAAAATGGAGACCCTTACTGCTAGGATAAATGAAGCAGAAGAGAGAATTAGTGATATAGAAGACCCAATGATGGATAATAAAGAAGCTGAGAAAAAGAGAGATAAATAACTATTGGACCATGAGGGGAAATTGTGAGATATAAGTGATACCATAAGATGAAGCAATATTAGAATAATGGGACCCCTTCTGAACCAGAAGAAGAAGAAAGACAGAGAGAGGCAGAAGGTATATTGGAGCAAATTATAGTAGAGAACTCCTCTATTTGGGGAAGGGAAAAAGCATCAAAATCCAGGAGGCACAGAGAATCCTCCTCAAAATCAATGAAAATAGGTCAACATCCCATCAGCTAATCGTAAGACTTGCAAGTCTCAGTGACAGAAAATCCTGAAAGTGGCTTGGGAAAAAGAGGTCTGTAAACCTACAAAGGTAGAAATAATAGATTGGCAGAAGACTTATCCACAGAGACCTGGCAGGACAGAAAGGACCGGCATGATATATTCAGAGCACTAAATGAGAAAAATATGCAGCCAAGAATACTACATCCAGCTAGCCTGTCATTGAACATAGAAGGAGAGATAAAAAGCTTCCAGGACAAACAAAAACTAAAATAATTTGCAAACACCAAACCAGCCCTCCAGGAAATATTGAAAGGGGTCCTCTAAGCAAAAAGAGAACCTAAGAGTAGTAGACCAGAAAGGAACAGAGATAATATACAGTAACAGTCACCTTACGGTCAATACAATGGCACTAAATTCATATCTTTCAATAGTTACTCTGAATGTAATTGGGCTAAATGCCCCAATTAAAAGACACAGGGTATCAGAATGGATAAAAAAACAAAACCCATCAATATGCTATCTTGCACAAACTCATTTTAGACCGAAAGACACCTCCAGATTTAGAGTGAGGGGGTGGAAAACAATTTACCATGCTAACGAACATCAAAAGAAAGCTGAAGTGGCAATCCTTATATCTGTCAAATTAGATTTTAAGCTTAAGACTATAATAAGAGATGAGGAAGGACACCAAATCATAATTAAAGGGTCTGTCCAACAAGAATATCTAACAATTCTAAATATCTATGCCTCTAACATGGGAGCAGCTAATTATATAAACAAATTAATAACAAAATCAAAGAAATACATCAATAGTAATATAGTAATAGAAGGGGAAATTAACACCCCCCTCACTGAAATGGACAGATGATCCAAGCAAAAGATCAACAAGGAAATAAAAGCCTAAATGACACACTGGACCTGATGGACATCAAAGATATATTCAGAACATTCCATCCCAAAGCAACATAATACACATGCTTCCCTAGTGCACATGGAACATTATCCAGAATAGATCACTTCCTGGGTCACAAATCAGGTGTCAACTAGAACTGAAGGACTGGGGTCATTCCCTGGATATTTTCAGACCACAATGCTTTAAAACTAGAACTCAACCACAAAAGGAAAGTTGGAAAGAACTCAAATACATGGAGGCTAAAGAGCATCATACTAAAGAATGAATGGGTCCACCAGGAAATTAAAGAATTTTTAAAAATCATGGAAACAAATGAAAATGAAAACCCACCTGTTCAAAATATTTGGAATTCAGCAAAGGTGGTCCTCAGAGGAAAGTGTATAGCAAGCAATACAAGCCTTTCTCAAGAAACAAGAGAGGTCTCAAATACACAATATAACCATACACTTAAAGGAGCTGGAGAAAGAATAGCAAAGAAAGCCAAAACCTAGTAGGAGAAGAGAAATAATAAAGATCAGAGCATAAATCAATGAAATAGAAACCAAAAGAATAGTAGAAGAGATAAACAAAACTAAGAGCTAGTTCTCTGAAAGAATTAATAAGATTGATAAACCTCTGGCCAGACTTGTCAAAATATAAAGATAAAGGAATCAAATTAATAAAATCATGAATGAAAGAAGAAAGATCACAACCAACACCAAAGAAATGCAAACAATTATAAGAACAACTATACAGCAGCAAATCTGACAATCTGGAAGAAATGGATGCATTCCTAGAGACCTATAAACTACCAAAACTGAATCAGAAATAAATAGAAAACCTAAACAGACCCATAACCAGTAAGGAGATTGAAGCAGTCATCAAAAATCTCCCAACAAATGAGAGCCCTGGGCCAGACGGCTTCCCAGGGGAATTCTACCAAACATTTAAAGAAGAATTAATACCTATTCTCCTGAAACTGTTCCAAAAAAATGGAAGTGGAAAGAAAACTTTCAAACTCTTTTCATGAGGCCAGGATTACCTTGATCCCAAAACAAGACAAAGACTTCACACACAAAAAGGAGAATTACAGAACAAGATCCTTGATAAACATGGATCCAAAAATTCTCACCAAAACACCAGCCAATAGGATCCAACAGTACACTAAAAGGATCATTCACCATGACCAAGTGGGATTTATTCCTGGGCTGCAAGGTTGATTCAACATCCACAAATCAATCAATGTGATATAATACGTTAATAAAAGAAAGACCAAGAACCATATGATTACTCTCAATAGATGCTGAAAAAGCATTTGACAAAGTACAGTATCCTTTCTTGATCAAAGTGTGGCTCAGTGGGTTAAGCCACTGCCTTCAGCTCAGGTCGTGATCTCGGGGTCCTGGGATCGAGTCCCGAGTCCCGCGTCGGGCTCTCTGCTCAGCGGGGAGCCTGCTTCCCTCTCTCTCTCTGCCTGCCTCTCTGCCTACTTGTGATTTCTCTCTGTCAAATAAATAAATAAAATCTTTAAAAAAAAATTTTTTTCAAAGTGTAGGGACAGAGGGTACATACCTGAATATCATTAAAGCCATCTATGAAAAACCCACAGAATATCATCCTCAATGGAGAACAACTGACACCCTTTTCCACTAAGGTCAGGAACACAGCAGGGATGTCCATTATCACCTCTGCTATTCAACATAGTATTAGAAGTCCTAGCCTCAGCAATCAGACAACAAAAAGAATTAAAGGCATCCAAATTGGCAAAGAAGAAGTCAAACTCACTCTTTGCAGATGATATGGTATTTTATGTGGAAAACCCAAAAGACCCCACTCCAAAATGGCTAGAACTCATACAGGAATTCAGTAAAGTGTCAGGATATAAAATCAATGCACAGAAATCAGTTGTATTTCTATACACCAAAAGCAAGACAGAAGAAAGAGAAATTAAGGAGTCAATCCCATTTATAATCACACCCAATATCATAAGTTACCTAGGAATAAATCTAACCAAAGAGCCAAAGAATCAGTACTCAGAAAACTATAAAGCACTCAAGAAATAAATTGTGGAAAGCACAAAGAAATGTAAACACTGTCCATGCTCATGGATTGGAAGAATAAATATTGTGAAAATGCCTATATTACCTAAAGCAATCTACACATTTAATGCAATCCCTATCAAAATACCATCAACTTTTTTCAAGGAAATGGAACAAATAATCCTAAAATTTATATTGAACCAGAAAAGACCCCAATAGCTAGAGGAATGCTAAAAAAGAAAACCAAGGTTGGAGGCATTACAATTCCAGACTTCGAGCTCTATTACAAAGTTGTCATCATCAAGACAGCATGGTACTGGCACAAAAACAGACACATAGGTTAATGGAACAGAATAGAGAGTCCAGAAATAGACCCTCCACTCTATAGTCAACTAATCTTTGACAAAGAAGAAAAGAATGTCCAGAGGAAAAAAGACAGCATCTTCAACAAATGGTGTTGGGAAAACTGGACAGCCACCTGCAGAATAAAACTGGACCATTTTCTTACACCACACACAAAAATAGACTCAAAATGGATGAAAGACCTCAATGTGAAACAAGAATCCATCAGAATCCTTGAGGAGAACACAGGCAGCAACCTCTTCAACCTCAGCCACAGCAACTTCTTCCTAGAAACATCACGAAAGGCAAGGGAAGCAAGGGCAAAAATGAACTATTGGGACTTCATCAAGATAAAAAGCTTTTGCACAGCAAAGCAGTCAACAAAACTGAAAGACAACTGACAGAATAGGAGAAGATATTTGCAAATAACATATCAGATAAAGGGCTAGTACCCAAAATCTATAAAGAACTTATCAAACTCAACACCCAAAGAACAAAGAACCCAATCCAGAAGTGGACAGAGGACATGAACAGGCATTTCTGCAAAGAAGACATCCAAATCCAAATAGCCAACAGGTACATGAAAAAGTGCTCCACATCACTCAGCATCCAGGAAATGCAAATCAAAACCACAATGAGATACCACCTCACACCAGTCAGAATGAGTAAAATTAATCAGTCAGGAAATGACAGGTGCTGGTGAAGATGCAAAGAAAGAGGAACCCTCCTACACTGTTGGTGGGGATGCAAAATGGAAAACAGTATGGAAGTTCCTCAAACAGTTGATTATAGAGCTACCCTATGACCCAGCAATTGTACTATTGGATATTTACCCTAAAGACACAAATGTAGTGATCTGAAGGGGCACATGCACCCGGATGTTTGTAGCAGCAATGTCCACAATAGCTAAACTATGGAAGAACATAGATGTCCATCAACAGATGAGTAGGTAAAGAAGATGTGGTATATATATAAAATGGAATACTATGCAGCCATCAAAAAATGAAATCTTGCCATTTGCAATGACACAGATGGAACTGGAGGGTATTATGCTGAGTGAAATAAGTCAATCAGAGAAAGACAATTATCATAAGATCTCTCTGATATGGGAATTTGAGAAACAAGACAGAGGATCATAGAGGAAGGGAGGGAAAAATGAAACAAGATGAAATCAGAGATGGAGACAAATCATAAGAGACACTTCATCTCAGGAATCAAACTCAGGGTTACTGGGGGTAGGGGTGGGGGATGGGGTGGCTAGGTGATGGACACTGGGGAGAATATGTGCTACAGTGAGTGCTGTGTGCTGTGTAAGTCTGGTGAGGCACAGACCTGTACCCATGAGACAAATAATACATGTGTTAATAAAAATAAATAAATAAAAATTAAAATGTATGTGTGTGTATATATATATATATATATATATGGTAATAGATACAAGGATGGTATGAAACCAGTGACAGGTAGAAGTATAGACAGAGGCAAAGACACAGGCAGAAATGCAGGCACAGTTACAAAGGTACAGGTGTAGGTACAGACCAAATGTTACCAAATGTTATTTCTGTGCTATGGGACTTTAGGCAGTTTTTATTTTTATTTCTCCTATCTATTTTTTTTGGCAGAAAGATTAATTATTTTTTGATAAGAAAAAATGTTTAAAAAGGATGTAATTATGGCCCAGATGCGTTGCCATGGAGCTGTGCACAGTCTTCTAGAAGAGCACACCCCTCTTGCCTTTGACTGTTTAGGTGGCCGGCTCCACCCTCACCACCCCCAGGCCCCCCACCGCTCCCCTTCCCACCCCCGCAGTGGTTCCAGTAGGAGGGACCACCCTATACTCAATGCAAACACAGCACTTCACGCTGGGCAGTTGGGAGGTCATGTCTGCAGAGTTAAACAATGTGTTCAATTGCCAAAAGACAAACGTGGACAAATAGACTTCTATGCCATTTCCCAGGAAACCGAATATTAAATTGATTCTAATGACCAGGTTGAGGCTGGGCCCATGAAACTGAGGCTTCAGGACCTGTCTGAATGAAGTGTGAGTTGAACTTAGTCAAGGGAAAGGTGTACCAGCCCCAACGGAAGCATTTATTATGCTTGATGGACCCTTGGCTAAGCAGTCCTCCCCGGTTCCACTGGTGCCGATGAAGGCTGTGATGATTTATCCAGTCAGTATTGATTCTTTCCAGGCAATTTTGAGAGAGAGTTTTTCATGAAACTGTCTGGGAAATGGAGCAAGTCCCCAAGATGGGCATATTAGCAGCGATGATTCTATGTGTTCATGTCTCTATATAATAGTAATACTCCCTGAAATGTGTACCCTGGCTTTCCTCTGAAGAGGACACAGTTCTTTCACACATACTGAGCCCAGTTTTCCCATTTCTCAAGTTTCTTTCCACGAGTGAGAGTACTTTGGAAGACACATTAGCTCTGTAAAGCATCTAGACTTTTATTTACTGACAGACGGCTCTTGCTGAAGGAAGGAAAGGCAGCTTCACACCCGCTCACTGTTTTGGCTTCCCCGAGACTCTTTCTTCCGTATAAATCATGTGTGAAAGAGCTGGTGGCAGGTGTACCATTGCATAGTTGTAGAAATGGAGGCATCGTGAGCCACACAGCTGGCCTAGTACTGCAAACCTATGTACTGAGATCAATGGTGGCCCCAGAAGATGCACCTTCCGGAGACTCAGAATACGTCCTCATTTGGAAAAAGGGTCTTTGCAGAGGTCATTAAGGTAAAAATCTCAAGATGAGTTCATCCAAGATCGTGGTGGGCCCTAAACCCAATGACGGATCATTAGATGGCAAGAGAAAATGAAACTGACACAGAGACATGGGAGGAAGAAGGTGGTGGAAAGGTAGAGGCAGAGACCCAGGTGATGTGGCTACAAGTCAGTGAAGGCCAGAAGCCACCAGAAGCTAGAGGAGGCCGGGAAGGATGCTCCCCCTGGTAGGAGCGGGGCTCCGCCAACAACTCCATTCTGGCCTCTGATACGATGAGAGAATAAATTTCTGTTACTTTCAGTCACCAAATATATGGTAATTTGTTGTAGCTGCCCTGGGAAGCTCATACACTCATTAAATCATGATTCCAGACTACATCAGACAAATCGAAATACTTCACAGGAGTTCATGGGACTATACGCATCTTCACAAGCATGTATGTTTCCACTTAATTTTTCAACCCTGACCTTTTTTAAATACCTATGCCCCCAAACTTGTGGCCTGGACAAGACAGAGCTGGAAAATGTGAACCTAAAAATGGGTGCCTGTCTTAAGCAGGGTCTGAGTTTTGAATCATAAGGAGATAGGATGCTTTTTTGTTCTCTCAGCCCTCCTCATCCCTCACTCACCCAAGGCCCCTCCCTCCCTGCAATTTTTGTCTGCATCACCAGTCTTGGAGGGCAGCATGCAAAGGAGTGAGGACATGGGCTATGAAGTTGACCACACTTGCCACTCCCTGAACCGTGTGACTTTGACCAGGTTTCTTAACCTCTTCAAGCTTCAGTTTCTTTATTTGTATATTTGAATAATGTGTGTAAGAATCGCAGCGCCTAGCCAGGCATACAGTACACTCAGCATTGGAAGTGTCCCGTCAGCATTCAAGTAGATCTACGAGGGAAAGACAGACCAAGAGACAAATACAGAGACTGAAAGCAGTATGCAGCAGGAAGAAATGGAATGCAACAGAACTCAACTCTGACCACTGCTGTCCATTTCTACTCCATTCATTCTTTGAGGCTTGAAGGTAAGGTGGGAATTCAGGAAGTGAAAAACATGAGGAGTTGGATGAATGGCTAAAGTAGATAGGGAAGACAGGAAGAACCCCAACAAAAGGCATCCAAGGACTTTGGTATTGATAGGGAGGCGAGGCAGAGAAGCAGATAAGCTATTGCCTTTGGTACAGCTCTTCAAGTCCTTGGTGGGTATCACACTGAGGTGAGAAGGTGCCAGAGGTCAGGGAGAGAGCAAGAGCCACCAGGCAGTTGTCTTATGCCCTGCCTGGGGAGACCAGGGGGATTCAAAAGCATGAAGCTTGAGGTGTTCCCTGGGTGTTCTGGGCTGAGGGAGAAAGCTCAAGGGACCATTTGGCAGTGACCAGACTCAAGGGAATCCTAGAAAACAGGCTCCCACCAAACAAACAAACAAAACACAAAAACCCAAAACAAGAAAACTACCAAAACTACCAAACCCACAAGAAAAAAAGGTCACCATGAGAGAAAGCTCAGAGCACAAAGCCCCCCAAGTCAAGTGAGAACCAGTCTGTCCCTGTATGTCCTTCCCCCATTCTCTCCAACAGCACTGGGAAGTGAAGTGGCACTTCTGGGGTCAGGGAAGGAGAACAGGGTGAGAGGAGCAGGCTGGGACCCCTCGCCTTCCCTGCCTGCCAACTTCTCTGCTGGAACAGCCCCATTGAGGGGAAGAGCAAAGATTTACTGCCCATCCAAGGCCAAGTTGGGATTTGTTTATTTCACAAGGAGGGCCATTCTCATCTCTGAATCAAAAATTTATGTAGGATTTGAAATGGCTTTATGACTATTATCTAAAAGATAAAGTTGCAGCTTTACTACAGTTAGTCACAGTTGTGCAATATACTTCTATCCTTTCTTAAAAATATAAAACATTTCATAAAAGCTCAGAAAACAAAGTAAAAGACCACAAATATCCACCATTCAGATTTAACAGATGTTAATATTTGTTATAATCTGGTTCATCTCTCTCTCTCTCTCTCTTTTCTTTTTTTTTTCTTTTTGAAAGATTTTATTTCTGTGTTTAAGAGAGAGAGCACAAGGAAGAGGTAAAGAAGGGAGAGGAAGAAGCAGTGTCCCCACTGAGCATGGAGCTGGATACGGGCTCCCCCCAACTACACAGCTCTCCCCACAACCTGGGCCAGATCCCTGAGATCATGACCTGAGACCAGAGCCAAAGGCAGATGCTTAACTGACTGAGCCATCCAGGTGCCTCTCATCTCTCTCTCTCTTAAGCAGATAGTTACTCCTAGTATAG
Source organism: Neogale vison (assembly GCF_020171115.1). Classification (NCBI taxonomy): domain Eukaryota; kingdom Metazoa; phylum Chordata; class Mammalia; order Carnivora; family Mustelidae; genus Neogale; species Neogale vison. The sequence continues at coordinate 154,016,910 of NC_058096.1, forward strand.
CCAAGGCCCCTTTCCCATCTTTCCCTTGCCTTTAGTCGTGAGACAATAATCTCTATCCCCAAGTTGGTAAATACAATTCCTATGTATGTAGTCATAACTTAATTGTGCATGTGTGTCGTTTACAAGATGTTACAGAGTGATGGGTAAGAAGACCTGAGAGAAGAGGGGGAGCAGTTGGGAGACCAGCATGGTGTCCAAGAGGGTAAGGTTCATGGCCATAGGCAGAGGCAGGCAGTGTTACCCAGGATGCCATGCAGCGGGGAAGTGGAGCAAGCCCAGAATGAGGAGACCTGAAGGAGCCTCCAAAGATGCTATCTGTCCCCACAGGAAGGTGCTAGAAGAGATTATCATCAAACAAAAGGGGAAGAACCTCCACTGTCTCCCAGCTCCCAGTGCTGGTTCCACAAACCCATGGGAGGTGTTGCCCCATACTCGTCTCACCTGGGTGTGATTTCACTATCCCTGGACATTTCGCAATGTCTGGAAACAGTTTTGATCACCACAGCTTGGAGGCACTGCTGTCCTCTATGGGGCAGAGCCCAGGCCTGTTGCTTGCTATTCATCCACAGAAGCTTCCACAACAATAAATTATTTGGTCCCAAATGTCCCTAGCGCTAGATCTGAGGAGTCCTCCCACATGCTAATGTTTACCAAATTAAAGATGTGAGCTGGCAAACTTTATTTCTGAAGGCTGCTGAGAATCATTTCATCAATGTGTTGAGTGGGATAGAAGTTGTGAAAAGGAAGAAAAGTTCCACCAAGAGTTTAAAGCCATGTTATTTACATAAGTCCCTGGGATTTGCTCTATGTCATTGGAAGGGTTGGCTGGCGACATCTGTATTTCCTCTTTCCCAATTACTGTGAAAGGAGTTGTCAGCGTGGGTCTTGGAATCAGCCGGATTGGGATTCAAGACCTACCTTGGTCTTCTACCAGGTGTGGGCAGCACCCAGCTTCCATCAGGGAGGGAGACCCACTATGGCATTAGGGACAGTGGTTGGAACAGGCCTTGGACCTTCCACAGTTATGGAAGTGGTGGGAGATATGAGGGTCTGAGAGGGTGAGGGTCTGAGAGGGTGAATGGGAAGATGGGTGCCAAGTCACTGACCAACCCCCCCACACACATAAAAGCGCTGGCCTGGGGCTACTGGTCAGACCAGGACTGAAAAGTCCAGCAGGTCCAGCTGCAGGCCTGGGCCATGAGGGAGCGCCAGCAGCAGGCATGGCAGCAAAGGCTTTGTCCTGTCTCCGGCATGGTATGGGGGCAGTGGGGGTCAGCAGGGGGTCAGCGGGGCTGGCAGCAGGGAGCAGAAAGCTGTGAGGAAAAACTGGCATCTACTGGCAGGCTCTCTGCGTCTACCTCTCACAGCTTTCCCACAACGCCCCTTGGAGAGGAAAGGCTGTCTCCCTTCCACCTAACAAATCCCCAGCGACTTTTTCTTCTGGCCAACTCTAGCCCAAAACCATGAAAAGAAGAGGGTTCCGGGAATCCAATTCCAGGTTGGCTAAGTCGACACTGTACAAAACCACTCGAGGTGTGGCCTTGGGGAGTTACTTGACTTCTCTGAGTCTGTTTCCTCTTCTGTGCAATGGTGATAATATGAATATGGGCCTCATGCAGGGGCTGTGAGGGTTCATGGTGTGGGTACAGGTCAGGAGAACAGTCCCTGATACATAGTCAGTGCTGGACGATCTTAGTTATTGTCACTGTTGTTGTTGACTTAAGATATATTTGGAAGCTGGTATTCCTTCTGAGCGTTCAGCTTGCAGAGTTCCATGGGCTGACCTTGACCTCCACAGAGAAACTCTGGTATGGCTCAGTAAGAAGCTCCCTCCTCGGACAGAGCTAGTAAAAGAGGTAAAATGGAGACCAAAACAAGCTCTACCTTGAATGTAGTATTTTGGAAGTGACAACAAAAAGGACTAGGTAAGGAGACCCACTCTTGCCTCCTAGAGACAAGGTCCAAGGTTGACCTTGGACTAAGTCATAACCCCCACCATTTTAGTTTTCCTTGTTTCCCTAAGAGGGGGAAATGCATCTTGTCTCCCCCCCCCACCTCCTGGGATAGACAGGAGCAAATCCAAGAGATAACTCTCTGAGACATGACAGCTTTTTGAGAGAACAGTCTAGCAGTGCCAAGTAATCTTCAACTTTAGAATAGTGCCTCAGCTCCGGGGTGCCTGGGTGGCTCAGTCAGTTAAGCGTCTGCCTTTGGCTCAGGTCAGGATCTCTGGATCCTGGGATAAAGCCCCTCATCGGGTTCCCTGCTCAGTAGGGAGTCTACATCTTCCTCTCACTCTCTTTCTGTGCTTGCTCTCTCTCTCTCTCTCCCTTTCTCAAGTAAATAAGTAAAATCTTTAAAAAAAAAAAAAGAAGAAGAAGAAGAAGAAGAGAAGAGTTGTGCTTCGGCTTCACAATGAGAAATGCTTCCTTTAAAGAGCTACTGGGTACAGATTATCACAGAACTGGGGGATTTTAAGGTCATTTCTGCCTTTTGGTATCAGGCGCTGATCAGCAAATAGGTTCATGAAGAGGGACCACTTGCCTGCTACTATTTGCGATTTCCCATGCAGGAACAGCATCCCAGAAGTGACAGCAAAGGCTCCCAGGAGAACCGCTGAGTTTGCCAAGGAGTGAAATGTACCACGTAGTTTACATATTAAACTATTATACTTACTGCTGTCACCATATCCACTTACAGACCTACAGAGCACTTGAATGCTAAGACCTTCTCTGATAGCCTTCAGGCTGCAAACCCCCGACAGTCACTCCTTCCCTTCCTCCCCCACTTCCAACAGTATCAGCCACAGACAACATGCTCTTCCCCATGGAGAGTCACAGAAACTTAACAACAGTGAAGCAGCTATTCCACCCCCACCCCCACCTTTCAGATCTGGACACTGGGGTCAAAGGATGAGAAAACCTCGTTCAAGGTCACAGGGTACATTAAAACACAAGGATGACAGTGAGTCCTAGGATTTCTCATCCAATACTCCTCTCTCTATACTGACAGAAAATGACACTTGTCATGGAGCTTTGCTTCCCTTTAGTCTGACGACATGATCCAATCATGGGAAGAAACTCAGAGCTCAACCAAAGACCGAGTCTTCCAAATGCACCTGGGTGACCCAGAGAAAAGCTGCATTTCAGTGATTTATTATTTAGTGACAGCTTCCTGTTGCCCGGCAAAATCTGTCATAATTGCATTCCCTTCACCCTCCCCTTTCCTGTGAGTCAAGGTGAATGTACAGACCTTCTATAGCTTTTTCCTCATGAAATATGCCCTTGGGCTGGAAGATTCCAATTATATCCTTTGGTGAAGTGTGATCTTTCGGAGAAAGATTAAAATAAACTGGAAGACATGGGGACCATCTGTGACCTCAAACTTTCTTTTTCCCAGGTGCTCTCTATCCATGAGAGTGAGGTCTGGGGCACCTACCTGGGGTCTGCTTCCCAGTGACCCTATGAGTCACTACTAGTGACCCCTTTTTCTAACCTCTGATAGGCATTAAATTGGACCTGGTCCTTCCCCCTGAAATGTGCAGACCTATCACCATGTCCCAAGGCCAACAACAACAAAAAAATATGTCTTTTCTCTCTTTATTCACAGCATTTTTTCTGGATTCTTTTGTTTTGTGCTTCCCATTTTGTCTTTCAACCCCTGTTCCCCTACCTCCTCCATGACTATTGGACCACTGGAGCCTCATGACTGGTACCAGCTCTCTGAGATTCAGCTGAGACAAGTTTTATTCAAATAGCCAAGAAGTTGCGATCATTTGTTATGTTAGGCATAGGGCTGGTGGGTGCTCAAGGACAAGTGAAACAGATATGGCACCCACCCACCCCCCAGGCTGCTTAACCTTCATCAAAGAAGTTAACCTTTTTGTGTTTCCTCATCTATGAAATAGGGGCAGAAAACCAGGGTACCATCCAATGTACGTGAGCTGTTATTGTTAGCATTATGACTATTGTTTAGGAAAATAAATATTTACCAAATAATCACAAAGGCAGATGTCAGATTCCAAGCTGTTCTATGAAGGAGAGCTACACTGTGCTAGAAGGGTGTCAGTGGGGAAATGCCACCTGCTCAAGTAGGTCAGGGAAGACCTCTCCAAGAAGTGATGGTTTAACTAAGATCTGAAGGAAGAGCAAAAAGAGGTAGACCCAGAAGGGGAAGGAAGGACTTCTAGACAGAGGAAGTAGACTATGCAAATATCCTGAGGCAGGAAAGTACACAATGAGTTCAGATGAGGCCAAGAAGGCACATGTAGCTAGTACAAAGAGAACGCAATGCAAATTGAAACTAGAGAGTCAGGTAAGGTCAGAGCACACGGCATTTCAGAGCATTAAGAAGTCTTCATCAGCCCTATAGCACTAGGAAGCACTGCATGATTAAGGTGACCTGATCAGATTTCCATGTTGGAATAAAAAAGATGTCTGTTCCTAATCTTTTCCAGTATTGATCTTGGAAGCCCTCCCCAGCTTCTATGTCTATTTGCCCAAGACCATTATGTGTGGTTGTACAGGTTGGGCACTGCACAATTTCAAAGATGGGAGGGAGGTACCACTCACACAGACTTAGAATTGCACAGTGTCCACTATACACATTCACATGCATTGGCCTTCCATTTGCTCACTTGGATTAAATCTCTCCTTAAACTCCAGATAACACCCTAACTCTGAAAACTCCACTCCTTTGAGGACTCATAAGACCTGCATTGTTGATATTTTTGTCTTTGTCTCTATCAAAGACATCTCTGGCATGTGCTGCAGGTTTTTGTATATATGACACTCATCTGCAGTTCTGGTTTTTAAGATCTGGGAGGCGATAACTTTGCCTAGTATAATGATGGGCCCGAGTATTAAGCACTCCAAAGCTGGTCTGTTAAAGCATACCTTTTGAATAAATAAATGACTCAGTAAGCCCCCTTAGAGAGTAACCTCCCCCTTTTGAGAGGCTGCGAGTAGCTCTTGTTGAGGCCCCCAACACATCCCATCAGACCTTATAGCCATCAGGGCTCCAGTAGGAAACACTCTCCAGCACAGGGTTCAAGAATTTAATGAAGGGGCTACATACCCTATTAGCAGGCTTAAGGATCCCATGGGCCATGCTGGGACACAATACCACCTACCTCGCTCTCTGGGTTCCAACACTGCATGAGAAACATGGACGTCAACTGAACTTTCTTGCTGTCCTCCTCCACGCTTCTCCTCCCTACCAAGTGCTACCATTCAGATCTCTTTTCATGAGGGCTAGATTTTCTCATGTCCTATCCCACATCCTTTCATACTCTAGTGTTAATTCTCACATCTGAGTCCTCCAGGCTCAAACTAAACTTACTTCAAGCTGTGTCTTCTTGGAGACTCCGGAATAAAAGTCCCTTTTATCTCAAGTGCCTAGTTCTCACAAATCAAAATCAACTTGGCTTTCAGACTATTGTTACAGCCATGGACTCTCAGAACTCTGAAAAGTCAAAGATAACAATGTCTTTGTTCTACGCTGTATTTATCCACCCTCCTCTTAAAGCAAAAAATCCTATTGATTTGGGGTTGGTGGGGGGAGGAAAAGAAGAATAGCTAGAAACATCTGGGGAATCCTTACATTGAAAACATATCCATTTAAAAAATACCATCCTGTTACATTTGTTAAGCCTGAAAGGTGCCACTCAATGGAGAGTCAGGAGGAGCTCTACAACTCAGCACTGACCTCCCGTTCCTTCCAGTAAGCTTGTTTGGTTTCATAAGAAGTACAATGAAAATGCTTGTTTAAGCTTTCTTAGTTATAATTCCACTCTAGTTATGCTTGTTAAAGAGGGATGGATGGCCAACAGTCACCTTGGCTGAATCAGAAAGTCCTTGGAACTTCTCAGCAAAAAGTTGTATAAGTCGTCTCTTAAATTACATTTAGAGTTGGCTAGCTCCTCCAAAATGTTTAGATTGTATTTATTTATTTTGTAGATAGTAACTTTTTCTTGGTGTGCTGGGAGAGTGTGATGCAAATGGCCTCCAATTTAGCCAGAGACATTAAGGGCAGGGGAGACAACTTACCTGAGTATCCTTAACCTGTATTCTTAACCCTTCTACACGGGATGTGATAGACACCTTCTGGACACCAATCTTTTATGAAAGGAAATGAGTGTTATTCACTGTATGTGGGACACAAGTAATTTCTACCTATGGCTAAGGGGTGGGTGGGGGAGTCTCACAGTTCTGGTCAGAGAGAGTGGGCCTTCAGGACAAACTTAATGAAGAATCTTAGACCACGGTCCCAATGGGGCATAGTCCCAATGGGCACACAGCTTCAATGGGCACTCAGTAGTGGCTCATGGAGATTACTCCAGTGATGCCTAGCTCACAAAAGCTCCACTCTTGTCCATGTCCCCCAAGGTTGTTATATCAGAATGAGACTTGTTTCTCATTGACTAATTAGCTCTTAAGACCTACTCCTTAGGAGTAAATGCCTAATTATTATTGACTCAACTGCTTTATCTTACTCAGTGAGAAGAAGTTTAATAACTCCAGGAATTAAGACAATGTTAAGCTCTCCCTTTAATGTCTAAAGGGCTTTTGTGTATGGAAAGGAACATGCACTATTTGTATTATGTTTAATGTTCAATTCATTACACTCATACATCTAATAAAAGACACTTTGAAAGCCTTTTTTCTTAAGCATTTAGTCATTGATTACAAGTCTGATTAATTCAATTCCCTTATACAATTTAAACTGCAATTACAAATTTAGTATGGCTGATTCTTCGGAAACCTTTCCGTGCCTTAAAAAACAGACAAAACAAACGAAAACAGTGATTTCAAAGCTATTTAAAAGTCTTTCACCAAAAAAAAAAAAAAGGCCTTAAGTATATTAAAATTGCAGATTTAACATTCCCCCCACCCAAGTGCTTATCCTTTTCAGAAGTTCCATGGCTTCCTGGGGTTTCAGTAATACTACCGTATACCATTTAAAAATTTCCTAGCGTTTTAGTAATTTTACTAGACCCAGAAAGGAATGAACTCCATCTCAGAAAAGCTTAGAAGGCAGACGCTAGATTGATGACCTGTTGACTTTTGGCCAGATCATAGGAATTAATTTAGCAGGACTCTGATGACGAGGCTAAATACATTTTTGTCATAAGGTTTTGCTAATGGAATTATGGGACACTTACTGCCAGGTCTTTCATTTCTGAGGTGAGGTGCTCTTTCTCAGAAAGAGAGTTTCTTGAAGTTTCAACTTACTGACATACCACTCCTATCCTCCTGTCCTTCTGATATATTGACCTGGTTTGTTGGTAATATTAAAAAATATACATACATGTTGGAAAACTGGTAGGTGTTTCTTAACAGACTTAAACCCACACCTATAATGTGACTCAGAAATTCCACCCCTACATATTTACCCAAGATAAATAAAAACATATGATCATGAAAAGACTTGTAACAACAATGTCCATAGCTATTTTATTCCTACTAGCCCAAAACTGGAATCAGTGTCTATCAATGAGAGAATGGAATAATAAACTGTGGCATAATAATGAGATTATCATAATAAGTACTTACAAATCCAGCTAATTTCACATGGCTATTATTATTATTATTATCATTATCATTGATAATATGTTATGTCCCTTTAATCACCTTTTTAAGTTAACTTCCCTAGTATTTTTAGAAACATTCTTGTTTCTTGATAACCACAGTATGTTCCAGTACTTTCTCTTACTCCAAGACGGTGGTTTTCAACCAGGAGCAACTCTGTGCCCCCGACAGACATCTGGCAATATCTGGAGGCATGTTCTGTCGTCACAACTAAGCCAGAGCACGGGTGGTGGAGGTGGTGTGGAAGGGTGAGAAGGATTAAGGGAGGGCAGAGATGGTGCTATTGGCTTCTAGAGGAGAGAGGTCAGGGATATTGCTAAACATCCTACAATGCAAAAAACAGCCTCCACGAACTAATATTTGACCTCAAATGTCAGTAGTGCAGATGTCGAGAAATAGTGATCTAATATCAGAATCAAATAACTTCCAAAGAAATCTTGTTCTTTTTCAAGGTGTAAGAGTTGAGAGATAAAAATCCAAGTCTTGAGGTCTCATAACAGAGCTGTTGATGGTTGAGTGTGCTTCTGTCACTGTTACTGGGCCAACAAATATCTTTTTGGAAGGTCGAGTTCAAATGTGTAATTCACAAGTTATCTCGCCATATTGTTATGCACCACCTCTCTTGTATTACATAGTTTTCCCAACCACTACAACTTTCTCCTATACTGACAAAGGCATTCTTGTGATGAGGTCGAGTGACCCACTCAAGGTGGCTTTCATGGAACAGTTCTTGTGGCTTACACAATGACACTCTGTGCTCCCCCTTTCTCATTTCAAGAACATTCAGAAATTCTAAACATTTCTATTGATAATCTTTTCACAGGTAAATACTACTGATACTTAACTTCTTGGTCATGAGGTAGCCAGTTTCAAAAATAACTGTAGCTTGGATCTTTACAGTAAACAGAGGAACACAAGGTGCTAACCCAGGAGAGAAAAACAAAACAAACAAAAAAAACCTGTCCGACTAGATTTGCAAAGTCAGTTTTGGGTATTTCTTCAAGATAATATCATGTATTAACAAATTCTTACTACTCAGATTCTGATAAAGGAAATATGGCATTTCTCTGCTTTCTGAAAGACAGACTAGAAGAATAAGGGGAGCTCAATAACATTCATTTGTGCTACAAATCTCCACCCCAAATAAATCCACCAGTCTTTCTCAAAGTGCACAAACACATACGTTCACACACCTTCTTCTCCATTTCTCAAACACACATGCACACACACACACACACTCCACTTACTTTCCTGGTCTTTAAAGTTTTTGAGTCAAACGTCCTATAGAACAAATCTTCTATAGAACCTGTTTCAAGGGGAGGCAAAGAACCCAGCTGGATTCTAATTCACTACTGAAAGCTTACTTCAAGCCAATTTACTTGGTAACCAAGCCACTGCTACAGACTGGAGCTCTCTTCTGAAAACATTAGGAAAACAGAATAAGCCTCCAGTGAGCATCAGTATTGTTCCTTTGCAATTGTAGGCTGGAATTCGAAATCTGAAGTCTGTGTTCCTTTACTTCCCTCAGATACTCATTTTCCCATCAGAAAACCAAAGCAAATCTTCATCAGCAACATCTTCAGCATATGACACAGAGAAACAATGGCTACAGATGAAAATGATCAGACAACCTGCCGTAGAGAAAAGGGATTCAACATTTACCTACAACTCCAGGACCAAGGTGACTTTAAATAATTAGAGTCACCAAATTGTAAAAAATATTAAGACCAGGAAACAAATCTAAACTACTCTTTGTCAGTTATATATTATGCCAGTGGGTACTCATAATGGTTGTTGGCACAGGAGGAAAACCTCGACTCAATGCTTGCGTTAGGCAGAAGATAATCAGGATGAGAGGAACAGACAAGACGTATTTCAGGTCATCAATTTCAACTAGAAAAAAAAGTGAAACCATCTTTAAATGATTATGCTCCATGGAGGATGATGTCAACCTGTATGATAGATGCAAATAGATCAGAGAGAGAAAGAGAGAGAGAGAGAATATCTCATTGAATCCTTACACCAACTATGTAAGGTAACTAAGTGTCAATACCCAGAATTTAAGGATTGGGAGGGGGGCAAAATGAGTGAAAGGGAGTGGATGGTGCAGGCTTTCAGTTATGAAATGAGTAAGTCAGAAGGATGAAAGGCACAGCACAGGGAACCTAGTCATTGGTATGGTAATAGAGCTATACCGTGCCGGATGGGAGCTACCCTTGTGGTGAGCAGAGCATAAGCTATAGGTTGTGGAACCACTACGTTGTACACCTGAAACTAGTGGAATATTGTACATAACACTGTTAGTTTTAGATTTTAGTCCCTGACAGCATGTATCTATGCCAAGATTTGCCACATTGTACTCCATAAGCCATTCCTCTTAAATCAAATTGGGACTCCAGGATCCAAATCCTTTGGAAAAACACCTGTTTAACAACACAGGGAATTTCTTTAATGCATGTAGGCACAAATAAAGAAAATTTTTTAAAAGATGGTAAAATCTAAGGGGTTTGAAGTAGCAGTGGGGTGGGAGGTTGGGGTACCAGGTGGTGGGTATTATAGAAGGCACGGATTGCATGGTGCACTGGGTGTGGTGAAAAACTAATGAATACTGTTATGCTGAAAATAAATAAATTTAATTTAAAAATTTAAAAATGTAAAAAAAGATGGGAAAACTGGGACTAAGATTCTCTGAATGATTTGTCTCAAAGCCTGAACTCTGAGTTTAAGTCTGAGTGACTTAAAGCCATGATCCCTATTACTATGTTGGCAAGTCCATGGTAGAATTCTCCTGATGAGAAATCAGGATGCGAGGAAGTGTGTATTCTGTAGAAGATACGTGCACACTGAAATGGATTTATGTCTGCAAAATAGACATGGGAACCTGTATTAATAAGGGAACGTTTCCAAATGGAAACAAGATTGGTAAACACTGCCTTTCTTTATTTACATAATTGAATTTTGGATATTAGGTTTAATCAGAATGAATAGAGAGCATAAAATAATATGTTACATATGGGATTGATGATAGGCTTTAAGTTGTAGAGATAATATAATTGGATATAAATTGGACTAGTTCATAATTATAATTTAATAGGTTGCATAAAAGCTCTACAAAACCAAGTACAATAGTAACTGTTGTGGGAAAAGACACTTTGAGTTTTAGATTTTAGTCACTGAAAGCATGTATCTGTGCCAAGACTTTCCACATTGTACTCCACAGGCCATTACTCTTAAATCAAAATGGAACTCCAGGATTCAAAGCATTTGGAGAAATATTCATTTTGCAACAGGGAGAATTTCTTTATTGTATGTATATACACATAAATCTCCAAGGAGACAATGTACATTAGGATGCCCAAATTTCCTTGTCCGCAGGATGCCGTGGGAGCACGTAGCAAGCCATGTTGTCCATAAAGAAGAATTTGGGAAATGCTTGTCTATGAAATTGTTGGCTAAGAAAAAAGTTTGATGGGAGTTAAGAATATACAAGTTGAGAAGAACAGTGCCTCGCTCAACAGCCTTCACAAGACCTGCCTTTATTCTTTCACCTCTGGGCCCAAGCAAAATCGGCTCATTCTCAAGAACCATCAACCTGAGTTTCTCATTTTCTTCACTGCCCACACTCAACTATTTTAAACTTCATTAGAATTAAAAGGTCCAGGGGCGCCTGGGTGGCTCAGTGGGTTAAGCCTCTGCCTTCGGCTCAGGTCATGATCCCAGGGTCCTGGGATCGAGCCCGGCATCGGGCTCTCTGCTCAGCAGGGAGCCTGCTTCCCTTCCTCTCTCTGCCTCTCTGCCTCCTTGTGATCTCTGTCTGTCAAATAAATAAATAAAATCTTTAAAAAAAAAAAAAATTAAGGGGTCCAGACTCAGGACAATTGACTTCATAATTACATATGGTTTAATGTTTCCTTTTCCCCTCTAATGAAACCGAGGAGCTCATTCCCTGGACCTGATTTCATTCTAACAACTTCCTACCGTTCTTCTGGGAAACAGGATGAAACAGATTTGGAAGCTCAGTTGGCATAATTGTAAATTTAAATCTTCTCATCTTGATAGATTTGGGGCATGTTCTGTGCATTTGATTTTAGTTCATAGACTGAGTGTCCAACAAATGGTTTGGGTTGACTTCTTTTTTTTTTATTTTATTTTTTTTAAGGTTTTATTTTTTTTCCAATTTATTTATTTTCAGAAAAACAGTATTCATTATTTTTTCACCACACCCAGTGCTCCATGCAAGCCGTGCCCTCTATAATACCCACCACCTGGTACCCCAACCTCCCACCCCCCCGCTACTTCAAACCCCTCAGATTGTTTTTCAGAGTCCATAGTCTCTCATGGTTCACCTCCCCTTCCAATTTACCCAAATTCCCTTCGGGTTGACTTCTAAACTAGAGATACAGAAGTTCTCAGAAAGTGCATGAAGAAATATGGGAAGCCAGAATCCTGCTTTCAGATTTCCTTGCCCTCATCATAACCTTGAAGAGATTCTTGGTCCTCCATGAAGTGTTTTTGTTATTCTCAAGAGAGCAGTTGGAAATTGTCTTCTGTGTTACACAGGAAAGATAATGAGCAGAATGTCAGAATGAAAGTGTCCATACAGTTGGGAAGGGGACTATGGGAAAATTAGAGAAATGCTGGAAATCCTGCCAGGTCATCAGGTATGCTAACTTCGATCATGGAAAAGTAGACAAAAGCTGAGAGAATTAACATTGATTGAACACCTACTATGTACTAGGCGTACTATGACAACAGCCTACCAAAATTATAATTTTAACCTGTATCATAAGCCTACAATGTAAATGTCATTGACCTCATTTTAGACCCAGAGAGAAAAAGTGATCCCCTGAGTTACGAATCTGGAAGTGGCAGAGCCAGGAGGCTTCTTCTTTCATTCTAAAGTCCATGTCCATGTGCCTCTGGTATAAAACAGGTGCTTTTCTGGAGGCCATCAGAAACTATAAGATTTGAGAAATAAAGCTACTCTATTCTAAAATGAAGGAACATGTCAAAAGCCATTCACTTCACCTCAACCTGGATGTCCACCAGAAGCAGAACCCAGGGCTTCAATATTCAGTGAAGTGATTCAGCGGCCATGTACCAAGGCATTGTGGATTTGACAATGAAATCGAATGCCCTCAAGAGCTCACATACAATGGGAAGACATCAGCAAGTGTCCTTTTCCCAGAAAATACCAGTAGGATCTAATTTATAACAAGATGAATTTGTTTTTGCTGTTTTTTTTGTTTGTTTGTTTGTTTTCCTTTTGAATGCACATATTTGATTGGGACTAAGGAGCACAAATGTAAATTATAAAGCCTGGTAAACTTTTACAGATATTTACACCTGCATCACCACCACTTAAATTGAGATATAGGTCATTTCCAATTCTCCATAAGATTCCTTCATGCCGAGTGCCTGGGTGGTTCAGTGGGTTAAAGCCTCTGCCTTTGGCTCAGGTCATGATCCCAGGGTCCTGGGATGGAGCCTCATGTCGGGCTCTCTGCTCCGCGGGGAGCCTGCTTCCTCCTCTGTCTCTGCCTGCCTCTCTGCCTACTTGTGATCTCTGTCTGTCAAATAAATAATTAAAATCTTTAAAAAAAAAAAAAATGATTCCTTCATGCTTCTCCCAATTGTTCCCAAAAGTGACCACCCATCCTATTTCCATCATCAGAGATTAATTCTGCTTATTCTTGAATCTCATATAATGGAATCCCACAATAAATGTTCTTTTGAACCTGGCTTGTTCAACACTGTATTTGCGAAAGTCATCCATATTACTGAATATAGCAGCAATATGTTCTTTCTTCTTGCTATGTAGTGTGTAAATATACCACAATTTATTTATCTATCATATGGCCGATGGTCATTTGCGTTGTTTCTGTTTGGAGCTATGATGAAGAACAATGATATGAATATGAATATACATGTCTTTGAGTGGATTTTCTAGGCCATTGGATGGGCATATGTTTAGCTTTGATATACCTCCAAGTAATATTCCAAGAATATTTGTACAAAGTCATTTTACCAATGCGCATCTCAGGAACATTTGGTGTGGTTAGTCCTTTACGTTTTAGCCATTCTATTGGGTAGGCAGCGGTATTCTGTAGTTAAAATTTGCATTTCCCTGGGACTAAGGATAGGAAGCACCTTTTCTTAAGCTTTTTGGCTATTTGGATCTCCTCTTCTGTGAAGAGCCCGCAGAATTCCTTGCGAGTAATTTCGATGCAGCTTGTGATGAGCCTGCTTTATCCAACTTCACATTGCACTAGATTTACTAAAAGACACTTCTCTCTTAGTAAAGTCCCTCCCCCCCCCAATGTCTTCCCCTCTCCTCAGCCCTCTCTATATACGCATTCCTCCTCCCCTCCCACCGTGAGGATCTTGTATTAGCTAGAGATGGGAAGCTATATTTTAGGCTCACCAGGAAAACCCAATTTCATTTAGGCAACTGAAATAGATTATGACACTTCAGGAGGGTTCATCTCTGCCTGCTTGTTTTTTGCTTAATGCCCATTTCACATCTCTATTACAGCTCCATGATTTACCACCCTCGCATAAAAGATCCGAGTGGATTCTCTATCTCCCAGTGTGCTAGAAATACGGCATTACATATATTTAAAAAGCCTAAATCACTGTGAGCCCGGGCAAAAAAATATCCCAAGTATTGATTTAAGCATGTATTTTTGCAACATGCCTCCCTGCATGCTCGGGGGAACATAAAGTGACCCATAAATACTCTGGAAGGGCCACTCGTTTTCTCTTCTTCTGTCACCCTGAGTAGCAGAGCCATCCTTCCCCGTGTGCTCCCAAAATTTCAAGTCAACAGGCAGGATGGCTGAGAGTAGAAAGCTCCAGCTTAGGTAGATAGCTGCAGGCCTTCTGCTGACAGTGCTGTGTCATCCCCCTTTGGGCCTTTCTAAAAATACTAATAAGCAATGCTTTCTCTACCATGTCACCCTTCTCCCACATTGGAGAGCTCAAAGGGGTACCAGGATTAATTCATTAATTGCACAACAGCCTTCTGAGGGAAGGAAGGGCAACTATTCCAGTCTCCACGAAGACGTTAGGACCTGCCTGGTGTGTATGTCCCAGGTCACAGAGAAAAGCAGACCAAGAGTGGCTTCATGAAATCCATTACATCACTGGACTGGGCAGCCATTCAATTTTACAGCCGGAAGGACCCATAGAATAGAAACTGCTTATTTTCAGATGAAGAGGCTCAGACCCAAAGAGTCTGGGGGCTACCCAAGGCTGCACGGAGAAGGGGTGGAGGGTCCCACCCAAGGCCATGAAGAGACTTAATGATTGAATAAGACAAGACCCAGGTATTCTGATTCTCCATCCAATGATACAAGAGATTAAAGAAAAACATCATCCAGAAAAAAGGGCATGAGGGGCGCCTGGGTGGCTCATTGGGTTAAGCCTCTGCCTTCGGCTCAGGTCATGATCTCAGGGTCCTGGGATCGAGCCCTACATCGGGCTCTCTGCTCCGCAGGGAGCCTGCTTCTCCCTCTCTCTCTCTGCCTGCCTCTCTGCCTACTTGTGATCTCTGTCAAATAAATAAATAAAATCTTTTTAAAAAATCATTTTTAAAAAAAAGAAAAAAGGGCATGAGAAAAAGAAAAAGTAGACTAAAAAAGTAGACTAGGGGCGCCTGGATGGCTCAGTGGGTTAAGCCACTGCCTTTGGCTCAGGTCATGGTCCCAGGGTTCTGGGATCAAGGCCCGTATTGGGCTCTCTGCTCAGTGGGGAGCCTGCTTCTCTCTCTCTCTCTCTGCCTGCCTCTCTGCCTACTTGTGATCTCTATCTTTCAAATAAGTAAATAAAATCTTTAAAAAAAAAAAAAGTAAACTAATCCCTAAGATATCAGGGGAGTTAAATCAAAATTTGATTCAAGATTTTGGAGGAAAGTTTTGCCTCTGGTACGCCAAAGAGAAAATAAGTAGTGGATTAGAACACAGATCTGACTGATTCCAAGGCCCACACTCCAAACCACCCCCTTTCCATGGGTAAGTAAAAATTTAAAGTGCTTTATGATGATCTAAGAAAGTACTTAGGAATCTTCTTTATAAGATTCTAGAAAACTAGACAAGTGGTTTCAGCGTAAGGTGAGGAAGAAAGCTTTATTCTTTTTATTCCATGCCCTTTTTACTGTTTGAATATTTGTTAACCATTATGCACATGTTACTTTGTTAAAAAAGAATAAAGACATGATTGATATATTGTAAGGATTTTCCCAAACCGTGAAATGTCATCTAATTAAAAGAAAAAAGAAAAAAAACACAAATTCTTCTCCTGGTTCACAATTTGTGCTCTCATTAGAGCATGATTTCATCTCTTCGGAGCCTCCCGGCTGTCCCCTCACCCCCATATTCTCTGACTATATTTTTCATGTATCCTGTGGGTTTGCTACATGACAATTGCAGCTAAAAATATGCTTGCTTCTGCCCACTCCCAGTTTATTATTTCTGTCAGCTCTCACTCCATACAATAACTTTATTATCAAGAATTTGCATAACGCTTTATACTCCTTGTTCTCTCAACAGACCTTTATTGATCACCTACCATGACCTCATGTCCCTGCCAAGCTGACAGACGAATCTTCGAGCAAAGTATTGCCACGCAGTCAGGGAAGTACAGAAAACAAAAAACAAAGTACAGAAAACAAAGTTATTATCCAAGATATCCTTTGAGGACACAGAAGAAAGTGAAATGAGTTTGCAAAAGGAAGGCTCGTGGAAAAAGTGACATTTGACCGAGGTCTTGATGGCTGAAATGGCATTTTCCAGAAGCCAAAGAGGAAGCAGGTTACTCTAAGCAGGCACAAAGGCATGAGACCCAGAGAAGAGACACAGAACTATACTCACTAGGATTTTCAAAGGCTGCACCCAAAAGGAAAAAAGGGCAATTTAAACAGAGAACCAGAGAACACAAGCCAGTGGCTGTGAGAATCGGGGAGCCAGAAGGACCGCCTAGAGTTTCCAAGCAGCAGCAGAAAGGAAGAAACCAGAGTGCAGGAGAGACAGAGGAGAGGGAAGGAGGAGAGGAACCGTAGAGCATTTTACCATCTAAATAAACACCCGTGTCACCCCTATTTTACGGTCTAAATAAACACCCGTGTCACCCTCAAAGAGAGAAATCTGCTCTAGTGTCCGGGGAGGCACACATCAGTGATGAAACTAGACAAAGTTACTGAGGGATGTGTTTCCTCTACAAGCAAAGGAATGTGGATGCCTTGGGGAGGACCAGGGATGGTGATGGGCGGGGCAGTGTTCTGCTTCTAGACCGAGACAATAGTAACAGGGATGTTTGCCAGATAAATAATGCACTAAGTCATTTGTTTTGGTAGTTTTACTCTTGATGTTTGTTTTACAATATAAAATGTAACCAATGTCTACATTAAAGCAGTGCCCATGTTTTCAAGGTATCTGGATGGACTGTGGGAGCGTGGAGGTTGGAGGTAAGTCTGCGGGGGCTCCCCACATCCCAGTCACAGGTGAAAGGACATGGTGTACTCACGGCACACTGCAGAGGTCACTGTGGCAGAGAGGGCATAGATATCCAGACCTGTGACAGAGGAGGAAGGTAGGCAAGTGAGGAACCTCAGGATGTCCCCAGGGGAAGGGGGGTGTCCCATACACAGTCCTCATTTCCACAGCTTCTACCCCATAGTCAGCATCCGGGCCTCCTGAAGCTGGGCGTGGTGACGGGACCTCTTGCTCCAAAGCAGGGTAAGGAGGGCCACACCATCGGCGCAAAGGGAGAACCACAAACCTCCCCTCCCCCTACACGTGGAGCAACTGGAGGGCACCTCTTCAAACAAAAGACTGATCCTCTGGCACAGAGAAGCAGGAGAACAGAGTAACCATATCTGAGTGTCAGTGGTGGCCAGAATAGGATATTCATTCCTGGTTGCTGGCTCAGCACCCTGAGTGCTTTGTCCCCAGGGAACAAAGGACAGGTCTCCTCTAATGGCTTGGGAAGGAAGCACACACAGTGTCCCGTGGTGAGACCAGGGACTCATCACACAAGAAGCTTCAAGGGCAGCTGCAGGCCTCGGCGCAGACTTAAAGGTCTACGGGGCCACCACTTCTTCTCCTCTATCTTCACCCCTCTGCTCTCAACACCACAGTGAAGCCAGAAGGACGCCTGGGCAGCGGGATACAACCCAACTGGACCGAAAGAGACCAGAGCCTTGCCACATATGACCTCTGTGGCCTTGAGTAAGTGCTTCAGTCTCTCTGGTCCTCACTTGTGAAATGAAGATAAGAACACTTCACTCAGAGGATTCCTGCATGCAAGATCCACGGTAGTATCCAGGAAGCCCTGGACTCAGTGCCTGACACTTAGTAGACTCTCAGAAAATGAGGTGTTTGCTGTTAAAATTTGGTAGAATTCATGAGCATCTTTTTAAATTTTTTTAAAAGATTTTATTTATTTGACAGGGAGAGAGAGTGCAAGTAGGCAGAGAGGCAGGCAGAGAGAGAGGGAGGGAGAAGCAGGCTCCCCGCTGTGCAGAGAGCCTGATATGGGGCTTGATCCCATGACCCTGAGATCATGACCTGAGCCAAAGGCAGACTCTTAACCCACTGAGTCACTCAGGTGCCCTGAACACTTTTTTTTTTTTTTTAAACCCAGAATGAGATAACCTCCAGAATGACAAAAATCAGAAAGATCAACAATGCCTAACAGGGGTGAGAACAAGGAGCCACCAGAATTCTCAGAAATCCTGGTAAAGAGTGAATTTGTCCAACAGCCATGGGAAGCTGTTCAGCAGAATCTACTAAAGCTGAAAATGCATGCCCTCTAACTCAGTAATTGTGCTCCTTGGTTGAATATACACCCAACAGAAGACATATTTGCACATCCTGCAATATATGAACGGTTAGAGCTGCATTTTTCATAGTAACCAGAAACTAGAAATTACCAAATATCCATCAGTGGTAGAATAAATAGATAAATCATAGCATACTCACCCGATAGAATATTACACGGCAATGAGAATGAGTAGGTCCTTACTTGATTCAACAAATGAATGAACCTCATTAACCAAGTGTCCAGTGAAAAAAGCCAGACACGAAGGAACACATCTAGTATGGGTCTGTGTACATACATTTCAAAAACAGGCAAAACTCACCCATGGAGTTGGTAGTCAGGAAAGTTTGGTTACTCTTGCAGCAGAGGCAACAGGTGGTTGATGGGGAAGGGATGAAAGGATGACTTCTGGAATTCTGCAATATTGCCTTCCTTGATCTGGCAAGTGGTTATGGGGTGGTTTCTGGATGTGCTCAATTTGTGGTGATTCAGTAAGCTATGAAGTTGTTATATGTACATTTTTCTAGGGTTGCTATACTTCATTTTTTACTAAAGATTAAAAAAAAAAAAAGGGAGTGTTTTTTAAAAACCAAGCAGTAAGGGGCACCTGGGCGGCTCAGTAGGTTAAAGCCTCTGCCTTCAGCTCAGTCATGATCTCAGGATCCTGGATAGAGCCCTGCACCAGGCTATCTGCTTAGCAGGGAGCCTGTTTCCCTTCTTCCCTCTATGCCAGCCTCTCTGCCTACTTGTGATCTTGGTCGGTCAGATAAATAAATAAAATCTTTTAAAAAATAATAAAAAATTAAAAAAACAAACAATTAAATCCTGATATACATGGAGATAAAAGCTCCAACCCACATAAATTATGGTACATCTTTTCCCAAAGTCTCCAGGAAGATACTATTGCTTCTTAACGGTAATAACTAACCTTGACTAGGCACTAATGTGTGTGCCTCTTAGAGGCATGCCTCTAAGTGAGTTACATGTATTAATTTCTTTAATCCTTTTAACACTTTATGAGTAGAATGACCGTAATTCTTCATGTGCTGGGTGTAGTCCCAATTTACTCCTGTTATCCCAGCAAAAATTATTAATAGCTTTCCCACTCTTTACTCTCAAAGGTGTCTGGGGTGAAAAACCAAATTGTACATTCACCCTGATGTGGACACCATTAATATCCTCTCTTCTCTCTTTCTCTCTGCCCTCCTTTTTTTAAATGACATACCAAGAAGTTAAGTAATTTGCCCAAGGTCACAGGGGTAGGAAGTAGTGAAGTCAGAATTTGAACCCAACATCTGGCTCCTCACCACCAGGGGCATACTGCCTTTCTTGTCCAAATTTCATTATTCTTGAAATTCAGAAAATTCTTCATGTCTAACTTTTCTTCTTCTTCTGCAGTTTTAACCCATTTCCTGTTGCCTGGCACTTGGGGGAACAGGAGAACTGCTCACCTCCCAGAGTGAACCCCATAGCAGGCCAACACAATGGCCTCTCCACACATTCAAGCTGTGAGCGGAAATCATCTTCTCCCTTCTCTTTTTAAAATGGCATAAATATGCTCCATTTCCCAGTGATGTTTTCCTCATTCAATACATTTTCCAACACTTCAGGAGTGCTTGTGGATTTCTTTCCATTTTTCCATCTACTCCTTCAGCAAATTTTTCAGTGAAGTCCGATTACGTGCCGGGTGCTGCGGGCCTAGCTGGCAGTAAAGGAGGTAGTTAACCAGACAAACACAGCGCAGGCTCTCAGGAGCTTATAGTTCTGGTAGGAAGAATGACCCTCAAGAAATGATGACAGAAACGACGATTCATTTGCCTCACGGTAGGGGCTGTGAAAGGTGGAAGAGGGCACTTGACTGGAGGAATCAGTAGAGGCTTCTCAGAGAGAGTGACGGTTGAGTTAAGCCCTATAGGCGTGGGACTAAGAGAGCAGGCAGCAGGGAAGAGTGTTCCAGGCAGAGGGAAGGGTATATGCCGACACTCTTGAGGATGGAAGGAGTCTGGACAGTTGGAGCAGTCCTCACGGTCGAAGCCTAGTGAATAGCGGAGATAGTGGTACCGGGAAAGGCTGGTGTAAAAAAAAAAAAAAAAAAGGGCAGGGACTAGTGGGTCTTATGGCTCACAGTTGCCCCAAGTGAAGTATTTCATGTGCACTGGGAAGCACCTGGACTGGTTTAGGAAGAGAATGGCCTGATCCCGTCTCCCTGCAACGCTTCTATTCCTGGCTTTCAGATCATTGACTACTAAGTGAAGAGGGAGGCCACCTCCATTCATCCATGTATCCCAAGAGTGTAGAACATTTTTAGAACGTTTTAAGAACAGTTTTACAAATGAACAGCCTACCCCAAATGCCCTTGGTTACTAGAAACTTCTTCATCATTTTCAGTAATGCATTGCCAACTAGTCTACAGAGACTAAATTTGTCCAGAGTCCTGGACCACAGCCACCGCTGCATAATTTCACTATTCACCTTGTGATCTATTATGCTCAGCGAGCACTATTTACATACACAGCGAGAATAGTGTCCCCTGCAGCTGTGCGAAGCGATGACCATGCATAGGCTCAGCCCATGCCTGCTAAGACGGATACTCCCTTGCTTTCGTATTTGTGTCTTTATTTATGAATCTGTGCTCCTACCTTCTTCTAAAAATGATTTTAAAAGGCTTATGAGGGTAGAGAAAACAGAACAAGATAACATAACAGGAAAGAGAACATGAATTCGAAGAAAGCAGAAAATAAAAGGAAAAACAAGAATAGGGCTGTAAAAATGAATCAAGAACGAGGTTATTATAAGAATGCCTTCTTAGACTTTTGTACACTTGGCTGTAAGTTTTCTAGCGGTCGGTATTGTTGGGGTTTGAGGGGACTAACTAATTAAATCCTTCTTCAGAAATTTTGAAACCAATTAAGAAACAGAGCCAGCAGGGCGCCTGGGTGACTCAATCATTAAGCGTCTGCCTTCGGCTCAGGTCATGATCCCAGGGTCCTGGGATCAAGCCCCTGCATTGGGCTCCCTGCTCAGCAGGAAGCCTACTTCTCCCTTTCCCAGTCCCCCTGCTTGTGTTCTCTCTCTCACTGTCTCTCTCTCTCTGTCAAATAAATAAATAAAATTTTAAAAAGAGAGAGAGAAACAGAGCCAGAGGGAAAAAAGTTGAAATGAAATTTCTGTTCTGATGCTGGTTAAGCTGGATTGGGGAACTGGACTTGGGTCAAAGACCCCAAATATTCTTCCCTATGCAGCATGCTGACTTACCACACAGCCACAGGTTAAACAGTAGACAACTGCCAACTACCTCCTTCCAAGGATCAGAGCCTGCCTGTAGGTCCACCCCTTGCCCAGAGGAGGCAAATACAGAGAATAAGAACACTCTTGTCCAACAGTAGGTGATCCCCAGGGGGCACTGAGAAGCAATATACAACCAGCAGTAGCCATTGTCTGTTGCCACCAATCAGTTAAATTATCCCCACCCTAGAAAGGAGGTTATAACAGGCAGAGAGAACGGTGGAGAAGAATCTACAATCATACGCTTTCAATATTGAGCAGCTCTTCGCTGGTCTGACAAAAGCAAGCATATATTTTGTGTTGCCTCTCAAAATTTTGTGTGCACACAGACTGCCCCAAGATCTTGTTGAAGAACAGATTCAGATGCATGGGTCTGGAGTTGAGATTATCTATTTCAACAAGCTTCCAGGTGACGCTGATTCTACTGGCCCATATCTAGGTTATCTAGAACAGCAGTCCTTGATCTGGGACCCACACAGATTCTTGAAATTAGAGGGGGCCTATAAACTGGGGTGATAAAAAATAAACATCTTCATTTTTTCTTTTTCTTTTTTTTTTTTCTTTTTTAAACCCCTTGCCGGGCTTGAATTCACAATCCTGAGATGAGATCATGAGTTGGATGCTTAACCAACTGAACCACCCAGGCACCTCCATTTTTACTAATTTCTAACTGAAATTTACCACTTCCTTCTAGTATGAACACAGACAACAGACTATAAGAGCATGAGCAGTGCCTGTGAATTTGCCACCAATAGAGATCTCAGGTACCTTCAATATCACTTCATTGTTATTGCAAATGTCTCCAAATTTCACTTTATGATCTCTCCAAATACTACTTATGACTATTTGGGAATTACAGTAGTTATTAGAGCTACTACTAGCTCTTGTTATTTCACATGTTAACAAAGAGGTGTGTATATTACCATCTCACATATTAACACATTAGGATATTTTTAATATTTCAATAGCTGTATTTCATTATAATTGGTTTCCTTTGTAATCCTACGCATTTTATTTTTTTCATGCAGTTAAAAGTAGCACTCCAGGAAGAGCTCATAGACATCCCTACAATGCAAGAGGTGCATAAAAGGTTAAGAATTCTTGATGAGGGACACCTGGGTGGCTCAGTCCGTTAAGCCTCTGACTCTTGACTCTGGCCCAGATCATGACCTCAAGGTGGCGAGGTTGAGCACCACGTCAGGCTCTGTGTGGGGCATGGAATCTGCTTGAGATTCTTTCTCTCTCAAAAAAATGAAAGAAAGAGAAAGAAAGAAAGAAAGAAAGAAAGAAAGAAAGAAAGAAAGAAAGAAAGAAAGAAAGAAAGAAAGAAAGAAAGAGAGAAAAAGAAAAGAAAAATAGAATCCTTAATGAGGAAGGCAAGTTCTATCAGAAGTGATCACTGACCCCATGGTAGTGACAGGATGTTCTGTGGCTGAATTCTGGGTCCAAACCCTCCTTCCTACGAGGGGTGAGACCCTGGGTACGTGCTGGCCCTCCCCACGCCTTGATAGCATGTATTTCAAAGGGATGGTTAAAGAATTAAATGAGTTACTGTTCTTAAGGTACACAGAGCAGTGCCTCGCTCAGAGTGAATACCTTATAGGAAGCGTTGGCTAATAGACAACGTGACAACTGTACTCAGAAACACAACTGAACAAGCATGATTCAGCACCCACTGAGGAGACAGAGATGGACACCGCAAAACCCTGTTCTCACAGCAACCACAGGTCCAGTAGGAGAGCTGGTGAGCAATTCAAGTAGAACATGAGCTCTGTCTCACGATACAGGTAGGCACTGTAGGGGACAGGAACTCCCGGCTGGGTGGGAAGAAGGAAAGAAAGCTTTCTAAGATGTTCATCAAACACCTCCCCAAAGTGTTCCGAGGTAGGCAGTGCATCCCATTTTCTCCTAGCGACTGCTTCTGCTGATTTCTTACTTAAACCGCAGTGGGTAATGATTCCTGCATGAAGGCAACCCTGAGCCAGATGGGAAGACCACTCTTTCCTCTCAGCCACCGTGACCAATCATACCAGATTAGAGATTAACTTAATTACCTCTTTAAAGAGTAGCTCCAAATATGCTTGCATTCTAAGGTACTGGGGGTTAGAACTTCAAAATATGAATTGGGGGGCTCACAATTCTGCCCCTAACACTATCTAAGCCACAGGGAGATATTGTACATGACAACTGGTGACTTGCCTAAGATCACACAGCCAGAGCAGCAACGCTTGGAGCCAGGGTGCTTTGAGTTCACGGTCAACCTTCTGCCTTAGCCTTCTCCTGGCACTGTCCCTGGACATACCCTGGGGGCTTGGAAATGCCCAGACTCAGAGTCCCAGAGAAGGAATCTTGGGGCTCTGCATTTTTACAAACTCCTTGGTGCAGCACATATAAGAACCTCTTCTTGACACCACGTGTCATTACTGTTCCAGTAACAGCTGTCCCAGTCCCAATAATGCTCTCAAAGAATGTGGGCACTCCTGTGCGGTTTCTGTTCCCAGGGGCCATGCATTCCTCTAGAGGAGTTTCTCTGGAGTAGGACATGATGTTTGGTTCCTAGGCAGGTTGTAGAAGACCCCTGCCCTCCATGCCCTTCACTTGCCTACCCCTCTTCCTCCTTCCTAGGTGCAACATCCCCAGGGCCTGGCTGTGGCCTCTGAACCCTGCTCCTCTAGGAGATGCTGATGGCTTTACCAGTGGCCTAAATGTTTAAGGAGATCTACCAGAGATCTAGGTCAGTGAACAGCTCCTCTGGGGGAATCAGAGTTGGAGGCCAAGCTCGGCCAACCTATTTCCCCCAACCACTGCCCGTAGGCTTCAGTCCCAGAAGCCCTGGGAATCCCAGGGATCCCCTCCAAACTCAGTTTAAAAACCAATGTTGGAAGCCTTGTACAATCTGGATTTATCCTGGACTGGCCTGTTTTGTTGTCTCACAGTTCAATCGAAGTATGAATGAAATACCACAAACTACGGGAAGTGGACAGTTTGCTAAGTTTTGACATATGTAGACACTTGAGGAACTCTCACCACAATGGAGGGAATGAACAAGTCTGTCTCATCCAAAGTTGCCTCCTGCCCCTGTAACCCCTCTCTTGTCCCCCTAGATCCCTACGCACCCCCCTACTCTTCCACCTTCAACCCATGTGCCAGGCCACCATTGTTGGCTGCCTAAACTCATATAAATTACAACCGAATAAATTAAAAATCAGGCCTGCGATCCCACCAGCCCCATTTCAAATGTTCAATAGCTCAGTGTGGCTACCTTACCGGGCAGTGCAGGAGAGAAGTGTTCTGTCGGCACTGTGTTCTGCTGGACAGCACGGCTCGATATATTAGAGCTCCTGTCCTTTCAGAGTGCTAGAAAAAAATCAGTCCAAAATTTCTCTCAGGCTCACAGCTTTTAAGTTACTTGTGGTTATTGGGAGCTTTACTCAGTGCCAAACTACTAAGCATTTGGCATTGATTTCATGGACTAGTCACAATAGACCTATAAGATAGGTATTAATGTCCTCATCTAAGAAATGAGGAACAAGAAAGCTGAGGCTTAAGGAGGCTAAGCAATGGGAGAGATGGTCTGGCTTCCAAGCCTTGCCCTTAACCTTGCATTATTTCAGAGGCAGCAAGGTCCAGTGGTCAAGAGCATAGACCTGGGAGTCTGTCTACAGGGTTTCGGTCCTGGCTCCGCCATCAGCTGTGTGATCCTGAGCAAGTCATCAACTAGCTATGCTTCCAGGTCCTCATCTGTAAAACGGGGATAAGAAACCCTGCCCCACATGGTGGCTGTGAGGATTGAATGAGTTAAAATACACGAGACACTTAGGATGGTGCCTGGCACAGAGTCAGGTATGATACGTGTTTCCTATTTTATACCCTGTTTCTCATTCCCCTCCTAAATTCTTTTGTGCAACACACCAGTTTCACAAAAATAGAAGCATCAGTGTCTTGAGTAATGAGATGTTTACTCCTTTCCTTAGTCCTTCTCTCAACATCCTCCAAGCCCCCTTGAAGCATTCCGCTCCGTGCTATGTCACCTACAATGATGAATAAGGTCCCTCTGGTTTCAGACTTGATATTTCTGCTCTGACTTTTCCCCAGTGATCTGTAAGTCCCTTCCTTTTCTTCTCAAAGTGAAGATAAGATTATTTGAGGCAACAGAAGCACAGAATCATTTTCCCACTCCACTGGCTTTTTGCAAGAGTTAAATGGGGCTAGATTCATAATTTGTTCCTATTCTTCCCAACCGTTTCTTCACTGTCTTAGAATGCTTCATGTCGCAGTCAGAGCAAGAAAGCAGGTGCTTTCTCAAGGAAACTCAAATAACACATTATCATTGCAAGGATCATCATGACTGATTATCATTGCAAGAATCATTAAGTCTTAGCGTTAAGATCCATTAAGGGAAACTTAGTTTGGGAAGAACAACAGACTTACAGAGGAATGCAGACTTTGTCAGACAGAAGACTGCCTTTCTTAATAGATAAGACAGTAAGAACCCATTCTCAGGGCTTTTTTGTCCCTTAGGGAACAATTTCCTTTCCTTTGAATCTCTACTCTCAGCCTCTTGTCCATGCTCAACATTTGCCTCCTAAGAAAAGACTTTAATTTCCTTGATAAAAATGGAGAAGGAAGGTCCAAGTCACTCTAGTCTCTGTTGACACCAGTGTCCCCAAGGCGAATGTCCACTGGCTATAGGACTGGACAAGGAGTCCTTCTGGGCCCCCATCAGTACTGCAACATCTAAGACCATGTTCCATGGCCAGAAAAAACTCTAACAACACACATACATAACCACATACATACACATATGTACACACATGTGCACACACTATTACACACAGACACATCTTCAACTTAGTTTCAAATTAGTTTCCATTCCAAAGTGACAAAATTCTTATCCCACCTGAAAGTGTTGGAGACCCCTTCCTAATGATGAAAAGCAACATTTTTTAAATGGATAAGATTTCGATTAGTAAAAACCGTAGACTCTATCCTAGGAGTATGAAAAGTTTTCCTTAGGTCCATTTTGATCCTTAGAAACAAAGTTTTATTTTCTCGGACAATTAAAGGGAGATTATGTCACCAGGCCTAAAAAGATGGTATCACTTCTTATCACTGGCATCCAGCAGATAGCTATCTTAATTTAAAAGACCCTAAAGGTCAGTGTTTATTTAGTTCTTTGCAATAATCTGTTTCACCATAATTCTGCTTTCCTACTTAATTCCCTTATCTTAGAGCAGCATTTTCCAATCTGTGTTTTACAGAACAATAGACCCACAAGGTGATAATAAGTATCCCTGGGGTGGTGAAAAATAAGTGGTTCTATAAGCAAATAAGTTTGGGGAATGCTGGGCTAAAGAAAATTGAACAGGTTTCTTTACTACAGGACTTCTCAGGACCTTGAATAGGCTACTGTGTGCTGTAAGTGGGTGGGGCAAACAGGATTAAAGAGGAAAGTTTGTAATGTGCATGGCATGGAAGCTGACACCCAGTAACAACCAATCAATGTTAGCTTTTATAATTATTAGCCGTCATGATTTGAGGTTTCCCCAAACTGACATGTTAAGGGTGCCCTCCTACCATAGAACAGCACCCTGGATTTAATGTTCCATGGAACACATGCCGGGAAAGGCTAACTTATCTCACTCCCTATTAATATTTAACAAGTATTGTACTCAATTCTGTGAACAAAGAAATAAGGTAAAAAATAGTGCTGTGTAGAAGTGCACAATATAAAAAAGGATGTTACTACAGATTTTGGAAGCATTTAGTCCTAATTACTTTATGTCTACCTAAAAATGGTTACATCCATGTGCATAGATTATTTATTTATTAAGGGAAGAACTTTTAGAACATAGAGAAAATCCATAGGTTACATTTGTAGGTCATTCATTTGCCCATTCATTTATTAAAGTTCACACACACATCTATGCACTTATAATCTACAATAGGAGGGCTTGTTCTAGGTCAAATATCATTCTAGGCCCTAGAGCTAAAGCCATGTATCAAGTACACTATCTCCCTGCCCTCGAGGAGTTTTATATTCCAGTGGGGAAGAGAGATAATACACAGATAAATAAGTAAATACATAGTATGTCAGTATGAGTGCTCTGGAGAAGAATAAATCAGGATAAGAGGATTAGAGGTGCCAGCGTGGCCATGGTGACATGTTATTTTAAATAAAGGATTCAGGAAGGCTTCACTGATACAATGATACTGAAGCAGAGACCAGAAAGTAACAAAGAACAAACCATGCGGGGTATAGAACATGGTAGGAGCCTCTGAATGATATTGGGAAGAGTTTGGCTGTAGTGGAGCCACTGGCAGGGAAGGTTGGAGAAGATGAAGTTGGAAGAGCCATGAGGCAGGCAGGGTTGGGGGGCAGATCATCTGTGACCTCGTAAGCATTGATCAGGATTTGGGCTATTACTCTGAGGATCCACTATAGAACCTTGAACAGAGGAATAATACATTGATTTGTTTCAAAAGGATCATACTCTTTGCCAGATAGAGATTAAACATGGTGGCCGTGGGAGGCAAAGGCAAGAGCGGGGACAGTACTCCAGGCACAAGGCACCACCACGGTTGTTTGGACCCAAGAGGCAATGGCAGAGGAGCCTCCTCCAGGAATGAAATTCGTTATGGAAGAAGTAACGCCTGTCAAGCTGTTCTTCCTTCAGCATACCTGTGGAGAGGAGGGCTGACACATGAAGGAAGGCTGTCTGTCTTTCTAGGAGTGAGATGTTCCGCAGCCATGGTTGATCTTTGTTCAGTGGGTAAGTCACACTTCAGCTTATTAGCAACCTGCCATTTTCTTCCTACCCAAAGAGATTTGTGCAATCAAGATCTAAATCGAGAGTCCGAGTGGATTACCATAGCTACAGGTGCCTGGCAACCAGGATTAGACTGATGGTCATTGATCTATGGGCTCCAGATTCTCCCCAGGGATATAATGCACTGTAAAGGGCATCCAAACTCCTGAAATAGTCTGAGGCAGAGAGGAAAACATTCAGTCCTCATCTTGTTCTGTCTGACTGGCCTTTGCCTCCCACGGGCAATGGGCCAGCTCACAAACCCGACACCAGATTAAAGCTCTAGGGGTCACTCCTCAGACAGGGGGCTAACCATTAGCACAAAGTTCCAAAAAATAGAGACAAAGAAACTGGTTGTGATGACAAAGGAAATGAAGGTAATCAAAAGGATATTTGCAGATCAATGCTGGAGTAGAGAAGGGAGCAAAGAGTGAGCAAGAAATGGAGTGACAGTATAATTCAGAGGTCAGCAGATTATGATCCATGGGCCAGATTGGCCCACGACTCATTTTTTGTAAATGATTTTCACTGGAAAACAGCCGTGCTCGATTCATTTCCATATTGTCTGCGGCTGCTTCCAAGGTGTAATGGCAGAGTTGAGTAGTTCTGAGAGACGATACAGCCTGCTAATACTTAAATACCCAGCCATCTATAAAATGTCAGGTCTAGGTTGTTCCCCAATGGGCTGGAGGACTTATGGTTTCTCCTCTTTGCTCACCAGAGCAGTTGGCCTGGTTCATGACACTGAACCATGGTGGGCCATGAGGAATGTTGTAGGCATAACTGACATGTTTCAGAGGGACAGCCAACATCACTTTCATAGTGAGGAAAGATGAGAAGTCCTACAGCAAGGGCCTCAGTGTTTTGTCTTGGCTAACAAGGTACCAGTCAGCATCTACGCCTCAGGACCTCACACTACACACAGAACAAAGAGACAATGAGAAATGTGGAAGAAAATATAGTGAAGAACCGCATTAAGATTTCAACCCTGTCTTAATCAATGTCACTGCTGTGGACCGAATTGTGTCCAACATTTATACTGAGTCCATGTCAAAGCCCTAACCCAAGTATGATGGTATTTAGAGACTGGCCTTTGGAGTAATTAAGCTTAGATGAGTCATGAAGGCTGGGCACTCATCATGGAATTTGTTCTCCTATAAGGAGAGTCCCCAGAGAGCTCCCCTAACCTCCCTCTCCCATGTGAGGACACATGAGAAGACAGCCATCTGCAAACCAGGTTAAGGACTCTTACCAGAATCTGACCATTCTGGGACCCTGCTCTCAGATGCCCAGCATCCAAAACAGTAAGACAATATGTTTCTGTTGTTCAAGTTGCCCAGTCTAGGATATTTGTTATGGCAGTTTGAGCAGAGACTAAGACACCCAACTGTCTGTTCCCATAGAGTGTGACTCTGGAAGCAACTGAGCAAGGATCACTGCCAAGAGAAGAGCACAGAAATATCTTCTTTCTTCCCCTGTTGTATGACTAGTACTCTCCTTTTCCAGTCTCCAGGCAAGCCAAATTTCCCTTTTTTCCTGTCCAAGCACCCAACCAGGACATAACCAGGAAAATGGAAAAGGTACAAGAGGTGGTTCCAGTTTTCTAAGAAACTCTTCCTAGTTAATTGTCCCTGGACAGCATCCAATGTCCTCCAGGCTTTCCTGCAGTGCTCCCATTTGCTGCTAATTATTTTCTAGAATCAGAGCCCTTAGAAACAGGCTCCAAAAAGCTTATAATAGCCAAGGTAAAAAACTTCAAGGATTCTGGTTTCTTTCATTCTTGCAACCTTAGCTTATTAGAGAATAATAGTGATCACCTAAATGGTCATCTCTGTTGAGTTGGGAGGGTTTTGAGAGATTTGGGACCTTCAATAATTTAGAAAACTGCCCAAGACTTGGGCGGGGGGAGCGGTGATAAAGGTAAAATAAGAACCAGATTTTAACTTCTCTTCCTGCTGTATTGCATTGACTGTATCAAGGGAATACAGTGAGACACCTGTTATCCCCATGACCTTTCATTGGATAAGCCTCAGAAATACTCTGAAGGTAAAATATGTATTGAGAAGGACAAACATTTGGTTCTACAAGATTCCCCAAACCCTGGGTCTCTTCTGAAAAGCTATGTAGTCAAACAGCTTTTTTATCCTTTGTTGAGAGATGCAGTTGAGCTTGGTTTAATGGCAAAATAATTTAAGATCTTTCTTGAAAAATGTTGGGCCAGGGCCTGAAAATGCTCTTGACAATGCTAGAATTGTTTCTTGATGCTTTGGGGTGATAGGAATAATTCACCCCTAAAAGGCTGGAGCAATTGTCTCTAGGGTCTGCAGAATGACCATCTGTCCCCTTTCTGCTCATAGGGCCTTGAAGCTATAAGATGAACCCATCCCACAGGCAGCTAATTTTTCATTTTTGAAGATATGTGGATAACAGTGGTATTTTTGTGTCATAGGTTTTGCTTTTTTTCTTGAGGGTTTTCTGTCCTTGGATTGTTTATTTCTCACACTTACTGTTGTTTTGTGAAACCTAACAAGGGTCTAGTGGGAAAAGAATGCATAGATTTCCCCGTGGGGAAAGTAAATGGAGGGCTCACAAGGTTGTCCTTTCACCAAGCTGTAAATGCTCTGTTTGGAACTTTGGCTCTCCTTCTGAAGACTGGTCAGGTTGAAATATATATTTAAATTTAACTGGTCTGAAAGAAGCTAATAGAAAAATTGGCAAACCATGAAGAGGTCAAGAGCCAAGGGAAAAATACAAATGGTCAATAAACATGCTAAAAAATGCTAAAGTTCACAATAATCAAAATGCAAATGCTAATTCGAATAATAAAATGCCATTTTTTTTGGCTATCACGTTAGCAAATCCTTTTTTTAAAGACAATGCCTAAGCTTCATAAAAATAATATCCAGGGGTCATGAAGGTATGGAGAATTGTAGAATCATGTAGTCTCATAGAGTAGAATAATATTGAAAATTGTTTTTTAAAAACAACTTCCTGAAAGGTAATTTGGCATTATATTTAAAAATTTTATAATTCTACATAAACTTTTCACTTTAGACATGTATCCTATGAGATTTCACTTCCATAAATGGGGCCCAAAGAAATAATAGGGATACACAGTGGTATATGGTTAACCATCACACAATGGTGTGATGGTTAATTTTAATGTCAACTTGATTGGGCCATCATGCCCAGATATTTGCTCAAACAACATTCCAGATATTTCTGTGATGGTGTTTTGAAATGACATTAACATTCAAATCAGTGGAATTTAGTAAAGCACATATCCCTCCATAATGTAGGTGAGCCTCATCTAATCAGTTGAAGAGTTTGACTGGAACAGAAAAGACTCACCTCCCCAGAGGAAGAAGAAATTCTGCCAGCAGCTGTACTTTATTTACTTTTTTTCCCATGACCTGTATATTTATTTATTTATATTTTATATTTTTATAAACATATAATGTATTTTTTTTCAATTTATTTATTTTCAGAAAAACAGTATTCATTATTTTTTCACCACACCCAGTGCTCCATGCAAGCCGTGCCCTCTATAATACCCACCACCTGGTACCCCAACCTCCCACCCCCCCGCCACTTCAAACCCCTCAGACTGTTTTTCAGAGTCCATAGTCTCTCATGGTTCACCTCCCCTTCCAATTTACCCAAATTCCCTACTCCTCTCTAACGCCCCTTGTACTCCATGCTATTTGTTATGCTCCACAAATGAGTGAAACCATATGATAATTGACTCTCTCTGCTTGACTGATTTCACTCAGCATAATCTCTTCCAATCCCGTCCATGTTGCTACAAAAGTTGGGTATTCATCCTTTCTGATGGAGGCATAATACTCCATAGTGTATATGGACCACATCTTCCTTATCCATTCATCCGTTGAAGGGCATCTTGGTTCTTTCCATAGTTTGGCGACTGTGGCCATTCAGCAGCTGTACTTTAGCCTTGAACTGCAATATCAGCTCTTCCCTAGCTCCAGGCTGCCAGGCCACATTGGATATTTTGAACTTGCCAGCCTCTACAATCATGAGAGCCAATTTATTTTAAAATCCCAAATTTTACAGATTAGATAGATAATAGGTAAATAATAGATAGATAGAACAGATAGATGGATGCATAGATGGATGCATTGATAGATGGGTGGATGGATAGAGAGGGGGCAGAGACAGTTCTATTTCTCTAAAGAGCCCTGACTAATTCAGTGGGAAATGAGAAGATGGCTTTATTCTCTTCAACTCTGCACCTTCAGACCACTTTATGGAACTGATTCATCCTGTCCCTTGTGGGAAACTGGAGTGAACTTCATGATATTTGTGGTCATTTTCAAATAATAAAAAATCCTACCATCACTCCAAGTCACAAAATAGACTAACTTCCATTTTGTGTTGACTCTCATGTCATAATAAAAGCTCCAAATGTCATCTAAAATTCAAGTTTCTTTCCTCCTCCAACCAGGCCCACTGCAGCCTTGAAGCCTGCAGTGTGAAGAGATTGTGGGTGGCTTCTTCTCTGTTTCCCCATTCCTGCCTTCTCACAGCCCCTGCGCTCGCTAGGCTGCCTCCTGTTCCTCCAGCGTTGGCATGGGAGGGAGAAGAAGGAGAGGCCAGGTGAAGGAATGAGCTCACCCGGTAGGCACAGACACAATGGTCCATCAGTTTCCACACTCTGGAAGCTGTTGAGATTGTCCTCCTCATGGGCGCAAGTTCATGGATTCTTAAGGAACAGGGCACTGCTCTACCTCAGCCCATCATTGGGATCATTTGCCTGCTTTTTCTTAACATGGACAGTGCTTCCCCATCACACCCCCAGGTGACCGCTACCACTCCCTGCCTTTCCATAGGCTACTCCGCGCAGACTTGCTCTTTCCCTTGCAGCTGCCGCTCCTCATGTGGCCTTTGGCTGCTTCTTTTGGCCCAAATCATCCCCAGGAGGCAGCCATCATTCATTCCCTCAGGACAGTTAGGCAGCCTTTGCCTCTGACTTCTAGGTTTTTCCAGGTGAGGTTCTGAGGGAGGCACAGGCGCATTTCTAAGCATTCTCTCTTGGGTAGGTCCACGCCTCCTCACACAAGTCCTGCTTAGGTGACCTAGCTGACGCTTCACTCTGGAGTACACCCCCTCAGCCGAAACACAGAGAAGACCATCACTGTACTGGTTTTGTATACAACCTCCAGACACAGGAAGGTAATCTCTGTTTAAGTTTCAAAGAAATCTGTTACCTTTTCTAACATCACACAACCAATCTATGGCAGAGCATGGATTTGAACCAATGATTGTCCAACTCCAGCTCGAGATCTCGGCTCCATACCACTGTGTTTAAGAAAGAGCTTCCAAGGAGGGCTGGCCTTATAATGACCTCCATTCTCTCCCAAAGCATTCCTTTAGTTCACTGATCCAAAATATGGGGGTTGGGGTGAAGTCCACCCCCACGGGAGCCCATGAGAGCCCTTGGGAGGAAGACGCTGTGCTCTCCCTGGGAGTCCTGTGCCTGAAGATCCGTAGAACCCCACAGCTTAGCAGTTGCCCATCATCTCCGAGCCAGGAATGGCATAGTCCACACCCCACTCTCCTGATGGATGCGAGGAAGGCACAATGTCAGCACCGAACATTAGTACGTGTCTATAAAAGTCATAAGCATCACAGGCAATGAAGAAACACAAAGCCTCTCTATTTACAGTAGGGGGGGGCGGGGGAACAAAAACAAAACAACACAGAACCTTCCAACCATATAGCTTACTCATACTTCTGTACAGGGATGGGAAAATTACCTGTAAATCTTTCCTTCCTGTTTGATGCGAAGTTGATGGATCTTCCCTTTGGAGATGGATGCTTCTAAGGCCCTAATGGCTGCAGGAGAGAGCGGGCCCTGCATGCTGGTGCCCGCCCGCTGGGCAACACATCAAAGCAGCTTTGTTTTTAAGTGGGACACACCAGCCCAACTGACCCAACCCCAGGCCCTTTTGGATCCTCTTTCTCTCTTTGTGGAATCTGCCCTCAGCTCTGCAGCTGACCCCAGAGGGGACCCGGGCAAGCACTTTCCTGTTGGAAACCTGTTCCACTAGCTGCATTTCCACGGGCTCTGAGTCATTATCCTCCAGCCCTGACATCGACACCCCCATTAGATGAAAGAGCTCTGCGCTCCCCCGCCATCCAAAACACACAAGCGGCAGAGTTTCTGTTGTTGTTTAGATTTCGCTTTCAGCTGTTAAAA
This sequence comes from Neogale vison, assembly GCF_020171115.1. Taxonomy (NCBI): domain Eukaryota; kingdom Metazoa; phylum Chordata; class Mammalia; order Carnivora; family Mustelidae; genus Neogale; species Neogale vison. The sequence goes on from NC_058096.1 coordinate 154,051,631, forward strand.
ATAAAAACCTCTGTTGCGCTTTTTTCTTATGACAAAAGCAATGCGTGCTTGTCATGAACATATTCCAACAAGGCAGAGAGGCAGAATGAAGAAATAGACAGCGTCCATTAGTGCATCAAACAAAGAGTAAGCACAGTGAGTCTTGTTGGAATACATCTTTCCAGACTTATTTCTCTGCAAAGATCGATCCATTAAGTGCTGCAAACGGAGACCACACTGAGCACCCCGGTGATGAACTTGCTTTTTTTCATTTGGCACTACGTTGAGAACATGTGGTCGCGTCATGAAGTATTCTGCACGATTTTAAACATATTTTGCACTATGAATAAAGTTTGGTAGTTTGGGTCTCAATAGAAAAACCATTCACATTCAAAATTTCATATCCTTTGCTCTGGCCACTGCTGTCCTGGGGACACTGCAGAAATATTACAGGTCAATCAGAACGATGCACTTCTGATTTTTTTTTTTCCATTGGAAAAACAGGGACATTGCTGACGTTCTTTTAAACCACATATAACTGTTGTGACTGTTACTGGTTCGGGAAGCTTCACAACACTCAAGTACAAATATGTTCCCATTTCTCTTCGGCCTTCAGATCAAATTAGAAAACGCCCAAACCCTTGCCACCACCCCCTCCTGCTCCCACTACCATAACAGAAGTGACGCTGATTACCTCTCCCCCGACCTGGAAAACTTGCCTCCCCAGTGAACTATGAGACAAAACACAGACCTCGAGGTCACAAACCTTAGAAGACAAGGATCAGCCTGACTTCCCCACCAACTCGGAAACAGTAGGGTCTCCCCAGCCATCTCCCACTCCTTCTGCCTTTGCGTCGCACCATGACCTTCGCTGCTCCAGTGGTGCTCTACTGGCCAGCTGGTGGTGATGCCAAGCCCAGGCATGGGCCACTCCCCGCATGGCGGCCTGGGAGAGATGAAGCCTCCCTTTTCCCTCCTGTACCCCCAGCTCCAGACTCCCCTCACCTTGATCTCCAGGTCTTCAATCCTTTCACTCTTGCAGAGAGCCATTCCCCCCATGACTCCAGGCAGGAGAACCAGGTCAGAAATGGGTTCAGGCACCCATGGTTTGCCAGTCAGAACCGCTGTTCATGCCACTTTCCTCCCCTAGGAGCCACGGCCACACATCTGGAATCCATCATCTTCCTTCTCAACACTGGAAGTACAGACGATTGACTCCACTCCCCCTTCTGTTCAGTAGGACACTGGGGTAGTGACTGAGGGATCTGGGCCCTCAGAACAAAGAGCCCCACACGCAGCTTCACCTCTGACCCTGGAATATGAATGTTGCTGTCTCTCTGCCTTCGAAGCAGTGGGAAATGCTAACATGGCAGGAGAGACCAGACTTCCTTCAAGAATCCAGGAGGATGAAAAGACTGTTTATTCACAATGGGGAAAGGAATAATCATCCTACCTCACTTTTTATTCTCCAGCCCAAACACAAGCAAGGAAACTGTTCAGCGCTTCTTGCTAAAGCAGTGAAAAACAAAACCCTAGCTACATTTTAAGTGGGTCATCCTGCTGTAGAGCAAAATTAATCTTCAATGGATCACTCCTTTTTGCTTTAAATGAACCATTACTGATTGTGTTTAGGAAAACCACCTGGTGCCAGGAAAAATGCCCCGGGATTAAAATCAGAAAACCCAAGGTATTCTTTCCCTGTCACCAATTCCCGAGAGGACTTGGAGCCAAGTATGAAGCCCTGTGAAACCCCATCTCTCTCTGCTTGAGGCTGGACTTGATGGTGAACCTTCATGTCCAAAGCCTGTTAGCCAAGTGTCTCTGCTTCCCTGGATGGTGTTAACAGTTTTACTACCAACATTTGCCAGAGCAATTTATTTTTCTGTGCATTTTTATTTTATAATTTCCAGGAAAAGCTGAAAATCCAAATACTTGCTCAGTAATGTGGGACTCATTAAAGTACCGTAGGTAGGTGACACAGTGGATTTATTATCCTTTACTACGTGACTCCAAGCAAGCTGTTAGCCTTTCTGAAATTCAGCTGCTTCAACTGTAAGAATAGTTTGCACAAATTTCATAGGTCAGGCCCTCAACTCCAAATTTAAGTATATGAACTCATTAAAACTTCACAATTGCTACTCTAGAAGGTAGATACCATTATTATCATCAGCCTTATGAATGAGGAAACAGCAGGGAAAAGTACGTGACTTTCCCAAGGTCACACAGCTAAGAGGTGGCAGAGCCAGGATTCCGCCCAGGCACCTGATCCCAGAGTTCAACTGCCTGAATCTTTGTCATGCTACCTGTGGCCTTGAGACAAGGATGGTAATCGAGGTTGACCTCCAGGATTGTTGAGGGGGTTAAATGTATACCAGACAGTGTACCAGACACACACGAAGTCCTCCATTTATGAGTCAATATTACTATGTTATCATTTTCTACATGAACCTGAAAAAGTATTTTGTTGCCAGTTGAAAATTATAAAAACTCTGGGGCAACATAGGGAAACCCAACCATGACACAAGGCACCATGAAGAAAAGGTGAATATAAAGGGGTATTATGTGGTGCTTGAGTCACTCAGTGGGTTAAGCCTCTGCCTTCAGCTCAGGTCATGATCCCAGGGTCCTGGGATTGAGTCCTGCCTGCATCAGGCTTCCTGCTCAGTGGGGACCCTGCTTCTCCCTCTGCTTCTCCTGCTCCCCCTATTTGTGCTCTCTTTCTAATAAATAAAATCTTTAAAAAAATAAATAAAAACTAAAGTCGTCTTATGTTTGGATGGTGCCTACGTACAAATGACATTCACATATCATTCAACCATCTATTACTGTTCAGTGAACAATAAGCACTTACTTTCCCTGTGTTCGCCCTCTGCTAGGGACCCATGCGTTGAGACCAGGCTGACCTGGGCAGTTCCGGGCCATGATGCAATCGTCTGATGCAGACCGGACTTAGGTCTGCTCCACGCATGCCCCCTCGGAGGCCCTGGTGGAAGGGCAGAAGTCAGCTGGTGGAGCTCTTCTCTGGGCGACGGAGGGGGTGCAGGAAGGTAAAGCCAACAACACAAGGGCTCTGCCAGCCTCATGACATCTCAGCAGTCAAAGTCACCATATGGCCGGGCCCAAAGTAAAGGAATGAGAAAGAAGGACCAGATGGAAATAGAGGACGTGGAGAAGGATGATTAGTTTGGTGAGATCGTGGGAAAATATTTTATCTTCTTGTCTTTCCCCAAATCACATTGATCTTTTGTTGTCTTTAAGATCAAAGGAGGAAAACGGAAGGAAACCTCAAGAATCTGTCCTAAGAGAAAAGGCTAAAAGAGTGCACTAATTAACATTTGTTCACTCATTCAGCAAACATCTGGGGCCCAGCTCTGCTAGGGGAAATCACGGCCCTGTCCTCCAGCGGCTCACAGTCCAAAGAGTGATAGGGGTAATGTTGATGATAACTGTAATAATAGCCAGCATTTACTAAGCATGCCATATCCCAGGTGCCGTGCAAAGTCATTTTTAGAGTGTAATCCCTTATAATCCTATTGTAATAATAATATATTGTATAATAAGAAAGTCTATAGAAGAGATTATAATCCCCTTTTACAGAAGAGAAACGGAGGCACAGAGAGGTCAATGATTTATGCAAGGTCACTCAGCTAGCCCGTGGCAGAGCTGGAATTCCAAAGGGCAGTCCAGCTGCAGACCCGAAACATTTTGCTCCTCATTCCCACGCATTGCCCTAACCCGCCCCGGCAAGCCTTCTCCCTGTCCCTGAACTAAAAAGGATCACTAGCGTAGAGTTCAGCCGCAAACCAAAGTGTCCTCTTTCAAATGTGGACTTAACACATTAGATATCCCCGGCAGAGGTGGGTAAGTGAGCCAGGCTTTAGTGAAGAAAACTTGGGTGAACTTGGAGAAGACAACAGTGTTCCTTTTTCTAAGTGAAGGGAGGCTGAGTAAAGCCATGGGAAGGGCGGTAATTAACTTTTCTCCACCTGAAATGGGAATAGTACACATAAGGGCCTGTCCCACAGCATTGGAGAACTGAGGCGGATGTTAACAGTTCCAGGGAACAGGAACATTTTGCATGGAAAGAGCCTCCAGGGAGCAGGGCAGGGGGGTGGGCATGTAAAATGATCCCTTTCACAGAGACAGTGTGCTGAAGCAAGTCAAAGTACGATCAATGAGCACGCTTTTAAGCCCACACAGAATTCCATAACTATTTGACTTAGCAGTTTGAGTGAAACACCAAAGCCCATTCAGACCACCAAATTACAGCTTCCTTCTCGACTTCCTAAGCCTGCCCAGGCCACCCTGGAGCCCTCGCTTTAGCACAACCTTGATCTGTGTTTCAAGTTAAGATAATATTCCCCTCCCACTCGCACCCCCCAAAAACAAAACCAACCCCCAGAACACGGGAGCCACCTGCACGCTGCCCTGGAACTCCACCATTTCAAATACAATGACAATATTTCACGCCTCCGTAGCCCAGCCTGGGAATACAAATGAAAACCAACAGCCAAGGAGGAGAGCGTTTGATGAATCAAATAGGAAGGAGCTTATTTGTTTATAAGTGTCTGATTCAACCCATCACAGATGACCTGACAAGTAGCTGATGAAAGAGTGGAAGGAGCAGACAGCCCTTCCAGAGAAATCTGAGAGGAGCTGGCCAGCAACTCCCTTCCCATAGAAATAATGGCCAATCATATTAAGTACAATAACGGAAAAATCAGAGTCCGACTCTCCCATTAAAACTGGGTCACTCTTCACCTGAGCGGGCCCTGCGAAGCCGCCAGCTCACAGCCAGCACAGCTGATTAACAACCTGGAGGGACTGGCAAAAATCCCATTAGCCTAGACCAATGGGTTTCCAGCTGTATCTGCCCCCGCGTAACTGACAGGAAGAAAATGCAGACATGAAAGAAGTAAGATTTCTGAGAGAGTTTTGTAATGCTCTGCCCGCCCCCCCACAGCTCAGCACCGGGAAAGACACTGATATTTGTAGAGCCCCGGCACCCCCTCCTACCCCCGCTCTGGTTCTGCTGTTCCCTAATTGGGGAAGCCCTGGACAATTCCACAAAGGTGGGAATGGAAGGCGTATGGGAGAATGAGGAACACTTCCCTGGAAAAGGCTGTGCAGGAGGCGTCAGGGGGTGGCCCTATGTGTACCTCCCTTTTGTCTCCTGGTCTCTGTTTTACTGCTTCCTCTCTTCTCTCTTGATAATCTTATCATAACTCCTGTCAGGATGTGACCTTACTATCAATTCTTGCAAAGGGACCACTTTTCCAGAATGTGATCTGGGGCCCCTGATCTAGGTTAAGTGTCTGGTGAAAGATGGAGACCACCTTCCACAAGGAGTGGAAGGATTTGGTTTACCTCAGAGTGACAGTCTCTGAGAGTACACGGAATAAGGAATGGGGGTGATGTGGGGAGGGGGGTGAGAGGGGAGGGTACAAAGCCTGTGGGGACGGAACAAAAACCAAAGATGGGGCAGGAGGCGGGTCATACACTATAGCACACGTGATCCTTGAAGACACCAGGCTAAATGAGGTGAGCCAGTTACAAAAGGACAAACACTGTATGATTCCCCTCATCCAAGGAACCTACAGTCCAATCCATAGAAGCAAGAAGTAAAAAGGGGGTTGCTAGGGGCTGGGGCAATGGAGACTGAGTGTTTAGTGGGTTATGGAGTTTCATTTTGGAAAGATTAAAAAAATTCTGGAGATGGGATGATGGTGATGATTGTCCAACAATGTGAATGCACTTCAGGCCACTGGACTATACCCCTAAAAATGGCTAAAATGATCAATTTCACGTCATATATATCTTATCATACACACAACTATTTTTGAAGGTGTGGTATGGGGGAAGGGGGTAGCTTGCTTGCATGGAAGAACTAGTCTCACAGGAAATAGATTCATTTTCTCTCTGAAATTCAGGGACCAGAGGACAAGAGGCGGGGAGAGGTGGAGTGCCTGTGCCCAGACCCCCCAGGACTCTCCAGGAAATGCCCTTCTCAATGGTATCTGAACTTGGGAAACTAGAATCTTCCCAACTGACTGAGGGAGGATGAGTCCTTTATTCTAAACCATCCTGAGCATACAGAAGACATCCTCCTTTCCTACTCACCCAAGAGTGAGAATTAGTAACAAAGGGAATCCCTTTCCCGAGAGGAACCACCTCAAGGCCATTCTAGGAAGGCTGGCAATGAAACACGGACCGTGTTAAGGTTGAACGGCGGTGATGCTCCGTCTTTCAGATCAGGAGTGAAACAGCTAGCAAATCTGACCCATGGAGGTCACTCAAACTCGATGCAAGAAAGCAGAAGAGATTGTGGGAACCAGCACTCCAGCTGCAGATGAACCCTGATGGATGAAGTTAGGCGGGTTGTGCTCGAGGGGTCAGTGGGGGCTGCCCCAGGTCGGGCGTGGTTCAGGAAGGGAACCCTCCCAGGTTTAACCCCGGAACCCCTGTCCAGGGAGGCCCAGCCTCAAAAAGGCGTTTGGGCTGTCCGCTCCCGGTGGCATCCTGTTTGCTACCGGCAAGCATCTTTTCTGTGGGTTATTTTCGTCGCTGGCCTTGGCTTGTTTTTCTCAGTGCTGCTTCTTGGCTCGTGGCTTTTCTTCCCTGGTTTATTAAAAACCGAGATAAATCACCTAATAAATCTTTGTTCCGTTTTTCCCTTCAACCCTCTTCAGCAATTGCCGAAGTCACAATGTTGCATCTTTCCCTCAGCAGGAGGCTAACAAAATAGCTGGTGTGTTCATAGAAACATATAGATCAAGAAAACAAAGAGAAAAATCTTTAATTATTCAGAAGCCGCCCACTCTGGGTACTAAATTTTCTTGCCTCGGTTTGACTTAAAGAGGCACAGCAGCACCTGAGCAAGGAGCAAGCTAACAGCCACAGCCCTCAAGGGCTGGAGGCAGGTGGGGCTCCCTTCGCTTGACCGCCGCCAGGGGAAGGGGGTGCGGGGCACAAATCAAAGGTCTTTCCTTATTGGTGGGAGGGTAATTGGGAGCACTTCTCGCACTTTGCTTCTAAAGCTTCCCCTCCTCCACACATACACACAAACCTCTGCTCCCAAATATCCTTCAATTTCTTAAAATCATTGAGTCCCCGAATTCTGGCATTGGAAAGGAACTCAGCATCCTCAAATAGAAGCCCTTTTATCTTCATCAGGCAGGATTCTGAGGATATTAAAGGACAGCTAGTCTGACACTGACTCTCCCCATTAGAGGGCTTATAATTCACACAAAAGCCAATTTAGCACCGCACTCATATTATATCCATACTTGCATGAGGACTTTGCTCATTTAATTATATCTTTTTTAAAATTATTTTTAAAGATTTTTATTTATTTATTTGACAGACAGAGATCATAAGTAGGCAGAGAGGCAGGCAGAAGCAGAGAGAGGAGGAAGCAGGATGCCCACCGAGCAGAAAGCTTGAGGCGGGGCTCAATCCCAGGCCCCGGGGATCATGACCCAAGCCGAAGGCAAAGGCTTCAACCCACCGAGCCACCCAGGCGCCCCTAATTATATCTTTTAACAATTTAAAACTTTTATTTATTTTTTGAAAAGGCAATCTGTTCACTGATAGGTAATTTGAAAGGTCGAAAGAATAGATATTCCGCCGGAGCGCCTGGGTGGCTCAGTGGGTTCAGCCTCTGCCTTCAGCTCAGGTCATGATCTCAGGGTCCTGGGATCCAGCCCTGCACCAGGCTCTTTGCTCAGTGGGGATCCTGCTTCCCCCCTCTCTATCTGCCTGCCTCCCTGCCTACTTATAATCTCTCTCTGTCAAATAAATAAATAAAATCTAAAAAAGAAAAGAATAGGTAATCCTATCTAATAGACATCGAGTTCCCCTCCCCAGAGGCAACAGTTAATTCTTCAAGCATCCTTCCTGAGATAGTATATGTGTGTCTATAAGAAGTATATAAGAAGTATAGGAATTATATGTATTATATATATACTTAAGTATATATTATATGTATTATATATATACTTAAGTATAGTGAGTCTACATATTATATAAATACACTTAAGTATATCTGTATATAAAATATTTAGTACTTATATATAGTATATAGTATATATAACATATACTATGTAAGTATGTTAAGTCTATCTATATATAATATAATATATAATTGACATAGCTATAGACATAATATATATAATAGATAATATAATACATATACTTAAGTATATCTATATGTAATATTATATATAATAGATAGCCTTAAGTATATTCTTTTCTTCCCCTTTTGTACACAAATGCTTTTATGCTGGTCTGCATCTGCACCTTCATATATCTCCTGTACCAAGCTTCATTCTTTTAGACAGCACCATGGTATTCCATTATAAAGATGTATTATTTTGGAAAATTCTGGTTGCTTCCGATCTTTTTCATTACCAGTAATGCTGCAGTGAATAATCCTGTGCTTATGATATCTTGCACCTTTATTACCTGAGGACGAACTCCCTGAAGTGGAATTGCTGGACCCACGGGTAGGTACATTTGCAATTTTGATTGCTATTGCCAAGTGTCCTCTGCTGACTTCTAGTCTTATCAAGAATGTATTAGACTTCCTGTTTCTTTACAGCCTCACCAACACTAAGTTATCAAACTTTTTGACTTTTGCTATATTTATTTATTTGCTGGTATCTCTCTCTGGTTTCAACCCCTCATTAGAATGAGAGCCCATTACGTCTCCTCAGAACCTAATGTAATATTTAGCCCATAATAGATTCTGAATAGATATTTGATAGTGCTTTTTTAGCAGCATACACTATACACTTAATCAGAATGACACAGAGAAGATCAGCGTGAGCCTTGTACAGGGATGGCATCCAAATTCGTGAGTCTTCCCATGTTTTCAGAGAACACATCTATTTTTTTTTAAGATTTATGTATTTTTTTTAGAGAGAGAGAAAGCATGAATGGGAGGGAGAGAGGAGAGGAAGAGAGAGAATCTCAGACTGACTCCACACTGAGCGGGGAGTCTGACACAGGGTTCGATCTCATGACCCCAAGATCACGACCTGAGCTGAAACCGACTGTGGTACCCATGTGCCCCAAGAAATATCTTAAATGTTCTCACCACCCACACAAATGAAAAGGTAATTACATCAGGTGTTGGAAGTGTTAACTAATCGTATCGTGGTAATCATTCCTCAATATATACGTGTATCAAATCATCACATTGTACACCTTAAACTTATACAGTGTTGTAGATCAATAATATCTTAATAATCTAGAAAGAAGTGAACCCCTCAAATAAATAAGCCAACAAATATTTGAGAAATACAAGAATGAGTTTATGAATTATAGTTCTCTATATATGGATTATAATTACATAATTATAATCTTTAAATCAGAATTAGAAACCACGGCCCTCAATTCTTCCGTTCTATGAATTTGGGTATGCTGCATTTCCTTTTACTTAAATGTGATCCACATGTACACATGGTCTGAAAGCTTTACAAATTCTTAGAGACAGAAGATTCGTTTCATTCCTCCTCCTCCACTGTCCATGTTATTGGAAGGTCAGAACACTGAAATGCTCTCTTTCGGGAGTATTTTGTTTCAAACATCTGGTGATACTGCCTTGTTAGAACAGAAAATAAAATCAAACATGAAAAGTTTCATCTACCTCCAAGGAGATTTTTAGAGCGGGGGTGACCCTTCAGAGCGGTCCCAAATCAGGATGAAGGGGCTAGGCTTATAGACTCCTATGTGATTAGTCACTAGATGTGCCCTGCCCCAGGTAAGGTGGCCCTCTTCAGTAGAAGTCATTCCAGCTGGAGACCATCTGCCCTCAGCATTCCCAGAAGCCGGAGGAATAGTTCTTCATTCCTGCAGAGAGATCCTGGTCATCCAAAGGGTTTTGCCTGAAATGATGGGCAGGTTTTCTCCCTGGCTTGGCCAAATGCTATCCTGAGTCTTTCCTACCTTCTATTTGCGACAGACCATGGTGCTAGGTTAAGATGTTAACCCTCAAATGACAACGGCTTCAGGCCTTCCCCTCACACATCCTCCAGATGAGACATTCTCTCTCTGCTTCCACTGCACAAATGGCCAGCAGAGAGATTTGTCAGACCAAGAAGTGGCCAAGCTGTAGGAAAACGTGTCTGAAGATCAAGCTTGAATCCTTAGCTATGACTTTCAGGTAATAAGGTGATACCATGCCAACAGCCGAAAACACCACGGCCATGTGAGGAAATGTTCATAAATTAAAACTCTCATACAAGGTTGTGGCTTCTTATAGACAAGACTGAAGCTCTGGGAAGAAGATAAGGAGAGAAGTGATATTTAAGGAAATCAGACCATTGGATTGAACCCTTGTTAGTGCACTAGAGCTATCAGAACACCACAGACTGGGTGGCTCCAGCAACAGACATTTCTTTTCTCCTAATTCTGGAGGGCAGAAGTCCAAGATCAAGTCATCAGCAGGGTTCGCTTCTCCTGAAGTCTCTCCCTTGACTTCGTTTAACTCACTTACCTCTGTGTCCACACATGGTCTTTGTAAGGACCTATTTAGCCAGAGCGACTCCATCTTGGTTAAAAGCCATTTTGTTGTTTGTACAGTAAAACTTAAATTGACCCTGCCCCCCAGAGAAACTTACTTAGAAGCAAGTCTGGGAAACCAGTAAAATTCGGTCGACCAGTTCCTAATAACAGAGCCCAGAATACAAGGCTAGGTAGGCCAGTTCCTGATAACAGAGCCCAAAACATAAGGACGAGTCAGGCCAGGTGGAGACATCCAATCAGTAAAGCACACATACGGTCTCCCTAACCACCAAAGAATGTAACTCTGCCTTTAAGGTGCCAAACTTGAGTGCCAATTCTTTTTTTTTTTTTTTTTTAAGATTTTATTTATTTATTTGAGAGAGAGAGAGAAAGAGAGAGAGGAGAAAAGTCAGCAGGAGAAGCAGACTCCCTGCCGAGCAGGGAGCCCATGTGGGACTTGATCCTGGGACTCCAGGATCATGACCTGAGCTGAAGGCAGTCACTTAACCAATTGAGCCACCCAGGCACCCCTTGAGAGCCAATTCTGACCAAAGTGATAGGCTAGTTCAAACAGCAACTATAGTGTAAATTGTAATTCAGTTGGCCACCTGCATGTGACCTAACACAACTATGCAATGTTACAATCTCATTGGCCACCTATGTGTGGCCAGGCTTTTGCTCTAAAAAAGTTAGTCTGTGAGGCTGGGAGGGGTCGCTCTCTTTGGAGGTGGCCCTGGCCAGTCAGTCTGACTTCTAATGCTTAGCATAGGATAAAGCTTTGCATAACTTGAACTTTGTTTCAGTCTCGTTCCCCTGGCCAATCAGTCTGACTTCTAATACTTGACATAAAATAAAACTTTAAATAACTTTCACTTTGTCTCAGTCTCGTTTTATTTTTTTTGTTTGTTTTTAAAGATTTTATTTATTTGACAGAGAGAGAGAAATCACAAGCGGCAGGCAGAGAGAGAGAGGAGGAAGTAGGCTCCCCGCAGAGCAGAGAGCCCGACGTGGGGCTCGATCCCAGGACCCTGGGATCATGACCCGAGCCGAAGGCAGAGGCTTTAACCCACTGAGCCACCCAGGCGCCCCAGTCTTGTTTTGTTTAATAATGGATCTAACGGTCTTCCTCTGTCCATGTGTCTGTGTTCTCATCTCCTCTTCTTATGGGACACCAGTCACATGGGAATAGGGCCCTAATGACTACATTTTCAATTACTTACCACTTGAAAGATCTAGTCATAATCTGATATACCAGGGTTCTGGGCTTTGACATATGAATTTCAGGGGACACAATTCAGCACCTAAGAAACCCTGCCTGAGCTTCTCCATTCTCAAATGGTCTGCCAGCCACTCCGCCACCATGGGGTGGCTGCCTCTCCCACACTCTTCTCCAGCCTGACCACATTTCACTTTATTCCAGGGTCATGGACTTTGCCTGTAAAGGACCAGCCAGTAAATATGTTAAGCTTGCAGGCCATATGGTTCTGTCCAACTACTCAACTCTGCCATTACAGCATAAAAGTAGCCATAGATGATATGAATAGATGGCTGTGGCTGTGTTCCCATAAAACGTTATTTATGGACACTGGAATTTGGATTTCATATAATTTTCACAAGTCATGAAACATTATTTTTATTTTTTTTTCAACATTCAGAAATTTGAAAACCATTCTTGGCCCAAGGGCCCTAGCAAAACAGACAAGGGGCCATGTATTTTTGGCCATGGGGCTGCGGTTGGACAGCCCCGCCCTCTATTCTTTGCTCTCAGGTCACTCCTCTTTAAGGTCTCCTGCAGTGCCTAACTCTCTAGACACACCTCAGTCCCTGCCAGGTTCATTCACGTCATTCCCAGCACAGAGACCGTTTCCTTCCTACTAGGAACTCTGGTGCCAGCTGCTAGTAATAAATTATTTAGGTCTGATACCCCCCTCTTGATTAAAAACATGTCTTTTTCTCACCATTGTAGAACCAACAAGACCATGACTCACATTGCATCACTAAATAATTCACTTCACACACTTTTATAGAGAACTTCGTCAAGTGTTTTCTGGGTGCCACACACTGTGCTAAGGGCTCTGCAGAACCACTAAATTTGCACAGACACTTCATGACATAAAATATTATTATCTACATTTTGCAGATAAGAAAACTTGGGCTCAGTGAAGTTGAGTAAATATTTCGGGGTCACACAGCAAGGAAGTGATGGAGGCAAATCTGAAACCGGGACTTTCTGTCTCCAAATTCCAGACTTGTAGCCAATGATGCTACACTGTTTCCAAATATTTCCTTTCTCCTTTAAGGACTATGCATGGTGATATCAGGGTGTCAGAACATAAGAATTCTATGGAAGAGACAGCATATTGCCCACAGAGCATCCAGCCTTTTTTTTCACTACTAATAGAACCTTAATTCTATTTAGGATAATAATATGCCCACCCAGAAAGGCACATTTGCCACCCTCCCTTACCTGGTGAGATGTAAACAGAGGTTATTAGATGATGTTTTCTGATAAATTCTTTAAAGGGCAATAACTCACCTGGTATGCACACTCTCCCATTCTTCCTGCTTAAGATATGAACATGATAGCTGGGGACTTGGCAACTATCTTGAGCTCCTATGGGCGAAAAAGGATCACACTATAAGAATAGATGTAGTGGATTTCTAGGAGCTTGAGTCTCTGTTCATGGAGTTACCACTTCAGCCTTCAATTGCCCACCTTAGGACTCACTTCTAGGTGAGAAAAATAAAGCCTTTAATAATTATTTATGTCACTAAGTTTCTGTTCTCTATTACTCATGGCCAAAGGTAATTCCTATCTGATATAAGCCCTCTCTAAATCTCACTTCCGTAACTACACTTAGAGGACTCATTCTTTAGCATCACTCACTACTGGGCTTCTTGCTTTAGAAGACCCAGAAGGTCATGCTGGCTGGCATCCTTTACGTGGACTAATGCTGCTACATAGCCTTCTTGCCCCTGTGTGCCAGCATGCTGTGGTCAGGCCAGTGGACACTGATTCCTGACCAGGCCTAAGAATTTATTACTCAATAACTACCTGAACACTGGCTTGCACTGACTTCGTATCTTCTCCTCGTCCACCCTTAAAAAGTTCAGTATCTTAGCATCTGTCCTTACTGCTTTGCTCTTGTATAGTTCATTACAGTTTACAAAGCATGTTCACAAGCAGTATTTCTTTTGATTGCCACAGCAATTTTGAGCAATGAACAGGGACAGTATTTGCTGTGTCCCCATTTAAGAGCTCAGGAGACATGAACTTGGAGAGGTTGAGTAATTCGCTTAATGCACAGAGCCAGCATGCAAACTCAGCCCTTGGAAGGCTCCAAGGTTCCGATTTTTCCTATTATGGCAATAAACTTCTTAGATTCTGATGAGAGAAGCCAGAGACATAACTCAGTTCAGGCAACCCCCTTTAAAGCAAATTTGTGCAAATTGGTGTGGCCTCCAATTGCTGTCTCTATACACAATATCTGAATTACTCACCATCACCAAAATGATGATGCCCTCGCCTGAATCAGGTGAATGGCTACATGGTACCCCAAAAATCAATTAATGTAACACCATCTGTGTCCACTGCACTCCTAAATTCTATAATGCCTGATGTTGACTTGAACGAACACTGACGATTCTGTAAACATCCAACAGATGAATCACGTAGGTGAGAACAATGGCAGTGGTTTTGCTATTGCTCTGAGTCTCATGGAAGACAGTGACAAGTGAGGCTGGGAAGATCCTGGCACACAAAGAAAAGAAGGTATGAGAAGAAATTGGCACTTCCCAATTAGTCAGGAGAGGCTTCTTGGGAAGACAGAGTGTCAGATGCTATTTAATTCGCGAATGAAGCAAGCTTAGGAAGATAAGTGCCAGTTCAAACAGACAGAGAGATGGGAGAGTAATAAGAAGAGCTAGCACTACACTTGCATGGTACTAGACAGAGTTCTGAAGTGTGGGAAACAGAAATTGGCTCTGGCTGATGCAAGCACAAAGGGAATCTGTTGAAAAGATACTGGGTAACTTGCATAATTGCCAAGAACTCTGGAGGACGAGGCTCTAAAAATAGACAGGAACAAAGATGTTAGACAGAACAACTCAAAACCCCAGCACACAACTAATCTAGCACTGGATACGGTCTATCAGTTAGCTGTGTCTACAATGATGCTAACACACAGCGACAAACACACGGGGACATATGATAATACGTGTTTGTTGCCCATGAACTTGGGGTCACGTAAAGGCTGGCAAACAGCGTTGTAATCTTGACAGGGCTGTTCATGAGGTTCCACGTTGGCCAGCTATTGGCTTTTCAAAACTAGCCTCACTGGGAGTGACGGGAATGACTCTGCTCCGTTCCACATGTCTCTCATCCTCCACCATGTCTAGACCAGACAAGTTCTCATGGAGATGGCAGAGGAGCAAAGGAATTGCAAAGGCATGTAATGTCTCTTGAGCCTAAGGCTCAGAACTGGCAGCACCATCATCTACTTTATCACCTAAAGCAAATCACAAGACCAGTCTTGGTTTAAAGAGTAGGGAAATAGATTCAGCCCCTTTAATGAAGGAACTGCAACACCACACAATAAAGGCCACGATAGGGGGATCACACATTGGGACCATCGATACACTCATTCTGCTTCTTATGAGAAACCACCACTGACACATCTGTCATCTTACCCTGTGACTCTATGTGGCCTCCACCACCACCTGTATGAATTCTGCACACTTTTTGCATCCCAGTTCCAGATTCAGGGTTCCAGACCAAGATATTAGGGTAGCTGAGACTAGGTCATGGAGTTGCCTACTAAGCCAGAAACACTGGGAAACTAAATGTCTCCAGTTTTTTCACTTTTTTTGGAGGAGATGGGTCCTGCCTCTCACCAAGCCCATTGAAGTGGAGAATACCTCACACATAGGAAAGAAGTTCAGATGCCAGATAACCAAGAATCTGACAGCTGTTCTTTAGAACCATCCATTGTTTGTTGGGATATATTACAGACTGTCTCCAACTCTTCACTCTTCCTTTTATCCATCCTTTTGCTTGAAAGCCATGGGCAGGGTGACCCATCTCACTCTAAGTTGCTAGACTCAATCATTCATGTGCCCACATTGGCTCGTGACTTATGGGATATTAGCAGATGTTCCATAAGCAGACGCTTGCAATGGGCTTGAACAGTAAAGTTTGTTCTCTTGCTCTTCTGCCACCTCCATGGGAACATGCTCAGGCTGGCCAGACAGAGAATGAGAGACATGTGGGCCTGAGCAAAAGTTATCTCTCAACCTGTCAGCTGATCAGCCAGCTGACAGCCAGGCAAGCTGCAGACATGTGCAGAAGCCCAGCCGGGATCAGCAAATCCGTCTTGCCAACAACCCCCAGTGGACCCAAACGCCTGAGCAATAAACACTTGTTGTCACATGTCCCTAAGATTTTGTGGTCATTTGTTACAAGGTGTTATTTTGACAATGGATAGCTGATACCATCTGCCAGCACTGTGCAGATAAATAAGCTCATTTCATTTTCAATGGACAAGTTAGATAGAATTTTCATTTACTTGGAGAAATTAGGTAAACTGTGTCAAGTTACCCAGGATGGATGCCATAGTGGATTTCCTACAAAGGACGCCACTCTCTGGATAACTTTATCCTGGAATGTAGTTAGAAAGAAGTGAGTTCACGACCTTGTGCTGAACTTCTGGAACAGAGCTTGCCCTCACCTTGCGACTCTAAAATGAGCCAGGAAGACTTGGATAATAACCAAGAAACTATTCCAAGGCTAATCCCACTAGAGTGGACCCTGGGAACAATGCAAGGTCATTCCCTGTGCTGGAAAGTTCTTGAAATAAAGGAACCCCCACCAAGCATCTAGAAATACTTCAATTAGCTATGGTTTCTCCGTATTTATTATATAACTATAGTGGGATTTGGTCTGTTCCCCATTCTTTAAAATTTTTATTTATTTATTTATTTACTTATTCATTCATTCATTCATTCATTCATTCATTCATTTGAAAGAGAGAGAGCATGACCAGGGGTAAGGGGCAGAGGGAAAGGGAGAAGCAGAGTCCCTGCTGAGCAGGGAGTCCAACATGAGGTTCAATCCCAGGATCCTGAGATCATGACCTAAGCCAAAGGCAAACACTTGACCAACTGAGCTACCCAAGAGCCCAGTCTGTTCCCCATTCCTAATGGGTTAAGAGTATTCAATGAATACAGATAGCTCATAGATCCTAAGGTAGCACCATAGATATAGTATGTTGTGATGACAAGGATTAGAATGCAGCACACAGTAGGTGCTACTAGACAGTCAGTCCCTCCCTTGCCCTCTCATACCTCATATTTAAGGAATCATATCACCAAGCCTTTTCACATCTGCAAGTCACAATTCTTGGGACCTGATGAACCCAAATTTAACTGTTTGTTCAACATATGTACTATAGGCCTACTATGTACTAGATGCTGAGGATACAGAGGCCTGGAGCTGACCTTGAGAAATTTACACTCTAGTGGGAAGCAGTTTCTCAGACCCAATTTAATTACTGACTGAAGGTAATATCACTAAAATGCCAAGTAAGTTATCACAAACACCACATTTAGTGGAAAATAATGAAAGTGTTAAATTTATGTTATGTTAGAAGTTTATTTATTGAATCTCTATTATAAGATATAATGACTAGTTTTCAATTTTTATAAAGATAAAGATACCATTTTAATTTCCTGCATTGATGAATATATTATAAATTTTCAATTTTTAACACATAAAAGCTGAAATCTATATTAGCTTGGATGCACATCTACTTTTGCCTAAGTCCACAAAACTATAAAAATCCCACTTTACAGCTAAAATTATAAACTTCGAATAACATGAAAGCCAAATTTATTCATTCATTTAAACTCTATTAAAGATATCACAATTTATTATTTTAGTGCCTTAGAAGATAAATAGCCCTAAAAGGTAAAAGATCTTTTTCCAGGCAATTCCTGCCAGTGATGCTACATTCTAGGGAAGACTTGGCAGAAAGTTCAAGGAAACCATGAGAAGGCCAAATCTAGAGAAAGACTTGTTATAATCACAAAGCTGAGTTGCCAAGAAGACCTTAACATTATTGCTTACAAGCACCAACCAGCATTTAACAGTGAGATCCAGTTGTAAGATCCCTATCATCTCATTCCAAGGGTAATTTGGAAACCATCTGAAGAGCTGTTCAACTTCATTCTTGCTTTCAAAGTCTTCTCTTTGAAGAGGGAGTTCTGCTTGTCCAGGCATGTGCTCCCAACACAAACCCTACCTTAGAGATCTATGGATTAGCACACGCAGGACCAAGCCTCCATCAAAATAGCCAGCTGTTCGGCAACAGAAAGGAAGCAGGGTTCTGAGGCAAAGAAAGACGAGAAGCTATTTGAATTAAGGCAAAGTTCTGAGGAAGGACAGTGAGCCCAGGACAATGCAGCAGGTAAGGAGGTGTGAGTGTGAGTCCATCCAACAGCTAGGACTGCTTCCTCAGGTAGCACTCACAGGCCCTGAGTGTCTATAAAGTGGGAGCCGGGGTAAGAAGGAGACCATATCTGGTATATCACGAGGACTGAATAAAGATATAATGAAGGGCCCACTTCACTGCATTAGACTAAGATTTGCCTGTGACTCTTCCACCCATAAGGTGAAACTCACAAAGTCAAAATTCTCTTGAAGATCCATCCAATTACCCATAAAGTAGAAGAATTTTTCTCTCTGGCATATTGATGGCTAGATTTGTTGCAGCCATGTTTTCTTGCTCCATCCTGGAAACAAACAAACATACTGGTACCTTTCACTGAACCCATCACAGGCAGATTTTCTTCCAGTGAGGGAACTCATGACTATTTCTTCAAATGAATGTCATATGAAGCAACTGGCTTGTGTTAGAGGTCATGTTGTAAGAAACAATAAAAACTGTTAAACAGTAGGAATGTACTGAACATAGCAAGACATGTATATCATAAGAGGCTCATGGGGGCTCAGGGCAGGTAGGAAAGGGTCGATTTACCTCTGTGAAAGTATACCCAGTCCAGGAAAGAAACTCACAGAGCAGAATGTAAACTGAGTAGTCCACAGTATTTAAATGACTTTTTCCTTTTTCTAGGGGAATGGGAGTTGATGTTCATACGTTTTATCTGCATAAATTAATTGGGCATATGATGCAATTGAGCTATGCTTTTTCATTTACTTGGACTTGTGTTGTCCAATACTACAAATACACTGTAAAGTTAAGTCTAAATTAAGTCTAAAATACACACTGGATTCAAAGACTTCATACACAAAAATGTAAAATACCTCATTAACAACTTTGATGACATTTTGAAATTGTAATATTTTAGGTATATTGCATTAAATTTAATCTCACTAAAATTAATTTCACCTGTTTCTCCTTAATTTGCTTAACATGGCTACTAGAAAGTTTAAAATGACATATGGCTCCCATTATATGTCCATTGAATACCACTGACCTTGACAAAAGGCCTAGATTTAGTCTGGAATTATACTAGATGGAAACTTTGAATCATTAACACATGCTAAACTTGATAAAATTATTTGAAAACTGTCCCGTTCTTTAACAATCTTATAAGATTTAAAGAGGTCCTGGCTTAACTACAATTGTCTAGAATTACAAACGCTAGAATTACAAAGAACTACTAAAGTCTACAGTTGTCTAGAACACCGTTCAGTTGGCTAACATACCGCTTCCATCAAGTCTCAGCTGAAATGTCACTTCCCCAGAGATGATTTTCCTGTCCCTCAGTCTTATGCAGGTCCCCTACCATTCTTTCTGTGGCACATGGTTCTTTTCCTACATAGCAGTCATTACAATTTGTAATTATAATTGTCTACAGTTAGGTTGATATTCCAGGACTCCCCAGTCAATTTTGTCTTAGGAGGATTGGGTCAAGTCCCAGAATTTCTCTGTAAAACTATGGCACTTATATACATAGTCTTCTATTGATCTTCAAGTCTGAACCCTTTGAATTCAATAAAACTACATTAATTTTCAAAGATTTAATGCCTTCTCTTTTCTGCTAGAAAATATTTTATTCATATATGTAGAAATCACTTTCGTTCCAACATTTTATTATAAAAAAAACTCAGAAATGTACAATTAACATGCACACAATAAGAGAAGGAAAGACTTAGACATTGGGCTCCAATAGATTATGCCATTTGAAGTAAAGCAAGAGGGATCCAAACCATAGATTGGCCCTTCAATGCATTGTCCCATTGTTTAAATACAAGGTATGCAAAGTATTATATGCAGCTAGGAGAAGAAGCTAGAAGAGAGGTAGGGTGAAAGGGAGAGCCAAATGCTGATTCCTCCAAACTAAACAAAGCACCTTCCATCTTCATTGTTCTTCTCAACAAGCAAAAGAAGGGCTCCTGGCTGATATGTGAACCATATCTCCTTGAAAAAATAATAAGTTAAAAAATATTAAGTAGATGAAACTAGCAATTCACAAGATAACCAATGTGTGGCTGAATCACCTCAATAATCATTCTGTTCTTCACATTTTTCATTAAGGCTTTTATAAGTGACACAATAATAGATTTTTTTGTCTGACAACTCTCGTAGGAATTAAGATAAATTCATAAAAAGTTTTCAATTCTTCAATACAAAGTAGAGATTATTATTTTGAGAGGAAGGACATGACTGAAGGCTATTAGTAGAAAAATGTAGGTCCTACCAAAAAAGATTTACAAGTGACACCAGCTGGATAACATTGCATCACTTCCCTTGTCTCAACATGGCCTTTCCAGAAAGATGTCTTTTGATTCCAAACTTCATTATAACAGATAACATCAGTGCCCCCAACAACCAGATCCCTTCATACCAGGTCCATTTGACCATTTTATACTCCTGCCGTCTGCATTTTGTTTGTTTGTTTGTTTGTTTGTTTGTTTCCCCCAACCAGGAACACCTGGAGATCTTTTTTGGAAGACTACTCTCAGGCCACTGGCGCCTACGTTGCACATGTGCACGGAAAGTTGGAAGTGCCTGGGAATTTAAGTGCCCTGATCTTTGGCCCCTAACCAATAAATCTTGGGTGTGGGAGCCTTGGCTGAGGACAGCTTGACTTCTGCCCCAGAACTTCCTGCAGGGCCAGCCTGAACTCGGCTCTGTAGACCTTTGATTCTCCCCTTCATCCTTAACCACTTGCTTCTTTCTCCAATGGAGCATTTTTTTAATTTATCACCGGGCACCCAGGTTCACAGCTCAGGATCTGCATCTGGAAAACCTAAGCTAAGTTCATTATCAACCTGGGTCCTCTCACCACAGGAGGCCTTAAAATCACAAACTTAACTTTCCACTAATCCTAGTATTCATCCTAAATTCCAACTACACCCTTGAATGACTTACACCATTCCCCAAACTCAATGCGCCTTATCTCATCTTCTTGCTGTTACATCTATTGTCCTTGCTGTGTAGAATTCTCAGAGCCTGAGCTCTCCTGGTTCTGAGCACAACTTTTCTTGGCTCTCCCAGTTTGTCTCTGAGTCAGCTGTTCTCTCCTGGGCCTGTGTATGCTTCGCTTCTAGGACAGTCTCTGAAGCTACACAGGCTGGGTTCTAATTCTGACTTCGCTACTGCCAACTGGGTGACTTAATCTCCCTTTCCCTTAGCTTCCACATCTGTAAAATGGATTTAAAGCCAAATCTACTTTGAATCATTCCAAAAATGAAGGAGATCATTGGCATGCGAAATACCTACAGATGACTAGTTTGTAGTCAATGTTAGCTGTTGTTTTTGTACTGTGATTATTTGTTTATGAGTCTGTTTTTGCTGTTAGTTCCTCAAGGGCAAAAGTCATATCGTATTCATCTTGATAAATGTGTGTTAAATAAATAAACGTGTTCCATCAAAGAGTGGTTCTCTTGAGAAGGGTAACATTTTAAATCGTTAGTGTTGAATCCCTGAGGACTCCACAATTTGCATACCATCTTTGTGATTTTTTCCCTCACAGCCTGTACTACTATTCACTCATGATGTGTCTTTAAGCTGATTTTACATCAATCATTTATTTTTAACCTGGGGGCCTTACGCTAAAAAAGGGAACCTATGGAGTCATAGGTTTAATATGTTCATTGTGAATTTCTTGAATACTCGTTAAATTAAATATGTAACCCCTAAAATAAAAGTTGTGCATCTGTACGTGTTCCTAAATGATCTCATCCACCCCTATTGGTATCCCCATCTCACTGGGAAAAATGCCTTCGGAAATTGGCAACCAGTCAACAGACGCCCAAGAACATACACAGAGTTTGGATAAATACCAGAATAGCAATAAATCACTGAACAAGACCTTGGACCGGATTGCTCTCTGTTCTGAGCCTCTATTAACTCACTCTGTGATCTCTGACACTCAGCTTCTTTTAGCTGTTCTCGGGCACAGGAGGCATGTCATACATTCTGCCTCACACAGCAAAGGAGGGCCTTTGTACCCCCAAAACCCAGGCCCCCAAACACTGTAAAGCTAGTCAAAGCACAGGTAGATGGGCCTCCAGATAAGCACATTAGAACACAAGTCCACACCTAGCCCTGCCTTGCCTGAACATGTTTCCTATGGGAGGTGAGTTTGAAACTGAAGCAAGAAAGAATTTAACAGGTAGAGAAAGGAAAACTAGCCATTTCAGTAGCAAAGGGATAAACCTGCTAAAGGCTAAATGTAAAAGGACACGAGCCCCACTCCTTCTTTCAATGTAGGAATCGTGTTGTTCATGAGCATACTCTGATCTTGTCTTTCCATTGCTCTAAGGTGACTGTACACCCTAGTATTCTCATAGGGTATCTGTCTCTGGAAAATTCCCAGGAAGGCTTCCCTGGGGTTTCCTTACCACCACCACTCTCCTGGCAAAAGCCCCACTATCTGTGTGGAGTTTAATTACCACATTTAAAATTAATTAAACTTTTACAAAAAGAAATTTTAAAACTTTGGTCACCAACTACACTTAGACCCAGAGGTGAGTAAAACAAAGATAAGCAAGAGAATATTTGAGTATGATGAGTGCTGTGAAATGTGTAAACCTGGCGATTCATAGACCTGTACCCCTGGGGATAAAAATACATTATATGTTTATTTAAAAAATAAATTAATTAATTAAAAAAAAAAAAAGATAGCCCACTTCTATGATTGGCAAGTTGGAGTGGGGTTAGAGCTCTCCCAGGCATGTGAGCTCAGGACCTCAGCCTCTCTCTATGTGAGCCTCTCCATGGGACGTTTGGGCTTCCTCACAGCATGCTAGCTGGGTTCCAACTGTGAGTATCCCAAAAGACTCAAGAAACTCCATGGTTTTATGTAACCTAACCTCAAAATTCACACACAATCACTTTTGCTACCTTCTATTGATGGACGTAATTACAAGCCCACCCAGATTCAGAGGAAAGTGAATTAGACTTCACTTTCAATGAGAGAATGGAAGGATTCTTAAAAAGCACAAAGAATGGGAGAGATTGGGGCACCTTGGTGGCTCAGTTGGTTAAGTGTCTGCCTTGGACTCAGGCCATGACCTCAGGGTCCTGGGATTGAGCCCCACATTGGGCTCCCTGCTCAGTGAGGAGTCTGTTTCTCCTTCTCCATCTGCCTGCTGCTCTCCCTGCTTGTTCTCTCTCCCTCTCTCTCTCCCCCTCTGTCAAACAAATATGCAAAATCTTTAGAAAAGAAAAGAATGGGAGGAGGAAATGCCATAGAATGGATGATACAGAGAAGAATAATTTTTAAAAAAAGACAAAACTTATTACCTAAAACTCCTCTCTGAATCTATCTTTATTGTGGAGGGTGGAAAGATAGATGTCAATATGTATCTAGAAAGAGCAGGAAATTTGTTCCTAAAAATGTGGAGACTTGACCTAGTACAAGCCACTGGTACCTAATAAGAACACTGAGACTTCTTCTTGCCCCATGGAGTCATGAACTTGATGAACGTGGAAAACAGTCATGTGTTAGGAAACATAAAATAAGTTAAGGTATTAGTAAGGCCAAAAGAAAACAAAAAAATTAAACAAAATTCTGGGATACCTGCGTGGCTCAGTTTGTTAAGCCTCTGCCTCTTGATTTTGACTCAGGTCGTGATCTTGGGATGGTAGGATAAAGCTCTGTATCCAGCTCCACACTCAACAGTAGTCTCCTTGAGATTCTCTCTCTCCCTATCCCTCTGGCCCCTCCACCCCCTGCTTGCCTATGTTCATGTTCTCTCTCTCTCTCTCAATTAAATAGATAAATCTTAAAAAAATAATAATAATAATTCTATCTACAGAAAAGCCACAAGTCTGGCCAGCATTGGTGATTTGAAGGCACAAGCTTTCAAGTAAGTCCCTGATTTTCTGGGAGAGTCCCAATTTCAAATATTTTGTCACCATGACAATCCTGATCTGAGCCTTGAAAGATAAGTAGGATTTAAATATTCTGCAAAGCAAGACAGCCAAACAATAGACAACAAGGAGTGGGAAAGGGAGCAACAACAAAAAAAGCCATCTCTTCTCTCTTTTTTCTTCTTTTGCTCAAAGTGCCAGAAGGCACATGCTTTGTGAAAGCAGTCAGCACAAAGTAGGCCCTGAATAAATAATTTATAAACACTAACGATTTCTCTCTTCAGCCTACCTTAAATGCCTTAAAATGTCCACGTTATACAATCTTTCCTTTGATTAAGTCAACCGAGGCAGATACAGAGATGTACCACTCAGATCTCTCTCTGAGAAAGAACTCACTGGTCAGCTTCAAGGGGTGTGGGCCACTGACAGGCTTCAGCTGACAATGTCTTTAGGGTCTCCCTACCCTTTCAAGCAAAGGTCATGTTCTCCTCAGGGTGGACCTCAGGCAATGACTGAGCAAGATGGTGATAGAGGATCTAGTCACTTCCACCCAACACAGTGTTCCTATAATTATAATGGCCATTCTTTGCTCTGAGGTTCTTCATTGTGCTGACAGAAGCTTTATCCCATCTGTATCATGGTCTGATAGTTCCCTCTGTGCAATCCTGCTTCATATTCTTTTGTTTTCACAGGTATAACTTCCCAGTAAGCTCATTGCCCTTCCAACTTTATCTCAACATCTGCTTCCCTGACAACCCAACCTGGGACAGACAGCATCCTCAAGGGCTCTCCCTGAAAAGAAGCCACTCCCAGCCTGACCACCTCAGATAAGCACCATGGTAATGGGACACTGCATGGGTACAATTTGTTGGGGGAAGAGAATACCTAAGAGAAGTTTGGAATATTTTGTTGGTGTCATGTTCCATCAGTGGCCAAAAAAGGAAGGGGTAGCAGATAAAGCTTAGAAGATATTATCATTATATTAATCTCGAGGGCAATCTATTTGGAGGGGTCCTAAGCAACTCCTCCCTCTGCCACACAAATACCACTATAGAACAAGACTTTCTCTGGTCCTCAAACTCTCCCCTAAAGTAGTTGAAATTTATAGACCTTAAACATAAAGCTGAAGAATGCATTATGACAATAATATAATGATTTCCTTTTAAGAATGAATTTTACTTCTAAAATGTAAGAATATGACTGATTTTAGCTAGGTATTTTAAAAAGATCAGTGGCTCACTTGGGCCTGGGATATTGTGTTCTGAATGCTTAGCCATTCTTGGTAAGAATGAGACCTTTACCCACCTGGTCCCAAAGAGAGCAAGGAGCTCATAGAGGTCTCACTGGGCAGCCTAAGCAATAGGACCCACACAAAGGTTATGGTGTTGCTGCTGCACCTGTAGATACCCACTGCAAAAAGCTTCTCTCTCCTTATTATCAAAGGCAGGACCCTAAACTTTGAAGGAACTGCACCCTAAATGTCAATGATACTCACCCCACAGCACTGAAACAGGGATGAGGAGAAACCATAACTACTTTGCACTCCATTTTTGGGCAAGTGCTCCTCTTTCTTCCCCCATTGGGGCTCAGAAACTCAGAAGGCAGTGTTAATGCTTGTTCATGTTTTACCCATACCCCGAGAATCTTCATGAAAACAAATTCATTTAGGGGGGAAATCTACTTCCAGTTTCTAGCCTCTTTTTGGAACTAGGGACTTCATCTCTAATCAGTAATAAAAAGGTCACAAAAAAATGTTATCTACTAAAAAGAACTGAAGTTGCCTTGCAAGGTAGAGGATGGAGAAGAAAATAAGGGTCAACACCCCTCGATGGGGAAATAGCTCCTCCCCATCTCTGGGTAAACAGCCCAATGACTAATCAACCAATGGACTCACCAGCTTCTCAATATATATGTTTTCTCTGCTTCATGTCTTTTACTTCTCAGTTTCTTGCTCATGGTGTCAGTTTCTTGATAATTTTTGTTCACTTACGGGGCTTTCTGCTTTATGCTGTTTTGTGTCTTTTCTATTTCTTTTCCTACTTCTCTCCTTGTAAGTCCTCGTAGATGCTGTCAGTTTATCTCAAGTTCACCCCAGCTGTAGCAGACTGTTTTCAGCAGGCTGAGCTTCCCAGTTTAAGCAATTTTCAACTTCTCCATCTTGATTCATGGAAGCCTGCTCAGCGGTGGCAGTTGCAACCCAGAAGAGTGAAGGACTTAATGCTTTTGAAGCAACAGCTAATGGGGGACAGTACTCAGTGAGTAAATTGTCCAGCTTCCATGTCTTTCAGCAGGACAATTTCTACATGTGTCTTATATGGATTCTCAAAGGGTTCTCAGCAGAGCTGAGCTCCAGGTGCCCCACAGTGGTAACCACTCTTTAACTTTTTTTTTTTTGTAAGATTTATTTGAGAGAGAGAGAGAGAAAACACACAAGCAAGTGGAGGAGGAGCAGGAGAGAGAGCATCTCAAGCAGATTCCATGTTGAGTATGGTGTTGGATGTGTGCCTCATCCCAGGACACTGAGATCATGACCTGAGCCAAAACCAAAAGTCGGCTGCTTAACTGACTGAGACACCCAGGTGCCTCACCACTCATTAACTCTTGATTAATTTTTTTTCTCCTACATGTCTCACTTTCCCCAGTCCTTATTTGTGGTTCCTGGATCACTTCCAGTGTTATTCAGGTTCTCCAGAGAAAGAAAACCAATGTGATGGATAAGTAGGTCAGTAGGTAGATAGATAACAGAGAGAAAGAAGGGAAGGAAGGAAGGAAGGGAGAGAGAGAGAAAGGAAGGAAGGAAGGAAAGGAGGGAGAGGGGAAGGAATGAAGGAAGGAATGGGGGAAGAAAGGGAGGGAGAAAGGGAGGAAGGAATTCTAGGAATTATCTCATGCAGTTATGGAGGCCAAGAAGCTCCTCAATCTGTCATCTGTAAGCTGGAGAATCAAGAAATCCAGTGGTATAACTCGGTCAGATTCCAAAGACCTGAGAACCAGGAACTCCTATGTCAAAGGGCATGAGAAGATGGATATCCCAGCTCAAGAAGAGAGAATTTGGCCTTCCTTTGGCTTTTTGTTCCATTTGGAGCCCCGAGTAACCATATGATGCCCGACCACATTGCTGAGGATGGATCTCTTCACTCAGCCTACTGAGTCAAATGCTGACCTCATCCAGAAACCCCCTCACAGATGTGCACAGAAATAACATTCTATCAGCTATCCAGGCATCCCTTAGGCCAGTCAGGTTAATGCAAAATCAATCATCACACCTCCTGAATAAACCCAAGTTTATCTACACCCAAGTTACTGTCTCAGCATCTGCTTCTGCGGGAACCTAACTAAAGCAAGTTCTAGTTTAAATCCCAAGAGAATTGATTGATTTCCCCCCGCACCCCGTTTTAATCACTATTGCATGTATTTAGACAGAGCTTTTCACACAGCATCACTGCATAGGCGATTCACAGTCTATTATTGGCTGCTTTTTGATCCAGACCACTGATCTAGATACCTTAGGCAGAGGTAAAATTACATGGTGTAATACATGGCTGCTGAGAGCCTATCTTCCTTAGCAGGAGGCCACGAGTGTGTCTGTCACCTTTCAAAGAGCTATAAAGGGGACAGACACTCCAAACAATTGATTTAGTACCGATTTAGTGCAGTATCAAATAAATAACTATGTCTATATCCAAACACGGGAAGTGTAGTCTGGGTACAAACACAGACCAAAGTGCAATAGCTGGAGCCTCCATCACTTACACGTCCTATCCTACAAGTTCTGGGAAGCCACTCTTGTGATTGCTCATGGACTATACAATGGCCGTTCTTATTTGGGACCCTCCCTGCTGGAGAGCCATACATCCTGCTATCTCTGGCATGGCCAAATGATTTGCTTTGGCAAATGAAATGTGGGCAGAAGGGAAAGGTGTCACTTCCAGATAGATGCTTTAAGAACCAGCATGGAGTTCGCCATGTTCACCTTTTCCCTTTCTTCAACAACCAGCAACGTCCTACATAGAAGCTATTTGTTGAACCTGAATCCCAAGACAAGGATGACATGGCACAAAGCTACAGCCAAGGTCATGTAAGACAAACAAGAAGAAATCTTGGCTGTTATAAGCCATTGAGATATTAAGTCCTTTGTTACTGCAGCATAACCTAGCCTACACTGACCAATTTGCAAGTTCTGCCCTGCTGTGAGCCCTCTTCTCCATTCATATTAAAAAAAAAAAAAAAAAAGAATTATCCTGACACAGGCTCTAAGAAAATAATTTTCTTCATCCTCCTTTCTCTCTACTCCCACTGCTACAGACAATAAGTTGGCTTTTTTTTTTATTATTATTGTTTGTTAGTGTTCTCACCATCAGCTAACACTATTAAAAAATGCTTGTGGTTTTATGTCCTGAATAGAATATTTTTTAAAGGAGAAAAAAATAAGCATCTTGATTTTACAGTCTAGAACTTCTGTGATAGAGTATACACTTTATAGCTCTGCCATGACAGATTCCTCTTTGGAAACCTTTTCTTAAAATATATATCTTGCATGGCTCTATGTTTTCATCAATTGTTTTCTGTTATGGGCCATAATTTTTTTTCCTCTTTCACAAATCCTTTACAGTAGGTTCAAGGGAATAAAACTATCTTTAAGAACTTAATGTTCTAGATGAATTTATACAACTTCAGATGAACAGGAAAATAATCCTGACAAGTGACAAAATATTCATAAATACGAATCCATTTTGATGTCTGCTTTCTCTATTATAAAATAAGAAGGAAAAAAAAAAAAGAAGCATCTAGCAGATGCTGGTTTAGAGCAGCTCCATTGGTCACCCACTTTCCCTCTGAATGCTGCCAGCCGCCTGGTGCTGAGGGACTGTCTGGGTTTGATGTATGACCTTCTCTGTTTGCCAGAGATACAAGGGGCTTGGGAACAGTGTGGAAGATTCCTTGTGATTTAATCACAGATTAAAATGGACTCTGCAAACTTTTGGCAAGAAAGAGAACACAGAAAATTGTGGAAGAGATGTTTGTGAGGATGCTGGTCTTGGGATAAAAATAGAAACAAGGCAGAATGCTGACTAACTAACGTACCTAATTATAGGGATTTCTTAACAGACAAATGCTCGTGTCAGCTTTTCTCTCATCATCAAAACGGTCATTGCTGGTTTCCAGTTGGAAGACAGAAGAAAATGACACATGGGAAGCCTGCAAATTACTACCAAAAGGGAGAAGCTACAGTGCACCTAGAGAGTTCTGGTGCCTGGGTAAGGCACCATACAAGTTCATACTGATGCCCAGTACCCCGCCAAAAGCCCCCTGCCCTGTCCCCTGACTCCCCTCAAATCTGCAGACCGTTTCCTTGGTCACTCTGGATACCAAATGCATTTGGTTTCTAATAGAATCAGTGCAGTGAGTTCCATTTCAGGCTTCCAGCTATAGTCAGATATTCCAACTGGTGGAAATCAATCCAATTGAAGTGCCCTTGAGCAGAAATCAAATGAGACTAGACTGCAATTGAGGAAAATTATAGTCATAACTTTGCTTTAGAAGCTAAGTCGGCTTTCTCTCGGCATGATCTCTGAAAACCGTATGGATGATCTCAGCTATCAGCAACGATGCAGGTGCCGGAACACGTTTTTGCTAAAGAGAGTTATTAAAATGTCTTTATCTATCTGTGGTGTGTCATCATTATTAAAAACAAAAACAGAGAGAAAAATAATAAAGTCGGATCATATTCAAGGGGTTCCAGTCCTGACATGCGCTAGCAATGCTGTTAATGCCGGCATTTAGCAGGTTCCTGAAGCCATCTGTCAATCAATACAAACGTGCCACGATGCAGAATCACCAAAAGGGTTACTTTTCATAAGCGAGCTCTCCTCCTGCGCTTCCACAGTTCATTTCGTACTTTACTGTCTTGTAATTGTGCATATCAGACAAGGTTTCTGACACATCCCCACTTAGAGCATCCAAGAATGTGGTGTGGGAGGGAAACGTAAGCAGCACCTCAGACGTATCTATCCACTCACCCACCGCCCTCTCCAACATACTCAGCCCTCCATTTCACAGATAAAGGAAACTGAGGCCAAGGAAGGTCAAGTGAGCTGTCCAAGGTCACATGGTGAGTTAGAGAGAACCAGAAATAAATATCCTGGGCCAGAAGCTTCAAGCTTTTGTTCTGTTTTTTGTTTGTTTGGTTTTTTTTTGGGGGGGGGGTTGTTGTTGGTTTTGGTTTTTGTTGTTGTTGTTGCTGTTGTTTGTTTGTTTTGGGTTTTTTTGGCAGAAGTGAGTAGGCTATGAATTATAAATAAATCAATAGTACTCCACACCAAATTCCCCAAAGGTAACTCCATACAGGATTTCTCCGCTTTTAAGATGCAATTAAAATGCAGTACATTCCAAGAAACAGATGTTAGAGAGTTGATCTTCCTTAGGCACGCCAGGCAATGCTTCGCAAATGTGGGTAGCACAGGCAGAAACTGTCACGCAAACCAAAGACGATAGAATAGGGGGACAAAGAAGGCAAGAAGCAAAGCCTAGGGGTCCATTAGGAAATATCAAATAAAGAAGAAAAATGTAACAGGTTGAAGAGTAGATGCTGCCTCTGCATGTAAATGAAGCCCATTAATCTTTGAGATAGGCGGATCAGAAATCTCTTAGCAGTCCCAACTTCTGTTTCCTTTTATTTGAATTCAGCTTCACAAATATTTACTGCAACATCAGTGACATGCCAAGCATGAGGCTGGACATGGGATCGTTTAGAGTGGTGGACCAAACGGTCATGGCCCCTGCCTTCGAGGAACTGCTAGTTGCACAGGAAAGGCAGAGCAGAAAGAAGGTAAGTCAGTGTCTGAAGGGCTGTGTTTGCTCTGGAAGCATCAAGAAGGTGTATCTGCAAATGCCTCTTCCAACATCGTTTCACATTGCCTTGTTGAACTAACAGCCCAGCAATGGGATGGGAACGACCCCACCCCCAGCTTCAGGGTAGCCTCCTGGGCCTAAGTCGACCCATGTGAGACATTTCTGCAGCCCCATGTCTGCAGGTGGGCCCATGACCCACATTCGTCCAAGGAGAGTGAGGCCCACCTTCCTTCAGGGGCTGGGGGAAGAGAGGCTCCTTACTCTATACAATGTGGAGTGTGAATGAGAAGCCACCTGAGCCATTTTATGACGATAAGTGGGTGCTAAATGGGAAGTTTCCTACTACCCTGGAGTAGAGGACCAGAAGCAAAGCTGGAGAGAAGGAGACTAAGAATTCCATTCCCTGAGAAAACTCCAAAGAAAGCAAGAAACAACTCGAGTTTCAAGTCTCAGTAAAAAGTCACTATAAACTAGTTCTCCTTGCACCCAAGTGCAAGTGAGAAGGACTCCCCGGGATCCCTCACAAAGATAGGGAATGGCCTCACATAGAGCAGCGGGCCCAGACTTTACTCCATGGCCAGATGCCCACTGTAGTACACGGGTGGGGGGAGTTCCGGGTGGCGCTGGCAATCTCCCCAGGAAATAAACATAGAAGCCAGCGTCTTCCTGTTTGGAGGGCTCTTGGGTCAGGAGGCCGCAGAAGTTTCTGTAACTGCACACGAATGTCGGAGAGGTTAGAAGAGTAGGCAGAAGCCATGAGGCTGCACAGGTAGCTGCCAGCAATCCAAGGGAACACCCATTTGGAGGGGCCCGGAGCACAGAGAAGGCAATGAAAGAAACAGCCCACAGCTGCCCTGTCTAAGGGTTCCTTATCAAGGCGGGGGTGATGTAAAGGTGGATAGCATCTCAAGAAAATCTTGCTATCAACATAGATCACCAGGAGCCAGGAACAACTCCCACCAATGGCAACCAACCAATAGAAACCACACTGCCACCTTCCCCTGTCCTTCTTCTCATTGGGAAATACGGAACATTCTAGAACCTGAAGCAGGGAAAGGAGAGGGGAAGGAATGTCCCTTATCCTCTCTCTGCTGCCTGTACCTTGATCCCAGTTTCAGCTGAGCTGAGGTAGGGGGAGACAGAAGGAAATCTTCACTGTGGATATAAAATCAGAGTATTAAACACAAATATGGTCAGATTGTCCATGCTGAAATGAACTGTCTTATTAACCAATGCTGGCTGTAAAGTGATAAGATCTGCTGCAGATGTTGGTTGGAGAGAGGGAAAATGAGATTTGAACCAGCATATTGGGGGCAGTGATTGGAAGAAAGTACAGCTTTTGCAAATTCTTATTCTGCCACTTACTAGCTAGCTATAATGGGGATAATTATACATTATCTAAAGGATTGTTATAAGGACAATGCATGTTGTCTTAGTCTGTTCGGGCTGCTATAACAAAAATACCACAGAGTGGGTTGCTTATAAATAACAGAAATGTGTTTTTCATGATCCTGGTGGGGCTAACCTTCATGACCTCATTACCGCCCAAAGGCCCCACTTCCTAATACCACTGGGCATTAAGTTTTCAACATATGAATCTGACGAAACACAAACACTCAAACCATATAGCACATGCTTTCCAAAACCATTTAACTTAGTTCAGTGAACATGTGTATGGACTTTAGCAAGCTGGGTAGGAAATTGTTGAAGATGAGGGAGGCAAATTCTATTTTTCAAAAACAACTACAGTAACATTTTCAGTCCTGCATATTCTTCTAGAACCTTCCCACATTCCCTCAAAAGATGGAGTCTATCCTCCACAGCCCTCTCATGCACAAACACACATACACCCACCTGAAACTGGACAAGATTTTGCAACTGCGCAATAGAATGCAGTGGAAGTGATCATGTTTTCCAAAGCTGAGTTAGAAGAGGCAATGTGCCTTCTGCTTGGTTCTTTCTCTCTCTCTCTCTCTTTTTCAGGGAATTTGCCCTTGGATCCCCACCACCATGCTGTAAGAAAGCCCAAACCACTTGCAGGGGCTGGGTGTGGGTTCCCCAGGCAATGGCACCAGCTAGGGTGTCAGCTGATAGTCCTCATCAACCAGCACGCATGAGATAAGACAAGACATTAGGTGATTTCAGCCCCCGTCCTTCAAGCCACCCCGGCTAATGCCAACAGAAGCAGAAAGGAGCTGTGTCTACCAAACCCTGTTCAAATCGCGTATTTGTGAGGAAAATGATGATTGTGTTGATGTTTTCCAGCGACATGGGACAGCCACAGCCTCAGTAGCTGAAATAGTGAGGTTGGCAAGTGGGCAGGAACCAGCTGCTATCAAGCTTTGTCGGCCATGGGAATTGTTTGGATTTAATCCTAAATATATTAACAAGCCTTTGATGTAAAATAATCCAGTCAGTTTTCCGAAGATGACTTTTTCCCCCTCGGGGAGAGCATAGGTAGGGGGACTGCTTGGAAAGCTATTGTAGCCGTTCAAGCCAGATAAGATGGCAGCTTGGATTGGACGGTGGCAGTGGAAAAAGCAAGAAGTAGACCGATTTGTGAGATTTTCCTCTTAGCATCCAGAGCTAACGTTCCATAACTCAAGTGTGACATCATCCTTGTTAAACAGCCTCTCAGTAGATGAGGGACCGTGGCTGATTAATGCAGGTTCTGGAAAGGAGGGGAGGGGGAGTTTTCAAGGGAGAAGATGCAACGTGGGCAAAGGCACAGCAGCCTCGGGTGTGGGAGCGACCAGAAACAAGGCCAGGGCAAGCCGCTCTCCCTACAGTCTACACCCGTCCCTGTGGCTGTTCACAAAATGCCAGTGACTGATCGGCTCCTCTCGTGGGCCTCACACCCAAAAGCCCCGGTGATGGAGCTGTCAGCGCCTCAGGGATCCTGGCAGGAAGGTGCTGTCTCAGCCCTCACTTTTGTAAGATGTATATTTAACCTCATTGCTCTAGTAGATGGTAGCAGTGTTTCCTTTTCTGCGGCTGGGGACTTCCACCTGATTTCATCGTTGCCTTCTGTTCCTAAAAAAGAGGCAGGGAGAATCTGCAGGAGAGACAGGAGTGCAGTCAGGGGAAGGAAAAGGAATCAGCATTCAGTGACAGGGGAGAAAATCAGCGGAAAGCCAGGGAGAGAAGATCTGGGGGCATTTGTAAGGTGTTGGATTTGGTAAAAACAGGAACAAGGCTGGGAATCTGGGACCATGTCACAATATTTAATTAAATCTTATAAAGAGATGTGAAGGGTCAAGGCAGGTTTCGTACAGAGATTTAACCCCCAGATTAATTCTTTGTCTCATTTTCTGACTTCACCCATCTCTGGTCTGAATGGTCTTGGGACTATGTTTCAAGGAAAACCAAACCATCCAAAAATTTTTCTCGAAGTCTGAATACAGTAGTACGAGCTGACATCCACAGGGCAGGACGGAGCATATTGCCAAAGAGCATGGCACAAAATTAAGCTTTCTTTGTTCAAATCCCAGATCTGCCACTTACTAACAATATATTCATGGATAAATACTTTGGCCATTGTTTCCTCATTAGTAAAAATAAAGATAAACCAATTCTATGTTCCCAGGAGTGCTGTATTAAACATGAGAATGGTTTAGCCCTTGTTATAGTAACTGACACATAGTAAATGTTCCATAAATACTAGTTTGCCTCACTTTTGTGTGTCTCCTGCTAAATGAATAGAGTGTTATTGGTTTACATTAAATAAACGTAATTAATATAATGCATATGTACCTGTGGAGAGAAGAGACAGTCATCTCCGGAAGGCAAAGTTATTTGTAGCAACTAGCTATAGTGGTAGACAAGGAATTCAGCAGGGATGACCCAACGTGCCATATCCTAAAGAAGAACAAACACTCAGGGGGCTGCAGGGCCCGAGGGAGGTGGCATCCAGGCAGACTGAGAGCACCAGGAAAGTCTGCCTGACAACAGGGTCTTGAAACAAATTTAAAGGACAAAGAGAGTGGTTGTCAGCCTCCAAGATGGCACCACTTCCTCATGCTTACATCCTTGTATAGTTCCTTCCTATGTCGTCCCTACGTGATGAGTTGCTGATAGCTTCCATCTGGAGCAAGCCTCTCTCTCACATTCTCTTGGATCACTTACTCTGAAGAAGCCAAATGCCACATCAGAAAGGTATTCAAGCAGCCCTGTGGAGAGGCCCATGTGACTAAAAAAAAAAAAACAAAAAAAACAAACAAACTCATACGTCAGGTCAACAGCCAGCAAGGAAGTGACCCTTGTAGCAACCATGTGAGTGAGCTTGGAAAAAATTCTCCAGTTCCTGTGGGAATGACTGCAGTGCCCGCTGACAACCAGAACACAGCCTCAGAGTGACCCTGGCAGGACTTCTCAGCTAGGCTTGTTTCCTCAGAAACTCAGATAATAAATGTTTATTATTTTAAGCCACTGAATTGTGGAATAATTTATTATGCAGAAATAGGTTACTGATACACATAGGAATACATGGGATCGAAGCCCTTAGTCGGCTCAGTCTGTAGAGCACGTGACTCTTCATTGAAGGTTTGGGAGTTCAAGCCCCACATTGGATGTGGAGCGTATTTTAAAAAAGAAAGGAGGACACCTGGGTGACTCAGTGGATTGGGACATCTGCCTTCGGCTCATGTTGTGGTCCCAGGGTCCTGGGATCGAGTCCCACATCAGGCTCTCTGCTCAGCAGTGAGCCTCTGCTTCCTCTTCTCTCTCTGCCTGCCTCTCTGCCTACTTGTGGTCTCTGTCTGCCAAATAAATAAATAAATAATCTTTAAAAAAATTAAAATAAAATAAAATAAAATAAGAAAGGAAGGGACGCCTGTGTGGGCTCAGTCATTTGAGAGTCTGCCTTCAGCTCAGGTCATGATCCCAGAGTCCTGGGATCGAGCCCCGCATTTGGCTCCCTGCTTGGCAGGGAGTCTGCTTCTCCCTCTGCCTGCTGCTCCCCGTGCTTGTGTGCTCTTTCTCTAGCTCTCATTCTATCTCAAATAAATAAATAAAAATCTTAAAAAAATAAGAAAGAAAGAAAGAAAGAAAGAAAGAAAGAAAAGGAATATGCTGGATGAAGAAATGGAGAGGATTATTCCACATGGAAGGAGCAGCCTGTGTAAACGTAGCAAGCTGTGAAATAATTTGCATCCTATTTCAAGCATCCAGGGAGAAAGATATCTCAGCGAGCTGGATGGCCTTCCACCTCTTCTCTGCCCTCCTAACTACTTTCAGTCCCCGCTTAATTAACATTCTCAGAGTTCCCTTTCTGCCCATTCTATCTGTTCTTGTTATCCACTTCTGTAACAAACTATCCCAAAACTTAGTGGCTTAAAACAACAGGAGTCAGACAGGACTCATCTGGAGATTCTTCAGCTCCTTGTAGCATTACCCAAAGTCACTCAAAAGAAAGAAAACCTGTAGAAACATTAAGCAATGTTACACTGACTTTGAAATACCATGTTGGATATTTTTAGATGAAGCTGCCCCCAATTTGGGATGGCAAGTCAAGGAAAAGACTTATAAATCTACTATGAAAACAATTAAAGGGATACCTGGCTGACTCAGTGGGTTAAAGCCTCTGCCTTCGGCTCAGGTCATGATCTCAGGGTCCTGGGATTGAACTCTGCATCGGGCTCTCTGTTCAGCGGGGAGCCTGCTTCTCCCTCTCTGCCTGCTCATGATCTCTGTCTGTCAAAATAAATAAATAAATAAATAAATAAATAGAAAACAATTATAATTTTCTAAGCATGGAAACAAAAACAAAAACAATTTTTTTAGAAACACAAAGGAAAAGTCTAATTGCTTAATTTGATTGCATGAAGATTCAAATCTCCTATACCTCAAAAATTAATTTTAAAATACCAAGTGAGAAAAAAAAGTCTGTCACTAATTTAAAGCATAATATATAAAGGCAGCCTAACATCATGATTAGGGTTCTGGTTTTGGCATCATTCAGTCTTGTGTTCAAATCCTGACTCACTTTGTAAATGTATGAACTTGGAAAAGTCAATGTAAATAGTGCCTTAGCCTCCATTTCTTCATCTGCAAAATAAACAAAATAATTCCCACAATTATTGTGAGAATCAAGAGCATCATGTACAGTTGCATAGTGTTCACTGCACAAGGAAGCATAGCTGAGGAAGCAAGCAGAAGCTAAAGTCCAGCTCACTTCCATTCACCAAATCATGGATCCTAGAGTATGACTGTAGTTCTTTATCTGAGGTCATGGACACATGTTTTCATTTGTATTAAAGAGCCATATGAGCTAGTATGACCAGATCATAATTGCATAGAGTACATGAAAGTTACATAAAATCATTATTACTTTAAGTTTTATAAAATAATACATCGAAAGTGCTTAGCTCCATGCTCAGTATATTACAAAAGTTTATTAGATGGAACTATTACCATTAGGGACAAATAGAAGAAAAATGGACCTTCAGAATAATGAGTAATGACATGTACAGACAGCTGAAAGGAAAAGTAATTAAAATATCTAACAATCAGGGGGAAGTATCCAACCTAAAAGTAATCAAAGAAAATTAAATTAAAACTAAAAACCATCTTGCTCTAAAAGTGGCAATAAAAACCAACACTCAATTATGGCAGAGCTGTGAGATGGGCAAAGCAGGTGGTTATCCCCTTTCTGGAGAAATCTGACAATATGTATCAAGAGTTTGATTTTAAAAAGACTGAGATCTTGCCAATTGCAACAACCTGGATGGGACCTAGAGGTTAATGCTCACTGAAATAAGTCAGTCAGAGAAAGACAAATACCATATGATTTCACTCATATGTGGAATTGAAGAAAGAAATGAACAAAGAAAAAAAGAAACCAACAAAATTAAATGACTAAATACAGAGAACAAATGGACAGTTACCAGAGGGGAGGTGGTAGGGGGATGGGGGAAACAGATGAAGGGAATGAAAAGCAGACTGAGTGATACACAGAATTGTTGAATCACTATATTGTACACCTGAAACTAATATGGTACTCTGTTAATTATACTTTCATAATTAAAAAAATAAATAGCAAGTTGGAGCCCCTGGGTGGCTTCAGTGGGTTAAGCGTCCAACCTTGGTTTCAACTCAGGTTATGATCTCAGGGTGTGAGATCAAGCCTGCATCAGGCTCTATATTCGGCAAAGAGTCTGTTTGGGATTCTGTCCAACTCCTTCTGTCCCTCCTCCCTCTCAAAAAAAAAAAAAGAAAAAAAAGAAAAGAAAAGTACAACAACAAAAAAAATTGAAAATAACAACAACAACAAAAATAACAAGAACAACACCAAAAAAAACCCAGTTTGAAAAGTACCCATACTCTTTACCAATTTCCTGTGTTCAAATTCAAGAAAAAAAATTTTAAACATTTAAAGAAGAATCAGAGTTGAGATGCAAATGAATATTTATAATTCAGAGTATTCATTGCAGCATTATTTGTCACGGCCAAAGATGAAAACAGCTAAAATATCCAACAGTGAGGGATTGTTTACTCAAAAATGACTGATAAGTTGACTAGAAATAAGGGTGATGGGGGATGAGGAAGCACTGCTCTGATCCCTCATCATCTCTGTTGTCCCCTTTTGATTAGTTTGCCTCACCACCTCATTGGGTTACCATCTTCCTTCTTCTTGTGGAGGGTACATGAGTAGGGTCGTGGGTCAGGTTCTCAAAAGACAGAGCCTGAGACAGAGACAGGTTCACACGGTTGAATGAAGGATACTTCCAGAGAACAGGAGTGAAGGAAGCAGGATGGGACGGATGAAGAAGCTGAGCAAGAACATGGTCTCTACGTTAGCCTGCTTCAGTTTGATCCCACGGGTGGTTCTAGAATAGGAGATATACCAGAGTTGGTCCCCACCCAAAGTGTGGGGGTCATTCTTCTATACCCCCTGGTCAGCCAATCATGGGATGAAGGATGGGTGGGTGGAGGCCAGTGGGAGTCACTGCTGTTCCACCAGGAGTAATTCTCCAGAGAACTGTTAGCTATCACTGGCCAACCCTGACAACTAACTTGTAAAGAAAATCCAGACACTGTCCACCACACACAGGGACAGGTTAGATGTCTTGCTTCACATCTCTGCCTGTGAGAGATGGTGAGTACTTGCACAGCATCGTAATTACCAGATTACCTCAGTTACCTGAGTTATCTGAGGTAACTCTGCCCGCTACGTCCTTGTGTGGTCAAATAGTCTTCAGGTATCTTGCTCATTGAACTGTATCTCAGTTCTGTCAAGTTGCTTCAGTGAAGCGCCAGTTTACGGATATTGTCCACAGCCTGGAACCTGGTATTTTAAAAATACTTTCCCTATATTTTGCAAAACTTCTACATGGTAAATAAAATGCAGATTGTCGGGGCGCCTAGGTGACTCAGCTGGTTATAGTCCGCCTTCAGCTCAGATCATGATCTCAGGGTCCTGGGATAGAAGCCCACATCGGGCTCCCTGCTCACTGGGGAACATGCTTCTCCCTCTCCCACTCCCCCTGCTTGTGCTCTCTCTCTCTGTCAAATAAATAAAATCTTCAAAAAAAATAAAAATACAATAAAACGCAATTGAAAAACAAGTAATGAAAAATGAAAGTGGTGCCACTTGAAGGTTGGGAAGGTGACAACATTTAAACAAACTGGTCAGCTTAAAGAGACCAAAAAAACCCAGGATATGCAACAGGACTGAGCTTGCAGCATTAGTTTCTGGACTATGAACAAACACTTCCGTCTCCTTCGGAAGCCCAAAACCACCCAGGAAGGCTCTCTGAGAAGGAAACACAAGTCATACCAGCCTTCTGGCCACTCTCTAGAAGGAACACAGTGTGTGAGGTCCTGAGGAAATATGAGGCTCCCCAGGCTGTCCTTGGCTTGGCTAGACAGGAAAGAAGCTGCCAGAAGGCAAGGTGCAGCTTGTTGGCAGCTGACAAGGCCACTTCAGGCTGGTCCACTCCATAACATTAGTTTTAGCCAAGACTGCACGCTCCAGTTCATGGTTATGGACACAGCCAAGGATAATTTCCTTCCTTACATGATGAGAAGGAATAAACAATTTGAGTGAATCCTGCTCAGCCTTATGCAGATTCTTCTTTGCCAGCCCGAGAGTCGATCCACTGAAAAGTATCTAGTTTTCACTCCTGTCTGAGTTGCTTGAATAATAACCCACAATTCTTACAGTCAGAGCCGTCCAACTTGAAAGTTCTCTCTTTCTCTCCCACCCACTACCTCCCTGCCTCCCTCTCCTGCTCCTTTTCCTAGCTGCCTTTCTCAGCATTAACCCAACCTTCTTTGAAAGGGGAAGAACATGTTTCTCAAGGATTCTCTCACTGACCAAGGTCAGGAGCCCTTTAGTATGAGGTATGAAATGTCCATCAAAATTCTGTGTTTATGGACCCCCTACTATATTCCAGGCTTTGAGTCGGACCCAAGGATCACATAGATGAATTAGACCTTGACCCTCAGGGCCTTCCCACCTAGTGAAAACAAAGGTACAGAAACAACCAGTGTAGTGTCTGAATCTCAGGTGTGTTAGCCTTCTGTATTTTTCTTCTCTAACGAAACATTATTCTATTTCTAGCCCTCATTCTGTCCTGGCAGCAGAAACATGGTTAACCTGGAGTTTGTTCCCCACTTTTCCCTGGAGTGTGTCTCATTTCCAGGAGGTTAGCATATCATCAAGGAAGGGAAACAGAAGGCCTTTGGTTACCAGCTAATCATAGTGGCTGGCACCACACTCCTCTGCCTGTTTGGTCTTTGGTCTTTGGTCACTGGGGCAGGGGGATGGTATGCAAGAGAAACAAGGGACCATTTTCTTTTTTTTTTTTTTTTTAAGATTTTATTTATTTATTTGACAGAGATCACAAGTAGGCAAAGAGGCAGGCAGAGAGAGAGAGAGAGAGAGGGAGAGAGAGGGAAACGGGCTCCCTGCTGAGCAGAGAGCCCAATGCGGGCCTTGATCCCAGGACCCTGGGATCATGACCTGAGCCAAAGGCAGAGGCTTTAACCCACTGAGCCACCCAGGCGCCCCCAAGGGACCATTTTCAAAAGATAACTGTGACATGGTGAGTGCTGTGAAGTGTGTAAACCTGACGATTTCCAGACCTGTACCCCTGGGGCTAATAATTCTTTATATGTTAATTAAAAAATTAAAAATGAAGAAACAAAAGATAACTGTGACAAAGGGTGGAAGGAACTGGGGGCAGACAAAGACTGTCGGCAGGAAGATGAATCTGATGCGGAGTGAGTAGTGATGGTGGAAGTCGGGAGGAAGGACGAGAATGGAGAAGTGTTTGTGAGACAGAGTTTGTGGGGGGTATGACTGATGCACCATGGGGTAAAGGACAGAATGACAGTGGGGATGGCTCCCAGGCTTTGGCTTCAGGTGACTAGGTGGCTGATGGTGCTGCTCCAACCAACAGGCTGCATGGGGAGCAGGGCTGGTCTCATGAGCTCAGGGCCACTGGCGAGTCCCACTCAGGCATGTTGATTGGGATATATTGGGGAAGCGACTGGGAGCAGATGCCCCAAGGAGGTCTGAGCAGGAGGCCAGAGCCATGGGCATGCCTGAACCCTGGTGAGAGTTCTTGCCATGTACATGACAGGGCCAGCCAGGCAGACTTTGGAGCCCACACAAAGAGGCAGAGGACAGACGCCTGTAGAGCAAGGGGGTGGACAGAGGAAATGCAAATGGGAAGGAGCTAGGAACGGGGTGAGGGGTGGCTGTCAGATACATTGAGGGACAGTTTCCAGAAAGGTCAGTTGCTGCGGTGGGGCCTTGTGTAGGGATAGCCGAGGAGAAGCCTTTGGCTTTGGCACTGTGCCCTGCTACGATAGTCTGCCACCATCGCTCATCCACTAAGGAGCTGAGGAGAGGGGTAAGGAAAGGAATGGAAAGCAAATCGTTTCATAGAAGCAACTGAGAGAGCTGAATCCGATTTGTCTGAGTCGGGAGGGAACACACATGGAAAGAGACCATCTGACCAGGCTTGGCAGAGACACCGGAGTACGGTTTGCTGGGGTGCCTGGAGGCATGAGTGTGAAACAGATGACTTTTCAAAATCCTTTGCAGAATAGTCTAGAATTACAACATGCCCAAGACTGCTAGTTATAAGATGGCAGAGCGCAAAAGTTTCTGACCCCCACCCTTTTCTCTTGGGAATCACCCAAAACGACAAGAAGAATGAGAGACCGAATGTGAAGTCCATTTCTGAGAGAAGCGGGGAGCATCTATAGGGCTGAACCACGTGTATGAGGAAGAGTGGCCCAATGCAGAGAAAATTAAACAGTTCCATAAGATGCTGAAAATATGAAGCGTGCAGTGAACCCCGAGGCACAAAATTAACAATCTTTTCTTTGGATCAGGACAGCATTTAGGAGCTGGCAGGGGAACTTCCATATATTTTGCAGAATGACAAAGGTAACAGGGCCAGATGTCCTCAAGTGGAAATTCTATGGGTACTATTCACTGATTACAGTGCAGCTAAACTAGAAATGAACGACAAAGGCTTTGAAAACACTACATCTCAGAATCCATGGGCTACAGCTAAGGAGTGCTCAGAAAGAAAATTCATAATCTTAAGCACTTACGTTATAATAAGAAAGGAGGAAGAGAAATGAATCACACATGCACACTCTCAAGAGGTTAAAAAAAATGTCTAAAAGCAGAAGGAAACAACTATTGAATAAAAACAGAAATCAATTAATTATATAATAGGAAATAGGAAAAGTTATATAAAGAGACATATGAAAGAGACAAGAGAAAGAGGGTGCCAGGGTGGCTCAGTTGGTTGAACATCTGACTTTTGGTTTCAGCTCAGGTCATGATCTCAGGGTCTTGGGATCGAGCCCCACAAGGGTTCCACGATCATCAGGGAGTCTGCTTGGGATTCTCGCTCTCCCTCTGCCCCTCCCCTGCTCACTCTCCTAATTAATT
Source organism: Neogale vison (assembly GCF_020171115.1). Taxonomy (NCBI): domain Eukaryota; kingdom Metazoa; phylum Chordata; class Mammalia; order Carnivora; family Mustelidae; genus Neogale; species Neogale vison. The sequence goes on from NC_058096.1 coordinate 154,094,228, forward strand.
AATTAATTTTTAAAATATTTTTATTGTTTAAAAAGATTTTATGTACTTATTTGCAACAGAGAGAGAGTGAGAGCATGAGCAGAAGAGAGAGGAAGAGGGAGAGGGAGAAGTAGACTTCTGGCTGAGCAGGGCTTGGTCCCAGGACCCTGGGATCAATATCTGAGCTGAAGGCAGTTTCTTAACCATCTGAGGCACCCTGGAGCCCCTAAAAAGTCTTTTAGAGAGAGAAAAAGAGACAGACAGACATTTGTTTTAGGAGAGAAAAAACACCTCCAATACAACAGAAAATAACACACTAAGTTAAGGGATAAAGGCACAAAGCATAAAAAGTGAAAAGATACCCAGATATATAGAGTATATTAGAAGAATCATAGGAAACTACTTTGATCAATTTTATTCAAATATTTCTAAAACATGAACATGAAATCATTTGAAAATCTGGACAGAGAATTGCCCAATGAGACATAAATACTAAAACTGAACCCCAAAGAGACAATTTAAACAGAGCAATTACTCATGGGGGGAGGAAAAAAACTTGTCAAGTAGCTACCCATCACAAAAACACCAACTCCAGATGGTTTTACAGGGAAAACCTACCAAAACTTTAAAGAAGAGCAAAACCAGTGTTATTTAAATTGTTGCAGAATATAGAAAAAGAAACAAAGATTCCAAATTCTTTTTAAGAACTCACAATACTGGTACCAAAACCCAACTACAATAACACAAAAAAGAAAACCACAGACCAATCTCACAATTATTGACATAAATACCTCACATAAAATATTAGAAAGTATAATCCAGAAATCAGTTAGGGAACTTACATAAAATGATGAATTGGAGTTTGCAGGAAGGGGAAAAGGCAGCTCTATATTACAAAACATATAAATACAATTAATCACATCAATCAGCCAAATTGAAAAATCATAAGGTATCCATCCACATAAAGGCTGAAAAATGATCATGTAAGATTTTCATCCATTCATGTAGATGAAGGGGATTAAGAGGTACAAACTTCACATTATAAAATAAATAAATCACAGAGATGAAAAGTACAGCATAGGGAATATAGTCAATAATGTCATAATATTGTATGGTGACTACAGTTACTTTGGTGAGCCTCAAGTAATATATGGAATTGTCAAATCACTATGTTGTACTCCTGAAACTAACATAGCATTGGATATCAACTGTATATCAATAATAACAAAATAAATAAAAACAAGTAAATATCTATGCCTTGCACATATGGGGCAATTAAGTACAAAACAAAACAAAACAAAAAATTCACATCCATTCTTGATTTTAGTTTGAGTGACCACTCGTCCTTAATTGTCCGGGAATGAGGAGTTTCCCAGGATACTGGACCTTCAGGGCTAAAAGCGGGAAGTCCCAGGCAAAAGGGACAGGTTGGATACACTAATTTCACAGAAATAGATGAATACTTCCTTAACAAGAGAGATAGAGACAAACATGGCTACTGATAGACATATATCTCAATTCAAAAGGCAGCATCAGAGAAACACAACAAATATTATCAATAAAGTTGGGAGCAGGACAATGCCATTCCCTGATTCCACACTATTTAATGTTGCATTATAGAGGTGCTAGCCATACAATTACTTAGGAGAGGTAAAAATAAATCAAATCAAAGGTATAAAAAATTAGAAAGGAGGGGGAAAATTACCATTACCTGTAGATAATACAACTATATACTTGCAAATCCTAAGAGAATCAGCTAAATAATGATTTCCATGAAAATAGGAAAGGTGATTGCATGTCTAATAATGATACAAAAAATAGACAGTATGCATATAGAAAAACAAGTTTTTAGAAAATATCAAAGAAGAGAAACCACCCTTTACAAGAGCAACAAAAATACAAAATATCAAGAAATAAATTGGGACAGAAATGATTCAAATTAACAAGAACTATGCAAGCTGTACGAAGGAAATTTAAACTGAGGTAAGTATGGAAAAGTTGAAGACATGAATATGCATACCCCGTCCTGGTATGGGAAGACTGTCAATTCTTCCCAAAGTAATCTATATCCGTAATGTAATGTGATAAGAATAAAAATGCCGACAAGATACTTTTTTAGAACAAGACAAACTGAATTTTGAAATGTCTCTTGAGAAGCTGGAGACTAGGGCTTTGCACAGCACAACACAGCAGTACTTCCAAAAAATAATTGTTATTCATCTCTCCCCAAAGCTACCCAAGCCAGCACCTGTTTCCCTTCCCTTTCCTCTTCCCCTCCCCTCTCTGCCTCTGCCCACTCCCCCCGCCTCCCAGCTCCTGCTAGTTTCCTCATCATCTCAGATTATCCCTCCCAGTCTCATTCTTTTCTACTTAAAGGAAGTTGACCTGCTTAAAATTCCATTCCTCTCTCATTCAGCACCCTCCCCCATCACACCCAAAGGCACCGGAGGCACATAACCATATCAGCTCCAAAGGCTCCTTAGAAAGGAGCAGGGAGGAAACTAAGGAGCTCAGGGAGAAGGAAGAGGAAAGCAGAGAAGAATTACAAATAATCCCCCACCCCTACCATTGACTACAGCAAAACACTATGACAGTTTAATAAGTAATGTGTATTAATTAGCTTCACAAATAGCAAGTGTTATACAGATGGTAATCATAGCCAATACTTACTAGACAGTCAAGAAATAAACAATCATGTGTGTAGAAGGTACCATTTATAAAGCAGCACAACAAAATGATAATGTGGTAGGACTGGTAATGTTATTCCCATTTTGCAGATAAGAAACTTGAAGCCTTAAAAGATAAATGACTTACTAGTAGACATATTACGGAGTCTGTACAAGTCTATAGGCTACTGGAGGTATTCTGAAAATGAAGCTCAGATACTTTTTTTTTTTTTAAGATTTTATTTATTTATTTGACAGAGAGAGAGATCATGTAGGCTGAGAGGCAGGCAGGGGGCCGGGAGCAGGCTCCCTGCTGAGCAGAGAGCCCGATGCAGGGCTCCATCCCAGGACCCTGAGATCATGACCTGAGCTGAAGGCAGAGGCTTAACCCACTAAGTCACCCAGGCGCCCCGAAGCTCAGATTTTTTTTCAATTTATTTATTTTAGGGAGAAAGAGCGCAGGAGGAAGGGCAGAGGGAAAGAGAGAAAGAAAGAACCCCAAGCAGACTTTGTGCTTAGCATGGAGCCCAATGCTAGGCTTGATCCTACGACCCATGAGATCACAACCTGAGCCGAAACCAAGAGTGGGACCCTTAACCAACTGACCCACCAAGGTGCCGCTCTCAGATTTGTTTAATCATCAGCCCAAACTATTTAAGACTGAATCACTCCTTTTGTATAATAATCAGCATTGGGAAAGATGAATCTAATATGTACATGTCCCTGGGGGAGATGGAAGGGCGAGAAATAAAATGGGAATCTTCTAAGAGAAATTAATGAAAACAGATACAGATCGTTTCTCTCCATGTTGGTTTGCTGTGGCCACAGAGATCTCAGAGCATCTGTCCAAATCTAATTAGAAACTTTTCACCTGGAGATGCTGGAGGTGAGAATTTCAAAATCCACAGACTATGCAGTAGAGAAACTTAATTTTTTCTGTGACTGTGCCAGTCTATCAGCCCTTGAATTTGTTGTCAGGGCTAACTTTTTTTTCACATCTTTTCTTTCACATCTTTCCTTTGAAAACTACAAGCATGTCTAAAAAAAACTGGCCACCTTTAAGGTACATACCGTCTCTGAGTTAGTTGGTTCCCATGAATGATAATAACCATATTCCATAACTCCACACTTCCGCCAACATATCGGTCAGGATTTGCTAGTCATGCTGCAGTAACGGATAAGGTAAAAATTTCTATGGCTTAAAACAACAAAGTTTCTTTCTCCACAACAATGCTTTACATCTATAGCACTTTGCTCCCTGCAGTCGCTCAGGAACCCAGGCTGTTGGAATCTCCATCTCAATTTCCATTTTCCATGATTTAAGGGACAAAGGAACATAAAACGTGCAGTTCACACACCTGGTCTTGAAGCTTCTGCCCAGAAGTGACACACACCACTTCCACTAAAGCCAACCGTGTGAGCATATCTAAGTACAACAGACTGGGAATACATGTTCCTCCCCAAGAGACGGGCCCTGGATGGTTTTGAATTTGAAGACAGTCTACCACAATCCCATTTGTCCTTGAGGCCCTGGTCGCATGAAAAGCCAGACAGGGCTATACAAGAGAACACTGCTAAGTGGCCCACCAAAGAGTGAACCCAGTGCCCTGGCCTCGTGGGCTCTTGGATTTCTAATCGGGGTGAAGTGAGTAGGCATACTTGTTCTAATTAAGAACCTCTGACTTCTTACAAAGGAGGTGAGAGGGAGACAAGTATGTGAGAAGAGTTCAATATTGCAGGCAGAACTCAAACAAAGACCTTATTTTTGTATCAAAGCCCATGTTTTGCAAGGCAAAAAGAAGCAAATGAATATACTGTGTCATTACATTTCTCCAACTTCTAGATAGAAATGAGTGGGCCAAGACTAAATATCTCACAAATGTCTTGCCTGCAGATGCAGAAACATTCATTGTCTGATTATTCACTCAGCCCAAATTATAAAAATGATGATGGTCCTTGAAGCTTCGCTTTTTATTTTAAGACTCTAGTCTCCTGATGCTGATCCAGTCCCACATTAAAAATTCTGTTCAAAATTAATCTTTGAGAGACCATCGCACCAACCTTACACTCGGAAACATCATCTACTCTGCGCATTGCCCTCTAAGTCTATTTTATTCTGTTTCTATATATGGTATTCTTAATTTCTCAAATTCTTTGTTACAAGCTTGAATATATAAAATAATTTGTTTCTTTCTTCATTGAGTTCGTTGAGTTTAATGTTTGTTATGAAACGAGATTTAGAGAGACATTGTGAGGGGGGTGGGCAGGAGACAGGAAACTACAAGCTAAATGTTTATATCCTTTCAACAGCAAGTAAAAACCTTGCCTCAAGCTGAATTAAGTAATGAGGAAATTTATTATAACCTTATACTTATAACTATATAGACCTTGAATATAACTACAGAACCTAGAGATAGGATGAGCTTCAAGTTTAATTGAATCAGAGGTCTGCTAAGGTCATGAAGAATACAGATGATTTCTGGGTGGCTCTGTTGGTTAATCATGACCTGATTTCAGTTCAGGTCATAACAGGGTTGAGATCAAACCCCACATCTCAGTGTGGAGCCTTCTTCAGTTTCTCTCTCTCCCTCTCCCTCTGCCCACCATGCCCCTCCTTGCACATGCTCTCTTAAAAGAAAGAATGCAAATGATTTCTATCACTCCATTCTGCCTACATTGGTGGTTGGCATCATTCTCAGGCTAATGGAAAAATGGCTACCTTTTCCTCTTGTAATTCCTTAAAGATCAGTGAAATGTTCCTGAAAGCCCTGTACTGCAGTGACCCTCACACTTCACTGGCCATAATCATCCATTCCTGAATCACTAATCGATGAGAGGAAAGGAATTACTACCGGTGACCTAAAATGGATGGTGAATATTCAACTGCGATGTCTACCACAATGCACAACCCACAGTAAGGTTCTACTTCAAGTCATTTCCCTTCTCTATGCCTCAGTTTCCTTGTCTGTGACACTAGATGGTTTCTGAATTGCATTCTGATTCTAACATTCAGTGACTCATGAGTCTTAGAGAGAAATAATGTGGGATGAAAATAACAATTTCTCTGATGCTCAAATTTATCATCTGTAAAGTGGGGTGATAATGACTGCCTCACAGAGTTGACAGAATCGATTAAAGTAATACAATTAAAGAGTCTAGGGCGCCTGGGTGGCTCAGTGGGTTAAAGCCTCTGCCTTTGGCTCAGGTCATGATCCCAGGGTCCTGGGATCCTAGGCCCGCATCAGGCTCTCTGCTCAGCGAGAAGCCTGCTTTCCTTCCTCTCTCTCTGCCTGCCTCTCTGCCTACTTGTGATCTCTGTCTGTCAAATAAATAAATAAATAATCTTTAAAAAAAAAAAAAAGAGTCTAACACTACGCCTATCACATTGTGGTTACTCAACAAATGACATAACTATATTGATAATGATTTTATTTAGTATGTAGAGACAATGCTGATATTCCTAAGAAAACTTAAGAATCAATAGAGAACAAGGAGTTGCTTTTCCAAAGAAAACAAATTAATTCACTCTTGAGTTGGTGTGGTTTGGTTTGGTTTGGTTTGGTTTTGGTAGCCCTTTAAGTTAATTATTTTTAAATCACCTTTTGAACTGAAAATAGCTTCATTATTTTCAAGACGTATTTCCAGAAGGGAAATTACATTAGGATGACTTGCCCTTGTCACCATTAACTGCTATTTGCATCTGAACAGGAAACATATCATTTAAATTCCAGGTGCTAACTGTATAATTTATCTTTCTATGGGCATAGGCGTGTTTCCTTATTGTTCAGTTCTACTCTGCCTGCATTACACAAATCACCCTTGCATAAAATTATTAACATTTAAACAAATGATTTTCGACTCTGTCTTCACACCATCTTTGGGTTAGGATGCAATGGCCAGTTGTTTCAAATAACTGAAATAATCCACTATGCTCACTGTACTCTCTAACAAATAGGTCTTTGCCCTTTTACATGTGGGGAGCAAGGAATCTTTTACTGAAGAGTAGGGAGCAATCACATTTATTAACTCTTTTTGGGACACACCACCATTTTGTTAAGAACCATCTATATAATGATGTGTGGTCCTCACCTTTTTGAAGAGGAAATGTCAATGTCAAATTACTTCTGACTGACCAGAAACAAAATAAACAGATCACTTCGCCCACTGAAAGATACTTGGCTCTGTTAGGCTGTGAAAACATCACTGATTTTTAAAAGCGGAAAATGAAGTCTTCTCTGTTGGAGGATTCTATTATCACCTTAACTCAATCCCAGTGGATTCAAATAATTCAGGTCAGACTTCCATAATTGCTTCCATGTGAACTGCACAAATCCTAATTGTGAGAAGAGTTAAAGAAAAGATATTAGCTAATGGCTTGGGTTATCAATACAGAGTCTCCAAAAGAACTGCCAGGTTCTCTGCCTCCCAGAGAACTGAAAGCAGCAAACTTTCCTGGCCTGGGACTAAGCAGTTCTGGGACTAGACATCCCTTGCCTTTCTTCACCCACTTCATTGAGGAATATTTACCCACATACTTTTTTTTTTTTTTCACCTCAATGAGAAAGAATACTGGGATGGGGGGGGGATGTAGTTACGTGATCCAGAAATACTTGCACCTAGGTGATAATACTGTGAAACAATTAAATAGTTTACTGTTGAAAACTTAGAACTGACACACCAACATACACAACCCAACACCCTCTCCCCTTTGCTACAGAATATACTATGTCATGAACTCTGCCTGATACCAGTGAGTTCTTCGCCTTATAAGCTCTCCTTAAAATCTTCAACCCAGGTCCTAAACCCAATAAATACCCTCCCTGACTTCCCCTTCCGCAATATTACTAAGATTGGGTCAAGGCAGTGTTCCCCCTAACTGCAATAAATTTAATACACTTAGTTTTCTTTGGCCAACAGTCTTTTCTAGTGGTCTTTCTGCAGTGTTGATAACCCACAGTTCTTTCCTACAGAAACACCTCTCAGAGTACACCACAGTAATGGATAAAAGATTTCCAATCCTCCTTTCCAAGAAATCTCTATTTCCTAGTCAAGCATAATAAATACAGTTATTGTTTACTACCTGTTGGGCTCGACATCAGGGACTATATCAAAGTGTCAAATATAGAACATGTCCATATGGGCCTGTGGATAGTTTGGACTCAAATTAAGAACTGAGCAGTCAGTACTTGCTTGATACAGGACGACTGGTACCAATGTTAATGCCAGGAGGACTCCGAGGAAAGAGAACCCCTGAAGCCTGGGAGAAAAATAAGCTGCTGAACCATCGCTTACCCTTTCTTTCCCCCTCAGAGTCTCCCAGGATGTTTCTCCTCAGCTCTACTCCAGAGCCTTGACTGAAGCCAAAACGGGACTATTCATAATTCATGAATATACTTGATGAGTTTGCTTCTCATTCAAACTGCAGAAGACAATAAAAGGTGTTTGATGGAAAATCCAATTAAGTATTCAAAGGATTACAAGGGCCAGGAGAGACCTGAATAGCTATTTCTCGGTCCTTCCATGTTGCCATTTAAATTCTGCTCGATGGCATGCAATAGCTATTTATTCTTTTGAATGCTTATTTCCTCAAATGCCAAGGCATCATCAAAAACTTTCCATGTGGCATGCAGAAACCCTTTGAATGTAACTTCTGTATTTATTCTCAAAAAGCAACCAACAATTAAAAATCTCCACAATTTCATGGGTATAAAATACAAAATGTCAAAAGCAGATCTAGACACACTTCCAGACTCCTCTTCTCTGAGCTGGTAACTGAAAGGACAAAGCAATTAAATAAAAACGACACACAGCAGCAGAGTGTAAAAACCATCCCATACCTTGCTTCTCCTTAAGATTCCACCTACTGTCACCACCGAGTCCTGTGTACCTTTCTCCCACTGCCTCATCGTTAGCCGGTTTGTACTATTTAGCAGTTAGACTTGGAGACCAGTCCTTGAAGTTGAATCCTCGACTCAGCTCTGCCACTTACCAGTAATATGAGTTTAGAGGCACGAGCCCCTCTGTGTCTATTTCCTCATCCACAATAATGAGGTACTAATTATGGCTACTTCATGGATTATAGAAAATATTAAATTACGAAAATTATTTAATAATGCGTGCACAGTGTTCACGCAAGTCAGGAGGTACCTGGTTATGCATCAGTAATGGACAATCCCCAAATCTTAACCCAGCAAATAAGTTTATTTCGTATTCAGGCGGCTTGTCCAATTTTGATCACTAGCTTCTCTATACATGCTCGTACAATGAAAAAAGAATGGGGCAGAAGTCACATAACTTTTAACAATCTCACCCAAAAATGACTCTTACCAGTTTCACAAACATTTAGTTGGTCAAAGCAAGTCACATAGCTATGCCTGCTTTCATAGCGGGTGACCAACATGTATTACGTATCATATACCTGAAAGGAGAGAAAAAGCAGCATTTTTAAACAGTCCTGATGGCTACAAAAACATGAGAACCATAAGCATCAATTATTACTAATATTATTATCACCAGCATCAGCACGGAATGCTGGAGCTAGAAAGAACTGACATTCTACCGTATCGCCTTCACTTATTCACTCAATATTTATATTCAAAATTATTCAGTATTTATCAAGGGCTATTGTAAATAAAGAAAGCATCCAGATTTTGTCCCAGGTTCTTGGGAGGGAGCTTCTAAACCCTCAGAATCTCTTAAATATAGGAGAGTCTTTGTGTTTCCTGGTGGCCCTGAGACGACACCTAAGTTTGTTTAACGAGGTGACACCTGGTGAGGCCAGAGATAGTTTGGGGGGGGGGGCGGTTGACTGTACTGGGAGACCAGCTGCGTGATTAGACGGTTGGGTCCGGGGTCACATGATACATCCCAAGCCCTGGGGAGGTGAAGAGGGCCTGAAGACCAATTCAACATCGCAGTCGTTGTCCGATTAATTATACTTATATAATGAAACTCCAGTAAAAACCCCAGACACTAAAGCTTGAGTAAGCCTTCCTGGTTGGTAATCATATATCATTATGCTGTCAGGGTGCCGTCTTCTGATGCTACAGGGAGAGGACACACAAGCTCCATGTTAGTGACCTTCACAGATCTTACACTATGGGTCTCTTCTTCCACCTGGTCCTGATTCGTGTCCCTTATAATAAAACCATGATCATAAGTGTAACTCTTTTCTGAGTTCTGTGAGTCATTCTAGCAAATTATCCAACCTGAGGATAATGGGAACCCTCAAGTTTGTAGCCAGTTGGTCAGAAGAGTGGGTGGTCCAGGGGACCGCAGAGTCACAGCTGGTGTTGAAGTGAGGGCAGCTTAACTGGGAACTGTGCCCTTAACCTGTGAAGTCTGCACCAGCTCTAGGTAGTTAACATCAGAACTGGCTTGTGAGAACCTGATATATGCCTAACACTGGTAACACTGGTAAATGGTAACACTGGTAACAAGTTAATAAAATAAGCTCAGCATCTGGCCCCCTAGAATTTATGGTCAAGATGAGGAAACATGTATTAAAAACATAACAAATAAAAGAATATATAATGGAAATATCCCTGTAAACTGAGTCCTTTTCATGAAAAGAGGTAGACATTGAGAAAAAGAAACACTGACTACAAACTGGTGACTCTGAGGCTAAATTTTGTCCAAAGATGTTATTTTTTTTTATTCAAAGTTGTATTATTTATCAACCTTCAAAAAGTCACAAACTTCATTAAAAAAAAAAAAACTACATGCCTGGCTTCTCTTAAAATTGGGAGATCTAGCCTATCCAGGACCCAAGGTCCTGTGGGCAGCTGCCCCCTAGAGAGGCATATGTTCCCTGTTTGCCACAGTCCCCACCCAGCCACGTTACTGATTCTGCTCACATAGTGGGCATCCACAGGCATTGCAGCCCGTTGCTAGCACCCAGCCTCAACCTAGCTGTTTGCACACACATTCAACTGAATTGAGATGAGGTGTAGTAGGAAGAATAGGAATTTTTTTTTAACTCCCCAGGAGGTCATCCTTACATACAGCGAGGGTTGAAAACCGAAAACTGCTGTATTGGAGGGTTTTAAACAGGAGGACGACATTATTTGATTTTGAAAGCTCTGTAACACTAACTCCGTACTAATTATAAACATGGTTATCATGTTTCCCTCTTTCTAAGAAACAAGCCTTACTGAAACTCTTTTTACCATAAACAATGTTGGCAGGGTGATAATGAATCCCATTACCAAGAACAATGACACCCACAGTACCTGGAGAAATATGCCAGTTTTTTCCCTCAAATTCAGAACACCTGTTGTGGTACAAATTGAGTGCACCTGAAATAGTGAAAGGCAAGCAGTTCATAGTTAGCCGGTCCTACCCATATGTAGGTGGGATGAGCGTGGCATCCAATTTTCTGTATTCTAGGGTATCCCACATGCTCACCCCTTTTTCAGCTGAGAAAGAACTCTAGCCCCATGGATCTCTTAAGCCTTCTTCTCCATCCCAATCCTCACCAAGGTCCTACCTCCTTTTTTTCTTTGTCTTCATTTTGGGTGGTCAGTCATTTCTTTCAATCACCTGAGGACGCAGAGAAAGCTTTTGAACCGCTCAGGTGGGAGACGATGGAGGTAGATGAAGGGAAAGCAGCCAGCACTGATCTGATTTAAGACCAGTGGTTCTTGAAATGTCATCCCCAGACCAGGAGCATCGGCATCACCTGGGAAATTGGAAATGCAAATTCTTGGCCACCAACCCAGACCTGCTAAATTGGAAATTCTGGGAATGGAGTCCAGTGATCTGTGTTTTGAAAAATTGTCCAAATGATTCTGATGTTTAGAACAGTAGTTTGGGAAGCACTGTTGAGAACAGTCCCACATATTGACCCATCAAGAGAGATCGCACCCTACCACAACATCTATGTGTTATTATGCCGTGAGAATGTCTACCTCCTCTCACCTTTGAGTTACACTAAAAAAACCCTTTCTGGGGATGCCTGGGTGGCTCAGGTGGTTAAGCGGCTGCCTTCGGCTCGGGTCATGATCCCAGCATCCTGGGATCGAGTCCCACATCGGGCTCCTTGCTTGGCAGGAAGCCTGCTTCCCCCTCTGCCTCCGCCTGCCATTCTGTCTGCCTGTGCTCGCTCTCTCCCCCTCTCTCTCTCTGATAAATAAATAAAAAATCTTTAAAAAAAAAAAAACCCTTTCTGTTCTCTTACCCCGGTAAATGACTACCCCCAAAGGGTGTGGCTCTGTGACATGACTGAGATAGGGAATAAACTGGGAAGAAAAAAAGAAACAGCATCCTGCTACACCCCACAAAATAATATGGCAAATTGACATTGTGAGCAAAAGTTCTTATTATAAAACAAAATTATCCTTGATAAGAGTACTGTGTCATTAGCCCCTGTCCATCCTGAAATAACCTCTCTGTAACTAATTACCACATTTTTTTTAAAAAGCCTCACCTGCATGTAATAGTTTCAACATACATGAGGAAAAAAGCATTCAAGAATTGAACACTATTGCGTTTGGCGTAATTATTATAAATCTCTTTGAGAAAGGCCATACAGCCCAAGTGGTACTTCTTATGGTATATCATTGTACTTATGTTTTTATTTCATCAAGTTATTGCAAAAAGTTGTTCACCAAAAAAAGAAAAAAGTGTCTATTGTGTGTATTTCCTAGAGAGGTTAATTTCATTTTGCCATTTTTAACTGATGCTTCAATTCGAGCAAGTTGGACTTGGGGTAGGAACACCTACCAGGCCAATAATCCATCACTGCTTCTTCCCACTCCAAAACTGAGACCTATTTGAACAGACAAGGATCAATGTTTAAACAGATGCAGCCTGGTAAAGGCCATAGATTCACGGCCACACTGCATCTCTTTTTTTTTTTCAAAGATTTTATTTATTTAATTGACAGGGAGAGAGATCACAAGTAGGTAGAGAGGCAGGCAGAGAGAGAGAGGGGAAGCAGGCTCCCTGCTGAGCAGAGAGCCCGATACAGGGCTCGATCCCAGGATCCTGAGATAATGACCTGAGCCGAAGGCAGAGGCTTTAACCCACTGAGCCACCCAGGCGCCCCGGCCACACCACTTCTTGATCTTATCCTTAATGAAAGCCATCCAGTCTCCATTATAGATGTCCCACATCCTCAACTCCCATAAGCAAATAAAGGTGAGACGAAATCTAGCAAAGCCATAATTTGTGTTTTCATTTGTTTCTCTCTTCCCACCAACTTAGAATCATACTGTGTGTGTGTGTGTGTGTGTGTGTGTGTGAAGGTATTTATAATAAAGCTTAATACACATGATACATCATGATACATGTGATGTTATATAGTTATTGATCAAGATATCTTTTATGTATATACACATACATAATACATATGACCTATATTATGTCATTAAATATTCTTCAAAACATAATTTTGGGGGCACCTGGGAGGTTCACTCAGTTAAGTATTCAACTCTTGGTTTTGGCTTAGGTAATGGTCTCATGGTTGTAGGATTGAGCCCCTCGTGCTCTGAGCTCAGTGCAGAGCCTGCTTCAGATTCTCTTTCCCTCTTCCTCTCCCTCTTACTCACTCTCTCTTTCTCAAATAAATATATAAAATCTTTTTTTTAAAGCATAATTTTTGATAGGGAGAAGATACCCCATCTTCTATGATATATTATAATCTCTTGAGCAATTCCTATTATTGGACAGTTAGGCTGATTTCGATTCTTCCACAACAATAAATAATGCAGCAATAGACAGCCCTGCACATAAATCTTTGTCCACACCTCTGACTATTTTCTTAGGATAAATTGCTAGAGAATAAATAATTGGGTCAAAGGGAAGAAACATTTTTTAATGTTTGGTACTCAGTGTCAAAATGCTTTCCAGAAAGTTTGTATTAATTTTTCATCCCACGAAGAGTAAGAGTATTACTTTCTCACTGGACACATAAAAATCAGGCCTGAAAACAATGACCTTAACATTGCAACATTAGAGCAATTCTCTGTTTGGGCACTTGTACCCCCAGGGGACACTTGGTGATGGCTGGAGACATTTTCGATTGTCACAACTGGTAGGATGCTACTGATAGCCACCTACCTCCTGCTTTCTAGTAGGCAGAAGCCAGGGATGCTGCTCTGTGGGCTATGATGTGCCAGACATCCCCCCACAATGGAGAATTATCCACCTCAAAATGTCAATAGTGTCAAAATTGAGAATTCCTGCCCTAGAAGCATCCTCCTTAAAACTGGGACCAAAACAGGACACTATCACCAGCATCATGCTCATTATCCTGGAAGCTCTGACCTCTGATAAGGACAAAATATGAATAAAATGTAGAATTGATGACAAAATTATTGGTATTTCACAACACATAATTGCAGATTTAAAAATAAAACACAATTCTTCATATCAGTGAGATCATATAATAATTGTCTTCCTCTGATTGATTTATTTTGCTTAGCATAATAGCCTCTAATTTCATCCATGTCATTGTAAATGGCAAGATTTGGGGGTTTTTTGATGGCTGCATAATGAAGACTTTGAGAAACAAGACAGAGGCTCATAGGGAAAGGGAGGGGGAAATGAAACAAGATGAAACCAGAGAGGGAGACAAACCATAAGAGACTCTTAATCTCAGGAAACAAACTGAGGTTTGCTGGAGGGGAGCGGATAGGAAGGGGTGGGTGGCTAGGGGATAGACCCCGGGGAGGGTATGTGCTATGGTGAGTGCTGTGAAATGTGTAAGCCTGATGAATCACAAACCTATACCCTAAAATAAATAATACATTATATGCTAATTAAAAAATAAATAAATAAAAATAAAACACAATTAACAGGAAAAAGTAAGAGCATGAATAAAAAATATTACCCTGTTTCTCAATAAAGAACTAACTAGCTGCCAGGTGAACCTGACTGTATATCCCTCCCATGTATTTACATATTTTTTTTTTAAAGATTTTATTTATTTAGTTGAGAGAGAGAGAGACAGTGAGAGAGAGCACTAGCGAGGAGAAGGTCAGAGAGCGAAGCAGACTCCCCATGGAGCTGGGAGCCCGATGCGGGACTCGATCCCGGGACTCCAGGATCACTCCCTGAGCCGAAGGCAGTCGTCCAACCAACTGAGCCACCCAGGCGTCCCTGTATTTACATATTTATTGAGTCAAATATTAAGTCTCTGACATTATTCTAGGCACTAGAGATACAACCATGGATCAAGAACATCTCTTAGCTGATGGAGCTTACTACTCGTAAGAAGACAGCAAAAAAAAAAAAAAAAGCATGTAAACAAGTACACAGTGTATTAGCTGGTGATAAATTCTATGGAAAAAAATAATAAAGCAGTGCACAGAAGAGAAAGAATTCTTAGAGGGGCAAAAAAGCAAGTTCTTCTGGCTATAAAGAATTTAGCTTTCACTTGGGGGACTTCAGAGATCACTGGAGGATTTTAAGCAGAGTAATGACATGTTGTGATTTTTCAAAGACAGCACAGTTAATGTGTAGAGAACAGAGTCTTTCAGGAGGTAAAGGATGGAACCTGGTAACAGAGAGAAACAAAGGAGTAACCAGAGACACATCTAGGTGGGGATCTGAAAGCTATTGTAAGGATTTGGAATTTTACTCTGAAGGAGGTAGAAAAACCCCAGAGAGTTTTGAGCAAAGGAGTAACATGATCAGACTCAATTTTGAAAAGGCGCACTCTGGCTGTTATGGAGAAAACACGCTGTGTAGGGATGGGAGGCAAAGGCAAAACAGCAGAGAATAAAAGTCCTTTAATGCTAGCAGGAAAAACCTAGCTCCTTCCCTCCTCCACATTTGTCCAGCTCATTCTAGATGGTTCATTCAGATCGACAAGTAAGGAAACAACATGTTTTTCTTTCACTTGGCAAGCAAATATTAATTTAAAAAAGAAAGAAAGAAAAGAAAAAGAAAAAAGTTTTCAAAAAACTTAAGTTGGAAAATTTCCTGTTTGTTTCATCTGGGACTCATTGGACCACCTGGAAGTTTCTTTCGTACGGGGGAGGACAGTGTTACTTGAGTCTGGGACGTTAGGGAAGAGTTAAATCTCGCAGCCAGAGTCAGCTGTCAGATTCTGAAGGCTGCCCTAACCATTCCCTGGGATGATGTGTTAGATTTGCTGACTGGAGGGATCTATAGCTGAGGATTTTTAAAGAAGCAAAATCTTGGAAGTGCTCCCAGCTCTCACAGTTTCCCTTTCATGAGTCCTTTCGACAGCGTCAGACTCTGTGCATTAATGTCTGGTCCTGATAGGTCACCCAGAAGAAAGGAGTCATATTCTTCTCTAGATAGACGCCTCGAGGTGATTCAAGGGTTCGAGGCTTCTATGAAGAGGAGAGAAGCCAAATCACAAAAGGCTTCATCGGTTACAATTCACAGAACAGGGACCCACGACCAAGCCGAGACTAGCGTTCCTTAACGATTCTCTCCAAGGATTTGTGATTTTCTTTGGCTTAAGAGCCAACTTTGAGAAATGATTTTCTTTGGCTTAACAGCCAACTTTGAGAAATGAAGACCAATTTATCCATTTGCTACATTATGTATTTTTTGTTCAGTGGTTCTCAGCTTTCTGAGGGCTGTATTTGGTTAGCAGTGATTGGAGATGCAGTTTTATGGACGGGCAAGTTGCTGTCACAAGTTAGGAACAAGGCACCATGGGAATATCCACAGAAGCACAGCGCAGACGAGAGGAGGACCTAAGCTGTGAACCAGGACAAGACAGGTACTAGAGGATGAGCCCCGGGATCAGGACCTACCCCAGACTTGAGGAAGTTGGGGAGTCTAGGGAAGGGAGTAGGGAGTCAATAGGACCCGGGTAGACACCCAGTCTTACATACTAATCAACATGGAGAGTGACCAGAAAAGTGAGGTTGTAAAGAAACACACGTCATCCCCATCTCAGCCCCGGGTGTCTCAGATCCCAGGTCTGGTTGTCAACAACACATCTCAGAAGCAGCTGTGACAGAGACACAGAACTGTGTACAGATCTTGAAAAGGCGAGTGTTTCTGATACCTTGTAGTTTCTCAATGACTTTCCACTGAACCAGAGAGCGCGTGCATGAATGGATGGATGGGATGGATGGATGAATCTAGGTAAACGGCTTAATTTTAAGTGAGCAGATGGAAGAGCAGAAGCTACTAGCATATTTCCTTAATTGGTTTATCTCTAAACCTATATACGGGATCATTAGTGTCCTTGATTTTGACTTAGTAGAAAAGGCCAAGGGAGTCGATGTGATTCAGAGTCTGGTCTTAATGGTTTTACAGTACGATCACATCAAACAAAAACAATCTTCTGGTGGATTAAGGGGCCTCGTTTATTCTTATTACAGAGTGGTATGATTTTCCTTTAAGGCCACCAATAGCATTTACAGAGGAAAGAAGCAGAGGGAATTCTAATTCTAAAATCATGGGGAAGATGCCGAACTAACAGAATTCCTGGGTGCAGGGGTGGGAGGAGGGTGAATACCAGGACGAAAACAGAAAGCAAAAGAGAGTGTCAGAGAGCCTGCTTTGAGGGACAGCTCTCCTCACCCCTCCATTACGGAACAGTTCTGGACCATCTCCCATCCACCACTTCTGCCTGCCCTTCCTTCTCAACCCTCAGAGGCAAGAGGTGATCACCTGGCTGGAACTAGCTCATTAGAGAGTAATTTCAAAAGGCATAATGGTACTCATTTGCTATTCCTTGTTCTTCATTTTTCTCCACATTTTTACTCACCGCTGAGCCAACTGGGCAACATGTTGTGCCCCCAAACAAGCCACCTAACCCCACACCTAGTTGTCTTTGCGGGTGGTGACATTATTCCTACCTGTGAAGGCCTTCTTCCCATTTTTCCCTTTTGAAACTTTGGCTGTTCTTAAATCCTGCCTCCAACACACCTTCCTACCTCCGCAATGCCTTCCAGGGGATTTTCCTTCCCTTGGATCATAGCTGGCTCTTTGCTTACAGGCCGATCTTTTAAAAAGCTGCTTAGTCTTCACTAGCCACTAGGAAATCATCTAATTTGAGACTCAACTTTATTATCTGTGAAATAGGGACATCACCTGGATTGCCTCTCTGCCAAAACTGCTACAGTGTATATGTTTGGAGACACTATGCAAACTGTAAGATGCCTAGCAGTTAAGGTGAGGAGTATTACAGGAACCCCTGCACTTTATAACCATGGCTAGGTAAGGACTCTTTAAAAAAAAAAAAAAAAAAAAAAAGATTTACTTATTAATTTGAGAGAGAGCATAAGTGGGACGACCAGAGAGAGAGGGAGAGACACTCTGAGGCATACTCTGAGCTGAGCGCAGAGCCGGACTTGGGGTTCCATCCCACAACGCTGAGATCACAACCTGAGTCAAAACCAAGAGTCGGATGCTTAACTGACTGCGCCACCCAGGGACTCCAGATAAGGACTTTTAAGTGTCCTAGACTAAAAAGATGATGATGTTCCCCAAAAATTAAAAAGGAAAAACTATAAAAATAGATGTAATAGTTAAGCTTAATTTGGTTTTAAGTGTAAATAAAGTTGGAGGATTTTAATGCTTTCTCTTTTTGAAACATTAAATTCTGTTTTGGGGTTATTTTTTGTTGTTGATGTTGTTGTTGTTTTTGCTTTTTCAGTTTGTTTTATATCTTGCCTTTGCTGCCTTCCTAAGCCTAATGATCATTTGGCGATGCATTTTTATCTCCTCTTCTACACTGGGAGTTCCTTGCAGCTTCTGTCTTCGCTCGCGCATAGCCAGCACTCAATAAGTATTTGCTAAATTAAATTCCTCCTTTTGACACTCTCCAGAAATTTATCTTCTTTGCTAGTAGAAAAGCTCCACAAATAGTAGGATACATCAATGGCACTGAGCAGTCACAACTCAATCTCTCAACAGGAAATTACGAAAAGCAAAATATATGTATAATTTAGAACCCCAAACCATAGGAAATATAAACAAAATTAAAGAGGCAAGTCCATACCCTCAAAGTCTGTGAGAGAGTTGAGGGATTGGGGGAGAGAGATAGAACAAGAAACTCAAAGGAAGAATTAAGGAAAACATAACTGGGGAGGACTGGGAGCTAGATCAAGAAGCTCTCAAGGAAATTCTTGAAAATATCAAGTTCTAAGGAAATAGCTGCAATTAAGATGGAAATGGACTTCAGAGGCTACTTTCCTAACCCCTCCCTGAATGTGAGCTCTTCCCCACATACCACAGAAGAGCAAAGTATGGGCACATGATTTTAGAACAGTTTCCAGGACGTGGTAGCATCTCACGGTCTTGTCTCAGGCCATTCCCGCTTTCTGTCCCTGCTGATGCTCGTTCCTAGAAAGAAGGTTATGAGCCAGCACTTTCTGTAGTTGTATTCAGACCTGGAAATCAGAGGCATTTTGCTTTCCACAGAGACATACATGGATATTCTCAGTGGCCTCATTTCTTTCTCCTACTTTCTTTGAATATTTTTTTGCCTCTGGTTCTCTGTCAGCATTTTATCTGCCCAACATGGTTCCTTTACCATTCTTCTCTGTGCGGTCCAGTCTTTTAGCAAAATGCATTCTCTTGGGGAGACTACATATTCCAGAAGCTTGTACTCAGCATTTATGAGCTTCCCAGAGCTACCACGAAAAGGATAAACACTTTAAAAAAAAATAAAATGAGAATCAATTTTAAATCGAAACATTACATTGGGGGAAAAAAAAAGAAGAAGAAAGGGAAAAAAACAATTTTGTTGCCCTTATTTTAGCTTTTCATTTGCATTTTATCTTTGCTTTTCTATTTGGGGCAGAAGCTCGTGAGCACTGTGGTTACAGGACGGCCTTTGTCATTGGAAGCCCCTCTGCTGCTTACCATCTGTGGGCCTCGGGGTAGCCATGTCACCTCCTTAAGCTTTAGTTTCCTCTTCTGTAAAGTGGGAATAATGGTGACATGACACAGAAAAAGCCCTTAGCCCCATGTCATGCTATTTTCAACTTCCCCGCACCCCTTTTGTTTTCCTGCATTCCCCCAAATAAAGGCTTGTTCTGGAAATCTTGCCTTGGGATCTGCTTCTGGTGTGGAGAGAGGCAGACATTAATAAGACACCTTGGAGTAATCTTCTTTGCTCAGACAGCAGTCACAAGAATGTTCTCCCCTAGTTTATTCAGTGTGGGAAAAACAGACATTGAAGAATCCAACTCCAGTCTGAAATCCTACATGTGATCTTTCAGATCTGACCGCGGGCCATTACAGAGGCTTTCTCTGACAGGCTCAGGGGGCAAAGCTGTCCTCCCAGGCCAGTCTGGATGCACAGTCTGGAGGGAGTTGTTGTCAACGGCCAGGTACCGACACCTGCCTTCTTCGCCCAGGCGTCCCATCTGGAGGCCTTATTACTGGGGGGCCCTCAACCGATGCCTTTCTCAGGTGCCTCTGCCACAACTGCCTTATCTAATGGGCCTTGAAGACACTTCTTGACTCAATATTCAGGGCTTTTCCACTCCTAACCCTAGTCACGCTCCTTCCCCTGCTGCCCCCAGCTCCATAAAACATCAGGAGCCTTTGTTCGGGGCTCCCCGGAGCAAGATGATCCCCGCATCTGAGCTAACTGGCCTGACCCTCACCCAGGGACACTTCATAAACAGAACATTGGGGGATCTGGAACTTTTCCTGTTTAGCCTTTTGCTTTATACTCTCACAGTACGTGATTAAAGACTTGACCGCTGCTTTCATTTGGGCTTGGTGTTTTAACTGACCACCCCAACCCTAGGAAGCTCAGCTATTTCCGGCTCAACTCTTGACAGAGATCCTCGGCCTGCAGAAAGGTCATCGTGGCCTGACAAAAGCAGGCCTCTTTTTACTCGAATCTGGCCTCAGACACCAACTGGCATGAGGTCTAGGTCCTCTAGAGAGGAAGAGAGGCGGGGCGCAGCCACCGCTCCTGGGGCTTCAAAGTTCCGGAAGTCCACCAGCGGAGGTCAGAGCTGTCCTGGCCACTGGTACCCCAAAGAAGAACTTGACAGGAGTGCAGAAGGGAGTCTAGGAGTCTGTGCCTGTGATCCAAATTTAAGCAGAGTTGTAGGTCTAGGGAGACAGCTCGGTCTGGAACAGCACATAGTCAACAGTGTAAGTCCCTCAGGAGCTGGAGGCCCAGTACACTGGTGTCGGTTGGGGACCAATGGCTAAGCGTGCAAGAACTGGGAGGCCAAGCAGACAGGAGGACTGCCACTGAGCGGAGACTTGCTGAATAGGAGCACCATTCCAGCTGCCAGCACGGCGTGTATGCATCACACTGGGTGTGCAACAACTGAAAGAAAGTTTCTATTGAACTGATGCAGTTCTAAGTGTAGGCGTGTGTGTGCGAGCGTGCACAAAAGTGCACATGCGTAGAGATCTATGTGTGTGTGTGTCTTCTGTCCGTTTTCATGACCAACGCTGAGTGAGAGTGTCAGCTTCCTGATTCTAAAGGCAGTGCCCTCTCCATTCTCTACACTGCTTCCCAGGAAAGGCGACGTCAGTCACTGATGTTTTTGGACATAGCCAGGTTTGACACAATTAACTATAAGGCCTAAAATTCTGGACATGTTTTTCATTATATTTTTTATTTTGCTTTCTCCTTACTACAAAAGTACTGTATCTTGATCATATAGATTTAATGAAAAGCAAGAAAAGTATACTAAAAATCACCGATAATCTCACTATGCATAAATAATCACTGTTAACCATGTTTGCAAAATTAATTTTAGTATCTTCTTCTTTTCCATAAGATTAGTATCACAATATAGGTGTATACATACATGTATACACATATATTTATATATATAGGGAACACTGTAATCTGCTCTTATCAGTCCAAGTCTGGCAGAAGGAGTAGATGTCCTGAAAGAAGAGCTTAATAAAGGGTTATGTGCATAGGTACCAGGCAAAGGTTCAGGAAACCAGGAGAGAGAGTATAGGGCCCCAGGCCTGATGACAGCAAGAAGAGGTTATCTCTGGGGCTGAAGAGGTAGGATGGGGTGAGATTACGAGAACCCGAAGGCAGAGAGCTCTGACTGGAGACAGACCCCGAAAAAGCCTATGACCTTCAATCAAGAAACAGAGCCACATTGTGGCAACCACACAGGGAAGCAACAGAAGGAATAAAGTCCACAGCTTCCCTCTCCTTCCCTTCAGTCTCTTGCTATGCTTTCCAGTGACTGAACCCAATGAGAACCAAGAGGGCAAAGGAACCAGTGGCACAGACTAAGGGGTAGCACATATTTTCTGTAAAGAGCAGGACAACAAAGAGCTTAGTCTTTGTGGGCCATATGGTCTCTGTCACAAATATTCAAACATACAGTTGAAGCATAAAAACAGCCATTGACAACATCTAAACAATGTATGGGACCAGATTTAGCCTGTAGGCCATAGTTTGCCAACCTTTTACATAGACCATGTGCATTGGCCTCCCAGGATGTGAAGCAAAGCAGAAAACACATGGAAGAGATCTAGAGGGGTCGGCGAAAGACACCTAGCAACTTGCGTCATTGGTTTAGCAAATTGTGAACATTTTACTATGTTGAAATCTTTTCTTCCTTAACCTTGTGGTAAGATAACTTTATTGGAAACAGGTACATGCTGGCCAAGCACAATTCAACAAATATTACAGAAATAGTAGCTAAGCTAAGGAAGTATCCAATTCTTTTCATTTATTTTACTTATTTATTTGTACCTTGTAATGTTACAAAAAGGTCTTAAGGCGGCTTAAATATGCAGTCTGAATTAAAGCTAAATTTGAAATAAATGATCTTGTAGGAATTTACCCTGTAGATATAATCATTTATGTGCACAGGGATTTACATATTCAAAAAGAGTAAAATTAAACTAAAAATAAATGAATGAACTTGTAGGAATTTACCCTGTGGATACAAGCATGTATGTGCACAAGGACGTATAGAAAAGATATTCAGGGGCACCTGGGTGGCTCAGTGGATTAAGCCGCTGCCTTCAGCTCAGGTCATGATCTCAGGGTCCTGGGATCGAGTCCCACATTGGGATCTCTGCTCAGCAGGGAGCCTGCTTCCCTCTCTCTCTCTCTCTGCCTGCCTCTCTGCCTGCTTGTGATCTGTCTCTGTCAAATAAATAAATAAAATCTTAAAAAAAAAAGATATTCATTTCTGCATTGCTCTTGATAGTAAAAAAAGAATGAAATGATCTAAATCAATTGGGAAATAGTTAAATAATTAAAAACCTATCCACAGAATGGATACTTCTTAGCTATTATTTTAAAAATTCTATAAGAAGTGATGTGGAATGATCTCCAGGAAGCGGTATTAAATGAAAAGCAAGCAAAGTATAAAACATTATGAATGGTATATTCTTATGTGTATGATAAAGATATGTGTGCGCATATATATGTATGTGGTTGTGCGTGTATGTGTATATGTGTGTACACACAGACATATATACACAGACATATCAACATATATGTGTGCGTGAGTATATTTTTTCTTCCTTACGACATTCTTATTGGGTAGATAGACAAGAATTTGGAAAGTGGTGGTTGTCCCTAGGATGAAGAATTAAGTGACTAGGGTACAGTGTAACACGGAAATACACTTTTACCTAAAAATACTTAAGTATATTTTAAACTTTGTGTTATTCACCTGTGTTACCCATTCAAAATCATTCATTTATTCATATAACC
Organism: Neogale vison; assembly: GCF_020171115.1. Classification (NCBI taxonomy): domain Eukaryota; kingdom Metazoa; phylum Chordata; class Mammalia; order Carnivora; family Mustelidae; genus Neogale; species Neogale vison. Next base: position 154,117,487 of record NC_058096.1, read on the forward strand.
TTTAAAAGTGGTTGAGAGGGTGCCTAGGTGGCTCAGTGGGCTAAACCTCTGCCTTCAGCTCAGGTCGTGATCTCAGTGTCCTGGGATCCACCCCCTCACCGGGCTTCCTCCTCTCTCTCTGCCTGTCTCTCTGCCCACTTGCATTCTCTCTGTCAAATAAATAAATAAAATCTTCAAATAAATAAATAAATAAAATTGGATGAGAAAAGAGCATAAGCTGGCATGGATGTACAGCATGTTCAGAAATGTATATTTCTGGTTTATATTAACTTTCCTGCTCTTTACCCAGTCTGAGTGCTCTTGATCAACCAGCCATTCCTGAGTATGACACTGGTCCCCCACACTGACGATGTCTTGTCAATTGAATCCAGAAAATAAAAAGTACTTCCTTTTCAGGAAAAGTCTTGTTTAGAGGCAGACATGTCCGGGGACGAAAGATAAACCCACTGAAACAGGGGCCTACATTTTAAGTGAAGCTCCTAGGGGCACAGTGGTCTGGAGCATGGTGGCATCTTTCCTTTAATATGAAACTTTACACTAAGCAAGAAGCACAACTGCTGGACCTCTTTGTATTTTGGAAGCAATATACATCACATGTTCAATCTTTCAAATAAAAAAATTCCTAGTATCTACAGGCTCCCAGAGCAAGAGAAGTCTATACAACACATCCGGGGTACAATGCAAACTGGTCCAGTAGTTACAATGGTACCCAAAGTGTTGTGGCAAATAAGGATGTTTAATGGAACATCTGGTAAACCTTCATAGGTGAATTAGAGACCAGACCCATAGAATTTGTGATGATGTCATGTCTTCCTCTGTCACTAATGATTCTGATTTTTTGGCTCACTGCTATGTCCTAAGAGAAACTGAACATCTAACCAAAAGGAATCAAGTGACCATGTTGTCTGAGTTTCCCATCATTAACTTTCCACCATTATCTGACCCATCAACCATAATGTTGGGTGTGCTCAGCAATGTGCATCATCAAATCCCATCATCCTATGAAAGCAGTTTATCTAACATCAGGCTTAACTATCCTTAATCTGTCCTAAAAGTACAAGTATGCTGCATTGGCTTACACTCCCATAGCAATCCCTCTTGTTGCATTGCCATTAATCCCCCAATCCATACCTACAGCCTCATGGAGGTTTCTTGTGACCATTTGATTGAAGAAGAGAAAACTCAGATATGGTTTATAGATAGTCTGGAAGATATTGAGATATAAGCCAGAAGCAAGTATTACTGATTCATACTGAAGTGTCTGGAAAATAATGAGAAATCCTTTCCTGGACAAAACTTTAAGCAATACATCTGATTATCCACTTTGTCTGGACAGAGATGGTGAAAGGAACAGGTCTATCCCAATTCGTAGGTGGCAGCTAATGGTTTAGCCACATGGTTGGGGAACTGGACAAAAACAACCTAGAAAACTGGTGAGAAGAGGTTTGTGGAAGAGGTACAAGCATTACACATTCCAGTAAATATTACAGAAGCAGAATCAAAAACACCACACGTAAAGAGGGTTGCAGCAAAAATGGTGGAGTAAGAAGCCCTGAAAGTCTGCTTCTCCATAAAAGCAATGAGAACATCAGCAAAATTGTGAACACAAACTTATCCAACACTGGAAATTAACCAAAGGCTGGCAACAATCAAAGGAGTGTTTATTTAAAAAAAAAAACCTGAATCTTGGAAGAAGAGCTAGCTTTGTGGTATTTTAACTTGCCCTGTTCCCATCCCCCATCCTTAGCTCCAAAGTGGCCTTGAAAAACCATAGTTCTACAATCTTAGTGAAAGCTAGCAGCTTAGCATCCACTGGAGAAAACAGGTTTAGAGCTCCCCAAAATCACCACTCCAGAGAATCATCATTAGTTGACCCCTCTGGCAGTTCCGTGGACACTCTTGCTAGCAGGTCTTCCTGTGACTTGACTCAGAGTTCACTCAGTGTGAACAACATTTTCCTTGGGGCATTTATCAGACAGAATCAGCAGCAATTTAATATTGCCCTTGCCTGGAGCAGCAATAACAGCCAGGACAAACAACAAGCTGACCAAGAAACATAAAAGGTAAAGCAAAGTTCATAAAGATCTTTAAAGAGCTCTGACACATTCTGGGAAATCTAGAAGGCTATGCATATATGCACGGGGCTCTTCACATGCCCAGGACTATGCACGAGGCCAGAAAAATACGGAGCAGCCCCAAGCTCTCACCTCTGGCTTACCTTGAGGCTCTGTTTAACCAGAAAGTAAAGGTTAAAGCAGGAAGAAAAAAAAAAGGAGAGAGAGAAAAGACAAACAACAATGCTTGCCTGAGCATCAAAGGTATGCCTGGACAAGTACACAACGTCCCTCTCCAAGGGCTAGAAGATTTATGGATTCAAAGCATTTCAGGACGTCTGTGCAATCATTAGCTGACCTCAAAGATAACTGAACGAAGACTTCAGAGGCCACACATGATAAAGAATACAGATTTTACCAAATTGGTTGGGGAAAGTCACCAAACAAACAGCATCTGTAAAATAGCAACAGAAACAACAAACAGCAACAATTACAAACCCTGAGGAAGAGGAGAATCGGATTTCCAGAGTTCTCACAGAATATTTTTAATGTTTCATTTTCAACAACAGATAAAAATTTTAAGATTGTAGAGAGACAAGAAAGTGTAGCACTATGAAGAGGAGGGGGAGAAATGGCCGATAAAAACTGTCCCCAAGGAAAGCTGACATTGGGCTTTACTAGATAAAGACTTTAGACCAGGTCTTAAAAATATGTTCAGAACTATATCAAAAACTAATGATGTACTATAAATTGACTACTTGAATTTAAATTTTTAAAAAACACAGAGTAGAGAGCACTGATATGGACCCTCAACTCTATGGTCAATTAATCTTCGACAAAACAGGAAAAAATATACAGTGGAAAAAAGACAGTCTCTTCAATAAATGGTGCTGGGAAAACTGGACAGCTATATGTAGAAGAATGAAACTCGATCATTCTCTTACACCGTACACAAAGATCAACTCAAAATGGATAAAAGACCTCAACGTGAGACAGGAATCCATCAGAATCTTAGAGGAGAACATAGGCAATAATCTCTTTGATATCAACCACAGCAACTTCTTTCAAGATATGTCTCCAAAGGCAAAGGAAACAAAAGCGAAAATAAACTTTTGGGACTTCATCAAAATCAAAAGCTTCTTCACAGCAAAGGAAATAGTCAACAAAACAAAGAGGCAACCCACAGAATGGGAGAAGATATTTGCAAATGACAGTACAGACAAAAGGTTGATATCCAGGATCTGTAATGAACTCCTCAAACTCAACACACACGAAACAGACAAACACATCAAAAAATGGGCAGAAGATATGAACAGACACTTCTCCAATCAAGAAATACAAATGGCTATCAGACACATGAAAAAATGCTCATCATCATTAGCCCTCAGGGAGATTCAAATTAAAACCACATTGAGATATCACCTTACACCAGTTAGAATGGCCAAAATTAACAAAACAGGAAACAACATGTGTTGGAGAGGATGTGGAGAAAGGGGAACCCTCTTCCACTGTTGGTGGGAATGCAAGTTGGTGCAGCCTCTTTGGAGAACAGTGTGGAGATTCCTCAAGAAATTAAAAATAGAGCTTCCCTACGACCCTGCAATTGCACTCCTGGGTATTTACCCCAAAGATACAGATGTCGTGAAAAGAAGGGCCATCTGTACCCCAATGTTTATAGCAGCAATGGCCACGGTCGCCAAACTATGGAAAGAACCAAGATGCCCTTCAACGGATGAATGGATAAGGAAGATGTGGTCCATATACACTATGGAGTATTATGCCTCCATCAGAAAGGACGAATATCCAACTTTTGTAGCAACATGGACGGGACTGGAAGAGATTATGCTGAGTGAAATCAGTCAAGCAGAGAGAGTCAGTTATCATATGGTTTCACTCATTTGTGGAGCATAACCAATAGCATGGAGGACAAGGGGCGTTAGAGAGGAGTAGGGAATTTGGGTAAATTGGAAGGGGAGGTGAACCATGAGAGACTATGGACTCTGAAAAACAGTCTGAGGGGTTTGAAGTGGCGGGGGGGTGGGAGGTTGGGGTACCAGGTGGTGGGTATTATAGAGGGCACAGCTTGCATGGAGCACTGGGTGTGGTGAAAAAATAATGAATACTGTTTTTCTGAAAATAAATAAATTGGGAAAAAAAAACCACAAGAAAGATGTAAACTAAAAAAATAAAATAAAAATATGTTCAGAGAATTAAAAGAAATCATGTATAAGGAACTGGAAAAAAGAATGAGAATGACATCTCACCAAACAAAGAATATTAATAAAGAGATTTAAAATTATTTTCAAAAAATAACCAGATATGAAATCTGGAGTTAAAAAATTCAGTTCCTAAAGTGAACATTTCACTAGAGTGTCTCAAAGGCAGATATAACCTGGAAAAAAAAGAGTCGGTGAATGTGAAAACAAGTCAACGGAGATGATCCAGTCTGAGAAAGACAAGAGATGAAAAAGAAATGAACAGAGTGTCAGAAACTTGTGAGACCCCACCAAACATACCAACAGATGCATGATGGGGAGTCCAACCCAGAAGGAGAAAGAAACAAGAAACAAAAAGAGTTTGAAGAAATAATAGCTCAAAACTTCCCAAATTTGATGTAAAACATTTATTGACACATTCAAGAAGCTCAATGAAGTCCAGGTGGAAAACATTCAAAGAGATGGACACCTAGACACATCACACTCCAATTGTCCAAAAACAAAGCAGCAGGAGAGAAAAAATAAACTTATATCCATGGATCTAGTCCCTATAGGGACCAGCCAGTCACTGGACAGCAGGCTGGTTTCATTGAACTATTTCCATCATGAAAGTGGCATTGATGAATTCATTTTAACAGATATTTATTGTCAAAATGAATTTGCCTTCAGAGCAAATGGGTGGCTCAGCTGGTTAAATGTCTGACTCTTGATTTCAGCTCCGGTCATGATCTCAGGGTAGTGGGACTGAGCCCCACGTCAGGCTCCACACTCATCTCTCTGCTTGAGAGTCTGTCTCTCTCTCTTCCTCTGCCCCTCCCAACTGTGTGTGCATGCACTCTCTCACTCTCTAAAAGAAATAAATGAATCTTTTGTAAAAAAATGAATTTGCCCTCGGTGCTCTCAATGTTTAGAGCTAAACAACATCCATGACCTTATAGAACACCTTATTCATGGTTATAGTATCCACACACAACATTATTTCTGACCCAGGAATTCATTTTATAAAAACAAAACAAAACAAAACAAAAACCACAGTAATAGCTTCAACACTCACAGGATTTACTGGTCTTCACATGTCCCCATGACCTAGAAGAAGCTAGCAGAGTTGAATACTGAAATGGCCCAATGAAAATGCAATTATGGCATCAGCTGGGAGATAGCACAATGACATTTGCTACTGTGACAGAATTTTGTGTGTATAATGTATGAAGACTACCTTCCACAGCCATAAAAAAAAATTAATAACACACACATACAACACACACATCTTTCTGTTGTCATGTCTCACAGACTTTAAACAGACAAGTATTAGGGAATCTGGCATTGAGTCGCCAGACTTTCTGGGCCTATAAAAATCATTTAAAAATTGCTTAGAAGAAGCACAACTATTCCTAAAAAAAAATTTTGACAAAATACATCTCCTTCATGTTGTTATAAAAGGGAAGATAATGTAATCAACAACATCTTCAGCCACATTCTTACTATAAACACAGCAATGAGCTTCTCCATTATGTACACTATGCTGATCCTCAGTATAAATATGTCTTTACCTAGACCTTATCTGGTACATACTTTTCATGCCATTACTTGTCTATATCCTCTAGTGATAGTTCTTTTTAGTACATATCTTGGTTTCCTGATTAAATCGTAAACTCCTACTGGACAAAGAGTATTTCTAATTTATTTCTACTGTTGCCTCATTCACGATACCTTACACAGTACTTCTATTTCTATCAAGTAGACACTTGATAGGTAATTAATATCAACTTCCCTTTTGTGAAAATGGTTATCAAGGATTCAGGGCAATGCCAAAATAAGAGATAAATGGAGACCGGTTCATATGTACAATAGTGGAGAACAGATGAATGAATGAATGAACGAATGAGTGAATGAACAAATGACTATAGCTGAAATTACTAGAGCAAAATTTCCAAAAAAAGATCTCTCTGTTGGATAAATATGAAAGACTTTTGTCTTGCAGCAGAGCAATAATATAAGGAGAAAAGAGAACTAATATTTATTAAGTAGCTATAATATGTCAAACAGTTTGGGGTGCTTTAGATATGTTATCTCACTTGATGCTCACACCCCTGTGAGGAAGGTGGTACTTCCCTTATTATACAAATAAGAAAACAGTCCCAGAGGATTTCAGTAGTTATTTAAAGACAGAGAAATAATTAAATTGCAAAACTGGAAACTGAACCCAAGTCTGTGTGACACTCCAGCATATCAAGCATGAAAATCTTAAAAATAAATAAACCATAAGTTTTGTTTTTTTTAAGTCTGAAACAAAATAGTTAAAATTACAAATTCGACTCTTCAGGTAATACATGAGTAAATGCTCATTCGAAGAATCCATCCCATACAGGGTTAAAGTCCTTTCAGTATCTTTCCCCCTCTCCCCAGGTTTGGTGACTATCACCCCGGACCTCTTCCTATGTGTTGATATTAACACACATGCACATATAGAAAATATATGCCTTGGGAGTGAATATTAAACATACTGTTCTAAAATTTGCTTTTTTTCACCATGCATCAGACATCCATTCTTATCAGTAATCTCAACACCCAACGTGGGACTTGAACTCATAACCCCAAATCAAGAGTCACATGCTTTTCCTACTGAGCAGTTGGGCACCTCTGCATATTCATTTTACTGTTACGTAGCATGCCATAATATTAAGATGCCACTATTTATAAACCATTCCCAAATTACTGGGTGTTTTAAGTTGTTTCCAGTCTAAATTTTTATTAATAATGCTGCAATACACTACCTTTGCATTATGTCTCTCTTTACACAAAAGTTAGATCTTTCAGGAAAAGTAGCTTGAAACAGAATTGCTGGTTCAAAGAGTATGCATAATTATTAAAGCAGGTGATACCTTACAATGCCTTTAAAAAACAAATTTCACCTAATCATACTTGCACCAACATGGAAGGAAAATATCTTCTCTTTCAACTTCACAACTCTAGCAGAAATTAAAGAGATTGATGACAACCAGTTAAATGAGTGAGGGAGAGGGGAAAAAGAAGCCTCCCTTTCCTTCTCTCTCTCTCTCTCTCTCTCCCTCTCCCATCTTTTCCTGAATCCTAGTGAAGTGGAGAAAGTTTTCTGGGCACTTATATTTCTTAATTTTTGCCAATTGCTTGTTCTTTTAGGTTGTCTTTTTCTTACTGATGTCACGTTCTTTATTCTGGTATTAATTATTTTTTTTTCTATTACACGTTTCAAGTATTTTCTCCCTATTTCTGACTCACTTTTTAAATGTTATTGTGTCTTTTTAAATAGAGAAGTTTTTGCATTTAGTCAAAGTTATCAGTCTTTTCCTTTGACACTTTCAGGTTCATATTGAGTTTTTGTTTGTTTGCATACATTTGGCTTTCTAATTCATCTGACATTATTTTGGTTATGTTGTGAGCTAGGAACATAGCTTGCTTTTTCCCCAAATGGATAGCAAGTTATGCCAATTCCATTTATTAAATAGACCTTTTTCCCTATAGATTTGAAATATTTTTATCATATACTAACTCTTATTACATGTATTTGTCAGTTTCTGAATTTTTTATTGTGTTCCATCAAATGTTTTTTTCTTTCTACATTAATACCCCAATGCTCGACCTAGTAGAGATTTATAGTACGTTTTTATAATTGCAGAACAAGTTCCCTACACTATTTTGTGTTTCAAAAGTTTCCTGGATTTACTACTGCATTTTGTCTCCCAAATGAATGTTTGAATCAGCTTGTTAAATTACAGAAAAGACCATGTTAGATTTTGGGGTGGCAGTTGGACTTACGTAGATTCCATCAGCATCTCCCCATTTTCCTTTGGACCACCTTGGACGCCACCACCAACTTAAGGAGAAAAGATATCTGCACCCCTATGTTAATTGCAGCATTATTTACCAGAGCCAAGATATGGAAGGAGCCTAAGTGTCCATCCACAGATGAATGGATGTTTACATGTGTAATAACACAGTTGGACCTAGAAATTATAAGGCTGAGTGAAATAAGTCAGAGGAAGACAAATACTATGGTTTCATTTATTTGTGGAATTTCAGAAACAAAACAAATGAACAAAGATAAAAAGAGACTCCTCCCAAAAAAACCCCAAAGACTCTTAAATATAGAGAACAAAATGATGGTTGTCAGAGGGGAGGAGGTGGGGGTGGGGGTGGGAAGGGAGATGGGTCAATAGATGAAGGAGATTAAGAGTACACTTACGGTGATGAGCACTGAATAATGTATAGAATTGTTGTATCACTATGTTACACACCTGAAACTAATATAATACTTTATGTTAATTATATATCCATAGAAATTGTTTTAAATAAAATCTTTAAAAAGGAAGGAAGAAGGGCACCTGGGTGGCTCAGTGGGTTAAAGCTTCTGCCTTCGGCTCAGGTCATGATCCCAGGGTCCTGGGTTCGAGCCCCACACCGGGCTCTCTGCTCAGCAGGGAGTCTGCTGCCCTCTCTCTCTCTCTCTCTCTCTTCTGCCTGCCTCTCTGCCTACTTGTGATCTCTGGCTGTCAAATAAATAAATAAAATCTTAAAAAAAAAAAAAAAAGGAAGGAAGAAGAGAGCTCTCATATACAGTGATGGTTTCCCATCTCTAACCCCTGTATCTCTCTGGCCACAGAAGAATAATTAGCCAGTACACTGAGAGGATAGCAAGCCAGGAACAACTCCCAACAACTGGGGAGTAGAAGTTCGTGGGTGGATCCCCTGCATTCTCACTTCCAAGGGGGAGAGTTCAGGGATGTGTTCTGCATGCTTTTCAGAGGTTTGCTAGCAGAACCGACCCCTAGTTGCCCACAGCAGTCCTTCCTCTGAATGCTCTCTTAATTAGTATCTCCACTGTTCCCATCTTCCCCACTCCTACACCTGATTTCCCAATAAACCACTTGCACCCCAATCCTTATCCCAAGGCTTGCTTTTGGAGGATCCAACCTGAGATGATTTGTTGATTGAAATGGGGAGGACTCACATCTTTTACAATTATTTCCAAAACAATGCCGTTAGAAAAGCCTACTCACTCACTGCTTTTTAGTTCCAAGATAAATATTTCCAGACCAAGTACTTTTAATGCCCGTCTCCCAATCTCTCAGAATAATGTTTAAAAAGACCTGAGATTCTGCTCTCACCTGCATGAACTACTAGTACCCTGAACATCAGACAGTGCTTTTTTTGTTTTTTTTTTTTTGCATAATCTCCTGGGACCACTGGAGGACAGTCTAGTTTTTACCCAAGAAAGCTTTGAAAGAAAGACAAGGACAATCAATTAAATAACTATGCTAAATCCCTGCTGTTCTAGACTGAAAGTTCCCTCCCTGTTAGATTTACTTTCCTGTTTCGTGTGCAGCAATGTTATCCAGTATGGAGTTACAGAAGTTAAAAGATCACACAACAATATAATAGTGTTCCAAATTTAAATACAACCATTCTCCATTATTAAAGTCTCAGAATAAATTAAAGCCCAAAGAACTTAAATACAAAGTCCTTTAGTAAGAGTTCCAAGGGATTAAAATCCCCAAATCAATTTCCCTGAGGTTATTTTTCTGCTTCATCTCAAACGGCCTTGCTCAGTTCAAGACAGAGTTTCATCAGTGCTCAACTGTGTTGCTGTCCACTGCAATGAGAACAATTCCTTCCAAACTCCAAAGTTGCTTTAATGGAACACAAATCCATCATGCAACTTTACTTTAAAGAGTCTCAAGGGTTAATTGGGCACAGGAGTATCTCAGCATCAGCCATACATCCACAAATTTTAAAAATACAAACAAAGTCTCTACCTGTGAATTATCCTACTCACAATGGCATACCCAGAAACCAGTATTTAATCTAATCTTCATTATTTTAATAAAAATGCATAGCACAGCCCCCATGTCATCTGAGGATAAGGTAGCCTGAAAAAGCCCTCTTGGTCTGAGCCTTGCTTGAATGCTGGTCATACCATACAAGTTGTCCAGAATCCATGATCTGTAACCCTAGAATTAAATGTGCAATATCACACATCAAGAAATTAAATTATGATACAATATTTTTCAGAGGGGGAGGAATCCAGCCATGTTTGCTCTCTTCTTAGAGAGTGGCAAGCTAGAAATTGCCATGGTGACAGTCCCAAGAACCAGGTCTTATGGAAGGTGACTTAATTTCTTGTCTCGCATATTCAAAACCTCATCTTTTCCATTCCCTCCGAACCACTAGACCCTGACACCTCAGTGAAGCATTGAGAATGGGTTCCTAATAAGGATCTCACTTCTACATTTTTGTGTGTGAATAGCCATTTCCATTTCCAAGCCACAATCTTCCTGCTATGAAAATGTTCGGTCCATGAAACCTGCTCTCTGGGGCAGTTTCACTCTTAAAAGACCAAATATACAAACAGCCCATGGCCAGAGAATAGATGAAAACAGAACCGTGACCCACAACTTCTGAAGCAATCAGCTCAGAGAGTCATGCCAGCTTCCCAAGTATGTGCTCTCAGCACCAATAAGAAAAAGGCAAATCAGGGGCTCAAGATGTCTAACTTCCGGTTTCACCACTTCTAGATTCCCCATCCCAATGACCTCCAATCAGAGGTCATTTGAAGACTTCCTTATAAGGTTCTCCCATTCTGTGCTCCCCTTTGACTTTCTACCAAAGTGATGGAGGCTGACTCCCTTGCAACAGCAGACTCTGGCAATAATCTCTGCTCTCATTTAGATGGCCTGTGCTCATGTCTACAACCTCCTCACCAGAATGGATTCTGCCAGTCTCAGGTGCATCTTCAGCGTGCTGCTAGGGATATCTGTGAGGCCTATGTTCAGGGGCCCACTAAGACCATTCCTCTATTTTATGCTCCTGGGGAACCTATCGTTCTTCTGCTTTTACAAATTCTGGATGTGACAAATTCTGATGTTCCATGTCCCTCTGTTCCCATCAGTAGCCTTAGCTCAGAAGTCAGCAGTTTACCTTGCTTCTTAAAGGGACCGCTAGCCTTCCCTACTGAGAATTTGAAAACTGCTTGCTGCCTTAGTGCTTTCATTCTGTTCGCTTTCACATTGCTTTTCTGGCCCAGACATTTGTCTTTCTAACTGACTCCTCTAGAGTTTGTCTTTTGGGGTCCCCCAGAGTATCTGATACCAAGTCAAGAAATGAGCAGTTTTCCAAAGCATACAATTTTGAAACAAATCTTATCTATCTTCACTTTCCTAAATCGTTCAATCCCACTTGGAGGCATGACCTCATCAGATCAATAGCCAACTCAGGACTGACCTCATTTATTTTTATCTCGCCTGACTCCCTTCTAGTAGCTCTCATTTGCCCTATGCCTTTCCTTGAGAAGATCCTAATTCCATAAATCTCCCTGGCAGGTTCCCTGGGGCACAGGCAATTCCTGCTTCCCCATCTGTAATAACCATACCACCCTCCAATTCATGACTCAGTGCTGTGAGTGTTTCAGCCTGGCTTCTGGGGTCTCCTCAGTCACACCTGTTCAAATATTGCACAGCTGTCTCAGTCCTCAAGGGGTACAAACTCAATTGTTCTATGTGAAGCTGCATAGAGATATCCCCCAATCATTTCCTAAATTCGGGAAACCTTGGGGGAATTATAACCATCTCCGCTCTGGGATCACTCACCTTTTCTGGTCTTACAGCAGTTATAGAGCAATCTCTTCACTAAGAAGGGATATGTAGATGGATGTGCTTCTCCCATCCATTCTTAGATATGTTTAATCTGGCCTCCAAGATCTCATGTTCCATTTCCTATCTGCCTACACTATGTGCTAAAATCTCAGTCATTCTACTAAAGAAATTCTTCCATTTTCCACTTTAATGAACTATCTTCTCTTTTTTCCCTTTTATTCTTCTACTCGCTCTTATTTTGAGAGTACAATCAATGTGTGACTTAAATAATTCCTTCATTTCCTGAGTAAACCTAATCTCTAAAACCAAAGTGCTATGGACACATACCATTGTAATTGCCTTTTCTTTGGATATACAATAAGTTATTTTTTTCTTCATCCAAAAGATTTCCTATCCCCATCCAATAAAGATCCCCATTCAAGTTTCTGGTGTGATTGCACAGCCAGGCTCTCTAAAATCTAAAATGAGATCCAACACCTGTTAACAGAGCCTCACATACAAATTCTTATCTCTGACCATGACCATGAAGTAAAAAGGAAAATAGAGGTGGAAGATTTTAGTCTGACTCAGAAACCCTCCCTGTCTTTAACTACATACTAGAGTTTTGTAGAAAGAAAACACCTAAGCTTTGATTCAGTTCTGCCATTTTACTATCTGACCTTGAAGTGAGAAGATGTCATCACCAGCCTGGAAGTGAGCCATCACTAGGAATAGAATCAGCCAAAACCCTTTCCAGGTGGCATGCCCATCCCCCAGCTGCACCAATATTGCCATTAATGGCTTATCTGAGTAACTTCAGCCAGAGAATTGTACTTGGCTGAAGAGAGACACCTGGCCAGGAGCTGCTTAGAAGTTGATACAACCAAAGGAGGAGGGAGACAATGGGAGGTAACTGACTAATAAGTGTGTAAGTAATAATAATAAATAATCATAATCACCCACCCCCTTGCCTCAAGGTAAGACAACTCTGTGGCACTATTTGTGACCCAGAACTCCCATGGATCAAAGCCAAGCTAGACTTTTTCCTGAAATTACTGCCTTGTTTGAATCCTTCCCCTTCCCAACCCTGTTTCCTCTACTCCCTGACAGGTTATTCCTGAAGTCTCATGCACCCAAATCTGTCTTGGGTTTGCCTCTAGGGACCCCAAGCTAGGACACCTCCCTTCAAGTTATCTTTTTAAGAGTATGCTTTCCTGAACAGATGAGCAGGTATGCCAACACCAATATCATAATCTGGAATCTTAAGCCATTTACACTCCAAGACCACTCACAGTCCCACTGGAGATGCCTCTGTCTTCCTGCATATTATTACTATATCAGTTAGAAGCTTCCGTGAGGCTGCATGGTCTGGCAGCACTCACAGAAACTTGGGAGGCAGAAAATTGATTAATTTCCCACTCCATCAAACTTTAACTCATCAGGGATCTCAGAACATAACTCAGGAATTCTGAGATTAGGTTCCATTCTGTGAGCAAACATTAGGTAGGAAAATACTGATCTGTCTGATTTAGAAGAGAATCCATCTCTTTTGGTCCCCAAATTTTTGCCTATGTAGAACTAAACTACTGAAAGATATGAAAAACTCCAGATTATACCAAGAGCTGGGAATTTGGAGAAAATCAGTGCGAGTTTTCAGATCTTAATGTTGTAAAAAGTCCACTTTCTGTTATAAATGAATGTCTAAATGAATGTCCTATCAAGAGTAATTTACTGTAGAAAAAGCAAAACATTGGTGAATGGTTTGTGACAAATACTCCATTTCTGCAGATACGTATGCAAGGGTCATTTTACATAAACAAAACATAGATGGAGGTAGTGTAGATATTAGTGTTCAAATGTCAGAAACTGACAAGAAACAGAAAAATAGGGAAGTCAGGCAGTAGAGGAAAAAATATGAACAAAAGAAACTAAAGATACAAAATCATGCCTATATTTTGGCTAATCAGAGTAGTAACTAGAGAAATAATCTGTAGAGATTACCGTGGTGGGCATCAGGGAGAGAAATTCAAGTGCAGGAACCTAAAAGGATAGTGCACAATCACAGGCCTGGGAAACTTCCAAAAAGAGCTACTTTTGACACAAAGATATGCCCAGAAAGTGGCCCACCACATCCTTGATATTTATGTGCTAGAAGGTAGAGAAATACCACAAAGTTAAGACAAGGAGAAGGTCATAGATACAGTTCTTTCCAGTGGCTGGAAAAGAATAGTCTAAAGTAAGTAGAGAAATGCAGGGTTTGGTGATTGTTTTCAGGGTACCTATAATTTGTGACACCAGGGAATTTTCATGCTGAGATTTCTCATTCCATAACTAATCATGTAAATGTTGTGATAAAAACACAAATGTGGTAGACTGCCCCAGTCAAATCTAAGCTCTGCTACTAATTAGTTGTTTGAAGTAACGTGGTTTAACCTCTCCTAACTCAGTTTATTCATCTATTAATAAGACTATTTGAAGTAGCCATCTCATGAGAGATATTGGAAAATGAAATAAGTGAATGCACATCAGTCCATTAGACCACTATCCAGCTCATGGCGAGTTCTCAGTTTATTATCCCTTGATACACAACTCCACAAGGTAGCAAAGGATTAAAGAGCTGAACTTCAGCTCCAAGCTTGGCACTTAAGGGAGGGCAAGATTTATCTCCTCACATGGTAGCAGGGAAGGTAAAGAGCCTTCTGTGAGCAGCCCTGGGTTTATTATGGGTTAACCCATGAGCTATAAACTGGTTAGCTCCATTGGCTTGTCACACTCATGTAGCACAATCTCTGATATGATCTGATTGTATGTGTTTTTTTTAACAGATTTTTCTGGCATTTCTCTGGGGCCACAGCCTCCATCTAATTTTTTAACAGCTATGGCATACATAACCATATTTAGTCTAAGGGAATTGGGCATTCAATAACCATACTACTTGAAGAACAATTCAGAAAGTCATCGGTCTCCAAGTATTAACTTGGGAAATGCAACTCGCATTTTTACACCCCAATTAATTATCAAGCATGTAGCAAGCACCAGGCACGGCACTCCACGAACATAAGTTCATTTAACTCTCATATCAACCTTATGGTGCCGTTAGCTCCATTTTGCATTTTAATGTCTTTTCCAATTACAAGCATGAACACATGGTCATTGTAGTAAAACAGACACAGTATCACTTCTGTGGCATTCTTTGGTTAAAGCCAAGACTCACAGGGAGGGGACTGCATAAGGGTGTGGGATTTATCCCCCCTATTTAGAAGGTGAGGTACATTGGAAGCTACTAATTAACACACTACCACACTTTGTCTCTGGGGTACTTGGTTTGATTTCTCCAGAGAATCCAATCAGCCCAGATCCTGGCCATCCCAACCCAATAAGTTGTGGCCAGAGAAGGAAAAGGTCATAAGATACAAACATAGCCTCCGAAGCTATTCTTTCACCTGGCACTATGTGGTAGAGAGAGGGACAGTTCTTAGACATGAGGGTACCACAAAATAGACTGATCACATTAACACCCATGAGATTAATTAAGTGCTAAACTCAATGATTTTGTAACTATAATAAGACTCAGAAAAAGAATGTAATCAATGTGGTCCAAATATTCAAAGAAATTACATTTTGTTGTTGTTCTTCTTGTTATTGCTTTTTACAGAGGCTGTTGCCTGGAATCATTAGTGGAATTTAGCTAGGACAAGGAGAGAAAGAGTTCCACACTCAGCGTGGAACAATGATAGTGGCAAAGTAGAAATAAGCAGTGCCCATTAAGATGATAGAGACCAAGAGACCAAAACTGGGAAAAGCCTAACTGAGCAAATACCCACATAATTCATGACAATTTTTGATAAATGCAGTACCCTCTCCTCCTTAAGTTCTCGTTACATTAAAGTGTAGATTTCAGGAAGGTGAGAATTTTGATTTCTGGAGCATAAGCCTCCACCTTTGTTCTTGAGATTGCCTTTGGTATTGTATCAGTTTTCTATTGCTTTAACAATTGATCACAAATTTAGCAGCTTAAAACAATACAAATTCATTGTCTCACAGTTCTGTAGAGCAGAGGTCTGAATAGGCTTAGTTGGTTCTTCTATTCTGGGTCTCCCCAGGCCAAAACCAAGACATCAGCCAGCCTGGGCTTGTATTTGCATGTTTTCACGGACAAACTTCTTTCTTTTATTTTTTTTTTTTTTAATTTTTTTTTACAGAGAGAGATTACAAGTAGGCAGAGAGGCAGGCAGAGAGAGAGAGAGGAGGAAGCAGGCTCCCCGCAGAGCAGAGAGCCCGATGCAGGATCCGATCCCAGGACCCTGAGATCATGACCCGAGCCGAAGGCAGCGGCTTAACCCACTGAGCCACCCAGGCGCCCCCGGACAAACTTCTTTCAAATTCATTCAGGTTGTTGGCTGAAATCAGTTCTTTATGACTGTAAGGTTGAGGTCTTGGTTTCCTTGCTTACTGTCAGTGGGGAGCCTCTGATAGCTTTTTAAGACCACCTGCATTCCTTATCAGGTAGCCTCCTCCATATTTAAGCCAGGAATGTCACATTGATGCCCATATTTCAAATCTCTAATTTCCTTGTTGCCTTTCTTCTGCCTCCAGCCAAAGAAAATTCTTTACTTTTAAGGGTTCATATGATTCATTTGAGCCCATTCAGATAATCCAGGATAATCTCTCTGTCTTAAAACCCATAACTTAAATATACCTACAAAATCCTTTTGCTATGTAACATAACACTCACAGATTCCAGAGATTAAGACTCAAGTATCTTTGGGTATCAAGTATCAATTTGCTTACTGCAGCTCTTCTAAGTGTCTTGCATTTCCATACTAATGTTAGAGCTTATCAACGTTTACCAAAAAATTTTCTAATGTAATTATTGGCCCCATACAAAAAGCTATAGATATTTTAATGTATACAACTTGATAATTTGCAACCAATATAATGTCTATTGAGACTACATAAAACTTAGATCAACTTGGTGAATACTGACATGTTAACAATACTGAGTCCTCCAATCCATGAACATAGTATATCTTCCCATTTATTTAGGTCTTTATTTTTTTTTTTCCCTTTCATTTCTCTCTGCAATGTTTGTAAAGATATTTCATGTCTTTTTT
The DNA here is from genome assembly GCF_020171115.1 of Neogale vison. Classification (NCBI taxonomy): domain Eukaryota; kingdom Metazoa; phylum Chordata; class Mammalia; order Carnivora; family Mustelidae; genus Neogale; species Neogale vison. Next base: position 154,134,478 of record NC_058096.1, read on the forward strand.
TTAGGTTTATTAACAAGCATTTAATACTTTGAGTGCTTTTATAAATGACACTTTTTTTTCATTTTCTAAAATTTGTTGCTAGGCATCTTGTTGTTAGGTATTTTTTATCATCAACACTTAACACAGTACCTGGCAATACTAGGCACTCAATAGTTATTTGTTAAGTGAATGAATGAATTGCTCTTTATCTGGACTCTTTTTATGGCCCTTGGAATTTAGTATTTTACAGTTATTTGTGTATAAATCTTGGTTCCCTTCGAGACTATGAGCATTGTGCAGTAGGGTTGTATCTAATCCACTTCTCTAACCACATTCCTAGTATGGTGTTTAACACATTGTAGAGCCTATTAAAATATCATTAGGCATTGTCAATTAGTGACATAGAATATCTACACTCATCATGAAGTATACTCTCAAACCACCCTGCCACCCAGTTCTCATAAAGAGCTCTGTTGTACAAGGTACTATTAATGGAGGATTCCAGGAAAACTGTGTGGTTCATATACTCTTCTAGTATCTGAAATCTAGACCTGGACCCTCTAAATTATGTCATTGGGTTAAGTCAGAAACCTGTGTGCCTGTCCACAAGGTTTGTACTCCTTAGAGAACTTATTTCCCTGAATTGTGTTTGGCATTAGGTCATTGATCTGTTTTGAAAAAGAGAATAGAAAACAGTGTTATGAAATTTAGTTTGTGCTAATGAAATAATGTTGAGAACACTGTTCTCTGCATCATAAGGTATCTCTTTAATGAAGACCCATAGGAAAAATTCTCTCCATTCCCAGAACTATGAATAACTGCATTTCTTCAGCAACTGTAACTTATATATCTGATTAATTTTCCCATGTTGTGTTGGCTACTAGGAACATCACTACTAATTAAGGGCCAAACTTTTGGGTTTAAGTATTAAGTTTACCTTTAGAAGGCAAAATATAAAGTGAAAGAGAACTCCACTAGTATGGAAACTCATAGGGCAGATGCTATATTTGTTTAATTCAAGCCTGTGTATGCAGTATCTATATTTTAAATAAATGAATGCCACGTGGTAGAACATAGTACCCTGATAAGAATGTATAATATAGGATGCAGTAATAAAGAAAGAAAGGGGAGGAAGGAAAAAAAGACCTTAATGTTTGTAAAACCAGTTAATTAATTAATTATGAGAAATTTAATGTGCTTTTTCCCCCAGCATTGAATTTTTAATGTATATTATTGTTTTTATTAAAAGAAATTGGAACATCCATTAAGGCAGCACTTGTGTATTGATGTGGGAAGATACAACAAAGTGAATACAAGTATGTACTATATAAACAAATTTTTGTTTTTGCAAAAAAAATTTATATGAATATCTGTGTATTTTTTCCAAAAGATAATAGTCATAGGTACAAAGTGAGAACTTGAACCTCTGAACACTGGTTCTACTTTTTACATTATATTATCATGAACTTGACTTGAGATATCTCACAAGGGTGATGACAGTTCAATGAAATTTGGCAAGAAATTGATTCTTCCTATGTTGCTAGTGGAAGTTTATATTGGTAAACACATGGGTTGTCAATTTAACAACTGTTTATCTTAAACCATAATGATGTTAATAACCTTTGACCAATTACTCCACACCTGGGCATTCAACTTAAGGATAATGCACCAACAGAGAATAAAAGTCCATGCTCAAGGATATTCATCATTATCATAATGAACATATTTAACAGTCTAAGCCTAGTGGGAGGAAAATATTGAAATATCTTCCTTTTTTAAACACTTGTTTCTTACTTAGTTGATACTTGAAACAGATCCTATAGACTATCAGTCACTTTAAAGTATTAAAAACAGAAAATTGTCTTATTTGGGGGTATTAAAATATTTAACAAAATCTGAATCAAAACTTTAATCTCATTTAATTTAAAACTTCTGTTCTGATCTGAGCTTAGAAACCTGTAACAAAAATTGAGAGGCAGTGGTGGGCAAGGAGGAAGGGAGACAGCTTTTTCTATTTTGTCTAATTTCCTTCATCAGTTCCCTGTTCATGGTGGGAGCTAAAGAAGAGAGGTAAAGCAGGTGAAAATTCTTACCTGACTAATGTAAGTCTGGGATCAGAGCCACTGGGGAGAGATACCTCAATACTAGTCATCCTTTCTCTTTAGTCCCTTTTGGAGAGGATTCCCTACTCATCACCCTCCCACTACATGGTACCAGTTGAGCACACACTCTTGCTGTTGGGGTAGCACTTCGGCACAGGCAGACTTCTTGGGCAGGATGCTTCAGAACAAGCTCAGCGACCTTCCAAGAGGCACCCTTGTTCCAACCACCACTGAACATGCCCACTTGCTCCTGAAACTACTCTCTTAATGTTCTGACCTCAAGCGAAGCTATGACTAGCCTCTCATCTTTAGATATTTTTAGGTATGGACCAGACACCAGTCTTTATGTTCCCCAACACAGGACATGCCTGCAGTTCTGTTAAGGCCTCCTTCACATGGCCTAAGGTGTGGGCGGGGAGAGGAATGGGAAGAAACAGCACTCCTTTAGCTCTCCACAGAGTCCCACTGGTAATATCACCAATTCCTCTGCCTTCCCATACATATAGAATAGAGGTGAGTGATGAGCTATGCAGGGCAGAGTTAGTTCTTTGGATTTCCCTTTAGGAAGGATCACATAGGTGATCTAGCACCTTCTTTAGATGCATAGGCACTTAACACCTTCACCTCAGCAGCAACTCTGAAACAAAAAAGCATTCTTTGACACCACTGTATTTGTTTATTTACTACTTTTTAAAACCAAGGAAAATTTATTCAGGGAACTTCAAACAACTTTCACAATGTTCTCAATACTATAATAGAAAACACAGTTCTTAGCAAAGAAAAATGGCCTTCATGGTTTTAAATGTGCACAGTTGTTTGTGCAAAATGCCTATTATAGCTGGTATTATGCTGGACTGGTTAATCAAGTCAAAATACAAATCTTCTACTACCTAGAGAGTCCAATAAAATGGAAATAATTCATTCATAAGATTCTAATTTATAAAACAACTCCACTATTTACAAAATACTACCCTAAGAATTCTAATTCTATGAAACTCATTTGAACAAATGTACAATCACTTAAACAGCAGCTGTTAAACTAAATAAAAATTCAAAATATCTTTAAGAAAGTGACAAAAACATTATTAACATGATTGTCCTGGTTTAGACAGAAAGAGGCTCTCTGGCAGGCTGACTCAGCCCTAGAGAACTAATCCCTGGGCAGGAAGGGTAAAATGCAGTTGTTGGCAGGAGTCACAAGGAGGCTTCTTCGTGGGTAGATGTTCCTCAGCTCTAGTAGAGGATGGAGGGTCAGGAAAATCCCCTGTGGGAAGTAGTTTTGGGACTTTATACAGGTCATTTGGAGGAGAGGAAGATAAAAGGGGTCCTTTTCTTATACTCCCATGGGTCCCTTCCCAGCATGGGACCTTCATCTGGATGATGTGGTTGAAGGAAAAAGCCTGTACCAGCTTCTCATGCAGGTGGTAAAGATATATCAGGATGACAAAAGTTACCAAAAGCATCTCCAGGTCGGGTCCCATCAGTCCCTATTTTAAAGATATGGACCTAATGCTCCCTAAAAAAAAAAAAAAAGCCCCATTAAGGCACCTGGGTGGCTCAGTGGGTTAAGCCTCTGCCTTCAGCTCAGGCCATGGTCTCAGGGTCCTGGAATTGAGTCCTGCATCGGACGCTCTGCTCAGCGATCTCTTTCTGTCAAATAAATAAACAAAACCTTAAAAAAAAAAAAAAACATTAAAACTTATGAGTCTTACTGGGGCAGAAAAGGAACCAGTTCCTGAAGCAAAAGGGTAAACTCCTTCTTGCACATGGGGAGGCTGGACCAGCATATGGATGGACTGATGGACACTAGATTATCCTGGGCTCTAGATCCTGTGAAGATGGCATCCCCTAACATCTGGTGATGCAGGCCAATGGTGAACTTTGAATCCCTAAACTCATCCTTATATTATCAAGACCTCCTGTCTTGATAACATAATGACCCAGAGGATTCTCCAGTTCTCTGGAGCCTCTGCCAAATGCTTGGATCACTGAGGCCTTGAAGGTCTGTTTCTAAAATCTCAAATTTAACATCTTCTTCAGTTGATTTTGGTCTTTCACAAGCATTTTCTTCCCTAAGTCAGAGAGATTCCTTTGGCCAGACTAAACTACACCTGTCATTTAAGTGCTGTTATCAAGAGAAATGAGCTAGCTTTTCAAAAGACAAGTAAGTCCTTCCGTTTCATCTCCTAGAACTTTCTCTTGTTTTAGGTTTTGCCCTATTTTGTTCATTGTTTCGCTTTGGCGTCCAGCTCTTGGTGGCATGGCCCATGCCATGCTTTGTAACTTTTCTCTTCAGTCTTTAAATCATTCTTCTCCCTTTACAGGATAATTTAATAGGAGATTTCTTATCACCACCTTGAAATACTTTGGTCTTTAAGATCATGCTCAAGTTTTGGAAGCTAAAGTAAATCAAAGTAAAACAAAGTAAATCTCTGCATTTTCTGATTCTGACAATGAATTTTTGTTTGTTTGTTTGTTTGTTTGTAGAGTTGCGATATAATCTGTTAGTGCCTGCTTTCTCTTCTGAAGGTGGTTAAAAATATATATTTGCTGAGACAACTGGGTGGCTCAGCCAGTTGAGCATCCGACTCTTGATTTCAGCTGGGGTACTGATCTCAGAGTCGTGGGATTGAGCCCCACGTTGGACTCGGGCTTGGGGCGGAGTCTGCCTGTCCCTCTCCCTCTGCTCCTCACCCCACTCATGTTCCCTCTCTCTTAAATAAATAAATAAATGTATCTGTATATATGTGTGTATATATATGTATATATACACACACACATATGTATAATATTTGGGTATTTTTTACTTCAAGGATTTATAAGAAAGCATTTCGCTTGGCAGCATTAATCAATTTTCTCGAAGTTCACATTGACTGGTTATGGATCATTCAAGCCCTTTTCAAAGGACAACAGCCAAAACTACTATCTTCAGCAGCCTTATAATCAGAGTCTTGATTTGACTTTCCTTCTCATGTAGAACTTTTGCCACCCATGCTTTAGAGCAGTGGTTCTGAAAGCGTGATCCGTGGAGACCTGCAGGGTCCCCAAGACTGTTGTAAAGGGGCTATGAGATTAAGGCTATTTTTATACTAATAAACTAAGATATTATTTCCTTTTTTGCAGGTGACATTTGCACTGATACAGAAACAATGATGGGAAAATTGGTGACACTCTAACATGTATCAAGGTAAGACACTAAACTGTACACAGTAGTCATTGTATTCTTTATCACCTTAAATTTCAGGTTAAAAAAATTTTTTTTTTCAATTTATTTATTTTCAGAAAAACAGTATTCATTATTTTTTCACCACACCCAGTGCTCCATGCAATCTGTGCCCTCTATAATACCCACCACCTGGTACCCCCAACCTCCCACCCCCCCACCACTTCAAGCCCCTCAGATTGTTTTTCAGAGTCCATAGTCTCTCATGATTCACCTCCCCTTCCAATTTACCCCAACTCCCTTCTCCTCTCTAACACTCCTTGTCCTCCAAAAAAAAAAAATTTTTAAGCCAGCTCTGTTTAAGAATGGACTTGATGAAGCAGAAACAAAACCTACAAATTTTACCAAAAGTGTGACCCTTTGATACATTTTGCTCTAATGTCTTGAACAAAATGGGAACAAAACATAAAACACTTCAACTTCATGCTAAAATAGGATGATTATCTGGAGGAAAAGCATGTGTGCAACTGATTGAGTTGCAAGCTGAACTAGCCACTTTTTTCCATGGAACACTATTTTTACTTGAAAGAAAAACTGACAAACTATACAGACTTAGGTATTTGGCAGACATTTCCTTGAAAATATAGAAAGCAAGCCTGTCACTTCCAGGAAAACAACTGACGGTATTTTTTGTCAATGATAAAATTGAAGTTTTCAAATGAATGTTCTAATTTTGGAAAAAAAATTGTATCTGTTACATGAGCTTGACAGCTTCCCAATACTTAAAAAAAGACTTTTCTGATTAAATCAGTGGTGTTATTAACAAGTAAAATATTTTGACATTTTATAATGAAATATGTCAACATTTGGAAAATTCAAATAAGTCAGCGAACCAATATATTTCAAATGGCCAATACATAATGTCACAAAATCATGCATAGATTAAAAAAGAATGTATTCAAAGTGCAAGAGAGACTATTAATTTGAATGTAACAGAGCATGAAAATTTCACATTCCACATGGCAACTACCCTTTCAAAAATAATTGTCAAGATTTAGTATAGTAACAAAGAAGAATACCACAATTATCTAAAAAGGTCATTAACATACTCCTCCTTTCCAGATAAGTATTTGTGTAAGACAGGATTTTCTTCATATGTTTGAGTTATGCAACATACGGCAACATATTGAATGCAGAAACAAGTTATAATCCAACAATCTTCCATAAACACAGACTTTTAAAAAACATTGTAAATATGTAGGATAACATCAATCCTCTCATTGTTTTTTGAAAATTTTTTTCAATTTTTCTTTAAAAGGTTTGATTTATTTTTAAAACGTAAGAGGCTTATGATAATAAATACATAAATCACAAATAATTGTATAGCTAATTGTTATAAAAAATGCAATAATGTATAAATACTATCCTTAAATTGTCCCCATTATAATTCCTAATACAGTAAATATCAATACGTATACAACCCATGTTAGCAAAAGCCCTTTGGGGTCCTCAGTAATTTTTAAGAATGGAAAGAATCCCGACACCAAAAAGTTTGAGAACTGGACTTTAGAACCTTCAGCCATTTGTTTCTGTTCATTGAGTTGAAATTTTTTTAAAGGTTTTATTTATTTGAGCAAGAGACAGAGAGAGAGGGAGTGTGCACAAGCTGGTGGGGGGGACAGCAGGCAGAAGGAAAGGGAGAAGCAGGCTCCCTGCTGAGCATTCAGGACTTGAATCCAGGACCCTGGGATCATGACCTGAGCAGAAAGCAGATGCTTAACCAACTGAGCCAGCCAGGATCCCCACTGAGTTGAGTTTTTTACTCCTTGCATCCTTTTGATCCTTCTGAAAGTAGTTATGCTTTCCTGAAGATGGGCATATTCATCCACACTTTAATTAATGCTGTCATTTAATTGTTCTTTGCTCTTCTAACAGAACTTTACAAATGTCTTAGCCTCAGCCACTTGGTATAAAATGGTTTCCGATTCATCTGGTAGCAACTGAGCATCCTTGTGATTTGACCCTCATCACCTCTCATCCCAGACATTTTGATTTCTCTTGCCTTTACTCTTTTACTGACAAGTCTATTTTTACCTCAAGAAGAAATGTTTTCCATTTTTTATTATTTGCCTTAAGGCTCAGCATTACCGATAACTTGGTCTCAAGGTTGGCCTTCTTCGAAAAGGACTCTAGTGCTTTAAAATATCTCTTAATATCCCTGAACTCAGAAATTTTACTTTTTCTTAAATGTTATACTAGGTTCTTTCTCCCTACAAGAAAGCCCATACCACCCACTCCTGCGCAGTGGATGGCACCACCAAGGGCTGGATCAAACTCACTCCTTCAAACAGTCCCCTCACACTTGCACAGCATTTCCAGAATGGCCTGGGGAAAAGCTTTGGAGCCAACAGTAGGCCCAGTATGGCACCAATGGCTGCCACGGGTTAGCCCCAGATTGTCAGGGCCCTAGTTGCTCAGACTCCCGGGGGCACCATAGAATGTTCCACCTAGAAAATAAGTCTGTGGGAGGAATCCGGGAGGCCAGAGAGAATAAAATAACAAAAGTTTTCCTACATTTTCTACATTATTGTGCACCAGTAAATCATCATCACTGGGGGAAATGGGAGGTTCCTTCATTGCTGAGGGTAAAGGGAGACTAGGAGATCTGAGTATCCATATTTTTCCACAACTGTGACCCCTTCCAGAAGTCTGTACAGGACTCCTCTGCTCACGTCATGGCCAAAACTCCTCTTCTCTCATCGCTCTAAAAGCATGAGCCACCTGCAAAAGTCCCAGAGATTTTTATCAGTCTGGGAGTGTCCATATGTGCATGTATGAGTTAGGAATACAAAGGGACTTGCAGGACTTTTCAATAACCTACATGACAGCAGATTTGTCTGTTTCTTCCTTTAGTGCTACCAATTTTGCTTTGAATATTTTGGTGCTCTCTCATCAGATACATACACTTTTAAGGGATTGTTTTGTCTTACTGATGAATTGAACCTTTCATCATCATTATGAAGTTTTCCTCTTTATTTCTGGTAGTTTTCCTGTAATATGTTCTATTTTTTTTGATTGTATTAAAACCAGACCAACTTTCTTATGCTTACTATTTACATAGTATATCTGTGCCCACCCACTATCAACCTTTTTTTAAATAAAGTTTGCCTCATATAAACAGCATATAATTGGATCTTGCTCCCATATATAATCTGAGATTCTTTGTCTTTTACAAAGAACATTTAGTTCACTTACATTCAGTGTCATTATTGTTACAGTAGAATTTAAGGTAGAATCTTCATATTTTTTCTTATGTCTTTTTTCTCTTTTTTCCTCTGCCTAATTTCCCACCTTTTGAGTTATTCAAGTTTTGTTCTGTTTTGTTTTTTCTAGTATTCCATGTTATCCCTTCTATTTAAAAAAATATAATTTGTGTTACTTTTTAATGGTAGATCCAGAAATTTAGACGTGAATCTTCGTTTATAGCAGTAAAATAATGCCAAATTACCCTAGAAATAATTCAGGAAACTTACAACCATCTAGTATTTAGCACCCTTCCTGGCCTTTGTGAATCTGGCACATAAGTTACTTCCATACTTTCTATAAACATCTTAGTCCCACGGTACATTTTTATTATTGTGTTTTAAATAGTCAATAATCTTTTACAGAATATATAGACATATATAGATATATGTCCATTATGTACATTATTCCTGGCAAAAAAAAATCTGCCATTATTCTATAAGTTCTCTGTCTTTTTCTTCAGGCTAATTTTACAATTTTCCCTTTCTCTTTGTTTTTCAGAAGTTGACTTTGTTCGCCTGTGATTTCTTCCAAATTTATCCTGCTTGGGGTTCATTGAGATTCTTAGACCTGTGGGTTGTTCTATTTCCTCAGTTTGGGGAAACTCATGGCCATTATCTCTCTAAATATTCCTTCTGCCTGTTCTCTGTTTCTTCTCTTTCTAGGACTCCTTCTGTACTTATTAGATCATTTGATAGTGTCCCAAGGTCTCAGATGTACTTTTCTTGGTTTTCCATCCTTATTTCTGCTTTGTTTCCAGCTTGTATAATCTCTGTTAGCCTTCCTCACATTTGCAGATCTTTCCCAGCTATTAAAAGCAATTCTGATACATATTTTTCAGTTCTAACATTCCCATTTGGTTCCTTTTACCATTTTCCTTGGTGTTTTGTTGTTGTTTGTTTTTTGTATATACTGAAACTGTACTTATTTACACATGCTACCTACTGTTTCCACTAGATTCTTGAACATGTTTCTAATAGCTATCTGGAAGTCTGTGTCTGCTCGTTCCAAACTCTTTTGGGCTTGCTGGAGAGTTCTATTTGCCCTCAATTTCCTTATTTTCTTTTTAAAAAGTAGAAATTATTTAAATGACCAAATAAGAAGAGAATGGTTATGAGAGTTATAGGGAAACCAATACAGTAATTGTATGCATTAATTTATAAAATAGTTCTGAGAAAAAAGCAAATACTTAACATATAATTGTTCAGTTTTGAAAAACAGAACATTAATTTTTATCTAATAAAAATGATGTTGGAAGTTTAATATACATATGGACAAATACTAGAAGGAACACCCTAAAAATGAAATATTTGAGCCACTGATGTGGCAAGATCATGAGCAGCTCTTTCTTAATTTTTTGTTGTGATTTCCATTAATAATGCCAGTTCTATGGAATATGCAATAAAGTACAAACTTCAGACACATCAGAAATAACAAGAACAATTTCGTCTACAAAAGATAACCCAGAGCAGAGAGGAGCCAGCTGGCCTCCTCTCCCCTAAGGCCCAAACAAAAAGAAACTACTTCAAAAAGCAGCAAGAGAACTGTGTTAAGAGCAGGAAAGAAAGGGCCTTTGGCCTGTTGAGGCTGTGAAATGAAGGCTAAAATGAGAGTTGGAAAAGAGGAACCGACTTGGAAAAATCAAATGTGCAACAGTCCAGCCCTGCCCACAGGTTCTCAATAAATTGACAGTAATGCCATCAGACTGACATCTCTAAGTAAACCATCCTCATTTTCATCGCTGTTATTATGAACTAGAACTGGTTACCAAGAGAAGCTGTGGAATTTTCTCCCGGAAGGCCATTTAAAATCAGATATGGACGAGCACATGTCTAAAAGACTTCAGATCCCATCATGCCTGGCGGCAGGGGATTGAACTAAATGACCCCTGAAGGCCCTTTGAAACCCTATGACTTTGGGATTCCTGTGCTAACGATATTCTATGAGGAAAGCCTGATTATCCAATGTTTTCCTCATCCTTTTTGTGTGCTCTTTGCTGACGTGTTTTTCAGCCTGGAAAGAGAAACTCCTTCCCGCAAGGAGTAGGCTCCATTCTTTCCCTGACAGGAGGCTGAAATTTTAGTACTGCAGATATCGCTGGGAAATATTTCCCAGCTGCAGTAGACCATTTCTTCTCTCGCTGCCAGGTGTCACTGTGCCTGGAGAGAGGTCTTGCAGCAAGGAAGAGCGAAGGCAGGCGGTTGTAGAGGGAAGAAACTGCAGCCTAAGAAACTGGGTGGGTGGGCCCGGCAGGAAGCAGGAGGGGAGTGGGGAATTCATGGAAAGTCCGAGACACAAAGCAAGCATTTGGGATTAAAAATAAAAAATCTGGGGCGCCTGGGTGGCTCAATGGGTGAAAGCCTCTGCCTTTGGCTCAGGTCATGATCCCAGTGTCGAGGGATTGAGCCCAGCATCGGGCTCTCTGCTCAAGAGGGAGCTCAACAGGGAGCCTGCTTCCTCCTCTCTGCCTGCCTCTCTGCCTACTTGTAATCTCTGTCTGTCAAATAAATACATAAAATCTTTAAAATAAATAAATAAATAAATAAAATAAAAAATCTACTAAGCCGAAGTTGTGTGTGTGTGTGTGTGTGTGTGTGTGTGTGTTTAAAGTGCCTTAGGACACAAATTGCACACCACTGAGCAAAAGCTATTATTTGACCACGGCCACTAAAAATATGAAAGACACCAGACCAAATGCTTCACAAGACATCATGCCCAGCAGGCCAAAAGAGGGACCCTATCAGGCAAGATTTGTACACACTCATTGGGAGTGAAAAATTAGTTACCTGCAAAAATAACCAAATACAATTGTATTTTACCCCCAAATTTCTCATCTCTAATTTGTCAGTGATCATATCCAGGGATTCTCTTTTGAGTTCGGCCTTTCGCCCTCCTTTGGAATGTGATTTTGCACCCAGAGAAGGGACCTGGGCAGGAATTATTGAAAGCCAAGTTTCAGATCAGCATTAACAATTCATGGAGCTCATCTCTAGTTCCACCTAAGGCGAGCGAAGGACACCTGATGTGCAGGGAGGGCTTGTTCAAAGTGTCTCCTAATCTGCTTTGAAATGCACAGTGGATTGGGGCCAACTTGAGGTCAATACCCCAACCTCGTTTGGTGCTCAGTGGCTGTTCCCCAGGCAGAGGAAGTGAAAAGGCTGGTCTGACTGCAAACCCACTGCAGAGCCTGGCTGGCAGCTGTAGGGTCTTTTGAAATGCAAACCTTTAGAGCTGAGGGGCTAAAAACTTGTTTTCTATTCAGGGCCACTGGCTCACAGAGGAGAAAAAAAAAAAATCACCAAAAAGTAATTTAGTTTGAGTAGTTTACAAAGTGAGATGGATCAAAGGTTAAACTCACACAATTTAAATATTGAGAATAGGGAATTTTATTTTTTTAAAGATTTTATTTATTTATTTTAGAAAGCATACTAGAGAGGGAGAGAGCAAGCACAAGTAGCTGGGCAGAGGGAGAGGAAGAAGCAGGCCCCCTGCTGCGCAGAGAGCCCAACTCGGAATTGGAACCCAGGACCCAAGAATCATGACCTGAGCTGAACACAGACGCTTAACAGACTGAGCCACCCAGGCACCCTAACATAGGGAATTTTAAAACATTCATTAAGTATACCCAAGCTGGGGGAATGTATTTTAATTTCAGTTGAGGAATAGAGAAGAATGGTACTGGCTCCTTCCACACCACCAAACATTTTGCAGGTAAAGCATGCATTGGGCATGTTTGCATCTGTCCCTCCTTGCAACATTCTCTGGCTTCTCCGGTGCTCTGTTGGTTTTCCTCACAACTCTTGACATCCCACTCCTCAGGGTCATTTGCCAGGTCTTCCTCCTCATCTCACACTTGGCTGTTGGCTCCTCCAGACACGGGCTAGGCCTGCTTTCATTACCTCACTCACTGTGCTCTCTGCCTGAACCACCTCGCCCACACCCTCGTGCCTCCTGGTCTGCAAGCACCTGAGCACATGCTCCATCACCGACCAGACCTTCCTGCAGAGCTCCAGGCCTGTAAATCCCACTGCGCTCACAGAGCCCCTCGGTCGTCTCCCACGCACCTTCGACTCAGTGTGTTTTCAGGGAGTGCAGAACCATCTGCTCAGTTCCCAAAATCCAGACACCAGGAGTCAGTCTTGAAACCTCCCTCCCCCTCACCCACATCCAATCCATCCTCAGACCCTAAATCTCTCTATTTCTCTCTACTCCCAAAGTCTCAGCTGCCAGCAGTGCAGCAAGTTATTAACCAGTTGCTTTGCATCCATGTCGCCCCCTCCAGCTCATTCTGTCCACACCAGCCAGGGGATCCTTCTACAGGGCAAATCAGTACATTCCAATGCCTTTAAAATAAAGATGAACGTCCTTATCATGGCCCATAAAGCAGTGAATGACCTGCCTTGGCACCATTTCACAGCCTCCTCTCCAGATACCGTCCTGCCTCTCACAGTCCTCCTACGCCCTTCAGATTCACTCTGGGAACCACAGAGGATTCGGCCCACTCCGCCCATGTCAGCATCTCCAGAAGTGTGGGTTTTCTCTGCCTTTTCCTGTTTCCTTTCATGAATCTGGTTGGCCCGTGTCTTTCCATCTAGCCTCAGCAGGATTACTACTTCCTCAGAGAAATCTTCCTGAATCCCCAAGACCAAATCAAAACCTCTATTTGTCCTGCTTCCTTGTCTCCTTGACTTTTATTTTTTGTAGGATTACACTTTCTAATTAAATGACTATTGTACATATTTAGTGGCTTGCTGTCTTGGCATTGCTGTTTTCCCCAGCATGTAGCACTATGTCCTGCATGCAGGATATGGTCAATGAAGCTATACTGAATGAATGAATAAATGAGTCCTAGAAATAGAGATAAAGGAGCATCTGGGTGGTTCAGTCAGTTGAGCACTGGACACTTGATCTCTGCTCAGATCTTGATTTTGGGGTCATGAGTTGGGTACCACCTTGAGCTCCTCCTGGGGATGGAGCCAAGAAAGAAAAGAAAAGAAAAGAAAAGAAAAGAAAAAGAAAAAGAAGTTAATTGAGGGAGGGAAGAAGGGGGGGAGGAGAAAGAAGGGAGGAAGGAGGGAGGGAAGGAAGGAAAAGAAAAAGAAGAAAGAAACCAAAAGTCTCTTTCCCAGTGTAGCAAGCATAATTAGTCAATTCATCCAATAGCCTTTTCTCCCAACTTTCTATTCTTTACTCTCTTCCAGTTATAGAGGATAAGAAAGCCAGAAACCCAATTTGCCAGCTTTCCTTCTACCTAGTAGTGGCTAGTGAGACATAAGGGGACATCTTCAAGGAGGAAGGAATATAGGGAAATATTTTGCTCCCATTAAAACAAACAAAAAACCAAGGTCAACCCAAGTTGTGTTATCTTAACATTGATCACTCCATTACGTCTACCTTTGAATGTGATTGTGATGCTAGGAGCTTTAGCAGTCATCTTGTGACTTACAAAGTCACTAGCATGAAGACAGAATTAATTTGATGAAGATGGAGCAACTTCGGAACTAGCCTGTTGTAGGACCACAAGCCTCTGAGGAGATTTCTGGTGTAATCTGGTATAATCTGAAATCCATGTGCAGAGTGGAGGAAAGGACCAAAGAAAGACAGGCCACTCCATGTTGGTAGGTGGCAATTTTAATAATGGCAAAGGGAACTTACATAGAAGGCTTGTCTAGGACAGCAGAAAGATGAGTAGATCCCCATGTCCATCCTCCAAATCTGAAAGTTTATAAAGAGGCCCTACATGGGCTCCGTCACATACAACATGCAGGTGTTCTCAACGCCACGTCACCATCTTAAGGCCCTGGGAGCAAACTCTGTGAGCAGGAAGGGCCAGAGGGGCCACATTCCAAGCACAGGGGAGGAAGTGAGGAGCCTCCAAGTGCCCAGGACCAGCTCATGGGTCTATCAGTGGTCACATCTTTTTCATCATGTTCCTTTCTACCTATTATGCTCACCTTCAGAGTTCTTGTTATGGGAAATAACTGTGTCCTTAACTGCTTAAGCCATTATTATCTGGGTTTTCTATGATTTACAGTCAAAAGCAACTTGGGGGCATCTGGGTGGCTCAGTTAGTTAAGCATCTGTTTTCTGCTCAGGTCATGATCCCAGGGTCCTGGGATCAAGTCCCACATCGGGCTCCTGGCTCAGCAGGAAGCCTGCTTCTCCCTCTCCCTCTGCTCTGACCCCTGCTTGTGCTCTCTCTCTCTCTCTTTCTCAAATAAATAAATAAAATCTTTTTTTTTTTTTAAGTAACTTGAATGATACATTTAGTTAGAACAGGACCATTGCGCACACTCAAGGTAGAGTGGATCAACCAGACATAATTTTGCCTATCCATAGTGAACTCTAACCCACATTTTTCTATTTTATCCACAGAGGTATCATGAAAGACTTTACTGCAAATTCCTTCCTCAAGTCAAGGTGCCTGAGACTGTGATAGTTCCCTCTTTTTATAGTGCTATAAGTTTACCCCCTAAGTGTCGCTCTTGACCTGAAAACAATATAGATAATAGACACATTGTGCTCAGATCCAGTTTCTGTGAGATCTGATCTGGATTAACATTAAGCCTCTTAAGACTTTGTTCTCTGTCAGCTTCATCCTATCCTTTTTCATAATTATTTTTTGAAGTGGCTATGTACCCTTTCCTTTTCAACACATAAAAATGAAAAATCCAACAAAACAAAGAATAAGTTCTCCCTACTGCTCTTACAAACTCTTTTATGGTTTTATATCCTGAAAAATCTTCAGAGTCAGGGCTCCTGGGTGGCTCAGTGGATTAAGCCTCTGCCTTCAGCTCAGGTCATGATCTCAGGGTTCTGGGATCGAGCCCCGCATCAGGTTGTCTGCTCAGCAGGGAGCCTGCTCCCCACTCTCTCTGCCTGTCTCTCTGCCTACTTGTGATCTCTCTCTCTGTGTCATATAAATAAATAAAATCTTAAAAAAAAAATCTTCAGAGGCTCTCTCCACTAAATAGAAAAGTTACAATATCCTCTGGCATAAGTTAGAATATCAGTTGAGCTTCTGTGTCATGGATTCAAAATAATAGTGGCCTCAATAAGAACAGTGATTACTTCTAGCCTAACAGTCCAGCCACTAGCAGGCTGGGCTGGGATAGGAGTTCCAGAATGTCAGCCACACAGTCGTCTTCTGTCTTCTTCCTCTAGCGTACCTGCTTGGCTTTTTCTTTTGGTCCAAGATGGTATCTACCACATAAACATTCAGGGTGGCAGAATGGAGAAAGGAAAATGGTGGATGTCGTTTCCCTTATGGGGCATGACCCTGAAACTAACACACATCACTTACACTCACATCTGACTACAACTTAGTCACATGGTCACACTTGGATGTAAGAAGGCTAGGAAATGAAGTTACTATTCTGGGAAGCCCTGCGCCCTGCCACGTATCAGGGTTTCTACCACTATGGACAAAGGGAGGAGAGATTGTGTGGGATAATTTACAGTCTCCATCAGACTTCTCCCCAAGAGAAATCTGATTTCCTGGACTAAAGTTTCAGTAACAAATAATAATGTAATCATCAAAAATGAAATCAAGTCAAAGGCTGAAGCTGGCTCTTGAGCTAGACAGAGATCACTGACTTTAATGACAAAGGTCCAATATTTTCTCTATCATAGTGATTCTCAAAGTATGGCTGGGACCAGCCACATAAGTATCACCTGGGAATTGTTATAAGTGAAAACTCTTGGGGCTCCCGTGATTAACTGAATCAGGAACTCTGGTGATGGATCTCAGTAACCTGTTCTTAATAGGCTGTGCAAAAGATTCTGATGCATGTTCAAGTTTGAGAACTACCATGCTATAAAGTGTCACACTTCATGGGTTGATAACAAGCATTTCTAAATTCCTGTAATAAGGCACCTGGTACCTGAACAGCTCTTGTGCTCAGGTAAGAAATAAACTATTCAGTTAAGGAAAGGTTCTGATCATAAAATGGATTCCAAATAAAATACATATCTCTATATTAGAGAGTCTTTCATTCCTTTTAAGAAATATTATATTAGATATGTATGTAACCTTTTCAAAGACAACAGTTGCGCAGCAGTGGATTTAAAAATCGAGGAAAAGGTAAATCCTCCTCTTACTATATCATCATCATAAAGACATGGATCAGCTCTTTTTCTGATGCAGCCGGCATCATGAAAAGGACATCCAACTTGTGCTCGCTTCGGCAGCACATATACTAAAAAAAAGGACATCCAACTGGGGCATCTCACCTGAAGGAAGGGGTGTGCCAAGGGGTTCACTGGGTGGAGGAGGTAGCAGTCTCTGGGGCATCCCTCCACACAGTGCTTTCCTTGTCTACCTCATAGATGTGAGCAATTACTTATATACACATCTTTCCTTTTTCTTATGGTTTTATTGCTTATAAGAGGGAAAACATTGTCTTTAGAGTTATTTACAGAAATACCACTCAAACATTTGTGGATTAATCACCTGGGGATCTTGATAAAATGCAGCTTCTAATTTGGTACCCCTGGGACCATGCCTACCGTTTTGCATTTCTAATAAGTTTGGGTGAGGCTCATTCTGTTGGTCCACACACTGCACTGGAGTAGCAGGGATTCATAGAATAACAGGATAAAGAATAGAGGAACTGCTTCAGAAAGCCTCCCAAATGTAGCTCAAGTCAGCATACATGGGAACTATTCAAATTAAATCTTCAAGACCTGGCAGGCTGAAAAAAGAAAAGATGAGGCATGTGGGCGGGTCAGTCAGTTAAGCATCTGACTCTTGGTTTCAGCTCAGGTCATGATCTCCTGGGCTGCAGCATTAAGCCCCGTGTCAGGCATCAAATTCAGTAGGGAGTCAGCTTGAGGATTCTCTCCCTCTGCCCCTCCCCTGACTTGCTCGCAGGTGCACACACACTCTCTCTATCTCTCTATTTGAAGATTTTTTTTTTGACATACATCTTTTTTTTGAAGGTTTTTTTGAAATAAATCTATTTTTTGAATATGTATTAAATAAATCTTCAAAAAATAAAAATAAAAGCATTCTCTTCATCTCTGGCATTCTTTAGGGGAAAAAAAAAGAAAAGATGCCTATTTATTGGGAGCAGTGGACAAAGAGAGGAAAAAAAGAAGGGGACACAGGATGCCTGTTCCCTCAGTTACTGCTCAGCCCTTGCTTCCAGGGCAGGACATCCCCACAGTCCTCAGAGTTGTTTTCCCTGGGAATCATTATAGCTGATGACAGGTATCCCCTCATGCATGCGTTCGTTTACTAAAGATTTAATGAACAATGACTATATGCCAAGGGGTTCAACTCCAGCCTCAGGGCAGCCTCAACCTGAAGAAGCAGGAGGGCACCACTACGGCCCCACACTCTGGCTAGGCTTTAGTTTCTTAGAATGCCCTCCACCCCTTCTTCCGTCCACTGGAGCACCGGCTCATCTCCAGAACATACCTAGAATGTTACCCTAGAAGAAGGATCTTATTTCTTACTTGGCTGTTCAGTAGCTTCGTGTTACAGGGGCTTATTTCTATTTGGCTCACTTAACTTTATACCACAGGAGAAAATGTTCTCCAGTTGGGGAGGTGTTTTGCCCAGCGGTGCCCCCATGGCATCTGCCTCCTTTACCTACTTGTAGAGTTAGGGTTCAGTGTTTCCTCCTTCAACTTAAAATCATTCTTTTAGCCAGATCTTAATGATGGCCCTCAAAAGATGATGGCCCTTAACCAAAAGATTAAATGTGCTTCCTCCTTTACCATTCCTTAAAGAAAGATGAACTTTTGGAAACTCTCTATGTACAAGCTGACCTAGCTCTTCTTTCCTCTCTCCCACAAAAGAACATTACGAAATCTTTAAGAACCCTGCCACTCAAGAGAAATCAAGAGACTATAAAAGCCCTGGGTAAACCGAATGCAGTTTTCAAGTCAAAAAACAAGAATCTCCCTGGAAAATGCAAAAGAACTTAGGGGGACGAAGGAAGAGAAAAATTAGGACTAGACTTGTCCTAAAAAGTTTCAAATATATATTCGTCTCGTAACTTATAACTGAAGGTGTTCTAGAGAGGATATAGGAAGGGGGGAAAGGGACACAGGAAGGGACACAGAGAAAAGACAGTGATTATATGTTTCATAAATAAGTTACTCCAGAGAACATAGATCAGTTTTCTAAACCTATTTTTCATTATCACCCTACCAAGGAGTCTTTCTTTTTAGACATTTTTCCTTTTTTAAAACATATTTTACTTATTTACTTGAAAGAGAGACAGCAAGAGAGGGAACACAAGCAGAGAGAGTGGGTGAGGGAGAAGCAGGCTCTCTGCTGAGCAAGGAGCCAATGCGGGGCTCAATCCCAGGACCCTGGGATCCCCACCTGAGCCAAAGGCAGACGCCTAATGACTGAGCCACCCAGGTGCCCTAGACATTTTTTTCTTAATCCCCAAATGAAATTTCTATGCCACAGATACGCTATATATCTGTTTATTTACAGTGTGTGTATATATACACATACACACACTGTAAATATTCATCCATCCCAGAAGCCAATCTGCATCCCCTTGTTAGTGATATCCCCCCCTGTTAAGAATGGATGAGTCAGAGGCTACTTGGTAACCATCCAAAATCTTGGTAGCTAGTTACAATAGAGCTGTTTCTCACTCACATTCCCTGTATGTCACATGTCAGATGACAGATGATTTGCTGTCCAAATCTCTTCTTCCCAGGATCCAAGCTGACAAAGCAACTACCAATTTCGGTGTTGGAGATGCCAATGGCAGAGCATTCAGGAGTGTCTGTCACCTGTAATTAAGTGCTACAGCTCAGAAGGCATATGTCACATCTCATCTCAGGTCATTGGCTGAAAATAAGCCATACGGACCCCACAACCACAAGGAGACCAGAAAGTTTGATTCCACTATATGCCTGGAAGATGGAGTGCAAGAGGAAATAGTAGGCAAAAGGCATCAAAAGCTCTCAAAACCCTTTGTATTTGGGACATCCCTGATATCAAAGAGTGCACATTGCTAATTATATATAGAAAGGCTTCTGGGACCATACAATGAAAACGTTTTTTGTCCAATGCTAACCTGAGTTCTTACCAGAATTAACCTTCATAGACACTTCCTCTTCTCCCCCACACTGTCCAGTGTCCAGTCCATTCATATCCCAAGTACACTGTAGTCACAAACACCTCATTCCCCCTCTTCTCTCACTATCACTTCCAGTTCAATTCCCCCACTAGAGGTCAAAAACCAGCAAAAGGAAATTAGAAGGCTAACAAGGCTTTCTATCAGAGAAATCCTTTACATTGCAAAATGGTTCAAGTGCCAGTACCTTCTGGGGAAG
Source organism: Neogale vison (assembly GCF_020171115.1). Classification (NCBI taxonomy): domain Eukaryota; kingdom Metazoa; phylum Chordata; class Mammalia; order Carnivora; family Mustelidae; genus Neogale; species Neogale vison. The sequence continues at coordinate 154,154,332 of NC_058096.1, forward strand.
CTGGTGAATTAGATACAAGTAGTTCGCCACACAAGCGAAGGTCATCATCAAGATGAAACAAGGCAAGTGCTCAATCGGTATCTGATAAATCAATGAATGAAAAGCACTATGTGCAGCCCATTTTTCAAAGCCTGCAATAATAACGTTTTCCCCTCTATTGTTGTTTTCCTTATCTTGACGAGGACCAGCGGTGCTTCTCCTTCCTCTCGTGTTATGTTCCAGGCTTAGCTTAACAACAAGCTCTGTTTCCATGTGGTCCTATCGTTGGCTTGACAACTGGATTTGGAGTACCTGTGTTTACTGCTCCACTTCCTCTTTCCTTCCTCTCTCTTTGTAGGCAAGGCCTTGTAACTGGCCCCTTCTCTCTGTAACTGCCCCATACTCTGTTTGACCTGTGACTTTCCGGGCTGCTTGTTAACCCTCCCCAGCTTCTCCAGAAGAAAGGACCTGATGACATAAACACACAGGCAGTGAAACAGTATTGATAAACAGAAAGGAAGTCATAGGATATTGATGCAAATGCTGGAAACGTGCATATAGCCGTGCAGGTGCCGCCAAGAATTGTTAGAGGTTTGCTGTTCCTCATTTTAAAATACACTAATGCAACAGGTATCCTCTTGCCACATACAGTCAAGTGCATAGGCACTCCTGATGCAAGGGTCCTATGGCTCTCGAAAACTATAAACTATGAACAAAAACAAATCAGTCAGCTGGTCCATATGTAGGCAGTTCAAGCATCCAAGGGAAGGCTTGTCACTTTCAAACCAAAATATCTACTTAAAAGTATGAAAATGTTATTGAAGCCCCTCTTGGGACAGAGTCAGGGGCTAGAGGGAGCACAACGGAATAAGAGCTGGTCTTTCTATTCTACCCAGGGATAGAGTGATTCAAATGCCATTGGGGGAAGCGAGAGGAGGAAGATGTCCTCGGGACAGAAGAAAAGTTTTGAGTCAGAAATTCTAAAACCAAGCCTCAGAAAAGGCAACACAGACTTGCTCTGAACACAAATCAAATATCATTCACACGCCAGGTGGCCGTCTGGGTTGTCTGTATCCTGTCGCCTGTAACTCCTTGCTGTGTGCTTCAGATACAGAGATCATAGATTTCTAATTCTACCTCTAAGAACCTGATATTCTTGACAAACAACATAATGGGGAGGAGGGAGTGCAAATGGCGAAGAAAGGAAAGGATCTCACTTTGCCATTTCAGTGTGGGCTGCATATTCAGCACACTGCACATGTTTATTGAGTGTGATAGGAGACAGGCACTGCCCTAGGCAATGGGGCTGTAACAGCACAGAACACAAAACACAGACACAGTCTCTGATCTCATGGAGGTAACAGGGTAACAGAGAGGAAGAGACAATGAGTAAATAAGCAAATAAATCGATGAGACAATTCTGTGTGATGATAAATGCCAAAGAAGAGAAAACAGAATCTGGTGATTTTCTTTTTAACAATGCCAGAGTAGGCTGTGACTTTAGATAAAGGGGCTGGGTGAGAGTCTTCTAAGGTAGTGTCACTTGAACTGAGACATAAATGATGAGACAAGAATGATAAGTACAAAACCCATGGGGCAGTAATGAGTTTGGTGTATTCAAGGAACAGAGAGAAGGCCATGTGCCTGGAAAAGCATGGTCCATTGTGCTGGGAGAGGAAGCAGGACTAGTAAGTCAAATCTAAATCATGTGGGTCTTAAAGACCAGGGTAAAGTTTGAATTTCTACGAATATGTATAGTGTGGCTATCAGAGCAAGGACAGCAGGCATGGAGTCGTCACCCCTATGTCTACCCCACTCTGGTAAGTGCATTCTCACAACTAGTGTTAAAAACGTTGTTCTGTCCTAGGCCAAGTTTTCCAGAAGTACTTTCCAAGACAAGGACTCACTAGTAGTGATTTACTTATGGAAGGATGCCAGGAAGAGCCCAGTTAGGGAAGGTGGGAAAGCAAGAGAGAGGGGTAAAAACTAAGGAAGAGGGCATCTGCAGGTGGACTTGTCAGGTAGAAGCTATAGCCTAATTCCTGGAGGCAAACCAAATTCAATACACATGGTGTCCTATATAGAACCAGATACTACTTAGCTCAGCTTCTGGCTAGAAAGGAGAATACATTCCACTCCTTAAAGTCAATACAATGTTATTTAGATGGAAACTAAGGGAGGAAATTTTATTGACAAAGATTGTCTGAGGGGAACCTGGTGGCTTAGTAGGTTAAGTACCCAACTCTTCATTTCAGCTCAGGTCATGATCTCAGCGTCATGACCTGAGGGCAAAGTATGCAACAACACCTCACAGTCATCCCAATTTGAGCTAAGGACACTGAGCTTTCACAGTCTCAGGTCTGACAGTTTTTGGTGAAAAGCCACCCCAGGTAAAGTGAGTTCCCTTATCATGCATGCAGTCCTCTGAAAAAGAGTTGTGGTGGTAACTATGGAAAACAGAAGTACACTGAAGCATACACATACATACACACACACACACACACAGAGTAAAATCATATCCTACAGGACTGGACACACTATCTAGACTAACTTTTCAAAATAAGTTTCCACCATCTACTCCCTATGTGATCTCAGTGTTCTCATCTATAGAATGTATACAATCATAATTCCGACCTTATGGGGTCATTCTAAAGATTCAAATTATGCTAATGCATTTAATATTCTAACACAATGCCTATTACTCAATAAATGGTATAATTTTTTTTCACCCAATCAGGAATTCCAAAGTTGCTGCACCACTCTAATGGAATATATTCCCATTTATTGCTTTGTCCATATTCATATGAGATCATAAAACCCCACCTATTTCCATAAATATAATAGCTTTATAATAAGGTCTTTTGACAAGCTAGAGCATTATCCTCGGAATCTTCAAAGTGAATTATAACTGCATTCCCACCTAGTTATATATCAAGGCGTCCTTAAGAATCTCTTCCGGCAGGAGTGCCTGGTGGCTCGGTGCATTAAAGCCTCTGCCTTTTGCTCGGGTCATGATCCCAGGGTCCTGGGATTGAGTCCCGAATCCGGCTCTCTGCTCAGCGGGGAGCCTGCTTCCTCACCCACTCTCTCTGCCTGCCTCTCTGCCTATTTGTGATTTCTCTGTCAAATAAATAAATAAAATCTTAAAAAAAAAAAAAGAATCTCTTCCTGCTGGGGAGGACTAGGAATATTCTTAATAATAACCAGGGAAGTCATTAGCTATCACAAATACATTTAGAAATCACAGATGTCCAAAGATTTCAATCAAATTCTTTATATTTGAGTCCATTAATGGTGATAATATACTTGCACTGCTTTATGGATTCTTGGCTATATTTCACTCCTTCCATAATTGTACTTCAAATGCTATCTTACTTCCTAATAATGACGGTACAGGTTCACTTCAGCCCAAATATTTAAAACTTGATTAAAGGACCCAATGTCAAAGAATCTCTATTTAGCACTCAGTGGGACTTTGAACACCCAATCATGTTCACTTATCTTTTATCATCCCACATCCCAGCACCAACATTTTGAGTGGTTTCCAGGCTGGCCTGTTTCTTTTTATCCATTAAAATAAGCCCAAAATCTTGGCACCTGGGTGATACAGTTGTTTAAGTGACCAACTCTTGGTTGCAGTGCAGGTCATGATCTCAGGGTAGTGATCTCAGGGTCCTGAGATCCAGCCCCACACTGGACTCTGTACTCAGCATGGAGTCTGCTTGAGATTATCTCTCCCTTTCTCTTTCTCCAATAAATAAATAAATCTTTTTAAAAATTAAATTTAAAAGTAATAAAATAAAATAAGCCCAACAAGAAGCAAAGGATGATCTTAAAGGATAGGACTTAAAAACCAAATTCAATACACATGGTGTCCTATATAGAACCAGATACTACTTAGCTCAGCTTCTGGCTAGAAAGGAGAATACATTCCACTCCTTAAAGTCAATACAATGTTATTTAGATGGAAACTAAGGGAGGAAATTTTATTGACAAAGATTGTCTGAGGGGAACCTGGTGGCTTAGTAGGTTAAGTACCCAACTCTTCATTTCAGCTCAGGTCATGATCTCAGGGTCATGACACTGAGCCCCATATCTGGCTTGGCATTCAATGGGAAGTCTACTTGAGATTCTCTCCCTCTCCCTTTGCCCCTCCCTGCTCTCTAAAATTAATAAATAAAATTTTTAAAAACAATTTTATTGTGAAAATTAGTTGTCTTAGACTTCTATATAAAGTTGTCTTGGCTTCTCAAACATTGTTAAAATGTTTATACTGCCTAGAGCAATCTATACTTTTTTTTTTAATATTATTTATTTATTTATTTGACAGAGAGAGATCACAAACAGGCAGAGAGGCAGGCAGAGAGAGAGAGGAGGAAGCAGGCTCCCCGCTGAGCAGGGAGCCCAATGCGGGACTCGATCCCAGGACCCCGAGATCATGACCTGAGCCGAAGGCAGCGGCTTAACCCACTGAGCCACCCAGGCGCCTCAAGCAATCTATACTTTTAATGTCATCCTGATCAAAATTCCACCAGCATTTTTCAAAGTGCTGGAACAAACAATTCTAAAACTTGTATGGAACAAGAAGAGACCCTGAATTGCTAAGAAAATGTTGAAAAAGAAAAAGAAAACTAGGGACTTCATGTTGTCTGATTTTAAGCTTTACTACAAAGCTGTGATCACCAAGACAGTGTGGTACTGGCACAAAAACAGACACATAGACCAGTGGAAGAGAGTAGAGAGCCCAGATCTGGACCCGCAACTCTATGGTCAACTAATCTTTGACACAGCAGGAAAAAATATACAGTGGAAAAAAGACAGTCTCTTCAATAAATGGTGCTGGGAAAATTGGACTGCTGTGTATAGAGGTCTGAGACTAATTCTCTTATACCATACACAAAGATAAATTCAAAATGGATAAGATACAGGGCACCTGGTGGCTCAGTGGGTTAAAACCTCTGCCTTCAGCTCAGGCCATGATCCATGGAATCTGGATTCTGGAATCAAGCCCCGAATCAGGCTCTCTGCTCAGCAGGGAGCCTGCTTCACCCCCCCTCTCTCTTTGCCTGCCTCTCTGCCTATTTGTGATCTCTGTCTGTCAAATAAATAAGTAAAATCTTTTTTTAAAAATATTTTAAATGGATAAGAGACCTCAAAGTGAGGTAGGAATGTATCAAAATTCTAGAGGAGAACATAGGCAGTAACCTCTTTGACATCAGCCACAGCAATTTCTTTCAAGACATGTCTCCAAATGCAAAGAAAACAAAAGCAGAAATGAACTTTGGGGACTTCATCAGGATCTAAAGCTTCTGCACAGCAAAGGAAACAGTCAACAAAACAAAGAGGCAAGCCACTGAATGCGAGAAGATATTCACAAATGACACTACAGACAAAGGGCTGATATCAAAGATCTATAAAGAACTCCTCAAACTCAATACACACAAAACAGAAAATCACATCAAAAAATGGGCAGAAGACATGAACAGACAATTCTCCAAAGAAGACATACAAATGGCTAACAGACACATGAAAAGCTGTTCATCACCATTAGCCATCAGGGAGATTCAAATCAAAACCACATTGAGAGGGGAAGGAGTCAAGATGGCGGAGAAGTAGCAGGCTGAGACTACTTCAGCTAGCAGGAGATCAGCTAGAGAGCTTATCTAAAGATTGCAAACACCTGCAAATCCATCGGCAGATCGAGGAGAAGAAGAACAGCAATTCTAGAAACAGAAAAACAACCACTTTCTGAAAGGTAGGACTGGCGGAGAAGTGAATCCAAAGCGACGGGAAGATAGACCCCGGGGGGAGGGGCCGGCTTCCGGCAAGTGGCAGAGCAATGGAGCACAAAATCAGGACTTTTAAAAGTCTGTTCCTCTGAGGGACATCGCTCCAGAGGCTAAACCGGGGCGAAGCCCACGCGGGGTCGGCGTGGCCTCAGGTCCCGCAGGGTCACAGAAGGATCGGGGGGTGTCTGAGTGTTGCAGAGCTTGCGGATATTGGAACGGGAAAGCCGGCTGCAGAGACAGAGCTGACAGTGAGCTCGCAGCTCGGGGGTACCTTGAACCGGTCGCAGGCTCGGTGAGCTCGGAGCGCGGCCGGAGGTTAGGCAGACGGGAGTTACTAGGAGCTGTTCACTGAGGGCGCACTGGGGAGCGGGGACCCGGGCTCTCGGCTCCGCTGGGCCGGAGACCAGGAGGCCGCCATTTGTATTCCCTTCCTCCGGAACTCTACGGAAAGCGCTCAGGGAACAAAAGCTCCTGAAAGCAAAGCCGAGCGGATCACTCAGCCCAGTCCCTGGTAAGGGCAGTGCAATTCCGCCTGGGGCAAAGACAATTGAGAATCACTACAACAGGCCCCTCCTCCAGAAGATCAACATGAAATCCAGGCAAGACCAAGTTCACCTACCAAGGAGTGCAGTTTCAATACCAAGGAGAGCAGCAGAATTCCAGAGGAGGAGAAAGCAAAGCACGGAACTCATGGCTTTCTCCCTGTGATTTTTTAGTCTTGCAGTTAATTTAATTTTTTTCTTTTTCATTTTTTTTCTCTTCTTCTGCTAAATTTTTTTTAACTTTTACCCTTTTCTATTTTAACGTTTTTTTTAACTAGTTTATCTAATATATATATATTTTTATACTTTTCTTTATTCGTTTTCTTTTTTTAATTCTTTTTTTTCTTTTTTTTTTCTTTCTTTATTTTTGAACCTCTTTTTATCCCCAAATCAGAAGAGATCCCAATCTCTTCAATCTCTTTTTTTAATTCTTTTTTAAATTCTTGATTGAATTTTTAATTCAATCTCTTTTTTTAATTCTTACTTTTTCTCTTTTTTTTTCTTTCTTTTTGAACCTCTTTTTATCCCCAAATCAGAAGAGATCCCAATCAGAAGAGATTGGGAGATCCCAATCAGAAGAGATTGGGAGATCCCAATCAGGGGAGATCCCAATCAGAGGAGATCCCTCACCCAATCGTGAGGGGGCAGAAATCCCCCCTCACGATTTGGGATCTCTTCTGATTTGGTTAAAGTATATTTTCCTGTGATTGTTGCCACCCTTTTAGTATTTTACTTGCTCCTTCATATACTCTTAGGTGGACAAAATGACAAGGCGGAAAAATTCACAACAAAAAAAAGAACAAGAGGCAGTACCAAAGGCTAGGGACCTAATCAATACAGACATTGGTAATATGTCAGATCTAGAGTTCAGAATGACAATTCTCAAGGTTCTAGCCGGGCTTGAGAAAGGCATGGAAGATATTAGAGAAACCCTCTCCAGAGATATAAAAGCCCTTTCTGGAGAAATAAAAGAACTAAAATCTAACCAAGTTGAAATAAAGAAAGCTATTAATGAGGTGCAATCAAAAATGGAGGCTCTCACTGCTAGGATAAATGAGGCAGAAGAAAGAATTAGCGATATAGAAGACCAAATGACAGAGAATAAAGAAGCTGAACAAAAGAGGGACAAACAGCTACTGGACCATGAGGGGAGAATTCAAGAGATAAGTGACACCATAAGACGAAACAACATTAGAATAATTGGGATTCCAGAAGAAGAAGAAAGAGAGAGGGGAGCAGAAGGTATACTGGAGAGACTTATTGGGGAGAATTTCCCCAATATGACAAAGGGAACGAGCATCAAAATTCAGGAGGTTCAGAGAACGCCCCTCAAAATCAATAAGAATAGGCCCACACCCCGTCACCTAATAGTAAAATTCACAAGCCTTAGTGACAAAGAGAAAATCCTGAAAGCAGCCCGGGAAAAGAAGTCTGTAACATACAATGGTAAAAGTATTAGATTGGCAGCTGACTTATCCACAGAGACCTGGCAGGCCAGAAGGAGCTGGCATGATATTTTCAGAGCACTAAACGAGAAAAACATGCAGCCAAGAATACTATATCCAGCTAGGCTATCATTGAAAATAGAAGGAGAGATTAAAAGCTTCCAGGACAAACAAAAACTGAAAGAATGTGCAAACAACAAACCAGCTCTACAGGAAATACTGAAAGGGGTCCTCTAAGCAAAGAGAGAGCCTACAAGTGGTAGATCAGAAAGGAACAGAGACAATATACAGTAACAGTCACCTTACAGGCAATACAATGGCACTAAAATCATATCTCTCAATAGTTACCCTGAATGTTAATGGGCTAAATGCCCCAATCAAAAGACACAGGGTATCAGAATGGATAAAAAAACAAAACCTATCTATATGTTGCCTCCAAGAAACTCATTTTAAGCCTGAAGACACCTCCAGATTTAAAGTGAGGGGGTGGAAAAGAATTTACCATGCTAATGGACATCAGAAAAAAGCAGGAGTGGCAATCCTTATATCAGATCAATTAGATTTTAAGCCAAAGACTATAATAAGAGATGAGGAAGGACACTATATCATACTCAAAGGGTCTGTCCAACAAGAAGATCTAACAATTTTAAATATCTATGCCCCCAACATGGGAGCAGACAACTATATAAACCAATTAATAACAAAGTCAAAGAAACACATCAACAATAATACAATAATATTAGGGGACTTTAACACTCCCCTCACTGAAATGGACAGATCATCCAAGCAAAAGATCAACAGGGAAATAAAGGCCTTAAATGATACACTGGATGAGATGGACATCACAGATATATTCAGAACATTTCATCCCAAAGCAACAGAATACACATTCTTCTCTAGTGCACATGGAACATTCTCCAGAATAGATCACATCCTCGGTCCTAAATCAGGACTCAACCGGTATCAAAAGATTGGGATCATTCCCTGCATATTTTCAGACCACAATGCTCTGAAGCTAGAACTCAACCACAAGAGGAAGTTTGGAAAGAACACAAATACATGGAGACTAAACAGCATCCTTCTAAAGAATGAATGGGCCAACCGGGAAATTAAAGAAGAATTGAAAAAAATCATGGAAACAAATGATAATGAAAATACAATGGTTCAAAATCTGTGGGACACAACAAAGGCAGTCCTGAGAGGAAAATATATAGCGGTACAAGCTTTTCTCAAGAAACAAGAAAGGTCTCAGGTACACAACCTAACCCTACACCTAAAGGAGCTGGAGAAAGAACAAGAAAGAAACCCTAAGCCCAGCAGGAGAAGAGAAATCATAAAGATCAGAGCAGAAATCAATGAAATAGAAACCAAAAAAACAATAGAACAAATCAACGAAACTAGGAGCTGGTTCTTTGAAAGAATTAATAAAATTGATAAACCCCTGGCCAGACTTATCAAAAAGAAAAGAGAAAGGACCCAAATAAATAAAATCATGAATGAAAGAGGAGAGATCACAACTAACACCAAAGAAATACAAACTATTATAAGAACATACTATGAGCAACTCTACGCCAACAAATTTGACAATCTGGAAGAAATGAATGCATTCTTAGAAACATATAAACTACCAAAATTGAACCAGGAAGAAATAGAAAGCCTGAACAGACCCATAACCAGTAAGGAGACTGAAACAGTCATTAAAAATCTCCAAACAAACAAAAGCCCAGGGCCAGACTGCTTCCCGGGGGAATTCTACCAAACATTTAAAGAAGAACTAATTCCTATTCTCCTGAAACTGTTCCAAAAAATAGAAATGGAAGGAAAACTTCCAAACTCATTTTATGAGGCCAGCATCACCTTGATCCCAAAACCAGACAAGGATCCCATCAAAAAAGAGAACTACAGACCAATATCCTTGATGAACACAGATGCGAAAATTCTCACCAAAATACTTGCCAATAGGATTCAACAGTACATTAAAAGGATTATTCACCACGACCAAGTGGGATTTATTCCAGGGCTGCAAGGTTGGTTCAACATCGGCAAATCAGTCAATGTGATACAACACATCAATAAAAGAAAGAACAAGAACCATATGATACTCTCAATAGATGCTGAAAAAGCATTTGACAAAGTACAGCATCCCTTCCTGATCAAAACTCTTCAAAGTGTAGGGATAGAGGGCACATACCTCAATATCATCAAAGCCATCTATGAAAAACCCACCGCAAATATCATTCTCAATGGAGAAAAACTGAAAGCTTTTCCGCTAAGGTCAGGAACACGGCAGGGATGTCCATTATCACCACTGCTATTCAACATAGTACTAGAAGTCCTAGCCTCAGCAATCAGACAGCAAAAGGAAATTAAAGGCATCCAAATCGGCAAAGAAGAAGTCAAACTATCACTCTTCGCAGATGATATGATACTCTATGTGGAAAACCCAAAAGACTCCACTCCAAAACTGCTAGAACTTGTACAGGAATTCAGTAAAGTGTCAGGATATAAGATCAATGCACAGAAATCAGTGGCATTTCTCTACACCAACAACAAGACAGAAGAAAGAGAAATTAAGGAGTCAATCCCATTTACAATTGCACCCCAAACCATAAGATATCTAGGAATAAACCTAACCAAAGAGGCTAAGAATCTATACTCAGAAAACTATAAAGTACTCATGAAAGAAATTGAGGAAGACACAAAGAAATGGAAAAGTGTTCCATGCTCCTGGATTGGAAGAATAAATATTGTGAAAATGTCTATGCTACCTAAAGCAATCTACACATTTAATGCAATTCCTATCAAAGTACTATCCATCTTTTTCAAAGAAATGGAACAAATAATTTTTAAAATTTATATGGAACCAGAAAAGACCTCGAATAGCCAAAGGGATATTGAAAAAGAAAGCCAAAGTTGGTGGCATCACAATTCCGGACTCCAAGCTCTATTACAAAGCTGTCATCATCAAGACAGCATGGTACTGGCACAAAAACAGACACATAGATCAATGGAACAGAATAGAGAGCCCATAAATAGACCCTCAACTCTATGGTCAACTAATCTTTGACAAAGCAGGAAAGAATCTCCAATGGAAAAAAGACAGCCTCTTTAATAAATGGTGTTGGGAAAATTGGACGGCCACGAGCAGAAAAATAAAATTGGACCATTTCCTTACACCACACACAAAAATAGACTCAAAATGGATTAAGGACCTCAGTGTGAGAAAGGAATCCATCAAAATCCTTAAGGAGAACACAGGCAGCAACCTCTTCGACCTCAGCCGCAGCAACATCTTCCTAGGAACATTGCCAAAGGCAAGGGAAGCAAAGGCAAAAATGAACTGTTGGGATTTCATCAAGATCAAAAGCTTTTGCACAGCAAAGGAAACAGTTAGCAAAATCAAAAGACAACTGACAGAATGGGAGAAGATATTTGCAAACGACATATCAGATAAAGGACTAGTGTCCAAAATCTATAAAGAACTTAGCAAACTCAACACCCAAAGAACAAATAATCCAATCAAGAAATGGGCAGAGGACATGAACAGACGTTTCTGCAAAGAAGACATCCAGATGGCCAACAGACACATGAAAAAGTGCTCCATATCACTCGGCGTCAGGGAAATACAAATCAAAACCACAATGAGATATCACCTCACACCAGTCAGAATGGCTAAAATCAACAAGTCAGGAAATGACAGATGCTGGCGAGGATGCGGAGAAAGGGGAACCCTCCTACACTGTTGGTGGGAATGCAAGCTGGTGCAACCGCTCTGGACAACAGCATGGAGGTTCCTCAAAATGTTGAAAATAGAACTGCCCTATGACCCAGCAATTGCACTACTGGGTATTTACCCTAAAGATACAAACGTAGTGATCCAAAGGGGCACGTGCACCCGAATGTTTATAGCAGCAATGTCCACAATAGCCAAACTATGGAAAGAACCTAGATGTCCATCCACAGATGAATGGATCAAGAAGATGTGGTATATATACACAATGGAATACTATGCAGCCATCAAAAGAAATGAAATCTTGCCATTTGTGACAAAATGGATGGAACTAGAGCGTATCATGCTTAGCGAAATAAGTTAAGCGGAGAAAGACAACTATCATATGATCTCCCTGATATGAGGAAGTGGTGATGCAACATGGGGGCTTAAGTGGGTAGGAGATGAATCCATGAAACAAGATGGGATAGGGAGGGAGACAAACCATAAGTGACTCTTAATCTCACAAAACAAACTGTGGGTTGCTGGGGGGAGGGGGGTTGGGAGAAGAGGGGTAGGGTTATGGACATTGGGTAGGGTATGTGCTTTGGGGTAAATTGGAAGGGGAGATGAACCATGAGAGACTATGGACTCTGAAAAACAATCTGAGGGGTTTGAAGTGGCGGGGGGGTGTGGGAGGTTGGGGTACCAGGTGGTGGGTATTATAGAGGGCACGGCTTGCATGGAGCACTGGGTGTGGTGAAAAAAAAATAATGAATACTGTTTTTCTGAAAATAAATAAATTGGAAGAAAAAAAAAAAAACCACATTGAGATACCACTTTACGCCAGTTAGAATGGCCAAAATTAACAAGATGGGAAACAAGTGTTGAAGAGGGTGTGGAGAAAGGGGAACCCTCTTACACTCTTGGTAGGAATGCAAGTTGGTGCAGCCACTTAGGAAAACAGTGTGGAGATTCCTTAAGAAATGAAAAATAGAGCTACCTTATGACCCTACAATTGCACTACTGGGTATTTATCCCAGAGATACAGATGTAGTGAAAAGAAAGGCCATCTATATACCCCAATGCTCATAGCAGCAATAGCCACAGTCTCCAAACTATGGAAAGAGCCAAGATGCCCTTCAACAGATGAATGGATAAAGAAGATATGGTCCATATACACAATGGAATATTATGCCTCCATCAGAAAGGATGAATACCCAACTTTTGTACCAACATGGATGGGACTGGAGGAGAATATGTGGAGTGAAAAGAGTCAGGCAGAGAGAGTCAAGTATCATTTGGTTTCACTTACTTGTGGGGCATAAGGAATAACATGGAGGACATTGGGAGCTGGAGAGAAGTGAGTTGGGGGAAATTGGAGGGGGAAATGAACCATGAGAGACTCTGGAGTCTGAGAAATAAACCTAGGGCTTTGGAGGGGAGGAGAGTGGGGGCTTGGGTGAGCCTGGTGGTGGGTATTAAGGAGAGCATGTATTGCAAGGAGCACTGGGTATGATGCATAAACAATGAATCTTGGAACACTGAAAAAAAATTATTTTTTTTTAAAAGGCGGATTCTTTTTCATGGTTTTCTCCCTTTCCTTGCCACCCCACTGAAATTCCAATAAAGGAATAAAAAATTGTATTAACTCAAAATGACAAATAGAATGGAAGAAAAGAGAACAAAGAGACAGTCGGGGGACACTAACAGAGCAATTAAAATCCACATACTGAATTATAAGAATTTCATTTTTCTTCCTCTACCTGCCCCAAAATAATAGTAGCCAAACAACTTACCATACCTTCTTTTCACCCCAGCCTCAGAGCTGGAGATTCTTCCCTAGGGAAGCTGAACAACACAGATATAAAACCTTTTGAGACATGTGGGGAGCCCCAACAAAACTGCCTGCTCATTACCTCCTCATTCTCAAACAAAGCCCACCAGTGAAAAGGCTCCCTCCCCACAACATGTACTTTCCAGCCTGCTTTCTAGTACCTTACTTCCATTTGTATCTGGAAAGCCAAATTCCTCAGTTATTACAGCAGATTTCTAGCATGGAAGATACCGACACAAATGGAAAAGGAGGATCTAAAGGAGACAGACAGCAAAAGAAAAGAAAAAAAAAAAAAACTACAGCATTTATTTTTAAATAGCTAAGTGAAGATATTCCCATTTGTGAAACAAGAATAAGATGCTAGTTTAAAAAAAAAAAAGGCATCAGTCAATACACAATAAAAAGCTATCATTTAACATTAAAATTTTTAAAAAGATTTTTTGGAATTGATATTTAGCATGGACAGCATGACTTTTCTTTTTCAGCGTTCCAAAATTCATTGTTTATGCACCACACCCAGTACTCCATGCTATATGTGCCCTCCTTAATAGCCACCACCATACTCACCCAACCTCCCACCCCTCCTCCAAAACCCTCAGTTTGTTTCTCAGAGTCCACAGTCTCTCATGGTTTATCTTCCTCTCTTGATGGGAAGGCTGGTCAGTAAATTTGATGAACTTACCTGGCAAATAGAATAATAGCATTTACACAAAAAGTAGAACAACTGGGGAGCCTGGGTGGCTCAGTCAGTTAAGCAACTGATTCTTGATATTGGCTCAGGTCATGATCTCAGGGTTATGAGATCAAGCCCTGTGTCATACTCATGCTTGGTGTGGAGCCTGCTTAAGATTCTCTTTCTCCCTCTCTTCTGCGCCCCCCCTAGATAAAAAGAAAGAAAGAAAGAGAAAAGGAAAGAAGGAAGAACAGTTCTCCAGATATGATAAATGGAAAGAAAAATAAAACAAAATTAGATAATCCAGGGAGCCCATTATTATATAAATATGAATTCCTGAATTAAACAAAAGTGACAAAAAAAGCCAGTAGGATTATCAAGGTCATGGTACAAGAAGATAGTCCTTAACTAATGACATGTGTATCTAATTTTCTAAGTGACAAATATAGTGAATAATAAGAGGCTCAACTGAAATCATATCATCAGGAAAAACCTGAACATCTTAAACACTTGCAGAGAGAGAAAATGTGACATATATAATTATTGGAAAAAAGAATGGCAACACTTGATGCCTCTGAATTTCTGAGGGTCATTATTTGTAATCTAAAATTCTGTACTGACTCTAGCCATCAATCAAGTACAAGAAGAAAGTAAAGACATTTGCTAACATGGAAATGTTCAGATGAAGAAACCTCCCATGCACACTTTTGATGAGAAGCTACTCAATGTTTCAGTAAAAGAAAGATTTAACTTAAAAAAAAAAAAAAGGAAGGAAGAAAGAAAATGAGTGGAATTCCCAAACAGGTGCTGAAGGGAAGACTGTTGATAGCAGTTTGGAAGCCAAAGATCAACCATTTCAGATGGAATAAGACAGAAGGTTGTAGGGAGATTTCCAGAATGAGGGGGGTGGGTAACCACAGAGCAGACAGATTATTTGGTGTGTTTAATCATTTGGAAACAAAATATTGCTAAATAGATCAGTGAGAACATTTGGGGAAAAAAAAATAGAAGCTAATCAAAAGTAAAAACGGAGGTAACTGTGGTTGCCAGAGTAGGGGAGGAGGGTGGTTAAAATGGGTAAAGGGAGTCAAAATGTACAAACTTCCATCATGGTGATTATATTTAACAACACTGTGTTGCATATTTGAAAGTTGCTAAGACAGTAAATGTTAAAAGTTCTCATCACAAGAAAAAGAAAATGTTGTAACCCAGATATGGTGATGGATGTTAACTAGATTGATTGTGATCATTTTGTAATACATACAAATGTTGAATCATTATGTTGTATCCCGAAACTAATATAATGTCAATTACACCTCAATAAAAAATGAAAAATAAAAAAGAGGCAACTGTTAACTCTAAGAAAAAACAAAAATTACATAAGAATGCAACCACAATATACTACATTTCTCAGCAACAAATGACATTTATAAGTTGAAACAATATAAGGACCAACTCTTGACTGAACCAAAAATTGTGATTGATTGGGTAGACTGCAGAGAGGAGAAGTGGAAAGAAAACTAAGAAAAGAAAAGAAGTATAAGACAGTGGATTCTTACCTGCTTAGCAGGAAATCAAAAAATTATGTTAAGAGATAACAACTTAAGAATATTATTTGAGATATGGAGTTATATATCTGAAATAATTTCTTTAAAAAATTGAAAGTGGTTGTTTCTGGGGATTGAAGGTAGATAATGAAAAAAAGTGTTGAACAGAGGGCCACATTTTAAATAATGTGTTGGAGCACTACTTGAGTTATTTTAGTATATGCATATGAAACTTTCATAGAAATTATTTTTTTAACTCTGAGGAGGGAATAAGAAAGGTCGTTGGCTTATATGACACACTTTCTATTAACAAATACTCACAGATGCAAAACTGTTCTTGTTGAGATGGTGCCCAGTTCAAAAGTGTCTCTAAGGAAACCATGTCCCACTTCAATAGACATTTAAAAATTAAACCGGTTTGGAACTGAATATCAAAAACAGATTTAATTCCCTAGAAAACAGATACAAACCAAAGAAATAAAATATCAAGTTCACTTCATGGTCAGGTCAAAAAATATATACAACAGTCTTTCAATTTTAACCCTCTGATCATTTGTGTATGTGTATATAAGCTTTCAATAATTTTGATTAAATAATAAACATTGCAAACCAGTGGTTGGTCTTTCATTCTTTTAAGGTAGGTTGTCAGATAAAATACAGGATGCTCAGTTAAATTTGAGTTTCAAATAAATAACAGACTTTTTTAAGAATAAGTATATCCCAGATATTCCATGGGACATAACTATACTAAAATTTATTCATTCTTTATCTGAAAGTCAAACTTAACTGGGCATCCTATATTTTTATTTGCTAAGTCTGACAACCCTATTTTAAGGGTTGAACTCATCTCACATCTGCCTCTGAGTCAGGCTAAGCCACAGCTGCTGTTTTCCATCACATGGTCCCTCTCCACCATTCTCAGCTCCAACCGGGGCCATGATTTCTTTCTGCTTGATCACCCCAGCTCTTCCGAGGCTCTTTACATCCTGAATATGGTACAGCCTCTGCCATGCTGCCCTTGCCAAAGGGTAATGCAGAGCTGGTGGTGTTTCCCTTTGCTCTCTGCCCCTTGACACTTGCCAACTCTACTAACATAGGCTCTGTACCTTTGTAGAAGATTTGGTAACAACTGACACAGAATACTAAATATAGGACTAATAATATAGGGAAAAAGGAAAGCCTTCACTTGGGCCCTTCCCGTGGAAAATTCTAGTTCCTAGCATATTTTCTTCATCTGAGGTATATCATCATCACAACATCTGGGTGGCGAAATCATATCCATTTGTCCTCCAGAATATGACTCCCTTCTCCCCTTTTAGGAGCCCGAATCCTACCCATGGGGGTAGGCCTTACTTTTCGCCTACCAGTGGAATTTATCAAGATTAAGAATCCCCCAACAGTGATAGAAATGTTTGATATCTTGACAATGATAGTGATTACACGGGTGCACACATTTGTCAAGATTCATGAATTGCACACACTGAATGTACGCATTTAATGATATATTAATGATACCTCCATGAAATGGATTTTTGAAAAATATCCCCTAGTAATATTTTTACTAAAGAGTGAGTGAATTGTTCTGGAATCTAAAATAACACTACAGGGATTTCAGCAGCACAGTCCAGGATTTTGCATTCCAAGTTTGGTTTAACTCAAGTTCTGGCCTCCGGTGTGAAGTAGAGATACGCCTCCTTTTGTTTCTTGTGACAGTCTAGCCTCTTGTGGGTTCTTTTAAATAAAACACACAAACACACACACACATGCCTTCTCAGAGATGGTATATTATAGTTGACCTAAATATCTTATGAAAAGCAAAATCATTTAATAATTACCTGTCTATGTGACCTAAAGACATAGAAATATGGGCAGGGTGAATCTCAATGCAAATGCTCTCACATGTGAGAAAATATTAAAAATTATTAAATAGGAGAGCATGGGGGGTGGGGGTTGGAGATGTTTAATGTTGTTTTACAGGAATTGTCTTGGCTTCCAGGACCTTTCTACTCAACAAAGGGAAAATTCCATTTTCAGCTCAAACCCTTGTCAGGAAATGATTCTTCTCAAAAAGGGGGGAAACAGCTGAAAAACTCCTCACAACTCTACAGCCCAGAAAACACAAACAGGACAGAGAGGCCGGAAGAGCCTGAGCACCACCCAGAGAAAAGCCGTTTCTGGATAGAGACTAATTTAGGGCCAGGCGTTTTGCAGATAATGTAGGAGGAAAGCAAGCCTCTTAAGCAAAGAGTGGTACTCAAAGTGACCCTTTTGAAAGCATGTAAACAAACTCTAACAACTTTCTATAAACTTTAATAACTAAATTATTTGATACTAAAGAGAGAGATAAAAAAAGAAGAACTAAAATAATCTAATACCAAACCAAAACAGAGCCAAGTGTCCACAGCAAGCAGAATATCAACAGAAACAAAGAAGATTATGTTCACCACCGGCATAGTAAGAGTAATATTGACAATGGTCTCGAACAGTCCCTGAGTGCCCAGGGCCATTCCTAAGTGTTGTATATGCATTTAATCCTCAAAACAGTCTATGAGCTAGTGTATTATTAGTCCTACTTTATATGAGCTGGAAACAGAGCTATTAAGATAAACCACACTGCAGGTAAGTAGCAGAGTAGAGAGGTGAAACCATCTTCCTCTGTTAGAAAATCCGTAACACTTGACCATGAAGCTCTAGACTACTGCTCCTGAAAGTGTGTTCCACAGACCCACAGCAGCATGATTGTCACTCTGGAGCTTGTTAAAATGCAGAATCTCAGGTGGCACCCCAGCCCCACTTAATCAATTGTGCATTTCAACGAGACCACTAGGTGATTCTATGCATCCGATGTCTGAAAATCAGGACTCTAGTCCCTTTTTTTTTTTTTTAAGTTTTTATTTATTTATTTGACAGACAGAGATCACAAGTAGGCAGAGTGAGAGGAGGAAGCAGGTCCCTGTGAGCAAAGAGCCCAATACGTGCACGATCCCAGGACCCTGGTATCATGACCTGAGCCAAAGGCAGAGGCTTTAACCCACTGAGCCACCCAGGCGCCCCCTTCTAGTCCCTTTCTGAAGACATAATTCTTGGTCTTATCTGATTCAGATTTACACCAGTTCTTTCATGGGAATGTGCAAGAAATGAGTATTAGAAACTATTGTATAGAATTCATAACTATTTTAAATAAACTATGGTCTTTTTTTTCAGTATCCAAAACACATATTGCTTAGTTAGGTTCTTGCAGTTTTCAGGGACCAGATGTGATTTTAAAGCTCTTCCACAAGCACCCCTAACAGCTGAGCCCATATACCAAGAAGTTTTGGGGGCCATATCCTTTTTTCTACCTCTTTTCCTTTTTTTTTTTTTTTTCTGTAAACAACTTCACTGAGGTGTAATTTCATTCTATTAGATTCACCCTATTAAATTTACAATCAATGATTTTTAATAAATTCACTGAATTTATTGAGTTCTACCACCATCACCAAGATCCAGTTTTAGAACATTTTCATCACTCCAGGAAGATCCCTCATACCTATTTACAATTAATGCCCTTTCTCACCACGAGTCCTTGTCTCCGTAGATTTGTCAGCTCAATATTTTATGTAATAGGAATCATACAACATGTGATCTTTTTCATCTGGCTTTTTTCACTGAGTGTAATATTTTTGAGGTTTATCCATACTGTAGCATATAGTAGTACTTAAATCTTTTTACCCCTGAATTGTCCATTGTATGGAGTCAAAATCCTTCTATTGTTTCACAACTTAAAAAGAAAATGTGAAGCCTCAATGTTTATCCTTAAAATTCATTCAAGTGTTATACATGTCTGTGTTGGCCTCAATAGAGAAATGTCTTAAATAACATATTAGTTTCCTTAAAAATTTTTAATCCTGACTTTAGATTCCCACGGTTGAGACCCATAACCTTGGGTGATGGTCATTAATTATAGGGTAGAAAGAAAGGTGTCGTCATATAAGTCCTCAATCATTCCCAGCTAATCCTCTTGTAATTTGCTTTGAGCCCCAAGATAAAGATACCCAGCAGGTACTAGTATAAAGAGAGAACAGAATGAGATGGACTGACATGACAATTGTAGCCAAGATTTTGAAAACTAGAATGCTGAAAAAAAATAAATAAATAACATCCCTCCTTTAAAAATATTGCTTTAATAAAGAACTATTCCTGCTATACAGAACAAGAAGCTACCCTAAACCCTAATACCCAAAAGCTTATTCTTAAAGGGAAGTTCTGCCTGTGCGTTCCAAAGTTCGCCATGTTGACTTTGTCAAATCTTGGAGTAACCCCCTAGGATGGTAAATCAACTCCACAGAATATCAACTCGTTGTTCACTAGTTGAAGATCTAGGAAAGCACCATCAACTTACCTAGCACAAAGATCTTAGTTTCTAACACCATTTTCCAACAAAGGAACCCAGAGCTCCTTGGAGATATACCTGATTATAGGACTGGGGCAGGAAATATGCAAGATGATCCAGGAGCATTTCATAGTATCAGAACTAAGAAAGTTCTCAAAATAATAATAATAATAATAGTAAGTCAAAGGGATATAAGAGTGCGTGGGGGGAGCAAGATGGCAGAGGAGTAGGAGACCTAATACGTGGGATTGCCAGAATTCAGCAGGATAGTTATCAAACCATTCTGAACACATACAAACTCAAGAGGAGACTGAAGAAAAGAATAGCAGCAATTGTAGGAACAGAAAAGCAACCACTTTCTGGAAGGTAGGATGTGCTGAGAAGCGAATCTGAGGTGATATATGGGAAGATAGATTGTGTGGGGAGGGCCAGTTCCCGGGAAGTGGTAGAGCAGCAAACCACAAAATCAGAACTTTTAGAAGTCTGCTCCACTGAGGGACAACCTCCAGAGGCTAAGTAGGGGGTGAAGCCCTTTCAGGGACAGTGTGGTCTTAGGTCCCACAGGGTGACAGAAAGATTGGGGGTGTCTGTGGCAGAGCTCCCAGGTATTGGAGCAGGGAAGCCAGCTGCAGAGATGGAGCCAAGGTGGGGGCTTTCAGCTCTGGATTACCTTAAACCATGATCTGAGTTAAAGTTGGGTCACTATTCTTCAAGTAGGGACCCCACAAGTGGCAGATATGGAGAGACTCACCTTCCTCCTCCAGAGACTCACCTTCCTCCTCCAGGAGAAGCAGTGTGGGAGCATGCTGCAGGAATCTGCTGGGCTTAGAGACTCCAAAGGGGGCCGTGCTCCAGAGATAGAAATATTCAGTCACAGGTGAGCACGGAGTGCAGACAGAGACCTGGGAGAAGTGAGGGATTGGTTGCTTTTCTGAGGGCACACTAGGAGTGGGGCTCCAAGCTCTCAACTCCTCTGGCAGAGACTGGGAGGTCACCATTTTCATTCTCCTTCTCCAAAGCTGTATGGAAAGTGTTTAGGGAACAAAAGCTCCCAAGATGAACCTGAGCAGATTACTTAGCCTGGCCCCAGTAAGGGCGACACAATTTCCCTTCAGGCAAAGACATTTGAGAATCAGTGCAAAAGGTCTCTGCCCCAGAGGTTTAGCAAGAACATCCACCCAAGACCAAATTTACCAGTCATGAGAACTGGAACACTCCAGAGCTAAGGGAATATAGCATATAGAATTCATGGGTTTTTCCCCATGATTCTTTAGTCTTCCAGGTTAAATTTTTTAAATTTTATTTTCTCTTATTCCATTTTATTATTTTTCCCCTTTCCTATTTTAACCTTTTAACTATTTTATCTTTATCAATACCTTTTTAAAAATCTTTTAAAATTTTCATTGTTATAGTCATATTCTATCCCTTCATTGTATTTAACCTTATTTTTTGTATATATACAAGTTTTACTTTCTTTAAAATTTTGAAACACAGTTTTCTTCTAACAGACCAAAATACAGCCAAAATTGTGTGTGGCTCTGTTCTTTTAATATATATATACACACACACACACACACACACACACACACACATACACACACACACATACATATATATATAATAAATTTAAATTAATTTAAATTTTAATTTTAATAAATACAAAATAATAAATTTTTATATATACAAAAATATATACTTATTTATATTAAATATTGATAATAATTATAATAATTATTTAATTATTAATTCATTAATAATAATTAATATTAAATATTATATTAAATATATTTTTTTTCCTTTCATCTCCCCCAGGTTTTGGGTGTCTTCTGATTTGGTTATTGTATATTTTCCTGGGGTCATTGTTACCTTTTAGCATTTTGTTCTCCCATTCATCTATTCTTCTCTGAATAAAATGACAAGGCAGAAAAACTCACCTCGGGGCGCCTGGGTGGCTCAGAGGGTTAGAGCCTCTGCCTTCAGCTCAGGTCATGATCTCAGGGTCCTGGGATCGAGCCCCACATTGGGCTCCCTGCTCAGCAGGGAGCCTGTTTCCCTTCCTCTCTCTCTGCCTGCCTCTCTGCCTACTTGTGATCTCTGTCTATCAAATAAATAAATTTAAAAAATCTTTAAAAAAAAAAAAAAGAAAAAGAAAAACTCACCTCAAAAAAAAAGAATAAAAGGCAGTACTGAGAGCTAGGGACCTAATCAACATGGACATTAATAAGATGTCAGAACCAGAGTTCAGAATGATGATTATTAAGATGTTAGCTGGGTTTAAAAAAAGCATAGAAGATACTAGAGAATCCCTTTCTAAGGAAATAAAATCTCTTTCTGGAGAAATAAAAGAACTGCAATCTAACCAAGTTGAAATTTTAAAAAGCTATTAATAAGGTGTACTAAAAATTGGAGGCTCTTACTGCTAGGATAAATGAAGCAGAAGAGAGAATTAGTGATATAGAAGACCCAATGATGGAGAGTAAAGAAGCTGAGCATAAAAGAGATGAACAACTACGGGACCATGAGGGGAAAATTTGAGAGATAAGTGATACCATAAGATGAAACAATGTATTAGAATAATTGAACCCAAGAATAAGAAGAAAGACAGAGAGGGGCAGAAGGTATATTGGAGCAAATTATACTAGAAAACTTCTCTATTTGGGGAAGGGAAAAAGCATCACAATCCAGGAGGCACAGAGAACCCACCTCAAAATCCATGAAAATAGGTCAACACCCCATCAAGTAAAGTAAGTCTTGAAAGTCTCAGTGACAAAGAGAAAATCCTGAAAGCGGCTTGAGACAAAGAGGTCTGTAAACCATATAATACATGCCAGTATTAGATTGGCAGCAGGCCCATCCACAGAAACCTGGCAGGCCAGAAATAACTGGCATGATATATTCAGAGCACTAAATGAGAAAAATTTGCAACCAAGAATACTATATCCAGCTGGCCTGTCATTGAACATAGAAGGAGAGATAAAAAGCTTCCAGAAACAAAAACTAAAAGAATTTGCAAACACCAAACCAGCCCTACAGAAAATACTGAAAGGGGTCCTCTAAGCAAAAAGATAACCTAGAAGAAACAGACCAGAAAGGAATAGAAACAATATACAGTAACAGTCACCTTATAGGTAATACAATGGCACTAAATTCATATCTTTCAATAGTTACCCTGAATGTAAATGGGCTAAATGCCCCCAATCAAAAGACACAGGGTATCAGAATGTATATAAAAAAACAAAGCCCATCAATATGCTGTCTATAAGAAACTCATTTTAGACCCAAAGGCACCTCCAGATTTAAAGTGAGGGGGTGGAAAACAATTTACCATGCTAAGGGACATCGAAAGAAAGCTGGGATGGCAATCCTTATATCACATCAATTAGATTTTAAGCCAAAGACTATAATAAGAGATGAGGAAGGACACTATATCATACTCAAAGGGTCTGTCCAACAAGAAGATCTAACAATTTTAAATATCTATGCCCCTAACATGGGAGCAGCCAATTACATAAACCAATTAATAACAAAATCAAAGAAACACATCAACAATAATACAATAATAGTAGGGGACTTTAACACACTCCTCACTGAAATGGACAGATCATCCAAGCAAAAGATCAACAAGGAAATAAAGGCCTGAAATGACACACTGGACAAGATGGACATCACAGATGTATTCAGAACATTCCATTCCAAAGCAACAGAATACACAGTCTTCTTTAGTGCACATGACAGTCTCCAGAATAGATCACATCCTGGGTCACAAATCAGGTCTCAACCAGTACCAAAAGATTGGGATCATTCTCTGCATATTTTCAGACCACAGTTCTCTGAGGCTAGATTGATAAATCCCTGGCCAGACTTATCAAGAAGAAAAGAGACTGAAAATAAATAAATTGGAAAAAGAAAAAAAAAAGAAAAGAAAAGAGAAAGGACCAAAATAAATAAAATCATGAATGAAAGAGGAGAAATTACAAGCAACACCAATGAAATACAAACAATTATAAGAATATTATGAGCAACTATATGCCAGCAAATTTGACAATCTGTAAGAAATGGATGCATTCCTGGAGACATATAAAGGACCACAAAACACCAGGAAGAAATAGAAAACCTGAACAGGCCCATAACCAGTAAGGAGATTGAAGTAGTCATCAAAAATCTCTTAACAAACAAGAGCCCAGGGCCAGATGGCTTCCCAGGGAAATTCTACGAAACATTTAAAGAAGAATTAATACCTATTCTCCTGAAACTGTTCCAAAAAATAAAAATGGAAAGAAAACTTCCAAACTCATTTGATGAGGCCAGCATTACCTTGATCCCAAAACCAGACAAAGACCCCATCAAAAAAGAGAATTACAGGGGCGCCTGGGTGGCTCAGTGGGTTGGGCCTCTGTCTTCGGCTCGGGTCATGGTCCCAGGGTGCTGGGATTGAGCCCCGCGTCGGGCCCTCTGCTCAGCGAGGAGCCTGCTTCCTCCTCTCTCTCTGCCTGCCTCTCTGCCTACTTGTGATCTCTCTCTCTGTCCAATAAATAAATAAATAAATCTTTAAAAAAAAAAAGAGAGAATTACAGACCAATATCCCTGATGAACACAGATACAAAAATTCTCACCAAAATATTAGCCAATAGGATCCAACAGTACATTAAAAGGATTATACATCACGACCAAGTGGGATTTATTCCAGGGCTGCAAGGTTGGTTCAACATCTGCAAATCAATCAATGTGATACAATATGCTAATAAAAGAAAAAACAAGAACCATATGATGCTCTCAATAGATGCTGAAAAAGCATTTGACCAAGTACAGCATCCTTTCTTGATCAAAACATTTCAAAGTGTAGGGATAGAGGATACATACCTGAATATCATTAAAGCCGTCTATGAAAAACCCACAGAATATCATCCTCAATGGAGAAAAACTGAGAGCTTTTCCACTAAGGTCAAGAAGACAGCAGGGATGTCCGTTATCACCTCTGCTATTCAACATAGTACTAGAAGTCCTAGCCTCAGCAATCAGACAACAGAAAGAAATTAAAAGCATCCAAATTGGCAAAGAAGAAGTCAAACTATCACTCTTTGCAGATGATATGATACTTTATGTGGAAAACCCAAAAGACTCCACTCCAAATCTGCTAGAACTCATACAGGAATTCAGTCAAGTGTCAGGATATACAATCACAGAAATCAGTTGCATTTCTATACACCAAGAAGAAGAAAGAAAAAAGAGAAATTAAGGAGGCAATCTCATTTGTAATTGCTCCCAAAACCATAAGATACCTAGGAATAAATCTAACCAAAGAGACAAAGATCTGTACTTGCAACACTATAAAGTACTCATGAAAAAAATTGAGGAAGACACAAAGAAATGGAAAAATGTTCCATGTTCATGGATTGAAAGAACAAAGGTTGTGAAAATGTCTATGCTACCTAAAGCAATCCACATGTTTAATGCAATCCCTATCAAAATACCATCAACATTTTTCAAAGAAATGGAACAAATAATCCTAAAATTTATATGGAACCAGAAAAGACCTCAAATAGCCAGAAGAATGTTGAAAAAGAAAGCCAAAGTTGGGAGCATCACAATTCCAGACTTCAAGCTCTATAACAAAGCTGTCGTCATCAAGACAATATGGTACTGGCACAAAAACAGACATATCGATCAGTGGAACAGTATAGAGAGCCCAGAAATAGACCCTCAACTCTATGGTCAACTAATCTTCAACAAAGCAGGAAAGAATGTCCAATAGAAAAAAGAGTGTCTTCAAATAATGGTGTTGGGAAAGTTGGACAGCCACGTGCAGAAAAATGAAACTGGACCACTTCCTTATACCATACACAAAATTAGACTCCAAATGGATGAAAGACCTCAATGTAAGAAAGGAATCCATCAAAATCCTTGAGGAGAACACAGGCAGCAACCTCTTCGACCTCAGCCACAGCAACTTCTTCCTAGAAACACTGCCAAAGGCAAGGGAAGCAAGGGCAAAAATGAACTGTTGGGACTTCATCAAGATAAAAAAGCTTTCGCAGAGCAAAGCAAACAGTCAACAAAACCAAAAGACCACTGACATAATGGGAAAAGATATTTGCAAATGACATATCAGATAAAGGGCTAGTATCCAAAATCTATAAAGAACTCATCAAACTCAACACCCAAAGAACAAAGAATCAAAACAAGAAATGGGCAGAGGACATGAACAGACATTTCTGCAAAGAAGACATCCAAATGGCCAACAGACACATGAAGAAGTGCTCAGCATCACTTAGCATCAGGGAAACACAAAAAAAAACCACAAGGAGATACCACCTCACACCAGTCAGAGTGGCTAAAATTAACAGATGCTGGTGAGGATGCAGAGGAAGGGGAACCCTCCTACACTGTTGGTGGGAATGCAAGCTGGTGCAGCCACTCTGAAAAACAGTATGGAGGTTCCTCAAAAAGCTGAAAATAAAGCTACCCTACAGCCCAGCAATTGCACTATTGGGTATAAACATAATGATCCAAAGGGACATATGCACCTGAATGTTTATAGCAGCATGTCCACAATAACCAAACTATGGAAAGAACATAGATGTCCATCAACAGATGAACGGATAAAGAAAATGTGGTATACACATACGCACACACACACACACACACACACACACACACAGGAATACTATGCAGCCATCAAAAGAAATGAAATCTTGCCATTTGCAATGACATGGATGGAACTAGAGGGTATTATGCTAAGTGAAATAAGTCAATCAGAGAAAGACAATTATCATATGATCTCCCTGATATGGGGAATTTGAGAAACAAGACAGAAGATCATAGGGAAAGCGAGGGGAAAATAAAACAAGATGGGATCAGAAGGGAAAAAACCATAAGAGACTCTTAATCTCAGGAAACAAACTGAGGGTTGTTGGAGTGGAGGGAAATGGGAGGGTTGGGGTGGCTGAGTTATGGACACTAAGGAGCATATGTACTACGGTGAGTGCAGTGAATTGCCTACAAGTGATGAATCACAGACCTGTACCCCTGAAATAAACAATACATTATATGTTAATAAAAAAGGGGGAATATAAGGGTCACCCTAAAGGAGCTCCCAATGGCCAAATCTAGAACAATTTGAAAATCAAAATAAATAAGGTATCATTGAATTAAAATTCAAAATGTAAAATAAATATCCATGAGACCATGCTGGTGTAATTACAAGATGAATAAACAAATGTGGCAGAAAAGACAATTTCCTGTACAGATGCACTGCAAATGTGATTTGTAGATACTCCTCCCTTAAGGAAGTAGAACTTAGCGACACCTGGATAACTCAGTCAGTTGAGTGTCTGCCTTTGGCTCAGGTCTTGACCTCAGGGTCCTGGGATGGAGCCTCACATCTGGCTCTGTGCTCAGCAGGCAGTGTGTTTCTCCCTCTTCCTCTTCCTTTGTGCTCTCTCTCTCTCTCTCTCTCTCTCTTAAATAAATAAATAAAATCCTAAAAAAAAAAAAAAGAGAGAGAGAGGGAGTAGAACTTAGCCTCCATCCATCAAGCATGTGCTACATTTAATGGCTTGCTGCTACAAGAATGTTAAAAGAATATGTTTAAAGTTACTTCACAAAGCACTAATTGTCCAAGGTGATCAAGGATAATATCATCAATGATAAGGCATCCTAAATAATGTGGTAAGAAGGCAGGTTTACCCTCCCACCAAACCCCATAACTCCAATGAGAAAAAACATCAGACAAACCCAATCTGAGGAACATTCTACAAAATACCTGCCTAGTATTCCTGAAAACAAGGAATGTCTGAGTGGCTGAGAACAGTCACAGCCAAGAGGAGCCTAAGGAGACGTGGCAGCTGAGTGTAGTTTGGTATCCTCAGGGGTATCCTGCGACAGAAAAAAAGGACATTAGAAAAAAATTAATGAAATCTGATTGAAGTATTGAGTTTTGCTAATAGTCATGCACTTGTCATGCCAGGCAGGCTAGTGTCAGTTCCTTCATTGTGGCAAATGCACCGTAATAATGCAAGATGCTAGCGTCAGGGGAAACCAATTATGGGATCTATGGGAATTTTCTCCACTATCATTGTAACTTTACTATAAATCTGTGCTGTTCTAAAACAAAACAGTTAATTTTTTAAAAAAACGTAAGTTACAACCAGAGTTATTTCAGAAATCTTTCTATAGAGAAGCATGTAATAAATTAGCCTATCTAACTACAGGCAATTGGTGATTGTCTGACTAGGATCTCCTTCATTCTTGTTAAGGAGTCATGCCCTGGCCAGGCTGATGTCATGCAGAGCCAAAGGCTCTGAGCTACATAATGATGCCTGGTAAATCTACACAGTTACCTATCCCCAGGCCCTGTTCAAATACCCAAAGCCTGGTAATGTTTCATGCAGCTGTCTCCCAGGCTTCTCAAACATATGTGACAATAAGCAGTGGAGAGTAAAACTGTGTGTAGCTGTTGGCTATTATTATAATGGTTCAAGTAAGCAACACAGACTCATGGTCAGAAAGAATGATATTTGTGAATTCAACCCTTTGATTGGTCCTAGTGATTTTCTCAGCCTCTAAAATGGATGAATACATGTTATAAACCATATGTGGAAAAGGTCCACTGGCAGGCAACCCAGTCACTCCTAAATGGTCAGGGCAGTCCTTGGGAGCAATCATTCAAAATAAACTGAAGCTGTGTGTGTGTGTGTGTGTGTGTGTGTGTGTGTTAGTGATGAGGAGGAAGTGGAGATTATAAATAATGTTAAATCCCTCCTTAAGGCTCCAAAATCAGGAAGATGGGACTTAGGCCGATCCAAGGATAGGAATTCAGGCTCTCCCTTGTAATTATTGTCCATGTTTCATTCATTCCTTCAGTGCCTACGATGACCCGACCCTCGTAACTCCTAGCCAATTGTCTATTACCAGCTGGTCCCTAGGCAACCAGAAAAGAAGGAAAGCAAGCAGAACAAAGAAAGAAATAAGTCAAGTCCAGAAATACCTCCACGCAAAAGTTCAAAGTTCTTTCATTATCCAACAGCACCTGGCATATAGTAGCTACTTAGTAACTCTTTGTCAAATGAATGAGTGAACATATCACAGCTGTCCTGGATCGGTACCTGGAGGAGGAGGTTACAAAGGCAAACTAAGGCACTATTCTGAATAATCTACTTCCTATGTGTAGAAGGAATTGGTTTGATTGATTGATTGATTGATTTATGTGACTTGTGACGTTGCCTCACACAAGCCCAACCAGTGAAATAAAAATAAAATTACTCTTTCTAAGGGGACTAAGGGAACAGCCTTTGGAATGATAATATCCAGGGAGAAAAACAGAGCCTTTCTACCAAACAGGCTTATCCCGGGGCCCCTGCAGAACAAGGTGATGGATTAAATGCAAAGGACCTGTTCTCAGACCAGACACCAAATTAAGTTCTTATTACAACATTCTTCTGGTATTTTTCCAGGTCTTCCTGATCTTAAAGTAGCTGAACAGATCAAAACATCCTTAATATAAACTGAATGATCATTTGTGAACAAATCTCTAAAAGCAGAGTACTCAGCATGATGCTTTGGGAAAAGTACTGAGATAAGAATTAAGAGAGGAATGTTCTGACACCAGTCATGACTTTTAGTTCTTCATAGAACATCAGGTGGGATATTCTCCCCTTGTGACTCCCTTTTCTTCCCTAAAATGAAGAGGGAAGAGTGAAGAGTCAGGTCACATTATCTCTAAGGTCCCTTCGGGGTCTAAATCATATCATTCTAAGTGTATTATTTTAATAATAATATTGTAACAGCTACTCATATGCTATATTTACTATGTGGCAGGCATGCCCTATATACTTTTTGAATATTATCTCATTTAATCCTCACAACTGTATAAACTAAGTACTATTATTCCCACTCTCTGCTAATGAACTGAAGCACAGAGAGGTTAAACGTCCCAGGCTGTCTTCACTATACATGACCCCAAGGGCACAGTTCTGTTATGTGTGTATTTCTGTTAACAGAGTATCTTAGAAATCAATGACTGCCTATACCTGAACTCTGGCAATCCAACTTCTGAGTCTGTACACTTGGCCTCTACCTACACCAGTGGCTCGCTAAGGGTGGTCCCAGCTTCACCTGCAAACTTGGCAGACATGCAAATTCTTGGACCCCAGTCCAGACCAGAGTCAGAAGATCTGGACCAAACGATCTCTCTGAACAAGCTCTCTGGGTGATTCTTGTATGAGCCAGAGTTTGATAACTATGGCTTGACTCTTAC
This sequence comes from Neogale vison, assembly GCF_020171115.1. NCBI lineage: Eukaryota > Metazoa > Chordata > Mammalia > Carnivora > Mustelidae > Neogale > Neogale vison. Next base: position 154,184,480 of record NC_058096.1, read on the forward strand.
CAGTGTGATGGTGGAAGTCAGGAAGCAGGCTGGTTACCTCTAGAAGACATCACTTTCCTTTGACATAACACCTCAGTGAAAGAATAAGAAGAAAATCCTCTTTTGTTTCCTAAAAATATTGTCCATGATCAATTTTTTGCAGGTTGAGGTATCTCCAGGGCATACTTCTGAGTTTCCCAAATGCTAGCCACGGACTGTGATTTGACTCCATGGGCACGATCTAGCTGGAGCCATGAATGGATGGTTTGATGTCTTCACCTGCAGCGGACAGGCTCCCCTTCTCAGACACAGCATCTGATGCTCTGAAAGTGGTGGAAAGCGTCTTACAATTCTCTTCTTGCTCTTTGGACCCAATGCTGTTGATTCAGTGGCTTTTTCCTAAGAGGCACAGCAGATTGTCAGCTTGCTTTCTTTAAAAAAAAAAAAAAAAAAAAAAATCTCCAGGCTAAGATATTCAAATTGCCGAACCAATGGTATCACGGGAGACCGTTATAAAATCCTCTCTGAGTTAAGTCTGCATGCCTCAAAGAGCAAAAAATTAATATACTGTCGTTACACAGTTGAGAGGGGAAATTAATTTATACAGAAACCTTTTCTAAGGCATGTTCAGACTGCCCGGATACGGCTCCAAATGGGAGCATTATCTGCCTTCCCAAAATAATACGCCATATGCCCTAATCTGGCAGACACAAAGATAATTACATGACTCTGGCAGAGCCAATATGCTTGCTAATAAATGGGAAAATGAGGACAATGCAAATCAAAGTTAAGTTCAATGGTTATTCAGAATTGTGGTAGGGAAGCTACCTGCTACAATTAAACATTGTGACAAGCAGAAAACGTGTCTCTTGCATACATTAGAAGACCCAAAGCGGCTGTGAGAGACCCCTTTATATTAAGGAATACTAATGGAGGAAGTGGAATTGTTTGTGGGCATGTGTGGTAGCCTCATACAACTCCAAGCCATAAAGTAACTCCTCTTCTAATAATCTGCTCTTAAGGGATTCAGTGGGAGTTCTTAAAAAACCAAAGCTTAGCATGCCAAATTCCACACAATCACCTGCAGTTTTAAAGGAAAGAAAACTAAGTGCAAAATGTGGTCTGGAAGTTCGATTTGCATCGACACAGATCGGCTTCTGCTCTTATGGCCCCAAATCAAGGAGGGCACTAACATGTGATCAAAGATCTCTGACATTGCCATACTCTTCAGCTCTCTCTCTCTTAGGCAAGTGATCTTTTTTCTTCATTATTTTCTCATAAAACTAGTTTAAATTCTTGTACCTAAGCTCCTTGGTCTTGATACGCACCAAAAATTGCTAAGTAACTAGAATGATCAAGCCTGACTCCACAGGACTACGAATGAAAGATGTGGATACTCACCCCTGCTAAAGGGGGTAAAAAAATGCTGCTTCTTGTATCTTGGAAAGAATATGATTTATGTTGGGGAAAATTCTTTTCCTGCAATTTTTCTCTTTATCTTCCCCCACCAATATGCCCCTTGCTCCAGCCCCGGCATGTCTTTCTATCTAGAGAGAAGAAAGATCACTTTCCCAGTGATAAGAGAAACATTGGCTTGAGGGATCTGGAACCATCCAGAATGGTGATATCCCATGGGGTGAGATATTGGGATATGGCAGGTCCTGTGTGAGGGAAAAATCAGACACTGGGAACAGGAACTCTTAGAGAAAGAGTCCCTTTCTAGAAAGCTAACAAAGTCCCGTGAGTCACTGTTGCCAATTAAATTTCAGGAGAAAGACAGTGACAGATGTGAGGGTGCCAGCAGATTTGAGCTCTGTCAGTACAAATACCTTCACAAGAGAGCTTGCATTGTACAGAGGACGGCAACAGTGATGAAATATTTACATATTTATAAATATCTAGACATTAACAAGCCTGCTAGATTCATTTCATGCATTCTACGGAGTAATCCCAGGAATGGGAGAGGAGAGACATAGCCCTTGATGAAGGGATGACCATGGCTTTAGGAAACCAGGCAGAGGCTAACCAGGAGATCCATTCCAGAAGGGTGCCCTTCACTGTCATTGCTTCAGGGATAAACTTTGAAAATCTTAGAAGAGATTATCACCCCCAGACATTTATGTAACACAACATCTCCTAAAGCATTTTTCATACCACTCCCAAGAGGTGATGAGGAGGAAGGGTGCTTCATTGTCAACTAAACTGAAGAAATATTTTATTCTTAGAGACTCAAAGTGCCCACTGGCTTAGCAAAGGCCCTGAAAAGTCCTGCAATTAAGGAGGCTGTTAAATATTGTTTCACCCAACATTTCCCTAATTCCTTTGGTCATAAGAATCCTTTTATTCACTGATACCTACATCTTGTGCAATCCAAATTATCCTTCATCACACTACGTAATGTGCTAAAATGTAATTAGGAAAATTTTCATTCAGTTATTCAGTAACTTAATGTTGAATTAAACAAAAGTGCATTTATTTTCCAAGAGTCTAGACTAAAACAAGTATATCTGAGAGGAAAGGAAAAAAAGGAACTGGAGTGGAGTGTCTATCATGTTCTGTTTGATTTAAATCTTTTTTTATTTATCATTCTTGTGCCGGAGGCTAAGGTCAGACTTCTTTCTATCAAGACAAACATAAAAGGAACAACCACACTTCAGGTCATTCTCTGACACTCTAAAACAACAATAGAAGGATTGAGGACAGTTCATGGAGGGGGCAAGGAATATTTCTGAGAAGTGACTGATTTTTATTGATTTCTGGTCTAGCTTGTCTGCTTGCTGTGGTGTGGAACAAGATACTTAACTTTTTTTTATAAAAAGGACCTGCTGAGCTACTCACCCAGATTCATTTTCACTTACAACAAATTCTGAATGTGAAACTATCAAAATTAGTCCTCCTGTCCACTCTCACCCCACCTAGCCCCATCTAAGGCTAACTTACTTGTTAACAACCCAATGCAATTCACCTGCTTTTACCTGCCACCCCTAGGCATTACACCCTAGGACTGGCCCTAAGCCCAGACTGAAATGTTGAGAGACTTCCTTGCTGAGGCAGGAATGACCTTTGTGTGCCCTCAATTTCCCTTAGTATTAATCAATGGTTGCCACAATGATGTCACACAACAAAGTACTCCCAAAACTCAGTGGCTACAACAACAAACACGTTATTTTTTTCACTCACAGTTCTCTGGGATGGTTCACTCCGCTTCTGGTTGGCTGGCTTGGCTCTAAGCTGTGGGTTGGGCTTGAGGGTCCCTTCATTCTAAGTCCCAGGCTGAAGTGGCAGTGGATGCTTAGACATTCTTTCCTTTGAGTGTATCACTAGAGCATGACAGACTATGCACATTAACAGAAGCACATTTAAAGTCTCTGTTCTTATCATTTCTGTTAACATTCTACCAGCCAAAGAAAGTCATGCAGCAAAGCCCAACATCAACAGGCTGGGAGAGTGAGGGAGTGGGGGTTGAATATTGCCAAACAGTAGTTCAAACCATACCACACTTCGCTTATCTCGCTTCTCCTGGCTCTACCTGCCTTGAAGTTCCCTCACCCCTAACAGCTGGTCTGACTTTCAGCAACCTGGATGGTTTTGATCATTTGTGCACTGCCTGCTTTCTAACATTCAAGGTGTCTTCTAGAATGTCAGACAAATGGACAAGGCTGGAGTAGAGAGATGTAGGAGGCAAAATTGGATCAAGTGGGAGGAGTTGCATAAGGAACCTGAAGTAAGACCAGGGTGGGTATAAGCCTTATCGTAGAAAATAGCCAAGAGTAGCATGAGGAAGCCCAATTCCATCTTCCAGCCTGGAAGGCCTAGCAGATAATCAGAGATGAACCTCAATGGTCAGACCCTGAAACGGGATAGAAGCCATAGAGGCAAGGAGATTCAGCAGGTTCTCCACTTGGCCATCAAGCCATTGGCCATTCAGGTGGGTTTCCACTTGGCCATCAGAGAGTCATCTTCTGGACTGTCCCAGGCCAAATTTGTTACTGTGATCTATTGTCCCACCACAAGGGACCCTCCCCAAGGGCAACAAGATGGTGGATGTCCCCCTTAATTACTCACTCACCTCCAGTCAACAGTGCAGATGCAAGAGGTGGTTTTGAGCCCCGTGTTCTTAACCCTCCCTGTGATTAGGAGACAATATCCCAGCATCCTTCCAAATGATTTCCCCTTTTTACCAAAGACAGAGGTTCCCAGACTTTGTTTTACATTGGAATCCCCTAGATATCTTCAAAACGTGGCTCCCAACCCCAAGCATTCTGATTTAATTGATAATGGGGTGCAAGTACCTCCTCAAATTAATCAAATGAATGACAAAGTTTGGGATCCACTCGTATGCAGACCTAATCTAGCCAATCACACCATAATGAAAGTTCATTTTAAATTTGCCATACAGTTTTGGATAGGCGGAAGATGACACCACACTGAGCTGGTGTATAAAACCGGACAGATCCCTAATTCTGAAACCCAAAAAGCTCTGAAAACCGAGCGTTTTTTCAAAACTCAATGGCAGCAAAATCTGACCGGACTTGAACTCACTTGGTGGCAAGACTTGACTATTTATAGTCTTTATTCATCCTACTTGGTGTGAATATTCATGCATTTTGCCAGAAAAATATTGTGTTTAATTACAGAGTGCTTTTCCCAGACCCTGCTGGAGTTGTTACATAACACAGGGTATGTGTACCTTTCTACATAATGAAAATTTCTGAATTCAGAAAACAACTGTGTGGGCCCAAGGGTTTAGGCTAAAGTAATACGGGCTTATAGAAGGAATCTGTGTAATTGCTCCTTAGATATAATGAGCAGAGAGGAAAAGAAGGGGATAGAAGAAAGTAAAATGGCCAAACAACATGGCCCTTGTGCGACTTACATATAACTGTCTCATCTGGGTGGATTAATTAGAGAAAGGGACCCCCTCCAAGTAAACATAGCCCTTCAATAGAGCTCACAGCTTGACAAGCAGATCACAGGCTGGATTTCACCCTCACTCACCCTCCTTGACCAGATTCTTTTATGCAGTGCCCAAACTACACAACTGTGCAAGTGGCCTTGCCAAGCAATTTTGATAGCAACTGGAACCTAAGGTGCAGAAATGGGCAAAGCTTCTTCTAAATACAAGGCTGTCTAATATGTATTTATTTATTTAAGTTGTCTCCATTAATGAAATGAAGTTGTCTCTGCCTCCCAAACCTGGAGCATAAAAAAAGCTTTGGAGTGAAGTGCACAGGAGTGCCTATGTGGAATATATGCATTGGACGGCATGTGTGAGATGGGATGCATGCAGAGGAAGGCAAGCGTGGGAGGGCCAGAGTTCATAAGATGGGTCGTTGGTCCTTACACAAACTATTGATAGCATTCGAGCTAATTTCATCCAACTGTTAAAGTACAGTGTCTAGTCTGGGCTATAGAAACATTTCACTGAACATGGAAATGAATGGAAAAGGAAGCAAGCTAGGAGAGATAAAGTCATTTGCTCAAGGTAAAGTAGTTAAAAAGTGGCAAAGCCAGTTATTCAACCTACACCTCTCTGAAGTCAAAGCCAATGCTCATAACCACCACTCTACCCTGTGTCTGCCTCCTCCTTGCAGCTGTAACAGTACTTGGCATGAGTCTGGCATATACAAGCTCAGAGGCTTTCTGCAAAAGCAAAAAATGGTGCCCATCCAACACTGCATACGGGGAGAGCTTGTTAAAGCTCTGTTTTGGAACTAAACGATAACAAACACTCTACCAGACTAACACAAGCATGTGAAACACTTGACTAACTCCCGTATACCTACCTGTCTTATTCACATCCTTACAAACTCTATAATGCAACTATGCCCACAATTTCAGCTGTATTTTAAGGAGAGACATATTGTTTGGGGCTTTTCTTTTGTAGGACTCAATAAACTATGTCACCAGTAGTTATTTAGAACTGAAAATCATTCTCAGGTACTAAGCAAAGCTGAAAATATTCACAACATTGTTTCTCTGCAAGGGTGGTTTCCATTACCCACACTCTAATGAATATGCAACAGATCACAAGAAATTCAGCCAATCAGGAGCCAGCAGTACCCCGACGTGTGGCCAAGCACCTATGAAGCTGTTTGCTTAAACTCCTATCAGATCTCAGCAACCAAACTGCGCTGGTGATGGCTATGGCACATAATAAGCAACATAGATAACGTCATCACCTATCTGCTGGGCTGGTTATGTTCTGTTTCTAGACCTGGAGCTGGCCCATAGGTGTAGCAAGTTTGTGAAAATACATTGGACGGTAAATTTATGACATATACACTTTTCGAATTATACACCATATGTCAATAAAAATTTCTAAAAAACAATTATCCAGTCTACACAATGTAAGCAAATAAGTGTTGTGTTCTTTTCCAAGTGTTCAGTTGTTAATGAAGGCAGGTGCCCTGGTAGAGACTACGTTCCCCAGAATCACTTGCTTGAGTCCCCTCCACTCTCATATGTAAGACCTAGAATACAATGGGAGAGAAAGACATTGCACACGAGGTGCAGCAGCCATTTTGCAACCATGAAAGCATGTTAAAGATAGTCATGAACACCTCTTATGAAGACCATTCAGCTTGAAATGTGGTTATAACAATCACCTAGATAACTACCTCTATCCCAGAAATCCCTTTCCTGATCAAAACCCCTCTTTTCTCCCTAGAAGTAACCACTACCCTGCTCAATCTTTCTTATTTAAGGCATTCCCTGACCCCACATACATCACTTTCAACACACATGTTGCAAGCATTCCTTTAATAACGGCATTCGGGTATGAAAAGTAGGGAACACAAATGTCCTCATGGCAATGACAATGGTGTCCTCAGACCTAGTCTCCTCTAATGGTGTATGTCATCTTCCTGAGAGAGAATTTTAAGACCTAAATGCTATATGAGCTCTCTTTTCACCTCAGTGTCTCTTTCTCTGTCTCGTCTTTGCACTTAAAACACCTCATCAGAAAGGACAGGCTTCCTACTATGTCATATCCTCCTTCTTCCCAACTCCAGCCTCAAGACCAAGTCTTAATAGGAATAAATATTTCTTCCTTTCCTAAATAAAAGAAACTCTAGGAAGACTGGCTTTTGCTATGCTACAAGAAAAACTAAAGGCATTTAGAAAAAATCCCCCTTCTCAAAAAGGCCTAATGTTCAAGACTATCTCTTGCCAAAGAAGTCAAGAACTTAATCTTTCTGCCTAAATCATCATCCCTCCAAGCTGGTAGTTCAAGGAGAGCACAGTAGTTTGAAATGCAACCATTTATTCTGCTCATGCATCTGCAGGTCAGCTGGGCAGGCTCTTCTGATCTCAGCTAAGCTCACTCATGCATGGAAAGCGCAGCTGTGGATTGGCTAGTTGGCTCTGCTGATCTCAGCTAGCCTTTCTCATACACGCCCAGGGGTCCTCTGACGATCCGCTGTGCTACAAAGGCCTTGGCTGCTCCATATGTCTCATCCTTTCACAGGCTAGCCTGGCCTTGCTCTCATGGCCATCACAGAGGAATAGGGGAGAAAACAGAAATGCACCAAAGTCTTTCTCTAGCTCCTGTATCAAGTCTGCTAACATCCTACAGACCAATAAAACATGAAACCCCATTTCAAGGGATGGGAAAATAGATGCCCTCCATTTAGTGAGAGAAACTACAAAGTCATAATGGGAAGGGCATGGACTCTGAGAGGGTCAAAGAACTAGTGCCATCAATGTAAATAGTCTGCCATGTCCACCAATTCCCAATCGTTGTTGATTTAGGATAATTCCTCAGAACTGTCAGACTGCCTCACAAGTTTGGGTCAAAAGAAAGCCTTCAGGCAGAGAATTACAGATACCTAGAATACCACAATGTTGGCGTTACTGGAATGGTGAGTGCTGAGAGAATGTGGATGGCAGTCTACAGTTTGTAGGTGGTCCATGATGGAACTGATCCATCAGAGTCTCACTCGGGAATTAGTACTGGAGGTGTGAATAGATGTAACAGAAAAAGAAGGACACACCAATTCATAGGACATAGAGAGAAAAATGGAATATCTCTGTCTACTTCTATGCTACAATAACTAGAAATATGCATTTCATAACAAACTCCCTTTTCTGGAGAATACCTAAAAGTATCTCTCTGTATATACCAATTGCCAAAAATGAGCCAAATTCTCCATCTCTCCCTTCATCCATGACCCTTGCAAAGTGATTTTTAGGTCCCCCAATGAAAATGTATGTCCATTTTTATGTCTTTCCTTCTAACATTTCTTATAAGGCAGATGTACTGGCAACCAGTTCCCTCAATATTTGTTTGTCTTAAAAGTCTTTATTTCTCATTCACTTTTCAAGGGTAATTTCATTGGATATAAAATTATAGGTGGGTGGCTTTCTTCTTTCAATACTTTCACTATTTCATTCCACTTTCTTCTTGCTTGCATCGTTTCTGAAGAGAAGTCTTATCATTTTTTCTTGATAGGTAAGGTGGATTTCTTTCTCCGGCTTCTTTCAAGATTTTCCCTTTGTCTTTGATTCTCTGCAGTTTGACAATGATATGCTGAGGTATAGTTTTCTGATATGTATCCAGCTTTATTGTTCTCTAAGCTTCTTGGATCTTTGTTCTGAAGTCTGATATTAATTCAGGGGAAATTCTTAGTCCTTGTTGTTTCAAATATTTCTTCCCATCCTTTCCCTCTTTTCCACATAATATTCTCAATTTTGTATTATGTTACACCATTTGTGATTGTCCCACAGTATGTGGATACTCTGTTCCATTTTTTTCCTTCCTTTATTCTCTTTACTTTCCAACTTGGAAAGTTTCTATTGACATATTCCCAAGCTCACTGACCTTTCTTTTTTCCTCAGGTACATTCAGTCTACTGATGAGTCCATCAAATGCTTTTTTTTTTCATATAGGTTCCACACTCAGCATGGAACCCAATGTGGGACTTGAACTCAAGACCCTGAGATCAAGACCTGAGCTGAGGTCAAGAGTCAGACACTTAACCAACTGAGCCACCCAGGTGCCCGCAAATGCATTCTTTGTATCTGTTACCATGTTTTTTTAATTTCTAACACTTTGTTTTGATGCTTTCTTAGAACGTCTATATCGCTGCTTACATTATCCCTCTGTTCTCGCATGTTGTTCACTTTTTCCCTTGGTGTTCTTAGAATATTTATTATAATTATTTTTAAAGTTCTGGCATGATAATTCTAAATTTTCTGTTATCTCTGAAAATGATGCTGGCATTTGTTCATATTTCCAGACTGTTGGTTTTGGTGCAGCATCTTCTAATCTCCTGGACAACACAAACTTCCTCCTGTGGCTTCTCCCACTATTCTAAGACATTTACAAAAGATTCTCTGCATTAAACCTCTCTCTTTTTGGAGTATGTAGAAAGGGTTATATTTTCCTATTAGATATTGACTAGAAAAATAGAAGAATAAATGGAAGGATGTCTGGGTAGTTCAGTCTGTTAAGCATCTACCTTCAGCCCAGGTCATCATCCCAGGGTCCTGGGATCAAGTCCCACATCAGGCTCCCAGCTCAACGAGGAGTCTGCTTCTCTCTCTCCCTCTGCCCCTTCCCCTGCTTGTGTGCACTCTCTCTCTCTCTTGCTCTCTCTCTCAATAAATAAAATATTTTTTAAAAAAAGAATAAATGGAATAAGATCCTCATATGTGATTCCTGGAGTGCCATGCATGGGCAGCAAGAAGAGTGCTCATTAGTACAATTGAAGCAAAATATGTTCAGAAATATGTAGCTCAGGGAGCAGCAAAGACGTAAATGTTGTCATGCAGTACAACAGAAGTTTTAATTCATGATTTTGCTTGTGCTCTTGTCCCACTCTTAACTATTGTTTAGCCTTAATGTGATATACACAACTATTAAAATTAAATATGGGCCCTGTGCCATCTTCTTTAAAAAAATTTTTTTAATTGATGTCTTTCAATAGATGAATGGATAAAACTATGGTACATCTGTGCAATGTAATTTAGCACTAAAGAGAAATAGCTTCTTGCTTATGAACAGACATGGAGGAAACTTGAAGGCATATTACTAAGTGAAAGAAGCCAACCTGAGAAGACTATATACATACTATATGACTCCAAGTATATGACATTCTGGAAAAGATAAAACTATGGAGACAGTAGAAAGATCAGCGGTTACCATGGGGTTTGGGGAAAAGGAGGGATGAAGAGGCAGAAAAACAATTTTTAGGACACTGAAACTATTCTGTATGATAGTAGAATGAATACATGTCATTATACATTTCTCAAAACTCATAGAACATCCAACAGAAAGAGTGAAGCCTAATATAAACTATGGTCTCTGGTGATAATGATGTATCAAGGTTGGTTCATCAATTGCAACAAATGTACCACTCTGGTGGAGGATGTTAAGTGGGAGAGGTTGTGTCTATGTGGGGGCAGAGGGTATATGGGAATATTCTGTACTTTCCACTCAGTTGGGTTTTTTTTTTTTTTTAAGATTTTATTTATTTATTTGACAGAGAGAGATCAGAAGTAGGCAGAGAGGCAGGCAGGGGTGGGGGAAACAGGCTCCCTGCTGAGCAGAGAGCCCAAAGTGGGGCTTGATCCTAGTACCCTGAGATCATGACCTGGACTAAAGGCAACGGTTTAACCCACTGAGGAACCCAGGTACCCCTTTCCACTCAATTTTGCTGTAAACGTAAAACTGTTCTTAAAAAAATAAACTCTATATATTTTTAAAAATCAGTTGTTAGAAGGATAGTGCACAAAAATGCTGCATTTAGGGATAGGGCCATATAACAAGAGAAAAACCAACATTTTCTCACAATTTCCTCTTTCATGCATTCCCATGAAAGCCAAAGAGTTAAAACATACCAGAAATAAAGCCATTGGTTGTGTTATCCAGCAAGTAGGGTTATTCCTCAGACATATTTTAAAATCTTCTGTTTTGTAAAAATTAATCCTTCTACAAACATCACAGAAACTGCAAGCTTAACTTGATATTTCTATAGAGAAAGAGAAAAAGGAACATAGACCAACATTGCATACACCATCTTGGAAGGCAGCCTCTTGCAAACACAATCACATTTGCTTCTTCATGCTGAGTGGAGATCACAGAGACATTCGGAAGTAAAATTAAATGAGGAAACAATAACAATTTGCTGGAGTCCTTTATCATTGGTGCCGGTCTGGAGAAGTACATTAGACTCTAAAGGAAGAAATAATAATACAACCGGATAACAACATATTTATTGTTTATTGCAGAAAAATGTATTACTTTAATACCATGAAACTATATTTTATAACTATTCTTAAAGTCAACAAACAAAAACAAAACTCTCTTCTTTACGATCTGACCTTTCTCTAACTGTACGTAACCTATGTTGCCAGGCTTGAACAAGCTCCTAAAAACAGCTCCCAACACATGGCAGAACCAGGCTGATTAGGACCCTGTTGCCACCACCATTGCCTCCAACCAATAATTATGTGGTCTGAGCCCTGTCACATCCATACCAGGAACTCTACCTCACAATCTAACCTCCAAAGAAAGAAATGAAGTTCACCATGTGTACTAGTCAGGATTTTCTGGAGAGACAGAGTTTGTATGTGTGTGTGTCTTATTGGTTTAAGAAATGGGCTCATGTGATTGGGGGGTCTTGGTAAGATCAGTATCGGATGAGGTAAGCTAGCGGGGAAGAACTGCAATTCAAGTCCAAAGGCATGCTGCTGGCAGAAGTCCCTCTCGCTTTGGGGAGGTTAGTCTTTTGTTCTATTCAGGGCTTTAACTGGTTGGATAAGGCCCACACTGGAGAGAAAAATCTGATTGATTCAAAGTCTACGAATTTAAATGTTAATCTCAAAAAACAAACAGACAAACAAAAAAACTCACAGAAACTCCAGAACAATGTTTGACCAATTATCTAGGTAGCATGGCTCAGCCAAGTAGACACGAAAAATCTGTCACGCCGTCCCATCACTCTTCTGTCACCAGCTTTGGGTCAAAGTTTGGCAAAATCATGTTTGATTGGCAGAACTAAATCAGAAAAGAGATGGCCCATTCAAAAGGATAATTTCAGAGTTTTTATTAAGAAGACAGTTTATCTTGATGTAGGAAGGGGTGGTGAAGCATCCAAGGACTAGTCCCAGAAGTAACCATTACTGCACCTGCATCTGAAGGGTCAAGGGAAAGGAACTATTCCTGGAAGAGTGAGTAGAGGTAGTAGAGATAGTAGATAGTTCTTTGTTTTGTTTCATTTTGTTTTGTTTCAGAGCTTTGAGTGATTTTATTAAGAGCAGCTTTCATGTAACAAAAGGGTGCTGAACTTTTTCTCCTTCACTGGCAGTTTCTTGGATGGTGGCCCTGGAATCACCCCTAGTTGGTAGGTCAGACTCCAATGACCACAACAGCCACAGGAAGCAATATAATCACCATTACCATCCCACAAGACGTTGGTTTGCAGTCTGCCATATTCACGCCCTGCGTTCAGGATGAAGTTTCTCACCTGTATTGCCCACCAGGTTGGCAAGATCATCAGTGATGTCCACCACTTTCTGACATTCCTACTATCTATTCCTGGAACAGTTAAAACACTTTCCTGGCATCGATGGAGCTGAGTGGAATTGGTGCTCCACTTCTCTCTACTTCCTCTCTCCAGTCTCCTCTTATTGCCTCCCATTGGCTAAACCCAATCAGAAACCAGCAGGGACACCTTGGTCATATGGTCCACATAGGTCAGACTCCTTGGGGACAGAGCAGGTAGAGAAGGGTAGAAAGTGGATCTGGGGGGACAAACAGAAGAAACCTGTCACACAGAGCCTGGGTCACTGGCCACCAGCTGTAAGATGGACCAGGAAGGTGAGAGCTGGGAACATAAGACCTGCCCTCTACCTTCAGGGACAAGATTTAAAATGAGGAAAATTTCCAAAATACAGGAAAGGTGTTACAGTGCTACTGGGTAGACACAAACAAGACAATTGTCCCCTTTGAATTCCATCAATTGAGTCCATCTCAAAGATCACAGACATTTTCAAACAGTAGCCACTGCTACCGTTTGAAAAAAAAGTACTCATCTTTCCAATCTTAGAAAAGCTGAAAACAACAAGGACACCTCCTACACAGGTCTTTCTCTCCTTTTCCAGAACATCCTTTGTCCTGGGACTCCTAACCCTTTATACCTTCATCTCTACCCTTGGATGAGGCTGGAATTTTTCTAGTGTTATCTGAGAAAAAGAAATAAGAAATAAACACACTTGTACAAAAATAAAATATTTTGGGGCGCCTGGGTGGCTCAGTGGGTTAAGCCGCTGCCTTCGGCTCAGGTCATGATCTCAGGGTCCTGGGATCGAGTCCCGCATCGGGCTCTCTGCTCAGCAGGGAGCCTGCTTCCCTCTCTCTCTCTGCCTGCCTCTCCATCTACTTGTGATTTCTCTCTGTCAAATAAATAAATAATAAAAAAATCTAAAAAAAAAAAATTTGTTTCAGCGAGGACACTCTAAATATATAATTAGTAACCAAATCTTTGATTTAATCTTAGAAATATTCAAAGTCAAAGGGCCTTGACCTGAACAGAGGAGAAACTCTGAAAGGACATAGAGCAGCCTCCTGCTATCCTCAGGGCAGCTCAGATGATGAGTCACCAATCTGTGGTTTGGGGGCATGGAAGCTGGCATCAGCTCTTCCTCCAGGTGTTTTCTAAAAATCACACACACCTATGCAAATATAATCTTAAAGTCTAGAGCTTTCACCCCAGAAGCCATACTTACAAAAACAGACCAAGGTCATAAGTTGTTACCAGTGCTTAGGGTCAATCTGCCTTGCAAAGGCGTTATTGAGCCTGCATGATATTATTCTCCCCTGAACTTCATATTGGTTTTTAGTTGCCAACACGCAAAGATCCGGAAATTCAAAACCAAAATCCAGATTGTCAGCAGCTCCTAAACACGAGGATGCTCTGGGAAAACCAGGCCCATATCCCAACATGGCAGCCCTCCTGAGACACACCTGACTCCTTTTGCTCAGACATGTGCTTTTTGAATTACCACTTCTTTTGTCCCCTAGAATCTGAAGGTGACCATGAGGTGACCATAATGGAGCCTTTGTTTTTCCCATAGTCAAGTTAGACAGAAAATAAGTTCTCACATAGGTCCATATCAAAACGTGGAAGAATTAAAGATAGACTAAGAGAACCATATGTTTCAAGAAAAGGGGGAGGAATTTTTGTGCTGACATGACCCAGCCTGCTTTACTCCTTGCTTTTGGCATAGGCCTGAGTGACATGTGGGGTTGTGATACCTGGTGTGGCCCTAGCAGAATCCTTTAGACCCATGCTGGCCTCTTGGTTCCTTATTTGATTTTATTTTCTTTTCAAACCCTGAACATAATTTTTTTTGTTCATCCAAAATGCTACATATTACCTAGAAGAATAGAGAGGTGCAATTTCATTCATTATCCAGTCTGAACTCATTATTCAATTACTGAATACAATTATATAGGCAAGACACTTGGCTAAGCACCAGAGATATAGCAACAACAAAGACCAACATGACCTTGGCCCTCAGGGAGCAACAACTTTCCGTCCAACTCCCTTTCAAGAGTTAATTGAAGTATATTACTGTGTAGAAATCTCATTTTCAGCAAGCAACTTCATAGCTTTCTCTTAAGCCTGTATTCTGACTTGGAAAATTATCCTAACCTCTGGTAATAAGGTTTACTTTCTATAAGAAGAAATCAAAGATGGAGAGGCACAAAAATTATTTCCACTGACGAGGCTCCAAATATCTTCACTGCTGTATCAGTCAGGATAGACTGTTGTGTTGTGGTACCAAATGACTTCCTTCCTGTTCTGGTTACACATCGATCCCAGATCAGCCATGGTGCTTCTCCAGGTCAGCTTCCTACTGAGACCCAGGTTGAGGGAGCCGCCTCTACCTGTGACCCGACTGGTCACAGTGAAAGGAAAGAACTATAGCAAAACCACACAGTAGCCCTTCGGTCTTCTGCTTAGAGTTCACTAGTATTCCTTAGGACAAAGCAAGTTTTGTGGCCACACCTGAGTTCAACAGGACAGGGATATATAATCCTCCTTCAGCAGAATGGATACTACATAGTTGCAAGAAATTGATAGTTTCCAACTAAAAACCCAATTAATATAGCACAGGAAGGAATAGACATCCCAGAGTCAAGTGTGTTCCCTTTTTCCTCAATACAACAGCCCTGGTCATGTGTTTCCCTCACAGAGCAGATGGATGCTCACACTGTGTATCACAACCTGCATTCCAAGGTCAAGTTTGCCCTGACTGCTCAGCATGACAAAGAGACTGAAACAGGAAGCCTAGAAAATTGGTTTGGTTTTTTGGTTTTGGGTTTTTTTTTTTGGTTTTTTGTTTTGTTTTTGTTGTTTTTTTTTTGGTGGGGGGTAGTACTAAATAACTTCCTGACTTAATTGATTGATGAATACTAACTCCTAAAATGAGCTCTGCATTTCATTACATAGTGTCTGAAATGAAATCCACTCAGCTTACCTGATATCCTGGGAAATGCCAATGATGAACAAATGTCCTTTAAGCTCCTAAATTGTCTTCCTCTACAGTTGTCTTCCAGACACTATATATATTGGGGGGAGGTGACGGGGTGGGGGGAGTTCATTTCCGTTTGTATAGCTTCTCTTTCTCTACATCTTCGAAGAGCATCCACAGGTTTACAGCCTAAACCATCAAAAAGGTCTTAGTTCTTTCTTCACTCCCTTAGAAGGAGATAAAGACTGGGAACTGAAAACTATAATTACTTCCCACCCATGCTAACTTGTACCATTTCTCTCCAAAAATTCACCAGTAGAATTTATAAAATACAGATGGGAGAAGACAGCCATGTGATTTATAAAGATCCGGGGCAAGAGTCAGAGGACTGTAAATAATACAAATGCCTTGCAGGCGGGAAGGGAATCTTCCAGTTCCCAGAGAGGAAGGTGCTTAACCCCAGTAGGGGCTGGTAAGAACTCCTGGAAGATGATTCCTTCCCCAAGGAAGGTGAAGGTGAAGGTGAAGGTGAAGAAATCCTGAGTCTTTTTGGTGGGGGTCCAGGGAGTGCAGTAGGGGCAGAAGGAAAGGGAGAGAAAATCTTAAGCAGGCTCCGAGCACAGTGTGGAGCCCAATACAGGGTTCAATCTCATGACCCTGAGATCATGATCTGAGCCTAAATCAAGACTCCAATGCTTACATCAAGACTCCAGCACTTAACCTACTGAGCCACCCAGGCGCCCCAGGGATCCTGACTCTATTACAGCAATCAGCTATACCTGCAGATTACCTATGCTAAATTATATTTTCATCAGTTTGCTTTCAGCCCCAAAGAGATGTAAATTTAAGTTCTCCAAATTATTCTACTATAAACCACTAAATGTTAACTCCATGGGAAACATGATTAAAAATAGAAATACTCTTATTATGGCTCTGAGACCCTTTAGTCAAGATCCGAATGTGGGAGGTCGAATGTGCTTTCCCAAATGTAAGCCTCTTAACCCACATTACCACTTCCTCTACCGCTGATTTCTAAACTCAGCAAGTATTTACCAAGAATCTGTGGGCTGACAAATGACTTTAGTTGCAGAATGTACTTACCTACCAGGCAATGAAGTGACTGCCTCATGTCTACCTCCAAGCGGATGTGCACGCAGACAGCCTGGCCAGATGAGCGAGCTCCCATGCAGTCTTCAATAAAACCCTCCCATAAAACAGGAGAAAATTTGCATTTTCATTAGCTTGAGATTATTAACAAGGAAACTAGAAGAACCTTGACTTAAAAAAAAAAAAAAGCCTAGAGGTGAAGTGGAAAATTTTCTTAAAGCTATGCTTAAAGTCCAGCACAAGAATTGACACTTTCGAAGATACAAGTGCTACATTCAAAAGAAAAAAAGAAAAGAAATGGTGGGCATCCAGTCTACACACAACTGAAAGTAGTAGTGATATTGACATGGTTCCCGTCTTTTGTGGAGAGTACAGGCTATGGGGAAAGATGGACAAATATTTGGAAATCGGATAAGCATGGTAGAAGGAGAGGTACATGGAGCTGTGAAATACAGAAGAGAAACATTATTTTGGCCGAGTCAGAAAAGCTTTCCTTGAGGAAGTGACTTGGAAGCCGAGACCTAAAAGATTTATGGAATATTAATTAGAACACATGGCAGCTCAGATTTGCTGCCCACGGAGATTCTCACTGTTGTCAGCTCCCTACCTTTTCCATCCAAGAAGCTCCCACCAGGCATGGCACGTCACAGTCATCAAAGCTCAGCAGCAAACCACCCACCTGATTCCATTAGGCAGACAATGCGACAAATAAGTGGAGAAATAAGTCGAGGACTCTTTCCCATCCACGAGAATTTAAATGGAAAAACCCAAAATTTACCTGTGTACTAAGTACTAGTTTTCTAGCATCACAGAAGTGAGCTACTTTGGATTCCATAGAATGAGTGGTCACAGACTCCTGCCCAGACCATGGGAACTAGACCTCCCCACAGTCAAGAGTAGCACCTCACTTTTTTTTTTGATAGTCTTTAAACGATGATGAAATAGGAAACTATAGCTTTATAAACGGAACAAGAAGGAAGAACTTCTCATCAACCATTTGACAAATGTATTTGAAAACTTTCCTACAAGATTGGTGCAAAAACACCCAAAATAACAGTAAGCGTTACCAACAGTTGATATCACTTTTAGATTCAAAGAAGAAATATACATTGCTTTTCTATAAGGTTTTTCATGCTACAGTCAGAACAAGAGTATTTCATCCCATATTTCTCATAAAGGAGCAACAACATTGTTTAACCAGCAATAATCCAATTGGCAACCAGATGCATGCAATTTGATCCAGCTGACAAAGCAGGATATAGAAAACTCTCAGGAAATTGATTACAAGTAGAACAATTGCATGAGTATTAATAATTTGTCTCCTGAAGATGTGCGGTCATAATGGATGAAAATATTCTTTGATATAATTCTCATAATTAGGACGCCTGCTTCTTCCGAAGCTATTTTAACCACATATGGCATAGGTCTTCCTCGTTAGCCACAAAAACAGAACTTGGGATAGACCAAAGAAGGCCACGAGCAACCCAAACTCCATGCCTAAAGCTTATGGTCCTCAATGTTGGTAGGACAAGGACCTTTGGCTGCCTTTTCCTTTAACCTGTGGTAGGTGCTAATTGTCCCCGTTCTTCTGCCAAAGTAAATTAAACCAGGTTCTCTTTGCTAACCTTAGAGGCATTTTATTAATCAAAACCACCTTAGTGAGACACTTTTCTTATTCAGCCAAGAGCAGAAAGACTCTGGAGCCCTGGCTATAGAAAGCACTCACTGGGTTCCCAGGGATTCTTTTGTTAGGGAGAAAGAGGCCCCGAGGGGTTCATCATTCCTGGGGCTCTACAAGCAGAAAGACTTCAGAGGAGATGTTTCAGGCCTTTCTTTGAAATAAATATAACTATGACTTCGAGTTTGAGGAGGTACAATCTAGAAGTGAACTTCTGGGTAATCTCACATATTGTGAGTTATTCGTTGGGTGGGAATAAAGTCTAAGAGTTACATCTTATTCCTCTCAGGGAGAAATCTCTTGAGAAAATTATAGCAAAGCAATGGGATTCCTTATTTTGTTTTCTGTTTAAAAATAAAAAAAGCTATTCTGACAATACCATTGTATATTTTGATATCTTTTGTCCTGAGGAAGCTGCATTTTGACTTCTTTGTAATGTGACTTGAATGAATATGACATATTTCCACTATCCATATGATACTGGGATGATTACAGTGTTCCCACTAGGAATTCATCGAATGAGTCATTATACTTTATTTCCTCCAAATATTCATGATGTAATTTTTTTTCATAACACACTTTTTAAATTAAGTTCTCAATTATGAATCAGCTGGATCAAGTAAAATACAATGAGTTTTCGACATGAGAGTCAGTTTCCAGCCTTCTGTGATTCGGTAGGTGCCATCATTTCTCCCAAAGGATATGCTCACAAGTCCACTGGGTGACCTATGGCCTTCCTTTCCTGACCTTCCCTCTCGCAACAACACCAGGAAAAAAAATGTCCCCAAAAAGCCAAGTTTAAAATATAAATATTAGCTGATAGATCGTCAACTTTCCAAATGTCAACGGGAGAAGTAGAAGACTGCAGATTGATTATTGGTCGAAGCAGGGACATAGACAAATGACCCCAATCTACCTTTTGTCTGCCTTGTCCCAGACATGTTTACAGTGACTGCAGCTCAGATTCCATTTAGGATCTTTACAAGTCTTTGTTGTTTGTGTCACTCTCTTCTTCAACTTGACTGCGGGACCTTCCTTTCCTCTCCTCCATTCTCTCTCTCCCTCTCTCCCCATTCGCTAGAGGTCTTGTCTTCTGGGAGGAACATGACTGGGCCACTCAGAAGCTTTTTCATGGCTCTGAAAAGAAAACCTTTTATATTTTCACACAGGGAGATTTCCTTTACAATAACTTTGAATCTTTTAAGTTCACCATTGCGTTCATAATTGTCCACATTTTCTAAGTAGTTGTGATTTTCTTTTCTGTAAAGATTCATAAATATCTCAAATGTTCCTACTGTTTTATTAATCACTTTTACCGGGATGGAGCTACACGTGGCACAATGCAGCATTAAAGATTTCCCGATGAAAACATATCAGAAATATCATTTTCCTATTCGTTGATCTTCCCAAAGATCTCTCAGTTTAAAGTTTCCCAGGTATGAGACTTCCCCGCCCTCCCCCCCCCCCAAAACATAGGGAGGTTGTCTCCAGGAAAAGGAAGTGGAGGACAGGGGCGAACACGGTAGGAATGAAACTTACTTTTCACTTAGGCTAGTTTTCTCTTGATTTATGGAAAACGTCACAGCTTAAAATACAAATGTACTATCTCATAGCCAGAACTCTGGTTTGGATCCACTGTTAACTCTAGTCAGGGTTCTATGAGGCTGAAATCAAGGTGTTAGCTGGCCTCCTCCCTCCCTAGAGGCTATGGGGAAGAATCTGCTTTTCATCTCATTTAGGTTTTTGGCCGAGCTGGACTCCCAGTGGTTGTAGGCCTAAAGTTCCAGTTTCCCCACTGGCTACTGCCAGAAGCCAGTCCCGGAGCTTCCAGGCCTGCATTCCAGATGGTCCCTTCTTGCCACAGCTGGTCCAGTCACGCACATACTTGGAATCTCTGGGCCTTCCTCTTTGGCAGCAGCCCTCCAACTACAGCCTGAAAAAATTCTCTACTTTTTAAGGGATCTTTGACCAGATGGGGCCCACCTACTTAGTCCAGGAAAATCTCCCTTTGGTAAAGTTCATAACCTAAATCACATCTTAAAGTCCCTTTCACCATGTAACATGGTCACAGGATCCAAATATTAGGGGATGAACCTCTCTAAGAGGGAAGAGGGAGCATTATTTGATTTAGTCTATCACTGTATCACTGTATTTCTTTTTTTTACATTTTGAATTTGTGCCATGTATATGTATTATCTAGTCCCAAAAATGTAATTAAAATAATAAAAATGGACACATGGAATGACGATATGGCAGCATTTGTGGAAGCTGTTGCATATCTGCTGGGGTCCCACCAAGTGACAGACTCAAGGTGCTGTATACGCATCACCTAATGTAATCATCACAATGTTATCATCTAGACTTTACCAATGAGGAAACCACAGCCCAGAGGTCTTACGCATTTGCCCAGGGTCATGCAGCTAGTGTGAAGCAGAGTCTTGCACACCCAGAGGTAGCTGACATTGCCAGAGCCTGCCTCTAATCACGATGCAGCACACCTGCTGAGTGATGTCTTTGGGAGGCACTGTTTTAGTACCCCCTCTGCCCCCCACCATCTCCCCCTGTTACCCCGATTTCTCTAGGGGAATAAATGACTGGAGGAAAAAACTCTAAGTGCACTGTACTTTCTGAGAGCCAGGGGAAAGCTTTCTGGTTCTCGTAGATCAGTACCCCTGTATCAGCCATTTCCTTCCTGCCCATCCCCAGGTGGGCGAGAGCTGGGGGTCACCCCCAGCACTGGTGGGCCAGGCTAGGCAAAGCTAGTAAGAGGGAGGCACCAGGTGCAATTTGTAGAGAGGGCGGGCTGCAAATGGCCTCCCTTATTCGACCAGCTACTAAGTACCGGATGTATATATTACCCCAAAGGCCACTGAGGAGATGCCTGACGGTCCTCTCGGGCTTTCTGCCCCAGCCCATCTCTCCGTTAATGGGAAGCTCCACTTTTCCTAACACAAAGGGAATCCCAAGTCTACATGAGCCCTAAGTGGTAGGAGGACAGAGCCCTCCCCGCTGCTCTTCCATACACTCCCCCTCCATACATACGCTTCAGGCCCTCTTGTCTACTCCATATGAAATTAAGTTCCATTTTTCCAATTATACAAGCATTACGTGTTCACTGAAGAAAAATTACAAATCATACAGATGAGCAAAGAGAAGAAATTAAGTTAACATATCTCTCCACCAACAGGAGACCACGGTAATATTTTGGTGTATTTGCTTCCAGACATCTGAATAAGGATATACCTGTTTGTGTTGGAAGAGAGGAAGAGAGAAGCAAGAGGCAAAGAGAGTAAATCAATTTCCCTTTTTCAAAAAGGCAGCATCATCCCACATATGATTCAACATCCTTTTGTTTCCATTTGTTATTTTCCTGAACGTCAGAAGACAAACTTCTACAATGAAACTCTTTTACAGTTCAAAGGAGGCTTTTGTAAATATTTTTAAATGAGTAGCATATAGTCATTGAATAAAAATTAGAAAACACAGGTAAGCCAAATAAAAATGTAATTCCACCACGTGGAGAGCACCACTGTTAGCATTTCCAACTTGGTTGTTACTAAATATGTACTCTTCTGGTTCGCCCAAGTTGAAGGCTATTGCTAAGATTTTGCTAGACACGATTTTGCTAGACATGCTTTTGCTAGACAGGCAGCAGCAGCAAACATAAGAAAAGCTAAATCTTCACTCATATCCTTGGTTATCTCCTAAAGAGATTACCCATTCGAGAAGTGTTAGTTCAGAGGACATGCATGTTTTGTTTTGTTTAGATTTTATTTATTTATTTGATAGAGAGAGATCACAAGTAGGCAAAGAGGCAGGCAGAGAGATTGAGAGGGAAGCAGGCTCCCCGCTGAGCAGAGAGTCCGATGTGGGGCTCGATCCCAGGACCCTGGGATCATGACCTAAGCCAAAGGCAGTGGCTTAACCCACTGAGCCACCCAGGCGCCCTGGACATGCATGCTTTTAAGGCTATTCATCAATATCACCAAACTGAGCTCTGAGAGAGGTTGCAGGGTACAGGGGTAACTTTTTCCAGGCCTCGTCACCAATTTTGAGGGGTATAATTTTTTAAAAATTCTTTCAGCTTGTCATTTAAAACATTTTGAAATAAATAAATAAGGCATTTTCAGCTTTTTTTAGATTTTTTTTTTAATTTATTTATTTGCCATAGAGAGAGATCACAAGTAGGCAGAGAGACAGGCAGAGAGAGAGGGAGAAGCAGGCTCCCCGCTGAGCAGAGAGCCCCATGTGGGGCTCGATCCCAGGACCCTGGGACCATGACCTGAGCTGAAGACAGAGGCTTAACCCACTGAGCCACTCAGGTGCCCCGCATTTTCAACTTTTTACAAAGCTGGGGTTTTGGTTTGAGAGCACAAGCTCTAATATCCTTTGCAAAATACTGTTTAATCAGATCTGGCCCATTGCGAGGGGTAGATGGGTTTTTAAGCAAGAAAAGTCATGAACGATACACGCGTTTCCAAGGGGGGGAAAAACTATGAAATTATAAAACTAAAGATTCAGGAGAAGAAAGCAATGGGATGCTACTTTGACATTTTTTCTGGAAGGAAATAGAGTCATCTTTGCTTTGATTTCATTTTCCTTAGCAACCAGTCCCAAGGAATCCATTTGTAACTTTAAGACTCTGGTGTCAAATGCCAATTTAAAACCCCTGAATAGGCTCTGACATCCCTTTGGTGAACACCTTAGTGCAAAGAAATGGAAACACAGGAACATCCCCTCTTGCTCGGCTCACTGAAAAACAAAGCACCTGGTCAGAAGGTTCATCTTTAAGAAACTCTTCTGTCTTTTGTGGATCTACTTTCAGTCTGAGAACACATAATCTGCCACATGGAGCTCAGTCCAGCAAAGACATTGGCCCATTTCCAGCAATTATCTGAGAAATTCTACTTCAGCCACTAAATCTCCAGTTTTAATCAACTTGCAAATCCCCATCACCACCAGCGGTGAGCAATCACAGTTGGGTCTGAGGGCAGCAGCGATTGTGTCTGTGACCCCTGAAGACCTCTCTTCACAAGCTAGCACTTGGAAATCCCTGGGGTCTCATTGTCTCCCATTAAAATTTCACCGTTTTCCAATAAGATATCTAAATCAAGAAGGAAATGATGCCCAGGTGCTGGAAGGGCTGCTAACTTGGGACCACCTGCTGCTGTCTGTGTCCATTGGGCCAGAGCTTGTGGAAGGGAAATAATTACCCAGGAAGTAGAGGCATATTCTGTTCCTTGGTGTCATTGGATGCCTGGTTTGATCAGAGCTTTTTTTCTCCCAGCAGCTCTGTCAATGTTAGCTCCGGACCGTTGGAGAGTAATTGATTCCTTGGTGAATTTGGCTTTGGTACCAGATGCTATTTGGAGGCAATATTTACCCAGAGCTTCTCATTTAACCCCAGCAGGTAAGCTTTTTTTTGGCACCACAGACTGCCACCCCACCCAGTGAGATTCCCAGTGGTGGCACTTTGTGTGCCCAGCAGAGGTCCAGGCTGTGTATTACAGCAAGTGAAATAGATCAGCGCTTAGCCCTGGTGTGCAGCCCTCCTTCATTCAGAATGAACACCCCCACGTTAAAACCCCATACCAAGTAAAGAAGTGCTTTCCATCATAAGATGAATCTAGAAGAAAAGTAAGGAAACTTACCATTATGAGTCAAAACAAAAAAACCTATTTCTGCTTTTAAGTGTTAAAGTAGAGGAGGACAGAGATAGCCGAGATTTGCCTTTAGAGAATGAGAATCTTCCTCCCAAAACAGCCAGAGCATTTTTGCTCTAAACCACCTCTCTGAAAATTAATTCTCAACAAAAACAGTACAATAATCCTGACCAGTTTCCATAAAAAAAATAAAAAAAAGATAATACGTACCCTCTAACTTAACCTCACAAAAAGACCACAGGCATTTCTTCAACTGTGTCAGAAATTAGGAAGTTAGCTGATGAATACTACTGTCAGGCACACCTGTCCACATTTAGCATCCCCCTGCTTCATGCTTCTCTGAGCAGCAGGAAACATTCAGCATTGTCACAAAGAGACTTCCCTTAGCTTTGCTATGCAAGCACCTTTCCCCCTGCATTTTTCTTCAGGGCTTATGTCCCTCCTGAAAAAAGAAACTGCACCTACCTATTCCTCTATCTACAAAGATTCCCCCCGTAAGTCATTATTATTATATGAGGTCCTGATTCCCCTTAGTCTGGATCAAATTTGAACTTTATGCCTGAGATACCTGCATGGTGTTTTTGTTTCCATTATGTGGTCTGTTAAACACTGAGAAATAATACCCGGCAAGCGTTAGGACTTCGCACCCTAATGTGATGACGCAACGCATTGCCGCAAGCCAGGGGTGCACCGAGGAGTAATGGACCTTATCCATACTCCGCAGAAAGCCAGAGGAGCCTAGGAATTTTATGCCACCATCTGTACCCCAAGCTGGTCCTTATCCAATAACCAGGAATATGAAATCTAAGGTCAAGATAACTCTGAGACATAATTCGGATTTCCCCAGTGGAATCGGGCTACAGATCCCCTGCAAAGGGTTTTGCTTCATCTCGCCCCACTAGGTTTCTTCCTGCTTCCATTGTCTCCTGCTTGCCCCCAAACTTCAGTGATCTGTCAGTATACAACGACCCCAAACTGTTTTCTATTGTTGTATAAGAAACAACCCCAGACTTCAAGATCTATTGCCTCATAACCCAGTAGCCCAAAGTACAAAACAGTGATCGTGTTATTTGCTCGGGCTTCTTCTGGTCAGGATTCACACAGAGCAGAGTGGGGATGTGTGGGGATCTCCGAAGGGATGGCTCAAATTATCGGAGGTCTGGCTGGGACGATGTGACCGGTATCATAGGTCATCGTCAGCTGGTTCCTTAGTTCTCCTCTTTGTCAGATCTCCATGTCACTAGCCTGTGTTTCTTCACAGCTCAGTGGTCTCAGGGTGGCTGAATTTCTTTCACCGCTGCCTACCCTTAGGGACAAGAAGTCGCTGGGCCTCTTAAAAGATAAGCCTGGGATTGGCTCAGCCCTACTTCTGCCACATCTATTGGTCAAGGCAGGTTAGAAGGCCAGCTCTGATTGGGGAGAAGTAGATCGCACCTTGGTGAGGGGAGGAACACACGCCAGCAAGGAGGGTAAAAATGGAAAGCGGCCAACCCTGGAGACAAGCTACCACACTCCCCTCCCCTTCCGGCTTCCTCCCTTACAGGTTTCTCTCGTGGGAGCACTTCCTAATTGAAACCCTTGCACCCAAACAGACGCTCGTCTCGCCGGCTGCCTGTGGGGAACCTGACCCTAAGATGGAGGTTATTCCAATCCCAGCTTCCAGTCTCTTTTCCCAAGAAGGTTCGTTACTAGCACAAGCCACCCTCAAGTCTCCGTCCTGACATGTGCAAAATCCCCAGAGGATTGCAATTTGGGCTTCTCCTTATAAACACGTGGGAGTTAAAAAAAAAAAAAAAAAATCAGGTCCTACCTACTTCAGAGATTCTGAATTAATTGCACTGGAATGAGACCTACGCATGGGTATTTTTGGTTTAGGTCTTTGTGTTTCCTTTTCTTTCTTTCTTTCTTTCTTTTTTTTTTTTTTTTAATTTCTGCCAATAATCCTAATGTGCAACTGGGTTGGCAACTTGCCCTTCTAACTCCTTCACGCTATGTGTGTTCAAACTTAGTGTGTGAGGGGAAAGGAGGATTACAATGTCACAAGGTGTGCTATGAAGAGGGAAGCAATAACCCTTGGCCAAATCACCCATACCCTGGGAACAAAATCTTATCACTGTCATCGAATAATGTGGGTTGCAAATCCGGTTTCCAAATCTGGCTGTTATAATTTCAAGTCTCAGAGTGGACTTGTGCTTGTTCCTGTCTTGGCTGAGTAAAAGTCACATATGCATCATATACACATAATCAAACATACATTCTTGTAGTTTAGAGAAACCAATTCCAGCTACCATATCCCCTTGGCCTTAGGGCAGAGAGCTTGGCAAATATGATTCCCCAATCCCCCCTGGTGTTGGAAAGGCATGGTAATACCAAGCTTGCTTTTCTCGAGGGACAAAAAACAACCTTGGTTCTATCAGTTGCCTGGGTTGGATAAAACACATCTTCCAATGCTATTTATTAAGCTTACCATGTTGAAATCCACCTAGTCAAAGTCCACGGTCTAGAACTGTATTTCAGACCATAAAGAGCCAGCAGACTCTTTTCCTGGCTAATTCCACAATATATACCACAGTATTTCCCCTTTTTCTTCTTGTTGAGCCTGTTCAGTTAAATGATACAGAGGAGACAGTGTTCTTTCTGTCATTATATTTTTTTTTTGTGAAACTGTATCGTTATTCCTAATTCTCAATTCGGTTTTTATAATCATTGGCTCTTATTCTATAAAATTTTGTTTTTTAATTAGCAAAACTAGAGATCAATGTCACATAAAATATGTGCTAACGCAGAACTGAATTCTGTTCTCCCATGCACGGGTGCCAAGTGAGAAGATAACCTGAAAACACAGTTCGAGGGAAACTTGATCTCATCCCAGAAATAACAGCCTTCTCTTTCACGGGAAGCAGCAATCTTGAAATATTGCATTTCCACATAGCAAGTCCCCTCCCCCCAGGAACTTTCACATCCATGAAATGAGGATACGTCTTATAATTGTCATGGTCTCGCTGGCTTTTTTCCTCTCCCTCATAGTGATGCATAAAATGATGGCGCACCTTAAAGCTGATAATGGCTTCGTTCAGATGAAATGTGGGAAACCACGTCGACTCAGCCAGAGAGAGAACTGCGTAGATCCAAAGTTAAATGCAAGTAGGTGAAAGCCAAGGAAAAAAACTGAATTTTCTCTGATGTAGCCCCCTTTTGGATTCTTTCAGGAGCAAACGCTATGCCCAAAGCTTGGATTGCTATTTGCAGGTCATTATGTGTAAATACTACCTCTCACCCCTGGAAATTTCAGGGATATTGAACGTATTTAGCATGAGCCCTGAAAAGAGGCTATATTGAAAGCTGAGCGTCATGGTAATAAATATTGCAATTATGCAGTTGGCATTTGGTTGGGCTCCTAAGACACACTTCTCTGTTTCACAAAAACCACCCTTGGGCTTTCTAATATAGAAGGGCGATGATTCTTGGACTTTACTGAGAATAATCTTCAGTATGTGTTAAACATATTAGCCCCAGGGCTTCACCCCAGACCTTTGATTCAGAAACCCTGAGGGCAGCAGGTCAGGGAGGACACCCATATGATTCACAAGCTCTATGGGTGTTTCAGAGGCAGTGTCCTCCCGGAAGAACACTGCACTGGTGGTCTTAGGACTCCAGTGCCCTACAGCATACACACCAGCACACTGATGGTGAGATTTCCTCACCCTGGCAACTGGGCAAGTCTGATCCCCAAATACCCAGAGTTACTGACTGTGTGTTCACACTGATCACTGGACATATCTCTGGCTCCGTTCTCGTCTCACACAAGCTCTGTTCTCCCCATGATCTGCTGGTTTTCTGCAACTCCCTACCCCCCGTGTGAACTTCTTCTGTGCGAGAACCTGGGGTGCCTTTTTCAACAGTTCTTAAAAGTGTTTTTCAAGGAAAAGGAATGGAGACCTAAACTGGTTTACTTAAAATGGCGAAGGGTCCAAGGAAACTTGGGTTGATTACCATTGGTATATTTGCAAATAATTTTCAGTTTCATCGGCAACCTGGAAGCTGCCTTTTTCATTAAATGTGGAATCATAACCCAGCTCAGCACTTGATGTATGCTCTCCCCCTCCCTTCATTCAACATAAATTACAGACAGTGGGAGTGCTAGGCTGAGTAATGGCCAAGGAAGATGTCCAGTCCCTAATCCCTGGACCGGTGAGTATGCTACCTTAGAGGGTAAAAGGGATTTCGCAGGTTCTTGATTGAGTTCAGGTTCTTGAAATGAGGAGAGCAGCCTGGGTTATCTGGGTGAGCCCAATGTAATCACAGGGTCTTTATACAATAGAGGTAGGTGGCTCGGGGTCAGAGAGAGGGGGAGAGAGAAGGTAGAAGTAGAGGTTAGAGAGGCAAGAAGGGAGAAGTGTATGCTATTGTCTTTTTGTCTTTGAACCTCAAAAAAAAAAAGGGGGGGAGCTAAAAAAGGGGGAGCTAGAGTCAAGGACTGCAAGTGGCCCCTAGAAGCTAGAAAAGGCGAAGAAAAAGATACTTCTCCAAAGCCTCTAAAGCAATGTATGCCTGGTGACGCCTTATTTTTAGACCAGTGCACCCATCCAGAACCGTAAGACGATAGGTGTGCGTTGTTTTAAGCCACTAGTGTTGTGATAATTTGTGATCGCAGCAATAGATAATTAATACAGGGGGGTTTTTAATGATCCGTCTTACTCCTGAGCATAAAATTCTCTTAAGAGTGACACACGGAAGACCCAAGGAAGCTTGCCTCCCATGGAGCCAGAGAGCCATGGCACTGATTTTTCCTGTTTCTCAAAAGCAGATGGGATTAACCGACTGTGACTCTGGTTTTTAAACAACAAATGCCAAGGTCTCTGGGCCATTCCAGGAGATGAGCTGCATTTTGCAGACTCCCAGAGTCTGCAAGTCTCCTGTTAAAGCTCACTTGGGTTTGAAAGCATGCTTGCTTGCTCTTGGGATGTGTGTGGCTTTTCGTAGAGTTTAGCTGAAAGCTGATCGACCAGTGTCCCAAAGAAAATAAAAGAACCCCTTCACTTTTGTCCTCATAAGACTGTGAAAGGGACCAAATGGTCCCCTGTCTAGACATCTCTCAGGTGTTCTTAAAAGGATACTTTCTGGGCTGCCTGGGTAGCTCAGTCACTTGGGCATCTGTCCTTGGCTCAGGTTGTGATTGGGATGGAGCCCCACGTGGGGCTCCCTGCTCAGTGGGGAGTCTGCTTCTCCCTCTGCTGCTGCCCCTCCCCTATGTTTGTGCTCTCTCACTCTCTCACTCTCTCTCTCAAATTCAATAAATACTTCTTTTTTTTTTTTTTAAGGGGTGGGAATATACTTTCCAAATTGCAGGCATGGCCACTTGCTGTCCCATTCATTCTATCTCTTATCCTTCACCTGTTCCCTGACCTCTTCACCCCAAGAAGGTCACAAAGATTTGGAACTTTTCAGATGCTTTGGACCCTCAGGAAGAGGATAGAAACTTTGGGCTGAGGGATTGCACTGTGTCTGCTGCCCCTCAGCCCTGCACTCCTCTTCCATAGCCTCTTTTCTGCTGCCAGGGGCAGAAAACTTGCAAATTTGGCTTCCCTGACTTGCTTCCCACCCAGCTCCCTGTCAGTTGTCACCAACGGGAGGCACTGACAGGCATCTGGAAGGTGACGGAAGAAGACTTTCTTCTGTGGACCTGGTTGTGTTTTTGAGGAGGGCAGTGGTAGTCATGGACAAGGGCCAGCTTCTGGGTTTCTGCCAATGCTGACTCCAAGCAATGTTTTGTTTGGTTGCCCGGTCAGTTTTTGTTTTTGTTTTTGTTTTTTGGTTTTTGGTTTTTGGTTTTTTTTTTTTCCTGGCCCTTTGCTCTATCAGACCTTGAGGGGATAGCCACTTCCTGCAGTCGCTGATCTTTGGGAAATCTTGCCTTGTCCCTCCTTCTTCTCTGGCTCTTTTAACACCTTTATAACCAACTTTCTGTTTGAAAACCTAGAGCAGTTTCTGTTTTCCTGATGAGATGCAAACTGCTGATACCTGCATCTTTCCTTTTTCTTAGCAAGGGCCAGACAGGGAGTGAAACCCTTAGTCTGCTTTCAACAGCTGGGGTCTTAGGGACCATATTTCACCGCGATCAAAAGAATCAAAGCAGGAACCTACCCAGAGAGGGAAAGGAGCTTGAATTTGGCGACACATGTCAAACCAGGTGGGAAGCAGTGTTCTTTCTTACATTCTCATGGTCTTAGGTTCTCTCATAGTCCCTGAATGAGGCTTCATGACTTAATGACTTACAAGGGGAGTGCTATCAAGAGAAGACTCGAAAGCTAGTAAACAGGGAACTTTGGGAACTGTAGCCAAAGGAAGGTACACAGAAAAGGTAAAAGGGACCCCAAGGGATCTGGCCAGAGTGTTGGCAGAGTTCTTCTGATTTTATTTTTAAATTTAACTTAATTTATTTATTTGAGAGAGACAGAGAGCACAAGCCAAAGGGAAACGCAGAGGGAGAAGCAGACTCCCCACCTGGCAGGGAGCACACTGCAGGGCTCGATCTCAGGACCCTGGGATCGTGACCTGAACCGAAGGTGGACGCTTAATGGACTGAGCCCCCCATGCACCCCAGGAGTTCCTCTGATTCTGTCTCTCTATCTGTCAGATATCGGACTGTGAAAACACCATCAGAAAGGGATGACCCATGCTTCACGTCTGACTCCCACGTTTCATACATGGTCCTCCTTTGGCCGACTCTAAGCAAGAACCACAGAGGGAAGGGGGTTCTGGGGAAATGCAGTTCTCTGCTTAACCAAGTTGAGAGTAAAAGAATCCAGACATTAGGCCTCGTTGTTTCAATAAAGCATCACCAAATCCCAGAACATAGGTGGGCCTCCTTTTGGAGAAGACACACAGGCAACTGTTGGTGGAAGACCCAGCAGTGGCAAAAAGAATTGTGGACACACCTCCTCTGTGTGGGTCCCATGATGTGTTCAGTCAATGGAAGGGGGTCTTCTGCAGGTGGAGGACACAGTTCTAGGCAGCAGCCCGGCCCTGAAAGGTGCTAGGCCAACCCTCCACCTCTCCACGTGGCCACCCCATTCTTGCCCTCTCACCATAGCACCTCCAACCCCGGCTCTCTGGAGCCTTTGATGTCAATTCTCAAGTGCCTATTTGGGAAATCAAAAATACAGTTCACTGGTGATTTTTATTCTCTCTGTAAACAAATTTAGCATCTTTGAGTCTTCTCTTGATAGCACTCCCCTCGTAAGTCATTAAGTTGCTGCTGAGAGCATGGTCTCTGCAGTCCGATTTTCTGAGTTCAAGTATTAGATCATCACTCATCAGCTGTGTGGTGACCTTGACCAAGTTACTTAGCTTCTCAGCCTCTGTTTCCTCATTGTAAAATAGGACTAGAATCACCACCTATTTCATATAGCTGTCGAGATGCCTAAAGGACTTTGTATATGTCCTTCACTTAGAATTGATAAGAATGACAATTTCATTAAACTTCAGTGCTTATGAGTCACTTTTCCTAGATGATCACAATATTTATCTTATTTATTCTACTAATGCATTACCCAAACAGATCTGAAAATGCTTCAATCATCATGGTCACAAGCAAGAAAACAGTGAAAATGCACATATTTTCAAAACATTCACTATTTCAAACCATCACTATTTCAGAATGACTTTCTCCCAATTTGTGAGGTGTTATCATACATGTAATCTATTTACAAGGTAATCTTCGGGGGAAATTTTCTAATAAGATGTAGTGATTATAGAAAGGTTAACGACCCAGTATGAGACATTTGAAGTTTTTTTATTTCCATAAACAGCTGGCAAACTTTACCAGCAACTATTTCCCTAAGTAGTGGGAACAGAGAGTCATAAGAAACATTCACAAGTATCGGGTTTCATCTGAAGATCTCAGCAAGAATACAAATATAAATTCCCTAGAGTTTCTCGTGCTCAGTGTCAGAGAAGTTAACTGATATACTAGGGGGATCTGGTAGGATAAATCACCACAGTCAGAATTTTCCCTCCAAAATCACTTTTATAGGGGCACCTAGGTGGCTCAGTCAGATAAGCGTCTGCCTTGGGCTCAGGTCATGATCTCGGAGTCACTGGGATCGAGCTCCCTGCTCAGCGGGAGCCTGCTTGCTTCTCTTTCTCCCTTTGCCCTTCCCCTTGCTCCTTCTCTCTCTCTCCTGCTCACTCTCTCTCTCCCGCTCACTCTCTCTCTCAAACAAATAAATAAAACCTTTAAAAAAAAAAAAACACTTTTTTGCGTGGGACTACATATTTGGTAAAACCTCCTTGGAGGACAATTTGGAAATTCTGTCAGCACTCTCAATGCGTACACCCAGTGATGTGCTCTCTGAAACGATTGATGAATTTGAATGGTCTTTCCTAGGTTCCTGGGAAGAAGACTCTAAACCCTCTGGGATTTTAGGGTTACCTGACACCAGCCCAACCTCCTGACCTCTGGTGAAGGAACAGTGCTGGAGACTGAATTCAATCACATGGTCGATGATTCTATCAATTGTGCCTACATAATGAAACCCCAGTGACAGCTCTGGACATTTGAGGCTCCAAGAGCTTTCTGATTGGTAAATATGTCAGTGTGCTGGAAGGGTCATATGTCCTGAAGCCACAGAGAGAAGGCACAAAACCTCCATCAATAGATTTCCTTATTTGACAGGTCCTGATCTGCATCCTTCATAATAAAACTATAATGAAAAGTGTAGTGCTTTCCTAAGTGTTAGGAGTCATCCTAGCAAATTATTAAACCTAAAAGGGTTGTGGGATCCCCCAATGTATAGCCGGTTGATCAGAAGAATGGGTGGCTGGGGAGCCTCCAGATTTGCAGCTAGCTAGCATTGGAAGTGAGGGCAGTCTTGTTAGGGACTGTGCCCTTATACTAGAGTCTACACTAACTCTAGGTAGTGTCAGAACTGAATTACAGTAGCACGGTGTTTAACAATCAGCTCTCCAGAAGGGAAAGGAAACGTCCTAATTTGTAGTGTTTGCAGATTTCCGTGATATAAGTATTCTCACTGTGGTCAATTTCAAGTTACCAACATGACGTCCTTGATCACAAGGTTGAAAGAGAGGTGCCCAGTCTGCTCCTCATGAGCCTGTGCAAATGGACTCAAGGACACTATTATTTATACCTTTTGGACCAAGCAATTCCATATCTTAAAATCAGACACATATGCTGGCTTATTTTCCTCTTCTCAACTACGTACAAGGATCTTCATTGCAGCATTGTTTGTATTCATAAAAGATGGAAAACAAACTACAGGCCCACCAGAAAGCTTAAACAAATCATACTGCATGAATAAAATGCAATGCTATGCAGGCTTTAGAAATGAAGCAAATCTGTACTTTTGCAGAATAATCTGCAAGATATATCATTAAGCAAAAAAGGAAAGCCACAGAACAGTCTGCAGTTTGCTATTTGGCATCACATGGCAGAGGGATATATATTAGCCTGTATGCATGGATAGGCTTTCTTGGGAAGAAACACACACACACACACACACACACACACACACAGTAAAAGAGGTAGCTTCTGGGAAGGAGAGGTAGGAGATTTGAATAAGAGAGGCAGTAGTTTTTACATATACCCCTTCGTACTTTACATTTTTCATGGTGTCTAAGGAATTAAAGCAAGAGACAATGATAAAGAACAAGTGGGGCCACAGGAATGAATGACCAAATGAATAAACAAATGAAAAAAGCCTCTGAACAAAATGACCTCACCGTTTTCATCATAGTGAATGCACTTCTCACCAATCTCCAACCAATCTGCACAGCCCTGTGAGAAGGCAACAGGATCCAAAGAGAATCTACAGGGCACTTCTCCTAACAATGAGGTCAAGCCCTGAACTGCCTCGAAGAGCCAAAAAGGACAACAGATGCATGAAGTTGTCCAGGTGGGGATGAAGATGAGCAGCAGGGCTCCTGCCACAAAGAGAAGGAAGCCATGACTCAGCCACAGCAGCCACTATCCTGCAGAAATGTGGGTTTCCAGATCTTTTGATTTTTTTAAAGAAAATTCAGAAATCCAAGAAAAATATACAAATGAATAAATAAAAAGAAAATTCAGAAATCCAAAATGGTGTGTGAAATTTCTTTACCTGCTTAAGTAATGAATATAAATCTTCCAACAATATCATGTGGGCCAAAGAAAGCAATTCTAACTCTGTAATTTTCAAGAGGATAACTATGTTTCACCTAACAAAATAGAGGAAGTCACTTTAGGCTGAGCTTTGATGGGTAACAAATATCTGGGTCTAGCATTCCAAAGAAAGGGGTTTAATCATCCCCTACCCCTTATCCAAGACAATTAAATGTAATGAGGGCATTTATACAATCCATGTCTTAGTCCGTACAGGCTACTGTAATCAAATGTCCCAGACTGGGTAGCTTCTCAATCACAGAAATTTATTTCTCACAGTCTGGAGGCTGGGAGCAGTCAGATCAAAGCACCAGTATGGTCGCATTCTCCAGTGAGGGCCCTTTCCTGGTTCACGGCCCACACCTTCTTCTCCCTGGGTCCTCACACAGGCAGTGGCAGGGAGATCTCTGAGGCCTCTCTCATAAAGGCACTAATCCCACTCACAAGGGCTCCACCCTCATGCCCTTATCACCTCCCCAAGGCCCCACCTCCAAATACCATCATCTCTGGGGGTAAGGATTTCAACATACAAATTTGCGGGAACACAAATGTTCAGACCACAGCAGTCCATGGAGACTGAATCCTGTTTCTCTTGGCAGTATATACAGATTCACAGATTTTTAAGAGCTATGAGGAGTCCATCAAGCCCATGCAGAAGTGAGGGATGGGAATGTATGGACCAAAACTCAACAGTGGGAGAAGGAGATACAAAGATGGTAACCAGACAGACATGGGAAGGGAGCCAGAGAGGGGAGCTCTGAGGGGAAGTGAGGGGAGAGAACTACAGGCTGTTCCTCCTCAGGAGGGAGAGAAAGAGGTCAAAGAGCAGAAGGCCAATCATTAGGAGGTAACTTTTTTCAGGGTGTTTTCTTGCTTATTGATCCGCCATTCTGAATCCCCTGTGTTCCCACTCTAGTCTGATTAGAATTGCCTGAGTCCATCAATATCCATATTATGACTAATCTATCCCTCCTGACTTCAAGTCTTCCAGCACCCTGTGGGCTGAAAGTGTGCTGATTTCCTGACGCTCTGGCTTTTTAAACACTCAGCTGTACATATGACCATGTTTCTCTAGAACCTCAGGCCCACGAGTGTTAAGCAAGCCCAGACAGAAAGGGAGAGAGAGAGACACAGTGGCGGCATTAATAGTAATGATAACGATGGGAATAGCATTTATTATGGGCCATCGGAGAAGCAACCAGAAGTCTCACCCTATTACTATATCTAGCGCCAAGTCTCCTGTCCCTGGAGAATGCGCCTACATCCAGATCAGGTCTATGTGTAACTTCTCAGTCCAGCGGTGGTAAGTTTGAATATTCCCAATACACCATCACCAACAGAACAATAATAGAAAGAAAATAAAGTAGCCACAGTAGACTCCTTTTTGGTTATAAGCAAACAGAATAACCCAGTCCTTAACATAATCTATATCCAGACAGAGAAGACGGGCAGGAACCCATGTCCTTGGCAATGAAGTGACGTCCTTGGTCAGCCAATCTGACTGCCCCCAGCTTTGCAAACAGAAAGGACTTTGCATAGCAAGGTTATATCTTGTTTCCTCTTATAAGAGCCAGCTTGGACTAAGCTTTGTCCCATTCTTCCAGGACCTCACTGCAGCCTGCAAGAATAACCCAATACACACCAACCCTCTGACATATTTTTACCTAAGTCAAGGTTGAAGTTACATGTTATTGTCTCCTATCTACAGAGCAGGAAGTTAAGACAGATTAAAAGAACTAAGCGAATCTGTAAGAAGCAGAACACAGATATGAATGAATTCATCCTGCTACATTATTCTTTTCACTGCATTTTTTATAACTTTTTCATTTCTAACTACAGAAAGAAAGACATAAGCATGATGAAAAAAATGGAATACACAGAAGTGTGTTTTGTATACTTTTCCAGTCTTATTCTTTCCTTATTATGTGCAAACACACACACACACACACACACACACACACAATTTTATCAGGATTGCTCATTACATGTTCTTTCCACTTCTTTACAAAGCTACAGAATTCTCACACTCAAGCAGGAAAAAACAGTCCCAAGAATTCCAGATTTCCAATAGGCTTATTGCTTAAGCAGTAACAACCTCAAAATTACCCCCAGATGGGCTTGTATTTCACTCTGTTAACTATCAAATAACCTATTACAATGAATAATACAAGCAGTAGATTAGGATTTTTTACATAGTTCTCTTGCATGCCTGAGATGAGAACATAACGAATACCAAATTTAACTAAAGTAAAAAACAATCCAGGTCATCCAGGAGAGGGTGAAGAGAAATGAATTAAGGTCAAATATTTATATATTCATTTATCGCTCAGCAAATAATTGAGCCTATTTTCGGTGCCAGGTATTGCTTTCAGAATTGAGGATACAATAGTTCACCAAATGGACAAATTCCCTGCTCTTAAGAAGCTGATACTCTAGCAAGGGGAGGCAGCCAACACAGAAATAAATTAAGAAATTGTCAGCTTGTGATAAGTACTATGGAGAAAACGCAGAATAAAGGGAGTAGGAAGTGTTGATTCCTCAACAGAGAACAAAGAGGCTGCACTTTTATACAGTGTATTAGTCCACTTGGGCTGTTAGAACAAAATACTACAGATGACTTTGGCTTTATCACAAGAAACTTATTTTATCAAAGTTATAGAGGTTAAAAGTCCAAGATTAAGGTTCCAGCTGATTCAGTTACTGGTAAGAGCTCTCCCTCTGGCCTGCAGCCAGCCACTCTCTCTCCATGTCCCCACATGACCTTCCTTGGTGTGAACTTTCTGGAGTCTCTTCTCATAAGGGCACTAATGTTATCCAATCAGGACCCCACTTTTATGACCTCACTTAAAACTAATTACTTCCTTACTCCAAATACAGCCACACTGGGGCTTAAGGGCTGCATGGAATTTGGAGGGCATGGGAAGGACACACACATCCAGTCCATAATATACAGGATAGTCAGAGAAGGCATCTCAGATAAGAGGTGGTGGCTAACATTCAAGATGGCCTTCAGTGAGTCTCATCTCCTTGTATTCATACCCTTGCAGTCTCCTCCCACAGTAAGTCAGGGTTGGTCTATGGGCCATAAAGCCCAGCAGCAGTTAAGGTGTTTGACTGCTAACGCTGGTCATAAAAGGCCCAGAAGCTTCCACTTTGCTTTGTTGGTCGCTCACTCTGGGACAAGCCGTCCACCATGTCATGAGGACAGGGAAGCAGCCTTGAGAGAGGATGATGTAGAGAGGGACCCAAGCCTCCCACCAACAGCACTAATCTATCAACAGTGAATGAACCCCCCCATCCCCGCTCCCGGCAGTGGAACCTCCAGTCCCAGGAAGGCCAAAGTCCCAGATGAAGTCCAGACTCCCACTTCATGTGAAACTGTCAGCCAGAACCACCCATCTAGGTTTGTTCTGAACGTCTGGCCTGAAGAAGAGGTGAGATAATAGATGTTTGTTGTTGTTTTAGGCTACTTAGTTTTGGAGGAACTTGCTATGTAGCAGGAGATGAGTAATACATAAGGGAATATAGAGATCTGAAGGAGATAAGCAAGAAAAAACCTTTTGGGTAGAAGGAAAAGTAAGTACCAAAGCCATAAAATTACAGTACATGCGCAAGGAATATAGCAAGGAATAGCAAGGAAAATATAAGGTCGGATTATATAGGGTCTTATGTGTCGGCTGCCTTGCCAGAGTAATATGTGGTGAGACATCCTCTTAGGAAGAGCATCTTATTTGTTTAGATGAAATGTTCTGTCAAGTTTTCAATCTCATGTCATCAGAGGCTACCGGCCACCTTGGTAATCTCAATAACTCTCACACTTTTAACTGTTATTTACAAGTTCATAATTCCAAAATTTATACTTCCAATCTAGAGCTCTCCCTTGAACTAGTCACCTTCTCCCCTGGAATATCTAATAGGTATCTCAGACTTACTATGTCCAGAAGAAGATTCCTGCTTTCCCCCACAGTCTCACTCCCAGAGTCTTCCCCATCTCTGAAAGTACAAACCCATTCTTGTCATGTGGTACTCAAGCCAAAAACCTTCGGGTCTTCCTGCCCACCACCATATACCCATCCAAATGATCAACAAAATTTATGAACACTCTTTTTTAAATGTATCCAGGATTCAACACTTCTCACCACCTGCATCTCATTCACTGTTCCCCAAAACATCATTATTTGGGGGATTGATTATAGTATAAAGCTTCTAACCAGCTCCCCTTTGTCTTCTATAATCTATCTTAAGCTCAGGGAAATTAATTAGATCATGACATTTTTTTGCCCTAAATCCCTCAGTGTCTCCCCACCTCATTTGATGTAGAAACCAAAATCTTCATAGGATAAAGCTGTTCAGGATCTCGTCTAATTATCTTTCCAACCTCATCTCCATTTACTCTTGCCCTTGCTTACCAGCTGTGGCCTCAATGGCTTCCCTGGGAGACAGTATAGGAAAAGCAAGAGGGACTTCCTGTAAAGCCCCTGGTCTGAAGCAAGGGTTAAAAGTTTCCATATCCTTAGAGACAAATACCTCCTTCTGGGAAAGCCAACAAATGAGAGAGAACAGCCATTAGGGAGTAATGGGTGTCTGGGTAAATTAGAAGTAATAATTTAAAGCCCGCTTGCACAAGTATTTCTGTTTTCCGGGAGCCCTAAAAGAATGTCAACCATGGAAAAAGGCCTCTTGAGGTTGTCTTGTGTTCACTAAAAAATAACAATCACAAAATCATGGCCGCGGGACAAAAAGATGCTTTCCCTCTCCTAGGCTCTCACCCATGGAAAAGTGTCTGTATAAGCCTTGCGTGCTCTCCCTCTGGGAATGACATTCCTCTCTTTCTCATCAGTTCCCTGGTATACAAGCTATCTCTAATAAACTCCACCTGCTTTCTTTCTCTGGAGTTCAATGTTCATTTCTATGACACTGAAACTCAAGAACCTGGTCCTGAATGTCCAGTAACATCTCTGTTCCAGAAACCAGGCACACTTCTGCCTCAGAGCCCATGTTCTTGCTGTTCCTTTCAACTGGAATGCTCTTTCCTCAAATGTATCCAAGATTCATTCCCATACCTCCTTCAGCAATGTGCTAAAATGTTACCTTGTCAGCAAAACCTTTCCTGACCACCCTACAAAAAATTGCAATGCCTTCTACAGAATCACTGTATCTCTTCTTTGCCTAGTTTTTGTTCATAGCTCTTATATACATATGTGTACATATGTACATAGCTCAACAATATGCCACTAACTGATATGTTATACATTTTTACTGAAGCAAAATTGACATACAACATTATGTTAGTTTCAGATATATACCATAATGACTTGAAATTTGTGTTTATTATAAAATGATCACCATAGTAAGTTTGATTACCATCTGCCACCATCCAGATTTAATACAATATTATGTCCATATTTCTTGTACCGTATACTACATCCCCATAATTGATTTACTTTCTCTCTGGAAGTCTGTACCTCTTGATCCTCTTCACCTATTTTGCCCAACATCAAATCCCATATGAGTCTGGTTTGGTTTGGTTGGTTCGTTGGTTTTCTAGATTCTACATATAAGTGAAATCATATGGTGTCTGTCTTTCTCTGACTTATTTCACTTAGCTTAATATCCTCAAGTCCCATTCATGTTGTCACAAATGACAAGAGTTCATTCTTTCTTAGGGGTGAGTAATATTTCATTTTGTATTACATGTGTTTTATATGTATATATATATATATATATATAATATATATATATAATACATTTATATATACACACATAGACCACATCTTTTTTTATCAATTCTTCCACTGATGGAGACTTAGTTTGTTTCTTCAATATCTTGGCTATTGTAAATAATGCTGAAGTGAACGTGGGAGTGCATATATTTTTTCAAGTTAGCATTTTCATTTTCTTCAGATAAATACCCAGAAGTGGAATTGCTGGATTGTATGGGATTCTATTTTTAATTTTTTGAGGACTGGTTTCCCCTGTGACTGCACCAATTTATACTCCCAACAATGGTGCACAAGGGTTCCTTTTTCTGTATCCTCACCAGCATGTGTTTTTGTTTTGTTGTTGTTGTTGTTGTTGTTGTTGGTAACAGCCTTTCTGACAACTGTGAGGTGAGTAGACTGATTACTGAATACTCTTTGGTATTGATCTACATTTTCCTGATGATTAGATATTAAGCATCTTTTCATAGCTCTATTGTCCGTCTATGTCTTCTTTGTAAAAATGTCTATTTGGATCTTCTCCCTATTTTTAATCATACTGTTTGCTTTTTGCTATTGAATAGTAGGAGTTCTTGACATAATTTGGATATCAGTCCCTTATCAGATATATGATTTCCAAATATTTTCTCCCATTCCATAGGTTGCCTTTTCATTTGTTTATCGTTTCCTTCACTGTGCAGAAGCTTTTCAGTTTGATGCAGTTCTACTTGTTTATTTTAACTTTTGTTGCTCTTGCTTATGGAGTCTGGTCCAAAAAATATCATAAGACTGATGTTGGAGAGCTGATCACCTAAGTTTTCCCAGGAGTTTTACAGTTTCAGATCTTACATTCAAGTCTTTAGTTCATTCTGAGTTTATTGTTGTGTATGTCGTAAGTGGTCCAGTTTAATTCTTTCACATGTAGCTGTCCAGTTTTCCCAACAGGGATTCATTGAGGACACTATCTTTTCCCCATCGTATATTCTTGCCTCTTTTGTCATAGATCAATTGAGCATATATGTGTGGGTTTATTTCTGGGCTCTCTATTTTATCCCATGGATCTACACGTCTGTTTTGTGTCAGTACCATACTGTTTTGATCACTCTAACTTTGTAGTATAATTTGAAATTAGGGAACGTGGTATCTCCAGCTTTGTTCTTCTTTCTCAAGATTGCATTGGCTGTTCGGGGTCTTTTGTGGTTTGTATACAAATTTTAGGATTATTTATTCTAGTTCTGTGGAAATGTCACTGGTACTTTGATAGAGATTGCATTGAATCTATAGATTGCTTCAGGTAGTATGAACACTTTAACAACATTTTTCCAGTCCTTGAGCGTGGAATATCTTTCCATATGTGTCATCTTCAGTTTCTTTCACTAATGTCTTACATTTTGAGAGTCCAGGTCTTCTACCTCATTAGTGGAGTGAAAAATAAATTTATTCCTAAGTATGTTCTTTTTGATGTAATTGTGAATGGGGTTGTTTTCTTAAGTTCTCTTTCTGCTAGTTCCTTATTAGTGTGTAGAAATGCAAGAGCTTTCTGTATATTAGTTTTGTATCCTGCAAATTTACTGAATTCATTTATTCTAATGGTTTTTTGGTGGAGTCTTTAGAATTTTCTTATATAATATTATGTCTGGAGTCTTTAGAGTTTTCTATATATAATATTATGTCTTCTGCAAATAATGAGTTTTACTGTTTCCAGTCTAATTTGGATGCCCTTTGTTTCTTTTCCTTGCCTACTTGCTGTGGATAGAAGTCTCAATACTATGTCAAATACAAATCTTTTTTTTTTAATGTCTTATTTATTTATTTGACAGACAGAGAGAGAGAGAGAGGGATCACAAGCAGGTAGAGAGACAGAGAGAAAAGGAAGCAGGGTCCCCGCTGAGCAGAGAGCCCGATGTGGGGCTCAATCCCAGGACCCTGGGATCATGACCCGAGCAGAAGGTAGAGGCTTTAACCCACTGAGCCACCCAGGTGCCCCTCAATACTATGTCAAATAAAAACAATAAGAGTCTATATCCCTGTCTTATTCCTAATCTTTGAGGGTAAGTTTCTTTAGTGTTCACCATTGAGATGTTAACTGTGGGTGTGTCCCATACAGTCTTCATTATGTTGAGGTACAGTCCCTCTATGACTACTGTATTGAGAGTTTTTATCATACATATGTGTTCAATTTTGTCAGATACTTTTTCTCCTTCTATTGAAATGATCATATGATATTTATCCTTTATTTTATTAAAGTGGTATATCACACTGATTGATTTGCTGATGTTGAACCATCCTTGTATCCCTGGAATAAATCCTCGTTAATCATGGTGTCTGAGCCTTTTAATGTAATGTTGAATTCTATTTGCTATATCTTACTGAGAATTTTTGCATCTATGTTCATCAAGAATAGTGATCTGTAATTTCTTGTTCTGTGATGTCTTCATCTGGTTTTAGTATAAGGGTAATGTTGGTGTCATAATAGTTTGGAAGTGTTCCCTCCTCTTCAGTTTTTCAGAATAGTTTGAGAAGGATAAGTACTAGTACTAAATAGTCCTTCAGTATTTAGTAGAATTCACCAGTGAAGCCATCCTATTAGGCTTTTTTTTTTCTTCTTTTTTGGAAATTTTTTGATTACTGATTCAATCTCATTACTAGTAATCAGTCTACTCAGATTTTCTGCTTCTTTATGGTTCACCTTGGAAGATCATGTGCTTCTGAGAATTTATGTATTCCTTGCAGGTTGTCAAATTTGGGTGTGTATAATTGTTCATAGTTGTCTCTTATAATCCTATGTATTTCTACCAAATTGGTTGTAACTTTTCCTTTTTCAATTTGTGATTTTATTTATTTGGGCCCTCTTCTTTTGATGAGTGTGGCTAAGGTTTTGTCAATTTTGTTTTTCTCTTCTCTTCAAAGAATCAGCTCTCAGTTTCACTGATTTTTTTTTTTTTAAGTCTTTACTTCATTTCTTTCTGCTCTGGTTTTAACCCTTTCTTCCCTTCTACTAATTTTGGGCTTCATTTGTTCTTCTATTTCTAGTTCCTTTAGGTATAAAGTTAGATTGTTTATTTGAGATTTGTCTTGTTTCTTGCGGTAGGCTTGTATCACTATGAACCTCCCTCTTAGAACTGTCCTCACTGCATTTCACAGATTTCGGAATGCTGTTTCCATTTCCATTTGTCTGGGATTTTTTTTTTTTAATTTCCCTTGTGATTTTTTTCATTGACCCATTGGTTGTTTAGTAGCATGTTGTTTAATCTCCACATGTTTGCATTTTTCTCAATTTTTGCTTTGTACTTGATTTCTAGTTTCATTGAATCACTGTAGTCAGAAAAGATACTTAATAATGTTTCAATCTTCTTAAATTTATTGAGACTTGTTTATGGCCTAACATGTGATTTATTTTAGACAATGTTCTGTGTACCTTGCAAAGATGTTTGTTCCCCTGCTTTTGATAGAATGTTCTGTAAACTAAGTCCTTCTGGCCTAATGTGTCATTTAAGGCTAATGTTTCCTTATTGATTTTCTGTCCAGATGATCTACCTATTGATGTAAGTGGGTATTAAATTCCCCTTACTATTGTTATATTACAATCAATTTCTCCCTTTCTGTCTGTTAATATTTGTTTTATATGTTTAAGTGCTCTTTTGTTGAGTGCATAAATATTTACAAATATTATATCCTTCTGTTGTATTGACCTCCTTATTATTAGATAGCTCTTCTTTGTGTCTTGTTAGTCTTTGTTTTAAAGTTTATTTTGTCTGACCTAAGTATCACTATGCCAGCTTTCTTTTCATTTCCATTTGCATGGAATATCTTTTTCCATCCC
The DNA here is from genome assembly GCF_020171115.1 of Neogale vison. Classification (NCBI taxonomy): domain Eukaryota; kingdom Metazoa; phylum Chordata; class Mammalia; order Carnivora; family Mustelidae; genus Neogale; species Neogale vison. Next base: position 154,228,071 of record NC_058096.1, read on the forward strand.
TTCACTTTCTATCTATAAATGTTTTAGATCTGAAGTGAGTCTCTTGTGTAATGGGTCCTGTCTTTTATCCATTCAGACATACTATGTCTTTGATTAAAGAATTTAATCCTTTTACATTTAAAATAATTATTGATAGTTTTTGCCATTTTGTTGATTGTTTTCTGGTTGTTTTGTAGTTCTTTTCTGTTCCTTTTTTCTTCTCTTGCTCTCTTCTATTGAGGTTTAATGACACTCATTAGTGTCATGTTTAGATTCCTTTCTCATTTTTGGGGGGGTATCTATTATAGGTTTTTGGTTTGTGGTTACCATAAGGTTCGTGTATAATAACCTATATATTAACTAATATATACTTTGGGTTAATAGTCATTTATTTAAATTTGACCACATTCTAAAAACACTACATTTTTATTTCCCTTTCATGTTCTATCTTTTTATGTTTTAAACACACATTTTCTATCCTTTTTTTTAATTATTTTATTCCCTTGCCTAATTACTGTATAGTTGATTTTATTACTTTTGACTTTTAATCTTCATCCTATCCTTATAAGTGATTGATCCACTACTTCCACATATATTTGCCTTTAGCAGTGAAATTTTTTTTCATCTATTTTCTTACTTTTACTTATGGCTTTTTCTTTATAGCTTAAATTCTCTTTAGTGATTTTTTTGTAAGGCCAGTTTAGTGGTAATAGACTCTTTTAGCTTTGGCTTATCTGAGAAATTCTTTCTTTTTCAATTCTAAATGATACTCTGGCCAGACAGAGTTGGAAGTTGGAAGTTGGTTGGAAGTTTTTCTGTTGTTGTTTTTCCTTTCAGCGCTTTGAAAATATTGTGTGACACCTTTCTGGCCTGCAAAATTTCTGCAGAAAAATCAGCTGATATTCTTATGGGGCTTCCCTTGCCGTTTCTAAGATTCTCTCTTGCTGTTTTTAAGGTTCTCTCTTTGTCTTTAAATTTTGACCTTTCAATTATGATGTGCTTTGGTATGGACCACCTTGGGTTCATCTTGTTTAGGACTATCTTTGTTTCCTGAATCTAGATTTCTGGTTTTTTCTTCAGGTTAAGGGAGCTTTTCAGCCATTATTTATACAAATAAATGTCTGCCCCTTTCTCTCCTCATTCTCCTCCCCCTCCTTCCTCTCTCTCCTCCTCCTCCTCTTACCCCTCCTCCTCTTTTCCCCCTTCTCCTCCTCCTTCTCCTCCCATTTCTTCTTCTTCCTCCTCTTCTTCTTCTTCTTCTTCTTCTTCTTCTTCTTCTCCTTCCTCTTCTTCTTCCTTCTCCTCCTCCTCCTCCTTCTCCTTCACCCTCTCCTCCTTTTCCTTCTTCTTCTGGGACCCCATACTACAAATTTGGTATATGTGAAATTGCCTACATATCCCTTAAACTAACCTCATTATCAAAATTCTTTTTTCTTTTCACTTTTCTGTTTGGATGATTTCCACCACCCTGTCTTACAGGGGTAGTAAATGAATCTTACAGGATTCATTCTTTTGTATCCTCTAGTTCTGCCGTTGATTCCCTCTAGTGTATTTTTCAGCTGTTATTATGTTCTTCAGCTCTGTCAGTTCTGTTTAGTACTTTCTTTTATTTTCTGTCCTTTGTTCAAGTTTTCTACATATTCACCCACTCTCCTCTCAAGTTTGGTGAACTTTTTTATGACCATTACTTTGCTTCTATCAGATAAATTGCCTAACTCCAATCCATTAAAGTTTTTCTCTCAAATTTTACCTTATTCCTTCATTTGGAATATTTTTCTCTGTTTCCTCAGTTTGCTTGACTCTCTCTGCTTGTTTCTGTGTATTATGTGAAATGGCTATTTCTGTCTGTCTTATGCAGATGAACCTTGTTGTTTAACCTTGACCTAGTTCTTGATTGTCTCTTGAGCGATCTCACCAATTGTTTCAGACGCACAGTGTCCAGAAATGCAGTCCCTCCTAGAAGCCTGAACTTTGTGTTCAAGGAACATCCCCTGTGTGGGCTGCATACACCCACCGGCTCTACGGGGTTGTGTGAGTGGCTCAGGAGGGCAGGTCTGTGTCTAGCTGTGTCACATGAGCAGCCTAGGAGGGCAGTTCACTGGCCACTCTGGCAGTGCTGCGCAAGTGGGCTGGGGCAGGGCTGTTCACCCACTGATAAATGGTTAGATTGAAGATACAAAAATGGTGTCTGCCAGCACTAGTGCAAGCAGAGGGAGACTATAAAAATCGTGTCTCCTAGCATTCCATCCCCAGAGAGTCTCAACAAACTTCTGCCCCTCTGGCAGAGGCTTTAAGTTCAACAAATGAATCTTTGATCTATGGTCTAGGCCCTTTTCAAACTGCTGCTTTTTTGCACTGGCTGAGTGAACCTCTGCACAAGCCTTTTAAGAGTGGAATCATCATTCCCGATAGCCCTACATTCCCCCTGGATACATCCCAATTCCCATTAGTTTTCAAAGCCAGACATTTTGGGGGCTTGCCTCTCTTGAGAGATGCAGAACTTGAGGGATAGGGTGCCTGGTATGAAGTACAAATTCCTTGCTCCTTAAGGAGAAGCTCTGTTAATATATATTTTTGGTGTTTCTTGTTTTGTTTTTGTTTGGTTTTTGTTTGTTTTTTTTGTTTGGGATGCAAATCGTGGGTCCCTGTGCATGAAGAAGGTTTTTAGTGAGTGCTGTCTCTGTCTCTCCTAGCCATCTCGATGTGGTCCTTTTCATCCTTTGTTACAGAGCAAGTGTTCAACTAATTCTCAGGTTCTTTTTGGAAGGAATTATTCCTTCTTGAGCTATATATTAGTTATGTCCATGGAAGGAGGTGAGATCACGATCTTCCTATACCATCATCTTGAACCACCTCCTCTCTGATTCTCCTGATATGTTATACATTCTAATTATTTGTCTTATTTATTTATTTCCATCCCTCTCTTTCCACTATAAGCTCTTTGATGGTAAGGATTTTGGTCTGTTTTGGACACCTGGGTGGCTCAGTTGGTTAAGGCTCTGCCTTCAACTCAGGTCATGATCTCAGGGTCCTGGGATCAAGCCCTACATCAGTCCCACTGTTTAGCAGGGTATCTGCTTCTCCCTCTCCCTCTGTCTCACTCTCTCATATAAATAAATACATAATTTTTAAAAATATATTTTTGACTGTTTTGCTCACTGTTTTATCTCCAGATCTTAGAACAGTGCTTGGCACATGATAAGCCACATTAAACACTTGTTAAATGTATGAATAAGACCATTTGAGTACTGTAAGACCCTCCAGAATATGACCAAATGATGAGATATGGTGGCTAAGCTGCTATGCATAAGATAATGAGAACCCAAGATACTCTGAGGAGTGAGGAAAAAGAAAATAAAGGCAGCATATAGAAAAAAAGAATTTAGCATGGTTGGGGGTACCTGAGAGGAGCCAGAAAGAAAGTTCTTCCCTTGGGGTGAGAACAAAGGATTAGGGAAATTAGAAATGTTTAAGGGAACTTCTAAACTACTTTGCTGTGGGATATGCAACATAAATTCCAATCCTCCACCTTCTCCACAAAATGTTTATACCAATTCCTTGCCTGGTGATGCCAAGTATCACCTGGGTGAGGAAATTCTGACTGTGGAAATGGAAGAGGATTGACTTGTGCATCGCAGCTGGCTGAGAATCAACATGTTCAGATGCAGAAGTCAAAGGCCAAGAGCACAGCTGATATCTGAATTGCACATGCAGGCTTTAACCTTGCTGTATATTTCCTTGGCTGCCTTCTGTTGAATAGAATGGTGATTTTAACAAGGACCAGGGTTTTTAATTAATCAGACACAGTCCACTGTGGCTTTGGTCCAATTCATCTTAGGGCAGCTGTTTTCCTACACATCCTTCAATTCATACTTATAATTATTATCGATAACCACCACATACATACACAGTGTGCCAGACACTACAGCCTAAAAAGACGTGATCTCTGAGCTAAACAGCTTAGTTTCTATTTTAATCATGCAGTCCTAGGATCTTACTCCTCTATTTTTTCTAATGGGGAGAGTTTATTTCAAGCAGGTAGCCTTTTGAATTTGCCTCCCCATGAAATTTTGCTCAAGCCTGTTCTTTGGGAGTACTGCAGGCAAAGAAATTTCTTTGAGGAACAACAAAGGTGGCCAATGCCGCTGGAGAAGGGACAGAAAATTAAAGTATGAAGATAAGAATCATGTTATTTTGTATTGTCAATATAAAATCACATCGAGGTAGTACATACAATGATAGTTAAACCTATTCACAGGGAGAAAAAAGATATTTGTAGTCTAGAAAGCCATATTCAAAAAAATCATATAGACATATTTTTTTATCTACATCCTGTCTAGCTAACTGTTTTCTGCCTTTATTTTAGTCCCATTATTTTTCATCAAGTATTAATATGCTAAAAGAGCCCTAAGAATCATTGTCCTTCTGGAATTTTTTGGAAGTTCTGTTTACATGAAACTCAGCTGTGAGAAACCCCTCTCTTACCCATATTTACTGATTACTGAACCCTCCACTTTGAAACCATGAATCTTTCAAGCCCTCTCTCCAAACGTATTTCTCACTCTCCAGGTTTTCTACAGATAAAAACACATACATAAACTTCCCCAAATCTCTCAGATTTTCAAACTCAATTTTATTTAATTGAATACCACTAGGGGATAAAACACACACACACACACACACACACAAATGCCATTGTGACACATTGGTGGACAAGAACAGAGATGAGCAGTGATATCTATGAGATAGGACTTAATAAAACTTCTTGAAACCAAATCAGCAAGGCACTGTCAAGATACAAGATGAAACATGGGAAGAGCCTTCACTGTGTGTAGTGCTGATTGTCTATGCCACACTCTAGCCACGTCCCATCACAAGCAATGGGATTTTGTTCAAGTCCTAAGTTTAAAAAAAAAAATACATCTATTGATGCAAAGATAGACAAATAGGCCAAAGAAATAGAGCAGGTAACCTAAAACAGACACATACCTACAAGGCCACTTCATGTATAATAGAGGTGGCACTTCACAGCCATCGAGAAAGATGGTCATTAAATAAATGGTGTTGAGAGAGAAGACTGGGTGGCTCAGTCGGTTAAGTGTCTGCCTTCGGCTCAGGTCGTGATCCCTGAGTCCTGGGATTGAGCCCCCACTTTAGGTTCCCTGCACTCTTGCTCTCTCTCTCTGTCTCTCTCTCTCTATAATAAAAAATTAAAATCTTTTTTAAAAGGAAAAATAAATAAATGGTGCTAGGACAGTTTGGTTGTCCATGTGGAAAATTTGAAATTACCTTACAGCATACATAATAAATTCCCAATGGATTAAGAATTCATATGTGAAAGGTTAAACACCAAAACTTTCAGAAGAGAACATCTTTATGACCTTACAGGCTAGGGGGCAGAAAATTTTCTTATTCATAGCACAAAACCTACAAACCTTATAGGATGAGATTGTTTGGTAAATTAGACTGTCAAGGTTATGAGTTTATATTCATCTAATGACACCATTAAAAAGCAAAAAGGCAAGCCACAAACTGGAAATAAGTATCTGCAATAAGGAAACCAACAAAGTATTAGTATCCTAAAAATACAACAAATCTTATGAATAGTTGAAAAAAGAAATAAAAAGCATAATACTTAAAATGGGCAAAATATATGAACAAGTACATTGCCTGAATATACCCAAGAAATATGATGACATAGTTAAAATATATGAAAAGAAGATGTTCTTTGTTAGCTAATAGGAATGGCTAATTGCAACAGTGAGATACCACTTCATAACCGTTGGATTGGAAAGCAACCAAAGAATGTAATACTGGGCATTTAATGTAAAAGAACAGGAACTCTTATTCTCTGCAAATGGAAGAAAACAGTTTGGCATTACCTGGTATGGCTGAATAAAGATGTACATAGCCTATATATAAGTCATCAATTGCACTTCTAGGTATAGATGCTAGAGAAACTTCTAAAAACAATAACACAAAGTTGTGTAATACCGTATGGTTTGTGAAACGTAAAATTGGTATATGTAGTCCACAAATAACTTTTAATCCATTTTAGTAGGTATTATTAGCTACTTTTCAGGAGTTTAATTATCCTCCTAAGGTCACACAGTTGGTGAGGGGCATTGGCAGTCCCCCAGTAAAATTCCCCTTTTTCCTGACAACAACCCCCACTTTTGTCTGGGCATCGACCCTTCCCTCTCTTATGGGGTCTAGATGAGGCTCCATCCAGATATGATTGATCAAAACACCACAGTGATTGGTTTAGGAATAACATGGGATCTAGGCTTGTCCAATCAGAAAGAAACAGGACTTCTGAGAAAGATTCTTGCCTTTCCATTCTGGTCTGCCCCTGGGAGGAGATGACAACAGAGCTGCCATAAGCTATCACTTGTAGTCTGAGCATGAAGCAGACAAGCACAAGGTTGAACGAAGAGATGGAAAGAAATCAAGTCTTGATGATGTAATTTATACTTTGGAGGTGTTTAAAGGCAGATTTACCCTGGACATCTAGGTTACATAAGCAATAAACTCCCTTAATGTTTAAGCAATTTTGAGTTGCCTTTTCTACAACTTACAACCCAAAGAATTCTGGATGATACAATTGCAAAGCCAGAACTAGAACCCAGGGGTCCCAATGTGCACTGTTCTTTCCATAGCACTACCTAACAAAGTGTGGCTGGTGGGGTTGGCTGGGTGACTCAGTTGTTAGGCATCTGCCTTTGGCTCAGGTCATGATCCCAGGATCCTGGGATCGAATCCCACATCAGGCTCCCTGCTTGGTGGGAAGCCTGCTTCTCCCACTCCCCCTTCTTGTGTTCCCTCTCTCGCTGTGTCTCTCTCTGTCAAATGAATAAATAAAATCTTTTAAAAAAAGATCTGGCTGGTGGACTCCAAAACCAACATAAAAAAGTATAAGCCGTAATTTGTTTTTTCTATGACAAAAATTGAGTTGGATTTTCTCCCCCAGCCTACTATAGAGAAAAAGATTTCTGCCTTTATATTTTTATGATATTTATAGTTAGTTTGTGTTTTATCCAATTCAAGGTCAACAGCTTCACGATTGAAGTAGTTTCTTTGTCAAAAATTCCCCTTAGCATAGTCAAGGACACATTCTGCAATTATAGAGAAATTCATCCAAACCACCAATTGTGTTTAAAAGTCATCAAAGTAAGGATATATGTTAAATTATTATCACAAAAGGGATTTAGACTATTTAATTAAACAACACAAATGAGGTCTGGTGAGGCTGTAGGTGAAATTAACCAACAATACAGTGCCCTAAACAAAACCGCCTCTTCACACAGGAGAGTGGGAGACTGTCAGAGCTGTCACCAGGATGTTCTTGTCTACTGACAGAGGCTGACTGCACTCAGAGAGAGGATCCACCTTGCCAGCTGGAGTCAATGAACTGGAACTGAGGGCCTCTGAAAACTGTGCCCATAACTGCAAGACCACAATTCCCAAACTTAGTCTGACAAGTGTGAATGTGTTTATGAGGACAACGGAACAGGATATTTGAAAGCAGGACTTCCCAGGACGCCCAGTATAGTGATCATCAACATAGACAATAAAAGCCATCCTCAGTCAGAACAAATAGGTCAGGATATCAAAGAATGAGCATGAGATGTCAACACTGCTGCGAAAATTGCAAAGCATTGAGAGTTGGTCTTCAAAATCTCCCACTGCTTGTTAGCCTCCCTTCCTGAACCTCCGGCTTCCCTTCTCTCTCTCCCCTCAGTCTCCAGCAACCTGATTGCTTTGTCTGTGGAAAACCCTACAATGAGTCACTCAGTTCAAACATACTCTCTGGGAAAGAGCTTAAAGCTACAAAATTAATTTCTGTCTTTCTTTCTTTCTTTCCTTCTTTCTTTCTTCGCATTTCACTTATCAAAATTTCTATTCCCTCACAGAATCAAGAGCATTGGAGCTATTAAATGCTAGGTTACAAGCCAAGTGGTGCCATTTACAAACTTATGAAACTGGGCAAGTTTGTTAACATTCTTAAGCATCAATTTCTCCCTCTGAAAAATGGGAATAATAATAGCCCCCAACTCATAGAATTGAGAGAATTTAATGAGATAAAGCATGTCACAAGGTTTACACAATGGATGGTTCATAGGAAAAGCCCAATAAAAATTGGTAATTATTAATGCTATGACTAATAATAATAGTAATAAAGATAAGGATGAACAATAGGTTTAACTAATCCTACAGGAATTTGTCTATTTTGAAAAGGAGTTTAATTGTCAGTTGACATTTTTTGAAGCATCCATTTCCATTTTGCATCCATTATTCTGCCTGTGGGGTTTTTGGGGGGAACAGATCATGTATCATTTACTGTCGTAAATTTCCATATTCCTTTTTCACAGACTCCATCAGCTCTGAAATAAGAAAGTTTTCATACATAGCATGTAACCAACACAAGCGATGCAAAACAGTACATCAGCCCACAGATCTGATACTAGCAATATACAAGAAGACCTTTTCCCCTTTTTCTTTGGTGATTTACTTTATGAATAAATTGCTTTTCTTTAAAGGTCACTTTGTTGTTTTAGAACACTTTTCACCTGACTCTATCCTTTTACTGTAGGGAGTTGCACAAAGGACAGTTTAAGCAAAACTCTTAAGATTTTATCTACTACATTATCACAGTTCTCCCAGAGAAAAATACAATTCAGGATATTGACTAAGTAAGGTGGTTTGCCTGAAAATATAAGTTTTATCAAAAATCAAAACAATGGGTGCCTGGGTGGCTCAGTGGGTTAAAGCCTCTGCTTTCGGCTCAGGTCGTGATCCCAGGGTCCTGGGATGGAGCCCCAGGTCCAGGCCGTCTGCTCAGCAGGGAGCCTGATCCCCCTCCCTCTCTCCTGCCTGCCTCTCTGCCTACTTGTGATCTCTGTCAAATAAATTTAAAAAAAAAATCAAAACAATGAAAAAATCTCTTTTATGTATCTTCCACCTGGGTGAGATAAAATAGTTAATTATTATGAATGTTTATTGAATACTTATGGTATACTCAGCAATATACACTAAGGGTTTTATAAGTGTGATCTCATCGAGTCCTGACAATTATTTTATATGGTAAGTTATGATTATTCTCATTTTTAAAATAAGAAAAGTATGGCATAGGACTATTAAGTAACTGAGCCAAAGTCACACAACTAACAAGGGATGAATAGAGGATGAATTTAATTATCCTCATCTCTAATCCAAACTAGTTACTCAGATTAGCTAGACCTAAATTCTTGGTCAAGAACCAAACCATTCTCTAATACCTCCAAAAGTAAATGTTGGGAAGTGTAAATTAGGATAGCTTTGAAGACCTGAATCAGAACACCCACTTCTAGTAAATCTTGTAGACTCTACCCTCTTAATCTTCTTTGGACTATCCACCCTGAACTTCCTATCCAATAAGATGGGATCTGAGAATTTCCTAATTTTAAGGCAGATTCATTATGTGGGTAAAAAAGCAGATGCAATAATGATGATCTGCCCTGGACACACACTATTTCTTTCTACTCTTCTTAAAGTTATTTGAGGTGGGAAGTGCTGCCACTTTACCAATGAGAAAACAGGTTCTGAGAGATTAAAACAGAGACCAGAGCCCAATCTCAGCCTACAGGGATGTTCTTTTTGACCTATAAAATGGTATTAAAATATTTAAGCCAATATTTAAATATTAGATTACATGCTAAAAACCCACATTTCTGCATTCTATTAAGAATTTCAAATTCCTGGAGACCCTACCCAAATTCCCTCATGGCAATTAATGATTAAACCCGAAGAGTAGTTGCCCATGGTCCACTCTCTCCAGCATCACTGGCCCCATCAGTCAGCATCAATCATTTCATTGTCCAGTGTTCATCAATCATGAGTCTTTATTGGTTTCCACTTTTCATGAGAACAGGTAGAATATTATGACCAATTGTTGACCCATCTGCAAAAGGCCTTGGCCATGGGAAATCCCCACTCTGACATTGCCACCATCTTCGAAAGAGGTTAAAATGCCAGAAGAGCTACAGAGGAATGACATAGACACAAGGACACTAAATGTATTCTCTCCATCTATTAGAAACACTATTTGCCACAGGACACTATCCTAAAAATGAGTGCAGAATATTGCTTTCATTAATTCTTTTGTATAAGTGTCTGTTATGTGGACATCCCTTGTGTTTTGCCACATGATTTCCATAGGAGCAATTGTAATGAAAGACTTAGAAAGATAATCCAGTATTCATTTTCCCCTTCCTTTTAGTAATAGGTTCCTGAGCTTTAGCTAGGCATATAATCACCCAACAAGAAACTGCAATCCCCAGTCTCCCTTGCAGTTAAGCAATGTGACTTATTTCAGGCCAATGGGATGTGGGCACACATGACGCAAGCAACTTCTGGCTCTTCTAAAAGATTGACCTAGACACTGTTTTTTCCCGTGCCACCAACATGCAAATGAATCAGCATCAACCATGTAGATATTTAGGGAGATTATAGGTAATGAGATGGAAGGTAGCAGGATCTCTGAATGTTTCTGTATAGCAGAGACAGCCTACCAGCTCAAGATAGCTCATTTTAGACTGTTTCTTGGGAGATAAATAGACTTTTACTTACTTAAGCCACTCCAGTTTTATATGTCTTTGTTATAGCAGCCTTTCTCCCCTTATCCACTCCCACTCTTCCCATTTTCAGTAAGCTTTGTTCTTCCTCGGATTTGAGAGAATAGTCTATCTTTCCTGCACTGCACGAAGTATAGCCTGCGTTCCTGACACAGGTTCCTGGGAGCAGTGTGACCTTGGCAAGTTACTTATTTCTGAACCTGATCTGCAAAAGAATAGTTGGAAGGATTTGTTAAAAGGAGAGAGCACAGGTACCTCTACCTTGTACTTTGGGGCATCTTCAGCCTATATTTTAGCCAAACCACTCTCCAACCCATTTTTCTCTAATGTGTACTTGAGATCGTTACTCTACATTAAAATCTGTCAAGAGCAACCCCATTGCCCTTAGGAGAGAATCCAAACTTCCAAAATAAGTATGAAAGGCCCCGGGTGATCAGGCCCCAGTGTCCTCTTCTGCACACTCTCCAAGCAGCCAGGGATGCTGTCACTGAGTTGGGAAAAGGCCGTTTGTCAGCCAGGCTTGTAATTCTTGTTTTAAAACCTTGCGCTCTGAGTTTCCTACAGCTTAGCAAACCAGAAGTCTGTATGGTGTAGAGGTTAAGACAAGAAGCATCAGACAGACTTGGGTTCAAACACTGTCTTTACCACTTCCTGATATGACCTCCGTCAAAGGATTTAACTTCCCTGTAAAATGGGTATAATACTATTAGTCACTGCACAGTTGTTCCAGTTGTTAATTCAGATAATGTAAAGAAGGCACTCAGCCGAGTGTCTTGTATGCAGCGAACACTCAGTAAATAGTTATCTTCATTATTGCAGCTCTCCTTACTAGCTTTTTTAGTTTGTTACAGTAGAGAAGCAGCATGGAACAACCCCCACCCCAAGGCCCCGGTCTCTGCCTGAGGATATGTTACGGACAGAGTGCATTGAGCGTCATATCCCAAATTATATCTCCCTAAGCACAGTCTGCCGGTGATCCAGAATGAAACCCAAGCCTTTCCCCATGCACCTGTCTATTCAGTGCATTCTAGGAGAGCTTAAGAAGTGACCATAACACCCTGATTCAAGAGCAGCCGAGTCTCAGCCTCCTTGCGCCCAGTCATCTGTTGCAAATCCCTTTCTACCCCTTTGCCCCTATTGACTCTGGCTTTTGGAGGTCTCTCTTAGAACCCTTCAGGAGAAAAGTCCCTTGTGTAAAATACCCAAAGCCCAGCTGCATTGTCTAGTCATGCATTAATTAAAAAAACAAGCCAGGAATCAAAAAGTAATTTTTAATTAGCGTTTTACTGCAGTTTCTCTCCAAGAACACCAAAGAGGAACACAGAAGAACTTGTTAGATATTCTCCCTTCCCTTTCATTCATTTTCAATTATTCCCAAACCCCGCAGCTGTCCCAAAGTCTCTCAGCCTTCTCTCTAGAACTAGGCACATGCACACACACACAAACACACACACATGGCGTGCTCACACGCACGCACACAGTCCCGAAGAAGCACGCCAGAGCCAGCTTGCACCAGCTTGAAAGAGCCGATTGTTAAATTTTCAGGAATTTTGCCAGCTGGTTGTTAAACATATCCATTATTAAAAATTAAATTATATAAACTTGCAACAAAATAGATTATAAACAAAGGTGGTAAACATGCAATAGATCGAGGAAAAAAGGACACACAAAACGTGAGTGACTCTGAAAATAATTATGCTGAAGCCAGGCAAAAGAAGAACACACAGTCCATGATTCCTTTTAGAGAAAACTACTCTGTAGAGATAAAATGCAGATCAGAGGTTGTCTGAGGGTGGAGGTAAGGAAAAGTGGAGACAGAGAGATTGCAAAGGGAAATACGGAAATTCGGGGGAATGATGGATATGTTTACCCTCTTGACGGTGATGCCGGTTTCATAGGTGTATACGGGTGTCAAAACTTTTCAAATTGTCTACTTCAAGCACGTGCAATTCATTTTAAGTCAGTAAGCTGTTAAATAAACATTCAAAATCCATCGCTTTCTAATTATTTTACTACATTTCACCTCTATGTACACTCTTGAGGTTTCTTGACATCTTCACGTCTGTATTGTGGAAATACTATATAACAGTGCTTCTTGGTGTCTCTTCCTATTCTGTGTTCAGCAACATCATGTCAGGAGCTTGAAAATTAGCCATGGTAAGAGCGTTTACACCATGGAAATCATCAAGCATTACAAATCAGGGCTTGATTTTTGTTTGTATGTTTGTTTTATTGAATAGCTAGATTTAAGAAAGTCATGGGAAAATGCTAATATACAGATTAAACTCTAAAGTGCACTGTGCCTATAGCCATTACGTTATGAATAGGCATAAAATTAAGAAAATGTTCTTTCAGTATTCAAAAACTATTATCTGACCGACCAATCCTTCACTCGCATCACTGACAAATGGGTAAAGTTAAACATATTCTTTTTTGTTTCCCCTTCTTAGGTCTAACTTGTTAACATCAATGAACATATTAACCAACGTTTATGTCAGAAGTATATTCATTTGTCAATTGCAGTGGATACCAGAATTCAGTGAAAATCAATAGAAGCATTCTGTGAGAATCAATTGTTTATATAGAATTTATAGTAAAGGGTATACATATTTTATCATTATTTGTAAACTGTGTACTACACAATAAAATCTATGATAAACTTATGTACGTAAGTGATGCACACACGGTGTTTTGTTTTTTTCAATATTTTTTTTCAACATTTACCAGCACGATGTCATCTTACTGTCATCACGATGTTTGCAAGATAAGGATTCCATATTCCGGTTTCCCCTGCTCTGCTTTCACCTTGGTTCTTTATGACAAAGCTTTATGATCTTAAGAAAGAAAGCTTTCTTTCTTAAGTAGATTGAGGGAATTTTGTTGTTTCCGTTTGTTTTTCTTTTTTTCTTTTATCTGTCCATTTTTCCCAATCTCAGAAAATAAGAAAGGAGGACTCTGGACTGGCCAAATAAGCAAGAACCTCTCCTATTTAGCAAAGGATTGCAACCACTTCAATATAGTCTGCTTTCTTTTCCTTTATTTCTGCCGCATGCGTATTTTTGGCCTCGTGCTTTAGAGCTGACAAGGTGCTTACACGCAACTGTACTAGCTTTAACACAGCTGGCTGCGCTCACTTCCCCATTTCCCCCTAAGCTGCCTCTCTAGGGTCCTGTTGTAAAAGCCTTCGTGCATTTGCTGAAGGCATGGCAAAGAGAAGTACAGGTGTTCATTACATAACATCGACCGAACTTGGAGGTAACAAAGACTTGACCGTAAAATCATATCCACACTCCTATTACAGAGATAGAAACATTCCAAAGCCCTTCCTGCTAGGCCTGGAAAGACATTAAGAATGAAAGTACTCATTTGTTGGGGTGGTAAAAATGCAGGAGCCCTTTTGTCCTGTGTTTTGAATTTGAATTCTATCCATGCTGCTATGACAGTGCTGTTTGCATAACTATATCAATAATTAGAGGATTTATTTACATACAGCATATAAAGACTTTGCTTTGTTCCTCTGCGCCCCAAGGCACAAAGTGGAGGACAGACGTCCTCATACTCACCCGGACTCTGAGACTCTGTTTCTCCCGTTCAGATTCTCTCCTGTTTGCTCCATACTTGTCTCCTCACCTCCTTCCACAACCACAGCTTTTGCTGACTCTCCTGCCAGCGGCCTAAGCAGCTGTTTCCTGACCCCTCACACTCTTCACAAGCTCACCCTCCTCCTGCCCCTGCTGTAAGCTCCTGAACACGTTCCATTTCCCTGCAGAGGCTGCACGGTAGTCAGGAAGCAAAGCCAATATACCCAATATGTAGTCTGCTACAGTTACAGAGGCATAAACAGTAGGCAGGCTTCCCAGTAGAGGATCTACTTAGAGACCCTCCCCTTCAGGAAAACTTGCTCAGATCTCCCCCATTTCCCAAGATGGGACGGAAGCCCTTTGTATGTCCTCTCATGGAAGCCCACCTGTATACTTACTAAGTGTGCTATCTTTGCCCATTGACTTGTCTGTCTCTGCCCTATATTGGAATCACTTTGGTATCCCCACTTCTGGCACTTTTCTTACATGGAGGACATGCTCAGTAAATGTTTGCCGAATGAATCAAAGAATAAAATTCCAGTGCATCTGGATTGCTGAGGAAGTACCAGTTAGCTGAAAGGAAGAGAAATGCTGTCTTCTAGGGTTGCTGTGTACGGTTGGACAGGTGGTGCACTTCGGAGCTTTAGGAAGGCATGATTTATGTCATGTGTATATGTTGGTGAATAGCACCCCCAGGAACCACATGGGTTCCACCCCGAAATTATCATTCCTTGAGGCAGAGACTCTGCTTTATTCACTTCAATTCTGCAAGCAACATCTAGCACAGTGCTCCATGTCCAATAGATTCAACTGGCTTTTAGGAGAAGGGATGTGCATATTCAAATGAATTATTTTGAAGATTTTATTTGTATATCTATTGAGAGAGTGCATGAGCAAGGTAAGAGGCAGAGGGAGAGGAAGAAAGAATCTGAAGCAGACTCCATCCATGCTGAGCACAGAGCCCTACACGGAACTCAATCCCACAGCCCTGAGATCATGACTGGAACCAAAATCAAGAGTCAGATTCTCAATCAATGGAGCCACCCAGGAGCTCCTCAAATGAAATTTTTCATAAAGCTGTGGGAGTCAAAGAAACACTCTTCTCTGTGTTAAAGCTATTTTCATCTTTAGATCTATGGTGAACACTCAAAAATAATGTCTTTTCCTCCCTACAAGAATTCATTCATTGAACAGAGTTTCCTGAAATATCTACTACGTACACAAGCACTGCCCTGACACTGAGGATACAGCAGAGAGCAAAACAAAGTCCCTGCCCTCGTGGAGCTTACACTTGAGTAAAGAATGACAATAAACGTATTAGCAAAAGAAATGTCTAATATGATGTCAGCTAGTAGGAACTGATATGAAGAAATAACAAGATATGATTAATGACAAGTTAGGGGACAGAAGGAAACTGGAAACAATTTGAGATAAGTTGGTAAGAGCAGAACTCTGTGAGGGAGTGCTATTCAAGCATCCCTAAAGAAATAATATAATAGGGGCGCCTGGGTGGCTCAGTGGGTTAAGCGTCTGCCTTCCGCTCAGGTCATGATCTCAGGTTCCTGGGATTGAGACCTGCATTGGGCTCTCTGCTCAGCAGGGATCCTGCTTACTCTTTCCCCTGCCTGCCTCTCTGCCTACTTGTGATCTCTCTCTCTGTGTCAAATATATAAATAAAATTTAAAAAACAATAAGATTCACATCTTTTAAAAAAAGAAATAATATAATAATAATAAGTAATCGTATTTATAATAAATAATAATAAAGAAAGTGAAGAAGAAAGTCATGCAGATATTCAGGTAGAGAAATGCTTACAAGGCTGAGGGCAGAGCAAGTGGAAAGACCTCTGTGTGGGTATGAGTAAGCCTGGTGTGCTTGAGGAAGGGCAAAGAGGCCAGCAGGAGTGAGAAGAGTGAGAGAAGAAAAATTCCAGAAAATTCTTGCATTCTGCTCTCCTCTCACTAGGTTCCATGGAGACCATGAAACCCTTTCAGTTAAAAATCAGTTGTTCTCTTTTAAAAGTCACTCCTTACCTCAGGCTAGTGGTTTATATCAACCATTCAAAGATTTTTTTAAAACTACTTTACATTCCAGACCTATGTGTGTGGTTTTTTTAATATATTAAACCCTAGATATTTAAAAGGAAGGAATGAAGGAAGGAAGGAAGAAAGATAAGAAGGAAGGGGGGAAGAGATGGAGGGAAGAAGACAGAAAGACAGATTTTCATTTCTCCAAGCAGTACAAACTTTTTTTTTCCCCTTAAGGAATGTGAGTGTGGAAGCGACTGCTTCTCCATGTGCTCACTCCTATCCTGAATAATTTTGCTAATTATCATTTCAAAAATGGCCTTTTCCTGACCTTGCCCCGATTTGTGAGCATCTCCTGTGTGCTGGTTACTGGCAGTATGACCAAAAAGCAAGATGGCAAAGGCAAGAAGGAACAAGAGTTTCAATATGAAAAATAAAGAGGGATGACTTTCTAGGTCTTTGCTTCTCAAAGCATATAATTTAAAAAGACAATTTACCATTGCTCCTTACAAAGAGAACTTCATTAAATATTACACTTTTCATCTTAACAGGGAATTCCTTGTGTTCCTTATTAACCGAATCAAATCTGACCAAAGCATTTCTTCTCTTATTCTAGAAGGCAGGCAGAGTAATATATTGAAGGTATATTGTACTCTAGAAGAGAATCTCTACACAGTTTTTTCCTACCATGAAAGACTGAGCAGTCTGGTTACGTGAAATCCTTGATAATTAGATGGGTTATCTGAGAATATTCTTTTCTTAGTGTGGACCAACTCATAACACTGGAAAAACCCCAGTCAATTTCATTTGATCGCTGTGAAAGTATTTCTCTCTTTCTCACACCCCATTCCCAGAAAATGATTGCTTATTCGGTCGGTTGAAATAGGAACCACATTCAGATTAGAGCTTCTGAAGTATCGAGGATAAAGCGTACTCAGTGACCTTGCAAATAGTGGTTGAAACACTAATTAGTCTTTCATAAAAGCTGTACAGGAAGTGATAAAAACACACCTCTCCCTTTGCTAGCCTAGTCCTGTGAAAAATGTGTAGCTCAGAATTTGGGATGCAGAAGAGAAGGTGCCTGAATTTTGAAAAAGCTCCCCTGATAGCATGATGAGTCTCTTACAACATTTTCTCTTCCTTCTTCTATTGTTCCTCTGTTTTACAGCTATATTTATGTTTATCAATTTATTTATTTGTAGAAGTATTACTTCCTTTTTTTTTGAGGGGAGGCATGAATGGTGGGAGGGGAGAGGTGAGGGGAGTGGAGAGGCAGAGGGAGAGGGAGAGAAAATCTCAGGCTCCACACTCAGCTAGAGCTCCATGTGGGGCTCCATCTCACCACCCTGAGATCGTGGCCTGAGCCTAAATCAAGAGTCAGATGCTCAACCAACTGAATCTCCCAGGTGCCCCCAAGAATTAGTGCTTCTTTATCCCCTACTTTACCATCTCAGATTTTGAAAAGGTATTGTTTCTTTCTTCTCTTATTCTCCTTCTGTTTTATTACTTTCTTCAATATTTCTGCTTTTTCCTTTTATTCCTTTTCTCACAACTGATCCTAATACAGAATTGAAGTTTATTTTAAAACAATCACTGTTATCTCTGAAATTAAGTTCTTGTTCCTCATTCTTCATTGTAAGATCAGAGTGTAAAGTTTTTCCGGCGAGATAAACACACCACCAGGCAAAGTGGGTGCAAGGCAAGATTTATTAAAAACACTCTCCGGCGAAGTTTCAGGGCTCAGGAGAAAGGGAGCCAGGAAAGTTGTGCTGGGAGGAGGTGGGCACCCTCGGGCAGGTTCCGCGGCTCTGGAAAGCAGAGTGGCGGAAGTCGTGCCCAAGGCTGGGAGAAGGGGGCTTTTAAGGGGCCTCAAGGGGAGTTCAGGGGTCTTTTGGCAAGTTTCCCTTATTTGGATATTTCGCCTGCTCGTAGCGGTCCCATTGGTCCGCTGGAGCCCAGGGCAGGGGTCTTAGATTACCGCTTGTCAGGGTCCCATTGGTCCATGGGAGCCCGGGGCGGGAAGGTTTTCAGATTCCTGCTTGGGTCTTTGTTCTCCTGTCCAAGCCCAGGTTTTGTGGCAGGAACTTTCTCCATCTTAAGTAGCCCTTTGTTTCTGCCAGCCCAGCACAGAGTTTGGAGGAGGAGAAATGAACTAACACTTATGAAAGACTTTGGTGCCTGGGCACCTGGCTGGCTCAGTGGGTTAAAGCCTCTGCCTTTTGCTCAGGTCGTGATCCCGGGGTCCTGGGATTGAGCCTCCTATCAGGCTCTCTGCTCAGTGGGGAGCCTGCTTCCTCCTCTCTCTGCTTGCTTCTCTGCCTACTTGTGATCTCTGTCTGTCAAATGAATAAATAAAATCTTTAAAAAAAAAAAAAAAGACAGACAGACAGACTTTGGTGCCAGACATTATGCAAAGTGTTTTATTTTTTTTTTAAAGATTTTATTTATTTATTTGACAGACAGAGATCACAAGTAGGCAGAGAGGCAGGCAGAGAGAGAGGAGGAAGCAGGCTCCCTGCTGAGCAGAGAGCCCGATGTGGGGCTCGATCCCAGGACCTTGGGATCATGACCTGAGCCGAAAACAGAGGCTTTAACCCACTGAGCCACCCAGGCGCCCTATGTAAAGTGTTTTAAAGGTATAAATTCATTTAATCATTTTAACAGCCTGTGGTAGATTAGATTATTATTCAGAAATATTCACTCTCTCCCCCTCCCTCTCATGGGAAGTATATATTTCCTGCTCCAGGGATGGTGGGTTTGCATATATGACTTACTTTGGCTTCTGATGGGCAGGTGTACTTCCTCCACCCTTGGCTTTCATCTCAGTTATGTCACAAGCGTTGGCCAGTAGGGTGTTAGTAGATGTGATACAAGCAGAGACTTGATATACAAAAAAATATATATTCTTGGGAAGACCTCTGATCCCAGGAGGATGAGGCTCTCAGAGAACAAAATCACTCCAACTTATATTAGCAGACTCCCAGCTGACCCCAGGACTCTATAGATGCAGGACCTCCATAAAAGTTTATTGTATTGTCCCACTCAGATTCTGGAACTTTTGTTACAGCAATAGCTAACCAATACACCATTCTATGAAGTAAGTAATAGTATCCCCCTTTCTTAAAAGAAGATTTTATTTATTTATTTGTCAGAGACAGAGAGAGAGAGAGACAGGGAGTGGCAAGCAGAGCAGGCAATGGGAGAAGAACGCTCCCTGCTGAGCAGTGAGCCAATGAGGGACTCAGTCCCCGGACCTGAGATCATGACTTGAGCTGAAGGCAGAGCTTAACTGACTGAGCCACCCAGGCATCCCAGTAGTATCCCTTTTTAACCAAAATGGAAACAGAGTGAGAAACGAGCCCATAGTCACACAGCTAGTATGCTGCTGAGCCAGGATTCACACCAAAGTCTGTCTGATCTCAAATTTGGTGTTCCTTTACCTACAGCATATGCTTCTTCTTCAAACTTTATATTCCTCTTTCCATAAATCAAAATAAATTTGATTTCTGCCTTGCCAGTGTCTCTTGGAGGATTTTTACTAAACTCAATAACCCTGCCCCCAGAAAGTGTCTTCATTCTCCTGCCCAGAAATTCGACTTCCCAGAATCATCGTTCTCTTTTATTCTGTGAGTTCTCAGTGCAGCCCTCTGATAACAGGAATAAAAACCTAATAACTGGTGATTCCAAAAATGTAATTTTTATATGCATGTAATTTGTTTTTAAGCTCAGAATTGATCAGATATGAAGAGCAAGTACATAAGTGATGGATAATCATTTCCTCCCTCTTCTAGCCTCGAGGCGAGTGGATGATAAATTGGGAGTATTCAGAGTGGCGGGCTCTGATAACACAGTCCTCAGCTCTCTCAGCAGGAATTGGTGGTGTTAATGCTGAGTCACATGCCATTATTTTTCAGAACTGATAGTGCGCAGAGAAAGCACCTGAAAAATGAGGGACTAGGACAAATACACGGCCCATTGTTTTTAAGAGGCCTGAATACTCCCCTGGCTCTTTGAAATTGATCAGTTCTCATCAATATCTGAAAAGGTATTAGAAAAAGATAGTTTGCAACCATGCTGTAGTCAACTCAATTGCCAGCCAGAAGGGTATTCACTTTGCTAGCTTAACCCTCTGTGGTTGATCTTTAACTATCATCCCAGGGGGTTGCAAAAGTCTACAGAAAATACTGCAGTTGTTTGTAAATCTATCTTTGGGATATAATGTAGTGTTTCTCTGCCGGGGCACTGTTGACACTTTGGGAACTGCCCTGTGCTTTATAGATGTTTAGCAGTATACCTGGCCTCTTCCTGTTAAAGGTCAATGTGTCTACGTGTTGCCACATGCCCCCTGGGAGTCTAAAACTTGCCCCTTATTGAGAACCTCTCAGTAACTCCCGCTACTTACATAAATGTGGTGTTACACACTATAATGGGATCTTCTTTCCTTCAGCCTGGCTAGCCTCTGAGTATGTGCTTCGCAGGCCTTGCCTGTCACACAGATAGTCAGCACTGCTCAAAACTCAGAGTCTCAACCTATTCCCTCTGAGAAATCAGCAGGGGCTGTCCCACAGGCATTTTTGAAGAGGGCTTCAGGCACTGCTAACACAGGGTGCTTGCGAATCTTTCCTCCTCTGCCCCAGCCTCCCTACCTCCAACCCCTGCCCTGGGCATCTGCCTCTCCCTACCCCGGGAAGCCATCTCAGGACACCTTCCTGGGTTAGTGTTGTCAGTGCCTGGCTCTGGGAACATTCAGAGACACCAGCCCTGCACGTGGCAGACTGATCCCACCTTCCCTGGAGTGCTCACTATCCCACAGTCATTCTGGGCTTCCTGGAAGACAGACTCATTGGGCCATGCTGCGTCATCTGGGCACCAAAAGAATACTATTTGTGCCTTGCCTTCCTCCTCCCATCTCATAGACTCTGTCAGGAATACAGTCCTTTGGGCTCGGTGGCTCTCAAGCCAGTAGGCCTGTGAGTTTCTAAGTTCGTGTGTATTAAGAATCACCTGACAGGGGTACCTGGGTGCCTCAGTTGGTTAAGTGTCTGCCTTCAGCTCAGGTCATGATCCCAGGATCCTGGGATCGAGCCCCGCATCGGGCTCCCTGCTTGACCGAAAGCCTGCTTCTCCCTCTCCCACTCCCCATGCTTGTGTTTCCTCCTCTCACTGTGTCTCTGTCAAATAAATAAATACAATCTTTAAAAAAAAAAAAAAAGAATCATCTGAGAGGGGCGCCTGGATGGCTCAGTTGGGTAAGCAACAGGCTTTTGATTGGGGCTCAAGTCACGATCTCATTTCGTTGGATCACACCCTGTGAGGCCCCTCTGCTTCTTTTCCTGATTGCTCTCACTCAAATAAAGAAATAAATTTTTTTTTTTTTTTAAAATTCACCTGAGAGATTTCCTTAAAAGGAAGACCCTGATTCCAGGAGATCTGGGGTGGGGCCGAAGGCCTTGTATTCCTTGCAGGCTCTCAGGTGGGAATGGCCCTGCACTGCACTTGAGGTTTTAGTAAGTGTAAGAATCATCTGAGGCGCAGATTCCTATGCCCTGCCACCCAGAGATTCTGATTCAGAGGGTCTAAGTGAAACCCAGGCATCCATGCTGACAACAACCTTCCCTAGGCAGTTCAGCGTCCATACTTTGAGAAATGCCTCATTGCTGTAGCCCTTATCTTAGAAGACTGAGAAATACCTTCCCAGAGGGTAGGTCTATCCATGAAGCTGTGGAACTAGTTCCACATGAAGGTCCTCCTCCTGGCTGTAAACTCTCTCCCTACAGGCGAACCCCCTTGTGCAAATAGCTGCCCTTGGCCTGCATAGGTCATCAGATACACCCAAGTAAGTCCAAGCCTCCAGCAGCTACCTAGATCGCATGCCTGCAGGGTCTCCAGCAGACTGGGAAGAGGGAAAGATTGGATCTCCTTCTATGTTAGGATACAAGGAGAGCCTTTTAAATGAGAGACACAATTACCAACCCATACAGAACGTCTGCACATTATCCAGTCATCTAGAAATGTACAGTTGGAAAATCCTGGGCCTCGTGAATGTTGAGCCCACACCTCAGGGCCTTTTAAATGAGAAGTTCCATCTAACACGAAGGTTAGAGTTTCCATTGCCTGGAACCTCTTCTGGTGTCTTAGACTTTCAAGGTCAAATATGTCTTTTGAGTATTTATGGCAAGGAAAAGGAAGAAGGTTCGGAAGAACCTCCCTAGGTTCTTCCTTCCTTCTCTGGTGTTCATCAACAGAATTTCCTCTTGGTAACCTTTACCCCAAAGAATAACACTTTCCCCTCAAAACAGACTGGCAACATCAAGTGAAAAACAGAATAATTCCAGCAAAGGAGAGAGAAAGAGAAAGGCCCTAGGTTTAAGAGAGAGGGAGCGGTACAGTTTTATGATAACACTTATATTTTTGTTAACATTTATTTACTTATTTGAGAGAGAGAAACAGAAAGAATGTGTGCAGGGAGAGAGAGAGAGAGAGAGAGAGAGAAAGAGAGAGAGACAAGTAGACTTCCCGCTGAATGGGGAGACAGACACAGGGCTCATTCCCAGGACCCAGAGATCATGACCTGAGCCAAATTCAAGAGCTGGACGCTTAACCAACAGAGCCACCCAGGTGCCCCTTTGATACACTTATCTACCAGGGGCCCCCAGGATTGACAGTAGACGTCAGCAGGATGGGGAGTGAATGTTAAGAACAAATAGTGAGAGCCTACTACGTACCAGCCATCCTGGATGCATTACCTCTTATCACCCTCATGAGGAAAATGAGATCCCATCACTCCCATTTTATGTATGAAGACATGAAGTTCAAAGATTTTCAGTGTAAAAGAAAAGGAAACTATATTCCTGGCCCACAGGAGCTGCAGCATCCACAGAAACTTCTATCTCGTTTAAGCCACTGTCACTTGAGGGTCTTTCTATGATGGTAGGTGAAATGTATTAACTAACTAATATGACCAGATTCTGCACCCCAAGTTACAGGATATATATAAATATAGCATTTAAATGCCATAATTCAGAAGATTTCATATCATTTCTCTGAGTGTTTGTCTTCATAGCCTTTTTGTGCATGAATTAAAAAGGTGAATTAGTCACCGCTGTGACCTTTGATCCTTCTCTAAGCTCACCCCCACATCACCATTAGCAGCTAACACCAATAATGTCATCTATCAAGTTCTTCAATAAGTACAGTATACAAAGCAATGTCCTGACAGATTTGGCAGGATCAGGCTAAATCTACCCAGGAAGAAAATGTCATTTTCTATTTTCATAATAGACTTTTGAGGAAAACTGTCATATTACTATCCTTCTTTATGAGAGTTGTATTGCAAAGGATGAACTACTAAGCCTAAGCAGATCGATAAATACGCCAGTGTGGTTCATCTCAATTCCAGTTTTCTCCGGTTCTAACTTCAAAATAGATATCCATCCCATTGCACACTATTTTTATAAGAAGAAATGATCAACATTTTATATTTGAGGCTATTATCCAGCCTCCTAATCTTATAAGAAATAGGGATACAGTGACCATATAGCCCAGATCTTCCAGAGTCAAACCGATTTCAAATGTTTTTCAATTGTCATCCTTGGGTCCTGGTCTATGATTCACTTCTGCACCTGAAAATGCATTCTTATTTTTCCCATTTAAAATAATGAAATAGAGATACCTCCCAATCTGAAAATGTGTGATCTCACACTTTTTCTGGAATGAATTTGATTCGGATGACATGAAACCTTCTTGAATCTCCCTGGACTTCCAGTTCTGTCTTTTCTTTTCATTCCCAAGGGCTTTCACCAACTTCTACTACATCCCATTTCTATTATTTATGTAATCACTATAGGATAGTTGCTCACTTTTGCTTTAATCTACGGGTACATTGGTATGTGTCTGTTTCCTTGCTTAGACAATGAAAACAAGGGCCTATGCCATTTGCTTTTGTATCCATATGTCAAATGCATAGGCTGGCGCATAATATTTGTTCAGTAATCACATATTTTAAATTAACAAAAATTAATACGGTTTGGCTCATAGATAAGTGCAGAAGTGGGGTTTCTGGACACTACAGAGACTGTTGAGTCTGTTTAAGATGGATCACCCAGGCAACATGAGTGGCTTGGAGTGGGGGACTCGGGGAGGAAAGGAAATACCGTGTTAATGGGGAAGATGAAAAACGACAAATGTTACTTTCATCCAATTTTGTCTAGAGCTCATCATGTCCACAGCAATCACAGAGAGCTAAATTTAACAGCTGGAAGTGAGGTCAAGGGCCAAGGGCAGACTTAGTGGAATTAGAAATTAAATTCTGAAGCTGAAGAATAAAGAATAAATGCTCTACTGCTACGTTCTAAGAACATCCTCAAGAAAAATAAGCCCCATTAATTTAAAGAACAAGAAATATGGTTCAAAAGAAAGATTATCTCCCTACTCTATAAAAAGCTAATTGCTGGACACTCTTATTGACCAATAACGTGAGGTGAGATCATGTTATAATGTTCTTTTCAGAGCAAATGTTTTGTTGGGGCTTTTACCAGGAAACTGGGGACCTCACATGGGATGCTTAACAAATCAGGCAAAATTTCAAGGGTACTCAAAAGACTCTTTTTCTTTTTTTTTTTTTCATTTTAATCCTCTAGCATAGGGGATGCACAGGAAGGGGAAATTTTCTTCAAGTGATGTAGGAGAGCTTGGATCTGGGCCCTCAGACCTCATTTCCTATAGCGCCCTCATCCATCAATCTGAATTCATGTATCGAGCAGACAAAACTCACCAAAAAAGTTAGATTATTCCAGAGTTTAAAAGAGGTCTGCAGTTTGCATATTTCTTGACTTATTCAAGAAATCCGGATGCTTCCCCCAAGTTCCGATTTTTGATCTGTGATTTTTATTTTTGCCTCGGTTGACAAAAGATGGTACATCCTCTCTTGGCATTCTGCACCCCCAACTTAGTCACCAGAAGCAGATGGCTATGAACATGTGATCAAACTTATATTTTTAATGATTTCTTTTTTTACAGAGTCAATATATCAATACATGAAAGCAGGCAGTCTGGTAGCCTAAAATAATAAGCACTACAAAAACTTCCGACGTTTGAAGTGGAAACTTTGCTCTTGTGCCTTCCCTCCACCTCTAAACGCTCAGCTGCTTCAGCCTGTGAAAGTTCGCCTTCCTTTGTTCACGCTGTTCATTAAGCTGAGGGCAGCACTGTTACCAAGTCTGCTCTCATATAAAAAACCAATGCTTTGCCCTGGCAGTTTGATGCGCGCAGATTAGAATGGAGGCTTTTCACTCAATGGGTAGCCTCCACTATGTTTCCTTTTCCTTTAAAGTAACCATCATCAGCTACTCGTGGTTATCCAGGTTTTTCTTCACGCTGTTCCCCACTCAGCTTAATTAAGTCCTTTGTTGATATAAATAAGGTTTGGGTTTCACTGAGCTCAGCAAAAGGAAAAGCGCGTTTGGGAAAGTTCTTTAGTTGAAAACAAGAGAAATAAAATTAGATGAGCTCAAGCTCACCAAGGAGAGGGCTTTATTGTAAGCTGGTACCATCTCGGAATTATGGAGGATGTCACGTAGCAACATATATGGCCTCAGGAGAGAAGAATCTGGGAATCAGAAAGCCAAGAGGACAGATTGAGCAAAGGTGTCTTCCGTATTCTCTCTCCACAAACCAGGCTTGTCTGCAGGTTCAGCCAAGAGACAGACTGTCTTCAGCCTCAATCCCAAGTGCCAGTGGGACTGGCAGGCTGGGATCAGATATCCAGCCAGGTCTAGTTGCCATCGCCAGAGATGGGCACACACAGAAGAACCGTGGGGCCTGGAAGACCAGGTTTTAAGCCTGGAGTCCATCGTGGGGAAAGAAAGAAAGAAAGCATATCCTCTTGTTTAAAAATGAAAACAAAGGATGCCTGGGTGGCTCAGTTGGTTGGGCAACTGCCTTCGACTCAGGTCATGATCCCGGACTTCCAGGATCAAGTCCCGCATTGTGCTCCCAGCTCCTTGGGGAGTCTGCTTCTCCCTCTGACCTTCTCTCTCACGCTCTCTCTCACTCATTCTCCCTTAAATAAATAAATAAAATCTTTAAAAAAATGAAAACAAAAAAACACACTAATTCATTTCAACACTCTGTGCTCCTGTAGAAGGTGTACAGGAGAAAGGTTGGCAACTGGAGTAGAAAATGAGGAATGCTGTAGCCCATGTTTCCCATCATACCAAAAGGACCCTTTCCAGCTTGTCCTAGGAAAATAATGAGAATTGTGGACAGCTGTCTAATTCCTCTTGAACCTTATTTTCATAATGTAAATGGATTTGCTATTTAGTTTGAAAGATTCTGTTTTCCCACAGTGTCAAACAAAACATATTTTAATAGCATGTAAAGCCTAACAAATATGACTTACAAAAGTGTGTTGTTGGATTTTTATTTCCTTCAAATTTCAAAGAACTGAAGCATGATCAGTGTGTCTCAGCCCATAAATGGAATAAAGATAACATTTTGAGACCCCTCCCTCCCCCAGTAGTCCATTTCTTTGCTATGTCCTTTTCTTTCCAAGCAGTTAGGTCAGTTTAAGCTCATTGCCTCAAGGAAGGGATGAGCTCTGGTGGCAAACTGAAACAATGAAGCTTTCTAGGTTTGGGTTTCCAAAATCCCAGGCCCTGTTTTGTGGGATGAGAGGATAGATGGAAACTGTCTTCAGCACAGACTGAGAAATTCCACAGTTGGGAAAAGGTAAGAGGTAAGAGGGAGATTGTTTAGTTGACCCTCAGACTTAGAAAATTCTTCTTGGTAGGTCCAAGGGAGAAATCTAAGGGACAGATTAAACATTTGGCAAAGAGCAAGTCCTTGAGATTGTGGACTTGTACCCTTTTTCCCAGTCAGAGTCCCTGTAGGCAGCAAGACGTAAGATAGATTTGTAGGACCAGGGGATGGCTCAGGGACCTGAGAGCAGACCTGCTATCTGCTGCCCACGTGAAGGAAACTGCCTAGGGACATGGCATGGCCTACACAATGATCTGTGGAGAACCTGTCTTAGACAGAGTCCTAGGAACTTTGATCCTACCTGATCTTAGAGACCCCACCCTAACACAGAAGCAGCTCCGTGATTTTCATGCTTCAAAACATAGTGCCAAAGGAGTAAAGCAGCCATAGAAAGAAGTGACATCTCAGTGGTCACTTGCAAGGATTGACTTCTGAGACAGAATGATGAACATTTCAGTGGATGTCTGTGCAGAAAGATGACTCAAAGACCAGATGCTCTCCAGATGTGTTTTGATAATACATAAGCCCCCAGGATTTAGATGCAATCTTGGGAAAGATGAAGAGAGATAATTCTGAATTAAATGAGGTTAAGTTTCAGCAGCTCAGCTGAATGGGGGCTCAAAATAGAATTAAGTTGCATTGTAGGAGACAAAGTTCTATATCATGCACACTTGAATTTCTGAACTGGGATATACTTCCACTAAATAAATATATAAGAAAACAAGAAAACATAAGAAGTAATTTCAGCAGACCTTTTAGAAGGTCCTTTAATGTCACTGAGGCTCATAGTAGATTTTCTTATTTTCCGGTAGGTATTCACTTTCTCTCCCTCACCCGTCTGGAATTCCTCTGTCCTAGTGATGGTGAATATGGAGAATGGAATGTTAGTAGACACGATGCAAGTAGAGGCACAGGCACTTAAAAATATCTTTTCACTGTTTGGCCTAATCTTTGTGCTTTAGACCTTTATCATGAAGACCAAGTCTTAGAGGACACTTGTCCCAGAATGAGGAGATATGTGGAGCAGACCAGAATCCCACCCATGTCCCAAGGAGTATCCCAGCTGATTCCCATCCCATGAATGAGAAATAAATATTTGTTGTTGTAAGCCACTGAGATCTCTGGATTGTTTTTTATGCAGCTCAATACAGTAATAGCTGGCTAATACACATGAAAAAGTGTAGCCCTAGGAGATCAGCCGCTGCTCTGGTGATGCCACCAAACCATAGGTGTGTATGTGCTCAGAAGTAGATGTCTACTATATCTCACATTCTGATTTTATGGCAACTAGAGTAAACATCAATGGTTTACCCAGAGTTTCTCCCTTTTCTTCAGGGAAATTTATCCTCTTTCTCTTGGAAGTTTGTGCTCTCTCTCCTATGCAAATTGTGAAGCTCTACTGAAGACTGACAACCTAGAGGACCCAGCCCTCCTGGCCCCACTGATTAGTGCAATGATGGTTATGTGACCTAAGCAGGAACAATCAGAGACTTTCCCCAGTGTTCTTTAGTGTCAGAGCTGTAGGTGGCCTTGGCCCTTCTCCTTACACTGACAATGAGAGAGGATGAAGCAAACACTCTAAGGGAAACAAAAGTACAAGATGAATTTATTTTAAAAAATATATTTATTTGTTTATTTGAGAGAGAATAAGAATGAGTGCACATGAGCAAGTAGGGTGAGGGGCAGAAGGGCAGTGGGGAGGGAGAGAGGGGGAGGGAAAGGGGGAGGGATAGAGACAAGCAGAGTCTGCACTGAGCACAGAGCCCAAAGTGGGGCTCAATCCCATGACCCTGGAATCATGACCTGAGCTGAAATCAAGAGTTAGATGCTT
This sequence comes from Neogale vison, assembly GCF_020171115.1. Classification (NCBI taxonomy): domain Eukaryota; kingdom Metazoa; phylum Chordata; class Mammalia; order Carnivora; family Mustelidae; genus Neogale; species Neogale vison. Next base: position 154,256,860 of record NC_058096.1, read on the forward strand.
AACTGAGCCACCCAGGCACCCAAAAGATAGTAATTTCTGAACGGATTCAAATCTTGCTTCTCGTCCTACCTCATTACACACCCTATCATCCCAACAGTATTAGCCAATAAATCCCCCCTTTTGCCTAAGCAAGTTCAAGTTGGGTTTTTTGTCCCTTGAGACCAAGAATCCTGACAAACACTTTTCTGCTTTTGCTGCCACAGCTGTGGCCATGGTCAACTGACTATCTTTAACTTCCACACTAGAGCCTTCTCTTTGTTGTCTCTCTGTTTCTGTGCTGCCCACCTCTTGCTGTATGTCTGCGTATGTCTCATACTCCAACATCCTCAGAGAAGCCAGCCGTGAAGGAGGATAGATCCAATCTACCTCTAAGACTGCTGGTATTTGACTGTCTTTGACCCTGGACCCCATCACTAACCCAGTCCCGTAAGATCTGGATGGTGGGTGGAGGGGGTGCATGATACAAAGCATGGCCTCTCATATGAAAAGCCTCTGCAGAAAGGGATTATGGGTGTGGCAGGCACTCTGGGGCTTCTCAGAACCGAATAATACAACCACCTTTCTTGACCTGTCCCCTTGCTACTGCTCTGGTTGATCCACACTTTTACTACCTATTATACAGACAGGGAGGGTTAGCTGGAAATGAAAATAGAAATAGGCATCTATTTAGAGGATAGTATGGTATGGGAAACTTTTCTGGAAAATAACTGATTTTGAGCTCCAACAATGCCACTGGGAAACTGCTTTTTAGCCTTCAACTCTCCCATTTCCTGGTACCATTTACCTCACTTTGATTTAGCCGAATTCATAGTCTAATCGTTCTCATTTCCAATATCCTCTTCCAAACAGAAGGTTGGAGATGAGATCATTTGTTCGTTCATTTATTCAGCAAACATTAATTAAGTATTGAAACACAATTACTTTTGTTTTTAAACTATTTCCAATTTGATTAATGGAACACATCTTTTTTTCTCTCCACTTTTTCATATTGAAAAATGCCAAGCTCACAGAGAAGTTGCAAGAATGACCCAAAGAGCACCTACATGCCCTTCACTTAGGCTCACCGATTAACTTCTGTTGATTGGACTATTACTTACAGTGGATTAGACTGGGGTCATAAAAATGAAAAAGACAAGGTGAACCCCAGAGAAGCTGGGCAAGTTCCAGGTCTGGTACCAGACTATATCCTGGACCTCTGATTCAGATAATCTGTGGTAGGGCTCAGGAAACAGAACATAATGATAAACTCAGCAGGCGACTATAAAAAAAGCCAGGTTTGAGGCTACTGCACCAGCCAGAAGAAAGAGAAAACAAAGAAAGAGGAACTATATGTCGTGCCAAATTCAAGATATGAAAATGTTCTGTGAAGAATGAGGCTGGGAAACTTCAGGTGGGGCTAATTGAAATTTCTCTAGTGGAACTGGACGAGAGTAAAACAGCTGTCCTCAGATCTGGTTCTAGAAACCTCCATATCCACTCTGGTGTCCTCCTCTGGCAAGTGTAATGATTATGTGTATTATGCCCTCCAATTCCCATAGCTCTTGGGAATTTCTAGATTACTGATCAAGAGACTTTCTCATTTGTAGAAAGGGGTTAATGCGTGTCCCTATTTGTTTTCCAGGCTGGTGGTATGAATCAAAGAAAAGAAAGCTTACAAACATCCTTTGTTGTCTAGCAAGTGATTTATACACACAGAATAATTATTATCACCCTCAGTCAGTGGATCTTTTTTTTCTTTTTTTTTTTTGCATTCACGCCCTCCATATGTCTGAGTGCTCCTTCTCCCGGCAGCTTTGTCACAGAATGTGTGAAAAAAGCACAGAGTACATGCAAAGTTTTTATTAACCTCATTTCAGACATAGCTGGCAACTAATAGTCAAGCTATAAACTTGTATTGACTAATTAATTGATAGGCTTTTCCCAATCACATTAATCTCCCCTGGAGATGAGTTGTTTAGAGTTGTTTGACATATTTCTGGTCTTAGACCATTTCCCCTACTAAATATATGATCTCACAGTAACAAGGAGATATTGATTCCTTCTCAAAGAAGATATAAAACCGCCCTGGGGTGAATTGCTTGAAATTTCCTCATTTCATATGTACTGGGCTGGAACTCCTTGTAAACCATTGATTTGCGGATCAGATTGTCTCCATTGTTTTTGTTTCCCAGTTCTTCAGATCCCTCGCTGTGGACGGAATAATCAGGTTCAGTCTGATTATTTTCCTGCGCTGGGCAAGCTCTTCCTGGTGACAGTTGCTGCCGCTACGGTATCTTGCTCCAGAGCTTTTCAGAGTAAACCCGCCATCAAGGAGCCTGCGTGGGATCTCTAACTGGTTTGCCTGACTTTCTTTGTTTCTTGTTCAGTATCCTCAGAAGGGGGACACACACTGGAAGCCTGCTGTGTGTAATTAAGAGATAATTGTAGTTGTCTCGGCATTTTGTGCTGCTATACCATTAGCTTATTTGCCAGTGATGCCTAAATGTGGTTAGGATGACGATTTCGAAAATGAATAAAGAATACATTTTGAAGGATGAAATGTGCGATAATTTGAAAGAGCACTTTACCTTGTCTTACTAAGACAGGCTACATTTTAGCCGGATATTTTTAAATTAAGCTTGAAGTTTTTAAATTAAAGCTGTCTTGCTTTGGTTTCCAGAAGGGATTGTCATATTTATTGTCCTACTGTGCACAGCCTTGAAGTATATTCTTTTTGTACCATACCTTTCCTTCATCAGAGATGTGTAATGCCACCCCTGAACAACTGAGTATGATTAAATGCATCCTAGGACAATGAATAATGACTCCCAATGAATTTTGGAGCAAGCCTATTCAATTTCATGAACATCACCTAGATGAAGAAATTGTCTGGTATTATCCTGGGTGTGACTTTTCACCATTCTACTATAGGGTAAATGCTAGTGAGTTAATTGAGGGGAGAAACTCCTAAAACAATACGCTAAAAATGTTCCTCTTCTCCCTGGATAGTGAATGGATGATAAGTCAAAGAAAACAAGCCAAAATTTGGAGAGTGGCTTAGAGTTAAACAATGCATTTAATTTCTATTTCATTGTTGTTTCCGCCATGAATTCTCTGCCACTTATTTTTGGATTGGCCTCTTTTCAGCGAGGTTTTTAAAGGTCCCCAGTCAGTTCTAAAGGGTAAGACTGAGCTGTGCATGCAAATACACACCCCAGATGGGCATTTGGTGAAACTATGTTGCGGTCTGATGGAACCATGCAGTCATGTTGTTTTCTCCTTGCTTAGGCCCTTCATATGAATCAGGAATGTGAAAAATTGACAATGAACTTCAGTTTGTATTGAATACAATTGTATATACTAATCTTTCCCTAATAGTGCTCATCTAAATAAGACCTTTTATTCAGTATGAGCCTTTAGAGAGAATTGAAATGGCACTTACCTTAAAAAAAAAAAAAAAAAAAGGCAGAACTCTATTTGTATTTGCTGTTTTGCAATAATTATACCCTCCACTATGGCAATGCTTACCATAAATAGGATAATCTTAGAATTGTTATTATCAAATATTTATCAAGTCCTTCACTGCATGCATAGATCACAAAGATTTATAGAGTTGATTAGAAACAGCCAGTATGGGGCACTTTATTGGCTCAGTCTTTAAGCGTCTGCCTTCAGCTCTGGTCATGATCCCCAGGGTCCTGGGATCGAGCCAGGGTCCTGGGATCGAGCCCCAGTTCGGGCTCTCTGCTGGGCTGGAAGCCTGTTTGTCCCTCTCCCACTCCCTCTGCTTGTGTTCCCTCTCTTGTTGTGTCTCTCTCTGTCAAATAAATAGATAAAATCTTCAGGAAAAAAAAAAAAAGAAAAAAGGAAAGAAACAGCCAGTGTTCTCAATAGTTTACAATCTAAAAACAGAAATGATTCAGAAGAATATAAAAGACACTATTCTCTTGAAGCTTAGAATGGCACAATCTATCATTCGGTATTTCTCCTCTCCCATTGTCCTTCTAATCTCCTGTCCTGAATGGGTTTTCCCGAAAGCTCTTGAGACAGGAATTTGGGTGGAAATAGTTTATTTGGGAGGTGATCACAGGATGCACACTGAGTGTGGAAGTGAGGCAGGAAGGGAGGAAACCAATAATGGGTGTGTTAATAAGCATGTGACTTCTGTGGGCAATGGGGCCTCAATCCTGCTGGTGACCCGCCAAACACCTGCATTGAAAATGGCTTAGAGGGACGCCTGGGTGGCGCAGTTGGTTGGACGACTGCCTTCGGCTCAGGGCGTGATCCTGGAGTCCCGGGATCGAGTCCCACATCAGGCTCCCAGCTCCATGGGGAGTCTGCTTCACTCTCTGACCTTCTCCTCGCTCATGCTCTTTCTCACTGTCTCTCTCTCAAATAAATAAATAAAATCTTTAAAAAAAAAAAAAAAAAAAAAAAGAAAATGGCTTAGAATTGTCTCTTCTCCCAAAAGGGTGAGAAAATGCAGATATTTTTCTCTACAGCGATGAGGGTTGCTAGAGGGGCGTTAAATCCGAGGCACTGGGAGGGGTGTCTCCTCCTCACGTGTGTCCAGAGCAAGCAAACTCATTGACAGAGAGATGCCAGAGGGAAGAAACTTTTTATCGCAAGCATAGGAATTCTCCACTGAAACTTTGGGGGACCTCTGCGGGCAGCCAAGAGAAGGTAAGTGAGGCAAGTATAGTGTCAGAGGCATCTCCTTTTTCCATTTGGGTAAAAGTGAATCCTGGTCCAAAGTCAAAATCACAATACCTAGGATTGAAAACATTTTTAAAGTACCATGTACTACAGTACATGGTACATTACGCAGTGACTAATTCAGTCTTGAAAAACCTATCCTGATATTGAAAACCTAGAAATGAACACCCATATCTGGATCACTTTTTTTTAAGGTTTTGATTTATTTATTTTGAGACAGAGAGTATGCACAAGTAGGAGGGAAGGGCAGTGGCAGAGGAAGAGAGAGCATCTCAAGCAGACTCCACGCTAAGTACAGAACCCAATGCGGGGCTCCATCGGGTAACCTTGAGATCACGACCTGAGCTGAAATCAAGAGTCAGTCACTTAACCGACTAGGACATTCAGACGCCCTGGATCATTTTTTATCACAAGTGTGGTACACTGCTATTTTGCTGCTGTTGTCATTTTTTTTTTTTTCCTTATAGGGCAATGGGTACCCAGGAGAAGAAATTATCCTTCTTGTGTAAGAAGACAATTATCTCAGGGTGCCTGTATGGTTCTGTCAGTTAAGCTTCTGAGTCTTGGTTTCAGCTCAGGTCATGATCTCCAGGTTGAGGGATCGAGCCCCAAGTTGGGCTCCAAGCTCAGGACACAGAGTCTTCTTGGATTCTTTCCCCACTCTTTCTCCCTCCCTTTCTCCCTCCCTTGCTCAGGCTTTCTCTCTCTCAAATAAATAAATAAATAAAATCTTCAAAGGAAGCATTAAAAAAAGAAGACAATTATCTCAAAAGAATCAAAGTTTAATCCGTGCTAAACAAAACAGTAGATACTTTAATGTCACCAAGCAAATGCATATTACATTTCTGAGGTTATATCCGTGCCAAACAGGTTCGGTCAAATTCAATTTAAGAAGACTAAATTCAATAAAATCTATTTTTAGAGATTATCTTCATGACAGGGAATAGCCAGTTTGAAGGTTTTCCCCAATTTCCCATGTGGATGACCTGAAGATTCAGTACATTTTAAATGGGCAAAGGCAAGTCCAGGCTAGGGCAAAACTAGCAAATACACAGCATCATCACACCCTTCTGGAAAAGAGTCAGGGCAACAGTGTATAAAGTAAGTAAATACAAGCAAACAAATATAATGGTCTTTTCAAAGCACTTAAAAGGAAAGACTATTGAGCCCGGTCATGTGAAGGAAGCAGAAGGGATAATGGGCAAATCAGGACAACACTGTTTTATCACTTAGGGTCCCAACAAAAAATACAAGGTAAAAATGAGTCATTTGAGGAGAGTTTAAAGTGTGCATTATTTATAAAAGTGTGGGCAGGACAATGGAAACCACAATGGCTAGTGTAGTATTTGGGGCTAATAACAACAGAGAGAAGGGGCAGAGCCTGAAGGGGCAGGGAGAGAGAAATTACTAGAAATCAGAGAGAGATAAAGAGATGATGTGTGAGCTACCAGAAAGGAGCTTTGTCAGTGTGTCAGCACTGCGGACCCCACAGAGAGGATGCCAGGGGAATAAAGAACCCAACCTCACCCGCCAGGACTCGCCATGGGGCAACCCCAACCAGAAGCCAGGGGCCAGGAACCATGTGGATGCCACCCATCTGGGTCAGCCACCAGGAACAGAAGGCATGGTGGGGAGTGGATCTGGAGGGCAAAAGGTGATAGCCAGGATCACCATTATATGAAAACGGTTTGTTCAATTCATATGCAAGCTAGATAAGAGAGCTCACTACCCTTAAAATACCCTGTTCTTTCTGAATTGTCCTGACACCAACTTCAGAGGCAGCAGTAGGAAGTCACCATCCCATCAGGCAGTAAGATGTCCCCTAACATCATGTGAGAGAAAGGATACTCAGTCAAGGCAATGGCAGAGAGTCTAAAATGTCAGGATCCCATTTATTATCCTGAAGAGGATGTGTAGCTCCCCGAGTTCCATTAATCTGTGACACTCAAAGAGAAGCGTCTCCATAATCATAAATTAGCAGCATCCCCCCTGCATACCTGGACATTTGTAGATTTGACCTTGTGCTTTAGAAGCTTTAAGAGTCTCCGTGGTGCTCCCAAGCATAATTGCATTAGACTGGTAGCAACTGCCTATAACACCCTGGGGGGAATGAATGATGTTCTGTAACACAGCTCTGCATCAAGTTAATTAAGTTTTTGTGTTTTTGTGTTTTTGTTTTTTTTAAATATATGTAAGTGAAAGATGCCTAGAGTTCTCCCATTTCCAGAACTTTCTACTCATGGCTACCTCAGCATCTTGTTGTAGGAAGATGGGCAGTAGCTGACTCAGATGGACTCTCCTCACCTCTGCTGGGTTGTAGCAACTTTTCTCACTGTGGCTTAAGAAAATCCTGTACGAGTGTACTTTGGGAGGCAGCAGGTAATACTAAGCCTCAGAGAACCTGTGAAGCTTGGACTGTGATGGCAATTCCCTTGCTTGAGAGGCACTCTCTGTTAGATAAGACATCAGGCACTCCTTTCTCCTCTGCCATATGGTGCTGCCATATAATTTAAATTCAAAAAGCAGAATTTCATAGCCTGGGAATTGCATTTGGTAGACACTTCTAATCACTTGACTGGTATAAGTAGGTATAGAGAAGCATAATAATTTAAGTGAAAACCATGCTTTCAGATAGGAAAAATGTTTTTAATAAAAAAAAAACTGCTTTGCTGACCAACTGTATAGAACCCTTTAAAACAAGACCTATTATGGCAGGGTACTCAGATGAATAGAAAAAAAATCGATTAAGCTCTAATTCCTGCAGATATTGTTAATATTAATAAAAATCATAATTGAGAAAAAGGAGATGGGTATGCAGCCGAGCTATTTGATAGAGGAGTTTTTACTGAACAGCAAAGAACTCCAAGAAGCACTTGCTAAAGATTAAGCAAATAACCTAGAATAGGTAGTATTAAGAATTCTAGCTTTTAATTCTTAGTGGAAGTTACAAGTCAACATACTTTAAAAAAAATAATCAAATCTGAGAAGACAAGTTCTAAGAAACACAAGGAGTTCCCTTTCCTTTAGGCTGAAAGGAAATGGAGCATGGAGATGCATAATTTGGCCCCATAGGCTATCTAAGGGAAAACTCAGTTGCCATTCTGAGCAGCTGGGAGGGCAACGAAGAACTTGAGAGGACAAAGGAATAAAGGTGACTTTATAGTTCTTTCGGAGAATCCTCCTTTCTGTACCAATCAAGATTATTTTCAGTTGGAAAAAAAAAAAGAAGAGAGAAAGGAAGGAAGAAAGGGAGGGAGGGAGGAAGGAAGAAAATGGGAAGGGAGGGAGGGAAGAAGGAAGGAAGAAAGCAAAGGAAGAAGGAAAGTTATTAGCTTAAGTGGAAGGGGTAATGGCTTCAGGTATAGCTTGATCAAGAGTTTGCAAGGTATCTTTGATACCTATTTTGATCTTTCAGCTCTGCTCCTCAGGACAGGCTCTATTCTCAGTCAGGCTCTCCTTTTGTGGAGATAGGGCAGAGAAAAAGTTCATTGTCCTCTCATAGCTGTTTCCCCCTTACTCTTTTATAACAAGACCTCTAATCTGTGGCTGAACACACAGCCTCCTGAGATAAAGACTACATTTCCATGCCTCAAATGCAGTTAAACATAGCAGTGTGACTAAGTTCTGACCAATGGGATATAAGTAGAATTGTCATGAACAATTTTTAGAAAGTGTCTTTGAAAGATCCCTTTTTACCCCTTCCTTCTCCTCACAGCCTGGAAGCTCAAGCAGCCATCTGGGACCAGCAGGTAGAGCCAAGATATCAAAGATTAGAACAAGAAACAACTCTCTGACGACCTTGGAGCTACCAAGTAGCCCTGAACTTCTTACCTCTAGACTTAATTTTATGTGAGAAAAATACATTTCTCTCTTGTTTAAATTATAGTATACTTGGGTTTTCTGTCTCACAGCAAAACCTAATATTAATTAATACACATAGAATGCTTACCACAGCTACTTGGGTATATGATGTGAAGCCCTGTAGCATAGTATGCCTGCCTCTTTCTCAATAGCCTTAGAAATAGTTTCATTTGAACATTTCTGCAGCTCTTATTGGGTCATGGGCCAATCCTGGAACCAATCAGAGTGGTCTGGGGTTCTGACAGGTGTAACAGATGTGCCCACTGCTGGAGCTGAGTGGAATTCTCTCCATCTGAACTACACAGACTGAGAGTCAGGACGGTTTTCCGGGGGGAAACAACAAATGTTCACTCTGCTTCTGAAGCCAGATTTCCCCCCTAATTTTTTTATTTCTATCAAAAATACGATCATTCTTCTAAGCTCACAACATTTTATACATAATCCATTACTTCTCGGTATAATCTATTCCATAACATCTCCCAGAAAACAAAAACAAAGAGACAGATTATTGTTTGATGGTGTAATCTTTAGGGGGTAGGATAAATGATAAATGTGTGTTCATGATTTTCTGAGAAAAACATTTTTTAAAATTTTTTTTAGTAAGCTCTATGTCCAATGTGGGGTTCAAACTCACAACCCTGAGATCAAGAGTTACATGCTCTACTAACTGAGAAAAATATTTTAATAACTATTACAAATGCAATGGTTAAATGTTCATGAAGCTAATAAAACAACAGATCAGTATTCTTCAAAAATGTCAAGGGTATGAAGGAAAAGAAGACTGAGTAACTGTCACAGATTAGAAGCGATTAAGAAAATGTGACAGCTGTGCACGGGTCTATGGAGGCTAGTCATGATCCCCCATCCCTGGTGGTCATGGCCTTGTACAATCCCATCCCCTTGACTTGTTTCTAACCAGTAGAATATGGCAAAGGTGACAGGATGTCATTGCTATGACTATGTTATATTATATGACTCCACATTGCTCACTCAAGAGATTTCTCTTCCCATCTGCCCTTGAAGAAATAAATGGCCCTCTCAGGAGGCCTACCTGCAAGAGCAGAGGGCAGCGTCCAGCCAACATCCAGCAAAAAACCAGGGTCTACAGTCCTACGGTCTCAAGGGAACGAATTCTGCCAACACTTGAGTGAGCTTGAACTCAGACTCATCCCAATCTAGCCTCCAAATGAGACTTCAGCCCACCTGACAACCTACTTGCAGTCTTGTGAGACCCTAAGCAGAGGATCTAATGAAGGCGTGCCTAAGCCCCTAACCTACAGAAACTAGAAAATAATGAATGTATTGTTTAAAGTCACTAAATTTGCAGCAATTTGTTGTGTAGCAATACCTATTTGTTGTGTAGCAATACCTAACTGTCTTAACTCCAGCTGCTATAACAAAAAACTATAAACTGGGCAACTATCAACAGCAGAAATATATTTTTCACAGTTTGGGGAGCTGCAAGTCCCAGATCATGGTGCCAGCAAGGTTGAGTTCTGATGAGAGCCCTCTTCCCGGTTGTCGAAGACTAACTTTTCACTGTGTCCTCACAGGGAGAAAAGAGCAAGCTAGTTCCCTGGCCTTTGTTTATAATCCCATTCACGAGGTCTCCACCCTCGTGATCTAATTTCTTCTCCCAAGGCCCTACCTCCAAATATTATCACACTGAGGTTTAGTTGGGGGTGGTAGGGAGGGCGCCCACAAACATTCAGTTCGTAACAACAATGGCTACAACAACTAAATGCAATGTGGGATCCTGGAACAGAGAAAAGGATGTTCATTGAAAAACTAGTGAAATTCATAAATAAATAAATTCATAAATAAATAAATTCATAAATAAAGTTCATAATTTTTAGTCAAGCACCAACATCAGTTCCTTAGTTTTACTCTTTGGATTATGATTATATAAGATGCTAGCATCAGGGGAAGCTGAGGAATGAGTACATGGGAACTCTTCACTACACATTCAGAATCTCCAGATAAAAAGTTAAAAACCAAATACAAACAAATGTAAAAGTACACGAATTGGCTCTAAAACTTGTGAAAAACAATCCTGGATTCTGCTAGCAATGGTGTAAGAATACTAAAATGTTCATCAAGATGAAAAGAAAAGAACAGCCTGACACTATGTATCCCTGATGCCCAGATTTCGCTCTTGCCCAAGCTCATCTGCTAATATCTAGGCCCGGGCAGCATTTCTCCCTTGGCACACAAATTTCTTATTTTTGATCATTTGATATCTCACAGCTATAGTTAGTTGAAGTTTTATTCTTAGTTGCTGTGATTATTTGGAAACAATATTTATATAAAATTCTCCCCCCACAACTGTTCCTACTCCCTAGAATTCTCTTGCTTTTGTCTTTCTGATATTTTCTTGCATAATTCTATCATTTTCTTTCTTTCCCTTCCCTATGTCTTTCCTTTCCCTTCACAATCTCTTCCTTGAGTGGCTTAGAATTTCTTTTTTTTTTTCAATTTATTTATTTTCAGAAAAACATTATTCATTATTTTTTCACCACACCCAGTGCTCCATGCAAGCTGTGCCCTCTATAATACCCACCACCTGGTACCCCAACCTCCCACCCCCCCCCGCCACTTCAAACCCCTCAGACTGTTTTTCAGAGTCCATAGTCTCTCATGGTTCACTTCCCCTTCCAATCTAAGGGAGGCTAACAGGAATCACCAATATAAGAGAGACAAAAGGTGCTGGCATATTACTGTTTTTTAATACTTGGGACAATACGCAGAACCCCCTCCCACACCTCCAAATTTTAACTGTGCAGTGCTTAGACTCCATCTAGAATTCATTACTTTTGTCTACTTGCATCTTTACAACAGCATCTCAGCCCTGGGTGAGATGTGCTGGAGCTGTACCTTCTTGACCCCAAGTGGGTTTTATAACCTCAAAGGAAGTTTGTAATCTACTTTTTAAAATGTAAATCAGGTATACAGCTTGGCAAAGGAAATGAATGTGGAGAGCCAGAAACAGTTATTAAAAAACAGAGTTCATTTTTACAGGCTATTGTTTGGAAAATAAATAGCTCAACCTGGATCCCAAACAAAACTAGAATAATAATGTGCCATTGACTTGGTGAAAATGTCCTGTATCTGGTTGAAACGGGCTTGAATATTAATTGAATGAATTCCTTACTTTTATCCTAGTCTGTAGAGTTAATTAAAAGCCTCTTACACATATTGGGAACTCTCAGGGCTATTTGTTTCTACTGACTCTAGGTATTATGAATTCCTGGATAGATCTTAATGTCAACTATGTTTGGTCAGGGTCTACTCTATGATCTGTACGTACATGCTCTGCCTTCGAGATGCTTAACTATTCCTCCAAAATCACAGATCCTTCTTTTGAAATGGAGATGGAAGAAGGCATCTTCTAGTACTAAAGCCGAGCCACAAAACCATAATTATGTGTAAAGTACAAAATAAATCTCCTTTCTTTAAAGGGCACAAAGATGAATAAGGAAAAACAGAGAAGAATTAAATGAAGGTCTTGTTTATACTCCGAGAAGTTACTATTTGCTGTTCATTATTTTTGTTAAATAATGTACATAGAAAGAGAATTGAATTTCTGCTTTCGAAAGTACTTGCTTTTTTCAAGGAAATTTTAAAGTGCATTCAGAGTCTTAAGGATTTTCTGATCTATGCGACCTAGGAAGCTTGGGGACACATCTTTTGGCTGAAGTTACATCTCGCAGCTGAGAAAGTTTTACTCAGTGAAGCACAATTTACTGAGCACTCCTGCTCTTAAGTGCTATCCTCATGCTATAAAGCAATGAACTCATTTAATCTTCATAACCTTGTCATCGAGTGCTCTGCATTTAGAGAAACAAAAACCAAATTCAAGCAGAAATAAATTTAATTCACAGTTAATGCTTCGGATTTGTTAGCAGGCCTGGGAAAGATTTTATTCTCACAAATACTGGGTCATGTTATCAATATTGAAATGAAAGGGAGTCACCGTGCATTCCATGAAGGCTGACAGGTGGGACAAGGCAGCTCTGACGGGTTGGACAAACCAGCGGTGGTTGCTTTTCGGTCCCAGACTCCTCAGAGAGAGAATGATGAGTTCCTGGTGCTTGAGAATCCCGTGCAGAGCCACTGAGAAATCACCTTCCCTGGAGAGATGCTCTAGGAAAGCAGGAGTGAGTTCAAGAAGTATCAGTCTTCTCTGGACTGTTTTCAGAGCTCAGTAGTCAAGGAGAGACTGAACATATTTCTTGTGCATGTGTGACATGGGAGGAGGTTAAATAGAGCTGTATCTTTAATCTTGGCTTTATTTCTTCATTAACGAACGTGCGAAACCTTGTCCAAACACGTTCCATTTTCTACAGGGTGCATGAGGAGGGATTATCAAGATGGAATTTCATATGTGGCTTGTCAGACTTGCTGCTTCACATTTTGTACTTTGCATACAAGTGTGCACACATGCACTCGCTTTCGCCAGTCAAGACCACACTGCTTACCCTCTTTCAACTGAGCTTGACCTTTGAGTTGTTTTTTTCAGGAGCGGTTTGAGGTTTGCTCTGTTATTCCCTCTCTTGTGGCTGCCTTTGTGACCCTAGGGCCCATGTTTCCACATCTTTTGGCTGAAGTTACATCTCGCAGCTGAGAAAGTTTTACTCAGTGAAGCACAATTTACTGAGCACTCCTGCTCTTAAGTGCTATCCTCATGCTATAAAGCAATGAACTCATTTAATCTTCATAACCTTGTTATGCAGACCCTGTTGTTAATATCGTTACTATTTCCTTTAACAGATGGACAAAACTGAGACACGGAGAGTTTGAATAACTCATCCAAAGGCAAACAGCAAGTAAAGAGAGCCAGGATACAATCTCAGGAAGTCTGGATCTGAGCCCCCCTCTCCTAATCACTACACCACTGTCACCACTGTGTTGTTTTTCACGTTTTCTATAAGGAAAATCTTGAACAATCGGTTCTTTGAAACAGTGAAATAAAACGTAACTAGGCAAAAAGTCTATAGCTAGACGCAAAAGAAATGATGGTCTAATGGACAGAATTCCTGTTTTATGGTCAGAAAGATCTGGGATTGTCTCCATAGCAGTGATACTCACTGCTCACTGAATACCCACGTGGCCCCTACATTTTCTAGGCCTCCAGTAATTGGGAAGGCCATGGGACAAGTTCTGACCATTGACTGTGAGTGAGAGTCATGCGGGCCACTTCCACACTGAAAAATTTAATTCTTCAGTTCCATGTGTGACTCTGCAGGTCCCTCTCTGTTCACCTGTCATGGTGATGGAGAAAGTCAGTTGGTCCAGATGCTGTAGTTCTATGAGAGTAAAGCCTCAGCCAGCCTAGGTCTGCTAGCAATCACACAGAGCAGCGCCCTTCCTAAGCCCACTTGGACGTGAATCATGAGGGACACATAAGCCTTCATTCTAGGAAGCCACTGAGAGTTCAGACTAATCTGTTTTTGATATTCTCTAATGAATACAGTCTACAAGTTTTACCAGGTTTTCTATGTATTCATGGAAAGGTGGTGGACCTCTCTGAGACTTGCTTCTTTTTTTAAAAAAATATAAACACTAGTGCTTTTTTTAAAGAATTGACATGAAGATTAAATGAGGGCTCTTGGTGTGCTTGGTAAATAGGACTTGCTCAATAAATGGTTGCTATTGTCATTATTCAGTATTATGTTACCTAAAAGTAACAGAAAAGCTCAACTGACACAATGTGTAAAGAACATGAAGGACATTTTCTTAGCAGCGCTTATCATTGGATTCCTATAAATGGCTTATAACTATAAAACAACTGAAGAATATTACTGGGACAACACGTAACAGGGTTGTAATGTGCACCCATTCTCTAAATACCTCTTGCTTTCACACCCATAATCCACACCACTGTTTATAAACTATAACCCAATTTCCCAGGGGAAACCTTCTCTTTCCCCTTCTCAGTCAAGTATGCTTCAGAATCCAGTTCCAGAATCAAGAATGGAACATGTGACTCGAGGTCAAGGCAATTATCACAGTTTCCTGGGTATAGTGATTGGTTCAAGGATAGGAACTCTGTCTGCTCAGAGCCACTGAGATGCAGTGAGAATGCTGGGAATCCTGCATTCTTTTCTCCTCTGAATGTGAGATGTGGAAATATTTGGAGAAGTGGCAGCTATTTTGAACTACAAGGGAAGAGCCTGTCTGCTTTATAGGAAACTACATGGAGGTGAATGGTACCAAATGGATATTAGTGATGGAGAAATGGGAGCCTAGTGACATTGTTCAACCCCCCCTGATCAAGCTGCACCTGAAACCAAAACAAACTCTGGGATTTTCAGCTTTAGTGAGTTCATAAGTTATCTTTATTCCTACCCAGTTTGAAAATAGATTTTTTTTTTCAGAAGTGTTACTTGGGTTGCCCAAAAGGAAAGTGTCTAATTCTGGCTAGATGGTGTTAAAATTTGGATTGTACAACTTTATATGGTGTTCCTTCCCATTCTTAGAGTTCTATAAAGCTTTTTCTCTGTCATTCTTTCTGGATTCTGTACTGCCTTTATTGCCTCTAATTTCCATACTCTTGGATTCCAAACTCTTCTTTACCTAATGGTTGTGTCTATGATTAAATTAAGTTTAAACTAAGATTAAGAGTAAATAAAGTTTCGGCTTACACACCCTAAACATTAAAACTCCTCATATAATTAAAATTTTTGAAAATGACAAGTTTACAACCAGAATATATTTCCTTTTTTCTCATTTAAACAAAACCTTGCATATAAGTAAAGCAGACACTCTTTAGAGGAGACATACATTTTGTTCAAGAAACATAGAACTTTAAGTTAATATTACATTTCTTTATCTTAAAGAAGAGAATACATACAGCATATTGAAATTTATTTTCATGTTTGGCTCATAAATTTGCTGCATAGAGTTATATAAAGTACATTTTATGAACTATATGCTAATGCCCAAACCACAGTGTTATTTTTCATAGATTAGATTATTATCTTCAATTCGTCTTTCTCCTATAATATTATCCATCCATGCTCTTTGCTTTTGAGGATTTGCAATGATCTCAGGAGAGCTGGTCATATATACAGACCCAGCTCATGGATGTTGGACTTGGCTGTAGGACTGATTTTGGTTAATGAAATATCAGCAGACATCACACAGTGGATTAACTGTGTTTGCATGATTTGGTTTGGTTCTTGAGCTTCTGACATCTGCTCTCTAAACAGATCTGAAGAGTGACTGAGTCCAAGGAAGCTGAAGAGACACATGGAAGAGACCTCATCCTTCTTCATACCTGATGCTAAGCTCAGATGGCATCAGATATGCCTAACAGAATCACAGACTAGTCACAGGCCCCTGAGTGAAACTAAATACTTGTCATAAGCCACTAAATGTTGATGCTGTTTGTTACGCAACATTATTGTATCAGTAGCAGACTAATCACTATCATCCCAAATTATTATTAAAAAGCAATGTTCAATAAATACATTTGTTCATAACTAATAAAGTATTAAATGTCTGAATAAAAAAGGATTTTTATATATATAAAAAAAGCAATGTTCAAAATAACACTTCCCTTTCAAATGTTAAGGTGCTAAGTATTCTGTCTCTGATGATCTGTATTATCTTACAAACCTGAAACATATTTTGTGATCAAAACTTACTACTTCTGTCATATGGCACTTAGTGTATTGAGTTGGAAGGCATTCATGTTATACTAGCAGTCACTAATACTGAGTGGTGATCCTGGCTTGGCCACTAATAAATTCTGTGTCTTTCACAAGTCACTTGACCTTTCTGCACCTCTCAGTTATCTATAAAATGAGGGTTGAACTAGATTCTTTACAGGCAAAAATGTTAGGGTCATGGTCTTCAAATTCATTCACTTCATAAAAATTATATATGTTTCTTTTACATGCTAGTAGATTTTAGAATGTAAGAAAGTGAGAATTCAAATCATAAGAATTTTGGGCACTTTTAATGTTCCTGAGTTTCCTAAATAAATGAGACATAATAGTCTTCCTTCCTTTACCTGTAGTTTTGCTTTTCTGTTATTTCAGTTGCTCACTGTCACCTGGGGTCCAAAAGCAGATGATACTACTTCTGACATTTGGTCAGAAAGTCAACAGTAGCCTAATGCTATATTACATGCCTACATCATTCACCTCACTGCATCTCATCACATAGGCTTTTTGTCATCTCACATCATCTTCCTAAGAAGGAGAGTGAACTCTGGACAATAAGATATTTTGAGAGAAAGTAAGACCACATTCAAGTAACTTTCATTCCAGTATATGGTTATAATTGCTCTATTTTATTACTACTTGTGGTTAATCTCTTCCTGTGCCTAATTTATAAGTTGAACTTTATCATAGGTATGTATGCATAGGGAAATACATAAAACATAGTTGGGGGTTTGGTATTACCCTCAGTTTTCAGACAAGCCCTGGCGGGGGTGTGGGTGGCAGTCTTGGAACGTATTCCTTGCAGATAATGAGAAATTACTGTGTATGTGTTGGTAAATTTCTTGCATATAATCTGGTTGAATATTACCAGTTTAAGATTCTGTAATTTCAAAAATGTTTTGACTATTCTAGAATAGTGAAAGTCACCTAAAAAATAATTTTATAGATATAGATATAGATATATAGATAGGTCACCTAGGTTGTACTCAGTACACCTTAATCAGCTTGCAGAATACCAAAAACTGGGTTACTAAAACAATAACAATCCATTTTCAATATAGTTCTGGAGACTGAATGTCTAAGATCATGGTGCTGGAAGGGGTGGTTTCTGATGAGATCTCTCTCCTTGGATTACAGAAGGCTGCTTTCTCACCATGTCTTCTGAGATGTGAGAGAGAGAGATCTCTAACATCTCCTCCTCTTGGTGTAAGTACACCAAACCTACCTCATGATCTCATATAACCTTATTCACCCCCCAAAAGGCAAATATAATCCCACTGGGAGTTAGGGCTTCAACATGTGAATGTGGGGCTGACAAGTTCAGTCCATAACAACACATACAGTGACAGAAGACTCTTCTAGAAAGAGCAGGGATTCTGGCTTCAAATATACAAGGTTTAGGATCAGACCTTGCTACCTCCTAGGGTATCTGTAAGTTGATTTCCACAGAAGGATATCTTAAGATTTTATTCATTTATTTGTCAGAGAGAGAGAGACAGAGAGAGCACAAGCAGGCAGGGTGGCAGGCAGAGGCAGAAGGAGAAGCAGCTGAGCAAGGAGCCCGATGCGGGAACCAATCGGGATCATGACCCAAGCCAAAGGCTTGTTCAACTTTTGAACTCAAAGGTTCAACCGACTGAGCCACCCAGGCATCCCTCATAGAAGAATGTCTTATGGACAATTAAAACAAAACAAAACAAGGAAATCAGGTATTTACTAGCTTCCATCTTTCTACAAGCAAGCCAATCCTTGGGTTTGAAGGTGAAAAGTTGCTATTACCCTACCAAATGTTTCAAATCACCCTTCATGGAAAAGCATGGCCATTTCTGTACACAGCCAAGACCTGACATGCAAGGTCTACAGCTATGTTTTGGATAGGAGTGAACTCCAGACCCTCCCAACTCCTGCATTCTTAACCTGAGTTAAAAGCAACACTTCAAAATTCCATATGCATGCTCAGGTTATTCTATGTAATGGACGGTGTTCTGGCTCGCATATGAGGTGCTAAACCTTCCCAGCATCTCACCAAACACGCACTACCACTCCGTCTGGAACAAAATTGCTGAACCCTACTTCGATCTCTTGATGATGCTCTCTTACCAACTCCTTCACTTTTAGCTTCATAGATTTGCTTGCATAGACTGTTGCCTTTCACTCAGGTGTTTGTTTGTTTGTTTGTTTTCCTGGCAGGAATACAGAAGTATTCAGATTAAAATTTTGTAGTCAACACAACTGGAAGGCTGCACTTAGCTTAAATGAAATCATATGTACAAAGACACTATCTAGTCACAGACACCTTGAAATTTACTTTAATTCGGTAGTAAACATTTTTGCAAGCAAGTAAATTTTCATATTGCAAACATAGCATTAGTGAAAACGCCGTTATGGCAAAGAACATTTGAGACACTTTCTGTGTTAGTTGTCTATAACCACAGGTGAATTTCTTAGCCTTTTAAAACCTCAATTTCCTTAAAAGTAAAATGACGCTGATAGTATCTATACTGCAAAGCAATGGTTCTCAAACTTTGCTGTGAATCAAATTACCTGGGATGCTTATTGAAAATGCAGATTCGGGGCACCTGGGTGGCTCAGTGGGTTGAGCCGCTGCCTTCGGCTCGGGTCATGATCTCAGGGTCCTGGGATCGAGTCCCGCATCGGGCTCTCTGCTCAGCAGGGATCCTGCTTCCTCCTCTCTCTGCCTGCTTCTCTGCCTACTTGTGATCTCTCTCTGTCAAATAAATAAATAACCCCTATATCATGACCCGAGCTGAAGGCAGAGGCCCAACCCACTGCGCCACCCAGTCGCCCCTCCTCAGTCTTATATAATACCCAGTACTCATTACAATACATGCCCTCTTTAATATCCATCACCCAATTACTCCATCCCTTCACCCCCTTCCCTCTGGCAATTGTTTGTTTCCTATGATTAAGAGTCTCTTATGGTTTGTCTCTTTCTCTGATTTCGTCTTCTTTCATTTTTTCTTCTCCTCCCCTATGATCCTCTATCTCATTTCTTAAATTCCACGTATCAGTGAGATCATGTGATAATTGTCTTTCTCTGATTAACTTATTTCACTTAGCATAATACCCTCTAGTTCCATCCATGTCATTGCAAATGGTAAGATTTCATTCTTTTTGATGGCTGTGTGACATTCTAATATATATTATATATATATTAGATATTAGATTATTATTATTAATAAATTGTATATATCATGTCTTCTTTATCCATTCATCTGTCAATGGATACATCTGCGCTCTTTCCATAGTTTGGTTATTATGGACATTGCTGCTATAAACATTGGGGTGCACATGCCCCATTGGGAGGATAACTTCTTGACTCCACAGATTGTCTCTTTCAGGGAGCTCCAATCTAAGCTGTATTTGAACATGAGAGAGATGCTGAAGCAATGCTCCCTCCACATCCAGGACCTTCAGTCCCCTCTCTACCACGTGCCTATGCTTCTGCCCCAGGCTTTCCCTTCAAATAACCAGAGAGCCTGAAGTGCCTAGAAGCTCATGCATTTCCTTGACCTTTAGCCAGTGACTGGCAGGTATAGGATCAGCAATGCCTTGGGTTTTTCCTCTTGTTTAGATGTGAGAGGCATAACTTACACTCCCAAGTTCCTGCACTGGAGTTATGCCGGGTGACCCTTCTCAGACTTTGCTAAGGCTGTATCCTTAATGGACTTCTTCCCTTTCCTTGACTCTCTCATTCTTACCAATTTCTCTCTCCGGAGGGCATTACCATAATAAATTATACAAAAGTTCACCTCAGGGTCTGCTTCTGGGGAAACGGATCCAAGGTAGATGAGCAAAGATTTCACGAGAAGCACAGACTTGTTCAACAGCGGGTTCTAAGAAGCGGCCCCAAAGCTGTAGGAGTCATAAGGAATCGTGAGCAGTGAGCTTTTGAGAACAAGAATAGTGAGTGAGTTAGAGGGTAAAGACAGGAGAGGTAGTCACAATGGGAAACAACACAGAAGAGTGGAGTCAGCATATGCACAGGGCCTGGTGTAGGAGTTGCCGAATGCAAGGAAGATGACAGGTCACTCTATTGGCCTAGCAGAGTTTTGTTGAGCCACCACAATTGCTGTGTGTCCCAAAATAACTTCTTGTTTTCTGTGAGGTCTGGCTGTGCAGCTATGGAGACGTCTTCCTGTCTCTCTTACCCCTCTGTGTATCCTTTCAATAAATTCCATTAGCTGGAACCTCCAGTATATCTCTGCTTGTTGAAAACTAAAAGAGCCTAAGAAGCCCAAACTTTCAGAAATAAAATTAACACCCCAGTCATAAATGCATTTACAATGCTTTAGATGTTTAGAATATTTTTAATGACTATATCCCTTCAGCTCCTTTTAATTTTTATTATCAAAATTATAATGTAGTTTTCCATTTTATAACTTCCAGCTAATGTAACTTCCATTCTCCGTTGTGTCACTAATTTAATAACCAACAAAATCTCTTCTAATTCCTTAGTAAATGAGTTTGTTTTCTGTAATTATTAAGTGGAATACATTGCTTCAGCGTAATATTTATTGTACCTCCGTTTAAGCATTAAACATTTGGGATATCACCAATTTACAACAGAAGGAAGTATACACAAATTCTGAAGCTCAGTATATATCAAATTCTCTTGTTAAGCAACAGAGAGCCCCTAGTTCAAGTTCCCTGTTTTTCTGACACCTCTAGGGTGAAATAATAGTATCTTCATATTTTATAAACTTCTTCTTTGAGCATTACTCTGACTTACTTCATGAAAACATAATTTAATAAATTCTCTTATAAATATAATGCAGTTATTGTGACTACTTAGATTAATATAAAAAATATCCCAAATGCATGATATAGATGATAATACAGCATCAGAATCACTATAATTGTAATTGAAATACATTGAAAGAAAATATTATTTGCTAAAGTAACCTATTTACTCATCTATTCTTATAAGGCTGTTGGGGAGAGATGGACAGTTTAGCTACATATCAGGAAGGCATAGAATTTCATGACATAAAATGAAATGAAAAACCACCTTTCTATCAGAGGAGATGTTTGCTAACAGCGACTTTATCTTCAGAAAATTTCCACCTGAATTTCTTAATGCAGCATTTTAAAAAATCCCTTTATTACTTTGAAAGTACTTTCACAAAGTACGTGATATAGAATAGATAATCTAGGAGATATGCTAAATTTAACAGCAGAAGAGGTTTTTTTGTGTTTTTTTAAAGAACAGATTTGCATGAATTCAGTATAGATGACCTCATTTTCTCAGCAACTGGCAAATAAAACTACACATGTTAACGGTTTCCATAACATTGGAGCATACTACTCCAATAATTATACTTAAAGATATACAATCAGTGATGTCAATTCTGCCTCATTGAGGATGTGAAAAGATGCCCTTAAATATAAAACCAAATATCCTTGGCCTTACTCATAAGGAATGCAGATTAAAACTACCAATTCACACCTCACTTGTTGGCAAAAAGCCAAGAGTTTCTTACCAGACTCCGCTGGTGAGTTCCTAGGAAGGCCTTTCACACATTGTGGGAATGCAACTGATACAAGCTATATGGAGAACGATTTATCTACTGAAATCCCAAACATGCTTATACCAAATTTCACTTACAGTAATTTCTCCAACCAACACTCTTACACTTGGGAACAATTACTTCTTTACAAGTCTATTCCTTGTATCCATGTTTGTAGTTACACAAGATTGGAAACAGTGCAAACATCCACCACCATCAATTGATTATTGACTAAATGATTAAATGAGTATGGTACATCCATCCTTTGGAGTATCATGAAGTGATAAAAAGGAATGAAAAATTTCAGGCAATAGTCAAAAGGAATGAAATCCAACACACTAAGAGAATTGAATGTTTATTACCAGGTTCAATTGGTTAAACAGAGCTACTCTAGGTATTTCAGGAATAAAGGGTTTAATACAGGACTGATTACTTGTATGAATGTTGGAAAACCAAGGGGAACTAAGATCAGGGAAGTTCCTGCCAAAAAGTCACGGTCAGGGATGTGAACATTGAAAACTTCAACCTGAAGGACTGAAGGAGGTAGTTCTCAAAAGCTTTCCAATCATCTCCAAGAAACCTTCCTTACTCTATCTTACTTGATGACAAGCAGTTCTCACAGCAGCTGAAAGGATGTTGTGAATCTTACGTTTGCTCATTCTTCTCCTTTTGTCTGAAGCCAACTCCCCCTCTTTTCTGTCTTCTAAATCTTGACTGCATTCCTCTCAAACTCTAACATGAAACCATACATGGAAAAGGATCTGGGAAACATAGTTCTCAGCTTCTCCCAAGCAATGCAGAGGAGATCACGGAAGCGGATGAAAATGTGTCAACAGACAATGCAGCATAGAATGTAAAGACAGAAAGTGCTGAAGACATTTTTGAGCAGAAGAATCAACTACCTTTCTCTGGACTTCATGGTAGAGAAGTCCTTCAGTCACCACATATTTATGAATGCCAATTACATGCCAGACTCTGGCTTTCCCTGCTATGCCTAGTGTTCAGGGCAAGGGTATGTGTCACACTGTTTCTGTTCTTTTAGGAAGAATAAACCTTCTCTTAGACCTGTGCCATTTCTGAGGCACATTATCTGCACTTAAATCTTTTCTGGACCACATTGGGAAAAGCCAGGAGCTGAGGATCATTTTATCTTCTTTGTCTGACTTGGTTCTCTATGCGCTTTCGAAGCCAGACTTCTAAAAAGAGTGGTTTACACTCCCTGCCTCCACATCCTTTGCTTCCAACCCCTCCTCACCTGCTGCCATCTGGTTTCTGCTCCCTATAACTTCACTAAAATTGACCTTGCTAAAGTAACTGGGGAATTGTGATTGCCAATACAAGGTACACTTTTCAGTGGTGTCATACATCACTTCTCTGCACTCTGTGTCACTGCCGGTCGCACTTTATGCATCTTTCTGGATTGCACTCTTTTGTTACCTTCCCTATGTATCCTTTCCTCTCTGGGCTCTACTATCCCTGTTTCAGCATCCAAAACACCAAGCAGGATCAAGAAGCTCAAGTGCAGTGAGGCAAAACAATATATCCGAGTTCACGCGCAAGCAGAGTCACTTTTCTATATTTGGGCTGGAAATTGAGAAGTCACCATATTGCAATTTATTTTTATGGATTCCCTAGTGGTTGCTCCATAATGCATTCTTCACAAAAGTAACCTCTGTAAGCTCAGATGTTGGCACAGGTGGCCCGAGTTCCCTCTGCAACGTGCTTTTCACATTGCACTCTCGGTAATCTTTCCAAAACACAGCTGATGACAGTCCATCTCATACACACCAAATTCTGCTTAAATCCTTTTAGGGTTCCTTCTTATTCTCCCATTGAAACAAAACAAAAACATAGCCATTTACTGAACTCCTGTGTCACATTGTTCCACTGTGCTGCAGCCATACTGGCCATTTTTGGGGTTCTTTGTACCCACCTTCCCACACCTAAAGCAGGACCTTTGTATGCGCTTCTCTGTCTGGATAACTTTTTCCTTTCTTCTTCCTCTGATCATTTTATCCTTATCCCCGCTGCTGCTTCCCTGGGTAACATTCTCATCTTGCGCAGATCAAATCCCCCAGATGTCTCTCTTTGATAGCATTTGTAGCATTGCATTTTGGTACTTAGAAATGTGACTGTTTACTCAGTGCCCATGTTCCTAGGAATGGCTGGTGACATCTGTAAGGGAGGAACCACGTTTCTCATATTCCCTAATACATCCCGTGCCCACATAGTGCTTTGCTTAAAGGAGTTCAATAAATACTTGTTGAATGCATTAGTGAGTAAGTGAATAAAGACCAAGAATAACAGGGTTTTTTCTACTGCTTTATACTCACGGCTAAGCTGTGTTTGCTTATGATCCTTAACAATTTTTCAAAGTATTTTCAGATAATCTATCTCAGGTGGTATTAACAACTGACTTTCAAAGTAGAAGGGGCAACACATGCAGGTGATTCAGCCAATGCTACACAGCTTAGTAAGTAACAATGAGCAACTAGAACTGAGTCTTATCACTTTTCAGACAAGGACTTTGGCAAATAAAACACCAAAAAGGAAGCAAGATAATGTATAACTTAATAGAAAGCATCTATACAAAAGATAGTAAAACAAATATCCAAATGAATTAAAATAAAAATACAAATTTTATTTTAGGTTGATAGAACTTTGGTTCATGGAACATGGGCCCAATACTCTAAATGCTGGCATTTTAGCGTGTACAGTTTGGCTCTGAGAAGAGCATGTCACCTTTCTCCTACAGCAGGGCTCAGTTAATATTCTATGATAATTTTCACTAAAATTCAGATGTCCAATATGCGTCAGCTTTAAATTGTTGGTGGGAAAGTCTACTTCTGGAAACCTTTCATCTTTTCCTTAGTGAGACTATTTAGTTATTTTTGTAAGGAGACCAGAGAAAAGTTACTCAGGTTAAAAGAGTAGCTGTATCCATTAGTTTCAAAGACCAGTCTCAGACTAAATATACTCATTCCTTTATCTAACATTCTGAAGAGACCTACTGTTTAAACACAATTTCTAAATGCTTAAATTTGCTAGATGTGTTAAATTTCTTAATGGCTTAATAATTTTTTTCATAATAATATGCGAACACAGGCTTTAAAGTTCACGTTATTCACCTAAAGTTCACGTTATGCACAATTACATGAAAAATAAATGGAATATGTATAGAATCAAAGGTCCATGTCCTTCACAGGGCATATATTAGAGTAACTCTAGTCTCCTTGCTACTCCATTTATGTTTAAACTCATTCTGACTTGAATTTGGTCTCCCTGCTGGCACTTTCGGCGGGGGCCAGGGGGAGCAAGTAGAAAGTGGAGGAAGATATAAAAATACAACCTAGACGGGCAGAACTTTGTGGACAGGGATCTTCAGTCCGTTATTATTTACAAGAGAGACTTCAGTAACAGCTGACATAAAGTTTCACTCGTTAGGTGGACTGTATGCAGCCCAACTAACAATGAAGCCATGCATCGGCTCGTATTTCCAGTGAACAAACGATTTCTAATTTCCAATTAAAAGAGACCAGAAGTGGAAAAAAGCGAGAAAGTCGCACTTTGCCTGCCCCCTAGGTAGGTCTCTTCGGAGCTAGGAGCCTGTTTTCTGCTCCGAAGAGCTTTCAGCGCCGGCAAAGTTGTCTTAACTCACAACATCGGAAGCAGGACACCCGACGTAGCCCGCAGGGTGGACCTGGGGGCCGCCACCGACACTAAACAAGCTGCGCAGGCTGTGCCGGGTGCCCTGGGCGGCAAAACCCCGGCAGCCAGCCCCAAGCGCACAAGACTGGAGTAACGCGCCTGCGCGCTCAGTCACGTGACGGGGCGCTCCGCGCAGAGCGGGTTAAAAGTCACGACCGCCGCGAGCCCGCAAGCGCCCGGTCGGTCGGCGCGGCGCTGTTCGCGTTCTTTAAGACGATTCTGACGGAGGCTGCTCCGCCGTTCTCGATCACCTCCCGACCCCTCGTCCCGGCCCAGCTTCATGCAACGAGCAGAGCCGCCTAGCACCCTTCCGTGCCGACAACCCAGGCGCGCGAAACCGCGTCTTTCAACTGACAATGAAGCCGTAGCCGCGCAGCACGGCCGCCCCGGGCGAACCGGCGCGAGGCGGGAGGGGGAAGGAGTGGGGGAGAGCGGTTGGGCTAAGCCCCGCCCTAGCTCGCGCCCCCATTGGTGGGCACCGCGGTTCTGGGCCCGCCCCCTAACGGACCTGTCGCATTGTGACAGGTGGAAGGGCCAGTTCCTGTCGGGTCGGGGGCGGAGTCAGAGGTAGCCTGAGCTCCGCCCGGACTCCAGGGGGCTCCTCCTCCTGCTCTTCACCGCGGGGCGGGCGGCGGGTGTGAGGGGGGGAATGTCATTGCTGTTCGGAGCTGTGGTGCCGCCTCCGTCTGCTGCTGCTTCTTCTCTGGCGCCCTCGTCCCGTCGGCTTTCGCCGCTGCCGCAGCTGCACGGAGGATACGGATGGCTAGTGGGGCGCAAGGGCCATCCGAGTTGATAGCGCGGCGGTCGCGGCCGCTGCTGAGGCAGAGATTCCCTGCCGCCGCCTCCACCCCCTGTCCCCCGGCCTCGCGGCGCTGAGGGCGGGAGCGCGCGGCGCTCTTCCCTCCTCCTCCTTTTTCTTCCTCCTCCTCCTCCTCCTCCTCCGGGTCCCCGCCCAGCACCCCTCGCACCAGGCGGCGGCGGCGGCGGCGGCGGCGGCGGCGGCGGCGAGGAGCTAGACCCGCCGCCGGGGCACAACATGGCGGAGCCCTCGGCCCCGGAGAGCAAGCACAAGTCGTCCCTCAACTCGTCCCCGTGGAGCGGCCTCATGGCCCTGGGGAACAGCCGGCACGGTCACCACGGGCCCGGGGCCCAGTGCGCGCACAAGGCGGCGGGCGGCGTGGCGCCGCCGAAGCCGGCCCCCGCGGGGCTATCCGGGGGACTGTCGCAGCCGGCCGGCTGGCAGTCGCTGCTCTCCTTCACCATCCTCTTCCTGGCCTGGCTTGCCGGCTTCAGCTCGCGCCTCTTCGCGGTCATTCGCTTCGAAAGCATCATTCACGAGTTCGACCCGTGGTAAGTGCCCCGCCGCCCCTCCCCCGCCCGCGGCCCGCGGAGAACCGGGACCGGCGCCTCTGCCGCCGCGGCTCGTCCCGGACTTGGCCCCGCGCCGCCGCCGAGTCCCGCTCGCACCCCCGCCGAGGCGAGCGCGGGTCTGGGAGCTCCGGGCGCGCCCCCTGCCCGTGGGTGAAGTTTCCCCCTGGCAGCTCGAGGTGGGGTCCCCAAGCGGGACTTTGGCCCCCTTCCGGATAAGTGTGACGCCTCCCGGGAGGGTGAACGAAGCCCCTCGCAGCCCTCCTTGTTAGCCCAGTCCGGAGTGGCCACGCCGGGAGCCGGCAGGGCGCTCCTCGGCCGACTCGTGGCGGACTCCCCGCCTCCCCGTCCGTGGCTTTAGCGTCCTCTCATTTTTGCCGGCGCGTTTTTGCTGGTTGGGTTGGGATCGCCCAGGGGTTGCCCTGTTGCGGTTGGACGTGAGGCCAGATGTGCAGGAGCCCTGTCCACTCAGCCTCGCAGTTTTACGTTTTTCGTGTTTCTCGTTTTTGCTCTCCTTATTCAAGAAGGGGAAAAGAGCGTGAGGTGTTGCAGGAAAGGAAATAATATCCCTGAAAGTGATCTGAAAGCTAGGGACTCTTATTTATTTAACACTAGATATTTTCAGGAGTGGCTTTCTTCAAGGCCCCTGAGTGCACTCAGCACCTCACTGTTCCACAATTATCTTGGGTTGCTTTTTAGAGCAAGAACATTACTCTGTTAGTCCAACTGTCACCCTCAGTATGTTGTGCACAATATCCGAAAGCATGGCATTAGTTCCTTTATTGGTCTCTGCAGGAACGTTTGTGGGTAAGAGAACAAACTATCACAGTGATGGGGAGCCTTAGCTTATAGTCCAGAAGTTACACATGGTATTCGGGACTGACCTGAATGTTTTAGGAAATTACCCTACTAAGAACACTAGCTAATTTAGGAATTACGCTGGTTTGTGAATTATTGCTTTAATTTTTTCCCCAGCTTTCCCAGCCTTTTTAGTTTTGTTTGTTTTTTACCTTATACCTGAGCCTATGCCTTTTAAACTAACTTAATTCACGTTGAACGACTTGTCAGCCTTGAGTTAATCTTACAGCCTTATAATAATTAGAACTAACTAAACTTTAAGATATTTATCATTTGAATACAGAAAGAATCTTCTTGAATGCTGTTATTGTATGGATTATAAATATTTGGGGAAGTGAATTACCTATATATTAAAATACTGGATTGAGTTCTGTTTAGAAAAATTGGTAGTGCAGTATCTATTGAACATGATAGGGGCCTGCTCACCGAGAATTCATTTTAGGTAAACAGTTAATTACTGGGACATTCTTCGTGAAACGAAGAGGTTTTAATTTTTTTCTAACATTAAAAAAAAACTTTTATGTTATTTGGAATTATAGGAGAACGTACTGTGAAGCCTTGGGAACTAGGTAGAATGTTCTTAGTCTTAGGTTTGAAACACTTAAGGAAATTAGATAAAAATGTTATTGGAACCGGAAAATGAAAACTGCAAATATTTTATAGAACAACAACATAAAAAGAGAAAGTTGTTTTTTTAGATTACAATAGCAGAAATGCATGGTAACTGAACATCACAGGTAGCAAAGGTTGTGAATAGTATTTCTAAGGGAGTATCATTTTTACAAAGGCTGAATATTGTTTAATAGTAACTTTGAGGCTGCAATTAAGGATTTCAGAAAAATTCACAACTGAATGAGGAGACAATGTTACTATTTTTCCTTATTTTGAGGGAAGGTTAGAAATCTGCGTCGTCAGCCCAGAATTACTATTGAAATTGAGTATTGTAATCATGAAGTTTTATCAAGTTACTTTACAGATAATATTCTTTTTTAAAGTATGACAAAGAATATGCTTGGAGAGCATAACTGTTTTTTATCTACATGTTTGACTTATATTTTTTTTATGCATAGAAACACATTTTAGAAACACTGTCCTTTAGCTAAATGTATGAAATTTGAACTAAGTTTAATTTGTATATGCTAATCTAAAGGTATATATATCTCTTCATTCTTAAAATCTACTTTAGGTGCTTACTAATAGTTTTAATATTTACATTTTATTTTATATATTGTGTATATCCTATAATGTAATATATTTTATATATTATATTCCTAATTAAATGCTTCTGTTCCTAATATTAGGTAATTGTCATTAGTATTAAACAGTCCTTTTATAATAAAGGAATTGTCCCTATCTCTTACTGTGAACAGAGATTTGCCAAATATAAATTTGATGTCTTAAGTATAATTTGGGTTGACTTAATGAGAAAACTAGATTTTTAAACAAAAAAAAACTCTTGTTTGCTCACTTTGGGTTTTCTTTTCATACCTTTTGAAGATCTCAGGTAGTTAGGGATCTCATTCTTGTAATCCATTCTTGTTGAAAAATTTTGAAAAGGGTTAGATTGCCTATCATTATTACTCTGGATTTTTAAAGTAGTTTTCCTTCCAAGCTAATAAGAACACCAATGTTTTGATCTTTTAATCTAATACTCTAGTGTTATACTAGCTTGGGAGTCTCCCAGATTACTGTTTTATAATGCAGCAATGACATGAATCTTTAATAATATTTAAATGTTTCTTTCAGATTTTATATCACCAAACCGATTTATTCTGGCCTTCTCTGTTACCTATTTTCATGGCTTTGTTGAAGTCTTTTCAGTGAAAAGTTTACTTTTTCTCTTTGGTTGTGAGTTATTTCTATGATTTACAGTAGTTCTTAAATTGCGTAAGACTCTAGTTAGTTGCCAGAGGTGACTCATTGTCACAAAGTTATACTTGTTTTTTAAATTTGTCACTCAATTTATTTTTTAAATCTTGCAGCTGTTATAAGGGGTGGTATATAATGTTGGATATTATATATTTATTGAATTTTAAAGTACACTATACGTTTTTAGAACTTAGCAACATTTGTGGTATGATCTCCTCACCACTTCACTTTAGTAATTTCCTCCCTTATCAGTTGAGTTGATCAGATATGAGGAAGCAGTTCTAGAATATATTGTCTGTACTTGCCAAACATTTGGTTGAGCAACTATTTTAAAGCACCTAATTTTATCTTCTTTTTATCTGGAGCAAAATGTAGTTTCTACTTATTTTTGTTATAATTACTAATACTTTTATATTAACCAGGTACCTTTTCCACCACTGTTATCTTGTTGACTTACAGTGGGTTTTCCCATGGAGGTGATGTAAGAGTTCCCTTTGTAAGGAGAGCTGCCCTTTTCCCTGCCTACACAGGTTGCAGTGGGTTCTCCCTAGAGCTCTAAAGAGAGAATTAGAAGTCTCTGAGCCTGAGTTTTGACTGCAGTTAGCTGTAAAAGGGCAGCAGATGTCTTTTTGCAGGGCAGAAAGCTGCAGTGTAGAATTGAAACTTGGGAGTTCAATTTTTCAAAGAAACTATGGTATAAATTGGTATAAATAGATTAATTAGTGCAAACATGTTTTCAAAGGATTGATAAACCCTTCAAAGGATTGATAAACCTTTGGGACATAAGCTGTTTGTAGCTGGGAACTAGTTCCTGTACTCTGAGGTCTCCATGTTTTTCTTCACTTTGCAGATGACAAAAAGAGGCTATTGACCTCCGTTCTGAAGAAGACAAAATGGATAACAAAACCAGTTTTAGAAAAAAAAATCCCAAATCTTAAAAAGTTACTTTGACTGTAGAATCATTAGCAGCAGCAGTCCCGCTGCACTTCAGAACAGGTATACTGTCACTGGATTCTTTGTAATTTACAGTTTTTCTAGCCTTGAGCTTAAAATCATTGTAAGTTACAAGAACACTTAGGGAGGAGGTGCAGGGAGTGTCTTGGCCTGCTGCACTGGATAATTGAATCGGATCTGCTCCCATCTGGTTTAAGTGTGATGATTCTTGTAGGTAGTAAACAGAGGTTTTATGAGGCATATAGTATATAGGTCCTGGGGTAGGTAGGATCTGATAGTAAAAACTTTGGAACTTTTTCTTTTTGTTCTGGATTTTCATATTTTTGAGGGCTAACTTGAATAAGACTGCAGATCTTTTACTGCCATGAATAGTTTGCAAAAATTCAACATGGATTGTAGAGGAAGCATTAGAAGCTCATGGGCTCTGACCCAGTTGTTAAAGAATATGGGGAAACTTATTGGCCTGACTGTACTTAATCTACTTCTGATTTTTTTTGCTCTCTGTAAGTGATGAGTACTTTGAGATATGAGAAGATGTTAAAAAGTTCTCTTCATTGTAATTTTTTAGTATTCGTTAGTGCATACATGCTCTCAGAAAAAATGGAAAGATTAATATTCTTGAGTGACTGAATCATATGTTACTTGCTTACTTTAAAAACTTAAATGCTCTTAGAGACCATACTGCTGTTAACCCAAATTATAAAAGCATCCCACAATTCAACATATGTGTATGTTACGTTAAATTGTAATTATAAGAATTTTCAAATATACTGAAAATTTGGAAGAATTTTATAGCGAACTCTCCTCTTCAACACCTACATTCTATAGTTAGTGTTTTAGTTTATTTGCTTTATCATATCTTTCTATTACTGCTTTTGAATCCTGCTTTTAGACATTGATAGTACCTCAAGAGTGTTATCTTTGTTCTCCAACTCCATAATTAAAAGGATCTCTTATTTCTGGACATTTGTTTTCTATAATACTTGAACTTAATGAGTATAAATACTGTTTCTGTATTATCCTCAATTGGACTGCAGGTTATAATCAGGATTTAATCTTTCTTGGTTTTGGTTAATAACTTATCTGAGTACATCATAAGTCAATGCATGTCTGTTAAATGACTTGGCTTTGCCAAATCTGATGTCTCAGATGGAACTGTGAAGTTGTTAGAAGGATATTGATGTTGGTTTTACCGGACTTAATTTATGTGGAACACCTAAATTCTTTTTGGATTATTAGAAGCCTCTCATTGGTCAGCCTGTTGCTTACTCTGAGTCATATTTATGCTGTTTTATTGCCGTGTTTTGTCCAGATATTAGCTTAATTTATGTATAATTGCAAAAGTTACTTATTTCAGTCCCTACAATTAATAGGAGAAAATGGAAACATTTTCAAATAATACAGGATCCCCGAAAACAATGTATGGGCCAAATTAATACTGTTGAAAGGGGAAAAAATGTGAATGGTTAACTTGCTACCCCATCTTAACTTCTTTACTTCCTTTATCTGATTCTGGTGGATATTTTTTGTTTTTAAATCACTTACTTTTTTCTGAATAAGTTTCTGTGTCCTCACTTGACCTAATTCTGATACAAATAATTTCCAAGGATTTAGAAATTGATAGAAACTGTCAATACCATAGGATTAAAAAAAAAAATGTTAGGTGGAGGTAAGGGTTGGAAGAGATAGGAGCAACTGCAGAGGCTGACCTATTTTAAGTAAAAGTAGGTAAACTGGCATTTGTTGCCTTGGAATTTTATTTCTTTGTAAAAACACCTTCAGAGTTTCAAATGAAAGGCATCTAAGCATACTTTGGAATATAATCTGCACATAGGTTGGTGAATGCCTTTATGTTGGTCAAGTTTATACTGTTTTAAGAAATACACATTTCTAAAGAATTGTGACTGCTACACTAATTAAATTGATCATATCATTAGTGACCATTTTTTTTTCCTGTGGAACTTAGTGTTGCAGGATAATTCTAATATACGTTCTAAATGATAGTAGATGCTTAGTTTTTACAGTGTCTTACAACTTGATTTTAGATCTTAGAATTGAGATAAGGTAACATCTCTTCTGTAGATTAAAAAAATACTTCAATTTAGTATTCCCCTAAGAATTAAATAATACAGTTCTGCTTGTCTCCAAAATCTATGTCCTTTTTACTGCATCCTCTGCCTTCAAGGCAGGCTTAAATGAAAGTGTCCTCCATTTAATTTATGTTTTTTAATCAGCTGCCCTGATTTAAGTCTTAACATATTGGCCTATCAGAATGCCTGGGCACAATCCATGCCCAGCTAAGTAAGCTCACTAGTTGGATAATGGCTAATTACTTGTTTTGATGTAGGGAAGAGAGAAGAGTTGATGATGATTTAAAGATTTTATTTATTTATTTGAGATTGAGAGAGAGAGAGAGAGAGAGAGAGAGCAGGAACTGGAGGGGTGGGGCAAAGGGAGAAGCAGGCTTTCCCTGAGCAGGGAGCCAGACCTGGGGCTTGATCCCAGGAAGCTGGGATCATGACCTGAGCAACCCAGGTGCCCCCTGCCTTCAGGTTTTTAAACCTGAATGACTAGGGAGTTTTCAGGGATGGGGTTTTTAAGGGGAATAGCTGAGTGAGAAGAAAAGATGAATGAATCCAAATGAATGTTGTTTTATTTAGATTCATTTTGTCTGTAAAAAGTTCATTATAATAAGGTTGGAAATAATAAGCCATTCTAGTTAAGGGAATTTTACAGGGTGGGAGTTTAGTAGATCCAGAATTCAATAGTCTACAGGGCTTCCAGAGTATATGTTGGCTTGGCTTGTTATCAGGGCAAAGAATCTGACCAGTAAAGGGGGTGAAGTACTTTTTCTAAGGTTGTAGTTTGGCTAGATTCTCTTTATTTACTTTGCACCTTTGTTTGCATTACAGACTGTTTTGTGAGAAGTTTGAAAATTGTTACTTGAGAAGATGAAGGGAAGTTTGTTTCTACCGTTCACTTTAAATTGACAGTATTGGAAATTGAAGTTTAGCTATGAAATGGTTTTTTGGGTTTTTTTTTTTTTTTAAGATTTTATTTATTTGAAGAGAGAGTGAGAGAGAGCACAAAGTAGGCAGATAGGCAGGGGAGGGGGAAGCAGGCATCCCACTGAGCAGAGAGCCAGTCCAAGGTGGGGGGGGAGGCAGCTGGATCCCAGGACCCTGAAATCAGGACCTGAGCCGAAGGCAGAGGCCCAACCCACTGAGCCACCCAGACGCCCCTATAAAATGGTTTTTATGTGAAGTTTGACTTACTTAGAATTAGTGATACAAAATTTGTGTGCTTCGCTTATCTGTAATTTCATTGAGTTAATAGTTTTCATGCTTTAGGTTTTCAATTTTTTCTTACTTTTTTATTCATTCCTATTTGAAGAGAAGGGCTATTCATAAAATCTTAAAGAAAACTTATGTTTATATTAATAAAGTATAAATGATTATTTTATAACTAAATTGATAATGTTTCTTTTGAGGTTTTCTTTTAATTTCCTTTTTTATGCCCTACAGGTTTGTCAGCTGTTCTCCGGTAAAGACTTTTCTTCACAGTGCAGTGTTCTTTTCTTTAGTGATATCTAGCAATCTTTCCAACCTACACATGACTTCAGATAAATTGGATTTTTAAAACTTAAATTGTTGGGTCTTTCTCTCCCATAGTTAGATGGATAAATAATATTGTAGCATATGCTGTTTTCTATACTATTTTTAAGTTAAAATATAGTAATTCATAATTTCTAAAGTTCCTGTGTATGCACAGCTTAAATTACTGTTTGTTGCTGGCCAAATGGGTGGAGTAGAGTCTGTGAAAAGAATCACCACTGGGAAACTCACTTGTGACCACCATGTTTATTTCATCCTTATTTTTTTTTTAATTGAAGTATAGATGACATTTAATAATTTCAGGTGTACAGCATAATTATTTGGTATTTGTATACATTTTGAAATGATATTAAGGTGTTAATATTTGTCACCTTATATAAAGTTTTTTTTTCTTGTGATGAGAACTTTTAAGATCTATTCTCTTTTGCACATCGTGCCTATTCTTAAAATAACCATTAATTTCCTTAAAGTAGAATAAATTCTATTTAAGTAGGTTTTATTATTAAGGTAAATTATTAAACCGTCTTACTTGTATAATCCACAAGAACAGTAATGGAGCACAGAATTATTGGAAGGCAGCACTCTTAAAGTTTTTGGAATGATGTTTGAAAATGTCTTAAATGTTTATATAAGCATGAGAAAAATGTTCTGCAAAAGCTTTTGGTAAGAAAGTTTTTGGTTACAGTCTTTTAAAAAAGTTTTTCTTTTATGGTGAAATATAACACATTCTGTAAAGTATATAAACCTAATTTACAATGTAATGACTAATTATAAGATAAACACCTATGTGATCATCACCCAGATCAAGAAATAGAATGTTGCCACCACCTCAGAAGCCTTGATGGTGCTTGCCTCCCCTGCTCACCACTTGTATAGTAATTACATAATTGCTTTTCCTCATAGGTGGTGCAATTCTGTGTGCATTCTGAAATAATATAATTTAGTTTTGCCTATTTTAAATCTTGAGATAAATGCATTTAGAGCTTTTGTGTCATTTTTTTTTTCCCCTCAGCATTGTGTTTAAGATCCATCTTCATTGATCAAAGGGTTGTGGAGAATATGTGGTAATAAGGTTTAGCAATCATTTGACTAACCAGGCTTACCTCACTGTGGAGGTTGCCTGCTCTTTCACAGCAGGAAGTACTTGTAGGAAAGGGAGAGATCCTTCTCTTCCCTTGAGATAAAAAATTACCTCACGATGGATACTTTGAGCTAGAGTCAACCTTGTCTCCAGTTAACCTTGACAACTTTTCAAAAAGTACTAACTGGCCAAAGAGATTCAGTCTTTCAGCAGACACTGAGACTATAAGGAAGGAGGGGCCGGGGGAGACATCACTTTCATTCAGGAGACAAATGATAAATAATCAGATAACTGCAAAGGACTGGTTTTTAAACTATAGCTTTTGCCAAATATTGCTTACTTTAAAACATATTAAAGGGGCGCCTGGGTGGCTCAGTGGGTTAAGCCGCTGCCTTCGGCTCAGGTCATGATCTCGGGGTCCTGGGATCGAGTCCCGCGTCGGGCTCTCTGCTCAGCAGGGAGACTGCTCCCCTCTCTCTCACTCTCTGCCTGCCTTTCTGTCTACTTGTGATCTCTCTCTGTCAAATAAATAAATAAATTCTTAAAAAAAAATTTAAAAAAAAACATATTAAAATTTATATAAGGTAGGGAGTGGTTGTTAGTTCTTGAAAGAAAGGAGGAAAGCGAATGTTGGAAAGAGATCTGAACTGAAGGAATTTAGGAGAACCCTAAGAATGGGGTGTTTAATAATTTATTGGTATCTTTACAAAGGATAGCTCTCTATTCTTCCAGTCTTCTATGGCTACTACTGTTTTTCTTTCCCCTGTCTTTATTTCCTTTACTGATTTAGTAACTGTCTTGGTCTTCAGGAAGAATTGGAGAGGTTTGATAGTAGTAGGTTCCTTTCAGAAACTGTCTTCAGGGGATAAGTTTTTTTCAAAGAGTAACAGTCAGGCACTAAGTAACGTATACAATTGTCTGATCACGGTGTTGTACACCTAAAGCAAATGCAACATTGTATGTCAACTATACGTAAAAAAATAATAAAGCAAATGATTTTCTATGTAGGATTCCACGTGATTCTTTATGTAGGAGCTTGAAATCTGTTGGGGTGGAAATTTGGCATTGTATGTTAGCGAATGATTAAGGATGTTGAAAATGGGATTCTAGGCTATGACTGGCTAGCTGGATATCCCAGGAGAACTTTAAGGGAAGGAGATTTTAGTTCAGTGAGTATTTCTTCCAAGTAAGCTTTTCTTTTAATTAGAAAGCAGTTCTTAAGTGAAATAGTGAACAGGAATGTTCTCTAATGCATGTCTATTTTTTGGTCAGAATAATTTTGATCAAATTTGATGGTATTTTTCTGCTGCCCATTAGTATGTAACCTATGCTACGTGAATGAATAACAGTTGATTTCTTTTGTAAACAAAGCCTTGTCATAGTGTCATAGTGCGTTGTTGAAGAATTTAAATCTGGGACTGCCTTTCTTTTTTTTTTTTTTAAATTTTATTTATTTATTTGATAGGCAGAGATCTCAAGTAGACAGAGAGAGAGAGGAGGAAGCAGGCTCCCTGCCGAGCAGAGAGCCCGATGCAGGGCTCTATCCCAGTTCCCTGAGATCATGACCCGAGCCGAAGGCAGAGGCTTTTTTTTTTTTTTTTTTAAGATTTTATTTGACAGAGAGAGATCACAAGCAGGCAGAGAGGCAGGCAGAGAGAAAGGAGGAAGCCGGCTCCCTGCTGAGCAGAGAGCCCGATGCGGGCCTCGATCCCGGGACCCCAAGATCATGACCTGAGCCGAAGGCAGCGGCTTAACCCACTGAGCCACCCAGGCACCCCGAAGGCAGAGGCTTTAACCCACTGAGCCACCCAGGCGCCCCAGGACTGCCTTTCTTTAAACTCCCAATTTAGTCAGCTAGTATTTCTACAGAATTCAGACTTAAAATATAAACCAAGCATCATAAGGAAGGTATATACATACTTATTATTCCTTGTCCCCTATATCTCTTGTAATATATGCCAGAGAGAAATATAAATGACTTTGAATTAGGCTGTATTTGGATAATGTTCCAACCTAATGATTTAAGCTTCTTTAATACCTCTAGTATTGTTCTTGTTTGAATTCCACAGGGAAGTAGGGATAGTTTTTTTTTTTGAAATGTGTTAACTGTTAGGAAACATGCCAGGCATACTTCTTTCAGAAATAACAGTCTAATATGGTTTATCTGTCTTGTGCGAGAGGTATAGATACAGGTTTTATTGATCCCAATATAGAACAAACTTACTTTGGTTAAATTTTGTTCAGGACTGTTCATTTAACTTAATAGGCTAGAGCTGTATTGAAGATTTTAACACCTGTAATGTAAAAACACTCAAGGAGATTTAAGTTATTCTTTGCCTAAAGTGGTAAAATACTGTTACAGTGATATGGTTCTGATTTCCCTCCCTAATGAATAATAATATTAATAACTTACTGTTACTGTAGAGAGGTGAGATTGTTTAGGGTTAAGAACATCATTTCTAATCATGCTAGAATATCCTACACTGTATTAGGAATGTAGTGGATTCAATATATTTTAACATGGATCCTTATCCTTAATGGTAACCACATTTTATGTTTTGGTGATAACAGTAAAGCACAGGAAGTCTCTGTTGTATATAGTTTGATAAACCTTGGATTTGATTGTGATGTCAGTAGAAACATGTGTAGTGATAGTGTGATCCCTAAGAAGCATATGTTGGGCCTTCATCCTCATTTCTGCCACAGAGCTCCTAAAACCTTTGTAATTTTCTAAGTAATGAGAACAAAATTTGGCATCTTTTGTTATGTTAATGCAGTGACTTTGGAAAGCCCTGAGGTCACCTAAGGATGGGAGTTGGTTGCTGCTGGAACCTACCCTGTGATTAGAGGGTTGGAAGTTTAAGTCCTACCTTCTCACCACTGGTAAGGGCAAAAGGGCTGCAGGTTTAATCACCAGTGGCCCCAATAGTTTAATTATGCCAATGTGATAGAGTCTTCATAAAAACCCCAGAGGACAGAGTTTGGGGAACTTTCATATTTGTGAATATGAGGAGTTTTGGGGAGCGTTTGGTGTACTCAGAGAGAGCATGAAAGCCTTGTTCCCCTTCCACATAGTCTTGCCCTATGAATCTCTTTTATCTGGCTCTTCCTGAGTTCTGTCATTTTATAATAAATCTGTGATCTAGTAAGTTAAATATTTTCTTTCAGTTCTGTGAGCAGCTCTACCAAATTAATTGAACCCAAGGGAGAGGGTCACTAGAATTTCTGGTCTGTAGTTAGTAGGCTAGAAGCACTGGTAACAACTTGGACTTGTGATTGGTTTGTGAAGTGGGAGATTGGGTTGCTGGGGAGGTCAGTCTTGTAGGACTGAACCTTTGTCGGATCTAACACTATCCTAGTTTCAGAATTAAGGTGATCTGTAGGACAGAGGTGTCAGAGAAATGATTGTTGATGTGGAAACTCACTACCTCCTCACTGGAATTGTTGGTGGACATCTTAGTATGGAACATCATAATCTTACCCTCAAAAAAGGTGTCATTTTAATCTTATAGAAGGAGGAAAGAATTGATGCAGAAAGGAAGTGTGATGATTCTTATAGAAGAAGGAAAGAATTGATGCAGAAAGGAAGTGATGCTTAAATGGAGAAATAATTTATGTGAGTGAGTGATTGCTATCAGCACTTGGGAAATGACTGGTTAGCTGGATAGCCTATGAGAACTTTAAGGGAGGGAGGTTTTAGTTCCGTGAGTATTTCTTCTAAGTACAGATAACTGTCTCAAGTTTTAACTCAACTATTAAGGAATATTGAATAAGAAAAGACAGACCAGTTAATGCTGTTAACTTTTGAGCTGGTAAATAAAAAGGGACATGTCAGCAATAAAAATAGGGTTTACAAGGTGGCATTTTGTTTGAATTTGAGAAATACATCTTGATGTGGAGAAATAGTAAGAGTAGATATGAGCATTGGGTATGTAGGCATTTAGTTCATGCACATGATTAGTTTGGGTGGGTTGAATTAATGATCCATTTGGTTTCTTGGCTGTTGATTTAACTGTGATTACAGCATCCCTCACCCAAAAGTAGAGTGTTCCAATGAAAACTTTTGTAAGCCAAAATGCATAAAATAAAGAACCATTAATTTATGTGGAAAAAATTGTTTTTGGTGTTCCCAGACCCCAAAAATAACCCTACACTTTTCTGATGCAGAAGAGGCTTTGGCCTAAGGGACACACAAAATAAAGAGCTAAGGAATAGACAAACGCTTACAGATGCTGTTCAAAGCTGTGGTGGCTTAATGCTGAGTGTTGTTCTCAAGGGACGGAGCTTGATGGTGCCATTCTCTCGGCTCAGGGTGCAGGCTTCCTCCTTAATGTCATGCTGCAAAACAAATAGTAAACGCTGTTTTTCCTTTTGCCATTTCCCGTAAAAAAGAAAATCCTCTTTGATTCTTTCGGTTATTGAGAATAGGTAACGTAGGTTGGTGGTGAAGTTAAAGGCGAAGTGGCAGAAGGGGAACTTTCAAAAAGCAGGTGATAGATAGCCTACATTGGTAATTAATTTGGAAATTAAGTGACACCTTAGGAAGCCATCACAGCTCTGATTTCACTTAAACCTTCCTAGATAAGGTAGAAAAGGTTAGAGGATAATAAATAAAAATACTCATTGGGGTTTAAATCGCCTGTCTCCAGTAATATATCTCTGCAATAGAAATAGCTTTGTCTTTGTCTAATTACTGGGAAGATCTTTGAATATTGTGGATTCTGAGAGTTGAATAACCCAAAATATCAAGTCATTACCTTTTAGTTGTTTTTGTTATTATTATTATTTAAGTAATCTCTACAGCCCATGTGGGGCTCAAACTCACCACCCTGAGATCAAGAATCCTATGCTCCTAGACTGACCCAGCCTAGGAGCCCCAAGGCCTTGTCTTTTTTTTTTTTTTAAAACTATAGATTGAACTCTAACAAAACGACTAGTCAGCTTTTTATACTCTTGCTATTATTACATGGAATAGTATAAACATTCCTGTGAGTTCTAATACTGATAGGTTGTAATGGCTTCACCAGATGTTTTTGTGTACTTTTTAAAAAAAAAACCTTTATCCGTCAGTGTGTCTTTAAATCTGTTATAGTGAACAAGGTTCGTTGACTATATTGACAATTAAAATACTGCTTGTGTTTGGGGTGCCTGGGTGGTTCAGTGGGTTAAAGCCTCTGCCTTTGGCTCAGGTCTTGATCCCAGGTGGGATCAAGCCCGCATCAGGCTCTCTGCTCAGCAGGGAGCTTGCTTCCTCCTCTCTCTCTGCCTGCTTCTCTTACTACTTGTGATCTCTGTCAAATAAATAAATAAAATCTTAAAAAAAAATTGCTTGTGTTCTTAATTTTTGAAAATTTAGTAAGTTTTATGGAAGTTTAATTTAATCCTAAAATAATTTTTACTCCACACCATAGCTAAAGAAAACTGTATTTTAATAGGCTAGGCAGCTTTCTGGAATTAGAAGGGATAGGATAATGAAACAATATTTGGTAGATTTAATAAATCTGATCTTAAATCTATAAAGGCCAGCTATTCACTGAAAGTAGAAAAATGAGCTTGAGAAGCAACTAAATTTTTTTTTAAGATACATTTATTCATTTGAGGGGGAGATCACATGCAGGGGGAGGGGCAGAGAGAGAGAGGCTCCCCAAATGGACTCCCCACCCAGTGTGGAGCTGAAAAAGGGCTGCAAACCACAGAGGGCTCCAGCCCACAGTCCATGAGATCACCACCCCACCTGAAACCAAGAGTTCAACAATTAAGGGACTGAGTCACCCAGGTGCCCCACAACTAAGATCTTTTAAAAATTTTTTTTGAAGGTTGTTAAAATGAGTGGGTCACTTCTTTAGAAAGGGAGATCATTTCTCTTGTTTAGTATACTTTATTTTGGTTATTTAATTTACCATATTTAAATAAAGTGTAATATAAACAGCATGTAAAACAAAAGGTTTTCCTTTTGAAGTAAAAATAATTCTAGACTTTTAAAAAGTTTATAATAAGTACTTGTTATAATTGTTGGATATGAATTACAGCATAATATAAAGCTATAAAATTTTTATATAAATCAAACTATATTGAAAATGCAAATTACATATGAAGTAATGTATATGTCATATTTGTAATTATGAACATAATGATAAACACCCATGTGAAACCCCTTCCCAACTATAGAACTAGGGCGTTACCAATTTCACATCCATCCATATTTCTTCTCTATCCTGTCCTCCTGGTTTTCCTCTTAGCACTAAGAAACCATGATCTGAGTGTTGTTTAACATCTCCTTTGTCATTATTAAAGTACATATATTTAGATATCTTTGTGTCTTTAGACAATATATTGCTAAATTTTGCTTTGTTTGGAGCTTTAAAAATAGTATTCTGTATAAAATTTTCTTTGGTTTGTATTTATACATTTCCTAGTTGATGAATATTTAGGATTCCAACTTTTTGGTTTTATGAATAATGCTGCTGTGAACACTAAAAACTATTTTCGGATGCATGCATATGTGTGGATGGTTGCTGGAGTGTATACCTCGGAATTTTGTGGTAATTTTTATTTCAATTCATAAAAATATAATATACCACCTCAAAACTTGGTGACAAAAAGCATTTCAGTGTTTCACAATTCTGTGGGTGGAATGGGAGTTTTTTCTGCTTCGTGATTTCAGCTGTGATGCTGGGATGATTACAGTCATCTGGAGGCTCAACAGGCTACAGTAAGCTGGGGCTAGGAGGCTTAAGAGTCCTCTGGAGTCTTGATTGGGAGCTCAGCTGCAGCTTTTAGCTCCTTCATGTGGCTGCTTAGGCTGCCTCACAGCATGGCAGCTGAATTCTAAGAAAGCATTCCAAGAGCAAGAAAGCTGCTTTTCCAATTAAGGGGTAGGCATGGAATGATCAGTGTCACTTCCAGTATATTTTATTGTTCAAAGTAGACACAGGTCTATCAGAGAGTCTGGTAGGGACAGAATTATTTCGGACAGTCTTTGGAGACTGGTTACCATATTGTGTGTATCATTTTTATTTCTTCTGTCGTTCACAGAAGACTTTGTGCTTTTATGTTTTATGTTTGTGTCTCTGGTCAGTTTTGTTTTTTTAACTCGGTTACTTTGTATTTGGGGGGAGGGATACTAAGTCTAGGTTAAATTTGTTGCAAATTTTAATGCTTTTTGTGGCTTAATGGTCCTTAAGCACTGTAAGATATTTTATTCGCTGTTTTACAGATGAGAAAAGGAAGTACTGCTTAGTGTATTGAGAGAATACTTTGTGAAGTCAGAAGCCTCAGGTGGTATTTTTGGTTTTAAAAATAGCAGGTACAAATGTGTACAATTATGAAATGGCATGATGCTCCATCCATCTACTTATTATACCCTTCCACTTCCAAAAGACTGAGGCTTGGAAAAACTTAGAAGTATTTTTTATCCACTTATGGCCTATTATAATATTTTTGGTAAAGTGCTAAGTGACTTGGCCAGAGTGACAGAACTAGTACATTCATCTCCCAAGTTTTTTCTAGTCGTGTCTTGCCTATACCCATACTTGACAGTTTTTTCCCCACTAAATTATTCAGTTGGATCAGTCAGTCACTATCTGCCAACACATTTCAAAACTTGAGTTTTTGATAGCCAGGCTAGTTCTTTTGAGGGTATGCTGGAGATCTCGGAAGACAGTGGTAAGGAATTGGCAGATATTTGAGATTTTCTTGGCTAATCCCACCTCCAAGCTTTATCATGGAAATTAAGTTTCTAAAATGTTGTGGTCAGAATATTTTTTTCAAAATAATAGAAGCCAGAGAATCACAACCAGTATTCAAATATTTGCTTTATGTACTTTAAGAAGCACACTTTCAGGCTTTGAGTGTAGTGAGTTGCTTTAAAACTGAAAATAATACGAACAATTCTGAATTCCGTAATTCAAGGCTTTAAATAAAATGAGACAACTTTCTATTATGTCTGAACAAATACAAAATGCACAGAAATAAATTTGTAGACACTTCCCAGCTCTCAAATGAGGAAGATTATTCTGTGTAAAAGTTCCCCATCATTACAGTTCTGTATGTTGAAGACCGACACTTCAGTACAGCTCTCTGGTGTAAAAGCAGTGCTTCAGGGAGCATGACTTATTTTCAAGTCCCTTCAGATTTCTTGAATCTAAGATTCAAAGACAAATGAAAGTCATAATAATACTTCTGATTTTTTGGAGGAGTTCTTTGACAAGTAAAGGAATACAGAGCATCTTTAGACTTTGTCTCGGAAACCTTATCTACCTGAAATACCAGCTACTGTATGATCAAGCCTTTTACTCATTTTTATTCTTTCCTGCCCCAGATTCTTCCACTTTCAGTGTCATGCATTAGAATTAGTTACCTTCCTCAAGAAGTAAACTAAAGTATAATGTACTGGCAGTAATAATAATACAGTATTACCATGACAAAATATAGGTATCAAGTGCAGTAATTTGGCAAAAAGCTAATGTCAGATTGCACCAAGTTGAACATAATGTAACACCATTTGTAAAAAAGAAAAGGGGGACAGAAGAGGGTAAGTCCATTTAAAATTCAGTAAATGCATTTGCAACATTTGTAATTCTTACAAAAAACACATTTTAAAATAGAGTATACCCCAAACATGCTAATCTCTGAGGAGTTTAATACATGTTATTTTATAGAAATTGCTAAAGCTAAAGTTACTTTAGATATGTGAAGGATACCAAAGTTTTCATATAGTTCAGTATTTTCTCTCTCTTTCCTTCAACCCCTTTCAAATGAGAAGAGAAAACTGTTCATTCTTTCTTAGCCCCTTCTTTTTTTTTTTTTTTTTTTTTAAAGATTTTATTTATTTATTTGACAGAGAGAAATCACAAGTAGATGGAGAGGCAGGCAGAGAGAGACAGAGGAGGAAGCAGGCTCCCTGCTGAGCAGAGAGCCCGATGTGGGACTCGATCCCAGGACCCTGAGACCATGACCTGAGCCGAA
Organism: Neogale vison; assembly: GCF_020171115.1. Lineage (NCBI taxonomy): Eukaryota > Metazoa > Chordata > Mammalia > Carnivora > Mustelidae > Neogale > Neogale vison. Next base: position 154,301,036 of record NC_058096.1, read on the forward strand.
GGCAGGGGCTTAACCCACTGAGCCACCCAAGCGCCCCTCTTAGCCCCTTCTTGAGTTATGTTTGCTGGTATTTTATGTTTGAAAAGTTAACTGATTAAAAACTAAGTAAATGGAATAACTTCTGGTTTCTCTGGAACACAGAATGAACTTATACCTAGAAGAGAACATAGAATTCATAAAAACTATTTGTTAAAGTGGTTGCCATAAACGTTCTGCAGAATACATATCCCAGGAATGCAGTTCGAAACAAATTCTGCTAATTTAAATTTGGAAAAACTGCAGATCCCATCCATTTGTTTATAATACATATTAGCATGTTAAAAGTTCAGATGTTCTTGAATACATTGTTAATTTTCTTTAATCCAGTGTTTACCATATTTAATTAGGAATTACTATAGGATTTTTTAAAAACAATTAAGTGTTCCATACAATGGATACTTAATGGTTGTTAGTTGGAAATCTTATTTCTGTAGAATATGAATATATGTCCTGACTTAAATATATGTAACATACTACATATTTATAATGCTTATTTGGAAATTTTATTTGTATAGTATAATGTAATTATATACTATCAATAAGTAGATATATAATAAGTATAAATATGATAGGTTTATATATATGTTTGTTGGAGATCTTTTTTCTATAACACATGAATGTGTGTCTGACCTAAATATGTATTACATACGCATGTATGTGTGCTACGTGGAGAGAAAGAGAATACATGCCAGGTGTGTGAAGCTCTTGACTTTTGCCCAGGTGTTTTAGATATATTGGATTTAACTAAGCAAAAAATAACATTGGATAGTTTTAATTTATCAAACCATTATCTTATTTCTTTTTAAAATTTATTTATTTGAGAGAGCAAATGCACTAGTGGGGAGAGGCACAGTGAGGGGAGAAAGAAAGAAAGAATCCCAAGCAGACTCTTTACTGAGTGCAGAGCCCAGCATGGGGCTTGAATCTCAGGATCCTGAGGTCATGACCTTAGCCAAAATCAAGAGTCAGATGCTTAACTGATGAGCCACTTAGGTACCCCAAATCTGCTATTTTATATGTGATCCTAGAATTTTTTCAGATATTTTGAATGGCATTAAAATACTTTTATCAGTCTGTTATTTTTATGTAATTTTTTGGTGCTAACTTTTCATTGTCCTTTCCTTTTTTCCAATTAGTTTATTTAGTGCCCTTTATAAACAGAGTAGACTCTCATTTTTCAAATGAATACTTAAGAAAATTGATAGCTGTCACAGTCAGTTAAGGCAATAAGAGATAGAACTGTAACATGGATCTTGTTTTTTGTTTTTAAGATTTTATTTATTTGACAGATATACAGCAAGAGAGGGAACACAAGCATGGGGAGTGAGAGAGGGTGAAGGCTTCCCATGGAGCAAGGAGCCTGATTCGGGGCTCAATCCCAGAACCCTGAGATCATGACCTGAGCCGAAGGCAGAGGCTTAACCCACTGAGCCACCCAGGCACCACCCCCAATCTTGTTTTCAATTAATAATGTGTTTGGGTGAAGTTTTGCTCTGTTCTTAGGAGTTTGATTATCTCGAACTGCTGTAATGCATCTCATCTTAAGTGGGAAGGTACAGAGAGAAGCTCAAAAAAGTCTGCCAAAGTATCAGCTTTGGAACAAACTTTTTTTTTTTTTAAAGATTTCATTTATTGTCAGAGAGAGACTGAGCACAGGCAGGGGATGCAGCAGGCAGAGGAAGAGGCAGGCTCCCTGCTGAGCAAGGAGCTGGATGTGGGACTGGATCCCAGGACCCTGGGATCATGACCTGAGCTAAAAGCAGGTGCTTAATGGACTGAGCCACCCATGCGTCCCAACCGTTGGTTTTGTTTTGTTTTTTTGTTTTTACCATATATTGCTCAAATAGAAAAATAGGTAGTTTGTCCATCTGATAAATGAACTCTGCTTAGGAGAGATCTTGAATCATTGTGACTCATCCATCAGTTTTAAGAGCAGAGAGGTTAATGTGGTAGTCTTAAGACCCAGTTGGAGCTGGGGGCGCCTGGGCGGCTCAGTAGGTTAAAGCCTTTGCCTTCAGCTCAGGTCATGATCTCAGGGTCCTGGGATTGAGCCCCGAGTAAGGCTCTTTGCTCATCAGGGAGCCTGCTTCCTCCTCTGTCTCTGCCTGCATCTCTGCCTACTTGTGATCTCTCTCTGTCAAAAAAAAAAAAAAAAAGACCCAGTTGGAGCTGCTTGTATATAAATGAGTAGGTGATCTGGTGTCCTGGTAGTGTTCAATCTGTGTGTTCATAGGTCTTTACAAACTTCAGAATTGACCTAGTAAAAGTAAAAGAGTTAAAAAAAAAAAAGATATCTTTATTCTGTATCATTAGTAGTTCTTTTAAATTTTCTTGTTTTGCTCTAGTTAAACACTGATGAATCTCTTACCCTACTTGGCTTGAATATATCCTTGCATGAGTTTTCGTTGTTTAAGTAATAAAATTAGCAATGTGTTTAATGTGTTACCTAGATGGTATTTATATGTAGATGTAGTAGGACTGGGTTTAGATTGTTTGTTATAGTAGTTCTAATAAACTGGTGTTTTTTGCCTCCCAGGTATACCTGCCTGTCAGTCTGGGTATGCTTTTGTTTTTGATCCTGCCACTAGATGGCAGGAACAATAAATGGTAGATTGAAATGCCAACTTGAGCTGGTGGCCTTAGCTGCTTTTTTTTTTTTTTTTTAAGATTTATTTATTTATTTGACAGACAGAGATCACAAGTAGGCAGAGAGAGAGGAGGACCAGGCTCTCCGCTGAGCAGAGAGCCCGAAGTGGGGCTCGATCCCAGGACCCTGAGATCAAGACCTGAGCTGAAGGCAGAGGCTTTAACCCACTGAGCCACCCAGTCGCCCCGGCCTTAGCTGCTTTGTACTTTACCTTTGTTGTTCTCTATTCCCAATAGTGCTGAATTTGGGGTATATATGTAGTCTCTCAACTAGTGGGATTTAGGTAAATCTGGTACTTTGTAGCCTGAGAGTGTACCTAGTGACAGGGTAAAGGAGAAGGAACAGAAAACTTTTAATCCTAGATATAATCATTGGTGTTCTGATACTTTGCTTTTTACTTCTATTTTTATTTTTTCTTTGTGGAATTCTGTCCTTTCCTTTATTTCTTGATTCTCTTACACTTACATAGGCATCCATAATTGGTCATTTCTGTTGGTGAACTAGTTGCCTTCTCCCTTATTAGGTGAATGTATGTTAACTTGGCCAATTTTGTAAAATGTTAATACTATACTTTGCAAAAAGACTCAGAGTCATAATTGACTATATGAATCTTTTCACAGAATGTATTATTTTCAAAGTAGCCTGCTGATAGCCTTTGAAAAGTAGAGTGATGGGCAAAGTCTAGGGTGGTGGGAACGTAGCTTCCATGATTATGTTATGTAAGACTGTGTTGCTAGTTGACTTGTACCAGAGACTCCTTGCTAGCCTATGAAGTAAGCAGCCTTGTTGGAGGAGTCCATGTACAAGGAATTGCAGAAAGCCTCTTAAGAGGCTCCAACCAACAGCCAGCAAGAAACCAGGGCCCTTGGTCCCATAGCCTCAAGAAGATATTCTGCCAGCAACCTAAGTGAGCTTGGAAGTCAGTTCATTCCCTGAATGAGTCTCCAGATGAGAACCCAACACTGTTAAAACCTTGATACATGGGCGCCTAGGGTGGCTCGGTGGGTTGGGCCGCTGCCTTCGGCTCAGATTGTGATCTCGGGGTCCTGGGATCGAGTCCCGCATCGGGCTCTCTGCTCGGCAGGGAGCCTGCTTCCTCCTCTCTCTCTCTGCCTGCCTCTCTGCCTACTTGTGATCTCTCTCTGTCAAATAAATAAATAATCTAAAAAAAAAAAAAAACTTGATACATGAAAAAAAGAAAATTTTTAAAGAAAATTAATATAGACACCTTTGATAAACCTTTCACATCCCTTAATGTTACCTATTTGCCAGGGTGTTGTAGATAACAATGGTATGAGCCCAAATAGACATGATTCTACTCTGAGGGAGAGATAGACTTGAAACCCTTAAGAATAACCAATATTCTGAAGACCTGTGATGCCATAAGAGCATCTGATAAACATAATTACCTCTTTAGGACTTAACTGGTCTTTTTACAATTTACTCTTCCTAGGTGGTTTTCTCATTTTTTAGCATAATCTTGACATCACAAAACTTGATCTAGTTTTATTTCCTGTTACTATTATGAAGATAACTTATGTGCATTTTTTTCAGCTCTTGACATGCTCTTCTTTCTAAAACACTTCTGTTCTTTTCTGCCTTTTTGCTCAATAATCCATCCAGATTTAAGACACATGTCAGTTAAGTTCCATGAGGGAGCTTTGTGGGACATGTGTGTTCTGTTTGTCCAATACTTAGCACAGTGCATGTAGGCCCATTAAAAAAAGGAAAAAAAAAACAAAAAACCTTGATTGGAAGTATGCATTACTGGTCGAAGTATTAAGTATTAATGGTACACCTACTTTGGAGAACTGTTTAATGTTTTTAAATATATGTGTACTCTATAACCTAAGAGTAGTTATTGAATGGAATGCTCAGTATTTATTCAAAGAAAGTGGAATTGCTAAATATTTATCCAAAGAAATAAAAACATATGTCCTTAAGACAGAATTTATTGTATTCATGAAATGGAATACTACCCAGTAATAAAAAGAACAAACTGCTGCTACATGATGAATCTCAAAAATATGTTGAATGAAAAAAAAAAAAAACACTTATTGAAAGTAGAATCTAAGATCTATATTTATTAATTTATTTTAAGGTTTTTTTTGTTTTGTTTTGTTTTTTGAGAGAGCACTTGAGCAATGCAGGGTGGGGGTAGGGAGAAGGAGAGAATCTCAGGCAGTCTCCCCACTGAGCAAAGAGCACAGAGCTTGATGTGGGGCTGGATCTCATGACCCTGAGTTGATGACCTGAGCAGAACCAAGAGCCACTGAACTGACTGAGCCACCCAGGCACCCCTATGCTATATTTATATGAAATCTAAGAACAAAATGAATCTATGGTGAAAGAATTCTAAGTGTTTAGGAGGGAGAAGTGACAGGAGAGGTTCACATGGGAACGTTTTGGGTGATAGTTATGATAGATGGTATATATAAAATTGTCAAAACTCATTGATTCAAACATGTAAGATCGGGGTGTGTGTGTGTGTGTGTATATATATATATATATATATATATATATATTTTAAAGATTGTGTTTTATTTATTTGACAGAGATCACAAGTAGGCAGAGAAGCAGGCAGAGAGAGAGGAAGGAAAGCAAGCTCCCTGCTTTCCTGATGTGGGGCCCAATCCCAGGACCCTGGGATCATGACCTGAGCTGAAGGCAGAGGCTTTAACCCACTGAGCCACCCAGGTGCCCCAAGATCAGTATATTTTAATGCTTAATATAAATTACTCTTTGGAAAAGTCTTAGATGTCCTTTTGTATCCCTTCTTTCCTTTCTCTGCTTGATTGCATTTATTACCTGTCCCTCCTGTCAGATTATCAAAGATTGTCAGCTTTATGAGGTCACAGACCAAATTTGCCTTGGTTCTTAGAATTGTGGACTTGTATGCATAGTGCCCAGGCTTTTCGGCTCTGAGGAAAAAGTTATTTGTGAACTCTGATTTCTTCATAAGTTGGTATCTAAACTTTATGGTTGCATTTTCAAGAAAAATATTTGCAGTATAACAGAATCTTATATTCGGCGTTCTTCTTTATGTAGCTCCTAGCTTTTTCTGCTCTAGGATGCACAAAAGACATCTGTTTAAGTGTTGGTAATCTTGCTCCAATTACAGCTTTGCCAGCCACAGTTTGAGATATCACAGTGCTGTATTTATATACCAAAATTTAAAAAGCCAATCTTTTTTTATAAATGTGACATTTATTTTATTCCTCTAAAACAAATGAAAACTAAATATTAATCCTGTTTTCTCCTGAATCTCTTTTTGTCCTCTCAATGTTTTGAGATTGGGCAAAAAAAAGATAACCTATTATTTTCCTTCTAGTACAGAAAGCCTTAGGCACCAGAGTAATTTGAAAGAGAACTAGATAATTACATAGCACTTTGTCCAACTAGTGTTATCCTTTATGGATATTATTTTTTTATTTTTATTTTATTATTTTTTTCCCTTATTAAAATATTATTTTTCCCTTATTAAAATAATACTGTTTTAAATGATTTAATGGCTGAAAAATAAGTATTGTCTTGATTTCCCAAAGCTACTTTAGTGGATCACCCGTGTAGTTTTTTCCAAACTCTTGAACTGCTGTAACTCACAGCAGTTTTTCAGTGCTGAAAAGAAATGCCTTTCTAATATGACTTAATGTGTTGGGGATCCTCTAAAATTAAGTTTAAATTCTGCACAAGTTTTATGCACATTCTTCTGGTCAGAGAATCCGTATTTTCATCAGATTCTCAGACTCTCACCCAGAAAAATTAAAAACCTATCTCAATCTCTGAGGGTTTTGTTGTTGTTGTTGTTGTTTGTGTTTTGTTTTTTAAGGCTTTTTTCATTGCCAGTCCATGCTTTTGCCAACTTTTCAGAAACAACCAACTCTTAAGGTCGACAACTAATTCTTTCATATTGAGTGTTTACATGTACTGAATACTGTGAAAATATATTTGATGTCTCTGTTGGTTCTCTTCATGTCTTCATTGTTGTTTTGACTGTTTTTATGACCTTTTTTTTTTTAAAGATTTTATTTATTTGAAGAGAGATATCACAAGCAGATGGAGAGGCAGGCAGAGAGAGAGAGGGAAGCAGGCTCCCTGCTGAGCAGAGAGCCCGATACGGGACTCGATCCCAGGACCCTGAGATCATGACCTGAGCCGAAGGCAGCGGCTTAACCCACTGAGCCACCTAGGCGCCCATGTGTTTATGACCTTTTTGGTTGTAGAACTAAATCATAATAACTGTCCTCTGTGCTTCTGTGTTCCAAACCATCCCAGATAGGAGTATAAGAATGATGAAGAAGAAATACTTCCTTTAGTAAACCTGATTTTTTTTTTTTTAATATGGAATCTCTGGTCAGAAATGCCCGTTCTTACTTATTATACCAGTTTTGTGGGGGAAATGTATACTTGGCAAGATTTTTAGAAATATCAAAATCTGAGACAGTGTGGCTGCATACTATCTTATCTGTCATCTGATAACTTATTCTGTCTTGACTCCTATTTCTGATCTTGTTGCTTTTATCCTTGAGGTGGTACCTAGCTATAAAAACCTGTAAAAAGATATAATAGCATATTGCAAAAATTCAGAAAATTCATGTTAGAGTTGCTGCATTTTGATATCTGTATTCTATTTTAGTTTAACAAATAGATTTTAGTATTGTAGCTAAAGAGCATGGATTTTTTTTTTTTTTTTTTTTAAGTAAGCTCTACATCCAACGTGGAGCTTGAACTCATGACCCTGAGATGAAGAGTCACATGATCTACCGACTGAGCCAGCCTGGTGCTCCCTCCTATTTGGCTTTGATTCCTGGGAAATGAAGTTAGATTTAGTTTTTAAACTCATAGGCCCTTATGACCTACATTTTTGTGTGTTTTATGTAGTCTTCAATTTTTATATCTACCCTTCTCTTGTCCTTTATCTTTCTTGTTACCTTAATTACTTATTTTTGTGGAATAAGAAGAGGATAAATTAAGATGTTTTTCAGATTTTAGGATTTTAAAAAAATTTTATAGGCTTTGATTGCAAAAGCTTTTAGTACTAGTGGTACATTCAACATTTAACTCATTTTTAATAAATAGTTATTGTGTGATAACTGCCAGGCACAGTATCAAGGATTAGGAATATATATAGGAGTCTCTGTTGTAGTGGAACTTATTTTCTGGCAAGTAAACATGGAAACAAAGATCTAGATAATTTCAGTTGTGATAAAGGCTATGAAAAAAAAATAATATGGTAGCTAGTGTCTGGTATGTGGCTTTATGACTACCACTGTAGATATGGAAGTGAAGAGGCCTTTTTGAGGTGATATTTAAGCTAAGATCAAAATCACAAGGAACTGACTATCGGTGAGGATCTGAATTAAGAGCATCCCTCCAAGCAGGAACACCTTGGCACGTTGAAGGGGCAAAATAAGGCCCCCATTGCTAGGATATAGTGAGAAACATGGTATGGATAGTCTTAGGATAGGGCCAGATCAAGTGCTGAAATTGGTAATTATGGAAGTCAAATTCTTTATCGGAACTAAAAAAGAAAAAAAAGAAGACGTGGAACAGAAATTCTTTTTGTTGCAGCAGATGTTTTTCATTTCTGCATACAATACTGAATAGTTTTATAAGTGATGAAAGGCTTTAAAGGCCAGAACATAAAAAGGGACCCAAATGCATTGACTCCAGTATACGGAGTGTTCACACATGAAAATTTAATCGGTTACACTATTTTTATACCTGAATAGTATATTTTTATAGAAAGAATAATTTACCTTAGAGTGGGAGTTAAAATATTTTATACAACTCATAACTTCATATTAGCACTAACTTACTTAACTCAGGACATTTGCATAAAATGTTTTAAAATTGGATCATATGTAAAATGTTCAGAGGAAGTTTAACATCTGTTGAACTTACTACATGTGAGGTACTGTGCTTGGTGCTAGGGGTAAGAAGAGTAATTCATTTATCTTTGCCTAAAGATCAAATCAAGTGAATAGCTTTGCTATTCATTAGTTGAATGACCGTGAGCAAGTTACTTAACCTCTTCATTTGTCTTCTCATTTGTGAATTGGGAATGACATTAATACCTCTATCAGTAAGTTGTCATGAAGATTAAATTAATACAAATTAAGGTACTTAGAACAGTGTATAATTCATAATTACTTATTAAGTGTTCACTGTTTGTTGTTATTATTTACTTAGGTTGGGACCTACTAATAGTAAATTAATGCTGTTTAGTGTGTTGTTTTGAAAAAGACAAAATGAAAAGTGCAAGATAAAGGTTTAAAGGGGAAGTGCCAGTTCTTAATCTGAAAAGGATAGTTAAAGCTTAGAAAGTGGTGTCTTGAGTTAGGTCTTGAAAGATAGGTGTTGGGGGATGCCTGGATGGCTCAGTTGGTTGGACGACTGCCTTTGGCTCAGGTCATGATCCCGGAGTTCCGAGTCCCGCTTTGGGCTCCCAGTTCCACGGGGAGTCTGCTTCTCTCTCTGACCTTCTCCTCGCTCATGCTCTCTCACTCTCACTCTCTCTCTCTCAAATAAATAAATAAAATCTTTAAAAAAAAATTTTTTTTAAAAAAGGAAGATAAGTGTGGGAGGATACTAAAGGAGGATTTTCTCTTCAGGTAACAACAGCTTGTGCACAGATATGGAAGCATGAAAAATGATGAATAGTATTTATTTAGTGAAAAACCTGAAGTTGAGATATATAAGGTGAGAAAGAAGTAGGGAGGAGCCATTTCAGGGTAGGGATAGGGAAGGGAGTCTTAAAAACATTAGGACTTTATCCTGTAGATTTTGGGAAACAGTTGAAGGATTGGTATAATCATTTTAGAAATTTTTCTGTTGTGGATGGGATGAATTCTAAGGTCAGAAGGAAATACCAGAAGCTAGGAAGTCTGTAAGAAGAAAAATGAAGTAGTCTAGATAAAATATGAAGAGAGCTTTAATGAGGGGAATTTAAGAGCTTGGTATAGGGAGTGAGGATTTTATGATTCCCAAATAGATACCAGTGATAATGGTAACATTTTAACTAAGAGAGAAAGCATCTTTAAAAAAAAAAAAAATAATGTTTTTAGAGTAAGGGAGGTAGAGAGTGAGAGAGAATCTTAAGTAGGCTCAGAGCCCAGCTCAGAGCCCTGCAGGGCCCTATCTCACTACCCTGAGATCATGACATCAGCCAAAATCAAGAGTTAGCTGTACAACCAACTAAGCCACTCATGCACCCCAAGAACTACTTTAATAGTAGAGGGCAGGGTAAATGATGAGTTCAATTTAGGTATGTTGAATATCCTATCTGTGGAGACGTCTACATAGTTGTTACTCATGTAGGCTATTCAATATATAGATTTAGAATTTAGAAAAAGGAATTGTGTACTTACCATATGTTGTAGTCAAAGTTCAGGAAATGGATGAAGGAAAGAGGAGAGGTAATAGTGGAAAGAGAACAGTGAAGACCAAGCTTTGACATTGAGCATTTGGAGCAGTTTGGAGCATCATGATTAAGAAAATCTGTCTCTGGCACTCAGTTTTTTTCATCCAAAAGATTTAAGGGCATGTGACACTTGTAAGAGAATGAATTTTCAGACTCTTTATGTACTTAAAACTGTAGTTTAGGCATCATGCTGATTTTTCCCCCATATCTTACTGTAGTCATCCATCACCCATTTATAAGAGGAAAGCCTATCACTCACCTGTCCTATATGTTGTTGCCCTGGTATGTAAAAATCCAGGGTTCCAAATGAAGGCACAATTCACAGTGTTAGTGTAGAAATACTGTGTTTTCTCTAAAGAGAACATGTGAAATATATGTTACTGAGGAAACTCCATGATTCTTTCTGACAATTTCAGAAGTTCGTTTACTGGATCATAATCTATAAAGATCAAACATAGCAAATTTATCTTTGGTAAATTTATCTTAAGATATTTATGAGGGCAATAAAAAATTATTCTAAAGCATGAGATAGAGTAGAAAAGTAAGTATTAAACGAGAAGAGAAAAACGAACAGAGGTCAGCTTCAGGGATGGAAATTACAATATACATCTTGCGGTGCTTTGGTGAATTGTGTTTTATTTGCAATTTTGGTATTCAGATGGTCTTCCTTAGGACAGAGCCAACCTTTTATATAGTAGCACAGATTTTCTCGTTTTAATAAAGCTGATCGTGGTTAAATAATGTTCTTTAGGAAACAATGTAGAATTCTGAAGTTAGTAAAATAGGCCTTTTCTGTAAAAACAGTACCTTCTTTAAAAGACAGTGCTGGTGGGGCGCCTGGGTGGCTCAGTGGGTTACAGCCTCTGCCTTCGGCTCAGGTCATGATCCCAGGGTCCTGGGATTGAGCCCCACATCAGGCTTTCTGCTCAGCAGGGAGCCTGCTTCCTACTTTCTCTGTCTGCCTCACTGACTACTTGTGATCTCTGTCTGTCAAATAAATAAATAAAATCTTTAGAAAAACAACAACAACAACAATGTTGGGGCGCCTTTGTGGCTCAGTGGGTTAAAGCCTCTGCCTTTGGCTAAGGTCATGATCCCAGGGTTCTGGGATGGAGCCCTGCATCGCCTGCTCTGCTCAGCAGGGAGCCTGCTTCCCCCTCTCTCTCTGCCTGCCTGTCTGTCTACTTGTGATCTGTCAAATAAAGAACATCCTTAAAAATAAATAAATAAATAAAATGAAAGTGCTTTTTCTTTTTGTGTTTTTGTACTGCAGTTTTTGCTGCAATAGCTGAAGAAATAGGAAAAGTATTTTTCTCTTAGGGAAGACCTAGACTGATGCTAGGAAGGAAAGAGCCAAATTGAAATAGCTCATTATTGGACATATGTAATGGAGAAGGTGAATTTCTATTGCTTCACTTAGGGTGGAGATTGTGTTTTTAGATAGATAATTAAAGTAATATATTACAGTAAGAGTGAAAGCCAAAGGGAGCTTCAAATTAGCCACCTCTACAAAATTTTGGTGTTCTTTTTCCTTTGGAAGGAGGGAGAATGACTTATCATAGACAAGCTGTTTTATAGACTTTATTTCTGAAGTGGGCATATGAATAATTTTCTGACTTGTTAGTAACAAGATTGTTTAAAGATTTAATGAAAAATGGTGTAAAGAGTAAAGTGGGATTTTTAAATTCAATAAAGAATGAGAAACAACCATACTTGAAATTCCTATGGAATTAGAAAATACTTGGTAATGGGAAAGAGGAAGAAATTCAAAACAAATTCTTAAACTTTAAATCTCATAAGTAGTCTGTTCAGTTCAAAATATTGATGGATGGTGATAATAATGGAAACTGTCTACCTCTTGGGAGATGTTGCAGTAATGGGCAGGAGAAACAATAGAACTAACTTATCCTGTGTCTGTCTTGCATTCTTTCTTCTCATGAGAACTGAGACTTCGCTTTCGACCCAATAACTTTTTGATCCATGTGTATTATAAAAGTGAAACAGCCTGTTTAGGTCAAATAGGAATTCTTAGTTCTCTGTTTTATATCTTGTAAACAGTTTTAAAACCACGAAGGAGAAAACTGAGAGAAAAAATATTTTCCTGTCCTTTCTCATTTGTTTTTGATACATTGCATATGCAGACATTATTTTCATGTTATCAGTAGACATTGTCCCAGAGTAGTTGTTTAACGTTTATGTGGCAAGCTTGCCTATAAGGGAGGAGGAATTGGAAAAAATGAGCCTGTGTTGATAGTGGAAGAGGAAGAAGGGATTGCAAGTCTTTTAAAAAATTATGTGTGCCCGTGCTTACATATAACTTTTTAAGATGAGAAATAGACTTTGGAGGAAGTAAAGATTAGAAAATATTGCATACTAGGGCGCATAGGTGGTCCATTAAGCATCTGACCCTTGGTTTCGGCTCAGGCCATGTTTTAGGGTCCTGGGATCAAGCCCTGAGTTGGGATCAAGCCCTGGACTTGCTTAAGATTCTTTACCCCTCCCTCTCCCTCTACCTCTGCTCTTCCCCCTGCTTGTTTGCATAAAACAATTTGTTTGCTCTCAAATAAATAATAAAATCTTTTTTAAAAAAATTATAAAATTATTTTATAATTTATTATATAATTTAAAAATTATAAAAAATTTTTTTAAAAAATTATAACATTCTGAGAAGAGTATGGTTATCTGGAGACACATAGTGGTTAAATCAATTCAACCATGCATATGAAGCATAAGAAAGGTGCCAAGAAGGGAAATTTGAGGCAGAGATAGGGACCACTTGCTTTGTATCTCCTTTGTGAGAGTGAAATTTGTTGAAGGGTTTGGTAAAAGCATTTTATAGATTGTGTATGATGGTGATAAGATGATGATGATGGTTATTATCAGCCAAGCAGTACTTAATAACGTTTTCTGGCTATGATTTTCTTTTCTTTATCTAGACTTTGTGCGTGTGTGTGGGTGTGTTTCTTTTTAATTTATTCCCCCCTTTTGAAATGGCCAGTTATTCCCATCCTTAACAGTCTCACAAATACTATATGACTCCACTTACCCCTTGCTTTAAAAAGTCTCTACTCCTTCCTTCCTCTTTCTCTTCTTCCTGTTTTACTCTTCTATTTCATCCCTTTAGTTTCTTCCAAAGCTCTTGTTTCAGTCTATAATTACCTGGTTTGTGTTTGTTGCACTTAAATTCCAGGAGAGCTGTGACATTGCCTGACTTTTTTAGTGCTCTGTTCCTAGTGCCTAGCAGAAACCTGGTGTATATTGTTGCTCAAGAATTTAAAAAAAAAAAAAGGAAAGGAAAGGAAGGAAGAAAAAGAAAAATTCCATCTTTCAAAAATGAAAACCATACTAATGCCCAGTATAGAGTAGCCACCTTTCCAGGCACATGCTGTTCTAGGTAGGAGTTTGGGGGAGGTTTTGAAACACATGGCATCAAATTGAGATGTGTTACCTATCCATAGAGGACAACCCTGAGCCCTCACTTGGAGTCCATGTATCCTTATTTTTGATAGAAACTTAAGTTTAGTTAATCTGGTTTCTTATCTCCAAGCAAATTAAAAAAAAAAAATCACCGCTAGGGTGATTCAAGGCTTCTGTCTTCAGGGGACTGTGTTGAGATGTGATAATACTTGGTACAGTACTCCACCACATCACTCTCCTTTTGCCCTGTCTCCCTCCTTTCCCTCCCTCATTTGCTACTTGGATTTGTTGTTCTTTAGCACTGTCACTGATCAAAGCTGCTTTCCTCTCCTTTCTTTTCTCCTGTTTCTGATTGGTTCTTCTGTTTCTTAGATTTTATTTGTAAAGGCTGAGCTAAACTAGACTTGTGTTGTCTTAAGAAAATTAGATTTGTGGACTGAACACTTGGGAGGTGGAACATCTGTGTCTCTCATCGCCTCTGTATTTAGACTGGTAACTTGTACTTTGAATCTATTTTATAATCCTGATTTCTAGATTTCTGACAGTTTCACTATGTTTTCTAAAACGGTATCAGTCTTGTATCTGTAGGAAAAAGGTAGGAATTATTATAGCAGGCACTTACTGGAGACCATCATTTTAACACGAGTGTTATGAAAGAGCAACATCGCCTGCCCTCACCTCCCTTCCCCAGAAATGTCAAATAGCAAACTTTAGTTAAAGATTTAATTATTTGTATGCATTTATTTGGTAGATAGTTTTAGAAAAGGAACATGGTTTAGGGAAAAGAATGGCAGAACTGGCCCTTGGAAAACTTGTGTTTTACTTTCAGTGCTACCTTTAGTGCCTGTCTTTGGGCTAGAAATTGTCTTTTACTTCCTTCTTAAGAGGAGCTTTTATTTTTCTTAGCTTTTCCAGTTCAAATTCTACACATATGTTTCAAAAGCTAGTCACAGGGAGTAAGTATTAGGTGCCTTGAGTTTGGCCATAACATTAAGGATAACAATATACTGTTCTTAATTTATTCTTAGGCATTTTCCATTTATGTTAGTATTTTTGTGTGATACACTGCCATATTTTTATAGATAATTGGAAATGCTAATTAAACATACAAAACCCTTGCCCACCTCAGAGATTTCTGTTATTTCTTCTTCTTCTTCTTCCCCTCCACCCCCACTCCCCCTCAAAGGTTTCTTCTCAAAGGTAGAAAAGCTATAGGTTAATTTTAGGACTGAGGCATAATTTTTTTTTAACCTTTAATATTGAGTATAGGAGAGCCCCATGCAGGGCTGGCTCCTAGCTCAATCCCAGGATTATGACCTGAGTGGAAGGCAAGGCTTAACCCACTGAGCCACCCAGGCTCCCCTTTTCCTACATCTTTAAACCATCAGTTTGCTTATTACTGGGAACTAGTAGAATTATCAGTATGCTCCTTTCAGAAAGTAAAAATATCCATATGAAAATTATTTTGTCTCTCTTTATAAAGTCATGTTTCCATACATTATTGGAATTGAAAATTGGTTCTAGAGATTGGGTTGAGAAAATTTGGGAGAGGCATTTTTTATTTTTGCAAGAACTCATGAAAATGTTGCATAAACCTAAAAGTAGAACCATAGTGAATCTCATGTAGCTACCATCTGTACTTAATAGTTACCATTTTTGTCATACTTGTTGCAAAACGAATTATTTTATTGAAGTTAAAATACTGAAAGTTACTTGACAATATAAATAAAGGAAGAGATACATGTAAAATCCGATAGTTTTCTGAGACTATGTTAAGATAGCTTCTTTTATTTCCATTTTATTTTGGTGATTTCCAACCTTTAATACATCATTTTTCTGTCTGTTTACCTAGTTTTCCTTGGGGAGAACTAGAATTTGGATATATGAGATTGTGTGTGTGATACTTTCCATGACAAAGTTTACATATATATGTATTGTGTATATTATGTATTCAGAGACTGTATTTTATTATTGCCTTTCCCTATATCCATAGGAAACAATGAAAAGTAAGAAAATAGGGATAAAGAACTTGCTTCTGGAAGCCACATACCTGTGTTTTTTTAAATACATATATATGTATTGTATTCCTTGTGTGTATAATTATGTAAATAATTTGTCTATTTGTATGTAATTTTATTACAATTAAATATATATCTATGTGTATATATGTCAACTATATGTATATACATACAATACCAATACAATACAATTGGTATTGTATGTATATACATACAATTTCAAACAACACAGAAGTTTGAAGTGCAGTAGCTTATTCCATTTTGGAATTTCATACTGTATGTCTTAACTATTTCAATTAACTTTGTTTACTTTGAATGAAAGTAAAATTCTATTTTTCTGCTAACTGAAAAGATTGTTAGTTGTAAGGGCTGATAAATTGGATAGAACAAAATGGAACAAACTATTACTTCTTAGAACAGGGCTTTCAAAACCTGTAGTTTGCTAAGTAGTCTTTGACACATCTTTTTAACAGTCACAGGGAAGTTTATTGATTTTCAAATTTAGAGTCTGAAGGAATCAAGTGATAAATTATTAGAATTAATAAGCATTTCCAGGGTTTCTAGTTATAAAATCAATGTAAAAATATCAAGAGATTTCCTGTCAATGTCAAACAGAATTTTTAAAAATTAAGTGAAGATACCATTAAAGATAGGAATAAATCTAAGCAAAGATGTACAAGACATCTAAGGTTAGGTTGTACATTTTCTGGAGAGACCTTAAAGAAGATTTAAATGAAGGAGATAAACTATAGGTTTGAAGAGTGAGTATTGTAAAGATGTTAATTCTCCCCAACCTGCTGTGTGGAGTTAATGGACTTTCAGCCCAAACCTCACTTTTTTTTTTTTTTTTGGTCGAATTGACAGGCTTATTTTAAAATTTATATAGAAAGGCAAAAGGACAAAATAAAACCACAGTTAAGAAATGTTCTACCAGGTATCAAGAAAACAATTTAAAGCTTCAGTAATGAAGGTTACATATTATTGATGCAAGGATAGACATAAAGACCACTTTAACAAAATAGAGTCTAGAAACAGATCTGCACAATATGAACCTTTAACATACTATGGAGGTGGGATTGTAGAGCAATGGAGAAAAGATAGTTTTTGTTTTTGTTTTTTAAAGATTTTATTCATTTATTTGACAGACAGAGACCACAAGTAGGCAGAGAGGCAGGCAGAGAGAGGAAGGGAAGCAGGCTTCCTGCCAAGCAGAGAGCCCGATGCGGGGCCTCCATCCCAGGATACTGGGATCATGACCTGAGCCGAAGCTGAAGGCAGAGGCTTTAACCCACTAGGCTACCCAGGCGCCCCAAGGTAGTTGTTTTAATAAATGATGGTGAAATGATTTTTTATAAGGAGAAAATAAAAATAAAATTGAATTCCTATATCATACCATGTAAAATAACCCGTTCCAGGTCAAGTAATTTGAAACTGTAAGTTAACATAAAGAAAATAAAACAGTATCCTTATGACTTTGGGATAGGAAAAGACTTTATTTTTAACCAGGAGGAAATCACTAACCCTATAGCAGAAAGTTGGTAAATTAGGTTTATGTCAGGAATTTCTGTTCTTTTAAATACCATTGCAAGTGAAAAGAGAAGCCACAGAATGAAAGATTACAGCTTATGAAAAATTTATCCAAATCACCTAGGAAAAAAATGTGCAAAGCATTTCAACATACAGTTTACCCAAGAGGAATTTTAATGGCCAGTAAATATATGAAAAGTATTGAACCTCAGGAGTTATCATGGAAATGTCAAACATTGTTACCATTGTTGGCAATAATTAAGTTTGGTAATCCTGTGTTGGTAATATTACTCAGCAGCAAGAACTCTCGGATAGAGTGTCCTCTTTTTATTTATTTATTCCTATAGTCATAGTTAATTTAGCTGTCACACAGGGCTTAGATTAGTTGAGTGGTGTGTTGTGTAGGGAGAAGGATGAGAATGGGTCTAAAAAAATAGTGACTAACACTGAACGTGCCCTGTGAAATGAGTGTACTGCCTTTTATAGTCCTGTTGTTTCACTTCCAGGAGGTAAGAGATGAAAGCTACAAGGGCATGCAGAAGAACTTTCGTAGAGATGGGTTGGAAATTGAGTCAGAAGATGGATAGAAAAACAAATGACAATTCAGGCAGGAGAAAGTTAACTGAAAATCAAAGAGAATGTGTATGTAAGAATCCATAAGGGAGTTCTGGGAATCTTGCATACCAGGAGTAACTTGATCCTGGGGATAAAACGGGACTAAACACATTCTACTTATGTTTATGTTTATTTTTAAGTATCTTGACTAGGTTTTCAATAGAATCTTAATGAACATTCTTATTTGTTCTGACTTTTTAATTATGCCTTCAGGCTTGGGTCTCAGCAAGTATATAGTTAAATCTGTCTTTGTCTTTAATTTGGGGATACCATTTAAAATTGGCTTTAGGTACCTATCAAGATAGTTTGATTGTATCTCACCCCCACTGAAAAACATATTTATGAAATCAGTTATTCTTTTAACATTTTTGAGGCTACTGTTTGTTACATGCTGTACCAGGTGTTGGAGACGTAGTGGTATCCTAATGGGAGTATTTGTCTAGTAAGGTAAATATTAAGTGAACTAATGTGAAAATAGTTGTACCTAGCTGTGCTAGTTGTACTTGTACCTAGCAAGTGCTAGGAAGTACACTGAACCATTTCAGAACAACATCCCTAGAAATGTGCTGAAGTTTGAAGGACGAGTTATTTAAGCTAAGAAGAGGGAGATACTAGTGATCCAGGGAGAGGGAATTAACAGTCTGAAGATCCTAGGAAGGAACAAAGTGAGTATGGAGAACTGATGGGTACAGCAGTCCCCCACTTTATCTGTGATTTCACTTTCTGTGTTTTCAGTTAACTCTGGTCAACTGTAGATGATCCTCCTGTCAGAAAGTTAACAGTAGCCTAATGCTGTGTCACAGTGCCTACATCATTCACTTCACTTTATCTCCTCACATCAGTTTATCATCTCACATCATTATAAGAAGGATGAGTTCCATACAATAAGATATTTTGACAGACCACATTCATTTTACTTTTATTAGAGTATATTGTTATAATTCTGTTTTATTATTGTTAATCTCTAACTGTGCCTAATTTATAAGTTAAACTTTATCATCATAGGTATGTATATGAGAAAGTGTAGTATATATAGGAATTTGTACTCTCTGCAGTTTCAGACATTCACTGGGGGTCTTGGAGTATACCCCTCATGGATAAGGGAGGAGCTACTGTATATGAGAAGTAGGGAGATAGCAAGGTATGAAATTAGACTGTAGTGTTATATAAAAGCTAGAGTGTGTGTGGCTTTATGTTAAGAAGTAGAGATTCCTTCCCTTAAAAAAAAAATTTTTTTTAACTTATGAGGGGAAGCCTTTGAATAGTTTAGCAGAAGGTTGCAATATGATCACGTTTGTATTTTGAAAAGATGTTCTTTGTTGAGCTGTATACAGATTGGAAATTTAGGAGATAGGCAAAATGGATCTAGAGAGATGAGTTGGAGGCTACCACTATAGTCTATTTAAGATGATAACTTGAATTAGAGTTAGAGTGCTAGTGTCAGAATAGAAAGAGTGGACAGATTTTCCAGTTTGTTGGTATATAATTGTTCATAGTAGTCTCTTAGGATCTTTGTATTTTTGTGTTATCAGTTATAGTGGATAAATTTCAGAGATATTTCAGAAGTAAAATGACAACTTGATTATGATTTGTGTGTAGGACGTGAGAGGGAAGGAACTACCAAGGATGACATCTAGATTTTTGTCTTCAACTTAGATGGTAGAACACCCTGAAAGCAGAGTGTATGTATATATATGTGTGTGTGTGTGTGTGTGTGTGTGTGTGTATATGTTTGGAGGAGTCTGATCATGAATGTAGTTGGATATTAAGTTTGAGATGCCTTGGTGACATTGAAAGACAAAACCAAACCAAATAAAAAAAACTGATGTAGACAGGGAGAAAGACTGGTAAATTGTTGGGCATGCTGGTAATAATTACTGAAGAGACCCAGATGTAACTGACACCGGGGGAGAGTTAGAGTTAATGAGAGGATCTTGGGTAAAGGAGGCTACCTGTACAGAAATCAGGAAGAGGACTGGAGATGTGGGTTAAAAATCCAGAGACTTCTAATTATCCTTAGCATTCTGAAATTTATTGAGTTGTGTATGCGGTTTCTTTTTCCCAGTTAAGAGAAATGGAAAAACTTTCTGGATTAATTTTTTCGCAGTACTTTTTCCAGCTTTATTGAAATTTAATCAACAAAGTTGTATAAAATGATTTGATAGACCTACATTGTGAAATAATTACTGAAATCAATTTAATAAACACATGCATTGCCTCATGTTACTTTTGTTTAGATGAGGTTCCTGAAGATCTACTTAACAAATTTCAAGTATATAATATAGTATTATTAACTATAGTCACCAAATTGTACATTAAATCCTTAGAATTTGTTCATGTTATGACTGAAAGTTTGTACCTCTTGACCATCATCTCCCCAGTCGTCCCATTCCCACATCCCCTGGCAACCACCGTCTACTGAGTTAAACATTTCTTTTTAGTAGTCCACTTATAATTGATACCATATAGTATTTCTCTTTCTCTGTCTGGCTTTTTTTTTTTTGTAATATAATACCCTCCAGTTTGATCGATGTTGTTACAAACCAAATGACAAGATTTCTTTCTGCTTTGTGGCAGATAAGAGTCCCTTATATATATTTATATTTTTTTTCCATTCATCCATTGACAGACATTTAGGTTGTTTCCATATCTTTGCTATTATGAAGAACACTGCAGTAAACATGGGAGTGCAGATATCTCTTCCAGATACTGATTTTTTTCTTCAGGATTTATACCCAGAAATGAGGTTGCTGGTAGTTCCATTTTAATTTTTTGAGGAGCTTCCATACTGTTTTCCATAATGGACATCTCGATTTATATTCCCACCATCCCTGTACAAGGTTTCCTTTTCTCAAACCCTTGACATTTGTTACCTCTTATCTTTTTGATGATAGCCATCCTAATAGGTGTGAGGTGTATCTCATTGTGGCTTTGGTTTACATTTTCCGGGTAGATAGTGATGTCAAGCACCTTTTCATTATGTCTGTTGACCATATGTATATCTTTGGAGAAATGTCTCTTCAGCTCCATTATTAAATCAGATTTGTTTTTGATTTGAGGAAGTTTTTGTTGTTATTGAGTGGCATGGGTTCCTTATATATTTTAGAAATTAACCTCTTACTAGATATATGGTTTGCACATAAGAGACTCTTAATCTCACAAAACAAACAGGGTTGCTCAGGGGGGTAGGGAGAGAGTGGGGGAGAGTGGGGAGAGAGTGGTGGGGTTATGGACAATTGGGGAGGATATGTGCTATGGTTAGTGCTGTGAAGTGTGTAAACCTGTCAAATCACAGACCTGTATCTTCCTTCTGCACCCAATTTGTTGAGAGTTTTTGTTGTGAAAGGAGGTTGAATTTTGCCAAATGCCTTTTCTGCATTTATTGAAATGATCATGTGATTTTTTTTTTCCTTCATTTTTGTTAATAAGGTCTATCACATTGATTGCCATACATTGAACTGTTCTTGACTCCCAGGGATATATATACCTATTGATGATGCTGTATGATCATGATGTATTGAAGAGTGTGCTATTGAATTCGGTTTGCTAGTATTTTCTTCATTTTTACATGTATGTTCATCAGGGACATTGGCCTGTACTCTTGTATCCTGTCATCCCCTCATCTGACTTTGATAGGACAGATCTGGTCTCAGGAAGTGAGTTTGGAAGTGTTGTCTCTGATTTTTTGGAAGAGTTTGAGAAGGATTAGCATTAGTTATTCTTTGAATGTTTGGTAGAATTTGCCATTAAAGCCATCTTGTTGGGATTTTCTTTGGGGGAGGCTTCTGATTACTGATTCAGTCTCCTTGTTATTGGTCTGTTTAGATTTTTTATTTCTTCCTGGTTCAGTCTTGATGTAGGCTTTATGTTTTTAATTATTCATTTCTTCTAGGTTGTCCACTCTGTTGGTATATAATTGTTCATAGTAGTCTCTAATGATCCTTTGTATTTCTGTGGTATCAGTTATGATATCTCGCCTTTCATTTCTGACTGTATTTATCTGAGTCTTCTCTCTTTTAGTCTAGCCAAAGTTTTGTCAGTTTTGCCTATCTTCAAAAACACCAGTTCTTAGTTTGGTTGACCTTTCTTTTGTGTTTCTAGATTTTATTTCATTTATCGTTGCTCTGATCTTTTTATTTCCTTTCTTCTGCTAACTTTGGGCATAGTTTATTCTTTTTCTAGTTCCTTGAGGTGTAAAATTAGGTTATTTGAGATTTTTTTTTAATGTAGATGTTTATTACTCTAAACTTTCCTCTTAAATCTGCTTTTGATGCATTCTGTAAGTTTTGCTATGTTGCAATCTTACTGTGTTTCTCTCAAGACATTTTTTATTGTCCCTTTTATTTCTCCTTTGACCTGTTGATTGTTCAGGACAATATTTTCAATTTCCACACATATGTGAATTTTCCACTTTTTTTTTTTTAAATTTCTAGAGTGTTACTATGGTGGCTGGAAAAGATAGTTGATATAATTTCAGTCATCTTATATTTGTTAAGACTTGTTTTGTGACCTAACATATTTGTGGCCTAACATATTCTGGAGAAAATTCTGTGCATGCCTAAGAATAATATCTGTTCTGCCTCTGTCAGATGTAATGTTCTGTATTAATCTGTTAGAATGTTCTGTATTAATCTGAAGTGTGGTTCAAGTCCAGTATTGCCTTATCTCTCTTTGTATGTTCTATCCAGTATTGAAAGTAAGTATCGAAGTCCCCCAATATTTATTGCATTGCTGTCTGTTTCTGCTTTTGGATCTGCTACATTTGCTTAATATATTTAAGTGCTCTGATGTTGAGTGTGTATATATTTACAGTTACTACATCCTATCAGTCAGCTGTGGCTTGTCTTAGTCTCTGCAGATAGTCCTGTTTCTGCTTCCTATGGTATTCTTCCATTTGTTTTGATGCATAGCTTTCATGTTGCTTACTTTTCTCCAGTGGGTGTGCTTATTTTTGTATTTGATGAAATTTATCTAAAAATGCTGTGTGTTTCTTCTCATTTGTATTTTGTCTTCCATTGACTAAATTTCTCATTCCTGAAGGTCATATTCTTGTTTTGCATTGCTCTTATAGTTCATTTATACTTCATTTTACATATCTTATTGTTCTTGTGCTATTATAATTTCTTCTTTATTCCTATAATTTTTAGGGTTGTAGGATTGGAGGCAATCACGTCAAGTGTGCTCCTTTCATTTTGATACTGTCTTCTCTTAGTGGTTCTTAATCTTTTGAGAGTCATTGAGTTGGACTATATGGTGAATTGTGTACCCTCACCTTTTTTTTGTTCAAATGTATAACTGTGTACCACCACCTGTACTTTAAATAATGGCCAAATGTTAATTTGAGCATTATTAATTTTGTTGGCATGGCTTTTTTGAGGGGGAGGTCTTTGTTTTTGGTCTTATATAAGTTGTATAAGCCTATTCCTTGGAGAATAATGTCAATTTCTATGAAAGAAATATGTATGTAGCCTTAGAGTTAAATATAAAGATATTTACATTTATAATAGAAAGATAGGACTATTTCTTTCTAGTGTGCAGACTTTCATAACATTTCCTTTTTTCCTCTTTCCTCTAGGTTTAACTATAGATCAACGCATCATCTTGCATCTCATGGGTTCTATGAATTTTTAAATTGGTTTGATGAAAGAGCATGGTATCCACTAGGAAGAATAGTAGGTGGTACTGTAAGTATATCTGCAGTTATTTATGTTACTCATCACAGTTATGTTAATCCTAAGTTTTATAGTTATTTGAGTAAATTATTAGTTGCTAAGGTGATGGAGATTCTTGAAACCTTTGTAGAGTTAACTAATTCAATTTTCTGTGGCTGTTTAGTATTTAATATACTAAATCTCTTCTTGACACTCCCTTCTTCTCCCCCACCCCTTTCCCTGCACTTGTTTGGGTTATCTCACACTACCCTTTATTTTTGGCAAGTGGAGTCTGGGAGGAGACATTTCTTATCACAGTACATCTCAAGGTTATTTGTGGTTTTGTTTTGTTCAGTAGCAACTTCATTGAAAACAATACTTTCTGGAAGAAAGTAGACATTTAGAAGATAATTTTATTTATTTATTTTGGAGGGGGTAGACCAAAAGGGGGAGAGAGAATTTTAAGCAGGCTCCACGCCCAGTGCAGAGTCCAAAGCCTGGCTCGGTGTCACAGCCCTGAGACCGTGACCTGAGAGGAAGTCAGGAGTCAGACATTTAATTGACTTAGCCACCTGGGCACCCCCAGATAATTTTTAAATTTTAGGTTCTAAAGCTGCCCTAAGTTACTTTAGGTAATTGAGTACTGATCATAACTCATGGGGAGCTATTATATTCACAATATGACATAAGGGAAATACTTTTATGATCTGGAATGTAAGAAGAATGTTGAAGAGAAAGTACAAGATATCTTTTTTCTTTTTTTAAAGATTTTATTTATTTATTTGACAGAGAGAGATCACAAGTAGGCGGAGAGGCAGGCAGAGAGAAAGATAAGGGAAACAGGCTCCCTGCTGAGCAGAGAACCCGATCCCAGGACCCTGAGATCATGACCTGAGCTGAAGGCAGAGGCTTAACCCACTGAGCCACCCAGGAGCCCCAAGAAAGTACAAGATCTCTTTGGGGAAATGTGTGTTTAGTCTTATTTTTTTCTTGATACTTTGTCAAAGGTTTATCATTTTTATTAGATCTCTAAACCAAAGAAACTGACTTTATTGATTATCTTTATTATGTGTTTGTCTTTTATTATATTAATTTCAATTTATTTCCTTCCTTCCATTTTCTTGAGTTTATTTTGATGTTTTTCTGACTTCTTAATATAGTATGCTCAATAACTGTTCTTTGTTATTAATCTATTTATTTTAAAGCTATAAATTTCCCACTAATCCCTATTTTAGCTACATTCATAATGCCTAAGTTTTGATATATAATACTTTTTTTTATAAGATTTTTATTTATTTATTTGACAGAGATCATAAGTAGGCAGAGAGGCAGGCAGAGAGAGGTGGAAGCAGGCTCCCCGCTGAGCGGAGAGAGCCCGATGTGGTTTGAACCCAGGACCCTGGGATCATGACCTGAGCTGAAGGCAGAGGCTTTAACCCACTGAGCCACCCAAGCGCCTCCCTATCCTAGTACTTTTATTTTCATTCAAATTGAAATTTATTTCAATTTCCATTATCATTCCTGCTGCTTCATGGATTATTTAGAATTGTGTTTAACTTTTAAACATAGGAGGACTTCCTAGTTCTCTTTTTTTGCTTTATACTTATGGTTAGAGAACAAATTCTGTAGTTTCAGTCCTTTGAAATTTATTGAGACTTGGCTTGAATTTGAAATTTATTGAGACTTGATTGGGGTGTAGCATATAGCCACATTTTATAAATGTTCCCTCTCTGGAAAGAATATGTTCTCCATGATAGTAAAATGTTGTTTCTAATCTGGGGGCATTTTCTTATCCTTGATGTAAACAAAGATACAGAAACAAGGGGAGAGGAGTCATGGTCTCCAGGGCAAATTAGAAAGGTATTGAGTGATAAGAGACGTTGTGGTAGATAGCTATTATCTGCACTTCATTGTGCTCACCTTGTTATGTACCTGATTGTAATATTTGATGACTATAATTTATTTCTGGTGTTTATAACTTTTTATTTTGAATTCTTCCTTACTGGGGGTTTGTTTTCTTTCTCATTTGCTTTCACTATAGCCCATAGGGGTTTCACTGGTTCTTGGACAGTTTTCAGAGGTTATTATTTCTTAGCTTGAAGTTTCTCACACCTGAAGTTGTTATAAATGTGGAGCCCATATTCACAAATGTATTGAATGAGTTTTTCTCATTTTGTTTCTATTCAAAGCTTTGGAAGTAAGGCATAAAGTTTCTTACTACTTTCCTTGTGGATGGTTATAATCTGTCTAATTTCATAAACAGGCCCTGGATTTGTGCTGGGAATTAGGCATTTTCTCTGATCCCTGTATTGAACAGTAACCCTACCAACCTCCAGTCCCTAAGGTGTGTATCCGGCCTGGAGTGGTTAAGTGACATAAAAAGTATGTGAAATAGTGTTAAGTAGGAAAGAGAAAAAGCAAGGAAAAGGTCTAAAGACCACAGGGAGTTTGTAGTCTTAAATAGTATAGCTGGGAAAGGAAATTTATAACTTTTTTTTGTAGTTCTGTGAAGGAGAAAGGAAAGAATCTTTTAGGATTTAGATAAGGATGGAAATCTAATTACACATTTTAATCACCTGCAAATAGCTCAAAACTAATATCCTACTTGTTTTTCTCTGAATCCTCCTAATGTTTCTTCTTCCTCTTTTAGGATGAGGGTAAGGAGTGTAACTGTTAACTGGCCTCTTCTAGTTTATTATTATTCTCTTCCATCCTTAAGTACCTTCAGTGGTATAAAAATGTTCAACCTTCCAAGAGGCCCAAAATATTTCTTTGAATTCATCAGCTGACTAGGTTTTTCTTCCTAGCTAGAGTTGTTTACATCCCAAATCTTGGCTTTGAAAAGAGGGAAGATACATATGTAATATTGCACATACTTTTCTTATCTTTTTTTTTTTCCTCATTCCCTTACATATATAAAAGTGTGGGCAAAAAATGTTAAAACCCCAAACTTAAGAACAAGTTAGACTAAGATCCTGTTTTATAGTGACAAAAGAGTTCGTAGAATTAACAAGAAACTTACCTACAGTTTTCCATTTCTAAACATTTTCATTTTTAATCATGCATTCTGTCTGATCTTCTTTTATTTAAATATCTATTGCTCCGTATATGAGCTTTTCCTTTGTATCCAATATAAAAGAAGGTTTAATTTTGTAGTTTAGGAGTGTGGTGAAGAAGGCAAACTGTTTTGAGACCTTATCCTCAAACTTTTTACTGTAAAAAAAAAAAAAAAAGTGAAAAAAATAAAAGAACTCATGTTAGTGTTTTGAGCTACCTTATTTTATATGTAATTAAATTTTCCATTTTTATCTTCCTAGGTTTACCCAGGGTTGATGATAACAGCTGGCCTTATCCATTGGATTTTAAATACATTGAACATAACTGTTCATATAAGAGATGTATGTGTGTTCCTTGCACCGACTTTTAGCGGCCTTACATCTATATCTACTTTCCTGCTTACCAGAGAACTTTGGAACCAAGGAGCAGGACTTTTAGCTGCTTGTTTTATTGCTATTGTACCAGGTTACATTTCTCGGTCAGTAGCTGGCTCCTTTGATAATGAAGGCATTGCTATTTTTGCACTTCAGTTCACATACTACTTGTGGGTAAGTTACAATGTTTTACTTCCATTTAATATTTGTGAACTTTGTATGGAGATGCTGTAGGTTGTACATATTTTTCCTTTATCAATTATAGTTCCCATACAGGGATCTGTTACTGTTCATAGTAAACTTAATAATGAATAACATTATAAAATGTCATGTACTGCTCCTGTGCGCACTCTCCCTCTCCCTGCTGCCCATGTGTATATGATCCATTTACAACAATTCTGTTATACCTGTTTCATAGATGATGATAATGTATCCTGACTTTATATGCCATAACTCCATAAATGAGGCTATCAAAAAGCCACCTAGCGATTTTGTTTGTTTCTTTTTGAGTGGGGAAAAGGGTCAAAAATACTTAGGAAAGTTGAAATGTGATTTAATGGCTTGGGATTTTGAGTTCTGTTGCAAAACTAGCATAACATTTTGTTATTTCTTCCCAATCTATATACCTTTTATTGTCTTTTTGCATTATTAGCTAGTGCTTCCAGCATGATGTTCAAAAGGAATGGTGAGAGGGGACATCCTTGCTTTGTTCTTGATCTTAGTAGGAATGCTTTGAGCCTCTCAACATTCAGTATGATGTTAGCTGTAGATTTTTGGTAAATATTTATCAACTTGAGAAAGCTCCACTCTATTATTAGCTTGTTGATTTTATCAGGAGTGGATGGATTGTGTCAAGTTTTTTTCTGTATTTATTGGTAATCCCCCCCCTTTTTTTTGATGTGATACATTAATTTTCAGATGTTAAACCAGCTTTTCATACCAGAGATAAATCTCACTTGGTCATGACATAATTTTTATAATACATTGCTGGATTTGATTTGCTTTTATTTTGTTGAGGATTTTTACATTTATGTTCATAATATATATTGGTCTGTAGTTTTCTTACAATGCCTTTGCCTGGTTTTGATATTAGGGTAATACTGGTCTCATAGAATGAATTAGGAAAGTATTCACTTCTATTTTCTGAAAGATTATAGAGAATTGGTATAATTTCTTCCTTAAATGTTTGGTAGAATTCACCAGTGAACCCATCTTGGCCTGGTGCTTTCTGTTTTGGAAGGTTATTATTAATTATGGGGTAAATTTATTTAATAGATACAGGTTTGTTTAGATTGTCTCGTTGTCTGAGTTTTGGAAGATTTCGTCTTAAAAGGATTTGGTCCATTTCATTTAGGTTATCAAATTTGTGGACATAAGGTTGTTCCTAGTATTGCCTTATTATCCTTTTAGTAAACTGCCCATGGGATCTGTAGTAATATTACTTCTTTCATTTCTAATAGTAATTTATGTCCTCTTTTCTTTGTCTAGAGTCTAATTAATTTTGTTGATCTTCCAAAGAACCAGTTTTTCTTTTCATCGATTTATCTCTATTATTTTCAGTTTTATTGATTTTCTTTGTAATTCTTTTTTCTTCTACTTCTCTTAGATTTAAATTATACCTTTTTTTTTTTCTTCTAGTTTCCTGAGGTAGAAACTTAGGTTACTAATTTAGATCCTTCTTTTTTAATATATGCATTCAGTGCTATAAATTTCCCTATAAGCACTACTTTTTCTGTATGGCACAAATTTTAATAAATTGTGTTTTTATTTTTATTTTTATTTAGGTAATGTTTTTAATTTTTTCTTGGGAATTAATCTTTGACCTGTGTGTTACTTAGAAGTATGTTGTTTAATCCCAGTTTTTAGTTATCTTTCTGTTACTAATTTTTTGGTTTGATTCCTTTGTGGGCTAAGAATGCACATCATTTGACTTCAATTCTTTAAATTTGTTCAGATGTATTTTATGGCCCAGAATGTGGTTTATTTTGATGAATGTTCCATGTATGTGGCCTTAAGAAGAATGTATTATTTTCCTGGTTCTGGATGAAGTAGTTTATAGATCCAGGATACCTAGTTTTTTGATGATTTTGAGTTCACCTACTGATTATCTAGCTGCTGCTTCTGTCTGTTTCTGAGAGAGAGGTTTTGAAGTCTCCAAAGATAGTGGATTCATCTATTTCTCCTTGCATTTCTATCAATTTTTTCCTTGCTTAATTTGATGCTCTGTTGTTAGGTGTATAGACTTTAAGGGTTGTTATTTCTTCTTGGAGAAATTAATCCCTTTGTCATTATGTATAATTATGTAATGCCTTTCTTATCCCTGATAACTTTACTTGCTTTGAAGTCTGATCTGAAATTAATATAGCTTCTCCTGCTTTCTTTCAATTAGTGTTAGCATGGTATATTTTTTTTTTGCCATCTATTCATTTTTAATCTATATGTTTCTTTATGTTTAAACTAGGTTTCTTGCAGACAACAAAAATTTGGGTCTTGTTTTTTGATCCATCCTGTCAATTTGTTTTTTAATGGGTATATTTAGACTATTGGCATGCAAAGTGATTATTGATATTGTTGGATTAATATTTATACTATATGTCTTCCTGTTTTCTTTTTGTTACCCTGCTCTTTGTTTCTTTTTTTGCCCTTCACTCTTTCTGTGCCTCTTATGGTTTTAAGTGAACATTTTATAGGATTCTATTTTCTCTCCTTTCTTAGCGTGTCAGTTTTTGTTTTGTTTTTTACTGTTTTAGTGGTTGTCCTAGAGTTTGCAGCATACATTTACAACTATTCCAAGTCACCTTTCAAAGAACACTATACCACTTCACAGGTAGTGTGAGTACTTTATAATAACAAAATAATCCTAATTCCTCCGTTTTATTCCCCGTATCATTGCTGTCATTCATTTCATGCATATGTAATCATATATATGTAAGGTTATACTCATTAGCATGCATAATAGAATACGTAGTTGGTATTATTTTTAAAAAACTTATGTGTTAGATCAATTAAGAATAAGAAATAGTTGTGTTTTTTCAAGCTTTTATTAGAGAGAGAGAGAGAGATAGCATGAGCAGTGGGGAGAGGCAGAGGGAGAAGAAGCAGACTCCCCACTGAGCAGGGAGGCAGATGAGGGGCTCCATCTCAGGGTCCTGGGATCAGGATGAAGGCAGATGCATTAACCAGCTGAGCCAGCACCCGGACACCCTGAAGTAGTTTTTATTTTTTACTTATTCCATCTTCAGTGCTCTTCCTTTCTTTATGCAGATCTCAGTTTTCTGATCTGTGTTATTTTCTTCTAAGAACTTTTAATGTTTATTGCAAGGCAGGCTACAGTCAACAAATTCTCTCAGTTTTTGTCTGTCTGTAAAAGTCCTTATTTCTCCTTAAATTTTGAAGGATAATTTCACAGGGTACAGAATTCTGGGTTGGTGTTTTTCTCTCTCAGTACTTTAAATATCTGATTCTGTTCTATTCTTGCTCGCTTGGTTTGTTTCTGACTAGGTGTCATGTAATTTTTGTCCCTCTAGGTAAGGTGTCTTTCTTCTGGCTTTTTTCAGAATTTTTTAAAATTTTCTGTAGTTTGACAGAGATGTGCCTGGTACAGGGTAGTTGGATTTTTGGCCTTTTTTCTTTAGTGCTTAAGTTTCCTGGATCTCTGGTTTGGTGTCTGACATTAGTTTGGGGAATTCTCTCTCATTATTGTTTCAAATACTCTATTCATTCTTTCTTTTCCTGATGTACTAGGTAAAAGGAATTGTGATGAATAAGAGTTAAGGGGTATGGAAAGGGAAAGCATTCTGTACTTGTATGATTAGGTCTGAGTCTTTTAGTAAGCAGGATTGTGAACTTTGTAAGTGTGTTGCCCTCCTCCCCTCTGCTTTACTTAAGTAGATAGGGTTGGCTGGAGCTGACTGGAGTTGGATATTTCCCCTCCCCCACATAAGTTCTCCAAGGACCGGCCTTGTTAAGAACAGAATGTTCAGATGTATTTCAAAATGGTTCCTTTCCCTTCCTTGTACTGGAAAGGGGATTTGTTTCTTATATTTACTTGAAGAACCTGATGGAGTTCCTGGAGGCAAACCCCACAGAATTTTGGGGGCCTTTGTACAAATGGGTTCACTCTGAACTTTTTAAGTTTCCACACTGAGCTTCCAGCCTTTCCTCAGACAGTTCAGGTTTTCCTATGTGCTGTGTCTCCCACTGTTTCCCATATCAGTTCCATTGATGTGACACTGTGTTTCCATGTATATCTCTAATCTTGAGGGCAGCAATTTGTCCTTTTTCATTTTCTCACAAATCCAGGAAGAGTTGTTGATTTTTCAGTCTGTTCAGGTTTTTACTTTCTGTTAGGATAGAATGATTCCTTATATTTGGAACCAGAAACCAGAAGTATGTTGCCAACTTACCTAAACTTAATGTTCTTTTTAACACTTAAAAGAATGTTACTTAGTACTGGCTTCAACTTAAAGCTTGCATTTGTTTTTTATTTTATGTGTAGCCTCTGCTCATACTCTTTCAGTGTTGAAAACGGCCAAAAATTTTACATGTGAATACTTTTTTATGTGTTAAGTATATTTTTAGGTATCTAGGTGAATGGAAACATTATTTTTCTCTTTAATAATTACATCTTTTAAAATTACTTAGCTTTTAGAAATGTTTACTTTGGAAATTTCAGGGGAGAATGTTTTAGTCAACAATGTAGATGGTTGCTTGATTTCGAATTTCAGAAGAAAACACCCATGGAGATGAATATGATGACAAGCAGTAGGATGCTGCTAATGCTGCTATATTCATCCAAAACTGTTTAAAAACATAGTCTTAATTTTGTGCATAAGAGGAAAAAACACTAAATTTGGAACATCTGTTTGAGGCCTTTTAACATATAATCTTTAAAATTTTCAAAGTATATATGAATGTTGATAGATCTTTATAATATAATGCCAAGTGGAAAAATAAGTTGAGGTGCAGTATGTACAGTATGATATCTTTATTTAAATTTTAAACAGTACAAATCATACCATATGTTGTGAGTAAAAATATAGCATATATATCCATCATGTACATCAACTTCATGGTAGTGGTTGTTCTCAATATAGTGTAAGTGATTTTTGAGGAAGGAGTTTTAAGGGATGTTCAACTATGTTAAAATTTTTAATAAAATCATCCGAAGCAAATAAGTATTCTCATTTAGAAGTCTGTTCTTTATACTTCTATATACTTGAAACAGTTTATAATTTAAAAAATAATATATCCTGGAGTGCCTGGGTGGCATAATTGGTTAAGCTTCTGACTCTTGGTTTTGGCTCAGGTGGTGATCTTTAGGATGTGGGATTGACCCCTGCATCAGGCTCTGCACTCATTGTGAGTGAAGAAAGAGTCAGCTTAAGAATCTCTCTCCCTCTCCCTCTACCCCTACCCTCACCACGTGCACCCTCTCTCTCAAATAAATACATTAATCTTAAAAAAAAAATAATATATCCTATTTGTTAGAAATTTGGAAACAGAAAAATAATGTACAGAAACCATCACCCAGATATTATTACCATTTGCATTTTATCACTTCTTTAATTTCTTTATATTTTTAAGAAACACAGAAGTGAAAAGAAAAACACAGAAGTGGTATTGTCTGTATAGTTTTATATTTTATTTTTTAATTTTTTGGAGAGAGCATGTGCAAGCAGAGGTTGGGAGGGGCAGAGGGAGAGAGAATCTTGAGCAGGTTCCACACCCAGTGCAGAGCCTGACCTGGGACTTGATCTCACTACCGAACCTGAAATTATGACTTGAGTCGAAATCCAGAGTCAGTCGCTCAACCAACTGAGCCACCCAGGTGCCATTGTATTTCTTATTTTTTTGCTTTTTGTTGTTTTTTAACATATCATGAGTCTGAACCATAGCAAGCGTGCCTTATCTGGTATCTTAATTACCTTTCAAAATTTTAAGAATTTAACTTTTGAAAATTGAGACAAAACTCCTTAAACAAAAAAAAATCACTATTTCATCCATTTTAAAGTAACTTATAGTTAGTGTTTTTTCATATCTTCTACTTATTTACAGAATATTTTATCACCCTGGAAGAAACTCTGTATTTTCCCAATTCCCCCTTCCCTCCATCAATTTAATTTCTGCCCCTATAAACTTAACCAGTTCTAGATTTTTCATATAAGTAAAACCCACATAAAATATATGACCTTTTATGTATGGCTTCCATTCACTCAGCATTATCATTCATGTTGTTCACATGTATCAATAATTCATTCCTTTTAATGGCTGAATGATGCATTTTATTTTATTTTTAGCCATCGGTTGTTGGGACAGTTGAGTTGTTCTCACATATTGGTTATTATGAATAATGGTGCTAACAATATTGTGTACAAGTTTTTGTGTGGATGTATGTTTTCTCTTTAGTACATATCGAAGAGTAGAATTGTTTGGTTCACATGGTAACTCTGTGTAACTTTTTGAGAAACCTGAAGACTGTTTCCCTCAGTGGTTGTACCATGTGCATAGCATTCCTACCAACAATTTAGGAAGGTTATAATTTCTCTAAATCCTTGCCAATACTTTTTTCTGTGTTTGTGTGTTTTTAATATATCCCCTATTGGTATGAGGTCGTAACTCTTGTTTTTATTATGGTAAAATACACATAAAATTTAACCGCTTATAAGTACCTTAAATACATTCACCACTTTTACTATCCATCTCTGTAACTTTTCACCTTAGGAAACTTGGAACTATAATCCAATAAACAGTAACTCCCCATTCTTCCCACCCCTGTCCCGGACAATCACCATTCTACTTTTGGTCTCTTTCGTTTTGATTACCCTGAGTATCTCATATAAGTGGAATCATACAGTTTTTGTCTTTTTGTCATTGGCTTATTTCACTTAGCGTAATATCATGTCTTCAGGGTTCATACATGTTGTAAGCATATATCAGAATTTCCTTCCTTTTTAATGCAGAATAACATTCCACTTTGTTTAGATACCACATTTTGTTTATCCATTCATCAGTTGATGGACACATCAACTTTTATATCTTAACAATTGTGAATGACGTTGCTATGAACATAGGTGTACAGATATCTGTGAGATATTGTTTGCATTTCTTTGCAGTACCTACCCAGAAGTTCAATGCCAGATCATGTGATAATGCTGTTTTCTATTTTTTTAAGAACTACCTTTCTGTTCTCCATAGCCACTGTATCAATTTACATTCCCATCAGCAGTACACCAGGGTTCCAGTTTTTCTCACATCCTTATCAACACCTGTTATTTTCTTTTTCTAATTCCTTTTTTTTTTTTTAATAGTAGCTATCTTAATGGGTATGAGATAGTATCTCATTGTAGTTTTGGTTTGCACTTTCCTGGTACCTAATGATGTTGAGCATCTTTGCTTGTGGTTATTTGTATATCTGGAGAAATGTTTTTTCAAGTCCTTTGCCCATTTTTTAATCAGATTTTTCTTGTTGCTGTTGATCAGTTTTAGGAGTTCTCTATATATTCTCAATATGAATCCATTATTAGATACATCACTTCTGAATATTTTCTCTCATTCCATGAGTTGCCTTATTATATTGTCTTGACAGTTTATAATTTTCCATGAAGTCCAATTTGTGTGTCTTGTCTTTTGCTGCTTTGCTTTTGGTGTCTTATCTGAGAAATCATTGCCAATTTAATGTGATGAAGCTTTTTGCCCTGTGTTTTCTTATAGGAGTTTTAGGTCTTACATTTAGATCTTTTTGAGTCAATCTTATATATAGTGTTAGGTAAGGGTTCAACTTCATTATTTTGCACAGATGTCCAGCTTTCCCAGCACCATTTATTGAAGATTATCCTTTCCCCATTGAATGGTCTTGGCACCCTGGTTGAAAATCAGGAAGTATGTTTTCTCTAGCTTGAACTTTTTCAAGATATTTTTGGTTATTAGGGGTCTTTTGAGATGCTGTATGAATTATGGAATGGGTTTTTTACTTCTGCAAAAAACATCATTGGGATTTTGAATCTGAGTACATCAACTTTGTAGATCACTTTGAGCAGTATTGTTATCTTAATTCTTTCAATTCATGAATGAACATGGGATGTTTCCATTTATGTCTTTAATTTTGTATAGCAGTGTTGTAGAGTTTTCATTGTTAGAAGTCTTATTGTTAATTTGTAAGTATTTTATTCTTGATGCTATTGAAATTGAATTTTTTCAGTAATTTCCTTTTCAGAATGTTCATTGTTGGTGTAGAAATACAACTGCTATTTGTATATTGACTTTGTATCCTGCTTACTTAGCCAAATTCATTTATCGGGTCTGACTGCTTGTGTATGTGTGTAATCTAAGCTTTTCTACATATAAAATCATATTATGCGCAAATAGGAATCATTTTACTTCTTTCTAATTTGGATGCCTTTTCTTTTCTTGTCTGACTGCTCTGACTAAAACTTCAAGTACAGTTGACCCTTGAACAACACAGGTTTGAATTGTGCGGATTCACTTATGTGGATTTTTTTTTTTTCCAAGAGATACAGTACAGCATATAAATGTATTTTCCTTGTGATTTTTAAAATACTTTCTTTGGCTTTATTGTAAGAATACATTGTAAAAACATGTAACATATTAAAGTATGTGTCAATCAGCTGACTTATGTTCGGGGTAAGGTTCCAGTCCATGGTAGGCTATAGTAGTTAAGATTTTTAGGATCAAAAGTTGTATGCAAATTTGCAACTGTGTGGGGATCAGTGCCCCTAACCCCCCTGCATTGTTCAAGGGCCAACTGTACTATGTTGACTAAAAGTGCAAAAGTGGGCCTTGTCCTCCTGATCTTTCAGGAAAAACTTCAGCCTTTCACCATTATGTTTGCTGTGGACTTTTCCATAAATGGCTTTTATGTTATATGTTGTATATTAACAAAATGTTATTAAGTGTGTATTAACACATTTTGTATATTGATATTTTTAAAAATATTTTTAAAGATTTAGAGCACGTGTGCACATGTGCTTGTTGGGGGACGGGCAGAGGGAGAGAAACTTCAGGAAGACTCCCCACTGAGCACAGAGTCCAGTGTGGCCCAGTCCCACCACCCATAATATCATGAGATCAGTTGCTCTAAGCCATCTGGGTGGACTAAGCCACCCAGATGCCCCTTAAAATATTTTTTTATATATATTTCTCAGTTGGACCAAGGTATTCTTCTGGTACATGCCTTAGGAAGGTTTCAAAGTACAGTATTCCTCAAGTCTTTGCATGTTTAAACGTGTTTTTCTATACTCATACTTGACATCCTTGCTGCTGAATTTGGTTTTTAGTATTCTGTTGAGGATTTTTGCATCAGTGTTCATAGGTGATAACTGGTCAGTAGTTTTACTTATAGTGTTTTTCTTTGGCCATTGACATTTAAAGTGCTTCCTGATAAAGAAAGATCTTATTTCTATCATTTTGCTATTTATTTTTTACATGCCTAGTAGCATCTCTGTCCCTAATTACTGTCTTTTGTGTTGATTTTTTTTTTTTTTTGGTAGTGAAATGTTTAAATGTCTTTTTCATTTCCTTTTGGTATATATTATATTGCTGTTTTCGTTGTGGTTACCATGGGAATTACATTTATCATTCTAATATTATAATACTCTTATTTCAATTTATACTAGCTTGTCTTCAGTAGCACATAAAAAATCTCCTTACAACTCTCTTCCTACCCCTTTTGTCACAAAATTAGATTTTTATACATTGTGTGTGCAAAGACATAAACTAAGAATTCTTTTAGTTGTATTAGTCTCCTAAAGTATGTAGAAAACTAAATTTGGAATTACAAATCAAAGTTAACACTTTTATACACTAACAATTTTTGGACATTTAGGGTCCTTTGTATTTCCATATGAATTTTGCATCGGGTTCTCCATTACAGCATTCTTTTTAAGTGGCATAATTTTGTTTTATTAATTCAACAGATAACTTTTGTAGAACAGTGTGGAACCAGTGCTGTTTTATATGTTGATTATACAGAGTTAAATGAAGTTGATGAGCTGGTAGGGGCAATTATGAGTATCCTATTGCTTTTAAGAATGATAGTGTGAGGGACACCTGGGTGGCTCATTGGGTTAAGCCACTGCCTTCGGTTCAGGTCATGATTCCAGGGTCCTGGGAGCCTGCTTCCCTCTCTATCTCTCCCTGCTTGTGTGCTCTCTATCTCTCTTTCTCTTTGACAAACAAACAAACAAATAAATAAATAAAATCTTAAAGAGAAAACAAGAATGATAATGTGACAGAATGATAAAGCATACTCACTAAGGACTAAATTATTTTGCGAGGTTTTCCTTTGTTCTGTTTTTTCAAGAAACATATTTAAAATAGGTTTAAAGTAGAAGCAGCTCCAGTATTTGAAATGAGTTGGTTAGGAGTTCTTACATAAGAACTCATTTTCTGACTTGGGGCAAATTGTTTGACACTTTACCCTCATTCACTTTTCTTACAAATAAAATATAAAAAATGTTTTAGTTACAGAGTTTATTAATTACATTTATGTCAAATTTGATCTTTACCAATTGAAAGTAAACAGAATAACAGCTCTGACTACTGTGAGAAGTTTTTTGATAGCCAAATGACATGAAGTTGAAAACATTTTATGTCTAATCTCTAAAATGTAAATGTAAGTTGTCTACTCATTCCTCATTTGGTATGTTTTTTTTAAAACTGCTTAATGTCTCTTACAAGTTTTGTCTTCAGAATTTTTTAAATGAAGTACTCTGTTTTCAAAGCACCATTTCCAAACTTTTTTTTTTTTAAGATTTTATTTGTTTATTTGACAGAGCGAGATCACAAGCAGGCAGAGAGGCAGGCAGAGAGAGAGAGAGGAGGAAGCAGGCTCCCTGCTGAGCAGAGAGCCCCATGCGGGACTCGATCCCAGGACCCTGAGATCATGACCTGAGCCGAAGACAGCGGCTTAACCCACTGAGCCACCCAGGCGCCCTCCAAACATTTTTTAATATGCTTTTAGATTCGTGTCCTATAGTTTCTAAACTTTTTTTTTTTTGGTCAGGATCAAGTACTTAAGAGTAGAGTCTTTGGAGCCAAACTGCCATGGTCTGGTTTCCTCTTTCCTGGATTTCAGTTCTTATCACTAGGAGTTATTTAAACCACCCCTATGTCTATTAAATCAGCTATAAAATGGAAGTAATAATAGTATCTACGTTATATGGTTTAAATGAGTTAATGTGTAAAGCATTATAGGAACATGGTAATTGTTGAGTACATTTGTTTTTACCTCTGTGTTAGCACTCACCAACAACAGAGCTGATGCAGATGAAATAGTACTGGGAACAGTACCTACTGTTGCCTCCTATAGAATTTTTTTTTTTTTTTAATGGTTTTATCCTCTGCCTTTGTAGTCAGTCCTCTCCTTAACCCATATTTCTTGCAACCGCAGATCTGATTTCTATCTTCATATTTTTGGGAGTTTGTTTTCCATAATGCCGAATTGTAGAAACATGCAGTAAAAGGTGGTTCTTTACGTATGGCTTACTTCACTTAGCATAAGACTTTTGAGAGTCATCCATGTTTTTGCATGTGTTAGTAGTTTGTTGCTTTTTATTGCTAAGTAGTATGGGTGTACTATATGGTTATACTGTTGCTTATTTTTCCCAATTTTTGGCATTTATGATGTAGTAGTTATAAGTATTTGCA
This sequence comes from Neogale vison, assembly GCF_020171115.1. Lineage (NCBI taxonomy): Eukaryota > Metazoa > Chordata > Mammalia > Carnivora > Mustelidae > Neogale > Neogale vison. Next base: position 154,339,471 of record NC_058096.1, read on the forward strand.
TACAGTTCTGCATATAAGCATATATTAGTATTCCTTTTGGACTGATGCCTAGGTGTGTGGGGGGTTGCTGGTTTGTAATATAAGTACATGTTTAATTTTATAAACAGCTGCCAAAACAGTTTTCCAGAGTGGCCGTGTTATTTTTCATTCCTTCCACCAAAGTATGAGGCATTGCATTTACTCTGCTTTTACCAGCATGTGATATGTTCAGATTTTTAAATTTCAGACATTCAAGTAGGCATGTAGTGGTATCTCAGGGTTTTAATTTGCTTTTCTCCAGTGAGTAACATTGAGCATCTTTTCATGTGCTTATTTCGCATTCTGATTTTTCTTTGAAATGTCTCTTGAGACCTTTTGCCTGTGTTTTGCTTGGGTTGTTTTTTTTTATTATTGAGTTTTAAGAGTTCTTTATATATTTTGGAAACAAGTTTTCTATCAGATGTATGTTTTGTAAACATTTGTTCCCAGTCTGTAGCTTGTCATTTAATTTTTTTTAACAATATCTTTCTAAGAACAGAAATTTTCTTGCCTCATTATACTGGTTGGAACCTCTAACAGTGCTCAGTAGAAGCAGTGAGAATTTTTTTATCCTTTCCTTCCTGATTTTAAAGGGAAAGCATTCAGACTTTAACCATTAAGTATGATGTTGTTTTTTATAGATGTCCTTTACCATAGTTTAAGGAAGTTTTCTTATATTTTCAATTTGAGACTATTTATCATGAATGGGTGTTAGATTTTGTCAGTAGCTTTTTTTGTATCTGTTGAGATGATCATATGGTTTTGTCCCTAATTATATTAATTCAATGTTTCTCTTCTTTGATACTGTTGACATTTGGGGACAGGCAGTTATTTCTTATTTTGCCGAGTGTTTAGTGTATCCCTTACATCCACACACTAGATGCCAGGAGTACTTTCTCCTTAGTCCACAATTGGGAACCACTGTGGTGATTTTTTGTTTTGTTTTGTTTTTTCCAGATGTTAAAACAGCCTTGAATTCATGGAATCAATTCCACTTGTTCATGATACACAATTCTTTTTTTTTTTAATTGCTAGTTTTGTGTTGTTCATATTTTGTTAAGAATTTTTTTTTTCATCTATTTCCATGAGGGATTATTAACATGTAGTTTTCTTTTCTTGTGATGTCTTTGTCTAGCTTTGGTTTTTTGGGTTTATTTACTTTTTTAAAAAAATTTATTTACTTGAGAGAAAGCTTGCACAAGAGCACAAGCATGGGGAGGGGCAGAAGGAGAGGGAGAAATGGAGTTCAGTTCTGGGAGCTTGATCCCAGGACCCTGGGATCATGACCTGAGGTCAAGGCAGATGCTTAACTGACTGAGCTATCAAGGCTCCCCTGTCTGGCTTTGATCTCAGGGTTATACTGGACTCTAAAAATAGTTAGGGAAGTGTTTCCTTCTTCTCTGTTTTCTGAAAGTATCTTTATAGGATTGGTATTGTGTCTTCCATAACTGTTGATAATTTTCACCCAGTGAAATCATCTGAACCTGGGAAGATTTTTAATTACTAATTCATTTTTTATTTACATAATTCTGTGCTGATTTTGTTTCTTTATGAATAATTTGGTAAAATATTTCTTTTTTGAAAGTTTTCATTTCATGTATATGACCTGATTCGTTGGTGTAAATTATTCATCATATTCCTTTATAATTCTTTGAACTTCTGTACAGTCTATAGTGATGTTACCGCTCTTATTCCTAGTATTGGTCATTTGTATCTTTTTTCTTGGTCAGTTTAGTTAAAAGTTTATTCACCTTCTGGTTTTGTTTCTTTTTCTCTGTATTTGCTTTCTATTTCATTGAATTCTTGACTTTTATTATTCTATTTTGTATTTGGTTTGCTCCTTTATAGCTTCTTAGTGTTGAAGTCAAGTTGTTTTAGCTATGTTTTTCTTTTCTTTTTTTTTTTTTTTAAAGATTTTATTTATTTATTTGACAGAGAGATCACAAGAAGGCAGAGAGGCAGGCAGAGAGAGAGAGAGAGAGGAGGAAGCAGGCTCCCTGCTGAGCAGAGAGCCCCATGCGGGACTCAATCCCAGGACCCTGAGATCATGACCTGAGCCGAAGGCAGCGGCTTAACCCACTGAGCCACCCAGGCTCCCTAGCTATGTTTTTCTAATATGAAATTTAAATTATGCTTTTCATCATTGCTTTAGCTATACTCCATATATTTCGGTGTGTTCTCATTGTCATGTAGTTAAGATATCTTTCTAATTCTTGATTCTTTGACCCACGGGTTCTTTAGAAACATGTTTTTTAGTTTCCTAATATTTGGGAATTTCCCAAGCATTTTTTCCTCCTGATTTCTAGTTCCATTGTTGAAGAATTCTAATTCAGGAGTTTTAATATTAACATGTCAAAGACTGAGTTAAAAAAAAAAAAAAAAAAAAAACCTATCCAAACCTACCATCTCTTGGCCTTCCTCTTCCCCACTGATGGGTTGTAGTGCTGCAAAGTAGAAAACTAGGAGTTCTCAACTTCTTTTTCTCTACTACTCTCTAATTCTAGTAGTTCATCAAAACATGTTCATTTGGCTTTGAGCATAGCTACTCCTTTATGTTTGCTTTCCTACCACTGTAAATTTGAACTTCAACACTCAGTCATATATACCATCCTCCCAACTTGTATTTCTGTTACCAACAGGTAATACAACAGGTTATAAATACAACAGGTTATAAGGACCTTATGCCACTCAGTGTCTATACCTACCATGTGGTCTCAGTCATATTGTGCTTTGACTTTAGTTCTTGCTTTTGTGTCTTACCTCTCCAGTTGGGTCATGACTTGAGTTATAATTTGTGTGTCCAGCATAGCCTTGCAGAGTTTTGTGTGTATTAGTAAATAACAGCAGAATATGTTTGATTCCTTTTCTCATTCTCTCTCAGCCTACACAGTTGGTTTTAGGGTTTGAGGTAATTTTAGGATATGAACTATACTTAGTATATTTTATAAGTATTTTTTGGTAACAGATTGTAGCAGAACTGGGCCCAGTCAGTCACAGTAGATCACATAAGGAGAGTTTTAGGAAAAGAAGTATTAACTATGATAGAAGAGTAATACAGAAGGAAATGCTATATGATATGCTAGGGCTGAGGGAAGGTAGTCAAGGAAGGACAAACTTAGGATTCAGGTTTCATTAGGGAGAGTGTGGTTTCGCCCACCAGGCCCAGAGAAGTTTGATGATTAGCCCAGCCTAGAGCTGCTTTGGAGCTGCATGACAGGTGACTGGCTACCCTCTGGAGTGAGGCAGGCGTGGGGATTTGGTAACCTGTAGCATCGTGTACAGTGGAAGCTTGGAAGTTTGGGTACCAGCAGGGGCAAGAAGCTTTTAGACTGTGTTGTATAGGGCTTTTGGTTAACGTGTCAAGAGGACTGCAGAAAAGTTATTACTAGACCAAGGCTGCAGAGTCCTAAGGATCGTGTTCTGCTACATGGCCAGGGTCAGCACTACAAGATGTTCTCACACCCATACCACCAACACCAGCCTACACCTGAAATTATTGGAGAGCCTCTGCTACAGTGTTCCTTCAGCACCCTCTACCAAGAAACCTTAACATCATACTCACTTTGAAGGAGAAATACTTAGAAAGCATTCTGTTTTATCATAGAATATGTATTGAAGCATGCATTTGGAGCTAAGATGCAATAAAATAACTGACACATAAATATAAAGCACTGAATGGTCATTTGCAGGTTTTCTCTGCCAACATTTGTCTTCTCTACCTTCAATTCACTGAGTAGCCTTTTTTTCTCAGTCGCAAGGTAGAATCATTTTTTTTTCTTCTTTATTGATCTACCTGCCATAGCCTTCTTGCCCCCGTTCTTGGGATTCCATTTTATTTCTGGAGCATCTCATCCTCTGAGAACACTATTTCTTCTAGTCTCCTCACTTAGAATTTGGCTTTTTTGGGACACCTGGGTGGCTCAGGTCATGATCTCAGGGTCCTGGGATCATCAAGCCCTGCGTCCTCAGGCTCCTTGCTCCCTCTGCCTACCACCTACACCCCCCTGCCATGTTTGTTTTCTCTCTCCCTCAAATAAATAAAATCCTTAAAAAAATAAAAGAATTAGGCCTTTCTGAACATTCTTTTCATTCCCATTTCCCTGGTAGCTGTTTTCCTTTCTAAAAATCATCTTTGGTCTCTCTAATTTGTCTCTTGGTCTCTGATTTTGGCATTAGCACTTGGTTCCATCTCACTTCTCCACTCTCTAGAGATTGGCTATTATAGGAATAATTTCTAATCATCCCTGGAAATTTTTTTCACTTTTAAAATGTCAGTATTTTAATATACTACCTTCCCTATTCACATTTTAGCATAGATGAAACTAGTTTCAGTGGGGGAAGGGGGATGTTTTTTGTCACACATATACTACGATGTTGAATTCAAAGCAATCTTTCATTACTCTAATAGAAGTCAGCCTGATAATATATCTTTAAGCGCTGTAAACTAGGAATGTTTTCTCTTTCCTTCCTCTCCCCCTCCTTTCATTCCTCTCGGGGGTGTGTTTGCTTTACAGTTCCCCCAAAGATTACATGTCACCTGTAGCTTGTTTTAATGTACTAGCAGAGTCCTTTTAAACGTAAATTCCTTGAAATCAGGTGTATATGTATGTGTATGTGTGTATATATATATATATATATTTTTTTTTTTTTTTAATAAAGATGACATTTTGCTCTTGGCATAAGTAAGTATTTAGAACTTGTGCTTTTGAAACTTAAAAGTCAGTTTTCTAAACCAAACCATTATTTTCAAAGGAGCATATAAACTTATCTGGGAATTATTTCTTTGGTTAGTTTTTTTAGACAGTAGAGATTTGTCATTTTTTTGAACCTTTCATTGATTGCAGGTTCTCTTTCTGATTCAGAGTCTTTGAGAATTTTACTACATACCCTAGAAATTATTGTAGGACTGTCAATTTCTTGAGGATATAGATTATTATTTATTGCTTATTGTTCTTGGTAATGGTGTATGAAAATTCCTGATGATAGGTTTTCAAAAATGGATGCTCATATTTAGAATTGTATGTAAGATATATATATTCAAATGATGAAAAATTACAGATTAAGGTGTTATGCCTAAGGAAACCAATCACATATAAAAATATAAATTTGCTGAATAAATTTATTTAGTTAGAATCTCAATTTGTTGATACTAATCATTTTAAAATAGAAAGTAAAGCAAATAGGAAAATACGATTTTTTTTTTTCTTCTAAGATGATTCTTTTTTTCCTGAAAACTGCATAAGAACAACAGAAAAATCAGGGCTATTTATAAAATGTCTGACTCTTGCCTAGTGTTCTAAATACATATATTAAGTGGATCTGAATATCTGAATAACCATTGTACTTTCTTTAAATATATAACTTTAGCTTTTTGTAGTACAAGTGTACTAAATATTTAACTTTGTTTATTTAGCAGGAACATTTATAAACATTTGCCTGTTTGTGTTTTAGGTAAAATCTGTAAAAACTGGGTCAGTTTTTTGGACAATGTGCTGCTGCTTATCTTATTTCTATATGGTAAGATTTCAATTTGAAACTATATGAGGTCTAGCAAGTATTTGGCAATTAGACCAATTCTTCTCCGTCATCATTTTCTTCTCATTTAGACTAGTTCTCCACTTCCTTTCTCCTGAAATCTTTAGGATGCTTAATGCATTCCTATTTATTACTGCCATCCTCTTCCCTACCTCCGTCCTTGGGGTGTGTATGGACTTTGTTTTAGTGGGAGAGCTAATATTCAACCCCTCAAATATAATATTTGAAGCAAGAAAAACAAAAAGTTTCCTTTTCAGATGTTTAACTTTTTCTAAATAATGGTTCTATTCTCTAGGAACTACCTATATACTTTTTACAATAGATTACTTAAGATTGGGAATCAAAATTACCTCTTCATTCTCCTGCCTTTTCTCCCCACAGCACAGCCTATGTAGTTGTCTTGTGCTGAAAATTAGTGATAATTTTAGGTAAGCTTTTTTCCCTTTTTTAAATGAATATCATGGAATATATGCATCCAAATTATCCATGCCCCTTTTAAAATGGTTAAAGCCTAAGACATATTCTGTGCTGTTGTACCCATTCTCTTTGAAGCTTACATTTAAATTTTGAAGGTAATTTGAAGTCCTTCAGTTAGGACCTGTGCTCAATCAGAGTAACATTGTTTTTGGTGCGAAATAGCATGGGACTGAAGCACTAAACTGGTATTCCTATATACATTGTACACTGAAGATGGGTAGTTCATTACAAGTGGTCCTGAAACATTTTAGACAAGGGTAGCATTGTTACAATATATATGTTAACATTTCTTCTAATGTGACTTGGTAAAATGGTTCCTCTAAGCTTTTAATTATTAGTGCACACCTAAAATTTTTATCTTGACAAGAGCTTATTGCCTATTGAATGTACTCAGAAAAGTAATACTCTTGGTTGAGAATAAACCTTATCTTTAGAATCTTTATTACTTTAGACCAGAACAGGGATGGCTGGCTGACTCAGTAGAGCATGTGACTCTTAATCTCAGGGTCGTGGAGTTCAGCCCTACTTTCCACACATAGCTTACTTTAAAAAAAAAAAAATTAGACCAGAACATACTCAGTTATTCTGATTAAATAGAATATTCTGATTTTATGATATACGCTAAATATTAAAATGGAATCTTGATTTGTAACCCATTAGTAGGAAGTAATTTCTACTCAAGGTAGCACTTTTATTTTGAGTATCTCAAAACATATCCAGATTATCTGAGTGTTCCTTGTAATTCACTTGTTGATTGTTCTTATTCTCAGTCAAGCTTCTTGCAATGTAATTATCAAAATGGGGGAAGTAAGATCCTTTTTTTTTTCTTTTAAAAATTTATGATCTATATCCAAAGAAACTTTACCCTCCTGAAAAAGACTTTTTACTACCGATTGACAAATTACATGTTCTTAGTGTTCTTATTTAATTTGACCGAATAGTGTTCTTATTTAGTTTAATTTCTCCAGTGAACATAGAATACCATGTTGGATTTATGGGATTGTGTTATTTTAATAATCAATAAAAACAAGTAGAAAAAGGGTTTTTTTTAAGTTATATAAATATTTTAAGCATATCTCAAAATTGTTAAGAATCGTATTTATGTCTCTTATTTATATATTTAGATTGTCATGACAAATAAAACTTACCTATTTTTTGAAGCAAACATCTTAAATTATTTAACTTTGCATTTCTTAACTCCTAGGTCTCTGCTTGGGGTGGCTATGTGTTTATTATCAACCTTATTCCACTGCATGTATTTGTGTTGTTACTGATGCAGAGATATAGCAAGAGAGTGTACATAGGTAAGTGATTTGACTTTGACATTTCGGCTTCTAAGAGATATTTCATATACATTCTTTTCATTGAACAGCTGTTTCTGTTTGGCCATATTACCCATAAGAAGGTAAACATTATTTGGTGGGGGTTTTTTTTGGTTTTTTTTTTGCCTTTATTGTATTGATAAGGTAGGTCGGCATTTTTACCCAGGTGCATTACTACCAACTTTTCCTTGAGTTTTTCTTTTGTTTTTGTAGAAATTAGTCTACACATACTAAATTTAATATTAGTTAGCCCAGCCCTTTTTTGGGGGGTGGGAATGGGCATTCTATAATGAAATCATTTACATATACATATTATTCAAATTTGGCTTAGTCACTATGAGATTAAACATCCTCAAACAGTTTTATAAATTTTTGAAAGCCCTCTCTGTATAATATATGGCAGTATTAGTCCATTTGGGATGCTGAAACAAAATAGTACAGGCTAGGTGACATATAAACAACAGAAATTTCTCACAGTTCTGGAGACTGGAAAGTCCCAAGATTAAGGTACCAGAAGGGTTGCATTCTAGTGAGGGCTCCTTTCCTGGTTCATATCTGGTACCTTTTTGCTTTGTCCTTACATGGTAGAAAGGCTGAACTAGTTCTCTGGACCACTTTTTTTTTTTTTTTTTTTTTTTAAGATTTTATTTTATTTATTTGACAGACAGAGAACACAAGTAGGCAGAGAGGCGGGCAGAGAGAGAGAGGAGGAAGCAGGCTCCCCGCCGAGCAGAGAGTCTGCTGTGGGGCTCGATCCAAGGACCCTGGGATCATGACCTGAGCCGAAGGCAGAGGCTTTAACCTGCTGAGCCACCCAGGTGCCCCCCTCTGGACGACTTTTAAAAGGGTACTATTCCATGGAGCCCACAGGACCTTTATTACCTCCCAAAAGCTACCTCGTAATACCATCATCTTGGGCATTAGTTTTAAACTTAAGAATTTGGTTGGGGGACACACTGATTCAGATAGTAGCATAGACCGAACCTTTTTTCTATGAACTTTATTTTCTCTCTGGGGTTTAAAACATGTCTTCTGAATAAGATGCTTAGTAGATGTTGTCTCATATCTTAGAGCTCATTTTCTATGACAGACAGAACTTTTATATGTAGAATTAATCAGAAAAGTTGTGGTCTGAACCCAGTGTCCTAGTAAAATAATACAATTCCATTATGGTAATACTGTTGGTAAGCAGTAGCACAAAGATATAAATTTATTTACTTAATTAAAGGAAAAAATAGTAGTTTGGCATGATTAAAAACTTAATCATAGAGTTACCATATAAAAGTTTTAAACAGGAGCATTGTCCCAACTTCCCTTGAGTGTTAGCTCTAGGAACTAACGAAGGGTGAGAATTAAGAAACGATCTTGTATTTGATGGATAGGATTTCTCTGGTAACTTTACAAAAGTAAGTACACAATTAATACTGCTTTAGTTGGCTCTTGAAAATATTTCTTCTTTTCAGGGGGATGAAAAATACAGTAGTTTGGGGATACTATGTATGTGTGTGAAGTTAGATTAGTGAACACCTCAGATAACTTGATGATATTCAAACTCTGTACCTCACCTTCCTTGTTCCTTAATCGCCTATTCCATTCATATAACTAAGAGTATATTAGGTGAGTTTTATGCTCTTTCATAGTTTACTTCAAAATGGATGGAAAGTGATGGTATGGAACAATCAATTCTTTCTTTATCCTGAATATTAAGATTTAAGTTCAATTTAACCTAATGATCCTGAAAAATAGGAAAGCATCATAAAGTATATACACAAGTTGTCCTCTCATTTTACCACATAACATTCTTTGTATTCTCTCTCCTTGTGAGCAGAAACATTTGGATAAAGAAATAATGATTGACAAATGGCAAACTCATAACCATACATTTGATTGGGTTCTCAGTATCAAATTAAATGAAGTAAAAAATGAATCATTTGAAATAATTATGAAAAATGGTTTTCCCTTTCAGTAAATTTTTTCCATATGTCTTTAGAATACGTTGGTAAGCCAGGGAAAACTCAAGTTTGTTCACATGTGGAAAGGGGAGCACATGGAAGATAATATGGTTGTATAGGGCAGGTGTGGCACAGGAATGGAGTGGACTGGGTAGGTAAGGGAAAAGAAAAGCCTCTACTACTTGAAATTTGGGTGGAGAAGAATTGTTGTATAAAGTTAAATTTATTTTGTTAAGAAATATTTTGGACTTGGTATATGTAGCTATATTGGAATGTGAATTATACAGAATTATGTTACAAGTAGGATTGTGATGGTTTAACAAGAAAAAAGTACACCCACATCTTATTTTGCATTTATAGAAAGACTGGTTTGCAGGTATCACATAATGCTAATGAGATGTAAAATTATTTAAACTTTGTAAAAATTTATTACTCTTTTTATCAAAGAAATTACTAAAGATATGGAGACATTTTTAGGGGTGTTCACTATGATGGAAGTTATAATCGTGAAAGTAGTTTAAATGCCCACTAGAGAAACCTTAATTTCTCTAGTGGGCATTTAAATTACACTTATAGTGTTGCCATATATGAAATATTATGATACCAATAAAATTGGTATTTAATGATATAAGAAAATGTTAATAAAAAGTAGACAGACAGCAAGGACTACTACTGATATTTTTTTCTTCATACTTTTCTCTGATTCCAGATTTTCTCTAATGAACATGTACTAAAGTCATAATAAATGAGACTTGCTCTTTCATTTATAGAAATGTGAATTTTATCTCTGTTGGTTTATAAGGGTCTTATTAGACTAATAATTTAAGGAGAAGGAAGAAATTAATTTCTTAGTATTGATAAATGATTTTTAAATGTCACTGAGGAGTTTATATTTATTGTCTGTTTTAGTGAAGTCATTTGAGTAAGGAGAATAACAATCACATTTTTTGTAAAAGAATTACTTTTTATATCCACAGTGTATTTTTATAGTAATATTTACTGGTGGAATCATCCTATAATGAGTTAAGTATAATAGACATACTACATACTTTAGTTCTGAACAAATTATTCTAGGATTGTAGAGTTTGTGAGTGAAGAAAGGTAATCCTGCTGTTGAGCTCATTAAAATTAAAACCAGAAGGGCGCCTGGCTGGCTCGTTCCATGGAGCGTGTAACTCTTGACCTCGGGGTCGTGAATTCAAGCCCCACATTAGGGATAGAGCTTACTTTAAAAAAACAAAACAAAAAAAAATTTTTTTTTAAAGACTTTATTTATTTGACAGAGCACAAGCAGAGGGAGCAGCAGGCAGAGGGACAAGAAGTAGGCTCCCCACTGAGCAGGGAGCCTGATGCGGGACTTGATCCCAGGACCCCAAGACCATGACCCAAGCCAAAGGCAGATGCTTAACCGACTGAGCCACCCAGGTGCCCCCCCCTCAATTTTTTTGATTAAAAAGTAAAACCAGGGATGCCTGGTGGCTCACTTCATTGGGTCATGATCCCTGGGTCCTGGGATCGAGTCCCACATCAGGCTCCTTGCATGGGGTCTGCTTCTCCCTCTGCCTCCCATTCCCCCTGGTTGTGCTCTCTCTCTCTGCAAATAAGTAAAATCTTTAAAAAATAAAAAGTAAAACCAAAAATGGTAAAACCATAAATTTTAGGCATCATATTATACTTGGCATATATAAACAAAGAATACGCTAAATAACAGAAGAACTTAAAAGAAAAAATGCATGTAAAAATTCTAGGATACAAAAGCTGGAAGCAGCACTAGAATTTAGTTTGTCTAATTTTACCCTAGGAAATTTAAGCAAATTGGTTCACTAGAGAATTAAATGTTTAATAGATACTAAGTTTTGTGCTAGCCATTAAGATGCACAGATGATCAAAAGATGGTCCTTTTCTAGGGAGCTTATATTATACAACATAATTTCATTATTACAGTGTAATTCTAGCATATGAACAAAATGGAAATGAGAAGGAGTTGTAACTTTTGAGTTTCAGGAAAGTCTTAACCTTGTTAGACTTTCTAATTGACTATGTCCTTCTGAAAGTTTTGGAGGTAAATCTTGATCTTGAGAGGAGGAAATAACATGGGAAACAGACTTACAGAGAGTTTGTGATGATGTAACTATAAATGAGAGGTGCCGTATCGGGGTAAGAGTATGAACTGCAAAGCCAAATTAACAGGATTTAATTCCTGGTCTAGTCACTTACTAGTGGTACAACTTTGGGCAGGTTACTTAATTTCTTTATGCTTTAATGTCCTCACGCAAACAAATGGAGATAATGATTCCCACCTTGCAGAATTTTAAGATTAAATGAAAAGTGCTATTTAAGTGTTTGCCTCTGCTCTTGATATTTAAATTTATGAAGGAATAACTAGACAGTAAGAAAGAGTTCCAGAGGCTGAGAGGTGATTATAAAGACTGAGGGTATCTAAAGATTTTTTTTTTTTTTTTAGTGTAAATACACTTTCACTACAGCTATTTCTGATTATGAGAAAAATAACAGAGAAATAACATTGGTGTGTTAGATAAAATACCAAATAGCAACTAAAACACATTAATAGAGTGGTATGCTTATTTTTATTTATAATTTTAAAATTTAAGATAATATTGTATGTAACTAAGAAAGTCAAATATTACTACAGAGCTTATAAGCAAAATCAGGGTTTTTTCCACGTTTTCCTTAATTGGGTCACTCCCTAAATTCTTAAGTTGAGACAACCACTTTGAGTTCTTTCAGTTGTTTCTTTGGGTTTTTACCACTAATAAGCTTCTAAGGATTCTGGTCATCAGTTCCAACATGAGGGGGTGGTTTTCCCACACCATCAAACAGTTCTCTGATACTAGCTGAGTATCATAACACTCAGCTCAATTCTGATCCTATCTATCCTTAGGTAGCGTCAAATGTCACAGGTTAAGGGTTTAGTCCCACAAGACTAGCCACTCTGCTTTATATGCCAGTCACAAGTCCAGGTTGTTACTTGTGCTTTTGACCATATGGCTGTAAATCATAGATTCCCATGATCCCCTCCTTGGTTTGATTAATTTACTAGGGTAATTATAAGATTGAAGATTTATTATAAAAGGACGTAATTCAGGAACAGCCAGATGGAAGAGATGTATTGGGCCAGGTATGGGGACTGCCAGGCACTCCACTTTCCCCAGATCTCCACTTATTCAACCTGAAGTTTTTGGAACCCTGTCCTTTTGAAGTTTTATGGAGGCTTCATTACGTAGTCATGATTGATTAAACCATTGGCCATTTGAATTTAATCTTTAACTTTTCACCCATACCTGGAGGTCAAGGAGTTGGGATTGAAATTCTGATCCACTAATGATGTGCTTGGTTCCCTTTGACAGCCAGCCTTTATCCTTAGGTGAGATGCAAAAGTCATCCAGTAACATAATAAAAAACACCTTAATCATTCTCATCACTGAGGAAATTCCAGGTGTTTTGGGGCTCTGTGCCAGGAACATTGGATCAAGACCAAATATATATTTCTTATAAAACATAGTAGCACAACTTGAAACTCCTATTTCTTGATTTTTATTTTCCAATTTTAGATGCTATCTGTTGATCATCTATTATTTCTACCCAGATTTAGCTGCCATCCATTAATTTCTACTTAGACACAAATATACTTTCCTATCTCTGCTCCTGAATGCGTTTTATTTTTTTAAATATGTAGAATTCTTTGTTTTGGTAATGTCCCTTGAAAAACACTATGACAGGCTTTAATTTTGTTGGCTTGAGATCAGAAACACCTCCCATTTGTTCATATGAAGTTTAATAGGTGAAGAATTTATGATATTGACTCTTTGTTATTTGTACTAATACTTACCTTTATTAACATTTCCCATTCTAAAGCCTTGGGTTGTCTGATGGAAAGAGGAATTAGGAGTATTGTGAATTAACAAAAACTATAGGGCAATAGCATACTGAGGTAGATGCATGGGGGTAATTGATGAAATAGAAGTGACATTCCTCGTCTTGCACATAACTTCTGTTGTCTTGCAGAGTAATTTTCCCAAGAAATTAGAGTTACCTTCATTTTACAGTTAAATAAATGAAAACCCAGAAAAGAAAAAAATTACACCTAAACAAAGAATAGTTTTTTCTAAAATGATGTTTCTAAATCAGCTGAGAATTCAAAAAACAACATAAGAATTATATTTCTTATACAGAAATGTATTTTTTTTTAATTGCCAATACCATTTTATGGGCTAGAAATGCTAAATAGCAAAGTGGTGTCCTTGCCTTTTGTGCTGATACTCAGTTATAGGTAATAGAATGTCTTTAAAAACCTACTCTAAATAGTAACTTATTACAAAATGACTCCTAAAAGGGATTCAGTATATAAATAAACTAAAATCATTTTGATAGTTTAGATCTGAGATATTGAAATAATAAACGGTTATACATTTTTATATTTGTGGCTGATAAATTTTTACCACATGAAAGATTATATTTATAGCCTATAAATAGATTTTTATAAGGATTGAATATGTCCATATAACACTAAAGCATAATTTTCCCATGCTATCTAGAATGTTCAATTTATCAGTGATTTTTTTATCTTGCATTAATTGGTTTGCCTCTCTTCTTTATTGTACCTTCAAGGGAACATAAGCCAAGAGCAGACGGACAAATAGGGACTATCATAATTGCCCCATTGCCCTAAATTTTTATATGAAGTTTTCATTTTAAAGTTAGAAATTGCAATATTAGTTCCATAAAGTGAGTTTTCCAGATGACTGTCCTGTAGTAGGCATTGAAACTAATTATTGGAGGAAAGAAATGGGAAAATTCTTCTTAGACTAGTATATAATACTTAAGGATTCCTTTTACAACTTTCTCAGTGGGTACTTTAAAGTTTATTTGGGGGGAAAATTTTATACCTACATGTGCACTTGAAGATGCTTCTGCCATCCATATTGTTAATAAGACTCATTATTTAGTTTTCAAAGAATTAGACTTTTACTGTCTTCTTGTTTTAAGATCTAGGATATATAGAACAAGAGTCTTACCTATGATTTAGCCATAATTATTAGCTTAATCCAAAAAGTTTCTTCAATGAATAGAAACAATGAATGCTCATGTTCTACAAACTGTACGGAAGCAGTAAATCATTTCATACTCTTATCTAGAAGAATAGATACTAGATTTCCTTTAAGGATCTGTTCTTACTGAATTTTGTTTCATAGTCCAGAAAATTTTTGTTTGTGTAGTATAAATTTACAGAGTCTTAGTCATATTAGTTAAATAAATTTAGAAACCTAGTTAATGATAGTAATTGACATTATGAAAGAGCTACATTAAGAAGAACTTAAATTGCTTAGTTTTTTAGTAATAACATTGAATCTGCATGGTTTAAATTCTTTATTTTACTTAGTTTATGAGTGAATTAAGGTTACTGATATTTGTCTATTACTGCTTCTTTGCATATTAAGTTTAGTAACTAATCTTAGCTTTAAAGGAGTTAATTAATTAGGAACATTATCTGATACTTTTACGTTATGTAAAAATTATATATATTTCATGAGTTCTTCATATAGTCTTTAAACACACACTTGATATTTTAATGTACTTAAGTAACTTATTAACCATTGGCAGAAGTTAAATGAGTAATGTTTTCACATGACAGAAATAAAACTCAAACTCAGATATATGTTTATTTTCTCCTGTACTATGCTTGGTGTTATTTTAGGTATCAGTATGAAATACATATGCTATTCTTAAAAGTTATATTGGGTGTCTCTCTTTCAAGTGTTTTGAACAAGTCATTGCTGCTTTTTGCAAATCGATCTTATAAAGTATCTGTTTCAAAGGTTCATTCTCGGGGCGCCTGAGTGGTTCAGTCAGTTAAGCTTCTGCCTTCAGTTCAGGTCATTAATTGCAGGGTCCTGGGATCAAGCCCCATGTCAGGCTCCCTGCTCAGTTGGGAGCCTGCTCTTCCCTCTCCCTCTCTCTCCTGGCTCCGCTGGTGCTCTCACTCACTCTCTCAATCTCCAATGTCTGTCTCTATCTCAAATAAATAAAATCTTAAAAAAAAAAAAAACTACAAAGATCCATTCTCTACATAGTTAATGATGAGCAGCATCTTTGGAAAAGAGAAATTATTTTCCTTATTATATATGTCTGTTAATCATTAAGAATTCATATTTTTATTTTTTTTTCAGTTATAAGCTTTAATTCGTATCTCGTAAGTTTCTTACCATTCTTCATCCTGCTTATTTACCCAGGATTCACAGTAATCAAGTAATAAAATATCTTTATTAAAAGGCTTAATAGTTTTACAGTCCTTTAATCATATTTGTTAATAAAGCAAAATTGGTTGGATTCTCAAATATTTCCCCATGGTGTTTCTTTTGGTTAATACTGTTTTGGTTGAGAGAGAAGCAGAATGGCAAAGGAATATTTAGTTAGACCTTTCCATTAAACATCAAACAGGAGATGAGGGAACTCAGAAATGCTAAGGTGATTTAATGGTGGATCATAGTTAGTGGAAATCCAATATTCACGAAAGCTTTTCCAACTTTAAATAAAAGGAAGTACAACAGTATTTTATAAGTCTAAAGAGTACCATTGACTTAAGTTTTTGCTTTGTCAGGGAGATGGTACTTAAAGGTTAGTTTGGGGAACAACAGGGTCTTCTTGAAAACTTAAAATTTTAATGGAGCTTGAATCAGAAGTTTCAGTACCTTTGTTTTATCGAACAACTCATCTGTGTGCCTTAAGTAAAGGGCCGTAGTTTTCTATATAATTTTGTCCCTATCCCATACATACCCTTAGATAAAGAATAAATAAAGTATTTTAACAGTAAAAGATATTTAGGCTCTGTTTAAAAGATTAGAATTTGACCCAAGTCAGAGAGATTTTCTTTGACTAGAAATAATCAAACAGAATAGCACACCTTGTAGATACCTAATGACAATTTTTTCTGGAATTCTTCGAGCACATTGGGAATATCATATGCAGTAGTGAATGCCAGTAACTGTGCTTCCACAGGATGGCAGTGTGGTAACGTTTTCATGATGTAATAAATGATTTACAACATTATTGGCATTGTGCATTTTGTTAGAGTTCACTACTTTGATGGTATGCTTTGTTCTTCTGGTTCAAAGGGTAAGAGAAGTAGGTTAGCATGGATGGATAGAAAGTTGTGATAGATATGGATAGTAAGTTATTTGGACAAGTTTCCTTAGAAAGTTCATGGGAAGAATTAGTAGGGAATGATTGCTATCTGTGGATTTGTGTTGTTGTGGTCTTCTAAGAACATTAGAGGATGGTAGGGATGGTGTCCACTGTCTTTTCAGTGCTGATGGCAAGAAGAGGTCTCTCCCTCCTTGAAGTTTTTATAGAGCCAGGGTTTTTTCATTGATGTACTTCATTGTATTATAGTTATGTACATCTCTGATTTTCCCAACTCTTAAAGGATGGAGTTGATCTTAATATAGAATGCCTTGGCCATAATGACATAAAGTTTTATATTTTAATGAATTAATTAGGTAATTTTTAAACACAGTGTTAGATGCTATTGTACAAAGTATCTATTGTACAAAGCAACAAAATGTTTTCACTTTAGTGAAAATTTTATTTATTTTTAAGAATTGAGAGTCACTTCACTATTTCTTTCTACCGAAGTATATCTAGTTCTTCTATGTCTTAAAACATGGCTTTGTAAATGGAACTTAAAATGAGATACAGAAATGTGTATTTAATTTTACAGAGTCAAGGAGAAGGACAATATTAAACAATTTGAGTTTGTGATATTTTATATTACCTGGCAAGTAATCCTGACTTTTTTTTTATGGAAATACTTGTCTGTCTTTTTAATAAAAAATTCTGTGAGGAGGAACATATATCCCACTATGTAAACATCACATACAAAAATAGAGAAAACATGAATCCAGTTCTCTAAGAAAATGCTGCTCTATGGATTATTGTATATATCATTTACTAGCTTTGTATCACTGGTGCATATCTAATATAGATAAGGGCATTCAAAGGCAAAATATTGTTGAACTTATCTCTTTCTGTTTATTCAGTTTTATTTGGCATTAACCAATGTTTACAAAGTAATACAAATAAAAGTCCCACCTGGTCTTTTAATGTTTTCTGAGATTGAGGTTTTTTTCTTGAACAACTCCATCACTCTTATTAAATAGCTTGAATTCTAGTGTCTTATTTCTATATGAAGAGTTTTTTTTTTTCTTTACCAATGACAGTGTCTGTGGATTTGCATAAAACCACTAAGTTGAGACTATTATGAGGTTTATTCTTCTTTTTGAATAAGTCTGGAAATGAACTTGAGCAGATCCCTGAGAGGAAACTTGGGTAGTTCCCAAGCATGTGGTTGCTTATGCTTTTACATTGCCAAGCATAGTAATAGTCCAGTTTGAAGAGAGAGAGTATGAATTTGGATATGTTTATGTGTGCTCACCATACCTTTTAGTAATTATTTCTGGAAAATGTGACTTAAAGAAGTAAATGGGCTAGAGACTTTCTCCTTTTTTTTTTTTTCCTAAAACAAAAAACATACTACTTTGCAAATTAAAACCATAGAGACAAATGAAGATTTGTGTTTATCTGAGCTGGGATGGGGGGAATGGGGAGCTTAATGAGTGTGGGGTTTTCTTTTGGGGTGATGAGAACATTTTGGGACTAGAGAGCCGTTTGTGTATGTACTAAATACCTCTAAAATACTCACTTTTAAATGATTGTACATAAATATCACCTCAAGTTTTTAAAAAAGATTTTATTTTTTTATTCATCATGTGCCATTTATCATATTTAATCCAGATTCTATGATAGTATTAAAACATTCAGTGTTCATTAGTGTTTATAAGAAAGAGAAGTCTAGCCTAAGAGGTGAATATGTTATTCGGACATAAGTATACTTAACTATAATTAAAATATGTAAATGACATAAGGTTTTCCCAGGCCTGGCCTTTCTAGTTGTGCCTTTGTGTGTTCAGTATTTGTCTAAGGTTTGATTTCTCAGTAGTAAGTGTCTAATAAAAGGCCTGTTGGTCATAGAATCTTAGGTTATTATTGTTAGGGTGGGGGTGATCTACAAATCTTTTTGTCCATACCCCTCATTCTGTAGTGAGAAAATTGAAAATTTTTTAAGTAGTTGTTCAAGATCAAGATCACTTATTACCATTTTTTTCTGATTCTGCCCCAGTGACTCTGCCATGGCCTATACACAGCACTGATAGAAACATGCTAATAAAAAATAAATAAATAAATAAATAAATAAAATTTAAAAAAAAAAAAGAAACATGCTGATACTAGAAATCCCATTAACCAAATTGATTGACAGTTTAAGTCACTTAATACAGAAATTCTGGTTCATTTATCTTTTGTGCATTTGTGTTCAGGTACCTCACTGAGGGTAATTCCTGCCATCATTAATATCCCTGGAATGTGCATTATTAGGTGGACTACTTTTGTAGTCTCCTAGACAACCGGTTCTCCATTATCTTGAGCGTATTGGAAACTTTCTTCACATACACTGGTCCTTCCTATTAAATTTACTTGAGCTTCTTACCTTTTCCTAAGATGACTAGAGTCATCTCTTACCATACAGATTGGGAGACAGCTTAACATCTGAACCATTAGCCCATGGTTTACCTTCCATAAATGGGTTTCTTTTGAAACCAAATAAACATTCTTTCTCAGCTAAATTGGAGAAAAGAGAAGTGTATGCTGAATGCTGAATAGTGTAGAATTTGGATACACTTTTAACAGTTCTATTCCGAACTACACCCGCAGTCTTTTTTCCTAATAGAATAGTTTATTTGCCAAGAGCTATGGACTATGTCTCATAAAATGATGTAAATAAGCTTCCATTATAAGTAGAGTAATTTTCATATTGACTTACTTCAGTTGGGTTTTATCTTCATTTCTAAATAACTTCCGATTATAATGATTCCCAATTCTAACTTCTCTGTAATGAACTTAATCAAAATAGTGATCTGCGAACACCTAAATGCAAAACAAGTTATTATACAAATTCTAATCCCTCCCCATTTCCCTACATTTATGTTGATATAAGCCAAGAATATTATAGTATGCTCAATGCCAAGAGCAAATGGTTTTCCTTTATTAGACCCTAGTAAATTCAGAAACTAGTCTGTTCAATGGTTTGACTTTTGTATACTTAGTCCTTTTCTTCTTTTATGACAGAAAACTTAGTGGACAGACATGGGAGGGTTTTTTTGTTTCTCACTGAGAGGTACTGTACAAAGTAAAGTGTTAGACTATAAAAAGGATGTGGAAAACTTGAGAGTTTTGAGATGATAGCAGCTATTTGTATATAATGAGGATCAGTATTCTTTAGGTCATGCTTCAGAGTAATGCCAGTAGGAATAGCTTTTAATTAGTTATATAGCTTCTGAGGTATGTCAGTTATTATTGATAGATTGAAAACTTGATTCCATTTTAGGAAAAGGAAAGCAGCACCAGTCTAAACTGTTCTAAATGATATTTTGCAAAGTAAAGTACTTTAAAGATTGGTAGAAAGAATTTTCATGATTTATAATATGCAATTAACTAGCAATTATATATCAAATAGAGCAGTCATTTCAAGATTCTGTTCTTAAAATAAGGTTCATTAAAACTTTGCTAAAAATATGAGCTATTTGTATACATTTATGTTTGAAGTACTTAATGGTAGTAGTAAATTATCCTTGTCTCCTATTTTGTCTTTATAGCATATAGCACTTTCTACATTGTGGGTTTAATATTATCCATGCAGATACCCTTTGTGGGATTCCAGCCAATCAGGACAAGTGAACACATGGCAGCTGCTGGTATGAAAAAATATCTGTTTTTCTGTTTCTAAAGAATATATGAATGCATAACCAGCCAGTCTTCAAGGGAATTGTTATTTTCATTTTCTTTTTGTTTTTAATTTTCATCTTACTGGTTTTAAAACATTGCCGCTATAAAATATGAAGTCATAGTTTTTTTTTTTAAACTTTCTGATACTGTGTTCCCAAATGTGCCTATTTTCCCAGCTACTGTTGTTTTGAAAAGGGAAAATATTCCTTTTTACACAATCCATGTTATTTGCAAACACTAAATAACATACGCTAGGTTTAAGCAAATATTAAACAGTGTATCTGTACACTGAGTTTCTGCATTTCAGCAAATTTAGATGCAACATTTTATTTTTATGTCCCTTTCATCTCCCTAAAATATTTTATCTACTAACTGAAATTAATGGCTTTTATATTGATTATGAAATAATACAATTCCTTTCCATATGAGTAGACTACTTTGCCATTATTAGTCTAGATCACAATTAACAAGATAATGGGAGACCTTTGAATAAAACTTTAACAAAGATTCTTAACACAAGATCCATGACACCCACAGGAAGTCTGCAGGTAGTAATTTTATTTGTAGCATTTTATAAATATTAGCATATATAACTCTGATATGGTATTCCATAACTATTATCAGATTCTAAGTTAGAATCTTGAACTCCCCCCACAAAAAAGTTAAGAACCCACACCTTACTGTTACATAGCTTTATGAAGTATGTTATTCATACTTTATGAATACTTTTACTTACATTTCTAATTTGATATTATAAAATTACCAAGTGATTTTATATGCAAGAAATGTATATCCAGTTTTGAGTAATGTGTATGAAGATACACAGTCATCTAAAAACTTCAGTTGTATGGGTTATTATATTTTTGTTTATATTATGTTTGTTATATAGGTTATTATATTTTCTAAAGTCTAAATCTTTGATTATACTTACTTATTCTAAAATGGTTAAAATTCTAAAAAATAAATTTTTAAAAGAAAAATCAGTATGCCATATGGATTTAGGATTCTCTCATGTCTTTTAGTTTTATACCTAGTGCTTTTGTATCATGTTTGGTATATTTTAACAAAAAATACTTTTTGCTGTTACTGCTCTAATTTAGCATTCACCCTTATATTCAATAATTTAGAGTCTTATATAAGTGTGTAACTAAGATCACATCCTATCACTCAATCATAAAGAGTAACTATCAGGGTTCTCCTGATAAAAGTCATTTGTATCCTTCAGTATATCTTAGGTCTCTTCTTGTAATGACAGTCTACTTTTTTTATCCCTAGAAAACAGATCACTAAAATATGGGACAAGGGAAGAATGTAATGTGATAAATAGGATGTAGTTATTGAAATGAGATTTTTTCATATCTGGTCCATATGTGGGGATTCTGATCATTTTTAAAAATATATGGTAATTTCTTTGACAAAGGAAATGTTGGTTAGATAAAATCACTAGTCTTTGATATGTTTGATACAGGGTATTCGAAGAAGCTCTTTAAATTAACCTTTTTAAGTATCTTTGGAAAAGTACTTTGTTGATTATTTATATCACCCTTTTCTTTAATTAGGTGTGTTTGCATTGCTGCAAGCTTATGCTTTCTTGCAGTATCTGAGAGACCGATTAACAAAACAAGAGTTCCAGACCCTTTTCTTTTTGGGTGTGTCACTAGCTGCAGGTGCTGTGTTCCTTAGTGTCATCTATTTGACTTACACAGGTAGGTGTCATCACCTGTAGATTTTGAATCTTGTCTTTAGATTATTCAAAAAGGTAATTATTTTACAAATTTGGTACATTTTCTTTTTATCCTACTAGGTTAAATACTGTGGTTGTATTCCTTACAAACAATATGAAAATAATAATCAGAGGTTCTAAAATCTGAGTAGCACTACAAATTGTGATTATTTTTTTTTTAAACTGTATCTTAATTTTAGTTTTTCAGTCCCAAATAAATATACTTTCAAGCATCCTTCTCTTGATAGGTGAATAGCCCCAAAGTATATAAAATTCAGTTTCCATAGTTACCTACAATAAGCTTGCCCTACTCTGTATGCATATACTCTTTCTCTTTCCAACTTTTAAACACTCAACCAAATCAGTTTCCATCTGCGTCTAGATTCTAACTGACTTTCTAATCCTGACTTCAGTAGTGTCTGGAAACAAATCAGATTTCTCTCTAAAGGTCAAATTAATATACTAGCCTAGCTCAAAATCAAGGATTAATTGACAAGAGTGAAGGCAAGAATGTTTAAAATCATTTTTGCACTTTATTTAAATTTGGCATACTGGATTAGATAATTTAGACATCTTTCCCCTTTGTAAATTATCAAATGTTATCTTAATGTCTTAGCTTTATTTTACTAGGGAACTAGAAGTTTAAAGAAGAATGGGAAAACTTCCTATAATTTTATCTGTCAACTTGTATTTCTCTGGAAATGTGATCTCCACAGATACTTGTTTTTATGTGATTACTAATGTTACTTTATCTGACTGCCAGGTGTATGAAATATGTTGTCACCTACAAAAGAAAACTGAAATTCTTTTAATAGTAATTTACATTAGTTCCATAACAATCAGTTAACATAAACAATAAAAAGGCAGATTGATTTCCTCTACATTTTTCCTTCCAAGGTTACATTGCACCATGGAGTGGCAGGTTTTACTCATTGTGGGACACTGGGTAAGTGCAGATAAGTTATTTGTCCTAGTATTTTAAAATACCTTTTTCCTCTGTTGCTACATTATAGTATCTCTGTCAGTACTTGGGCAACATTTCTGAAGTACCTAGCATATGCTAGTTTAATAAATGTTGAATCATCCTTTGGAATTTATCTTTGTTTAAAATTTCTGTTTAGAGTGCACCTGTAGTATGATATATGTAAGTCATACCTTTCTGTTCTACATGGTCAGCTCCTTGTTTTAGTTCTCTTTGTCAAACACTGCAGGTAACATTTGTGCCCTTTTAATAATTGATTTTTAACCTTTCTGTCTTTTAGTAATACTTAATTTTTATTTCGTAAGGTTCTGTGTTATAAACACAGTTTTTCTGTAGTTTTTTTAATGCCACATTATCTAAGTTCCTTGATATTTTTAGTCTGTCAAATACATTAGAGGATATTTGTGCATTTTTAAAGAGTGCTACTGTAAAATGAAATGATTAAAAATTTTAGTTTTAAATGAGACAACTAGTTCAATAAAACTTTTGTCCCTAAATTTTTCCTGAGGATAAGAATGTAATCTGCTGATGACAGTTTATCTCTCTTGCCTCTTCCCACTGTTTTTCTTCTTTGTTCTTCTTTATGTGCCCCAGTAAACCTGCCAGTAAACAACTTACTGATTGGGCCTGTTTGGTGTGATATCAAAAAGGTTCATGCGGGCGCCTGGGTGGCTCAGTGGGTTAGAGCCTCTGCCTTCAGTTCGGGTCATGATCCCGGGGTTCTGGGATCGAGCCCCGCATCGGGCTCTCTGCTCGGCGGGAGCCTGCTTCCCCCCTCTCTCTCTCTGCCTGCCTCTCTGCCTACTTGTGATCTCTGTCTGTCAAATAAATAAATAAAATTAAAAAAAAAAAAAGAAACAGTCTGTCCTGCCCAGGACCCAGCATTTAAAAAAAAAAAAAAAAAAAATTTAAAAAGGTTCATGCCCAGGTCTAATTAAGGGCATAAGCAGTTTATGTATAAATGACTGAAGCTAACATTTAGACACATATTTCAAGAGATCAGCCTGTGGATCACCAAAAAGTTTGAGGAAGAACCCTGGTCATAGACAGTTATTCTTATTAGGTTAAATAATTAGGTCAAATTTTTATAAGTCATTCTTATTTAATTGACTATTTTGGAATCTCAGGGTATTTCAGGAACAATTTCTTCTCTCCTTTTGGTTTCCCTCTCCTGCTTTTGTGCCATCTTGTTAAGAAAGGTATTGTGGCAATATGGTATCTTACAGGATAAGGTATTTCTGCTAGTAATAAGTCTAAAAGATATGAAACTTGTTGATAACAAACGTAGGAAATGCTAATCAAAACTGCAGAAAATTCCTATTTGAACAAAGCTTTTGTATTTAAAGTCAGAGCCAGCACTTCTATAACTGGCTTTTAGATAAGTCTTCCAATTTTAGGAGTGGTATATTGGTTTTTGGTTTACCAGTGTGGACCAGATTTATTTCCATCTGTAGGTTACATTGGAATATACTTTTAAGCAAGAAGGGATGGGTGATAGGAACCATATTTACAGTCAAAGGAAATTTCTTCATCTAAAAGAGACTCCTGTTTTATTTAATTTTAAACAATATTAACTTTTTAAATGCCAGGTATGCAAAAATACACATTCCAATTATTGCATCAGTGTCTGAACATCAACCTACGACTTGGGTATCTTTCTTCTTTGATCTACATATTCTTGTGTGTACCTTCCCAGCAGGCCTATGGTTCTGCATTAAAAATATCAACGATGAAAGAGTATTTGGTAAGAGATTTTTAATAAATACTTTGATTTGGAACAATTACTTTTTTAATTGAGATTATCACTTTAAAGTTTTATTTTTCTTTGCTTGAGTCTATGCATATTCAAGATAAATTTCCTCTCATTTTGCGGAAGTGTTTTGTGAAGAAAAATTCAGTTTGTATTATATATACTCATGAAAATACTTTAAATTAACTTAGAGCAGTTACATAAAATTTTCATTTAACTGATTATGTTTTCTGAGAGATTAATGTTACATACAGTCTGTGACTGAGAATTGGAAATTATAACTCTTTTGACAACATAGTCTTTATTTTCTGAATTAGATATGTTTAAGTAGGAGGAAGTTCACAGCAGCATCCATTGTCCAAATTTCAGTGTAATGTTTTGTAATGGAGTAGGAATCACTTTTAAGTTAACATCTTTTTCACTGATAAATTTATTTCCAACTAAGAAGGTGGTATTTTCAAACTATTTTAAAGCCAAATGTTTAAGATTTGGCCTTCAAGATATAAGTAGACAAAATAAGCAGATACTAAAGACTTTTACATGAATAAATCATCACAAGAAGTATCTGTTTAAATCTGAAACTTTAAAAAGATTTGTAACGTACACACTTGAACTTGTACAAGTATGATGTTTGAACCATGAGTGACATTCAGGTTACTATTCCAGAGTAAAGTCAGTAGAGAAAAATAGCACTTGCATGAGTTATAACCAAGGATGACATTCATTTTTGTCCTGTTTATATAGATCAGTGACTTTGGATAAGGTCTTATTAATATTCTGTCACTCAGAAGAACTTAAGTTTAAACATTTTCCCCCCTTATTAGTCAGCAGTCCCAGTCCCAGGTTTATATCCAAGAGAAGTAAGTGTGTATATCCAACTAAGGACACGTTTAAGAATGTACATAGCAACTTTATCCATTATAGCCCCTAATTAGAAACATTCCAAAGGTTATCAGCAGTAGAATAGATAAATAAATTCTGATGTACAGTGTAATATATGACAACATTTAATAAAAGAATAGCATGGGTAAATAAAAGAAACTAGTACAAAAGAGAACATTTTTATATAATTTCATTTTAAGAAGTTCAAGAATAAAGAAAAACGAATTAGTGCTTTAGAAGTTAAATAGTGATTACTTTTTTTATAGGGAGAAGGAACGGCAGCTATTAACTGGGTTCCTTCTGAGGGAGATACACAAATGTTCTATATTTTGATATGTATAGTAATTACATAGGTGTGCACATATGTTAAAAATTCAGTAAGCTGTACACTTAAGAATACAGTATAATAAAATCTATGGTTAGAAAAAAATTTAGTTTCAAATGATATAAGAGCTCTGATGACCATTGAAAGTCATACAGTCTTTAGCCAGAATTGGTGGAGCCTTCCCTGTGGTTAACACATTATCTAGAAAGCTTTGACTGTTAAAAACTATTTTCACAAAAAGATTTTTTTTTAAGTCTCTTGGCAGTAACTTTGTAAGTTCTTCCTTTGGTTAATAAATTATATTATTTTCATCTCATTCCTACTTTAAAGCAGGCTTTATGCCAGATACTTGCATTGGCTTTTTATAGATTATTTGTTTTTGTAAACTTACTGTGCCTAATAATCTAATTCACCAAATATGTTTTCATCTCTTAGCTATGGATTTTCAAATATGTGATGCTATTGACAAATACTAAATTATCATCTTTCCCATAATAATTAAATTTGAATCATGATACATTAACCTAAAACTGTTGATACGTAGTGTTTAGTCAAGTTGCCTTATAATTTCTGAGTATGACTATTAAATCAATTGGTCTGTATTATCAATTTAAAAACAGTTAGCTCTTTATGAGATATTTGTTTCTTTTTAGCTTTGGTTTATAATGTAGTATTAAATACTGAGTTCAGTTTTCTGTAGACATTTTCTGAAGTGTTATAAGAGAACTTGTCTTTGCAGTTGCTCTGTATGCAATCAGTGCTGTCTATTTTGCTGGAGTGATGGTGCGTTTGATGCTGACTTTGACTCCGGTCGTCTGTATGCTATCTGCAATTGCCTTCTCGAATGTGTTTGAGCACTATTTGGGGGATGACCTGAAAAGGGAAAACCCACCTGTGGAAGACAGCAGTGATGAGGATGATAAAAGAAACCCAGGAAATTTGTATGATAAGGTGGGAATCTAAATATAAGGGCTTTAAAAATTTTATGTGCTTTATCTTTCTACAATGGCAAGAACTATACATATTAAGAAAAATGATTAAATAAGGATTTAGTCAACCTGTGAAATTTCTAATTGGTCTCTACTATGTGTGTCAACATTTGGGTCCTGTTTGGTCTTTTGGTCTTTTAGCTTAGAAGAAGAAAATACAGTGTAATCAGAGAAGGAATTCTCTTTTCTTGTTGGTCAGGTTTTATCTGAAACCCCTCCACTTTTGAGAGTAAAACATTCTGCTCTCCTTAGTTACACAAAATTTAGCACTATAAACCCTTCCGAAATGATGTGTACAAGCATTAATTCTTTAGGTCCATATTCAGTGTAAACTTTTTAAATATTTGTTTGATTGAAAAGTAAAATAAAGGGAATAAATAGCTTTAGAAAAAAAAAAGAAGAAGAAGAAGAAGAAGAAGCCTCTTGAGCACCTGGGTGACTCAGTTGGTTAAATGTCTGACTCTTGATTTTGGCTTGGGTTGTGAGATAGAGCCCTCCATCAGTCTCCACACTAGGCATGAAACCCGATTAAGATTCTCTCTCCCTCTAGCCCCTGCCTCATGCCCCCAGCTTGCACAAGTGTGTACACAACTCTATCTTGTTCTCTTTAAAAAAAAAAAAAAAAAAAAAAAAGGCCTCTAGTTTGTCAGTAACAGGTGGCTGTCCAGTATAATGTAATTTACTTTTAACCTCTCATGTACCTTTCACATAACAGCAGGATATATTTGGTGCAAGTGTAGAAAAAACTTGTAAGGGCACTTGTCCTTTTTTGTTTTTGTTTTTTTGTTTTTTGTCTTTTGTTTGTTTGTTTGTTTGTTTTTTGTTTAGTCCCATGTTACTTATTTCCATGAGAGGAGCAAAAAAGAACCTTTTATGAAAAAATATGGAACGTTTCAATTTGCATGTCATCCTTGTCCAGGGACCATGTTAAGCTTCACTATTTGAGTATTCACTAGGTTTTTAAATACCAAAAAGGAATGAAACTTCCCAGTATAAGTATTAACTTTGAAGTTCTTTCTTTCCTTATTATAAGTCCAATAGAATTCATGCGGATTTGTGTTAATAAAGCACATTCTGCTTTTGTGGTGGTTATGTTTTGTGGTTTTTTTTAAACTGGCTTTGCAATCTAGAACTCTGACTCCTTTG
This sequence comes from Neogale vison, assembly GCF_020171115.1. Classification (NCBI taxonomy): domain Eukaryota; kingdom Metazoa; phylum Chordata; class Mammalia; order Carnivora; family Mustelidae; genus Neogale; species Neogale vison. The sequence continues at coordinate 154,367,429 of NC_058096.1, forward strand.
GGATTTTGTTGTTTGCAAAAATGTTATCTTAACAGGATTGTAATCTTAACCAAATAACAAGCCTGTTACTTTGAGGCTTTGGTAATTGGAAGATTACAATAATGCAGATTTTTCCTGTACTAAAATTACTACAAGTCTAAATTATAGGTGCACATTGCCATTTTCAGGATGATAAATTCAGATTTTAAAAGAAAAGTTTGCCAGAATGAGGCCAAAATAACCAGTTAACTCCTTTGTCTTTGTTTTGTTTTTTTCCCCTTTGTATTTAAGTAAAACATAAGGGCACCTGGGTTCAAAAGCTTTATACTAGAGGTATTTTACTTTGTGATCCGCTCCTGAATTGGGTATAGTCCCAGAAATCCTTCTCATTCACTTTTGACTTTAAAATCTACCTTGATAATTTTTAGAAAACATTATATCACCCACACAAGACTATCTGATGGTTATACATTTTCCTTCTCAATGAATTAAATTGATTTAAGATTCTCTCAACATTTTCCCTGAATGCCTTAATGACACAAGTCAAATTATTAGTCTAACCAGTTTTTCTATGTTCAGGCAGGTAAAGTGAGGAAACATGTAACTGAACAGGAAAAAACTGAAGAAGGATTAGGTCCTAATATAAAAAGCATTGTCACCATGTTGATGCTGATGCTATTAATGATGTTTGCAGTCCACTGTACCTGGGTCACAAGCAATGCCTACTCCAGTCCAAGTGTGGTCCTGGCGTCCTATAATCATGATGGGTAAGAAAGTAAATTGGCAGAGCACCTGGGTGGCTCAGTCAGTTAAGCATCTGCCTGCAGCTTTTGTTATGATCCTGGGATCCTGAGAGTGAGCCCAGCATCGGGTTGGGCTCCCTGCTCAGTGGGGAGTCTGTTTCTCCCTCTCCCGATGCCTCTCCCTCTGCTTGTGCTCTCTCACTCTCTCTTTCTCAAATAAAAAAAGAAAAAGAAAATAACTTGGCTATAAAGGGATTATTTTTTACCTATCATTTTTTTCTATCTCAAAAGATAAAATTCAAAGATAGAATGGTGTTTGTGAGACTCTGCATTTGAATCCACCATGTTTTTCTTTTACCTCCCTATGGACATTTCCACCCCAGAACTAGTACACCAGAATCTTTTTTTTTTTTTTAAGCTAACCAAGTAATTTGTGTGCATATTACAGTTTAAAAAGCACTGGTCTAGCTCTTAATGGATCCCCCCTGCCCCCGTTGTTGAGGATTTTTAAAATGTGAAATTATTTAATGGCTTACTTAGCACCTCAAGATTTTAAGTGATTCTCTTCACATTTAAGATTGTATTTAAAAGAATATTGTGATTCTTTTCAGCACCAGGAATATCTTAGATGATTTTAGAGAAGCTTACTTTTGGCTAAGGCAAAATACAGATGAACATGCCCGAGTGATGTCTTGGTGGGATTATGGCTATCAGATAGCTGGAATGGCTAATAGAACTACTTTGGTGGATAATAACACCTGGAATAACAGCCACATAGCACTGGTAAGAATTTGATAAGCAAAAGATTAAAAATTATAAATCTTTCTAATTCGCAGTCTTTATATTTTGCTGTATATTTTGGTAAATCTTTATATTTCACAGTCAGGCTTCACTTTGTGTTTGAGTAGGGAAAATGTGCGTCAAAGTACTCTGCTGAATTCTCAAAATAATATTTCACTCATTTATTCAATAAAGTAAATTCAGGGTATACTTATATACTTTGGTTTTAAGAATGGTATTTACCTACTTAAATATCATTCAGAAAATAGGCTGATTTCTGGCACATCGCATGATAAATGTAGCTCACTGGAAAATCAGGCAAAATCTGAAATTTAAATATTGTTTAACTTGTATTTTCCATTTTAAAAGTAAAATTATTTGCAAGTATATAAAGCCAAATGTATTGCATTTTTATGGCCATGTAAATTATGTTCACTCTATTAAATAAGTAATTTGCATAAATTAAGATAATCACCTCTTTGTTCTTTAAAGATTTTAAATAGATAATGGATGTTAAGCAAATGAGTTCTATTTGTGTTAGCATTGTAGCTAGTCATCTGGTAGACCGAGAAGAAGAATATATTTGTATCAGCTAGATTGCTGGTCATCCTTGGCCTTGAAGTTATGAGAAATTGTATTTCTTTTAAGCTTGCCTGCTTTTATATTAAAATATTAATTCCATGAAGCTTACTTATTTATTAGCACAATATTAGAACATATATTCAGATGTTGACATTCCTGCTATAATTGGTTGTAGTAAGTGAGGTGCTTATAGAACTTGGTAAATTTGTTGAATTCATAGCAAATCATCTCTTAGAAAAGAATTCCATGTAAGTCGAACTCTTGAGGTACATTCTGTCCAATATTCATTCATTTTTATTTTTAGTGTACTGTGGGACTAAATACACATATTATTTTTCTATAGGTGGGAAAAGCTATGTCTTCAAATGAATCAGCAGCCTATAAAATCATGAGAAGTCTGGATGTAGATTATGTTTTGGTTATTTTTGGAGGAGTTATTGGCTATTCTGGTGATGACATTAACAAGTTTCTCTGGATGGTTAGGATAGCTGAAGGGGAACATCCAAAAGATATTCGGGTAAGAAACCTGACCATTCTACATGTGTGAGACAGCTGCCAGTGTCCTCGTAATTGTCTTACCTTGCTAATTGTATCATATTTATTTTCATCATCTTATCCCCTAAATTAGTCCCTTACTCTATTTATTGAAATAGTAAAGCATTGAGCATTTTTGAAGGTTTAAAACTTTTGAAATTCACTGATACTGCTGTTCTCTCCTGTGAAACTGTCCCCTCTCAAGACTCTTGCTTTTTACTCCTTCACAGCCTTTCAATTCTGCCCTTTCTTTCCATTTACATTGCTTCTACTCTGATACTAACCTTTATGATTATAAACCTGAAATAGGACAGTAACCTTGAGATTGTTCTCTTTGCCTTGGTCTTGTTTCCTGTCCCTAACATGACTTTTGATCATATCGTTGTCCAACTTAAAAGCCTTTAGTATACTAAGGGTTTTAAAATCAGAGAGATGGGAGTTAGAACTAAAACCCTGGCACTGTCAGCTTGGTGCTATGGGCAGCTTATTTTTGTCCAGTCAGCATTACATACTTGAGGCATTAGGTCTCATTCTTGGTTCCGGTGTTATAATGGTGACTAAGGTAGCATAGATTGTCACTAATGGACAGGCCAGGAGTAATTAATTTGTGGTGCTGTTATGAAAATTTGTAGGGATATAGATGAAGCTCAGCCTTGGGGTTGGTATGAAATAATCTCTACTGAAGCAGTGGTATAAAATCCAAACTCCTTTGCTTGGAATGGAAAGCCCTTGATATTTTCCTTTATTTTTCTGGCCTCTTGTCCCTCTCACCTTTTCCCCATCCGTCAGTCTACTCCAGCCTGTGAAATTTGCCTTGTGGTTTCTTTCTTTGACTTATGTGATACCTGTGTTTATATACTCTTCTCTTTCTTGGAATACTTTCCCTACCACAGATTTATCCATTCTCCCAAAGCCCTTCTCTGGTGCATCTGTGTGTTTATCATCAGATCACATGCAGCCTGTCTCGTTCATACATTCTGAGATATCTCTCCCTCTGAGTTGTGAGCTCATAGAGGATGGGCACCCAGCATTGTGGTTACATGATGAAGGGACAAAAGACGAGAGTAAGATACACCACTGATCCAGAATAAAAAAAACTTTTGGAAAAATGTATGTATGTGTGTCATATGACAGGGATGAAGTAAAGCTCCCAACTTTCTGTTCAGCTGTAAATGCTGTGATGGTTTCCCTTAACTGTGATTTTAAAACACTACTTCATTGTATTAAATTAATCTTAATTTTCCTAGTATGTGATTTCCATTTATGGATTTGCTTTAGCAGTGTTAAAATTGTGATATATGTTCCAGTTTCCTTGCTTTTGAGTATTTTTGAACTTTGAGAATAAGTATACATTCACATGATTCAAAAAATAAAAAACAGGGGCACCTGGATGGCTCAGCTAGTTAAGTGTCTCAGAGTCCTGGGATCAAGCCCCTCATCTGGCTCCCTGCTCCGTGGGAGTCAGAGAGTCTGCTTCTCCCTCTCCTTTTATCCCTCCCTACTTGTATACTCGTGCTCTCGCTCTCTCTTGTCCCAAATAAATTATTTTTAATTTTTTAAAGAGAGAGCATGAGCAGTGGGGGAGGAGTAGAGGGAGAGGAAGAAACAGATTACCTGCTGAGCAAGAAGTCCAACAACGAGGGGCTCGGCTCTATCCCAGGCCCCTGGGACCATGACCTGAGCAACCCAAGCATCTTAAAAAATCTTTAAAAATAAATAAATAAAAAGAAAAGAGATATACAGTAAAAATCTATCCCCTCCCCCAAGGAAAAAAAAAATGTCCCATGTTTTATTATTTTCTTATGATTTTTATTTAAACAGGTAATGAGTAGCAAAGTATATACTTTGTTTTTGCTTTTTTCACTTTGCCATATATCTTGGAGAACGTCCCATATTAGAATATGTGGAGAGCCTTCTTCCTTCCTTTATTGCACATCTACACAGTGGTTGCTCAGTTGTGTCTGTGCACCATGATCTATTTAACCTTTCCCTCTTGATGGATACTTGGGTTATTTCCAGTTTTTAGACTTAATAAACAGAAGTATAATAAATAACTTTATATACTCATTATTTTGCCGATATATAAATATCTCTGTAGGATAAATTCCCAGACAAGAAATTTCTATCTGTATTTCCAAATTGGCCCTCTTAGTGGTTAATATATAAATTTTATGTAATTCCAATAAAAACTACCACAGTTTTTTTAGACATTCTCCTCCCCAACCAAAGAACTGATTATTTAGAGTTCATATGGAAAAATAAATAACTTTTAGGAAAACTCTAAAAAGGTGTAATTGGGTTGAGGATGGAGCAGTTAGTAAAGAGCTAGCCTACCTGGTATTAAACGATGCATTGGCACCATTCTTTTTAAATAATTGAGATTTTATAACATGGTTTAAAATCTGCCTTCCCTCATTTAACAAAGTTCTTTTCTTGTGTTTTCTTGACACTCTTATTTTTTATAAATGATTTCTAGACTCAGCTTTTAAAACAAACCCTTGATAGTTTTTGCAGGTTTCTTTTAGAGGTCATGTTAAATTTATAAATTAATCTTTTAATACCATATTTTTTGAGATAACTAAATAATAGCTTTCTGAAGATCCTCAAGAGCTACTTCTTTATGAGGAAATGAGAGGGGGGAACCTGGTAGCTTTGAATGTGTTAAATTGAACTGACACAGAAATTTGATTTCTTTTCTTGTAGGAAAGTGACTATTTTACCCCACAAGGAGAATTCCGTGTGGACAAAGCAGGATCCCCCACGTTGTTGAATTGCCTTATGTATAAAATGTCATACTACAGATTTGGAGAAATGCAGGTTGGTTACATCAGTTTTCCTATAATCTTTATTCAAAGGAATATTTTTAAAGTAGTCTTGATTGCCCCCAGAAAACGGGATAATGAATGTTTTAGTTGTGTTGTATAGAAAAATATGCTATCTAAAGAGTCCACACACCCCCTTAAATTTAGATTTCTGAAACTACAATGTAAAAAGTTGGGGGGGGGAGTTTTTTAGAACAAAGATTTATTTCCAAAATATAATTAACATTAGGCTCAAATTCAGCCTTCGCTTGCCATCTTAACTTTTGATCTCGTGCTTTTGGAAGACATTTTTCTGTTAAGGAGAGGTCTTCTAGGTAGGAAACCATATGATCTTAAGTAGGCTACTTTGCTGTTCGGTGGTGAAAAGTCTGAAAGAGTCAGATTATATAGTCACTTCTATATAGATACCCTGTCTATCTCTGTTCTGTTACCACAGCTAGCTGGGACTATCTGGGTAAGAGTTTCCTAGAGTTAGAATGATGTGCATACAAAAGCTTAAGGGCCCCCAAAATGAGTGAATGTGTAAAGAGACATTGTGGCAAGAAGAAAAGAGTGGACTTCCTGCCATTCCTGCTGTACTACCTGGGTTTTAGCTCTGGCTCTGTCAGGTTGTATAAACCTTAGACAAGTCACATCCTCCCTGGAGTCATTCTTTTCCTTGTCTGTATATAATGGGTATTGGACTGATGACTTGATTTCTGGGCTTCTTTGTAGCTTTTACATTATATGACTATAATACCAGGTTAGACCTTCATACTAAAATTTCAGCACAAACTGCCTGATTTCATGTTGCATTCTGGTTGATTACTAGAAGGTAGAGGAAAAATTGCTAGTTGAACTTTATATAGGGGTCAAGGTAATTATTATTCATTTGGAATTACACTCTGTAAGTGGTTTTTTTTCTGTTTCTGGGTTTTTTTTTTCTTTTTCTTTTTTGGAAGTACAGTTGGCAACGTAATACTACATTTATTTCAGGTGTACATTGTTGTAATTGGACAAGTTTAGACATTGTGTTCATAAGTGTAGCTTCCATCTGTCACCATACAATGCTATTACACAACCATTGACTATATTTATATTCTGCAGGTGGCTTAAAAAAAATAGTAATTTTACTACAAGATTTAGGGTTTTGTTTTTGTTTTGATTTTCTTTGAAGGCAACTGCATGGTCTCTAAACTCATGTAAGAAAGAAGCACTTAACTCATGATAATTAGTTATCTCAGAAAATGGTTCAAAAATTATTTTTCTGATCATAGTGATAGCATCAAAAGACTTTTTCGTGTGTGTGTCCTTTAAATTTATCAACAGTTTTAAATCATACTTCGGTCATGCATTCATTTTGAGATCTTCCCTATTAAAGAATAATAACTGTTTAAGACATGAATACAGCTTTTATAGATAAGCAAGAACAAGTTATGCCCTCATTAGCATTTGTTTTTGTTTTAAAGTTGAATTTGCTCATGCTCTGTGTGAACATAAACTTAGTCTGAGAATTTCTTAAAATCTTCTCCCTTCTCCCCACTTTTTCCTTTTTTCATTCCTCATAAATCCTCCCGTGGTTTGGCTTTTCTAACTTCCTTTATAGTTTCCACTTTCTGGATATAGTATCACTGCTTACTTGTGCATTTATTTAACAAATAATACTGGGGAGATAAAGCCACACTCTGAATAAGATAAAGTCATCTTACAGCTTACATCCTGGTGAAGGATACAGATAATTTTAAAATTTTTTATGTATTTTAAAAATACATAAAAAACTTTAGCAGTGAATGCTATAGAGTAGAAGATGAGGAAACAATGGAAGAGCCTTCTCAGTCACCAGTTTCAAGAAAATATTTCCCTGGTGTTTGGGCTGAGACCAAAGGATAGAGTGGAGCCAGCCTAGCAGAATGAAGCTGGATGAAGAACTTTCAGGCTGAGAGAGTAGATAGAGCAAGGCCTTGAAACAGAAAAGAAATCCCTTCTGTATGTTTCTCTCTGTATAACTATAATAAAGAGGGCTTTGATGGATTTCCTTTGGCTGGCTGTTTTGGTTTTTTTATGCCCGTAGGCTGCTCATCTACTCTAAGGGTTCAGTGAAATTCTAATTTTGCTGTATTTAATTTCTCTCTTCCTATCTAGTTAGCAACATATGACAAATGTTAAGATACGTTGCTCTGATTCTGTTTTCCTAGTTTAAAGGGAGAGAGTTTTGCTTTGATTGTAACATTTACTGTCTTCTAATACTGATGTTTTCCAGTATGGTTAACATCTCATACTAATGCCACTTTTGCAGCTGGATTTTCGTACACCCCCAGGTTTTGATCGAACGCGTAATGCTGAGATTGGAAACAAGGACATTAAGTTCAAACATTTGGAGGAAGCCTTTACATCAGAACACTGGCTTGTGAGGATATATAAAGTAAAAGCACCTGATAACAGGGAAACACTAGACCATAAACCTCGAGTCACCAACATTTTCCCAAAACAGAAGTATTTGTCAAAGAAGGTGGGTGCCAAGGGAAGTCGTTAGTCTTTAAAAGGGTAACTCAGAGTTCATTGGTTTGTCTGAAAAACAGTTACTTAAAATTACTAATAAATCTTCATTTGCCGGATCTTTGTAGACTATAGCTTATATACAAAGTAAGCAGCAGGCCTTTCTTTTAAAACTGAGCACTTGAGATAGCCCAAACAACAGCCTTTTCTGGATAGTATCATGATTATTGATGAACCAACCTGAGATTTTCCCAGAGGTATTCAGGCTTTAGTTTGGGTCATTCCCACTAGTAAGACTTACTTGAAAGTAAAATATATCTGTGGCCATCTGAACTTTTGTTGAAAGTAAAAATGTGATTGGTTTCTCATCTTTTAGTCAAAGCAATTTTACATTGCATGGTCATGTTCCATTCTTAGTATGTTGCTACAGTATTACTGACTAAAAACTAAGTTTGAATTGGTAGAGTCTTGAATTTTAAAAAAACATCATAAGAATTATTTTTAAATGTAATTATGACAAAGGTTGTAGGCAGGAATTATGATGATGGGACTATTCTAGTCCTTTTGTAATAAATACTTAATAAGATATGAAGTATTTTATTGAAGGTCATTATTGCTCACTTAAGCCAAATAGATCTAATCTTTGCTATAATGGTCTACTAAAAATGAATATTTATATAGGTAGCTCTCTATATTAAGGTACTACTCTTATAATACTAATTATTAGACCCATTTCAGTTTTAAGTCTTGAAAGATGCTTAGGTTTACATTGCTTGGATGAGGATTTTTTTTTTTAAATCATTAGAGCAGTTGTCTTTCTCTTTGCATTACTTAAAATATATTCAAAGTATAGATCATTTATATGAATAGGAACTTTTTAAACTAGTATTTTCTGTCAGGTATAAGTCACCGACCATATCTAGACTGATAAATTTAAGTATGTCACATGGAGCTGCCATGCATGTGTTAGTCATATCCAATTCACTGAACAGTATTTGCATCAAATGACAAATGATGTGGTTTTTCATAGGCATGTGGGCAGAGAAACTGGTGAGTCAGATCAGCGCAGAAGTCAAAATAAATGCTGCTAGTCTCAAGGCACTTATTCCTAAGACATCTAAGCCCCGTTAAAGTCTACCCTTTCTGAGAAACAAGGCCGTTGGACTTGCTGATGATAGTGAATTTTCTAAATCTGACTTCTTTTGTCTTCCCGTGATTTCCCCCAAATCAGTAAATGAATCAATAAATAAAAATTAGTCTCCCTTGTATGCCCAAAACCTATATTCTAGTAGCCAACAACACGGGTTTTGAATCTCAGGTTTCCATGTCTTTATATTCTGTTTTATACTAGCACTAGAGGAATATTTGCTTTCCTCTCCGCACCCCAGTTTTTACTTTTTGGGGACTGTGTAGTCATTTGAAAACTTACTTCTGCTACTACAAAGCTGACAAGGCTGAGACAAGGCTGAGACACTAGGAATTGTATGTAGTCCAGGGCTGGAGAAAGACTTTTTGGCATGGGTCGCTGAGGTTCTAGTTACATACTTACAGAGACCTGAGGCACTTTATAAGATCTTACAGAAAAGGTTTCGTGTTAGAAATCTTTGGGTAATGATCAGGAAACTAACTCCTTGACCTGGTTTGAATCTTTTTAAATTGTGTCCTCTGAAATTTTTTACTTTTTTGTCTTTATAAATTAATAATATTAAGTAGCATAAATTACGAACAAGTTAGCAGTAGCTAATTTTTATAACCTTAAGAAGGACTCATTTGCCTTGTATTCTTGTGCCTGTTAGAAAAAATTATAAATTGTTTTAAACTGACATCATAAATTACATGACGCAGCATTTACCCTGTTTCTAAAACCACCTGTTAGAGTTGTATTTAAGTCTTCAGCCTCTTCTGATAAGTGCCTTAAATTTAAGTGTTTGCTCTTTTCAGTATCTGTGGCTGTGTCAGAGTGGCAGACACGTGTCTGTATGATTAGTCTTCTAAGATTGTAACACAGCAAATACTTTTGCAGTAAGTTCTAACACACATTTGTAGTGATTTGTTTCTTACACCAGAAAACATCTGTTGAAAGTATTTTAGTGGGATCCCGAAGTGTTTAGAAAAATGGTTTGTTTTTTTTTAATCTATGAAATTTTTTTCTTGGTGTTTGGTTTTGTTTTGTATTTCATTTTTTAAGTACTTCTTTTTACCTAAATTGGGAGAATATGCCAAGTAATTTTATTTCTTTCATTTTTGTAGATAGGTACAATCATCATCATTTTACACATAATGAAAGTTCCTAAGTTATTTTGTATTTTTAATACGCAGCTAGTTCTTGGAGGCTAGAGCAGGAGCCACATTTAACATTTCCTGATTCCTTAGTCTAGTGTTACATTCTGTTATGCCTGGAAATGTGAGTAATAATTACAACTTAAGCATTAAGAGGTTGAGAGGAGAGGAAAGAGTTCATTTACCCGATGGTAAGGAATATATGAAATACATTTGAGGAATATTGTGGTAAGTGCTTTCATCCTAAAGCTAGGGACCTAGTCTAATTTACCTTGAATCTCTAAGCATACTTAGCATAGAACTATTATTGGTGCTCATTGATTGTTCAAGTCCAGCTATAGGATGAACTCTAAGGGCTTTATTAAGACAGTCTTCATAAAAATGCTATAAACCATGTGTGTTTAATCTGTGGGAAACCTACACTAATATCATGTGTTCTGTTTTCTTTTTTAGACGACAAAAAGGAAGCGTGGCTACATTAAAAATAAGCTAGTTTTTAAGAAGGGCAAGAAAATATCTAAGAAGACTGTTTAAATACACTGTTCTGGTTCCTAACTTGAAGCAGTTGTCCTTGTGAGAACCGGTCTTTGCCTTTAGCTCATGTCATGTTTCACAACAGAGGGTACAGAACCATCACTGGTCCAGATTAATGTACAAAATTTTCTGGCAATGCCTGATTTAAAAAATAAAATTGGCTTATTGAGAACAGCTATTTTCTATTTGTAATGTGAAGCAAGACAGAGCACTGCTGTAAATGTCTAACAGCAGATTTTTTTTATTGGTACATATTATCCTTCAAATCTGAGAATTTGGACTAATTGCACCAAAGAACCCTCTAATTTGGTCCCTGGCACATGCATACTTGTCAATGTTTTTATTTTTTACAAGACCTACATTTTCTTTGAATTACCCAAATAGCAATATGTAAAATACAAATGACAAAATGTGATGTGAGTTTCTTGAACCAGTAAACTAGTACAGGTCTGAGAAAGAGGTATTAGAAAAATAATTATACTTCCTTGAACTCTATTTATTTTCATGTTTCTCCAGTGCAAAGATTGTTTCATCAAATGTATATTTTCTGTTGCTTACTGTTTGCTCTGTCAAAGAAGAAGCTGCTGTTTCAAAGATGGACCTCTGAGTAACTAATTGATGCCAATAGTTTTTTATGTTGACACATTGCTGCTTTTAGCAGTTGTTTTCACCAGGTACTCAACAGAGCAGATCTCATGCATTGTTCGTTCATTCAAGGGCTAAATTTATATCCTTTGGAGGGCATGGCAACTGCACAGAATGTTGCTTACCAGGATGGGGTTTGGTATCACTGAGATTAGCACTATGTTTACATGCAGAAGATTAAGGAGAAAACCCTTAAAGTGGACAGGTATCCAAAGTTCCTTTTCTGTGACTCTTCAAAATGACAAAGGATTTGTAAACTTTGCCTGGATTTCTTTCATTTTATAATAGTTTCATCCATCACAATGATTTTATCCTCCACTCCATTTTTTTAAATCCCTAAAGCATTTGATGAAACACTCTTTAATGCTATATGCATTTTCTTACTTTTATTAAAAATGTGACAATTGTCAAAAAATGCACTAAAATATAAATGGAGATTGAACATGTTCATTTTCCAGCTTATAGGCAACTTTATATAGACTTGAAAATTTTCTCCAGTTGTTTAGTGAAAGAGAAAGGGTTTTTCCTGCCACAGGATATAACTTTTTTTTATATAAACAAGCATAACTTACCACTGCTTTTGGTGGAAAAGTACAGAATAGTATGTACCTTTTATGAAGAAAAGTGTAATTTACAATATTCAGTGAGAATGTTACTGCTGATTTTCTTTTCCAAAGTGTAGAATATTCTTTGATTTATAGAATTCATTTTTGACCCAGATGATGGTTCTTTTACAGACCAATAAAATGGCTGAACATTTTCACAAATAAAGTGTAACTAAATCTGGATTTCTGATACCTTGTCATTTGGGGGATTTTATTTTACTTTGTTGCTTTAAAATTCAATGCAGAGAAGTTGTTGACTGTAGGGAAATAAAGTTAATTCAAATTTTGTGTTAAGTGTTGTCTTTCATAAAAATTTTATTTTTGAAAGGAGTTACAGAGTACTGAACACATAATTCCTTCCTTGCTCACTTTTACAAAGATTTTAGAGAATATGTGTATAATAGTCCTCCCTCTATGTGGTTTGGCTTTCCTCGGTTTCAGTTTCCTGCAGTCAACTGTGATCCAGAAGCAAATGATCCTCCTTAATGATGCATCTTCAGAAGGTCAGTAGTAGCCTATCGCACATCACAGTGCATACGTCATTCACTTCACATCATCTCATCACATAGGTATTTTATTATCTCACGTCATCATGAGAAGGGTGAGTACAATACAATAAGATCTTTTGAGAGAGAGATCACACATTAACTTTTATTACAGTAGATTTGTCATTATTCTACTTTATTAATCATTATGCCTAATTTATATATTAAACTGTATTGTAGATATTATGTATAGGAAAATCCAGAATATATAAGGTTGGGTACTGTCCGCATGTTTAGGCATCCACTGGTGGTCTTAGAACATGTCCCTCACAGATAAGGGGAGGACTATAATAAGAACAAAGTGCTAGATTATTTCAACCTCAACTTACTGTTGCTTTTCCTTTTTACAAGAGAATTAAAATCTCATTTTGACTTTTTATGAGTAAGTGATGGGGAGGAGGTGGAGGAAGATGCCTAGCCAAGTAGGAACTTCATCTCTTTTAAATGGAGATAAAGGAGGATTGGTCTTTAACAAAAGCCCTGCACCATAGAGTATATAACCAGTCAAGTCTTCATCTAGAATTTTCTAATTAAAAGCAGAAATGATCTTTCTCAGTTTTAGGGAATACCATTTTGGTTCAGTGGTTCAGTAAAACACCATACTGTAACCCCATTTGTGGTTTTATTGTAGCACAAAAGTGAAATTATAGCAGTTTAAATACATTGGAATAGATAACAATTGGCTCAGAATATTCTTTAAATCTCTAAATTCATGTGTGATCACTAACACCAGACAATCACAGAAGGAGGAGATCATAGCCTTGAAGTTTTAGGCTATAGAACGGCTTTTGTTTTTGTTCCACATTTTAGAATTGAAAAAAGCTGAGTGCTTTGGAGTATAAATAAGGCAGTGAGACAGCAAATCCAGAGATAAAATTCAGTTTTCATACTTACATTATTACCTACTTAAGTTTGCATTTGTGGAGATGTACTTCATTTGAGTCCCTAGGCCATGACCAAGAAGCCAGGGGGCTAAATAGTATAAAAGCATCTTCTAGAGAATTAGTTTTCATAGCCAAAGGGCCATAAGATGAGATTTGGAGCTATTGTACCTTATTCCCTTTTTTTAAAGTTTTGTTTGTGGCAAAAAATATATAACAATTTACTGTCTCACAACTGAACATTTTTAAATGTACAGTTCAGTACTTTTGAGTTCTGTCATGCAACCAGTCTCAAGAATTAACGTCACCTGTGAGACATCCACCTTGCTGCCCATAATCCTCAGTTAAGGTAGGTGAAATAGTGGATAAATGGACAGCTCAACAGCCATTGCAAATTGAAATGGTAGGAAATTGAGACAAACCATCCCTAAACAAATCCTGATGTTTAATTTTCTTTTAATTTATTTTTTTTAACTGATGTTTAATTTTCTTTTGAAGTAAACTTGTAACTGTGAAGTATAACACAAAATAACACAAAATTGTATACCTTAGTGAATTACCACAAAATAAGCAACTTTGTAACCACAACCCAGATAAAGAGAACAGAGCCGTGCCAGTACTCCAGAAGTTTCCTCATGCCCATTACACAGCCACTGGTCTGTCCCTCTCTCGTAGCTTTCATAGTAATTATGGATTTCTGGTTCTAATACTTACATATTTCTCTCTAAACATAACTACATCTACATTTTAAACAATGCAAATGGAATCAAAGTACTTTTTTTATTCAGTTTTTATGAATTTGGTCCAGAGTGCTGCATGCAACTGCTTTATTTTCACTGTGATAAATACTCCTTGTGTGTTTGTCAGTTTCTCTACCCCGCTGCACACAAATTCTGTTGTTGGTGGACATTTGCATTGTTTCCAGTTTGAGAATACTACAAATAATATAGGAATATCCTTTTGCATCTCTTTCAGAGCATATATGCATACATTTTTTGGTGGGTATTTACCTAATAAAGTAGAATTGCTACGTAGGATATGAAGGTTTTGGTAATTCTCACATCCTAATGAGCCTGTATTAATCTTTCCAATTTTTCCTTTCTGGCGGGTGAGTAATTTCTCGTTTTGTTTAATTTGCCTTTTCTAGATTACTGGTGAGGACAGCCACTTGGAAATCATGATTTTAGTCCATTTTTCTGTTGGTTTTTCTTTTATCATTTGCCGTAGTCCTTTATATATCTTGTATATAGGCCCTTCCTTGTTTGCGTTGCAAACTGCCCAAGAATTTGTTTTAACGTAGCCTTATTTTACAGTCTTTTGTGTGTGCCTGCAGCTTTCTATACCTCGTATAAAAAACCTTCTGAGATGTGAAGATAGTCTCTTATATTCTTTTCCAGAAAGTTTATCTTTTGTAATTAGCTTTGTAGTCTGCCTGGAATTCATTTGTTGAGTACAGTGTGAACTGTTTTGGGATGGTTTTTGGTTTTTTTGCATATGTACACCTAATTCTGCACCATTTCTTTAAAAAAAAAAAATCCTTTTCCTACATCTCTGCAGTACTCCTATGTAGTATAAATCAAGTGTCCAAGAGTCTATTTCTGGAGTCTGTTACATAGTTTTTACTGATGTACTACTGTAGCCTTAAGATAATTAAGCTACAGGGGACGCCTGGGTGGCGCGTTTGGTTAAACGACTGCCTCCGGCTCAGGGCGTGATCCTGGAGTCCCGGGATCAAGTCCCACATCAGGCTCCCAGCTCCATGGGAAGTCTGCTTCTCCCTCTGACCTTCTCCTCGCTCATGCTCTCTCTCACTGTCTCTCTCTCTCAAATAAATAAAATATAATCTTAAAAAAAAAAAATTTTAAAAAAAAGAAAAAAAAAGATAATTAAGCTACAATAAGGCAAGTCCCTCTCCCATCCCAACCTTGTTCTTTAATCCTCATTTGGCTGTTTATGGTCCTTTGCTTTTTTAATATAAATTTCAGAACCAGGTTGTTCAGTAACATCAAAAAAAAAAGGAAAAAAACCTTGTCAGGATTTTGATTTGGCATTGAAACTGGAGAATAATCTGAACACCTTTAAAATACTGTGTCTTCTATGAACATGGGATATCCTTCAATTTATTTAGGGCTTGGTCATCTTTAATTTGTTTTCCAGTTTTTAAATAGGACTTGCACATTTTCATAAATTTTATTACAGTGTATGTTATTTTTTGATGTCTTACAAATTTTATTTTTGTCAGCATATAGAAAATTCAGTTTTCTATGTTGAAGTCATACTCCACAACCTGTTGAATTCTATAACAATTCAGATTATTATAAACATGTGCCATCATAATTGAGGAATAATGGTAATTTTCTCTCTCCCTTTCTGGTGGTTATTTTTCTTTTTCTTAGGCTGTGCTGATAGGACATCTAGTATAGTACTGCATAGAAAAGGTAACATTTGTGTTTTGTCTTGTCTCATATGCAAAGTTTTGTTTTCCCCAAGATTTTATTACATCACTTGGGCACAAGCGGGTTGGAGAGAGAGAAGCAGAGAGCCTGACGTGGGGCTCAGTCCCAGGACCCAGGGATCATAACCTGAGCCGAAGGTAGATGCTCAACTAATTGAGCCAGCCTCCCATTTTTTTATTTTTTTAAAGATTTCGTTTATTTGGGAGCTAGAGAAAGATAGCAACGGAGAGCATGAAGGAATACCAAGAGGGAGGAGAGGGAGAAGCAGGCTCCCCACTGAGCAGGGAGCCCAGGGGCTGGGAACTCCAGAGCTAGCTCAGATCCTGGGATCATGCATAACCTTTGCCCAAGGCAGAAGCTTAACCAGCTAAGCCACCCAGGCTTCCCTCATATGGGAAGTTTTTGGTATTTTTAGTATTTTTCCATGTGCTGAGTTTTTATCATGAATGATTCTTATCAAATGGGCTTCTTTCCCCTTAATTTACTGAGTGATTTTTCTCTTTTATTCTGTTAATACAGTGAATTAAAGACTTTTTGTTCACAGTTTTAAAACTAAATTTGCATGCTTGAAATAAAAGTGTTTGATAGAATTTGCTAGTAACACATCGGGACCTAGATTTTTCTTTGTGCAAAGATTTTTAATTACAGATTTAATTATTTTATAGACCTAGGCTTTTTTTTTTTTTACTTACACATAAAAACAAAACTGACATGATTTGTTTAAATTGTTTTTTGAAGAATTTGTCGATTTCATCTAAATTTTCAAATAGGTTGACTACTGTTGCTCATTACTGAATTTTAATGTTTGCAGATTCTGTAATGATGTCCTTTTCATTCCTAACACTGGTTTTTTTGTTTTGTTTTGTTTTTTTCTACCCCCTCACATCCCTGTATGTTTCTGTCTCTGTCCTCTCCTTCAGCACCATGCTCATTTTCTTTGGCAGTTTTTAATCAATTTTGTTAGTTTTTTTCCTTTCCTTTCAGTTTATGGCTTTGTTGACACTTTCCACAGTATGTTTTTTATTTCATTAATTTGTGTCCATTTTTTTCTATTTCCTTGGACAGGAGGTGTTCTTTTTAATCTGTTGATCTCTTTTCCCACTATATGAATTTAAAGTTATAAATTTACTCCAAAAATAATTAAACTATATCTATTAAACTACTCAGCTTAATGTATATTTTAATTTCCATTGTATTTTCCTTAAACCATGGGTTAGATGTACATTTCTTGATATTCAAATAATGATTTTCTAGTTATCCGTTTATTATCCATTTCTACCTTAATTGCCTTTGGTCAGATTCTCTGATTTTTAACCCTTTGAAAATGATTGAAATTTGCTCTCTGGCCAACATATAGTCTATAGAGGTGTATGTAGATATGTCCCTGAAATCTACTTTCCAAGGATGATGTATTAAAATTGTAGGCTGTTAACAGATTTGCCTAAGTGTTCTTGAGCTGTCAATTTCTTCTATATGTGTTTTGAACCTATATTATTAGGTGTTACATACACTTGGAACTTTCTTGGTAAGTTGAACCTTCAGTTTTTAGGGAATACCAGATTTTCAGTAACACTTTTTGTTACAGCCTATTTTGTCTGATAAATATTAGTGTTACGTCATCTTTATTAAGATGACTGCATGATATATCTTTTTCGGCCTTATGTGTCTACTTCAGATTTTTTGAGGTTGTTGGTTTTCAACACCAGTTTAAAATTCTTAGTCCTCCCTTTAAATATTATTTGCTTCTCTGCCATTCTCTCTGTTCTGAGATTCTGACTAAATATAGACACTATTTGGTTCTCTCCCTCCTTTTGCTTCTCCATTCTGTGTATTTCTCCTTAAATTTCTCTCATTACTTATGGCTAATCTGATGTTAAACTCATTTATTGATTTATTTTACTTATTCTGTTTTTCAGTTCTAGAATTTATCCCATCTGTTATGTTTCTTTTTATAGTTTACGGCTGACCCACTGACATTTTCAGTCTTATTTAACATAGTGGGCATAGTTGTTTTAAGCTTATATTGAATAAATCCACAGTCTAGAGCTCTGTGGGTCTTGTTTCTATGTGTGGAGTTTTTTTTTTCCTGTCTGTTCATGTGATCTTATCCCCCAACGTGCAGGCATTTTTCTGTGTTCTAAACACATTTTAAGAAATTGTATGAGAAAGTTCAAGGCCTAGTTTGTTTTCCCTTCTAGAGAGGATTTGGTTTCTGCCTAGTTATCTAGGAAACCAGCAAGCCAGAATTACCTTAATCCAATTCAAGAGATGAGATACAAAACTAGCCTGCCACCCCTAGGTAAGGGCTGGCTCATTGTTCCTCGACAGAAAACTCTTCAAGGATCACACCCATGCAGACTTAAATATCAGCATTTTTCCTCCTAGTTCTGTGAGGTTACTGAAATGATTGGTGTCTTCCAATTTCCAGGGGGAAATGGCCCCAAAAACCAAGCTTCTCTCTCAGGAGTTCCATCTTCTAGATTCTGGGCTGGTGATAATATCTTGGTTCTATGAAGTCTTAAAGCAGATGTTATGTCTAGTCTAGCTTTTATACTTGTTCTTAGCCAGAGGATTGGCCCAAACTCCCTAGTCTACCACAGTCAGAAGTAGAAATACTTAGAATATATGGAATTTTCTTGGAGAGTTATCCTTAAATCTTAAAAAGAATGTGGAGGTCTTTTGATTAGAATATCAAGTGTCTGCTTCAGTGAAAGCTGGAGATCAAATGGGAACCAGAGTGACTAAGTGTGACACAGTGCATTCCCTTATAACCTCAGCACACTATCTTAATTACTCAAGCTAGATAGATAAAACATCTGTTTTTTGACAAAAAGAGATGGATCAGAGCTCAGACCCATATCCTGCTGAAGGAAATACTTTATAAAATGCTTTTATGATCCTGTCTACTGACAAAATGACTATACTAGCAAACATTACAGAAGGCAAGCCCACTTCCCATTTTGTATCTTTCAATTTTATAGAATTTACTTTTAGGTTTGTAATCTGTTACTTCTAGTATATGGCTTGAGGTGGAAGCCATGTGCAGACTATATACTAACTTTTCAGTAAGTCTTGAAATCAGGTAATGTGAGTTATACCTTTGTGCAGTGGCCTTTTAATACTTAAGCCCTAGGACCACAAGCACACACTTGGTATTTTGGGCAACTATCATCGCCTAATCGACAACTGACATATCTAGAATTTGTGTAGTTCTTAACAAAAGAACTCCAAATGTAGTATGTGTAAAGAACATACTATCAGGTTAGCTAAAATGCATAAAATAAGTGTTAGGATGTATAAAAAGTGTCCTATATTGCTGGTGGGAACTTAAAACTGTTTAAACCACTCTGAAAATACACATTCCCCATTTCCCAGTAATTCTACTCCTAAGTCTGGCAAAAAGAGCTGATGGCAGTATGTTCATATAAGGAATAGTATAAAAAAAGAAACGAACTACATTTATGAGGAATAACTGATCTTAAAAATGTTAAAAAGATTATATAACATTTCATTTATATACAGTTCAAAAAAACTATAGTGTTAAGGAACGTAATCTAGTGTTAAAGCTAGAAGGCAATGCAGGATGTGATTATTTTTTTGTGTGGAGGTGGAAGGGATAATATGGGGGCCTTGATTACAGATGGGTAAGTAAAGTGGTTCTGGAGTAATGACAGTGCTCTGTTTCTTGAGTTGGAGTGTGGTTTACACGTGTCTACTTTATTACCCTGTACATCTGATTTTTTATTGTGCTTGTATTATACTGCACACAAAATGAGAGCAAAGTTGCAGACTAGGAACCTCCAGGCCCTCATTTCTTTTATATGAAAGCATTAAAAACAAAACCCACTAACTTTGCCAGAAAAACAGCAGTGGTTGATAGCACTGAATAAAATGTCCAGTCAAGATAAAGTCACATTCAGAATGTCATGTTTTTATTCAACCTTTCTCCACCCTTCTCCACAGTGTGAAGCAGCCTCCCAGCTCCCATTGATCTTTTTCAAATAGCAGGGAATAGGACAGACCTTCTTTGCAACATTCTCACGTGTCTAGGGCTACCTGAAAAACTGGTCTCATTTTCACCTAACTTGGCTCAGGGAAAAGTGTTACAGGCTGGGGAAAGCTGCAGAAAGAGGGAGGCATGGCTTATAAAAGCTGCAAGGATACTACAGACTTGGAAATGATGGGGCAAGAAATTATGGGTCGAGGAACAAGAACAACTAAGGCCATGTATAAAAGGGGAATAAAAAATAGCACATGGGCCCAGGGAAGACATGGCCAGAAAAGACCCGAGATGGCCTTAAGTCTCCACCCTGGACTGATCCCAAAGCTCAGACACTGCAAGTTAAGGAAGGTCTTTCTGGCACAGAGCCAGTTTGAAAATACTGGAAAAGACTTATTTTTTCAGACGCCTTATTTTCACCAAAAGATCACAAGGCATATAAAGAAACAAAAACATGGCTTATTCAAAGGAAGAACATAATGTGACAGGAAATCTCTTGTTAACAAACAGGCATCAGACATACTAAAGACTTTAAACAAACTGTCTTAAATACGCTAAAAGTAAAGTCAAAACTGAAAACATGAACAAAGAATATCAACTTAGAGGAATCCTCTTTTTAGAAAATCAAATTATGTGGCTGAAAAATGAAAAGTTGACTGGAGGTTTAACAACACGAACAGAAAAGTCAGGAAAACCAGTCAACTGAAGTTACCTGTTCTCAGAACAAAAAATTTTTAGAAATCTGAAAACCACCTATGGGCCACCGTTAAACGGATGAAAATATATTATGGGAGTCCCAGAAGGAAAAGAAAAAACTGTAACAAGCTTTGAAGAAATAGTGGCAGAAAATTCCCCAAATTTTTAAGAAAGGAATCTACAAATTGAAGCAGCTCAGTGAACTCCCAAGTATGTTAAACCCAAGGGAACCCACAGACCACTGAGACAAAAAATCAAAAATAAAAGCGCCAAAATGGGATGCTATTAAAACGTGCTAAAAGAAGTCAAGCGGAGAAAGACAACTATCATATGATCTCCCTGATATGAGGGAGTGGTGATGCAACATGGGGGCTTAAGTGGGTAGGAGAAGAATCCATGAAACAAGATGGGATAGGGAGGGAGAGAAACCATAAGTGACTCTTAATCTCACGAAACAAACTGTGGGTTGCTGGGGGGAGGGGGGTTGGGAGAAGGGGGGTAGGGTTATGGACATTGGGAAGGGTATGTGCTTTTGGGTAAATTGGAAGGGGAGATGAACCATGAGAGACTATGGACTCTGAAAAACAATCTGAGGGGTTTGAAGTGGCGGGGGGGTGGGAGGTTGGGGTACCAGGTGGTGGGTATTATAGAGGGCACAGCTTGCATGGAGCACTGGGTGTGGTGAAAAAATAATGAATACTGTTTTTCTGAAAATAAATAAATTGGAAAAAAAATAAATAAAACGTGCTAAAAGGAAATATATAGCTATAGACACATTTGTAAAGATCTCATACCAACAATCTAGTTTTGAACCTTAGGGAACTGAAGAAAAAACTGTTGAAAGCCAAAAACAAAATCTTGAAAGCAGCAAGAGAAGTGATTTATAACATAAAAGCCATTGGATTGGGGTGCCTGGGTGGCTCAGTGGGTCCTGGGATCGAGTCCCCGTGTCGGGCTCTCTGCTCAGCAGGGAGCCTGCTTCCTCCTCTCTCTCTCTCTCTGCCTGCCTCTCTGCCTACTTGTGATCTCTCTCTGTCAAAAAAATAAATAAATCTTAAAAAAAAAAAAAAGCCATTGGATTATAAGTGGATTTTTCAGCAGAAATTCAGGAAGCAGTAGTACTGAATAAAAATAACTAAACCAAGAAATTGATACCTGTCAGCACTGCCCCTCAAAAATGGAGAAATTAAGAAATTTCCACATAACAAAGCTGATTACCACTACCCTTGCCTACAAGAAATTAAGTCTTTTAAGTAGATATAGACTTTAGAAAATTAAAGGTGTACAAAACTATACAGGTAAATATACACAGGCAAATAGGAAAACCAGTATTATAATTTTGGTTCATAATTCCAGTTCTGGACTTAAAGTGCACGGAAATATTTTAGATCTGTGAATACACATATAAAGATGTAATTTGTGACATCAGTAATGGGTAGAACTGTAAAGGAGTAGAGTTTGGGACTGAAGTTGGTATTAGTTTAAAATAGATGGTTATTACTTTAGGGTGTTCTATGCTATCTCTCTAGTAACCACAAAAAAGACTAGAGAACACAGATAAAGGAAAATGAGAATAAAAATGTAGCACTACAAAAAATTAAATAAAGGAAGATAATTGAGGAAATGGGAGATAATGAAGTTGTAAAGCATCTGGAAAACAAGAAAATGGCAAAGTAAGTCCTTGTCTGTAATTAATTTTGATGATATTTCCCCATCAAAGGCCAATGCTGGCAGAAGAGGCCCAATTATTATGCTGTCTACAAGAGACTCACTTAAGATCTATGGATACATACATTCAAAGTGAAAGGATGGGAAAATATTTCACGCAAACGGTAATCAGGATTGGCTATACTAATATCAGACAAAGTCAAACATAAAAGACACAAGGTCATTACATACTGATAAAAATTAATTTGCTACTATAACAAATAGAGAAGCACCAAATATCAGCTCAAATATATGAAGCAAACATTTACAGAATGGAGGAAGAACTTGCCCTACAATAACAGGGGACTCAGTACCCCATGATCAATAATAAAAACAACTATGCAGGGTCAGTAAGGAAAGAGAAGACCTGAACTATTCTCTAAGGCCAGCTGGACCTAACAGGGCTTATACAGATGGTTCCACCCAGCAAGAGCAGAATATTCATTTTCTCAAGTGTGTGAATGCAGTAACATTCTCCAGAACAGACCATGTGCGAGCTCACAAAACAAGCCAGTAAATTTTAAGACAAACCATACAAAGTATCTTTTCCAATTCAATGAAACTAGAAATCAACAGCAGAAGGAAAACTAGGTAACCCTCATACATGTGAAAATTAAACACCACACTGTCAACCAGTAGGTCAAAGAAGAAATCACAAGAGAAATTAGGACGTATCTCAAGCACCAAATGATATGCTATAAAAACAGTGCTAAAAGGAAATATATAGTTGAGGACACATTTGTAAAGATCTCATACCAACAATCTAATTTTGAACCTTAAGGAATTAAGAAAAAAATAACTAAACCCACAGCTAGCAGAAGGAAGGAAATATTAAAAGATTAGAGCAGAAATAACTAGAGAAATACAAAAATGAAATTAAAAATTGGTTCTTTGAGGGTGGCTGGGTGGCTCAGTGGGTTAAGCCTCTGTCTTCGGCTCAGGTCATGATCTCAGGGTCCTGGAATCAAGGCCCGCATCGGGCTCTCTGCTCAGCGGGGAGCCTGCTTCTCCCTCTCTCTGCCTGGCTCTCTGCCTACTTGTGATCTCTCTCTCTCTATTTCACATAAATAAATCTTTTTAAAAAATTGGTTCTTTGAAAATAAAACAAATAACAAAGCATTAGCTAGACTAAGAAAATCAAGTGAAAGTGGGGCCATTACAACCAATTTTTTATAAGTGAAAGGCTTATAAGAATAAACACTATGAAGAACAGTACTACATCAATAAATTGGATGACTTAGATGAATTATATATCAACAAATTCCTAGAAACATTACCTATCCAAGACTGAATCATAAAGAATCAAAATATGAAGAAGAGAATATCCAGAAAGAGATTGGATTGCAATTTAAAACTTTCCGAGAAAAACCAAGGACCATATGACTTCACTGGTAAATTCTACCGAACATTTAAAGAATTCCCACCAATCCTCAAACTCTTTTCCAAAAAAACTAAAAAGGGAACACTTCCTAATTCATTCTATGAGGGCAGTATCCTGGTACCTAAGCCAGAAAAGGACACTACAATAAATAAGATTATAGATCAGTATCCCTTATGAATATTGATGCAAAAATTCCTCAGTAATAGCAAATTCAATAACATTAAAAATATTACATAGGACAAAGTAGAATTCTCTGAATGCAAGGATGGTTCCAAATATGAAATCAATGTTATACACCACACTTTACCAGAATGAGGGGAAAAACATATCTCAATAAGCTGCAGGAAAACCATCTGCCAAAATTCAATAAATCTTTCATGATAAAAACAACTAGGAATAGGATGAAGTTATCTCAACATAATAAAGGCAATATATGAAAAAAGCAAACAAAGATTAAAAGTTTTTCCTCTTAAAAGTCAAGATACCAGCTTTGCCACTTCCATTCACATACTGAAAGTTCTATGTAGAGCTATTAGGCAAAAAAAAAAGTCGTCCAGATTGAAAAAGAAGTAGTAAAACTTCACAAAAGATGATTTTATATCTGGAAAATGCCAAAGATTCCACACAAAATTGTTGGTATAAATACAGCAAAATTGCAGGATACAAAGTTAACATATTAAAATCAGTTGTTTCTGTATTCTAACAATGAACAATCCATAAAAGAAATTAAGAAAACAATTCCATTTGCAATAGCATAAGAGTAAAATACTTAGCAATAAATTAAGGTAAGGCAAAAGTCTTGTATAGGCATACCTCAGAGATGCTACACTTTCAGTTCTAGACTGCCACAACAAAGCATATCTCACTAAAGCAAATCAAATGAACTTCCTGGTTTTTCAGTGCATATAAAAGTTACATTATACTATAGTCTATTAAGTGTGCAACAGTATAGTGTCTAAAAAGCAGGGTACACACCTAAACTAAAGAATACTTTTTGCTAGGGAAATGTTAATCATCTAAGCTTTCAGCAAGTCCTAGTGGTTTTTTTTGCTGGTGAAGATCTTGCCTTGATGCTGATATTGATGGCTGCTGACTAATCAGGTTGGCAGTTGCTGCAGATTAGAGTGACCATGGCCAATTTCTTAAAATAAGACAACAATCAAGTTTGCTGCATTGATTCTCTCATGAACATTATTCTTTGTAGCATATAATGCTATTTGATACCATTTTACCCACAGTAGAACACTTCAAAATTGCAGTCAATCCTCTCAAATCTTGCCACTGCTTTATCATCTAGGTTTATGATATTCTAAATCCTTTATTGTCATTCCAACAATTTTCACAGCATCTGCACCAGGTATAGGTTCCACCTCATGAAACCATAAGATTGTTTACTCATCTGTAAGAAGGAATTTTTCATCCATTAAGCTTTTTTCATGAAATTGCAGCAATCCAAATCACAAATTCAGGCTCCACTTCTATTTCTAGTTCTTTTGCTATTTCTACCACATCTGCAGTTACCTTCTACTGAAGTCTTGAACCCCTCAAAGTCATCCCATGAGGACTGGAATCAACTTTCAAACTCCCATGAGTGTTGATACTTGTGACCTCTTCCTATGAATTATGAATGTCCTTAATGGTGTCTAGAACAGTGAATTCTTTCAAGGTTGGCAATGTACTATGTCCAGATCCATCAAAGGATTAACTATCTATAGCAGTTGCAGACTTACAAAATGTAAATAATAAGACTTCAGAATTAAAATTAGTCTTTGATCCATGGGCTGCAGAATGGATGTTGTATGAGCAGACATAATAACAATGTTTTGTGTATTTCCATCAGAATTCTTGGGTAACCAGGTGTATTGTAAATGAGCAGTTAATATTTTGAAAGGAATCTTTTTTTCTGAGTAGTTCTCAACAGTGGGCTTAAAATATTTGGTAAACCGTGCTGTACTGACCTGATGTCATCTAGGCTTTTTTGTTCCATTGCTAGAGAATAAGTAGAGTAGATTTAGCATGATTCTTAAGGGCCCTAGAATTTTTAGAATAGTGAATGAGAATTGGCTTCAACTTAAATCACCATCTATATTAGCTCCTAACAAGAGTCTCAGTCTGTCCTTTGAAGCCCAGCATTGCCTTCTCCCCTCTAGCTATCAAAGTCCCAGGTGGCATCTTCCAATAGAAGTCTGTTTCATCTACATTACAAATCTGTTGTTTAGTGTAGCCACCTTCAATTTCTTAGTTCCAGTCTTCTGGGTAATTTGCTGCAGCTTCTACATCAGCATTTGCTGCTTCCCCTTGCACATTAATGTTATGGCTTCAATTTCTTTCCTTAAATCTCATGAACCACCCTTTGCTGGCTTCAGACTTTTATTCTGCAGCTTCCCTACCTCTCTCAGCCTTCCTAAAAGGAGAAGAGTTAGGGTCTTGCTCTGGATTAGGCTTTGGCTTAAGGGACAGTGTTGTGGCTGATTTGACCTTCTCTCCAGACTACTAAAACTTTCTCCATATCAGCAATAAGGCTGTTTTGTTTTCTTATCATTTGTGTTCATTGGAGTAACACTTCTAATTTCCTTAAAGAACATTTCCTTTGCATTCACAACTTGGCTAACTGGTGCAAGAAGCCTAGCTTTTGACCTCTCTTGGTTTTCAACATGCCTTCCTTGCTAAGAGTAATCATTTCTAGCTTCTGATTTAAAGTACAAGATGTGCATGACTCTTTCTTCCACTTCAACATTTAGAGGCCTGGGAGGTTATTAATTTCGATACTTTCTGTCTCACAATATGGAGGTCCAGGCATAGGAAGACCGGCGGGGTGTCACATGGTTGGTGTAGCAGTCAGAACATACACAACTTTTAACATTTATCCAATAAGCCTTACTGGGTGTAGTTCATGGCACACCCAGTTACAATAGTAAGATCAAAGATAAGTGATCACAGATCACCATAACAATTAAAATAATTAAAAAGATTAAAATACTGCAAAAATTACCAAAATGTGACACAGACATTAAAGTGAGCAAATGCTATTGGGAAAATGTTGCTGATAGCCCAACCTTAGGGAAGTCTGCCACAAACCTTCAACTATAAAAAAAAGCAGTATCTGCAAAGCACAATAAAGCAAAATACAATAAAATGAAAACTGAAAACCACAAAATATTTCTGAAAAAATAGATGAAATAAGTAAATGGGAAGATCACCTTTGTTTATGTATTAGAAGACAATATTGTTAAGATGTCAATACTGTACAAGGTAATCTACAGAGTCAGTGCAAAGCCTAACCTATCAAAATTCCAGTGATGTTTTTAACAAATCTAGAAAATTCCATCCTAAAATTCATATGAGATCTCAAGGGACCCCTAGTAACCAAAACAATCTTAAAAAAGAAAAAAGTTGAAAGTCTCTCACTTCATATTTTCAAAATTTTCAAAAAGCTATAGTAATCAAAACAGTGTGGTACTGGCATAAACAGATATAGACCAGTGTAAGAGAATGAAGGGCCCAGGAATAAGCCCTTGCATCTTGATCAAATGATTTTTGGTAAGGGTACCAATGCCATTCAATGGAGAAAGGAGAGTCTTCAAGAAATGGTCCTAGGAAAACAGGATATCCATATGCTAAATAATGAAGTTGAACCCTTACTTAATACAATATACAAAAATCAACTTAAAATGGATCAAGACCCTAAACACAAGAGCTTAAACTATAAAACTGTTAGAAGAAAACTTAGAGGAAAAGCTACATGGGAGCGCTTGGGTGTCTCAGTCAGTAAAGCCATCTTGCCTCCGGCTCAGGTCAACCCAGTGTCCAACTCCTGCTCAGCGGGGAGAGTCTGCTTCTCCTTCTCCCTTTACCCCTTCCGCAACTCTTGCTCTCTCAAATAAAATTTAAAAAAGAAAAGGAAGAAAGGAAGGGAAGGAGGGAAGGACAGAGAGGAAGGAAAGCTCCATAAAGTAAGATTTGTCAATGATTTCTTGGATGGGATTACAAGCTACAAAAGAAAAAGTAGATAAATTGGACTCCATGAAAATTACTTTTATATATCATGGACCCTTATCAACAAGGTAAAAAAATCAACCTACAGAATGGAAGAAGCATTATATATCTGACAAAATTATAAATCAGAAATTATATACCTAACAAAGACTATCCAGAATTTATAAAGAACTACAACTCAACACATAAAATCCAATTAGAAAAATGGGCAAATGACTGAAGACATTTCTCCAAGGAAGATAGAGAAATGGCCAATAAGCACAAGAGAAGATACTCAATATCACTATCATTAGAGAAATGCAAATCGGAACCCCAACCAAATGGCACATTACACCCTTTAAGACAAGTGTGGGGGAGGATGTGGAAAAATTCAAACCTTTATGCATTGCTGGTAGGACTACAAAATGATGGAGGCACTGTGGAAAGCAGTATGGCAGGTACTCCAAAGTTAAACATGGAATTTTCATGATACAGTACCTTTTTCTTCTGGATACGTATATCCCCAAAAGAACTGAAAGCAGGTATTACTCAGGCATGTTCACAGCAGCATTATTCACAATAGCCAAATGTTCGTGGTTAGGTAAAGAGATGAACAAAATATGGTATATATACATATGATGGAATAGGAATTCAGTCCTAAAAAGTTCTGATGAGCTTTGAACACATTATGCCAAGTAAAATAAGCCAGACACAAAAGGATATGGGCAGAATGATTCCATTATATGAGGCACTTATAGTAGCCAGTTAAAATAAAGTCCAATGGTAGTTGTTAAGGGTTGCAGAGATGGGGGGTAGGAAGGCAGAGTCTCCATTTAATGTGCAGGGAGCTGCATTTTGGGAAGATGAAAACTATGGACACAGATGGTTGTGCTGTTTACACAACACTGGGAATATATTTAATGCCAATGAACTGTATACTTAAAAATTGCTAAAATGGTAAATTCTATGTTACACACATTTTTGCCACAATGAAAGTATAAAACAAAATGTGAATTCAGCAAAAAAAGAGCAGGAAAGCAAACAAATAGAGTAATTCACAACACAGATTGACCTATAAGCAAAATGTTAGCTCAGATAGGCAAAACCAAGCATGCTCTTTATAAATACACATAGCATGTGTTGTAGTTAAAAAAAAGTTATTCCAAGAATCAGGACAGTGGTAGTGTTAACTCTATGATCAAGGAGGGGGATACAATTTTGTAGGGACACAAATGTGCCATTTAAGGTACTAGCAAACTTGGGTGTCTTCCCTTAAGCACTGAGTACATAAGTGTTTATTCTTGGAATTGTAATATATTTTATATAAATCTTCTGTATACATTTCACAATTTTTTAAAAAGGCAAATTGAACCCTCTCCCACCTAAAACAGAAAAGCAAGCAAACGTTGTCCATGTTTAATTTCCCAGATGGTTCACACTTTACCATAATGAAGACTGGAAAAATCTAAAACACTACAGTGATTATTTTGCAGTCTTCTCTTTGAAGATTTTCTCCCCTGAAATAGCATCTATTCTGTTTTCCTTCTCAGAAATAAAATGGTTCCACACACTTTATTCTCCCAGATGTTTTAAGACTATGAACCTGAACAGGCCTACTATATTAGGACTTTGGCCGGTAGTAACGTCTCACAAGCTAGAACATTCACTAGACAAGAGACAAATCTTCAAATGAACTTGTCAGAACATTTCCATAAATAATGTTTATCGAGTAGATTTTTTTTACTGCGTTTCAAACACTATTTTGATGTACATATGATTGCTTTTCACATCAAATTAGCAATATAACCAATAAAATCTGAGCTCATTCAGAACTACCAGTTCCAACTGAAATTTTGGATCCCTAAAAATAAAATACAGACACAGAGATAGGTATAGTACTTAATCGAAATATATTGTCTAATATCTACAAAGTGAACAATTGGTCTTAAGAAAGCAGACAAAAGGCACAAAAATCAGTTATTACTACAGAGAAGCATTCATGCTACTGGATTTTTATAAATATTCTGAGTGGCACAGTAAAAAATAAATTAAGCATTGAGCAAAAAATCAAATACTTCATTTTTTCCTTGCTTTATATTCTAGTCATGTCTTGACCTCATTTGTAAAGGCTGAGGACTGAAATTCAACTGAAACCATGGAACGCTTTTGCAGTCTTTATGTGTGTGTCATTTAATCACAGTGGTTTTCTTGCTGAGTTTGGGTCAAACAAGAGAGGCGCACTTAAAAAAAAAGAACCACCACCACAGACAGAAAATTCTTTTCTCTCTCCCCAAACTAAATACAAAATTGAGGCTGTGGTTGTGCAGTTTTTTATATGCATGCGTGTATTTAACTTCTAAAGCCCTTTTTCATCACAAAAGTAGTGAAGTCTTCATCTGACTTGTTTTCTAAAAGCAACAGCTTCTGAAAAATGTCTAATGCTTGGTGCAGAAGAAATTGTCAGAAAGATTCTGGGGCAAGGAGATGGGACGCTAATTCCAAGGTGAGCCTGCTTCTCCCAAAGACGCTCCCTCATGGAAGGCTCTGGCACAAACCCTTAAGGCTTCTTGCCCATTTGCCATTCAGCAGGAAATAGTTTCTCTTTCTTGAGTAAGGATAAAATGCTAAAAGGGAGGTGGGAATCACAAAAATAATTGTGAAGTGACAGCCACCTACACTTCCTCCAGGAATGAGCCACTTTCTACCATATGGACACCAACTGGGCCATATCAGTTCACCTCTGTTTTGACAGGACTTGACTACACAAGAATACTTTTGTGAGTGCAAAACATTTTTGGCAAAGTGAAAAATAGAAAACTTCAAACCTCATTGATAAAAAGGAGCTCGTAATTACCCACTTAAATCTTGGTAAGTGCAGTATTTACATGTGTAATAATACCCAGCAGATATGTGTATATAGTGCATGTGTGCGAACATACAGTGTACGGAGAACTCACACACAGACCGGTGCACACACACATGCCCCAAATGGCTCTTGAGTAAATTCAATCCTAGAGTGGTTTGGTAGTGCATTTTCACAGTATATCATTTCTCTCTCAGGTACCATTTCTTGAATGATATCAACAGGTCTTAGTGAATACCAGGAGAACCTTGATACTGCACCACTTTAATTCCTACAAAAACAGGGCTCTTTCTGAAAGATCTGCACCACCACCCCATCAGTGTGCCTTCCAAAGTGGATTGAAGTACACCCAGCCGTCGCCCTGCAAGAGAAGGAAGGAGACATTTTATGACAACCTCTCAGCTGGGCAGGTGGGGGAAGCAAAGCTATTTCCCCAGCCTCTGCTCGGTTAGAAATGGAGGACCAAGCAAAGCAGAGCTCAGTTAGCATCCATTCAGCACTGCCATTAATGCATGTGCGGGCGCCTTGTAGCTCCTAGCCCTGCCACGCTGGTGGTTGCTTTATAGAGACCATAAATCTTCACATCTTGGCATTTCAGGAGGAAACCCCACAAAATAGCATAAAGGGGGGCTTTGTTGGTTTGCATCACATAAGACTGGTTGGCCAGAAAAGCTCTTTGAAATAGTGGGGCAAGAGAAAAAAAGGGCCGGTCCATGAACGGACAGGAGAGAGAAGGCAAGGCCTGCCTCTGAGGAATTTGCCCACACCCGGGATTTGTAGCCCACCAGCCTGCAGGGGAGGGCCCAACGCCAGCTCTCTGCAGCAGGAGGCGGTCACAGATCCACACACAAGACATGATACCAAGTATCAGGAAAAGGGCAAGAATCAAAACGGTATATACAATCTGGGGCTTACCTCGAAGGAGATGTACCGAATGTTAACAATTCTGGTATTGGGATGACTTTTATTCTTTATATTGCCTCCTACTTTCTGTTATGAACATACTGGCTCTTATTAAACCCAGGAAGAACTGTGTGCGTGTTGGGGGGGGTTCTTTTGTTGTCCTCTCTGGGGTTTTTCTATGTCTAACTTTTCCCAGAAGCCAGTTAAACTAGTTGTCTCAGAGAGACCAGATCCACCTCACAAAAAGATCCTTGACTGATTTTGTAATGGGTAATTTTGTGTATTAACTTGATTGGCCATGGTGCCCAGATTCAACAGGATCTCTGGTCTGTGAGGCTGTTTCCAGTCATGATAATAAGTGCCCTGCCAAGCTGATTTCCCTCCCTAGACTGGGTGAACATGATCCAATCCAGGGCCTGAAAACAAAAAAAAAAAGGCAAAGAAGGGAGGACTTAATTTTTTTTTTTCCTGCCTCACTTCTTGAATTGGACAGCTCATCTCCTGCTTTGGGACTGGCATATCTACCACTGGCTCCTCTGGTTCTCAGGCCTTTGATCTCCAACTGAATTGCACCCCTGGCTTTCCCAGGGTCTACAGCTTGCAAACGGCAGATCCTGAGGCTTTCGAGCCTCCACAATCTCATGAGCCAAGTCCTCATAATAGATGTCTCTATATTCCCATATCCTGCTTCTGTTTGTGTTGTTTCTCTGGAGAAGCCTGACTAATACAGAGTCACCTCACCTAGGCAAGGCCTCCGGACACTGTTCTCACTCATGGCCTCCTAAGCAGTCTGCTCAAGCCGGCCTCCTGTCTGAACCAGAATCCAACCTTCAAGTCTCTGCTCCTGCCTGTGGGGAGAAGGGCAGCTCCTGTTCCTGACCAGAAGTCCACCTCAAAATCCCTAGCTCGCCCTGTTGCCTTCCTGCTACACAGCGGAACCCTTCCTTGGAGCTGAAGTCAGACACTAGCAGCATCTGGGCCAAAGAAAGCTGAGACATCCTTCCATCGGCTCTCTGCGTTTCAACTTGTTACAATTCCTGGCTACCATGTGAAGACCCGATTTCTCACCTGTGAAGAATGGGACAGTCTGGGATTGCCTGGTGGTTAAGTGGCCTCCACTCCCCTTAGGGACTCCTGGGTCTGCCCCAGTCCTCATGGGTCCTTGTCTCACTGACGCGCCCAGCTCCTGAGGGCCTGCATTGAAAACCGGGGCTCCCACACTTTCATTATTTCCAATTCTGTTCTCAGAAAGCTTCCCAACTGCTCCACAAACAACTTCAGAAGCGTAAGAAGCTCGGTGGGGCCGGTGGTATCCAGCCCACTTGCCTGGGGGTGGGCAGCCTGGTGACCAGTACTCTTTCAGTGTCACTTTCCTGGGGGACAGCAGGACTCAGGCTGGCCTTTCCTAGCAGGTCCATCCCTTCTGGACCATTCGAGGGCTTCACGGTTAACTTGTTACTAATAATAAAGTAGCAAGGACCATGTTTTTTGTTTTGTTTCTGTTTTTTAAAGAGGACAGCAGCCAGATCTCCACCCCATCCATTCCTCGCGCTCCCTGTCAGGCTGATGGGCTACTCTGATGATAGATGTCAGACGGGAAGTGTCAGGTGCTCAGTTCTGCCCCAGGACGGCCAGGCTCAAAGCTGGAACCAGAGCAGAACAGCCCCAAACCTCCCCAGGACCTCCCCTACCCCATCCTCATCCACCCAAATGGCTGCAATGGCAAGACAAACCCATCTGCCCCTCGCTTGGGACAAGTCCCCAAAGACAGGTGGCAGAGTTACCTCCTGGATAAAATACTTGGGCTGCCAGGGCGTGTGGAGGTTCTCCCGTTTCCGTTCCTCCACCCGCTGCTTCTCCTCCAGGCGCCGCTTCTGCTCGGTGGCAGCATCAATGTCCCCCAGCCGCAGGTATCTGGTCACCTCCTGCCAGAGGTTCCTGGGGATGCACGCAGAAGAGGAACTGGTCAGGCAAGGACAGCTGGCCTGACAAGGGCAGTTCCCAGAAAGAACTGAGGCGGGGAGGGCACTGGGGCAGGGGGAGCGCAGTCCAGGAGCCTCAAAGACCCCTAGAGCCAGGATGAGAATCCAGGGCCAACAGGTGCCCAAGTTTCCAGCCACCTCTATGTCCCGAGCAGCATGCCTCTCTCGGGGCTCTGAGGGTCTAGCAACTGAATCTAGTAACAGCAGTAGTAAGCAGTATTAATACTACCAGTATGACAACAACAATCACAGCAGACACACTGCGTATCATATACCTAACACTTTACATTCACATTAGCTCATGTCATCGTCACAACAACCCAGGGATATGGATGCTATATGACCATCCCCATTTTAAAGAGAAAGATAAGATCCACATAAAGGGACGGGCTCAAGGTCAGCAAGCTCATCAATACGAACCACAGCTGCTGATCCAAGGAGGACCCCGTTATTAAGAGTTGTAGAGTGGGGTGAGTGGGTGTCTGTGTTTATGAGGCAGGATCCATCAGGCGCCACATCCACATGGAAAATTACTTCTCTGCCTCAATCATTCATTCATCACAGAAGGCAGCCTAGACCAGCCTTCCCCCTCAGGAATGTCCAGGGACCATTCCTGATTCATATTCTGCTCTGGAGGAGGACAGGGACGGAGGATGCGCACACGTATCCCCTTTGTGCTTCCTTGTGTAAATGCATCAGGGCAATTTGGGATTTTTGCACAAAAGAAACTATAAGCATTCTCATCTGTGAGGACTCCCTCCCTGACTTTGGGGAAAAGATGCCTCTGCAGCCAGGAGTAAGCAGACATTCCAGAATTAGATCCATAATTCCCTACGGAGCGTGGGCGCGCTCCCACAGTAGAGAACCCTTGGCCTCGTCCACGAGAGGGTCTGGAATGGCAGGAAGCACAGAGTGTTGGCCTGATGAAGCCGAGAAAAGGCAGACTAGGTTGCCAGCCAAGTGGAGACAATGAGCAGCCCCTTCAGAGGGGAATCAGAATCAGCCAGGTGACAGGGGACGAGACCTGCACACCAGACCTGTTCTGAGCCCCACCGTACACAGCCCCAGGGAGAACAATGCTCTGGCTCCCATTCTACCGTGGGAGAAACTTCTGGAACTGGACTCTAAATCCAGGTCCAAGAGACCAAAACAAGGAAGTCAGGGCAGGAAAAGAGTGATGGGCGGGTGCTGGGTCCAGTCATAGCCTTTTCATCACGCACACCCTGCACATGTATCTAAGCTGAGGGAGAAGCTGAGCACAAGGACATCGACGGTGGGGGTGCTCACAAGGGCAGGACCTCCCATGATGGTCTCATCATAAGCGAGTGGTCCCAAATTTAGAGGGCAGAGAACTCTAAAAGATATTGGCAAACATTTTCTTCCAAGGGCCAGATAGCAAACACAGTAAGCTTTGCAGACCCTATGGTCTTGGTCACAAGGGCTTAAGTGCCATACAAAGGCATCCATAAATCAAATGTAAATTAACGATCAAAGCTGTGGTTCCCCAAAATTTTATAAAAATCAGCCATGGGCTAGATGTGGCCCATGGGCTGTAGTTTGCTAACCTCCTGGACTAAAAAATTTAAAAGGGCATATTCTAAGAAGATTCTGCTTCTGTCCCTGCAAAAACAACCCTTTAAATGGCTCCAGTAAAACAATACCATGGAGTAGATGTATTAATTGGGTGGATACTCCATAGTCTACTTTAACCATTTCCCTATTGTTGGGACAGGTAGGTGGTTTCATTATTATTTAGTTTTCTTTTGAGAAAAAATACCCAACTGTATATTTAAAACCTTTTCTGAATTTAAAAATTCCCTTCAGAAGAGATCCCCAAGGATGGGATACAAAACTAAAGTGAATTCATGAGTTAGAAGCTATAGACCCCACACAACTACACGGCACATGCTCTCACTATAAGCTTCTTTCCCTACAGAAACATCCAGAGTTGTCAGTTCGATCACATTCTTGCCACTACTGCATTTTTTTTTTAATCATGTCGCTAATCTAATGAGAACAAAACAGTATCTCATGGCTTCCAGGCACAGTTCTTAGATGACCAGCAACCCCTTATTTGACTCTGCAATCAAGCAACAGACCACCTGAGCTGACGAACTCTTTTAGGACGAGCATTAAAAGTCTACCATAGACCATCCTCAAACCCACCCCTACTTACAGAAGAACTAAGCTGAAAGCTACCAGGGATCTACTCCAAAGACACACGCAGTGAGAAATTCAAGTGACAAATCTATTCATGATGCATTTCTGTTAGCTGAGCACTCAGTGGCTTCTTCTCTGTCCCCTGGGTCAGAAGCTGAGAAGAGCCACGCCCAGAAGAAACACCCCACCAGGCTCCCACCTGGACTCCATGGGCCCCTGCTTCTCCAGAGGTCTGATCTTCTTAGGATACACTGGCAGTGTGGTTGTGTCGATGACCCTGGTCTCTCCGCTGTTGTAGGTGAACTCTAAGGTACCATTCCATTCCCCATGGGCTTTACAAACAATGGTGTTAGTTGGGTTGTGCTTCACTTCGGCTGTGACCCTGAATGAATGAATGAATGAATGAGTCAAATGAACACGTTTTGCGGGATTATCGAAACAGATAACCGTTTCAAAAGCCGTACTCACAAACAGAGATTCTTTTCCATGGGGTCACCGGGGGAGGGATTGTTTTTTGCCATTTACCTTAAAGCCTAGCTCTGAAAATGTGACCTAATATTCTTGATCAGAGACGGCAAGCATTGGTAGAACAACTGGTGAGATGTGAATGAAGTCTGCAACTTAGTTGATGGCAATGCAGCCATGTTAATTGCTTAATTTTGATACACACACAAAGGTGCTAAGCTCTTACTGGGGTGGAAATCGAGCAATTCAGTAGAAATGAAGTATACACTTCTCCCTAAAATAGCATTGAATACTGCTACATTTTACCCACCAAGAGGGCATGAGAATAGGCCAAACAGGACTGCGCACAATCAGCCCGAGACCCCGCGGAAAAAGGAGGGAAATGCTCACACTGGCAGGGTGCTAGTAGGGGGCCGGCAAAACTTTAACAACTGGCTCCCCAAAGGGCAAGACACCTGATCGGTAGCATCTGTTATTGTCGGGGGTGCCCCCACAGCTGATTGCAAGCTGCTGACAGGGTCTGACGAACGGCTCGTGCAAGCCAGAGTGCTTGGCTCCCAAACAGGCACTGTGGGCTGTCCCCTCCCCAGGTGACACTGGACATGTTGCATGAACACCATACAGAACAACACTTCCCTAGGAAAAGGGCCAAGATGGGAGCTTGCTTAGATGGTGACCTGTAACTACTAGAACAACTTAAGGCTGCCCTCAAACAGCAGGCTTTCCTTTCGATTTCTTAGGATCAGTCTTCCCCAGCTTCTAAAGTGTCCTGATTTCATAGATGATATGGGGTCCGGGATACATCATGGAAATCAACTTAACATGAAATGAGCTCTCAGTCAGTTAAGCATCTGCCTCTGGCTGACGTCATGGTCCCAGGGTCCTGGGATTGAGCCCCACACTGGGCTCCCTGCTCAGCAGGGAGTCTGTTCTCCCTCTTCCTCTGCCAATCCCCCTGCTTTTGCTCTCTATCAAATAAAAAAGCAATCTTTTTTTTTTTTAAGATTTTATTTATTTACTTGTCAGAGAGAGAGCGCACACAAGCAGGGGGAGCAGCAGGCAGAGCAGGCAGAGGAAGAAGCAGGCTTCCTGCCGAGCAGGGAGCCCCATCTGGGACTCAATCCCAGGACTCTGGGATCATGACCTGAGCTGAAGGCAGACGCCCAACCAAATGAGCCACCCAGTCATCCCAATAAATAAAAATATTTAAAAAAAAAAAAAAAAAAGAGCTCTCAGGCAGCATCTAAGCTCACAGATGGAATTGTTTCAGAGCAGAGAAACGGTCTGTGTCCCCAGAAGGGAAAGGTCATCTTAAAAAATGGAAGCAGCTTTCATTCTCAGGTGTGGGTCCCAGGACTCTATCACCAAAGGATTTCACTGGAAGTGCAGATGGGGGAGGGCTTTAAAAAACTACCATGTCAGGGGCGTGGGTGGGAAAAGGTGCCTCTTTTGAAAAAGATATGTTCCGGGGGAGGAGTCAAGATGGCGGAGGAGTACAGGCTGAGACGACATCAGGTCTCAGGTGTTCAGCGAGATAGCTTATCAAACCATTCCGAACACCTACAAATCCAACAGGAGCAGCAATTCTAGAAACAGAAAATCGACCACTTTCTGAAAGGTAGGACCAGTGGAGAAGTAAATCCAGAGCGACGGGAAGATAGACTGTGGGGAGGGGTCAGCTCCCGGCAAGTGGCAGAGCACTGGAGCACAAAATCCAGACTTTTAAAAGTCTGCTCCACTGAGGAACATCGCTCCAGAAGCAAAGCCAGGGTGAAGCCCACGTGGGGACAGTGTGGCTTCAGGTCCTGCGGGGTCAGAGAAGGATCAGGGGTGTCTGAGTATCACAGGGCTCATAGGTATTAGAGTGGGGAAGCCAACTACAGAGACAGAGCCAAGCAGTGAGCTCTCAGCTCAGGGTTACTTCAAACTGTGATCTGTGGCAAAGTCAGACCACTGCTCTTTGTGCAGGGACCCCACAAGATCCAGGGAGACCCCCTGGAAGAGTACAGGGATCTGCTGGGTTTGAAGACTCCAAACGGGGCTGTGTGCCAGAGACAGAAACGCTCAGTCACAGGTGGGTGAGCTCAGAGCATGGCCAGAGGCCAGGAAGACAGGAGTGATTGAGCGCTATTCTCTGAGGGCGCACTGGAGAGCGGGGCCCCGGGCTCTCGGCT
The DNA here is from genome assembly GCF_020171115.1 of Neogale vison. Lineage (NCBI taxonomy): Eukaryota > Metazoa > Chordata > Mammalia > Carnivora > Mustelidae > Neogale > Neogale vison. The sequence goes on from NC_058096.1 coordinate 154,405,596, forward strand.
CCTCCAGCCAGAGACCAGGAGGCCGCCATTTGTATTCCCGTCCTCCGGAACTCTACGGAAAGCGCTCAGGGAACAAAAGCTCCTGAAAGCAAAGCTGAGCGGATTACTCAGCCCAGCCCCTGGTAAGGGCGGTGCAATTCTGCCTGGGACAAAGACACTTGAGAATCACTATACCAGGCCCCTCCGCCAGAAGATTAGCAAGAACATCCAGCCAAGACCAAGCTCACTGACCAAGGAGAACAGCAGAATTCCAGAGGATGGGGAAAGCAAAGCATGGAATTCATGGCTTTCTCCCCATGATCCTTTAGTCTTACGAAGTTAATTAAATTTGTTTAATTTTTTTTCTTATTCTGACTTTTTTTAACTTTTACTCTTTCCTCTTTTAACATTTTTTAACTAGGTTATCTTAACAATACTTTTCTTTAAAAAAAATCTTTTTGAACTTTTATTATTGTAGTCATATTTTATCCTTCATTGTATCTAACTATCTTTTGTATACACATAGGGTTTTTTCTTCTAAAAAATTTTGGGATACAACTTCTTCTAATAGATCAAAATGTACCCTAAATCTAGCACACGGTTTGTTCCAGTCTCCAACCTGAGAAAATTCTCTCCACGTTCATTTTCCTTCATTTTCCAACCAACTTATCAACTCCTTTTTTAGAATTTTTTAAAAAGTTTTCATCTTTACAGTCATATTCTATCCCTTCATTGTGTTTACTTATTTTGGTGTGTGCGTGTGTGTGTGTGTATATATATATATATTTTTTTTTTCTTTCTTTAAAATTTTGGGAGGTAGTTTCTTCTAAGAGACCAAAATACTCCCAAAATCAAGTGGGTGGCTCTGTTCTAGTCACCAGTCTAATATATATATTTTTTCTTTTTCTTTCTTTTTAAAAAAATTTTTTAACTTCTTTTTACCCCCTTTCTTCTCCCCATGACTTGAGATCTCTTCTGATTTGGTTAACGCACATTTTTCAGGGGTCGTTACCGCCCTTTTAGTATTTTATTCTCTCATTCATATATTCTTCTCTGGATAAAATGACAAGGTGGAAAAACCCACTACAAAAAAAAGAACAGGAGGCAGTACCGAAGGCTAGGGGCTGAATCAATAAGGACACTGGTAATATGTCAGATCTAGAGTTCAGAATGACGATTCTCAAGGTGCTAGCTGAGTTCGAAAAAGGCATGGAAGAGAAACACTGTCTGGAGAAATAAAAGCCCTTTTTGGAGAAGTAAAAGAACTAAAATCTAACCAAGCTAAAATAAAAAAGCTATTAATGAGATACAATAAAAAATGGAGGCTTTTACTGCTAGGATAAATGAGGCAGAAGAGAGAATTAGTGATATAGAAGACCAAATGACAGAGGATAAAGAAGCTGAGCAAAAGAGAGACAAATAATTACTGGACCACGAGGGGAGAATTCGAGAGATAAGTGATACCGTATGATGATAGAATATTAGAATAATTGGGATCCCAGAAAAAGAAGAAAAAGAGGGGGGGCAGGGGTATATTGGAGTGGATTATTGTAGTATTGTAGATAATTTCCCTAATATGGCAAAGGGAACAAGCATCAAAGTCCAGGAGGCACTAAGTACCCTCCTCAAAATCAGTAAGAATATGTCATCTAATAGTAAAACTCACAAGTCTTAGTGACAAAGAGAAAATCCTGAAAGCAGTCTGGGACAAGAAGTCTGTAACATAAAATGGTAAAAATACTAGATTGGCAGCAGACTTATCCACAGAGACCCAGCAGGCCAGAAAGAACTGGCATGATATATTCAGAGCACTAAATGAGAAAAACATGCAGCCAAGAAAAGTATATCCAGTTAGTCTGTCATTGAACACAGAAGGAGAGATAAAAATCTTCCAGGACAAACAAAAACTAAAAGAGTTTGTAAACACCAAACCAGCTCTACAAGAAACATTGAAAGGGGTCCTCTAAGCAAAGAGAGAATCTAAAAGTAGTAGACCAGAAAGGAACAGAGACCATATACAGAAACAATCACCTTACAGGCAATACAACGTCACTAAATTCATACCTTTCAATAATTACCCTAAACGTAAATGGGCTCAATGCCCCAATCAAATGACACAGGGTATCAGAATGGATTAAAAAAAAATCAATATGCTGTCTACAAGAAACTTATTTTAGACCTGAAAACACCTCCAGATTTAAAGTGAGGGGTGGAAAACAATTTACCATGCTAATGGACATCAAAAGAAAGATGGGATGGTGATCCTTTTATCAGATCGATTAGATTTTAAGCCAAACACTATAACAAGAGATGAGGAAGGACACTATATCATATTCAAAGGGTCTGTCCAACAAGAAGATCTAACAATTTTAGATATCTATACCCTTAACATGGGAGCAGCCAACTACATAAACCAATTAATAACAAAATCAAAGAAACACATCGACAAGAATACAATAATAGTAGGGGACTTCAACACCCCCCTCACTGAAATTGACAGATCATCCAAGCAAAAGATCAACAAGGAAATAAAGGCCTTAAATGACACACTGGACCAGATGGACATCACAGATATATTCAGAACATTCCATCCAAAGCAACAGAATACACAGTCTTCTCTAGTGCACATGGAACATTCTCCAGAATAGATCACATCCTGGGTCACAAAACAGGTTTCAACTGGTACCAAAAGACTGGGGTCATTCCCTGGATATTATCAGACCACAGTGCTTTGAAACTAGAACTCAATCACAAGAGTAAAGTTGGAAAGGACCCAAATACATGGAGGCTAAATAGCATCCTACTAAAGAATGAAAGGGTCAACCAGGAAATTAAAGAATTAAAAAAAATTCATGGAAACAAATGATAATGAAAACACAATGGTTCAAAATCTGTGGGACACAGCAAAGGCAGGCCTGAGAGGAAAATATATAGCGGTACAAGCCTTTCTCAAGAAACAAGAAAGGTCTCAAATACACAACCTAACCCTACACCTAAAGGAGCTGGAGAAAGAACAACAAAGAAAGCCTAAACCCAACAGGAGAAGAGAAATAATAAAGATCAGAACAGAAATCAATGAAATAGAAACCAAAAAAACAATAGAACAGATCAACAAAACTAGGAGCTGGTTCTTTGAAAGAATTAATAAGATTGATAAACCCCCCAGACTTTATCAAAAAGAAAAGAGAAAGGACCCAAATAAATAAAATCATGAATGAAAGAGGAGAGATCACAACCAATACCAAAGAAATACAAACAATTATAAGAACATATTATGAGCAACTATATGCCAGCAGATCTGACAATCTGGAAGAAATGGATGCATTCCTAGAGACATATAAACTACCAAAACTGAACCAGGAAGAAACAGAAAACCTGAACAGACCCATAACCAGTAAGGAGATTGATGAATTCATCAAAAATCTCCCAACAAACAAGAGCCCTGGGCCAGAAGGTTTCCCAGGGGAATTCCACCAAGCCTTTAAAGAAGAATTAGTTACTATTCTCCTAAAACTGTTCCGAAAATGGAAATGGAAGGAAAACTTCCAAACTCATTTTATGAGGCCAGCATTACCTCAAACCAGACAAAACCAGACAAAGACCCCATCAAAAAAGAGAGTTACAGACCAATATCCTTCATGAACACAGATGCTTAAGTTCTCACCAAGATACTAGCCAACAGGATCCAACAATATATTAAAAGGATTATTCACCACGACCAAGTGGGATTTATTCCTACTACAAGGTTGGTCCAACATCCACAAATCAATCAATGTGATATAATACATTAATAAAAGAAAGAACAAGAATCATATGACACTCTTAATAGATGCTAAAAAAGCATTTGACAAAGTACCAGCATCCTTTCTTGATCAAAACTCTTCAAAGTGTAAGGATAAAGGATACATACCTCAATATCATCAAAGCCAACTGTGAAAAAGCCACCGTGAATATCATTCTCAATAGGGAAAACCTGAGAGCTTTTCCACTAAGGTCAGGAACCCAGCAGGGATGTCCATTATCACCACTGCTATTCAACATATACTAGAACTCCTAGCCTCAGCAATCAGACGACATTTAATCAGAAATTAAAGGCATCCAAATTGGCAAGGAAGAAGTCAAACTATCACTCTTTGCAGATGATATGATACTTTATGTGGCAAACCCAAAGACTCCACTCCAAAACTGCTAGAACTCATACAGAAATTCAGTAAAGTGTCAGAATATAAAATCAATGCACAGAAATCAATTGCATTTCTATACAGCAACAAGACAGAAGAAAGATAAATTAAGGAGTTGATCTCAGTTACAATTACAACCAAAACCATAAGATACCTAGGAATAAACCGAACCAAAGAGGCAAAGAATCTGCACTCAGAAAACGATAAAGTACTCATGAAAGAAATTGAGGAAGACACAAGGAAATAAAAAAATGTTCCATGCTCATGGGTTGGAAGAACAAATATTGTAAAAATGTCTACACTACCTAAAGCAATCTACACGTTTAATGCAATCCCTATCAAAATACCATCCATTTTCCCCTAAAGAAATGGAACAAATATCCTAAAATTTATATGGAACCAGAAAAGACCTCAAATACCCAGAGGAATGTTGAAAAAGAAAGCCAGAGTTGGTGGCATCACAATTCCAGACTTCAAGCTCTATTACAAAGCTGTCATCATCAAGACAGTATGGTACTAGCACAAAAACAGACATATAGATCAGTGGAACAGAATAGAGAGCCCAGAAATAGACCCTCAACTCTATGGTCAACTAATCTTCGGCAAAGCAGGAAAGAATATTCAGTGGAAAAAAGAGTGTCTTCAACAAATGGTGTTGGGAAAATTGGACAGGCACATGGAGAAAAATGAAACTGGACCACTTCCTTACACCATACACAAAAATAGACTCCAAATGGATGAAAGACCTCAATGTGAGAAAGGAATCCATCAAAATCCTTGAGCAGAACACAGGCAGCAACCTCTTCAACCTCAGCCACAGCAACTTCTTCCTAGAAACATCGCAAAAAGCAGGGGAAGCAAGGGCAAAAATGAACTATTGGGACTTCATCAAGATAAAAGCTTTTGTACAGCAAAGCAAACAGTCAACAAAACCAAAAGAAAACTGACAGAATGGGAGAAGATATTTGCAAATGACATATCAGATAAAGGGCTAGTATCCAAAATCTATAAAGAACTTATCAAACTCAACACCCAAAGAACAAATAATCCAATCAAGAAATGGGCAGAGGACATGAACAGACATATCTGCAAAGAAGATACCCAGATGGCCAACAGACACTGAAAAAGTGCTCCATATCACCTGGCATCAGGGAAATACAAATCAAAACCACAATGAGATATCACCTCAACACCAGTCAGAATGGCTAAAATTAACAAGTCAGGAAACGACAGATGCTGGCAAGGATGTGGAGAAAGGGGAACCCTCCTACACTGTTGGTGGGAATGCAAGCTGGGGCAGCCACTCTGGAAAACAGCATGGAGGTTCCTCAAAAAGTTGAAAATAGAGCTACCCTACAACCCACAATCGCACTACTAGGTATTTACCCTAAAGATACAAATATAGTGATCCAAAGGGGCACGTGCACCCGAATGTTTATACCAGCAATGTACACAATAGCCAAACTATGGAAAGAACCTAGATGTCCATCAACAGACGAATGGATAAAGAAGAAGTGGTATATATATATACAAATGAATACTATGCAGCCATCAAAAGAAATGAAATCTTGCCATTTGCGATGACGTGGATGGAACTAGAGGGTATTATGCTGAGTGAAATAAATCAATCAGAGAAAGACAATTATCATATGTTCTCCCTGATATGAGGAAGTTGAGAGGCAAAGTTGGAGGTTTGGTGGGTAGGAAAGGAAAAAATGAATAAGAGACTCTTAATCTCACAAAACAAACTGAGGGTTGCCGGGGAGAAGGGGGGAGGGAGAGGGTGGCTGGGTTATGGACATTGGGGAAGGTATGTGCTATGGTGAGTGCTGTGAAGTGTGTAAACCTGGCGATTCACAGACCTGTACCCCTGGGCCTAATGATACATATGTTTGTAAAAAATAAAAAATTAAAAAAAAAAAAAAGGTGTGTTCACTCTATCTTGATTGCCAACTCCTCTCATGGTTGGAATACAAGCTCCCTCTGGAGGAGAGAAAACCAGGGTATCATGTGAAGGCACACAGCCTCCGGGGCGGCATTTTACCTGTGGACTTTCCCTCCATAAAAAGGCTTCGTGTGGAATATGACTGTCGCCGAGTACCCCGTCTTGGCACAGCTGATGCTCACTTTGCCTCCGAGCTCCACCCAGGGGATGGTGAGAATGGACCGCGCGTAGGCACTGGGCAGGGTGAACACGTACTCCTCCCCATGTTCCAGGAGCCTCAGCACACCTCCAGGGAGAGAGGAGGAGAGAGTCAGGCACACAAGACAAGGGCAGCTGGGGATCAAAATACATGAAGATGACAAACCAAACACCTCCCACCTCTGCAAAGGTGAGCCGCTCACCGACTGCGTATGTATTTATCCCCTGCCCTCCTGTGTGCCAGACACCGCTGCGAATACAATAGTGAACAGACCCACTTGCTTCCTTCAAGCAGAAAAGGAAGGTTGACATTAATCACCGACTCTGATGAAAGGAGGGAGAAGGGCCCAGTGCCATGGAGGCCTCCAGGGAACAGAATTCTCCCTAAGGAAGGGCCGTTTGGATCGGGTAAGAGTTGAGAAGGTAAAGAGATGAGAGAAATAGTCCAGGCAGAGGGAAGAGAAAGTGCAAAGGGCCTATGGTGGGAAGGAGACTGGTGAGCCAGGAAGGGCTGAGGGAAGGGCCCACGTGCAAAAGGGAGGGAGTAGGTGTAGGTGTGCAGGCTGGCCAATTCAGCAGGGCCCAGATCTTCTTTTAACCTTTGCAATAGCATGTAAAGAACTTCTGCCTTTTTCTGAAAGCAGCACAGACTTTCACAGTTCTCATGAAGCTAGAGAACTCAGACTGGACCCTGCTATCAGCAGCCGGGCGCGGGCACTATCCACATGAGCTCCCCACCTGTGGGTCAGGGGGTTTCCAACCTAGGGTCTAAGCGTCAGGTGTGGAGAGGTCTTAGTCCTCTGGGACAATGAAAAAGTGCGTGGGTTTATCTACTTTCTATGGAAAGGGGCCATGGTTTCACCAAGCTCTCAAAAGCTGACACGAAAGCCTTGATTTAAATATACAAACTCCCAGGGCTGGGGGTCTAGTTGTTTACTGTTGTGTAGTTTATGTGCTGCACAACGTGCCCTCAAGGGCTGAAGTCCAGCCCTCACTCTGGCCCACCAGGCTGGGCACCCATACTCGAGGGGCAGCATTTCACTGCACCCTGAGGCCCATATAGGCCAGCAGAGGCCCCCGAACCAGGCTATGAGTTGACATGTGTTCCATGTAAGGAACCTTCTCAGCCTCCCACTCCAGCCCTGGGGCTCAGGGACCTGCATGTGGCCTGGCTCTCTGTCCCAGCTCATTCCCAGCCTGGCCATCTGCAGGTGCACTGTGCGTCCCAGGAAAAAATGTGCTGCCCTTCCGCCCACGCTGGTGGCATCCCCCCTCCCCAGATCCCGGGGTCAGTGGTGCCCGTGTGAGGTGGCACTTTCTGGCTGCCTGGCATCCCTGGGGGGCTTCCCCATTATGTCCCTTAAGTTTCGCAATGACCCCACTTGGCAGTACTTTTCATTTTTAAGTAAGGATGAGGAAGCTGAAACACAGTTTAAGTAGTTTGGCTGGGCAGTGCTTCCCTCTGAAGCGAGACAAGCATCAGCATGAACTAGAGCTAGAATGTCCCCAGGAGAGACAGTGCATTTCTCTGATGTACTGATGAGTACTGATGAGCTTGCCTGGGGTGCTGAGGACAGATGGGACTGAATCGTACAGTGGAGTCCTGAGTGTTAAGTCGCCGACGTCACACTTGAAGGAGCGTACAACTGTAATTTAATTTACCCTTGACCATCCCCTTACTCGTCGATGGGCTACTGTCTGCAGATAGCCGACAAGGCCGGTCTGAAACCAGCAGAAACCCTCCCTGTTAACTCCAGGAAAGTCAGTTCCGCCGAGCCACAGAAACAGGGAGGGGGCCTGCTGTTCTGGGCTGACACACTCGCGTGCGCACGCGCGTGTACATGTGCGTGAAGGGAGGCTTAAGCAGGTGGGGCACATGCAGCAGCTGAGGTTGTGGGTCACTCACAATCACGTGGGCAGGACTGGAGGACAGATATCGTGGCAGCATTTAAATCTCAATCTATCTCTCTCTCCTTCCTTCCCCCCGCCCCCCGCCAGGAGTATAACTGAATATATGTAACATAAACGCTATTTGTGCATTTATGTTATGCCAAATATGCTGACCAACAGAGCAGCCCTCCTCCCCACTTCTCCACCTTGCCTTAGTTCTTGTAACTGAATTAACCCAGCTCTGGGAAAGTCAAGCCCCCAGGCCAGCAAATGCTCTCCCACGTACCTCCTCCCTCCTCCCAGGGGCAGCCAGTAGACTCCCCAGATGCCCTGGAGGCCTTGCCCTGTGCGCCCACAGAGAGGGACAATGTGTCTGGCAAGAGAATTGCCCTTTGTTGGCTCTGTTCTTACAGTTTCTGAGCAGGACCCTTGGAGGAGAACAGTCGGGGCTGACACACTTTTTGTTTCAAAGCACACATTGTGTCCGACTTCCTTGTGTTCAGTTGCTGGAGGAGATGGCCCAGAGCAGGTGGAAAATCACAGCTAAGACCAGACAATAGGTAGGACACCAATAGGCAGGGAAAATCAGAAGGAAAAGCTGAGGAGAGAGAGAGACCACCACAGACCTTCCTCCCTGGCCCAGTTCTACCCACAAGCTTCCAGGTTGCCTGGGGCCAGCCACATTTGCAGGGTCTCTGGGTCTGTGGTAGCTGGGAGGGTACCCCTGGGTCCCCGCAGAGGAGGCTGTCCATCCCCAGCGGGCCTGCCTCCGAGGTCCTGGAGAAGAGGCTTCCCTGGCACTGTCCATCCCCAGGCTCCGTGCTAACTAGCAGTAGAAGCCTTCCCAGGTGGCCAATGTGTCCTCAAGGGCACCACCTCAGCTCTGACGGCTATAGCATCCCTGGGTGGTCAGCCCTTCCAGGCCTCAGCTGGAAGTGCCCTGGGGGCTTGCACCCTGCCACCCAGCCCGCCAGCAGCCTCTTCTCAGGCCAGGGCCACACATCCTGGGCTCCACGTGCCACACCTTCCTGGCCTCATTTGCCAACATCAACTTGGTGACATAGGGTTCTACAGCTGATACTTTCTTTACAACATATTCACATGGATCCTAGGCCCCAAGTGTTCCTAAAGGGCTAGATGAGATGGAGATCTCTCTGGGGCTGGCGACTGGCAGGGCGGGGGAAGGGGGTCCTTCCAAGCCCTCAGTCACTCACCAGCCTGTGTCTCAGTTTCCTCATCCGTGACACAGGGATGATGGCATCCATACCTCACAGGGCTGTGGTGAAGAGAAGAGGGTGATTCTAGAACTCAGTTAAAAGCCTCCACCTGGAACACAGCTAGAATCCTGGAGGTTTTTTGTTGTTGTTGTTTTAAAGGTTTTATTTATTTATTTGACAGAGATCACAAGTAGGTAGAGTGGCAGGCAGAGAAAGAGGAAGGGAAGCAGGCTCCCTGATGAGCAGAGAACCCGATGCGGGGCTGGATCCCAGGACCCTGGGATCATGACCCCAGCGGAAGGCCGAGGCTTTAACCCACTGAGCCACCCAGGCGCCCCTAGAATCCTGGAGGTTTTCTATGCTAACTACTCCTCCCTCTCTGGGGCGGCTCTCTTGGTGGTGAACCCTGAGCTGGGGTATTTCCATTTGGGACTAAAGAGCGAATCACAAAGTGGCAGCGGGTCAGACACATGATGGGTGAAGAGAGAGGTGGGAGGTGTCCTCTTCCCACTCAGCTCTAGAAAAATGTCTTGCAGGGGCACCTGGGTGGTTGGGTCAGTTAAGCATCTGACTCGTGATCTCAGAGTCCTGCGTTCAGCCTGTGCCAGCCTCCACCCTGGGTGTGGAGCCTACTTAAAAAAAAAAAAAGAAAAAGAAAATGGAAGAAAGAAAAAGAAAAAAAAAAAAGAAAAATCTCTTGCAAACCTGAAGTCCACAGACATCAGGGAGCCTCAACGTTGAGCTGATAGGAAAGCACTGGGGAGACCACACTCCTTTGGCTTTTCTCTAAAAATCCACAAATGTGTGCTTTCTCATTAATCACCTGCAATTATGCCTTCTCAGTCCTAACTCCTCTTCCAGGGCTGCATTAAAAAAACAAAAAAACACACAAAAAAAAAACCAAAAACAAAAACAAACAAAAAAAACCTGTCCCTAATATGAATAAAAGACCATATTAAAACCAGACTTACAGATGGGCTCACAAATGAAAGTCCCTTTCTAATTAGCCTAAGAGCTGAGAGAAGCCAAAAAAATGCCAAATAATCAATACTTCTACATCACGGTTAGTTTTCAAGCTGCAAGATTTCCATTTTAAATTCCACAGACTGATTCACCAATCAACATTAAGGCAACACATTAAGATTTCCAAACTGATACATTTGAAATAATTTCACACCTGCTCTTATTCTGAGGAACCCCAACTTTTCCAATAGGACAGGGTCCCTGGGAAGCACCGAGTGGCAGGAAGGAGCTCGGGCCGGGTCTGCAGGCCTGGCAACATCGGCGCTCCCAATCACCAGGCCCATGTGGCATTCTCTTGCTAGAATGAGCTAGAACTAATTGCCTCTCCCCACAGACCCAATTAAGCTGTGCCACTTCCTGGGCTCTGGCCCCGGAGTTTTGTGGGGAGAAGGTTGTAAGTGCAGCTGAATATGCCTTGCTTCCCTGGGGGGAAAGCTGCGGGGTGTGGGGGCGCCGCAGAACAGTGTGTTGTCAATTAGGGGTCTGAGTGCCAGGGTGGAGGGTCCTGGGAGGGGGTCCCCCAACGAAGCACTGCATAATGGCATTTTGTCCTTGCCAAATATGGCACAGCCTAAAGGCAGTACTTTAAAAGATTAGCCCACGTATTTGCATATAAAAACTTACTTCCCCGTGGACCCATCCTAAGATCTAATTTTTAAGAAAGAGGGGGTGGAAAAAAACCTTACTTCAGACCCAATCAACAAATGCATGGAATGTGCTAGATCAGTACAAGGAATTAGTGAGCGGGGAAAGAAAATCTGGCTTCCCATTCCCCCAACGGACCTCTGAATACAGGAACCAGAACCTTTTGCTCCAAAATTTGGGGACACTTAAAAGTATTTTCTGGGGGGATGGGGAGGGCACCCGGGTGGCTCAGTTGGTTAAACGTCTGCCTTCAGCTCAGGTCATGATCCCAGGGTTCTGGGAGGGAGCCCCACATCAGGCTCTCTGCTCAGCGGGAAGCCTGCTTCTTCCTCTCTGTGTTTTCTCTCTCTCTCAAATAAATAAAATCTTTTTTTTTTCTAAAGGTATTTGCGAGGACACCAGGAATTAAGAACACAGAAGAAAGAGTATGAGGACATAAGAAGGATGACCACATGCAAACCAAGGAAGAAGAAACCAAACCTGCTGACACCTTGATCTTGGAATTCTAGCTTCCAGAACTGTGAGAAAATAAATTTCAGTTGTTTAAGCCAAAAAAAAAAAAGTATTTGCTAGGAAAAGATAAGGATCCTGCGTGTTACAGAGTGCACATTTAATTAATATGAATGGGGATGTAGCTTCTGGAAGGAATTGGGAAATTTAAGGCCTCATAAGAATGAGCCAGGGGTAGGTCCCCTGACCCCTCCCAGGTCCATCCACATCAGGAGTGCACTGGGTGGCCAGAAAGGGCTATGTCCATGGAGGACCCTTCCAGAGTGTCTCTCAAGAATTTTCTTCCCTGATTCACCTCTGCTGAGAAGTTGAGTAGAATTCTCAAACAAGTAGAATTGGGAGCAACAGATTCTAATTCTACTTGAGGGATGGCTCCAGTGAGGGTCTCAGGAGAGGGTGTTAGCTGATCTCCCTCCCACTGCATTAAGAGCTTTGCCCAGCGTGCCCAGGGCTGTGCCAAGTGAATCCAAGGCCCCAGGCCCCATCTGCCGCCTGTTGGAAACAGGGGAGCAAACACCCTGAGACATCAGACACCCCCACTCTGAGCCACTCTCACTCAACAACCACCAACAATAAGAGAAAGTGAAGGTGCTGGCTCACCTCAGGGTGGGAAGCGGGGGACACACCGGGGGTAAGAGGACCCACCTTTCTCAAGTAAAGTTCCAAAGGAGATGGATGTTGGTCATAAAGGCTGCGAGGTGAAGGAAGGAGCCCCAGTCCAGGACAGAGCAGGGTAACAGAGCACCCAGGGAAGAGGGGAGAGAGGCCCAGAATGTGCCGGAAGGGCCAAGCTAGCAAGACAACAGGATAGGTAACAGGTCTGTACACAGCCTCCTCACCAGAGTCCACTCCTGAGGTGGACAGCTGGGGAGAGACGGAGTTTCACGGACTGAAGAAATCCCTAAATCCCTAGATTTGCAAATCTTCACCTTTATGGAAAATCTCCAGATCTCGGTCCAATGTCAAGAATCCTGACTCAGGGGCCCTGAGGCTGGGAGGTACCTGCCCGGTGCTCTCCTTTACGAATTTGTGACTTTGCCTTGCCCTGGCACGGGGCAGCAGGCACTGTCTCTGAGCGCAGGGGAATCCCCAGAAAGGCACTGGAATAAATTCCCTGTGTACCTGAAAGTGCATTTACCTTTATCAGAAGATCTTTTATTCATTGAGCACCTTACCCTGGCTAATGACTGAAAGTATGTGTGGGGCAGGGGAGGGAGGAAGAGAAAAGAAAGGACTTGTCTGTCTCCCTCCAGCTGTGCCCCTGGGCCCTCCCTGCTTCCCCCTCATCAGTTCCAGCAGCCCTGGGGATGGGTTCCACTGTCCACAGACTCACTCAGGGAAAAAGCCCGAGTCCTTGCAGACCCCCGAGCTAGCCTCCCGTGGCCTTCCTCTCTGACCTGTCCCCTCTCCTCCCGCCATCGCAGCCACCACGAAGTTCCCAGAACAGCCTGTCTCACATGCTTGCCCAGGTCCCGCGAGCCTCCTGCTCTCTTGGCCAGGAGCAGCCTTCCTCCAGTGTCCACACGGCTCCTCTCTCACCCCCGGCAAGCGTTTGCTCAAAGGCTGCCTTCTGGGGGAACCTGGGGGGCTCAGTCATTAAGTGTCTGCCTTCAGCTCAAGTCATATCCCACAGGGTCCTGGGATCCAGCTCGGAATCAGGCTCCCTGCTGGGCGGGAAGCTTGCCTCTCCCTCTTCCTTCTCTCCCTGCTTGGGCTCTCTCTCACTTTGTCAAATAAAATTAAAAAAAAAAAAAGAAAGAAAGAAAGAAAAAAAAAAAAGGCTACCTTCTTGTGGAGTTCTGTCCTAGGAACAGAGGCAGCACCCCCTTGCTGGGCGCCCCACTCCCTATCACCCCGTCCTGCTTCGTCTCGTCAGCGCCGGTCACACGGCGCGTTTCCTGCAGGGGCCTTGTTTTCTGTGACTCACGCCTCGGTCGTCAGCTGAGGGCAGGGCCCTCCGTCTTGTCCCAGTCCCTGCGGTGTGCCTGCCACCAAAAACGGCACTTTTCGTTTCACAAACGCACGGGTAAGCTATCTGAACCACCCCATTAGAGCGAAGGCAGTCAACACACTTGAAACAGGTCTCTCGAGAAGGTGCCGTCGACGCACTTGGGCGGTGAGTGGACCTGAAGGTGTGAATGGGCTCTGCACCCCACCTCCTCCCCCAAACCCACATTTCACCCCCAAGTAATTCATTATGTGGGAGACTTAGCATAAGGAACAAAACAAAACAGGATGAGATCGGAATCTCCTGCACCCAGATTTTTGTTTCAAAATCAAAGGCCTTCCCAGCCACCAGCGCATCCCATCTTGAGGCTCCCCTGCCCCAGCCCCACTGCTCCCCGGTCCCTCCCCTGCTTATTTTTCTGCACAGGACCTCACACCTTCCCACACAACCTACATAATTTTATTTACCAGGAAAACAGAAGTAGAATGGAAGTTGAATGAGGACAGAGATTGCGGGGGGGTTCTATTTTGTTTCTACAAGAATCCTTTTCTCCTAACACAATGTCTGGCATCTAGTAGGTACTCAATAAAAATGCCCTCAGGGAACGAGAGGTGTTCTCATCTCATGGGCTTTCAGAAGGACTTCCAAGGAGTCGTGGACTTCCAAGGAGTTGTGTACTCCCTGAAACTGAAGACTCAATTTTGCATTGGGTTTTTTCCTTTCCCCGAGAAGAGAATCCATAGTCTCAAAACCTCAAAGGAATCTGTGACTCAGAGAAGTTGGAGAACCACGAACAGAGACACCTCAGTGTGACAAAGACTCTTACAGGTTTCTTCCAACAATGAATAAACTTCATTCACAGCTATTTGCTAAAATAGGAATGCAAGAGTCACACAGGGTGTGATTACATTGTTCTTGCTTCAGAAATCTCTAGCAGAAACCAGATATTTGCCTTGGGAATGTTTACCAGGAGATTCGGAATAGGCAGCATTGTTATTCTTCCTGTGAGCCAGAACACCGGAGAGAATGAACAAAAATGTGTCTTCACAGATTTGGAGCCAATTCTCAACATTCATGCAAAGCTGAGGGAAATCTGGGTGGTTCAGTCGTTAAGCGTCTGCCTTCAGCTCAGGTCATGATCCTGGGATCAAGACCTGCATGGGGCTCCCTGCTCAGCGGGAGGCCTGCTTCTCCCTCTCCCACTCCCCCTGCTTGTGTTCCCTCTCTCACTGTGTCTCTCTCTGTCTAATAAATAAAATCTTTAAAAAAAAATTCATGCAAAGCTGAAAATAAAAATAGTACATAAGGTGGGACTCATAACAAGTATAGGTGTCAATGACCTAGGTGTATCCCACCTCGCCTACAACCTGGGCCCCACTGAGAAATTACCAGGGCCTCAACCCAAAATAACAAAATCTGTCCCTCTTTACCACTGAGCCACCCCCCCCAATGCCAAAACAAAATAAAAACAAAGAACTTCACACACAGGCATCCATCATCTATCAGCTGTGCAAACATCACCGTGTAAGAGCCAAGTTCCACCAAACGTATGACATGGCTTACCTTCCCCTATCATGGAGACCCCCACGGACATGCCCATGAACTTGCTTTTGGTCCATACATGAGTGTTGACGCACAGTCTCTTTTCCTTGCACTCACAGTAGAAGCAGGAGATGGGGGGATGATGGGACACCTGCTCGGCCACAAACCTGAGTTTGTAGCTTTTGGAAGGGTCCTCAGCTGTCAGCTGTTCATGGCCAGCAGGAGAATGGGGGGAAGTCCTCTTTGGCTTGACCCTGTCTTTGGGAACCTCCCAGGAGCAGTGAAACGTCTCACCGATGATGGGGTTGTAGGGCTTCTTGGCCAGGGCCCCCTTGCGGCCCTCATGGAAGGCCGTGAGATAATATTCCACGAAGCAAATGACTCTCTCCTCTGGTGTGGCCCCGGCGGTGATGGCCAGCAGCAGGTCCGGATGGGCCATAAAGTCTGCGTACATCTCCAGCAGGGATCGCTTCTCCAGGATGAACGTGGGAAGCACCACCTGTGTTGGCAAGGAGACAGAAACAGGAGACGCCGTGATTACACAGGAGGCTGCAACCTCTACCTAGCAAACCCAACGTGGCTTCAGCCAGAGCATGGTTTCTTTGGACTCCTAGACAAACGACATATCAGGGGAAACTACGTCTAAGAAAACAAGGTAGTTGATGTGGCTGCAGGGGTGGCATAAAGCCAACCTGGTTTCGCGGTCGAGAAAGTTCAGAGCGGCTCTCCGCTCAGCCGGGACTCAAATGGCGGTGTCTGCCTCCCGCTCTACCACTCTCTGTCCTCGCACAAAACCCTCTTTTACTCCTCGTTACTTAGAGATGTGAAGAGAAGAGCTCGGAAGGACTTTGTACTTTCCTTTCTGACATCAGACACAAGCAAGGGGGGTGCTCAGTGTGTCCCCACAAACACGGACACTGGGGGTTTGCGGGTGCCGCATCAAGAGAGGGTCCAGGTCGACCACCACCACCACTGAGAGGGTCTATTTGGAGAGCTCTGTTAGAAGAGTAGCATACAAATCCCGACATGAGCAGAGCAGAGCAGGAGTGAGGAAGAGCCCCTGACCAGGTCTCTGGGAGGGAAGGCCAGTTAGCAAGCCAGCAAAGGTCCAGAGCGCTGCCACAGAGGAGAGGGGCTGTGCATGAAGCCTGCTCAGCAGGGCTGGGCCAGAAGAAATAAGCAGAGGTTACAAAGAAGTGGGCTGGCCCTTAATACAGAACCTTCTGGTAAGTGGACGGACAGGCTGCACAGGGACTTTGGATTTAACAAGCCTTGGGAACAAACACCTCCAATCTAAACACTTCCATCTAAAATGGAAAAGAAGACACAAATGTCTCCATCTCCAGGTCTCCCCAAACCACCCCATTTCCTGTCCTCTCCCTTCCCCGGCAGGACCCTGTGATCATGAGGGAACCCGGGAGGGAAAGGGCAGAATTCCAAGGAGGGTGGTCAGCCCTGAGGGACTCAATTCCCATGAAGGGGGCTCCATGGCCTTGGCTTGCATCCCTCTCTGCCTCTGCAGACTGGGGCTTCTCCAGCAACAATCCCAGCTCTGGACGAGGACAATTGTCAAGTGTGTACTCGAGAATGAAATTACGAGGAAAGAACTGGCTACCATTATTACCCTCGCAGTACTGACCTTTGAAAAGGGCAAGAACACAAGATGGTTCCCCCCACTAGTATTTCTGAACTCAGAAGCTGAAGGATTAAAACAAAACAACAAGGAAAAAGAACTCCACCTGGCACCCCAAATCACTGAGCACCAGAACAGAAAGGGACCCTCAGGGTGATGGAGTCCAATGCTCCAGTTTCACAGGTGAGGGGACAGAGACAAGGAGAGGTAAGGGAAGGCACCACACAGGAACCTTGGGGTTCCCAACTGCCACCCAAATTCTTCCCATTACCCCTGATATGGCACAAGTATCTTCTTCTGGCCAATGGCAGCATTTTCTTTCCCTCAGTGGACTAGGGAGGTAAGAGTTCACTGGACAGAACAACTGGGACAGCTGGGCCACCTCACCTACTGTCACTGATTAATTAGTCAGGGGCAGGGGGTTCCTGAGTGGCTCAGTCGGTTATGCGGCCAACTCTTGATTTCTGCTCAGGTCATGATCTCAGGGTCCTGGAATCGAGCCCCCTCACTGGGCTCTGCACTCAGTGGGGACTTTGTTTCTCCCTCTGCCTCTGTTCCTCTCCTCCTCCAAGAGCATGTGCCCATGCTCTAAAATAAATTAACAAATCTTAAAAAATAAATAAATAAGTGGGAAGCAAGAAGTGGTCCACAGGAAAGAGGGACCCATGAACCCCACCTTCTGGCCTATTCTACTCCTCCTGGAATGACTAGGCAATCCACCTGTCCAAAAATTACTGATTACCACGGGGAGGGAGACCATCAGCAATGAAGAAAGACAAGCACAGCGCCCCCATCTGGAAAAGTGCGGCTATGGCTTCCCAACTGGCCTCCCTCCTGTCAGACCTGCCTTGATTTCTTCTCCACACCACAGCCAGGCCTATCTCTCTAGAATCTCTACAAGAGATAAATGAAGTCCAGCCTGCCCCCTCCCACCTCCCTCTAGTGGGACATTATCCCTCACTTTCCACCTCCAGCCCTCCCCTTACATACCCCTCCCTACACACACACACACACACACACACACACACACTCAAATCCCGTTTTCCTTTTTTCAGCCTCCTCCTGCCTTGTCCAAATGATGACCAGCTATTCCTCTCAAGGGTATCTTCTTCTGTGAAGCTTTTTCTGATGGCTCCTGCTTCCAAGACTAAACCAGCAACTCCCTCCTTCAGATCTTCACCACACCCCAAACATCTCCACCCTGGCATCCACAATGCTTGTTGTAGTAGAGAGCATCACGACAGTGGGGGGACTTCTTTTTTTTTTTTTTTTTTTAGTGGGGGGACTTCTGGAGGGCTCAGTCAGTTAAGTGGCTGCCTTCAGCTCAGGTGATAGCTGAGAACTTACCAATTTCCAAAGCCAGCCCTCCCAGATGGCAGACCCAGGGAACGTGGTCTCACAGCCACCAGCAAGGCCAACCCCCTTGGATATATATTCTACACTTGAAAATGATACTGTCATTGCCTTGTCAACTGCCTTGTCAGAGCTGGAAAAGGTAGACTACCCAGAGAGACGGAGGAGGATGGATTGGCAGCGGAAGGACAATCTCTTCTTTCATCCCTTGTCGGTCTGTCGGGTTGGTGTTTCTGGTACTTTCAAAACCAGCACGCTGGGGCGCCTGGGTGGCCTTAGGCTCAGGTTGTGATCTCTGGGATCAGGCCCCGCATCGGGCTCTCTGCTCAGCAGGGAGCCTGCTTCATCCTCTCTCTCTCTCTCTGCCTGCCTCTCTGCCTGCTTGTCTGTCAAATAAATAAATAAAATCTTAAAAAAAACACACACAAAAAAAACAGCACCCTGAACATTTTAAGCATGATAAGATGATTTTCTCTAAAGCAGATTTCTATCTCTCATACGATCTTCCTGTCTTGTGTGTGTGTGTGCGCGCGTGCCTTTGCAAATAAGTCACTTCATCATCTGTTCCTTGGGCAGTGGACACTAGGAGATACAGAGCCAAGAAGTGGCGGGTGCTAATTGGGCTATCTGCCTGCAATGGAGATGTGAGTGATGGCCCAGCTGTGCAGACCGACAGCATCCAAATGGCTGGGATTCCTACTGGAGAATTTATCGAGCCATCAATAAGGGCTGCCTTTTCTCCCATTAACATAATTAAGACAATGAACTACTTTGGGGAAAGAGGGGGAAAAAAAAAAAAAGATCTGCATTCGGGACTCAGAGAACAATTAATTACATTTAAAGTTGTGTCAATCTAGAAGCAACTAATCTCCACGTTGGACTCTTAGAACTTCAAAATAATCAATCTCTGAGAGAGTCAGAGGGTCCAAAGAGAAAGTCGCAAGAATCTCTTCCCCCGAACAGGGAACGCAGCAGGCTTCTGCAAAGAAAGGCCAAGAGCAGGTGCAGTTTTCTCCAAAGAAACTTTTTTTTTTTTTTTTTTTATTTGAGAGAGACAGTGAGAGAAAGCATGAGCGAGGAGAAGGTCAGAGAGCAAAGCAGACTCCCCATGGAGCTGGGAGCCTGATGTGGGACTCGATCCCGGGACTCCAGGATCACGCCCTGAGCCGAAGGCAGTCGTCCAACCAACTGAGCCACCCAGGCGTCCCTCTCCAAAGAAACATTTAAAAACCTTGAGAATCATCTATGTAACTCTGTCCTGAGCCTGGCGGACCCACCCAGTGCCAAGGAGCCGGCACAGAGAGGCTGAGACCACCCAGTGAGACAGATCTCTGTAGTCCTTTAAGAGAGCCAGGGAAAGAACGTGAAACTCCAACCTTACAAAATAAAGGGTGGATAATTCACATGCCAAAGGGTTCTTAGCCCACAGAACACTCCCCTGGCTATCCTTAAAATGCCAGCTCCCAGAGTCCCAAGATAAAGCCCCACATTGGGCTTCCTGCTCATTGAGGAGTCTGCTTCTCCCTCTCCTTCTGCCCCTCCACCCACTCATTCTCTCTCTCTCGCTCGCTCTCTAATAAATAAATAAAATCTTTAAAACAAAACAAGATTTAGAGAGAAGAGCCAAAGGCATCAGGAAGGTTAGTGGACACAATACTTGGAGGGAATAGGACACTGCAAATCCATAGCTACACCAGTGGGGCTTCATTTCCAGGGCAAACCCTGACTCTTATGACCCTCTTCCTAAAAACTTCCCCACTGGGAGGAGGAGCTGAAGTATAGCAACACTGATATTTGGCATACCCTGACTAAACCTGGAAATTTAGCCTACTAAAACCATCAAAGGAGAGAACCTGTATGCCCAAGATGTCTGCTCCCTCCCGCTAGGATCGAGAAGCCGCAGAGACACACATGTCCCATCACACTAGTAGCTGAGCACATCCAAGACTGTGTAGCAACTTTGTGGAAAGCTGTGCAGCCAGTCAAGAGTACACGGGCAAGGGCAGCGTTCTCTTCCCCAAGCCCGCCGGTGAGGACATGGCTGTTTGCGTGGTGGGATCTGTGGGGTCAGATCCCACGAGATCTCCACCTGATTTTACAAATGGTGCTACTGCAGCAGTTCAAGTGATTCTTTCGAATCATAGAAATTTGTGAATTATCTCAGCCAGCCTCTCTCACAAAGAGAGAATCTTGTCTGCCGTAATTACTGGTGGAAGCAGAAAGTGTTAGGGGTCCCTGGGAAAAGAAAGAGGAAGACCTAGCTTTCTTGACATTAGAAAGGTCATTTGAGGTGCATCCCCTCACCTCCCACTACCTAGTGAAAGAAGGTAGGACTTGCCCCTCTCAGACCAGGAGATAGCCTCAGTGCAGACAGTAAATCTGTGGCAAAACTCCCAGGGTGGATTCAGAGGTAAAAGTGGACTTGAATGGTGGGGAGGAGTCAAGATGGCAGAGAAGTAGCAGGCTGAGACTACTTCAGCTAGCAGGAGATCAGCTAGAGAGCTTATCTAAAGATTGCAAACACCTGCAAATCCATCGGCAGATCGAAGAGAAGAACAACAGCAATTCTAGAAACAGAAAAACAACCACGTTCTGAAAGGTAGGACTGGCAGAGAAGTGAATCCAAAGCGACGGGAAGATAGACCCCGGGGGGAGGGGCCGGCTCCCGGCAAGCGGCAGAGCAACGGAGCACAAAATCAGGACTTTTAAAAGTCTGCTCCGCTGAGGGACATCGCTCCAGAGGCTAAACCAGGGCGAAGCCCACGCGGGGTCGGCGTGACCTCAGGTCCCGCAGGGTCACAGAAGGATCGGGGGTGTCTGAGTGTCGCAGAGCTTGCGGATATTGGAATGGAAAAGCCGGCTGCAGAGACAGAGCCGACAGTAAGCTCGCAGCTCGGGGTTACCTTGAACTGGCCGCAGGCTCGGTGAGCTCGGAGCGCGGCCGGAGGTCAGGCAGACGGGAGTAACTGGGCGCTGTTCTCTGAGGGCGCACTGGGGAGCAGAGCCCCGGACTCTCGGCTCCTCCAGGCCGGAGACCAGGAGGCCGCCATTTGTATTCCCGTCCTCCGGAACTCTATGGAAAGCGCTCAGGGAACAAAAGCTCCTGAAAGCAAAGCCGAGCGGATCACTCAGCCAAGACCCTGGTAAGGGCGGTGCAATTCCTCCTGGGGCAAAGACACTTGAGAATCACTACAACAGGCCCCTCCCCCAGAAGATCAACAAGAAATCCAGCCAAGACCAAGTTTACCTACCAAGGAGTGCAGTTTCAATACCAAGGAGAGCAGCAGAATTCCAAAGGAGGAGAAAGCACAGCACGGAACTCGTGACTTTCTGCCTGTTATTTTTCTTAGTCTTGCAGTTAATTTAATTTTTTTCTTTTTCATTTTTTTCCTCTTCTTCTGCTAAAATTTTTTTTAACTTTTACTCTTTTCTTTTTTAACGTTTTTTAACTAGTTTATCTAATATATATATTTTTTATTTTTTATATTTTTCTTTATTCGTTTTCTTTTTTTAAATTCTTTTCTTTTCTTTTTTTATCTTTTTTTTCTTTCTTTCTTTTTGAACCTCCTTTTATCCCCTTTCTCCCCCCTCACGATTTGGGATCTCTTCTGATTTGGTTAAAGCATATTTTCCTGGGGTTGTTGCCACCCTTTTAGTATTTTACTTGCTCCTTCATATACTCTTATCTGGACAAAATGACAAGGCGGAAAAATTCACCACAAAAAAAAAGAACAATAGGCAGTACCGAAGGCTAGGGACCTAATCAATACGGACATTGGTAATATGTCAGATCTAGAGTTCAGAATGACAATTCTCAAGGTTCTAGCCGGGCTCGAAAAAGGCATGGAAGATATTAGAGAAACCCTCTCGGGAGATATAAAAGCCCTTTCTGGAGAAATAAAAGAACTAAAATCTAACCAAGTTGAAAACAAAAAAGCTATTAATGAGGTGCAATAAAAAATGGAGGCTCTCACTGCTAGGATAAATGAGGCAGAAGAAAGAATTAGCGATATAGAAGACCAAATGACAGAGAATAAAGAAGCTGAGCAAAAGAGGGACAGACAGCTACTGGACCACGAGGGGAGAATTCGAGAGATAAGTGACACCATAAGACGAAACAACATTAGAATAATTGGGATTCCAGAAGAAGAAGAAAGAGAGAGGGGAGCAGAAGGTATACTGGAGAGAATTATTGGGGAGAATTTCCCAATATGGCAAAGGGAACGAGCATCAAAATTCAGGAGGTTCAGAGAACGCCCCTCAAAATCAGTAAGAATAGGCCCACACCCCGTCACCTAATAGTAAAATTTACAAGACTTAGTGACAAAGAGAAAATCCTGAAAGCAGCCTGGGAAAAGAACTCTGTAACATACACTGGTAAAAATATTAGATTGGCAGCTGACTTACCCACAGAGACCTGGCAGGTCAGAAAGAGCTGGCATGATATTTTCAGAGCACTGAACGAGAAAAACATGCAGCCAAGAATACTATATCCAGCTAGGTTATCACTGAAAATAGAAGGAGAGATTAAAAGCTTCCAGGACAAACAAAAACTGAAAGAATTTGCAAACACCAAACCAGCTCTACAGGAAATACTGAAAGGGGTCCTCTAAGCAAAGAGAGAGCCTACAAGTGGTAGATCAGTAAGGAACAGAGGCAATATACAGTAACAGTCACCTTACAGGCAATACAATGGCACTAAATTCATATCTCTCAATAGTTACCCTGAATGTTAATGGGCTAAATGCCCCAATCAAAAGACACAGGGTATCAGAATGGATAAAAAAACAAAACCCATCTATATGTTGCCTCCAAGAAACTCATTTTAAGCCTGAAGACACCCCCATATTTAAAGTGAGGGGTGGAAAGAATTTACCATGCTAATGGACATCAGAAGAAAGCAGGAGTGGCAATCCTTATATCAGATCAATTAGATTTTAAGCCAAAGACTATGATAAGAGATGAAGAAGGACACTATATCATACTCACAGGGTCTGTCCAACAAGAAGATCTAACAATTTTAAATATCTATGCCCCCAATGTGGGAGCAGCCAACTATATAAACCAATTAATAACAAAATCAAAGAAACACATCAACAATAATACAATAATAGTAGGGGACTTTAACACTCCCCTCACTGAAATGGACAGATCATCCAAGCAAAAGATCAACAAGGAAATAAAGGCCTTAAACGACACACTGGACCAGATGGACATCATAGATATATTTAGAACATTTCATCCCAAATCAACAGAATACACATTCTTCTCTAATGCACATGGAACATTCTCCAGAATAGATCACATCCTCAGTCCTAAATCAGAACTCAACCAGTATCAAAAGATTGGGATCATTCCCTGCATATTTTCAGACCACAATGCTCTGCAGCTAGAACTCAACCACAAAAGGAAGTTTGGAAAGAACCCAAATACATGGAGACTAAACAACATCCTTCTAAAGAATGAATGGGTCAACCGGGAAATTAAAGAAGAATTGAAAAAAATCATGGAAACAAATGATAATGAAAACACAACGGTTCAAAATCTGTGGGACACAACAAAAGCAGGCCTGAGAGGAAAATATATAGCGGTACAAGCCTTTCTCAAGAAACAAGAAAGGTCTCAGGTACACAACCTAACCCTACACCTAAAGGAGCTGGAGAAAGAACAACAAAGAAACCCTAAGCCCAGCAGGAGAAGAGAAATTATAAAGATCAGAGCAGAAATCAATGAAATAGAAACCAAAAAAACAATAGAGCAAATCAACAAAACTAGGAGCTGGTTCTTTGAAAGAATTAATAAGATTGACAAAGTCCTGGCCAGACTTATCAAAAAGAAAAGAGAAAGGACCCAAATAAATAAAATCATGAATGAAAGAGGAGAGATCACAACTAACACCAAAGAAATACAAACTATTATAAGAACATACTATGAGCAACTCTACACCAACAAATTTGACAATCTGGAAGAAATGGATGCATTCCTAGAAACATATAAACTACCACAACTGAACCAGGAAGAAATAGAAATCCTGAACAGACCCATAACCAGTAAGGAGACTGAAACAGTCATTAAAAATCTCCAAACAAACAAAAGCCCAGGGCCAGACGGCTTCCCAGGGGAATTCTACCAAACATTTAAAGAAGAACTAATTTCTATTCTCCTGAAACTGTTCCAAGAAATAGAAATGGAAGGAAAACTTCCAAACTCATTTTATGAGGCCAGCATCACCTTGATCCCAAAACCAGACAAGGATCCCATCCAAAAAGAGAGCTATAGACCAATATCCTTGATGAACACAGATGCGAAAATTCTCACCAAAATACTAGCCAATAGGATTCAACAGTACATTAAAAGGATTATTCACCACGACCAAGTGGGATTTATTCCAGGGCTGCAAGGTTGGTTCAACATCCGCAAATCAGTCAATGTGATACAACACATCAATAAAAGAAAGAACAAGAACCATATGATACTCTCAATAGATGCTGAAAAAGCATTTGACAAAGTACAGCATCCCTTCCTGATCAAAACTCTTCAAAGTGTAGGGATAGAGGGCGCATACCTCAATATCATCAAAGCCATCTATGAAAAACCCACCGCAAATATCATTCTCAATGGAGAAAAACTGAAAGCTTTTCCGCTAAGGTTAGGAACACGGCAGGGATGTCCATTATCACCACTGCTATTCAACATAGTACTAGAAGTCCTAGCCTCAGCAATCAGACAACAAAAGGAAATTAAAGGCACCCAAATCGGCAAAGAAGAAGTCAAATTATCACTCTTTGCAGATGATATGATACTCTATGTGGAAAACCCAAAAGACTCCACTCCAAAACTGCTAGAACTTGTACAGGAATTCAGTAAAGTGTAAGGATATAAAGTCAATGCACAGAAGTCAGTTGCATTTCTCTACACCAACAACAAGACAGAAGAAAGAGAAATTAAGGAGTCAATCCCATTTACAATTGCACCCCAAACCATAAGATACCTAGGAATAAACCTAACCAAAGAGGCTAAGAATCTATACTCAGAAAACTATAAAGTACTCATGAAAGAAATTGAAGAAGACACAAAGAAATGGAAAAATGTTCCATGCTCCTGGATTAGAAGAATAAATATTGTGAAAACGTCTATGCTACCTAAAGCAATCTACACATTTAATGCAATTCCTATCAAAGAACCATACATCTTTTTCAAAGAAATGGAACAAATAATTCCAAAAATTATATGGAACCAGAAAAGTCCTCGAATAGCCAAAGGGATATTGAAAAAGAAAGCCAAAGTTGGTGGCATCACAATTCCGGACTTCAAGCTCTATTACAAAGCTGTCATCATCAAGACAGCATGGTACTGGCACAAAAACAGACACATAGATCAATGGAACAGAATAGAGAGCCCAGAAATAGACCCTCAACTCTATGGTCAACTAATCTTCGACAAAGCAGGAAAGAATGTCCAATGGAAAAAAGACAGCCTCTTTAATAAATGGTGTTGGGAAAATTGGATAGCCACGTGCAGAAAAATGAAATTGGACCATTTCCTTACACCACACACAAAAATAGACTCAAAATGGATTAAGGACCTCAATGTGATAAAGGAATCCATCAAAATCCTTGAGGAGAACACAGGCAGCAGCCTCTTCGACCTCAGCCGCAGCAACATCTTCCCTGGAACATCGTCAACGGCAAGGGAAACAAGGGCAAAAATGAACTATTGGGATTTCATCAAGATCAAAAGCCTTTGCACAGCAAAGGAAACAGTTAACAAAATCAAAAGACAACTGACAGAATGGGAGAAGATATTTGCAAACGACATATCAAATAAAGGACTAGTGTCCAAAATCTATAAAGAATTTAGCAAACTCAACACCCAAAGAACAAATAATCCAATCAAGAAATGGGCAGAGGTGAAAAAATAATGAATAATGTTTTTCTGAAAATAAATAAATTGGAAAAAAAAAAAAAAAGAAATGGGCAGAGGACATGAACAGACATTTCTGAAAAGAAGACATCCAGATGGCCAACAGACACATGAAAAAGTGCTCCATATCACTCGGCATCAGGGAAATGCAAATCAAAACCACAATGAGATATCACCTCACACCAGTCAGAATGGCTAAAATCAACAAGTCAGGAAATGACAGATGCTGGCGAGGATGCGGAGAAAGGGGAACCCCCCTACACTGTTGGTGGGAATGCAAGCTGGTGCAACCCCTCTGGAAAACAGCATGGAGGTTCCTCAAAATGTTGAAAATAGAACTGCCCTATGACCCAGCAATTGCACTACTGGGTATTTACCCTAAAGATACAAACGTAGTGATCCAAAGGGGCACGTGCACCCGAATGTTTACAGCAGCAATGTCCACAATAGCCAAACTATGGAAAGAACCTAGATGTCCATCCACAGATGAATGGATCAAGAAGATGTGGTATATATACACAATGGAATACTATGCAGCCATCAAAAGAAATGAAATCTTGCCATTTGCAACAACATGGATGGAACTAGAGTGTATCATGCTTAGCGAAATAAGTCAAGCGGAGAAAGACAACTACCATATGATCTCCCTGATATGAGGAAGTGGTGATGCAACATGGGGGCTTAAGTGGGTAGGAGAAGAATCAATGAAACAAGATGGGATTGGGAGGGAGACAAACCATAAGTGACTCTTAATCTCACAAAACAAACTGAGGGTTGCTGGGGGGAGGGGGGTTGGGAGAAGGGGGGTGGGGTTATGGACATTGGGAGGGTATGTGCTTTGGTGAGTGCTGTGAAGTGTGTAAACCTGGCGATTCACAGACCTGTACCCCTGGGGATAAAAATATATGTTTATAAAAAATAAAAAAATTTTTTAAAAAGTGGACTTGAATAATCTTTGTGGGCTCTAAAGTTCCCTGGACTGGGTACACATTCTTGAGTCATCTTTGTGGGCTCTAAAGTCCCCTGGGCACTCAGACACTGGCCCGAGAGGAGAAGGAGATTTGGTGATGCTGACCCTTGCCGCCCTCCTGACTTGGACCTAAGCTCTGTCCCAATTCCATGCTGTCTTCACCAGTGTGCACTATGTATGCACCCTTGGCTTACAACTGCCCCAAATTCGTTGTTCAGGGAGACACTGCTTTGGGAAACATCCCTGGTGTTCTCCTTTACTTGTGGCAAGTAAAATCCTTCTTTCTCCTAGTCTTTGGCTTGATCATGTCTCTTGGCTTGACACTAAGAGGGGAACCCAGTTTCAGGTAAGAATGGGGTAGGCACTGTGTACCTTCAGGAGAGGGAGGGACCTCCTCACCTGAGGAAAGCCCAATCCTCCTTCCCTTTGCCTTGCACGAGTTTTAACCACAATCTCTATCCCCCAGACTCCCACCTACTCTATGGACTCAGCTGGGCCATCTGGAACAACACGAAATACACTGTTCTAGAAGATACCCCTCTCACCTCATCCCGTAAAATTGGGAGTTTTGGCTAACTCCTCCCCCCACAGAGGAGTCCAGGTGGGTCACCTTGCTACCCACAACTGTGACCCTCCTCCACCTCAGTTCCCAGCATGCCACTCTCCACCCATTACCCCAGATGTCCCACCTCACTCCACCTCATCCCAGCCCCACCAAGACCAACAGACCGGCGACCCTGTTCTGTCCCCTACCTCGTTTCCTGCCATGTGGGCATGGAGTCCACGGCCCCGCCTTACACTTACCCCCTCTTATCCTTGCCCCCAACCCCCAGGCTCTGCCACTTTCTCCCCCAGAAGCTCAACTCTGCCATAATCCAGCTCCTCTCATTCTCTATGCCTCAACCTGCAGCTCCGCCTCCCTGGAGGGGGCGAGACAACACGCAGATGGGTCTCACTTTACGTCTCTGACCTAGAACAAACTTAAGTGCCCCTGTGGGAGGGTATGGCCATCCTCCCACTTTCTAAGTTGCCCTGAGACCATCACTCCTTTCCTTGCTGCCGTGTTTGGCCTCCTCAAATCTCTTACAAACCTCACTCCGTATCACATGACCCCCCTGCTTCTGTGGTCCCTGGGATAAGTGAAGCAGTGCACGGAGCGTGCCCACGATCGTCACAGAGCCAGCTCCCCTGCAGCACTCAGCAAGCACGCCGCTGACGCCTTCGCACGTCGGGTACACATGCGCACAGAGCAGCCCCACGGAAGGTACAGCTGTCCCGGGGTCACAGTAAGGAAACTGAGGCACTCAGGTTAGGGAACTCAGGCTCAGCCCTGACAGTCTGGCTCAGGGCCAGCTGCTTCACCCTGGCTCTGCCTGCTCCCCAGAGGCAATGGCTACACTGTCCTGTCCAAGGGGGACCCACTGCCCATGCTCTGGATCCCCTGCCCTCCTCCTACTCGGGTTCCTGCAGCCACCACCCCTCTCCTCTATATTCCTACCAGCACCAAGACACCTTCAGAAATGAAGCCTCCCAAGGCCAGGTCCACCTCTGGCTTCCACCCAACTTTCTGCTCCCCTTTTACTATATTCAAAGCTCTTGAAACAGCCATCCTTCCTCTCTGCCATCACTGTTCTTCTTAATCTCCCTTAAAGCCACCCCATCAAACCCTGACAAAAACAAAAGCAATGGTCTGTTTCCAGGGCCAGTCTTTCTGGACACCCCACAGCAGTTCCACACAGCCGACAGCTCTTCTCTTCCTGGAATTATTCCCTTCCCGTGGCTCTGTGAACTCACACTTCTCTGGTTTCTGTCCTACCTTCCTAGCTGGCCCTCTCAACCTCCTTTCCAGGATCCTTCTCATGACCCCAACCTCTACAAATTGGGGCATCACAGGACTCAGTCCTTGGACATTCCTTGTATCTTCACTCACTCCCCAGCAGGACTCATTCCCACCTCCTGGCTTCAAAAATCCTCTGTTCCTTGTTTGTTCTCAGCCTTGTGCCTGAACCTCGCTCAGAACCCTCAGACTTCTAAGTCAACAGCCTACACATCCTCTCTACTTGGATGCCCATCTCAGAACTAAGAGACCCATGAGGAATTCATGCTATCCCCCAGCCTGCTTTTCCCATGGTCTTGCCCTACCCTGCAAAGGGCGGTGGCCATCAGGGGCACCACGTGAACCACGGCTCCTGCAAAGCACACTTGCTTTAATCAGTACAGAGGCAGTGACACTGTGCCACTCTGGAGCCCAAGTTTTAAAAAGGTTCCTCTGCTTCACACTTGTCCTCCTGGGAACTTTGAGTTCGCCCTGTAAGAAGTCTGGCTTCCCAGCCAGAAAGACCATGCGGGAAGGACACACGGGTAGAGATCCTAAGACTTCATGGAGAGACAAAGACAGGCCCAGCTGTCTCAGCCACGTCCAGCCCACCACCAACCTGCCAGCTGACCAGAGACATGCAAGTGACCATGGACCATGGACCAGACAGACAGCAGGCCCACCCAGTTGAGCCTGGCCCAGCCCACATAGTGAGAACAAACAAAACGGCTATTTGAAGCGACAATTTTGAGGTGGTTAATTCCTCAGCAATTGGTCATGGAGACAAATGGCAACTCTAGTTTTTATTCCTGTAGGGGCTCAGGTCAGAATCCCAGAATCATTCCTACACCTCTTTCACACATGCTCTGCATCCAGACCATACGCAACCAGGACATCTGAATCCTGTGGGTACACCCAAAATCTGTCCCTATCACTCTGCCATCACCTCTCATTTCCTCTGTGTCTACCCCTCCCCCGCTGCCTGCAGCCCACTCGCCTGCACCCCCGTTCACCTTCCACAAAGGTCAAAACAATCCCTTACAAGTAGATTGTGTTTCTTCGCTCAAAACTCCCCAGTGACCACCACGTCACTCAGTCCCAAGTCCTTACGGTGTCCTAGGAGCTCCCTCCATCGAGCCCTGCTCTGCTGCAGTTTTCTCTCTCTCTTCCTGTCTGCCGCCTCCCTCCCACGAGCTCCAGGAGGGATGCTGGATGTTTGCTCACGGCTGCACTCCCAGTGTCTAGAACACTACCCGGCAGGTGCATGTCTCCATAAGTATGTGAATGTACGCATTACTGTCTTTGATATCCCTGACGTGGAGGTTAAGGAGGTCATAGACCTCCGGTTCCACCCAGCATTCTGTGGTCCCTCTCCCTGGAGGCCAGGTAGAGCACAGTCCCTCCTCCTTGTATTTCTTGCCTATGTCCAACTCTCTGAAGCGTTCTTGTTGCCCTCAGCATCAAGTTCACCCTCCTTCACATGACCCACGAGGCTGCGCAGGATTTGGACAGCACTATCCACTTCAGGTTCAACTGGGCCCCTCACCAGCATGCACTGGACTCCAGTCACACTGCCTCATGCTCTCCGGCTTTGCCCATGCTGTTCCTTCTGCCAGGAATGCCCTCTCGCTCCTTCCACTAATGCCCATCAGCCTTTGGGCTCAACCTAAATGTCCCTTCCTCAAAGCGCCCGTCTGTGGCCCGCCATCTTTCTGTGGTTCCTTCTCTCTCTCTCCTTTTCCCTTCTAGGCTACCCACAATTTGTGGAAATGGAGTTGGTAGTCACCAGCAACTTGGGGTTGCGGAAGTGTAGCTGAGGGGGGGATGGCAGCCAGGGGTGCTTTCAGTGGGAGAACCAGCTGCATGTTTTGTGGGGGCAAAGTGAAAAATGAAAATGAAAATTCCCGTACTCAAAGTTATTAAGAATTTCAAGAGATGATGCCTGGGATGGCTCAGTCATTAAGCGTCTGCCTTTGGCTAGGGTCATGATCCCGGGGTCCAGCGATGGAGCCCTATGTAGGCTCCCTGCTCAGCAGGGAGTCTGCTTCTTCCCCTGCACAACCCCCCCCCCACGCCCAGCTCGTGCTCACACTCTCTCTCAGGTAAATAAATAAAAGTTTTTAAAAAAGAAAAGAAAAGAATTTCAAGAGAGCAACAATACAACATTCTATCGAGCACAGGCTGCCTCTGAGATGGGGGCTGTGGGACTCCACTGGTCACATGCCCAGGAGACTGGCCCAGTCTGGGGACCACAGTTAATTAACCGGGGCACAATGTCACATGGGATACCCAGCCATGCTGGTGACTGGTGGATGGGTCAATCCTGGCCACCTCCTCAAAGATGGGGCGGTGTACTCGTTTTATGGAGAGTGACCAGAGCGCCATTCCTGAGTTAAGAAGAGCCAGGTGCCTGCTCCTCAGATTCCGGCTACATCCGTCCCCTGCCAATCCGGTACAAGCTCAACGTCATGACAGAGGCAAACGCCAAGAAAAGAGAAGGGGGTGGTAAGCAAAGAGAGACAGTCATCAACCTTTCCACGAGGCAATCAAAGGTTTACCTCTTCCTGTCACAAGCATTTCAGGTCATCAACTTTTCCCTTGGTTTTCGAATAATAGCTCCTTCCCAGTGAGTAAGTTAGTGCACCTCGGACTAGAAAAGCTTTCCTTTCAAATAGCCAGCTGAGTATTCGATAAACCTAACAGTTGGCTCTTCTAGGAATAGACCAGGGCTCCCAAAATGCAAAGCAATTATATCCTAACAAAATAATAACAGGAGAGGCATGGCTCCTAGGATTTATTTTAAAACAAGAGAGCCATAACGTGAGGTCTCAGAGATGCTCAACCCGCTGTAACGGAGCCCTCTCGCTATTTTATTGTGTTTCTCCACATCTGACCTGGATAATTTCAGTGTCTCTGACATTCTCTTTCCTAGATCATTCATGATTCTATGTCAAGGCTTCACAAATATTTTTTCATACAATCCACAACGAGAATATGTTTTACGTTGTGACCTAGTACACGCACATCCACAGAATTGAAATAAAAATTTCATGGGAGGTATACGCTGAGATTTTCCATGGTGTTTTACTTCATTTTTGAGAAATGATCCTTTGACCCACTACATCGGTTTTACAACCTACTAAATGGGTCACGACCCACAGTTTGGAAATGTGGTTTTAGATCATACTAGCCTATATTATTACCCACATTCCTTCCACCAGATCTTAACTGAAGCTCTATCTGAAGTGTCCACAAATCCAAAAGAGTAAAAAAGTGGCTTTTATAAAAGCAAGCATTTAGGGGAGCCTGGGTGGCTCAGTCAGTTAAACATTCGACTCTTGATTTTGGCTCGGGTCGTGATCGCAGGGTCGTGGGATCAAGGCCTGCATTAGGCTCCACACTCAGCCCCTCCCCTCCTATGCTCTCTCTGACTCCCTAAAATAAGTAAATCAATCTTTAAAATAAATCTATAGAAATAAAAATTTAAATGATTCCTCTAGCAAAAAGGACAGGACCATTCTAGAGCTAGAAGGCTGAATCGGAGGGAATGAGGCAGGATAACACAGACCAGGTTTTCACGGCACAGTGAGCAGATCCAAGCACAGCGCTGAGAGCGGCGAAGGCAGGGAACCTTCTGAGGTCAGGCCTCCCCAGCATGGGGCCACCATTTTCTTTAGAGTGCTACAGTCTCCCAGAATATCAGACGCTCACATTTAAATGCAGAAAACATTCCACAGAAAAGGCTTTTCTGTCCTCTTGGAGGCTCCTGACTCCTTGGTCCCCCGTAAGCGACCAGTCACCATTTTGTCATCTTCCTCTTCAAAGAATATCTCACACTCGCCCCTCCCCTCCCCTTCCTGGTTCTCTGGCCTCCAGCACCGTCTGAGATGAACCTGTGGTATCCACACCCATCACGGCAGCCAAACAACCCAACCTCTCTGACAGCAGTTTCCACGGGGAGGTGCCTTCAGTGGCGTGGACCATCTCAAGCATGTCCACCATTTTCTGGCTGGCCTTCAGATTCTAGAACCTCCATTTCCCAGCACACCCTGCCCCGGTCTCTCCCCAGTAGCCGTCCATCTACCATACCACGCAGTCTCATCACACAGGAAGCGCTCAGTAAGGTTAAGAGTGATGTCGCGCCTACTACGAGTCCAGCACCAGGCTGGGGCCCTGCTTGCTCCCTCCTATCTCGCCGCACCCTCCTAGGGAGGCAACAGGATTCAGCATCTGGCTAGAAATGTAAAAAGGTGGGCACCAGCCCCCCCACCCATGCCACCATGCAACCCTTCGGCTACATATAGAATTGCTTTCCCTGCTTGCCTCCAGAACGAAGCCATGGCTTGGGGTGAGGGAGGATCTCTAGGGGCTCAACAACTTGCCATCAGTAGTCAGGACACCAGGTTCTCCTAATACTGCCCCCCAGGAAGAATCCTGGCTGAGCACAGCACCAGGAAGAGTCAGTTGCTCTTCTACCAAACAACAGGTCTGTTTCCTTGCAGGTGGGTAATGGGATCCGAGTTCCCAACAAGCTTGCCCTTTGGGGACCAGCCGTTAAAGCTAATGCCAGTTGGCAGGAGGTTGTGGCCAGGCTCACAGCGGCCTCACTCCTGGTGCTGCCGTTTTCCTTCCTCTGGGGTCAATATGCCACATTTGTCTCATCTGCCACATCTGTCTCTACATCTTCAATCTTCTCTAGAACACAGCAGGAAACAAAGAAATCTTATCTTGAATTTTCCCTATCATCTCCTGTACTTCTTTAGATGCTAGGACAGAGTCCTCATGCTCTGGGATGAGCACTGATACAAAAACATCCTTTCAAATCATCCCTTGGAATATCCATGCTCAAATGCCATTTTGGCCTTTTTCCCCACTCTACTTCCCCAGTCTCACCACGGTGATGAGAATGTGAGTAGAAGAGGCTTGGGGAGGTGAGGAGAGACAGAACCCAAACCACGGGCTGCAAACCCAGTGGGACATGCCAACCTACCTTAGTCAAATCCATTCCCAGTTTGAGCTGTGAAATGAGATGAAGAATTATACTCCGTTGATCCTCCATGACGCCCAATTCTGTCTCTTCCTTATCTTCAGTGTCACTTTTTTCATCTTCGGACAAAACCAGTTCAGGGCCCGAGTTTGGCTAAAACAAGATCATTGATAAAAATCACCAGCAGGTCCAGCAGAAGTAGGGACCCATATGCTTAGAAATGATTGAAGAGAAACAAAGTATTTCTCTGTAAGCCAGTCCTATTAGCCACAGGGTGGAAGAGGACTATTTCGGGTTATAGTTCCTTACTGGGGTTCTTTATTAGTTCTTTCAGCTGTTGTGCATGCCCATTCCTTTTCTCCATCATCCCCTATTAGCAGACATTCCCCCCCAAAAAAGAAAATTTCCCACTCTTCAAAAAACTATATGGGTATGAGCTCCCTTACCTGGACTATGCTGATACAATATCTTCCTTTTAATTTATACCACCCAAAACCACTTTATATCTAATGCAAACTTTTCTGTTACTAAGCAAAAGTCAGACACCCCCGGGACAGACCGAAATTACCTTAGTTACGAGAAAATTTACTCTGAGACTATTTCTACTCACATCAATTAATATCACTACACCAAGTGTGGAAAAAAAAAAAAAAAGCCTCAGAGCTGGCATTACTTTAGGAAGGGAGACAAAAATAAAAATTAAAGGAAAAACACAAATTTTATAATGCTGTAACTCAGGCTAGCCAAGAGACCTTGTTTTCCTCGATGCAAGTTTATTAATTCAATTGCTTGATTCTGATTTTTCCAATTACATAGTTAACAGGCAAGTTAATGAGCAGAATGTACAAGAGGGATTACGGAGCACCGCATTTTCCAAGACCCCAGTATCAAGATCTCCGGCCTAACATACACATGCTGGCCATTCCTTACCAACACTCGGGGGAAAAAATATAGGGCTCTTCTTCCCTGGGATAGGCATTTAAAAAATTTCCATCAAGATAGACATTTTCCATAGACATATTTCTCAAATTATTCTTAATCACCTTTGAATGACCCCAGTTCTGGAGAGACCACTGGGAAGACCTCAGTGAATCCCACGGCGGGTAGGCTCTCCCCCGGGCCAAGAGTTGCATTTTCCCCCATTGTGTGCCTCGTCTCCAACCTCGTCGTAATGTGTGTTGTTTGACATCATTGGAAAATTGTGTTGCCAGAATATACTGAAATAACTAAGGACCCCTGGCCCCATCCTGCTCCATAGGAGACTCACCAGATGACTCTGGGGAGGGGGAAGCAGGCTGCCCTGGCTCTCTGCTAGGAAGCTGGAGGAGGAGGGGCTCCAAAGGCCACTCTACCTCTCCTCCAGCTTCACCTCTTAGACACCCACCTGCTGTGTCTCAGTGCTGCTACCGGAATGGCTGAAAGGCTAGGAACAGTAGGGTCATCTTCGGACCAACCTGCCCCTCCTGACTCTTTTTTCTCCCTCCTCCGGAGTTCAGTTTTGAAGTGTACAGTGGTCTCATTTCACTGGGATTTTACAGCCCAGTCACCACTGAAGTCAGAAAGCTCGGACCCAGTCCCAGTCCCTTCCAAGGGCAAAGGTGCTGCTCTTGCCACTTCCTTTGTAGTGAGCTGGTGGGTAGTACTCTGTGTTAGTAGACTTCCCCTTAAGGCAGGGGCGGGGCAGCTGGGGAAGGAGAGGACAATGCCCTGGGTTTCTTGCTTTCGGAGGAAAAAGATAATCAAAAACAAATCAAGCTACCAGCATGTACCCACACTAGGGGAAGAGGGTACTGCGGCATGCCGAGTCCTTAACCGTCTCCACAGGAAGGGGAGCCACCATCTTGAGTACAATCATTCCTACTTGAAATTAGTTGTTCTCACCAAGTACTGAATGCAGACTCAACAAATCAACAAATCAATTGCTCAAGTGAGGCGGCCATAAGCTTTATGAAGCAGAACCATCCTTCCTTCAGAAAACGTGATCTCCCATTTGTCCACACAGCAAATGTCCATTCTCTGTGCTCACCTTCTCACCTGCTGCAATGTGTTTACAGGACCACCTGAGACCACACTTCCTCCTGCTGTCTGCCTTACTTGGAAATTAAACCCAGTTTTCTTGCGCTTTTTCAGGTGGCCAGGAAGTCTTTCTGCAAGATCCTGCCACATGACTGATATGAAGTACACACATCAGTGTGCACACAAACCTCCCCAGGTCTCCCGTTTCAACCCAACATTACATTTCCTCTGTGTCAGTGATGCTTCTCAGAGACGCCTGCTCGAGCAGAGAGAATGAAGGCTGGTGCATGGGCCGCAGAAGCTGACTCACTCCAAGGAGACTGGAGGTCAGAGCTTGTGGGAGCCCTAAGGTCCCGGCAGGGGAAGAAAGGCCAGGAAGAGCCCGACACACATCACTGGATTGGATCCTCAGCAAACTGCCTCAGCTTAATCAAGGATCCACAGCACTTCTCTGCCAGAGCTTCTGAGAACGTGCCCTCCTTCTTACAGTATGATTTGCAAAAGCCTCTCCTACCCAAACTCAAGTGAATAAACACGGTTAAAACAAGGGAGGTGGGTGCCTGGGTGGCTGGGCTGAATGTCTGACTTTGTCTCAGGACATGATCTCAGGGTCTTGGGATCAAGCCCTGCGTTTTCAGGCTCCCGGCTCAGCGGGGAATCTGCTTCTCCCTGTGCCTCTGCCCCTCCCCCTACTCATGCTCTCTCTCTCTCTCTTATAAAATCTTTAAAAAAAAAAAAGTGGTTTAATTCATTATGTTGTTAGTGAATGTCTTAGAAGACAACCCCAATTCCAGTTCTAAAAGACTGGAACTCAGTCTTTTGCAGAAAGGCGAGGCCACCCTGCATCGTGGGTCGAAAATGAGGGCAAGAGGAAGGAAGACAGGAGTATCGAACTGGACAACCCCGTGAGAAAGAGGTCAGCTGGCAACGTAAATACAGCTCGGTCAGCATCCACAAAGCACCCACTGTTAACAGCGCGGCAAGAAATTTCAGAATTTGAAGAACAAGGCTTTGTTGGCCTTTTAAAGGCAGAGAAACTTTCCTTTTCAGGTCAAGAGTTTGTAGATTCTGCTGGTCTGCTGTGAAATCCAAAACATCGATAAGGTCACGGGATCTATAATCCATAATCAGGCCCACACGCCCCTTCCAGACCCTCACCCTCCCACTCGAGGCACTTTGCTTCACTCCTGGAGGCCCCTGCATGCTCGCACCCTCCAGTCCCTCGGGACTGCTTGTAAAGCCATGAGCACTGCCTCCAGGTGCTCCAAGGCAGCGGGACAGTGTTTCTCGATCTCAGAAGAAAACTGAAAGAAAGAAACTGAAGAAAACTGAAAACGAGAAATGGTTTTAGAAATGCTGGGAAAGTTCACATGACTTACTAAGCCAGAAGCGTCATCCAATTTCCCCACCCCGCAGAGATCTCTACAAATGAGCCAGCCCAGCCATAAAAATGAATGCCAACTTGTAAGACAAAATGGAATCAGAATAGGTTTTAAAGAGTGGCAGGCTTTGGAAAAAATGAGGTTTTTAATAAAAACAAAAATTGTGAGTCAATTTTTCTACCCCATGAGCACCTTAAGGCTTACGGTGCTACTAAAAATGTCTACGAGCAAATGCGGGAAGGACAAGTACATCTGAGGGACAGGAAATGGCTTCACGGCAGGCTGAGGCTTAGGGACACTCCTCCATGTGTCTACAACAGTGACTTGTGCCCCAGAGCAAGGATTCTGAATCTGGGCACTATGGACACCCCTAAAGATATCTACCACTACCCTTCATATTTGAGGTGAAAATTGTACGTCTGGGCATTTTCTGGAGTTGAGGCCCATGTTCACCTTGGATTCGTGGAAGAAGATGTGCCCCTGGGCCGACCTTGGGCCTCTCAGGGATCCAATCGTCTGAGATGGGCTCTCAGGGTGGGATGTGGCCTAACCAGATAGTCCCGGCATTTACAGACATGCTCCTGCCTTCAAGCACAGACCTCTACTTCTTCTCTGGCTCGGGGAGCACATCCTTGAGGCAGTGGCTGGGGGCCAGAACAAGAAGCAAAATGATGACTGGGTTCGGTTTACATGGGTTCCACAGTCCTCTCAAGGGGGATGGCAGCAGTGCAGGGAAACACTGAAGTTCTCTTCCACCCCTTCTTTTTAACACAAATCTTAATCCTGCAACACAAATGCAAATTCCAAGCGAGAGGGAAATTCCAATCCATTTTATTCCATACACACATGTAACTGAACTACAGTTTGGGTCAGTTCCAGGAAAAACCATGAACTAGACATTTCATTTTCCAGGCCCATTCATTTCCCTGTCACAGGCCCGGTTCCACCTCTGCACCCGCACCTGCTCCCCCTTCCTCAGACAAGCGCAGGCAACCCAGCCTTCTTTCTTCAAGACCATCTCTCCTTTCTTCACTGGCCTTCAGAGAGAAGAGAGGCCGGCAGAAGCAATTTGATCTACTAATGACCTTTTTGTTCGTAATAACTAATAACTAATATGCCTAATAACTTAGTGTCTAAACTCAAAGGTCTGAATCCTTAGATTTGAGGTATTATGAGAGAAGCCTAGGTGGCTACATGGCCCGTTTCCTTTTGAACAGGGAGGAAGGCCATGCTAGAGCCCTTAAGTCACAGACATGCAGATATGAGGGGTCCACGCTAGTGAAGCTTGAGATGGATGCCCACTGCCATCTTTTATCCAAGTAAGTGTCTTAGAATAGGCTTTCCTAAGTAGATCATCTCTTCAACAGAAAACAAAACCCACTGAGTTCAAGTGATCTGCAGCTATCCTAAAAGTCTACTCAGCCAAGGACAGAAAATAGAGGCACCTAGAGATTGAACATCAAATTCTACTCCATCAGCAAGCACGCCGCAGCCCAGTGCTTTGAGAGCCTGGCATCTCCCCCTACGCACTGGTACCTTGGCACAGAGACATGGGTTTAACTGAGCCACACAGAAGACCACAAGCATTATCCAGAATCGTCTTTATGGGAGAAAGGGGAAAACCCAGCCATGTCAGAAAGAGTATCTGAGGGTCACAGAAAGCCAGAAGGTGGGGTCAAAGACCCAAAGCACCACCCTCAGATGTCCACCTTCAAATGCGAGAAATGTCATGAGTACAGCAGCAGAGCAAAGGGGCAACCAGAAAATGGGCTGTCCTCCTACGTACCTTACCTCTCACCTCCACGACTACACACAACACGTGATAACATGCAATACTGACCACCAGCACAAGTACGTTTTTGTGCACCACAGGAGAAGAAGAGTCCACAGATGGTGATTTGCTAGAAAATGAGAGGTTCTAGAAAAAAGAGAACTGTCAAGTTGAAACATTCAAGAGGCTAGAAGGGCAGAGAGATTGGGAGAGTAGGTAAATGGAAGAGAAAGGAGACAAATACAGTAAATACTGGAAGACAAGCCTGGGGGTTTACACGTCTAAGAGGTACAAGTGCGCAGGGACCAACTACTGAAACTTATTTTTTTGTTCTAATGATAACGGTGTTTCTGGTGTGGACGACCTTTATGGAATCCACAAAACCAAGTATTTCATCCCTTTTATCTCTAGTCATTTTTCTCATCTAAATATTTCTAGTATATTTGACCAAATTATCACAATCATTCCTTGATCCCCATTGTGTATGTTCACATTAGTAATAGTTCACATCCTAAGAAGTATGATCTATTGTCCAAGGTGCGGAAAACGGGCATAACCATATTCAAAAACCCAAGCCTACTTCATACCCAAGTCAATAGCATCGGCATAGCGCAGGGCGTACAAAGATGGCCAGCAGTCCAGAAAATTCACCCGGCAGTTTTTCCCTTATTCCCCAATAAGACAATTACATCGCAGACTATTAAATGCAAGACACTATCACATGCTTAGAAAAATCATTTCCCCCGAGGACACACAGACATACAGTTTTGTCATATGGGTGTAAAGTGGCTGCTGCTAATGACCTACTGTCCTTCCCACACTTAGCACTGGTGGGATTTCTTCCCCAGAAGAGTCTCGTTTGTGCCTGTCTCCAATTCTCCAAAAGCAGGCCATCTTCGCTGAGCGGAGAGTCTCTCGGTTGAACAGACAGACACTCTCCTCTGGTCAGAAGTCATGCCAAAGAGCTTGATGTCAGACATATGTCTTCGAATGATGTCTTGTACTCCTGATGCCCCTCGGCCCTGACACAGGGCAGCTTCTGAAGGCTAGGCTGCACACATGTACGATCTTCTATACCAGGTGACCAACTGTGCCTTGAGGCCCACCACTGTAATTAGGGGACCTTATCTTGCCATTTGGAGGTAGGTACGATGAGGCCACTGTGCGAGGGGGGGAACCCGATGGATGAAATGGCTCTAATCCTTGACAGGTTCAAGTACAAGCATGTCCACACAGCAGACTGGTCCCTGCTGCCGTTTTGGAGATGCTGAGTTGGCTGCCACTGACATC
This sequence comes from Neogale vison, assembly GCF_020171115.1. NCBI lineage: Eukaryota > Metazoa > Chordata > Mammalia > Carnivora > Mustelidae > Neogale > Neogale vison. The sequence goes on from NC_058096.1 coordinate 154,445,815, forward strand.
ACAATCCTTCTGCCGCCTCCCAGTGGATGCGCTGGCTTTCTGGCTCTAACCACACATACACACACATTTGCCACACTTGGCTCTCATAGACTGGAAGGACAGATGCTCTTCCTGAGCAAAGGGGCCGACCTGCAGAAAGGTTCATTTTCAATAAAACACACCCTGGAAAGTAGAAGGAAGTCACTTCTGGAAAGGGGGAGAGGATGGGGAGGGGCATTCATCATCAGCCAGGATGATCAGGCACAATTATGCCAAGAGGATGCAACAGGTGTTCCTTTAAAAAATATTTGAGAGAAGCGTTCATGGCAAACATCAGTCCTTTTCTCATTTCCATGTAGCTGCTTGGAAACCATTTTGAAATGAAAGCAAAAAAGAAAGGAGCTGAGAAGGTGCAAAGCAAACCTTAAAAAGTATCCCCCCCCCCCGCAAAAAAAAAACCCCAAGAAAGAAAGAAAAAAAAAGAAGCAGCAGCAGCAGCCATGGCGAAGGGCGAGGGGATTATCATTCAGCTGGGGCACTGGAAGGCAAGTGTGCCAATGACCGTCTTGGCAACCACATGCAGTCATCCGGAGCCCACATACCGCGTGTCAGCTCCTCGGGCACCAGCGGCCACCAGCGGCCACCAGGAAGAGTGGGATGGACACATGTGTGCCGAGAAAGCCCGAGAGCCAAGCGCTGTGTCCCATGCTTTAGGACACTCTCTCAGTCAGCAAGAGCCGGGCGCTTTGCAACCCAACCCAGCACTGAGTTACCAGCCTGGCCAAGAGCTCGCCAAGACTGGGTGAGAGCGAAGCCGTGCCAGGCTGTGGAGCGCTGGTCCCCAAGGCCCGAGCTGCACGAATAGCACAGGCCACATTTCCAAACCACCCCCACCACCACCACCGGAAGCTGGTGAGCACCAGGATCAAAATCTCGATCGAGAAGGAAAAGGAAGAGGACACAAAACAGAGAACATAATCGCCGTGGCTCTGGGAGGCAGCGAAGCCAGGGGGATGGCCCCGATGGAACCCCGGAGTCCACTACCTTCCACCTGTCAGGCTCCGTCTCCTCATCCCTGAAATGGAGGAGGAACTACCCCACACCTCCGGCGGCCGCTGAGAGGCCTACGGAAGACAAAGCATGGAGAGCCCTGAGCCCCGAGCCCGAGCCCGGCCCAGAGGTAAAGCTCAGTGAGCAGCCACCACGCTCGGGAGCCCGCGGCTTATACACAGGGACTGGGTGGAACCAGCGGGCGCAGTGATCTAGAAGCCACTGTTACAGCACCCGCATCCCCTTAGCCAGCCCTCCAGATGCTGTGTGACGGAGGCCCAGCTCCCCTGCTAGGTCATCCCCCACAACAAGGACCCAGATGGCTCTGAGGCTGTAAAGGTCCGGGTATCCCGCATAGCCCACGGCCTTGCCCATGAGGGTGCATCATTTCTAGAATCTTCTAGAATCACTTCTAGAATCCAGGGCTGCACCAGGAAGGGATTCTGAGACATTCCAAAAAAAATCTCAGCCAAGGGTCACATGCATATTGGAGAAGCACAGGGGACGAGTACAAAGCAGCAGAGGGCACATGAGCAGCGGGCTGCCATCCGCAGCTACTTGAGTTCTCTAGAAGGCCCAGGAAAGGGAGGGACGAAACTCGTGCCAGACCCATTCTAGCCTCCCTAGGTTCTGGTCTGAGGAAAAGCAAGGGCTTAAGACATAAAAGACCTCCTTCAGATGGGCAAAATATGGGGAGCAGGCACCAGCGTTGCAAGAACTACCAGCACCCCAACTGCCTCAAACACCCACACTAGATACTGAAGATCTAAGGATGCTTAAGATGCAGTGTCCGCATTTGACAAGCTGGTCATCTGCTTGCGGAGGGTCAGATCTCCCCTGTAAGTCCCACCTCCTCCTTGGAGACTTTATTCAACCACACTTCCCAGCAGCAGAGCTGGTACCTCTCTCCTAACAAGGAATTCCTAGCTCCCTGCAGGTGCCTGATCTGGCTCTCAACAACTGGATTTATTGCAACTGCATATCTGCTTTCCCGTCGGAACTGGAATGTCAGAGCTCTCTCAGCAGAGGAACACTGATTATTCGGGCTGGCTACTTAGGGCTGCGGGCTGCCACAGACCTAGAAGCCACCTCTGATAGGGCACCTGGGTGGCGCGGTCGTTAAGCATCTGCCTTCAGCTCCAATCGTGATCCCAAGGTCTAGGATCAAGCCCCGCATCAGGCTTCCGGCTTGGCAGGAAGCCTACTTCTCTCCTACTCCCCCTGCTTGTGTTCTCTCTCTTGCTGTGTCTCTCTCTGTCAAATAAATAAACAAAATCTTAAAAAGAAAAAAGAAGCCACCTCTGGGATCTGGGAGAAAGAATGCTGTGATCAGGCAGTATCATCAGCCAGGAACTGAGGCACGGACTGCAGTGGTCTCATGGTAGGCAGCTTACCCTAGCTGAAACTCCTCCATGACCGTCTCCCATTAGAGCTCCTGTCTAATTCCGGTTTTCAGTAGAATCTCAAAACGAAGGCTGATTTTTATCACACACACTCAGGAAGAAAACGTGTTAAGGAATGAGTGAATGAAGCTAAAGAAAAAAAAATGGGGGGACGTCTGGGTGGCTCGGTTGGTTAAGCAGCTGCCTTCGGCTCAGGTCATGTCCTGGGATCGAGTCCCACATCGGGCTCCTTACTCAGCAGGGAGCCTGCTTCCCCCTCTGCCTCTGCCTGCCATTCTGTCTGCCTGTGCTCGCTCTCTCCCTCTCTCTCTCTGATAAATAAATAAAATCTTTAAAAAAAAATGGGGACAACCTGAACATGCAAGGACAGAATCCAGATTTAAAATGAGAAGGACAGGGGGTGCCTGGGGTGGTCAGTCAGTTAACTGTGTGCCTAGCTCAGGTCATGGCCCTCGGATCGAGCCTCACATCTGGCTCCTTGCTCAGCGGGAAGCCTCTTTCTCCCTCGCCTTCAGCCCCTGCCCCACTCACAGCCTCCCTCTCTCATTCTCTCTCTCAAAAAGAAAAAAAAAAAAAATCTTTAAAATGAAAAGGACAGCCAGTCATAAAAGATCACATATGACATGGTTAGTGGTTGGCAGCGGCTGGGAGGAAGGGCAGAATAAGGGGTGACGGCTGAAGGCTACACCATTTCTTTTGGGGGGTGAGGAAAATGTTCTAAAATGGACTGTAGTGATGGTGGGACTTATCTGCAAAAACAGTGAAACCCACGGAATGGTACATTTTAAATGAGGGAGTGGCACAGCTATGTGAATTAGACCTCATAAAGCTGTTAGGAAGAAAATGAGAATAAAAATATAAACAAAAGAACACACAATGCAAAGTCAAACAAGAGCAGAAGGAAGGTCGTGTCCTGGATGACCAGAGAGGCACACTCGGAGCTGAGTGTCACCAAACAGCAGTGCTCAGGGCAGCCAGAGGAAGGAGGGGACATATTAAGAGAAGGAGCGGTACTGATGTCCAGGCACTTTGGCGGAGGCCAGACAGCACATGGCTTTAACCTTACGGCCCAGACTCATTCCCTTGGGGAGCCCACCTGATGCCAGGGCTTTCCACCATTTATTCACTGATGACCTCTAATTTCTAGCTCAAGGTCAGCCTTGTCCAAAAACTCCACTTCCTGCATCACCAGCCTGCTCACCATCTGCCCCTTGAGCCACCTGCGGTAGGCAGGATAATAGTGTCCTCAGAGGTCCGTATCCTAATCCCGGGACCTGTGAATGTTACCTTCTGTGACAAAACAGGCCTTCTAGAGGTGATTAAGGGCCTTGAAACAAGGAGAGAGTCCTGGATTTTCCAGTGGAATCATAGGCATCCCGTAAATTGGAGACCCTTCCCTGACTGCGGTCAAAAGGGGGTGTGCCAACCAAAGGACAGTCCGTAGGATCAAGACGAGGAAGGGGCCACAGGCCAAAAAAAGCAGGCGGCCTCTAGAAGCCAGAAAAGGGAAACACATGGATTCTCCCTACAGCCCCCAGGAAGGGTCCCTCCTCTTCCTTCCTTCAGTAACTAGGCACATCAGGCTCTCTGCGAGGCACGGTAGAGGAATATGAAAATGGTTGTAGTCCTCTTGGAACCCAAGGCCTTGCTGGGCAGACCATGGTTTGGTTTTGGGGTCCCCCCTGGGATCACACGGTGAGCTACGACAGGGGCCCCGGGAAAGCAGTAAGATGGCGGCCGGCGGGTAAGGAAGCGAGCAAGCACTGACAGCAGCAGGTGGAACCGGAAGTGAAACTGGACCGGCCAGAAACGGCCTGCACGTGGGAGTCACCAGTAGGCCACGGGCAGCATATCACAGTGCAGAAGATTCGTGCAGGCAGGCAGCATTCACGGGCGAGAAAGCCATCATCATCTCACCTTCCCTCCTCTCTGATCCAACACAGACCCAGGAAGCGCCCCACCAGCTTCCTGACTTCTGCACTTTGTTCACCACACTCCTGCCCCGTCAACCAGACTTGAGACCTGCAGGTGCTTGGGCACCTCCCAGAGCCCCGCCATCCAGACACCTACCTGCCTGGTCAACACATCTCCCCCGCCCTCATCTCTGCCTTCGCACCCTAGACCTTAGACACTTAACTAACAGTTGCAGACTTTTCTGCTCCCTCCTCTTACATGCTGCTTTGTTCTGTATCACTGGAATGTTCTTCCCCAAATACCCTCTTCTCTGTTCTAAAGTCTTCAATGCTATTCCACTGCCCGGAGAGGTCTACTATCCAGTCAGTCCAATATGTAAGGCCCTCCTCAACCTATCTCTTTCTCCCTTTCCTTCCTGCTCCTCACCAGAACTCCCTTCTGCCTAGACGGTCAGCGGCATCTTACTTCCCAGGGTAATAGCCACTGGCCACACAATCAATTAAAAATAAATAAAATTTAAAATTCACTCCCCCAATGGCATTAGCCACACTTTAAATATTCACCAGCCACACATGGCCAGTGTCAACCATATTGGTCAGCGAACAAACATTCCCGTCATTGCAGCCTATTGTGTTGGACAGCACTGCTCTAAGCTTTTCACACCCTCCCCATTCATTTCTCTGCCTTCTACCACTTGTTCTTTCTCTGCAAATACAGCTCCATGCTATGATACAGACTCCAGTGACTCTGGGTCAAGAACAATCCATCCCTCGTCTACAACCCTATGGGTAAGCTTTGCCCCAGTCACTCACAAGTCACTGCCAGGCCTATCTCTCCTTAACTCCTTGGTAAGCCAAAGCTCACTGAGAAGAGGTCATTTTGGAAATCCGACAATTCCTAATAAAGCGAAAAAGGACACCTTTATGGAAATTGTCACGTCAGAAACAAAATGATGAAGGATGATGTCCTGGGGGGTAACCAAGAGGAATAAAAGGATTCTGAACCGAAAAACTTAAAGAAATTCTACGATCTTATGATTTGCTTCTATTGTAACCATGGAGGGACACCAAGAATACAACTCTGACTTTCTCTAGCCACAGTTTAAATTATTATTGATTTAAGCTTCGTGCTGGGTGATGGATTTCTTCTGATTCTGCAGATGGTAAATACCTTTATTCAGAGAGTAAACGCAATGAAACTCAGGCCGATAGCACTACGTTAGGGAAGGCTTTCAGACTCTACACTTGACGCCACTCATTGCTAGATTGCCTTGCTGTTTCCACAAGTTCTGCACCAGAATACTTGAAAGAGACAGGAAAAAAGATGCAAAGTAATGAGATCATGCAGAGCAGCTGTGAAAGAAGCTCGGACTCAGGCCTAGAGAATGTGTGGTTCCCGGACCTGTGGCCTTGGCATGACTGGAAACCTGACGACCAAGACTATCAAGAAAACCATCAGAGATAGCCCAGTCTAGGGGCCCGTCCCAGACTTACAGACTCCAACTCTGGGGCCAGTGAGTCCAGAGCTGTAGATGTTTGGGGGTTTTTTGGCTTCTGTTTTTTAATTGAAGTATAATTTATATATGGTGCAATGAGAGACCTTAGTGTAGAGTATAAAACATGGGTTATGAGAAACGTATTGCTTTATACCCAACTCTTTTTTTGTTTTGTTTTGTTTTACCATCTTAACTGTTCTTCAGTATCACAGTGTTACCTGTATTTACTCTGTTGTACAACAGTTTTCTAGAATTTTTTCTTCTTCCAAACAAACCCTAAGCCCACTGGATAACTTCCCATTTCCTCCCCCACAGCCCCCCGCCCAGAACAAGTATTCTGCCAAGCCCTCCAGGTGCTTCTGATGCATTCCAGCATTGGAGAAGCACTGCTGTAAACACCGAAGGCCACAGGGGCTGCAGGGGACAGCACAGAAAAGCAAGCAGGCGTATGAGAAGCCTGGCATCCAGGGAAGACAGGCAGGAGATGGGACTACCGGCCCCTCTGGTTCTCCAAACCCAATCCCGAGTGCCTCGTGAGGACACGGCACCGCCTTGAGCACAAGGGAACCCAAGCATGGACAGATGACAACTGTTTTCAAGAACCTGTGTAGGCACAAGCTGAAGAAACAAACCATCTTTTCTCAACATTAGATCAGGTTCTGGAAATTCCACATGACAGCCCAAAAACGGAAATGGAAAGCTATAAACTTTGATGGGAAGAGGGCGATGGTATTTTCACCAGTGGCCCCACCAGGCGGTCCTTTTATTCTGACTCTGAATTTCATCCGTCCATTTTAATCATTTATGCCTCTCATTTAGAAAATCCCAACTGATTCTTTCCCATGGAAATCTTGGAAGGGTATGATAACACAAAGGAAATAACCAGGGGCACTGCAAACCACAGAACAGTTTTGATTTACAAGTCATTAAAAGCATGAGGCATTTACTGTTCTTTGCAGGCAAAAAGGGCCTGCATCATGAATAATGGAAAAAGCAAAGTGCATCAAGGACTCCTCTGCAGACACTGTTCTCTGCAGGCCATACACACCCACGTTCACCGAGGATTTCCTATGTCCCGAGGCACCTATCAGGATGTACACCACCGCATCCCAGCCCTCCAGGATCCAAATCATGCAAATCTACGCCATTTCACTCCAAAAGGCCGAGTTTCTGGATTATTATTTCCTGACTCTCAAAGAGAGCCAATGATTTAGTGCTGTAAGCACATCAGGAATTTTAGAAACAATGCAAAGCTTGGGCAATTTTAGACTTTTCCCTTAACTTAAAAAGAGTTCTAGTCTATTTCCGTGACATCCAGATTTTTTAACTACTAACGAACAGAAAAGCAACCGGGAAAAACAGGTGGATAGTGTTTTGTAGGGAAAAAAAGAAACAAAGAAAGAAACCAGAACAAAACCATCACAGCTCTTAATTCTACCATGAGGAAGCAGCAATGAGACACTATTAAAGCTACAATCTCCAAATCCCACTCAATACCTTCTGGCTCAAAGAGCAGGCATTTCCTCTGCTTCTTAATTTGTATTATGTTATGTCCATTTCTCTAGCTACTGTAACCAAGGGTATTCAAAGGAAGTTTCTTTCTACTTTTATTCACATGTGAATTGATACTTAGGATCTAAGAGGGTAATTGTAACCGTTCATATTTTCCCCCTATTATTCCCACCACCGTAAAATCCAAATGAGGCTTACTATGTCTTCTACTTGAAGAACTGTCACATTATCGCACTCTGCATTGCCCCATTTTCAAACGCTTCATTCAGTGAAAACTTCAAAGGCAAATTTGTGAGACAGCTGTAGTCACCCTAGGGGACTGTGAACACGTGCGGTGAGCACTATTAATGATCAGAACTGTGGGTTATCGTGTTTAGCACAAAAAGAAGACAGTGAATTTTAAGGTGTAAATGTACTCTGATGAGACCTACACTCTTCTAAATACTAAGCCCCTATTTTCATTGGTTGTTTTGTTTTGTTTTGTTTTTAAGCTCACTCTGATGCTGTTTCCACTTTTCCTGTAAAACCCAGCCAGCTACACGGGATCTCGAAGCTAGGTTTTCTGTTACTCAGGTAGACGTTCTGACAAATGTTGTACTCTTGTACACTAAGTCTTTGTCCCATTCATAAAGCATGATCACAAAACAAACACTGCTCATGCAAGTTTAAAAATAACCCATGGTATGTGATGTTCTGCTGAAATTGATATTTAACTGGTTACTTTATCATGCCATCCATAATCTAAAGCCTTCAGAACTGAAAAAATGAACTTCTGATATTAAGTGCTTCATTTTTTTTTTTTTGGTTTTTTGTTTGTTTTGTTTTAAAGATTTTATTTATTTGACAGAGAGACACAGCGAGAGAGGGAACACAAGCAGGGGGAGTGGAAGAGGGAGAAGCAGGCTTCCTGCCAAGCAGGGAGCCCTATGCAGGGCTCGATCCCAGGACCCAGAGATCATGACCTGAGCCCAAGGCAGATGATCAACGACTGAGCCACCCAGGTGCCCCTAAGTGCTTCGTTTTTGAGAGATGAACCACTGTTATTCTTTCCAGGTTAATTAGTATTCTGCATAAAACTGTCTTAAAAACCAGCAACGACAGACCCTGGATGGAGAGAGGGGGTCCAAACCAGAGCCAATGTCCCCTGAGTCCATCTATACACATTTCCACATTTCCTTCAGAGCAAGGATTAGCAGCAGGGAGGAGATGAGAGCGTGGATAGCAAGGGCTCTGTGTAGCCAATGTTCTTAACGAGAGGACCACTTGGTTCTTGCTAGAATCATGTTTCTAAGACAGACAAGCGTCTGTCTCCGCTCACGGGTATTCCCATAGCTACTGAACCTCCCTTCAAAACGGCCAACACAAACACAGAGCAATATGCTGGTTCATCCTGGGGGTGTCCCTAGACAGCAACACACACAATTCTGGAGCCTCATTTGAAACTAACACTAGATTACGAAAGGATGTAAGGAAGAGTCTGACTCAACCCGATTCAAGCTAAGGAATCCTCTTCACGGGAAAAGATTCTGCAGTAGTGACTGTAGCCATAATTGCTGCCATTACTTCTTCTCTGAAGTGCACCCAAGACGTGGACAAAATACTTGGCCCACATTATGAAGAACTAATTGGCTGAATATAAAAAGAATGCTTATAAAATATTAATTAGAAAGTCCAAATGAATTAAAAAATGTGCAAAGGCTGTGAACAAGACACTTAAAACAAGAGAAACACAAATGGCTAAATGTGAAACACATTCTTCACTTCATTCATAGTATAAAAATAGAAAATTAAAACAAGACACCAATTTTCTCCTAAAATTAAAAACCGGAGGGGAGCCAGGCTGGCTCAGTCAGTGGAATGTGTGACTCTTGATCTCAGTCATGAGTTCAACTCCATGTTGGGCACAGAGCTTAAAGATAAATATTAAAAATAAAATAAAAACTGAAAAGAGGACAGGCACCTGATACTCATTTCTCATGGCAAAAGTATAGGAAAATAGTAGCCCTCACACACGGTTGTGGAAGTATAAATTTGCCTCAGTCTTTGAGAGCAATCTGGTAATACTTAGCAAAATCTTTTTTTTTTTTAAGATTTTACTTATTTGACAGACAGAGATCACAAGTAGGCAGAGAGGCAGGCAGAGAGAGAGGGGTTGGGGGTGGGAAGGAGGCTCCCTGCTGACCGGAGAGCCAGATGTGGGGCTCGATCCCAGGACCCTGGGATCATGACCCAAGCCGAAGGCAGAGGCTTTAATCCACTGAGCCACTCAGGTGCCCCCAGCATTTTTAATTCCCACATTTGTTGACTGAATTCCACTTAAATTCCACTGCTAGACAGTTCCGTTGTATGAGACATGGTTGCATTAAGTGTGAAAAATTTGAGCAGAGGGCCCCTGGGTGGCTCAGTCCGTTAAGCATCTGCCTTCGGCTCAGGTCGTCATCCCAGGATCCCTGCTTAGCGGGGAGCCTGCTTCTCCCTCTCCCTCTGCCCCAACCCCTGCTGGTGCATGGATGCACACTTTCTCAAATATAAAAGTCTTTAGAAAAGGAAAAGAAAAATAGGAGCAGAACCTTATTTGTAAAAGAAAAACCGGACAACTAAATGTCTCTCATAAGGTCTGGTTAAATAAGGCACAGCGTTCCCTGAATCACTGACACAATCCTGGGGTTGACTGTAGCTGTTAGAAGAGATACAATCTCTATACTGACATGGGAACATGTCAAAGATGTACCGTCCAATTAAAAAGCCACTTTACCTATATATTAGCTGTAATTTCATAGTTGTTAAGAATTCCTAAAAGAATATATACACATACACATATATATGCATACACGTACCTTTGTTCTCCACCTCACCTTACTTTTGCCCAGTGACCCAGGCCCAAACCGGGCTAGTTGATTTTAGAACTCCTCAAAGAGAACCCAGACAAGACACCAGCAACAAAACGGCCTTGAAGATTATTAAATTAGCTACATTGGGAAAAGCCTATTTGAGTGAGTCATTAATGAAAGCCCTTTGTAAATCTTGCCTCACCATACAAATGTAAATGTCATTTACATGCAGACTACCCTTTTGAAAGACTAACAAAAGAGAAATGAATCTCCCTTGAGGAACCCAAGATAGCCCAGGAACATAAACTCTTAGGGGTTTCTCAAGACACTCATATCGCAGACTGGGATTAGAAAAGAACAGTGTGAATAAGAGCTTACCACTGAGCACCTACTATGTACCAGGCATTGGACTGAACACTGCAAGTATGTGATCTCATCTGATTCTAGCATTTCCACCAGGAAAGGACTCCGATCATTAGTACTGATACCGCCCACCCCCATCGCAGGCAGAGAAGGGGATGGGTTTCAGACTGCCCTGTCACCACCACAGGCAGGCCTCCCAGAGAGGCATCCTACCACCACCACCACCCAGCCCCCGAGGAGGGGCAGAGGGAGAAGGACAAGCAGACTCCCCACTGAGCAGGGAGTCTGGGGTGGGGGCAGTGCTCCATCCCAGGACCCTAAGATCACAACCTGAGACAAAGTCAAGACGCTTAGCCCACTGAGCCACCCAGGTACCCCTCATTGTCTTTATTATTATTTTGTACTTTATGTTCTACTGACTGCTTCTTCAAGGAATCTGGGTCCAAAAGGATATAAATCAAAAGCTTGCTTTTGTGAGGCAGGCACTTTGATGTTTTAATAAAGGCTTTCTGAAAGCAACCCTGTGACAACTGTTCCTCACTTTCCCTAGCACAAGAGTCTCTACTCACCTAAGTACAAACCATGATGTCACAGAGCAGCATCTAAAACGGGTGTTTATTTTCCCATTGTGGGATTTTCTATACATAAGCTCATTCTAAATAAAAGTTTTTAGCTCTAATAATGCATTCGAGCAGAATGCAAAAAGGCAGGTAAACATAAAAGTGGTCCCTTTTCCCCGCTTCCATGTCTTTTCTCAATTCAGAACATGCAATTGGTATCAGTCTACCATGAGAAAACGTCACAATCCCCAACAGAGTCCTTTTCTCCCTGAATTACAGAATATATTTCTTTTTTAAGTCAGAACTACAGGTTGGTCCCGCATTTCAGTACAAAGACAATTGAAAAGAAAGATGTGGAATCTGAAACCCGTTTTCCAAAACACAACGTCATTCATGGAGGAGGGCCATTTCCGGAGTAATCCACAAAATTCTTTGAAGCTGGTAATGTGGCTTTCATACTCTATGTTCACCAGAAGAAGTTGAGATTTAATACCTCCGCAATATAAATTTTAAAATAACTTCTAAAAACAAAGTTACATTTCTTATTCTTTTGAAAGGAAAGAAATGGAAGAGATCAAGGAAAATGTGGAGAGCTGTGGGACACTCTCTCTCTGTGGGAATGATCCCATGGTTTTAAAGATCTCCAGTTCTGGGCACCTGGGTGGCTCAGTTGGTTGAGCCACCTGAGCCTTCAGCTCAGGTCGTGATCCTGGAGTCCCGGGATCGCGTCCCACGTAGGGCTCCCAGCTCCACGGGGAGTCTGCTTCTCTCTGACCTTCTCCTCACTCATACTCTCTCTCACTGTCTATCTCTCAAATAAATAAATAAAATATTAAAAAAAAAAAATCTCCAATTCTCCAGTATGTTGAATTTCATTTCTTAAAAGGTTATGGTCTCCTTTTCCTTCATGTATCTGTCCTACTCCCACTCTTCTAATACTTACTCACAATGAGGTCATTTGCTGGCATTAGCATAACCAATAGAGAGAGCCAAATGGGACATCAGGACAGTCCAGTGTCCACTTAGCTGGCTGTAAGTGGAGGGCGGGGGTGGGGACGGAAATGACGGAGAAAAGGGGCTGGGGCTTTGGGGGAAGGATGGGAGAGCACTCTGTGGAAGGAGAAACAAGATGGCGGTGATGGGGTGTCACATGACACCTGACCACACCTGTCACCCCACAGAGCCCATCACATGACCCATGTTGCTTTAATATCCACAAGGGCCAGGGAGAGCTATGGTCCTGAGGTGAACTGGAGAGAGGATGGCCAACCAACTGGTTACTGGTAAAGTATGTTCACGTGTTAGAGACGTGGTTGTTTGAGTCTTGGATCCACAGAGTCCAAAAAATCACAACCAGGACTTTGTGCTACAGCTTTCTTATTCATGCAGACACACACACAATCTATATTCTGCCCGGTTAGTAACTCACACCTATCTTCATTACCAAAAACTTTAAAATTTACAATCTGGATTTAGCACCCAGTAAGCCCCCGCACTGTGTAGTACCACAAACCATCCACAAAATTCAATTCAAATTGCAAAAGGGATACAGAATTCACTGATTAATTCAGGCAAAGCCCAGAGTATATGTGAAAAAAGATTGTACTCTTTTCTTCCATAACATTCTTTCCCCAAGATCATAAATCTCGGAGCGCTGACTTTCCATCTTAGGAAAGGGAACGTCATCTGAGGCAGTGGATAAATCACCTCGGAGAATAGTTATTCATTGTGGGCAAATAAAAATGTAAGCCAGGCAGATGGTGAAAAGCTCATTGCTCCTGGTATAATTTCATGGGCGTAGGCCAGCAAGGGGAAAAGAGGAGTGGGCTGTGAAACCTGGGGCCACTTTATAGGAGGAGAGGAAACACCCCCAAAACCAGAATAACTAAAAATTATCATACCACATCGCTGCAATCTCTTCAACTCTTCTCCTCTGGTTCAGATCTGACTTTCTCCCTTCGTGACAACAGCAGTGATAGGAAGGCAGAGAGAGGAGGAAAAAACCCCTATGAAACTCAGTAGGGTTTTAAGCCCCTTCATTCACCGGGTTCAAAGGGCTTAAAGTTTTGACTACTGATGCAGAGTAGAGTAGATTATACCACCCGGTATGGAATTTTTTCATATGGCTCCGGCTCACACCTGTCAAATCCAAGGTGGCTCCCTCCCCAACACTCTGGGCGTGGGTGTTTATGTCACAAAGCCACACTGGCTGGAGGGGGGGAGGGGAGAGAAGGGAGGCAACAGAGTGACCACTCCTAAGGCTACCCCCAAAGATCTGCTTATTCCAATGATGAAACCCTTTAAAAGTCCTCAGACACACCCTACCAGCCCCCTTGAAAGTAGATCTGGAACCTTCAGCTATATTCCAACTCTCTCTTATGAAAGCAACACACTTGGCCACCTGGGTGGCTCAGTTGGTTAAGCATCTGACTAGTTCAAGTCGTGAGATCCAGCCCCACGTCAGGCTCTACACTCAGTGGGGAGTTTGCTTGAGATTCTCTCTTCCTCTCCCTCCAACCCTTCTCCGCTTCAGGATCTCTCTCTCTCTAAAAGACAGAGAACCTGGGTGGCTCAGTGGGTTAAGCCGCTGCCTTCGGCTCAGGTCATGATCTCAGGGTCCTGGGATCGAGTCCCGCATCGGGCTCTCTGCTCTGCGGGGAGCCTGCTTCCTCCTCTCTCTCTCTCTGCCTGCCTCTCTGGCTACTTGTAATCTCTCTCTGTCAAATAAATAAAATCTTTAAAAAAAATAAAAGACAGAGAAAAACAAAACAACAACAAAAAACACCCAATCAAGAAAACAAAACTTAATTACCACCCACAAAAAGGGAGGAAGAGAAAGAGAAGTAGGATGGAAGGAGAAACAAGTTCTTGGAAAGGGAGGATAAACCGAAATGAATCCCCCAAAGCTGCAGAGGAAATCACACTGTCCTGCCTTGTAGTAGAAGAGCCCAATGATACCGCCAGAAACCGAGCCCTTGAAAAAATGCATACAAGGCTTAGTTCAGTGTGGGTGGTTATATTTGTTGTTGATATGTTAAGAAAAAAGGGCAGAAAAATGTGGATTTTTTTTTTTTTTAACAAGACCAAAAGGTGGTCTTAGCCATGGGAGGCAGAACAAACAGCCTTCTAGAATATCATAAAAGGGTGCCTGACACATTAAGCATCTGCCTTCCACTCAGGTCATGATCCCATGATCGAGCCCCTCATTGGGCTCCCTGCTCAGCGGAAAGCCTGCTTCTCCCTCTCTCACTCCCCCTGCTTGTGTCCCCTCTCTGGCTGTCTCTCTCTCTCTCTCTCTCTGTCAAATAAATAAAATCTTAAAAAAAAAAAAAAGAATACCATAAAAACAGGTCTTCAACTTCCATGACATCTCACAGATGATCATCTTATTGGCTACAGGCCACAGGTAGGATTTGCAGTCACATACCTCCAGGACCTACATTGTCTAATACTAACCTGGAAATGTCTCTTAGCTATAAACCATTTCTCCGGCTTCTCATCTCAAGACATTTAAAAAAAAATTCTAACTATTGTGAAATATGCAGGGAGTTAAGAAGCTGGATATCGGGTGATTCCTGGGACGCCTGGGTGGCGCAGTTGGTTGGACGACTGCCTTCGGCTCAGGGCGTGATCCTGGAGTCCCGGGATCGAGTCCCGCATCGGGCTCCCAGCTCCATGGGGAGTCTGCTTCGCTCTCTGACCTTCTCCTCGCTCATGCTCTCTCTCACTGTCTCTCTCTCTCAAATAAATAAATAAAAAATCTTTAAAAATTAAAAAAAAAAAAAAAGAAGCTGGATATCGTAGTCTGCTCAGGCTGCCTTCACAAAATACCATGAACAAGGTGGTGTAAACAAGAGAATTTATTTTCTCACAGTTCTAGAGGCTGGCTGGAAGATGGAGAGCAGTTTCCAGCATGACTGGGTTCTGTGAGAGTGCCCTTCCTGGTTTGGGGTTCCTCACAGGGCAGAGAGAGAGATTTCTCCTCTTACAAGACTTCAGTCCTATTGGATTAGGATCCAGAATGAGGGCCCCACCCTTATGACCTCATTTACCTTAGCTGTGTCCTAAAGACACCACCTCCCTGATACTGTCATATCTGGGGTGATGGCTTCAACACATGAATTTGCAAGGGGAGGTGGGCACAATTCAGTTTCTACTACTAGGTTATGAAAATCTGCTAAACTAAGGAGTCCTCCATTCAATGTCCAGCACACAGTAACTCGATGTTTGATGAATGAAGAGACACCAGAGTAGACGGATAATTACTGTCTTACTATGCTGACACCCAAAGCAAACTTCAGAGGGAGTAGTGTATCTGCACGCACAAATAAGAACCTGGAGCCTTCAGATTCTTAGTAAGTCCTGAGGGCTGGTTAGCTAAGAGGCATATCTTGTACATTTGCCTGATCGATGGACTACTTTCCTTCCAGACCAAGAGCCAGAAGAGCAAAAGGAAAAAACCCTGATGATCAAGCCATGGCTCATTCTTAGTGTCAGAACCTACAGAGAATGCCCTCAGTGGTTATAGTAAGAGTTCCACATACAATCTCTACTACTACATTCTAGTACTTTGGGATAGGCAGTCAAGGCCAATGGCTAGAAATGGACTGATGAGGTCCTGGAAAGGTCCAGGATGTTGGCCATTAATGAATCTTCTGTCACATCAGTGTATGTAACTCTCATGCCACACAATAGGTTAAGCCTACTTCTACCGGGTCTTCCAGAATCTCTAGGGAAGGGTAAGGAATAAGAGATAAGAACATGGAAGAAGCATATCCTTTAGTTAAGAACAGTACACATGGGCCATATCACTAACATTCATTCACCAAATATTTACAGAACGTCTATTAAGTGCCGAGTACTTTCCTGAATATTTTGGAATCTTCAAAGGAGAATCAAAGATAGGGTCTACCCTCAAAGAATCTGGCCTCTAAGATGAAATAGTTGGGTTAGAAAAGTCTTAGGAAGATGGAGATGATTTCTGCATGAAGAAAAGCTGTTTGGGGCAGACTGAGGGGTCCAACGGATACCATCGGTTACTGTCCTCTGTATCTGCAGATGCCCTTTTCTTCCTTGTTGAACAGAAAATCAATTTT
Organism: Neogale vison; assembly: GCF_020171115.1. NCBI lineage: Eukaryota > Metazoa > Chordata > Mammalia > Carnivora > Mustelidae > Neogale > Neogale vison. The sequence continues at coordinate 154,462,018 of NC_058096.1, forward strand.
GAGATTCCTAGGTCTCAAGATACCTTGACTCAGGTAAGGCACACTTTTCCACGGCCACAGAGAGGGACTCACAATTACTCTGAAGCCATCAAGGAAATCCAGTTGCCATGTTGGAAATACCATGTTGCCATGTTGGAAATACCAACAGCAAGTTATAGCTCTTGCGTGGGGGGCATGATCCATTTTAGTTCCAATATAACAGGAGAAGTATATAGGGGGCAGGGTGGGGGAGCCACCCTTCCGACATAAAGAGTCTTGAAAACAATAAGTCTTTAGAAGAGCCTCCATCTCTTCCTACGTTCTGAAGGATACCAGTGTGGAGATGTAATGCTTGGCACTGTAGCTGTCACACTGCAATCATGAAGTGACACATGTAAGGATAGAAAGCCAATAGCAAGAAGAATAGAAGAAACCCACACATACACATCCATATTTAAGAAGTAATCAACTTTAACATGATTAAAAACACATGAAATGTACCCTGTTAGCAAAGTTTTAGGTGTACAGTATTATTAACTACACACGTGTTGTTGCACAGATTTCTAGAACTTTCCCCTTTGTATGACTGGGATTCTAAACTCTTTGACTAGCATCTCTTGAGTTCTCCCTCCCCCCACCCCTCTGCCCCCAGCAACAAACAGTCTGGTTCCTGTTTGAGACGGACTCCTCAGACACCTCATATCAATGGAATCATGCAGTATTCGTCCTGTGACCAGCTGACTTCACTCAGCATCATGGTCTCAAGGCTCATCCATGTTGCAGCAAGTGACAGGATTTTATTCTTTCTAAAGGCTGAATACCAGTGCATCAGATGTATATGCCACATTTTCTTTATTCATTCCTTCATTAACGGTCATTTAGGTTGTTCATCTCTTGATTATTCTGAATAATCATCACTATCTGAGATCCTGGTTTCAATTCTTTTGGCTACACACACAAAAGTGAGATATCTGGGTCATACAATAGTTCTATTTTTAATTTTTTGAGGAACTTCCAGACAGTTTCCAGAAGCCTGTACCTTTGAGGCCCTCATGAGTTGCTATACCAAACATGTTAGTACTTATTGGCAGAATTCTCACTATGTGAGAAGACTTTATTTATAGCTTGAGCCACTAATTGTTGGATTCTCAGTTTTTGTAACTGAAAAGAACTCTACTAAATACAGGAGATGGTCTGGTGTACAGGAAAGGCACTGGCTTGGGAGAGAAGAAGTCCAGATACCCATCTTGTCTCCCACAGGCCAGTTGTGTGGACTTTCGGCAAGAGTCAGCCACTCTATTTGGAGTGCCATCCATTGGATAGCAACCAATGGAGAGTAGCCATTGGACCCCTAACGATGCTTCTAAGATTAAGTGCATCAGAGGCCATGATTCAAAGAGGGAAAAAGTCTGTTCTATAGGACCGGGGAAGGAGATACAGTCAAACTTGTGACAGGATGGGGAGTGGGGTAGGGAGGGGGAATCTTATCACCCACAAACTTCCTTGTTACAAATTCCAACAAATGTGATCAACATTTCCTGTGTAATGACCGTTTGAAATTCAATTTTGCAGCGTTATCACAGAATTCTATAAGGTGTTTTTCAACTGCTGTAAGTCAGTGATAGCTGTCTCACTCCTTCATTAAATGGTTGGAATCAAATAAACATGTGTCACATATTTTGAACAAACGCATAAGGCCAAACATTTGTGTTAATTATTCAAAGGATCAAAACAACATATTACTTGATCTTCCAAAATTTATCACCATCCCATGCCTGATAAATACTCTGTCACATCTACTCACACATTTATGTATTACAGAGATGAAGAAATGATAAAAATGGGCTGAGGGGATTATACTGGCCGGGCTTCAACTTGAATGTCAGAGGATGTCAAACTGCCAGCATCCTATGTCATTAAGTGGTTCAAAAGTTCAGTGCTAAAATGACGAATCCACCAAGGGCATAGAAATTCTTCTCGAGTCAAAATTCAGCTGAATCTTTTATATCTGCCTCCCTTCTTTATCTGCAAAATAACCTCCTCCCTTGGGAGAGAGAAGGAGAGACTGACATGCTTACTTAAAAATCCAATTTTGCAATTTTCTAACTGAAGCTCATTTGGCTAAATGCTAGTGGTCAGTACTTAGGGGCATTATAAGAAGTCTCTCTGATCTTGCCAGATTGGGGGTGGGGGCAGTGTATAGGGTATGTGGTCTCTTGATAGCAAATAGCTGCCACTGTAGTTCAGACAATTAACCAGGCAATGTTTATAAAGGAACAATCAAGCCAGGAACTGACAGTGTGTTGTTGGTGGTGTGGTTAAGATTTATTTCTTTTAGATTGGGGGAGAGGTGGGGCGCAGAGGGAGAGAATCTTCAAGCAGACTCCCCGCTGAGCATGGAGCCAGATGCTGGGCTCAGCTATCACAACCCATAAGATCATGACCTGAGCGGAAACCAAGAGTCAAATGTTTTACTGACTGAGGCCCCCTCTGGGCCCCACTGACAGCATGCTCTTGAGGCACAAGCTTTAAAACCCTCTAGTTCAGGGTCTCCAATAGAGAGATAAATAGAACTGACCCTCCATCTTCTCCCTCCAGAACAGGGGTAGGTATCTGAGCACCAAATATTTGCCATATATAATTAATACAACATTATTTTAAATGCTTCCCTTTTTCTACCTTACCCACAGGGTGTGTTTTGAATAAGTTAAGTTTACCAAATGCTCTTCAACTGGTGAATGGATAAAAAACTCTGAATCCAATGGCTACTATTCAGCAATAAGAAGGCATGGACCACTGACCAACATAACAACATGGATGAACGGCAAAAGCATGCCACAGAACAAAAAGAAGCCCTACTAAAAAGGCTACATACTGTATGATTTCATTTACATAGCACTCCAGAAAAGGCAAAGCTTTATGGACAGAAAACAGAGGAGGACGGCCGAGGGCTTAACTATAAAGGAACACGAGGGAATTTTGGAAAGTGACAGAATTATTCCATATTTTAATGTACTTAAAGGTGATAAAATTGCATTTTAAAGGGGTGACTTTTATTATTTTTGAATTATCCTCAATAAAACTTACTTTTAGAAATATTAAGGTTCCGTCCCTCTAGAATGGTAGGTATACATGGTCACGTTCCCAGTCGTCTCCATGTTGCCCTCTACCTTCTGATTCCAATGGTGCACTCACTCTTGATCCACAGCAGGAAATAGAAACCACCCCAGGAATTTCAATGAGAAAGGGACTGGGTATGGGAATTAGGTGCTTACAGAATCTCTGAAAGGTATGGAGGAGCAAAGTCCCCCTTCAACTCTTTATTTCAAGGACACAGCATGGTAGGAAGTCATGGTCCCAGTGTCAGGAACTGGCCGCTGCTGCCTGCCCAACAGCATGTCATGTCCGTGCGGGTGAGCCTAAGGCCCCAGGACAATGCATGCGGCCCCCGCAAGTGCCTCAAACACCCACATCCCCATGACCTTGCCTACCAGTAGCACCAGCAGAGGAAACCCGGTCTCCATCACAGCCTTCCAAATCTCACACAGATGCATTTATGGAACCTATCATGAATTCAGAAACACAGCTGTAAGAAATTCGGGGACATGTTGTTGGGTTTCCCATCGGGAGAGTGGAAATGAAGGTCAAGAGAGCAAATCCCAGTATCTCCCCATCATGGTTCTCCCTGTCATGGCACAAGGCATTCTTCCCTGAAGACAGCATAACAAAAACCTTTTTCTGTCTAAATTTAAATTTCAAACGGTGCTAAGAGACTTGAAAAATTATTCTGCTAATGGTTAAAACCAAGATCCTAACTCATTTCATTATGGAAGAATATTTCATTTTCACATATAGTTAGTTCTAGCCCCAGCAGAATAAAAATTTTAAGATCACTGCATTTGATAATAGAGCCAACCACAGTTCTGCTCTAACTCATGTATTAAATACACATTGGTCTTTGAGTTTTATTCTGCTGGGAATTAAACAGATGAAGCTTGAAAATGCATTAATTTTCCAGGTATCTGTAAGTTGTTTTACAGGAAAGCCAGCACTAGGGTAGGGAGTCTGACACTGTGATTTATAACAAGAAATTTGTATTTGGTTTTGTCCCCATTCCTGGCACAGTGCTCCTGAAACTCTAGGAAATCCTGAAAGGATGAAAGAGGATGAAGGTGTCTTTTGTTATATTAATGAGTGACCTTTAGAAGCCCCTTGGTAACCTAAGTATGGGGACCTTTTCCAGTGGAACTAACACTGTGACTAGAGAGGGGTACAACTTTCAGTCCCACTCCGACTTCCAGGAGGCGGGGGAGGGCCTGGAGACAGAGTTCAGTCACCAAAGATTTAATCAATCTTGCCTCTGGAATAAGGCTTCCAGAAAACTCCAAAACAATAGGGTTCCGAGAGCTTCCGGCTGGTGAACATGGAAAGGTGCCGCAAGAGAGGTGCTGGGGAGGGCATGGCAGCTCAGGCGCCTTCCCCAAGCATCTCTTCCATTTGTTCCTGAATTATAACCTCTTATAATAAACTGGGAAGTGTTTCTCTGAGTTCTGCAAGCCACTAGAGCAATTATTCAAACCCAAGATGGGGGTCATGAGAACCACTGATCTATATAGCCCGTTGGTCAGAAGTACACATGACCTGAACTTGTGATTGGCTGAAAGTGGGGGGGGGGGCAGGAGGGGAGGCGGGAGAGTCTTGTGGGGCTGAGCCCTCAGCCTCTGGGATCTGAAACTCCCCAGGTAGACCATGTCGGAGCTGAACGGAACAGTAGATGCCCAGTCTGTGTCCAGTGAGAACTGGAGTGAGTCAAATTGCTTGGTGGTATTAAAAAAGCACACACCTGTCAGAGGGAGGTATACGATTTATACCCTAATTATGGTTTCTAAAGATTTAACACGAACAATAAACCAGAAGAAAATAGTCTGCTCAGCAAAAGTGCCACAGTAACTATGATCCTGAGTTTCACCGGCGATCACTCACATAGTAACTCTGTTCTCTATATCGAAGGGCTAAGGAACATATTCATAAGGAATTTTTAGCCTCTAGGAATTTCACTTCCTTCTTGGGTTATTTCTCCAAATTCTGCAAAAAGGAGGTAATGGCAACATTTTCCTTTTTTCTGACAGGAAAAGGACTGGGTCAATATTGCTAGCTACTTCAGTTCTTAAAACAAAAACAAAAAGTGACAAAGCATAATGACCTGAAGTAAAAACAGTATCCAACCAACACACGCTGTTGGGGTTGTGAGAAGCATCTATCAGAGCCGTCGCTAGAAAGAAAATGAAAAGGAGTCTCGTACTTTCCCTTCAAAAACCATCAAAACACCACCATGCCCTCCTTAAGTCCTCCCTGCTATGAAGACTCCCCCATGAACGTCTTACACCATTCTCACTGGGGTCAAGGTCATACGACAACCTATGCTGCTAACTAATGCTGTTCCTAACTTCAGGGGAAGAAAGTTCTTCCTAGTTCTTCTCCTTCGAAGTACAATTAAAAAGTTGAACTTGGAAGCTAGTTATTTCTTGTGGACAATCATACACTCTTCTGCCAAGGCCAGTGACCACTAAAGCAAAGGGGGCAACAATTTTAAGTAAAAAGGACAGGCCTGGCCTCTCGAGCTTTAGCGTAACAGGAGGCGCTCTCAGGGAAAAGCAGAAGAAACATGAAGAAGGATTCACGGAATGGGAACAGCACCAGCCCTAATAAGTAAGCTTCTTAGGTTATGGCTTCTGTTGGGTTTTGCCCAAGAATGCTGCCAGGAATGAGATCCTACAAAGTTGTTACTAAAGATCTAATGACACACTTCCTTACTCTTAATTTTTCCCTAGAGCTAGATTTTAAATATATTTATTATGATGTGAACCTTCAAAAGTTCTCTGCCAAGGGAATGGAGGATATTATTGTAGATTTCAACTCTTGAGCGGCTAAGCACCCACCGTCAAATGTCACCCCACCCAAGACTCTCTGAAGAACAACAGGGCGACAGGGCTCCTACCATTTACTCCATCGCCAACTTACCTGCCAGTTCATCTACACATCAGCTTCAAGTGTTTTCAACTTGAAATTCCTGGTACAGGTAAAGGGAAGTGCCTCGAAGAATCTCACGTCCCCTACTCGTTTCATACCCTGCGAAGGCACCTTATAGATGCGAATGGAATGCCTGTAGTCAGGCTGATCCTACCTCCATAAGAGCCAAGCTACCAAAGTCCCTGTCCCAGAATGTAATCATGGGAAGCCTGGAAAAAATTTTCAGTTGATAACCAAGATAACCGTTGGACCCAGGCAGCTGCCTTGGGGCTCTCGACCTTCCCCAGGAGATTTTATGAGCACCCTACATGTTTCAGGCTAAGGGTGTTCAGCTAGAATTAAGAACAACCTCTAACACATGGATGTGGTATAGCTCTGCCTAGTTCACAAGGTCATGTAGACAGAACTTGCGCATCAAAATAAAAAGAAAATACAGAAGTTCCCTCGAGACACAAAGGAACACGCTGCATCTGACTTCCTTCCAGCAGCCACTTGGGAGGCACGGTTAGTGGGGAGAGGCGTGTGGGCAGAGGGCAGTCCAGGGAGCCTGCGGAAGCCAGGCCAGTCAGGAAGCTCTACAGGGGCTGTCCCCACCCCCACCTGGCAGGGCACGGATCCCCTGCAGCTGGAGGGGAGGCCCAGGAGTCTCAGCCATGGCCCCGGGGCAGGTGGGGACGGGGACGCTGGTTTGGCTCTGGAACATGCAGAGGTCGAGCACATGAGGCGGGAGCTGATGTTAGCACGAACCACACCAAGAAGCCATTATACAGGGGAGCGACAATATATTGTAACTGCTCCCGGCATGTCAACAGGCATCATTTTAATGGGCGCATTTGAATTTCTCCCACTTGAAGTTAAAACGACTCCCATTTTGATGAAAATAGGAGATTTCCTCATTGGAAAGATCACATTTCAGCCGCAGCAGCTGCCAGACACGAGAACAGAAGTGCCAGGCGTGCCCAGAGCCGATTTTGTCTCTCCAGGCAAGGCTCCCATTTTAAATTTGTCTCCTCTTCAAACAAAGAGATGAGCAAGTTACAAATATAATTACTACGTTTCTGAACAAGCGAGAACACAAGCCACAGGAGTGCTAAGAGAGAACTAACGGCTCGCTTACCTCGGGCTCCGGCGGCAAGCTTTGCTCATCTTCAGCGGAGTTTGGTAAAATCGCCCAGGTTATGTTGGCACTGGCTGATGGTAAAGAGCCAAGTGTCCCATTTTTCAGCTGCTCTGTGGAATGTGACTTGGGCCCGTGCCATCCCAGGATGTTTTCTGCAATAAAGACCTAGAATGATGCCAAGTATTTTCCAATTTAAACATTTACAGCTCAAAAAATATCTGTAACCCACTGTATAAGGAGACAGACTTGAAATGGGCCCAGTTTGGAGTGGACTGTGGTAAATTTAAGTGGGCTTGCTCTGAACGAGGTACCAAGTGTGGATACGGATCTGTTTATAAATTAGTCCCTATATGATGGCAGTGACCAGAATCACCATCTGTGGCTGTTTCTTTCCCCATCCGTGGGGTTGGGAGGGGGGAGGTGTGTCATATTCACCAAAGCCAGATTTTAAGTGTTTTTCTTAATTTCTAAGAAAAAAATATTTACCTAAAGATATTTATCATTAAAACATTAGAATAAACAACAAATCAAACTTTATCAGGAAGGGGTTGCTCAGATTGTGCTTTAATTGCCAATCGCATGACCATAGCTCTGAAAAGGGGCCGGCCTCATGTGGCCCCCCTCCGTGACTGCTGGGGCAGAAGTCAGGAAGTCCCATAACAAAGGACATGTGTTCATTCCATTCTAGCAAGAAACACATTTATAAACACCAGTCTGATAAACCAAAAGCATTTTTCTGATTCTCCCTCAACCCTGGGTGGGGGGAGGAGGAGACAAAGACTTCCTTAACTGTAATACTGTTTATTTATTTTGGAGTCAGATGTTATGCTTATTAGTGGGGACAGGAGTAAACACAGGGGATTCCTTTCCCAATTCCACCACTGGAGTAAGAATAGGTCTCAAACTCAGCTGACTCTCCCCCTGAAGACTGTGTTCTCTGTCTCAGAGCAAAGATAAGGGATGAAGAAAAGGTAGACTGAAAGTGGATGCTGCTTTACATGAACTGGAACTTGACCAGCAGGGTCTCTGATGTTCTATCAGGAAAGTAATCCTATCCATTAGCTTTTTCGTTAGTTACTCCAAGAAAAATCTACAAGTATCCCAGACATTTAATACCTTGGGAGACTCTAGTTGATGGAAACAAAGTAACAGAGCCAGCTGAGATGGCTGCATCGGTTCTGAGAGTGTGTGCTCCTCTCCAACACAAGCATATTTTTAGGCAGAAATTTTTTTTTAAGAAATGTCAAGTGTTAGATCACACAGCTGTGGCTTAAAAGCCTCAAGTGGCTTCTCATGGCAACTGGAACGCTGTCCAGCTACCTGGCTTGTAAGACCATCCAGTCTCATTTCATTTTCTCCTCATTGCTCACTGCGCTCAAGTCATGCTGGTAGTTTCTCCACTCTCCCAGTGAGCCAAGATCACTCAGGTCAAGAGCCTTCGGGCCACACCCTTCCATCTGCTCTGAACGCCAACCCCCCCTGCCCCACCCCCAGTTCTTCTACATGGGGGAAAGGCCTCCTCCATAAACCCAGTTCACTCAAATATCACTTGCTCAGAGAAGCCCCCTGGGAGCTTCCCAGCCAAAGCATTGCTCCAAAGGCATGCCTCGTCCCATTGGTCAGTTTTCTGTCTTCACAGCACTCAGTGCGATCTGAACTCACCCTGCTCATTAGTTGGTCTACTGTGTTTCTCTTCTCCCTAAAACATCAGCTCCCATAAGCAGAGACAGTATTGCTCTTGCTCATGTATGGGTCTCCAGAACCTAGAATACTGTCTGGCAAAGAGAATGCACTCAATAATTATGTGCCAAAATGAATGAATGACTATTAAGATTTTTTTCTAAAGATTTTATTCCTTTGATAGAGACACAGTGAGAGAAAGAACACAAGCAAGGGGAGTTGGAGAGAGAGAAGCAGGCTCCCCACTGAGCAGTGAGCCTAATACAGGGCTCGATCTCGGGACCCTGTGATCATGACCCCAGCTTAAGGCAGTCACTTAACGAATGAGCCACTCAGGTGCCCCGACTATTAAGATTTTCATAGACAGGGACTCCTCAGTGGCTCAATAGTTAAGCGTCTGCCTTCAGCTCAGGTCATGATCCCAGGGTCCTGGGATCGATCCCCGTATTGGGCTCCCTGCTCAGTAGAGAGCCTGCTTCTCTCTCTGCCTGCTACGCCCTCTGTTTGTACACTCTCTCTCTCCCTCCCTCCCTCTGACCAAAAAAAAAAAAAAAAAAAAAGATTTCAAAAGGAAGGTGTATTTCATGACTTCTTAAAAATTAAGAAATAAGAGATGGCAAAAAGGGAGAAAGTAGGGGCGCCTGGGTGGCTCAGTGGGTTAAAGCCTCTGCTTTCAGCTCAGGTCATGATCCCAGGGTCCTGGGATTGAGCCCCACATTGGACTCTGCTCAGCAGGAGGCCTGCTTCCTCCTCTCTCTCTGCCTGCCTCTCTGCCTACTTGTGATCTGTCAAATAAATAAATAAAATATTTTTTTAAAAAAGGGAGAAAGTAGAATGAATGGTGTTTGCTAGGTACTGGGGGTGGGGAGATGGGGACTTAGTGTTTAAGAGGTATGGAATGTGTTTCACAAGATAGTGTTCTAGAGGTTGGTTACACAACAATGTGAATGTACTCAACATTCTTCTGAGCTATATACTTATAAATGGTTAAAGTGGTACATTTTTGAATGTGTACATTTTATCACATTTTTAAATGGCATCTATATTATCAGTTCTTGATGTCACTTTAAAAAAGGTGAAAACTCACAAAACTAAAATCCAAATTTTAAAAAAGGTGAAAACTCACAAGACTAAAATCCATAAGACTAAAATCAGTTCTTGATGTCATTTTTAAAAAGGTGAAAACTCACAATACTAAAATCAAATACTAAAATGGGAAGAATCCTCATAAATAATAAGGCAGATGGGGCTAGACTAAGAAAACCAACCCAAGGTTCAAGACACCAGAATCTGCCATGAGAAAGGTACACCTGTCCTGCTGACCAACTCCTCACCAACTGCAAGTTGGATTCAGATCTTAAATACTGAACATCTGTCTCACCAATACAGGAGGACTACTTTTTCTGGGGATATATATATATATGTGAGCATGCATGCAAATAGTAAATTTCTTCTAGAGTAATTAGGAAAGCTTAAAATAGCACTAAGGAAAAGATCTGCTTGCCTAAATGATGGGGAAAATATTCCCTCCATTACTTCCACACCTCAACTCTGTCCCTTCCACCCTCCATACCACCATCATTCAGAGATGATAATCCAGGAGATAATGGGGTAGGAAGGAGAGTCCCACAGCCAGAGACACACTGCATTCAGGAATAGACACAAACCAGGACAGGAAGAGAGAAGGTACCAATGCATGCTGGGGAATGTAGTTTTCTATATACTCTATGGATTCTGCATATCAAAGAACCAGTGAGTGAGAACCAGAGAGAAGCTCATCCTAGACCAACCCAGGTGCTCTACCAAATAAATGGTCCCTTAGTTTCCAAGCCTGGATAGGCCTGCTTCATTTGAGGATGGAGGAGGAAAATTCTAACAGAGTAAATGAAATGGGGAACCTGGGTGGCTCAGTTGATTAAGCATCTCCCTTTGGCTCAGGGCATGATCCCAGGGTCCTATGATAGAGCCCCATGTGGGGCTCCCTGCTCAGTGGGGAGTCTGCTTTTCCCTGTCCCCCCTGCTTTTGCGCTCTCTCTTGCTATCTCTCTCTCAAATAAATAAGGAAAATGAAATGAAATTTTAAAATAGAGTAAATGGGATAGATTGTATAGAGTCTGAGAAAAGAAATGGAATCCTCAGAAGCTTAGAGGAGAACTCCATCTCTGAAACTTCTAATGTAAGGACTTCGGCTCAGGTCATGATCTCAGGGCCATGAAGTTGAGTCCCTTGTTGGCCACCATGTGGAGCCTGCTTAAGATTTCTCCTCCCTCTTCCTTTGCCCCTTCCTAGCTCTGAGCCAAGGAGGGGCAGAGTGAGAGGGAGAGAGAGAATCTTAAACAGAATGTACAACAGAGATCCAAGAGACCCTGATGGACAGAGATCAGGTCAATAAATCAGAAACAACAAACAATGACAGAAGAAACAGCCTGACCACAAAAGAGAGCTTGGATGCCGCTGGTACAGTCTACCACTTTTCAGAAAAGACAACAGAGAAAGACACATGTAGACACGGCTTGGCAACTTTTTTTTCTTGGCTTTTCATTGCTGAAATTTCAAACTCATATGAAAGTAGAGTATAATGAACACCTAGCTCATGAAGTTTGGCAATGTTTTTAAGTAACAAAAATCAAGAGGATATTTTTCCAAACATTTAAGGCAGAAAATTAGACTTGCCTTAGAGGAAAAATAACTAGTTTTGAATTTTTGCTACAACACTAGATGTCAAAAGGTGAATAGATGAAGAGAGGAATGCAAATAAAAGTCTACAGATTTGGGGTGGGGTGAGGGGCCAAGAGATAATGTTGTCTGCAGCCAAATGATCTTTCCTCTGCGAAGAAGCCCTTGCCAGATAGCAAGGACTAACGTACGCAACTAACATACAGTAACTCATCTAAACTGAAAAATGACCCATGAGGTAGGTCTTACTATTGTTCCCAATAGGCAGATAAAGAAAGAGAGGCACAGGGGCGCCTGGGTGGCTCAGTGGGTTAAGCCTCTGCCTTCGGCTCAGGTCATGATCTCAGGGTCCTGGGATCGAGCCCGGTATCAGGCTCTCTGCTCGGCAGGGAGCCTGCTTCCCTCTCTCTCTCTCTCTCTGCCTGCCTCTCTGCCTACCTGTGATCTCTTTCTGTCAAATAAATAAATAAAATCTAAAAAAAAAAAAAGAAAGAAAGAAAGAAAGAGGCACAAATAGCCAATAGGTGGGAGAATCAAGATTAAAACCAAAATAGCCTGGATCTTGAGCCCAGATTCTTAAACTCTACACACTGTATGTTTTCCCAGAGCACCAAAGAAACTCAGAAAAGTTTCTGCCTTCTGGGGGGAAAAAACTACTTGAAGACATGTACTGACATATGAAGAAGAGAAGCAGAATCAGGAACTCAAGCCTGGAAAAGTTGTGTATTAAAAGTTGTGTATTAAAAAGTTGTGTATCTGAACATCATTAAACACAGAACTGAGTCGAGCTGGGATCAGGGGAAGTAAGAAGGACATTCCCCTTGGGTATAATTTTAAAGTGGCACCAACAAGACACTCAGTAATCAAGATAAATTACATTTTCACACAATATTTTTTTTTAAAGATTTTATTCATTTATTTGACAGAGAGAGATTACAAGTAGACAGAGAGGCAGGCAGAGAGAGAGATAGAGGGAAGCAGAGCAGAAAGCCCGATGCGGGACTCGATCCCAGGACCCTGAGATCATGACCTGAGCCAAAGGCAGCGGCTTAACCCACTGAGCCACCCAGGCGCCCCACACAATATTTTTAAAACCAGAATTAATGGAAAAAGTTTTACAAGACTTAGTCTTCCTTGACTCGCTGTGTTGAATCCTGTCTTAATTTAAAATTTTATATTTTGTTCTTCCTGGATTATTTCTGCACTAATTTTGGTTTAAAGACATGTCATTAAAGCATCATTCATCTTAATTATTTGGCACTCCTTAAATTTATGCTCAAGGTGAGTGTCTCACAGACCTCACCCCAATCCCAGGCCTGGAGTGAACTGAAATAATTTTTCTGAACATAGTTACACGGGCAACCTGGGTGGCTCACTGGGTTAAAGCCTCCGCCTTCAGCTCAGGTCATGATCTCAGGGTCCTGGGATTGAGCCCCACATCGGGTTCTCTGTTCAGCAGGGAGCCTGCTTCCTCCTCTCTCTCCCTCTGCCTGCCTTTCTGCCTACTTGTGATCTCTGTCTGTCAAGTAAATAAATAAAAATCTTAAGAAAATATAAAATAAAAATAAACATAGTTACATGACTGAATATTAAATTAATATTAAAGAGATTCAATCATTATCAAATTAAGTATTAAATTAGTGTTAACATATTAACAATAGTCCCCATATTACATTACCAAAAATTGGGAAGCTTATCAGAGAAACAGGAAATTAAGTTTTCATCACTAAAGGAGAGAGTCAAAAAAAAGGGTCATCTACCCAAGGGTGCCTGGGTAGCTCAGTGGGTTAAGCCTCTGCCTTTGGCTCAGGTCATGGTCTCAGGGTCCTGGGATTGAGCCCCACATGAGGCTTTCTGCTTGGCAGGGAGCCTGCTTCCCTTCTCTCTCTTTCTGCTTCTCTGCCTACTTCTGATCTCTCTCTCTCTCTCTGTCAAATAAATAAAATCTTTAAAAAAATAAAGAAGAGGGGCGCCTGGGTGGCTCAGTGGGTTAAGCCGCTGCCTTCGGCTCAGGTCATGATCTCAGAGTCCGGGAATCGAGTCCCGCATCGGGCTCTCTGCTCAGCAGGGAGCCTGCTTCCCTCTCTCTGCCTGCCTCTCTGTCTACTTGTGATTTCTCTCTGTCAAATAAATAAATAAAATATTTTAAAAAAAAAATAAAGAAGAAGAAGGGTCATTCTTGACTTTGATGATTAGAAAAATATAGGTTAGGCCTATGTTTACTGTAGCATTATTTATAATAGCCAAATTATGGAAGTAGCCCAAGTACCCATCCACAGATGAATGGATAAAGACAATACACATACACACACACACACACACACACAAGAATATCACTCAGTCATGAAAGAACGAAATCTTAACATTTGCAACAACATGGATGGAGCTAGACAGTATTATGCTAAGCAAAATAAGTCAGTCAGAGAAAGACAAATACATATGATTTCATTCACATGTAGAATTTAAGAAACAATTTAAGAAAACAAGCAAAGAAATAAAAGAGAAAATACAGGTTAAAGAATGCTTATGAAAAAACAATGTTGGGGTGTCCAGGTGGCTCAGTCCGTTATGCATCTGACTTTTGGTTTTGTCTTGGGTCATGACATTAGGGTCATGGGATCAAGCCCCAAGTCGGGCTCTGTGCTGAGCACAGAGTCTACCTGTCTCTCTCCCTCTCCTTCTCCAGCTCGCGTGCACTTTCTCTCCAAAATAAATAAATAAAAAAGAGCCTAAAAGAAAACAAAAAAGAAAAACAAAACAAAACAAAAAAACAGGGTCAGCTGGGTGGCTCCGTTGGCTAAGCCTCTGCCTTTAGCTCAGGTCATGATCTCAGGGTCCTGGGATGGAGCCCCACATCAGGCTCCCTGCTCACTGGGGAGCCTGATCTTTCTTTCCTCCCCCACTTGTGCTCTCTCTCACTATCTCTGTTGCTATCTGTGTGTCTGTCTCTCGCTCCCAAATAAATAAATTAATTAAAACTGAAACTTAAAAAAAATTTTTAAAAAACCACAACTGCTACTAGAATTTATATGCATATTGTTCCCAAAACACTAAAGATGATGAGCCAAGGAAGTACAACCTATGCAGCAAAATAAAGAGAAAATAAGAAACACCACATGGAAGCAGAAAAACAAAAGGCATCAAGGACCCTGCCAAGGAAACAAACAGCAGTTTAAAGAAATAAAGAAATGGACTGCATTACCCCATTGAAAGGCAGGCGCTCAAGATGACGTCCTAAAACAAACGCAAGTCTAGACCATACATCCCTAATTCTAAGACACACCCATTTCACAAACACTCCTAAACAAGTTTATCCTACAGTCCGATTTCAGTGGCAGCTGTTCTTTCTCAGCAGCACGGAGGACGATGGTGTGTTTTATTGCTGGTGGCGTCTGACAGTTAAGGAAACGTGCTCCACCTACAGAAAGTGACTCCAGTAGGAAGGTGGTCAAAGACAGACCGGGACTTCCAAAGGCAAGGACAACTGGGAACAGCTATGAACTGTCAACTCAAGTCGCCAGAGATCCACCCTCTGTATTTCCCTCTGGAAACACTCTAACGCTCATGAGCAGGGAGACTATGGAAGATGACAGAACAGAAGAGAACAGGAAGGCCGAGGCTGGTCCCCCAAACGGCAAATCCAGTCCTTACGAGAGGCATTTTACACACACCTGTAAGTCCTCACATGACACACCCACATCAACAGGACAACACAGGGAGGAAGGAAAGCAACTACAAGTGGTTTAGTTCCCCCGAACCAACTAGAAGCAGAAAGAAAGCAACAGGAGACTTAACTGTGGGCATTAAGGCTGGACTGTGGAGCTATTTTCATATGTCCTTGGCCATGAGCCTTGCTTGGAGTGTTGAAAGCTGCAGTCCCCAGGTTGGGGCTAAGACGCCTCTGCCCAGAGGCCAGTGACAGGTGACAGCACCTGTCCCTCATCCTACAACACAGTGACTTCATGCTTCCTATGCTCAGTAAACCTACATTTTCCAAAACAGAGTAAGATGGATATTTACAAACCTGAAGACAGCAGAGGGCACATTGACAATGGAAAGCTACGATGTTAATATCTAACTGCTTTCTTCAGGGAGAATGTGCCACTCAAAATCTCCGTCTGGATAGTTCTAACAACAACAATGACAAAATCCACCCACCTGGAACCGTCTACAATGCTAGTTTTTCTTTTTTCTCCAATAGGTTATTTACTGGTGGAATCATCACGTTTCCATCTTGGCTTTTAACCACAAAATGAGGGAAGGGGACTTCTGTGGGGCACATTCTCACCAGAAGCAGAAGGTGTCTGGAAAGAAGGTGTAAAAGATGGAGATAACAACGTGGAAAGAGAGGAACACCGGCAGTCTGAAGGCGTCTCTGGAAAAAAGAGAAGAATAGCAGAAGGAAGAAGGCCCCCCAGCCAGAGAGGCCACAAAGGCCTTATGAGAGGCTCACCTATTTACCGCCAAATGGAAAGGTCAAAGCAACTGGCTTCTAGCTGACAAGCCCCACAAAACTTGTAAGAGAATGAAAAAGTTATTGGAAGGACAAGTTAAGAAAAGGATGTTGAACTCTGCTCTGGTTCTCCTCTCCTCAGTGACACCTCTCTTGATCACTTGTCCTGATTTATGTCCAAGGGCACGTGGGTCACTTGCTGCAATTTCCCAAGGCTCTGCTGTCACTTGCTCTGGCAGTTCTGACTCCAGCATGTTTTTCCCAGCATGCCTTGCACCGACCATGCTGTCAGCATCCAGCTCTTACCTGGCTCTAGAATGTATCGTCTGGTTACAGGTGTCTTCTCTGACTCCTGAACCACGCTCCCTTGATCAAGACCTGCAAGCAAGGAATTAACCAGAAGCAATGCCAACAGGGGACTCTACATCCCAAACCAGTCCAAAGGTCCAGTTTCTCGCCCACACTGGCAACCCATCCAAAGCCCATACCCCCAAGTAGCTCGGCTTTTTCCAAATGTGAGTGAAGTCCTGGCCACCCTTCCAAGTAGTCAGAGGGACACACCTCTAGACTGGGGAGAACGGATGCCCACCTACCCATCCCCATCAATCATTTGCCTCCAAGCTATTCAAGTAGATTAACTAGTCTCTGGTCTTAACTAGTTAAGACCAGAACTAGAGGAGCCCCAGCCAAGAGGGCAAGTTATTTGATTAATCTAAAATACAAACGTCTCCATAAACGGAAATTAAAGGAAACATTTCAGGCCACTATATCTTAGAGATAAGATCATAGACGGGTCTAGGAGCCCCAAATGCATAAACAGTAGGCAGAGGAATACTGCAGCATTTTTGGATTTCAGTTCAGTCGCTCGAGAGCTTGAGATGAAATGAGCGTTAAGGAGCAACGTTCACAGATAAAGGCTCCAAAGCCAACACGTTCCCCGGAAGATACGGTGAAATGCTACAGAAGATGAAATGCTACAAGCCCACAAATTAATTTTTGATTCAGAAAAGGGGCAGAAGAAATACAAGAGTGTGAGGGTCAGAAAGCAAAGAGGACAGATCAAAAACAGTGCATGTGGATACTGAGTGCACTGCGGGCAATCTTGTGTCTTCCTGCCCATCGAACATTTAAAGGAAAACCCGATACAGTGGCACTTTAATGAGATTTTGATTCCCATCAACCCCGGCTGGCACTCCTTAGATATAAACATTAGGTTTTTATCCATGGGAGTCAGGCTATTGTAACTACTACTGAGTTCAAGAACCCCGAGATTCTAAGGAAAGGTATCTTGTGGTGACACTCCCCCGGTTGCCACATTTTCCTCTTCCACTAGCTGGAGATTCTGGAATTCCATTTTAATGGCAGCCAAGTATGATGTTTTGGATGCAGGAAGTAACTGAATGCTTCCCCCAATGTGTGCCATAGATTGAAAAGAACCAGCACAATGTTTTAAAACTTAAGGGGCTGTTATATGTAATTTTTAAGAGGGTTAAAAGTTAAAAGAAGACAAAACAAAAGAACCTTCATGATGCTTCATGCTCCCCCATCCTCCAACCCTCAGTCAAGTTCCTTGATAAAAATGGCTAAAGTAGGGGATGGGGTTGGGGAGTGGGTGATGTAGGTGAAGGGGATTAAGAGGTATCAATTTTCAGTTATAAAATAAATAAGTCATAGGGATGAAAATTATAGCACAGGGAATACAGTTAATAATATTATGATACACTTGGGGCACCTGGGTGGCTCAGTGGGTTAAAGCCTCTACCTTCGGCTCAGGTCATGATCCCAGGGTCGTGGGATCAAGCCCCACATCGGGCTCTCTGCTTGGCAGGGAGCCTGCTTCCCCCTCTCTCTGTCTCTGCCTGCCTCTCTGCCTACTTGTGATTTCTGTCAGATAAATAAATAAAATCTTTAAAAATAATAATAATAATAATAATACCATAATATACTTAACGGCATCTAGGTGGCTCAGTTGGTTGAGCTTCTGACTCTTGATTTCAGCTCAGGTCATGATCTTGGGGTCATGAAATCACGCCCCCTCGCATCTCATCCAAATGATGGGCATAATAATATCTAGTCTGTGAAGATTTCAGAAAAGGGGCAGCAAAGGCCATACTCTGGCAGGACTGGAGCTCAGTAAATGAGGGTGGGTAGGACAAGAAGACACTTCTCTGGAAAACCAACATCTCTCTTAACCTCAACACAACAAAAGGGCAAAGAGGACTTGAGAAAAGCAGGAAATACAGACTGTCACCCATAAGCCAGTTTTTCTTTCATCATCTAAGTTGTCTCATTTCCTGATTACATGTACACCGGGCAACAAAGCTCAAAGAGGCTTCTTCTGTTGGTCTCTTCATTCCAATACTTTGTAATGACATTCAACATGACCAACCTTGAGCTATGACATTCATCTTCATCCCTGAATTTAATCTTCCCTAGTAGCTTTGTATCTACTTATTGATTAAGTCTTCCTCCAAAAGGATTTAGGCCTCTTGAGGAAGTGTATTATTATCTCTAGCTTCTTGACAAAAAGCTAGAAATGCTTCTGGTAGGTATCAGAGAGGAAGGCTCACACAGGTCCAGGAGGAGGCATACAGGAGCCTGCTCCCTGAGCAATTGTGGGCAGGGCCAGGCACAGGAAACAATATGGTTGTCCTTCCTCAGCGTGTGGGGTGCATCATGGTAGACACCCATCGAGGTGCAGTTAGCAAAATGGATGGCATAGCAACATATCTCAGAAACACAGCATGGAGTGCCAAGTCACAAATGGAATGAGATACAGAACAGGATGCCAGCCAGCCTGTAAGCAGTTCCAAAGTATTCCTGTAAACACATTAGTTAAATCTTTCGTGGGATGTTGTAGTTCTAATTGGCCAAAGCAAAAGAGATCCCAAACTGGGTCAAGAAGGAGGGAGGGACAAATGAAGAAACAGATGGAATAAATGGTCAGACAGGTAGAAGGTGGATATAGTGGATTTGAAGGAGGAAGGCCACGGGGGAGACACACACAGACACGCATTGCCCGGAGGTCACATCATCGGCACACACGCCCGCCTGGAGGTCTTACCTGAGGCCCCCGGCTTGTGGCTGGGCTGGCCCACCTGCTGCACACTCTGCTGGAGCAAGTGGAGGCACTCCCCAAGGCAGCTGAGGGTGGCGGCGGAGGTAGCTTTCAGGAGCAGCAGATCCTGGTCCAAGGCAGTGAGGGGGCCAGAGCCTGGCAGAGACTCGATGGCGTGCACAAGATTCTTTTGCTGTCCTTCCACCTGGTTCATCATCTACAAAATGGGAAGATGGCAAAGAGGTGAGAGAGGATAGTCCTCCTTTCAGGAGGCTGGGGAGCAGCTCTTGACACCCAGGGGGCTGGACAAGAGAGGTAAGAGGGGAGATGAAGCATCACCCCCAGATGCGGGTGGCGTGACAGTCTACTCAGAGGGTGCTCAGTACACGTTAGCGTTTTGACCACACAGGCCTGGTGAAATCTAAGTAAATCTCTTCGACGGCACACAGCTGCAGCTCTGATCCCAAGAGCATTTCAGAGCCCTAGAGCTAAAAGAGCTCATTAGGGCCATCCTCATGTATGTTACTGATCTTCAGAGGGCAAGTCAATGATAAATACGGTAAAGGCAGAAGTCTTGGGGCACCTGAGTGGCTCTATCACTAAGCGTCTGCCTTTGACTCAGGTCATGATCTCCGGGTCCTGGGATCGAGTCCTCCGTATTGGGCTCCCTGCTTGGCAGGAAGACTGCTTCTCCCTCTCCCACTCCCCCTGCTTTTATTCCCTCTCTCACTGTCTCTTGTCAAATAAATAAAGTCTTTAAAAAAATAAAAAATAAAGGTGGAAGTCTTTGTGGGACGTCATTAAGGTTCTTTCACTCCAACAGATTATCGGAGACAGTGGATGAACTGTGGCTTGGCCTCAAAGCAAGACCAATTCCCTACTTTTCCTCCAGCCCCAACGCCTATCTGCTCAGCAGTCTTTTTGAAGCTCAAGAAACAGAAGTGAAATGTTGGGCTGGCATTTGCATGAGTGAGATCACAGTGAAGCCAGCCACAGATCATTCCACCCCAAAAATGCTAAATCGGATGTGACTTTCACACCGTGTAAGATGCCAGGAGGAAGCGAAAACCCAGAAACCCTAGGGCTTCTGCCAGCCCTATCCTGCAGCTGAAACTTTGACGGCCCCAAACCATATTTTGTGGCCTGGACTCAATCCACAAGCTCAGATAAGCCACAGTCTACTTGCATTTTTGAACGGACAAATCAAGCAGAAAGAAAGTCAAGACCTAGAAAAGAAGTTGATAGGTTAGCTTGTGAATTTCATCTCCCTTGTGTTCCACAACTTTCCAAAAAAGACGAAGCACATAAAGTGCATGCCCAGCAAATAAACAGTCACTCCAGGAAAGGGAAGGGGACAAAGTGACTCGACGAGGTCCCAGGGCTGCTCTGCATCAGAGGTAGCAGCCAAAATCTGGTTTCTAGACTCTGGTCTGCTGTTCTTTCAGCTCCCCACCCAAAAGCCATCTTCAATGTGAGCCCCTAACTCTGCCTTTGTTGCCATCTACCCCAGAAGATCCTGGTTACCCTCATGATGTCACCAGGTGGGGAGAAGCAATAATTCCATAAGGAACCCCTGGAATTGGACCACAAATCTCATTCCATGCTCAGCCTTATTTTTCTGTTTCCTCTTTGAAAACAGACACCTGCTGTTTTCTATCATTCTGTGTCATTGGCTTTTATTTAGAAAAAAATAAAAAAGCTCATCCATTGTAATCCTTTGTATCAAAATAGGTGCCATTACTTCAAAAAGATACAGTTTTGGAATCACAGGTAAGCCAACAGCACCAATGTGGCTTGGACTCGTCACCTCATTGTGCACACCAATCCTCTGGCCATGAAAATTATTTTTTGCAGATTACAAAGGTTATGCCTGGTGCTCTGGTTCTTAAAAAAAATATATAGGGGCGCCTGGGTGGCTCAGTGGGTTAAGGCCTCTGCCTTTGGCCCAGGTCATGATCCCAGGGTCCTGGGATCAAGACCCACACCAGGCTCTCTGCTCAGCAGGAAGCCTGCTTCCTCCTCTCTCTCTCTCTCTCTCTCTCTCTCTCTCTGCCTGCCTCTCTGCCTACTTGCGATCTCTGTCTGTCAAATAAATAAATAAATAAATAAATCTTTTTTAAAAAGGTGGGGGGATACAAGAGGGGCTAAGTTAAGTATTCACTTCTGCCTTCAGATCTTTGCTTAAAAGCCATCTTCTCAGCAAAGTTTCCTGAGCCACATCATTTAGAACTGTATTTCCAAGGGCACCTGGCTGCCTCAGTTGGACCCTTGGATCTTGGGGTGGGAAGGGGGGAGTTTGAGCCCCACCTTGGGTATAGAGATTACATAAAAATAAATCCTTAAAAAAAACTGTATCTCCAGTCCAACCCTTGCCCCCCCCCATCCTCCTTACTAATTTTTCTCCATAGCACTTACCACCTTCCAACCTAACTGGTCATTTGCTTATTGTGTTCATTTGCATTAGTCTTCATTATCTGTGCTGTTCACTGATCTATCCCAAGTACAGCAAAATATCTGTGACATGAATAAATGAATCCCCAGTCTCACTCTTCTCTGAGATACAAAGGAACTGATTTTTGACACAAAGTCTACAGACATCATTATACTCAATTAGCATAATAGGGCTGAAGATTTAGTAAAGGATAATACCTCCATTATGAGTCTATGTTTACCAAGAATTACTCCAACTGGTTAAATTTAACTTGACACCAGACAAAATGTTTATGTGTTATTTGACAGTTCTATATATAGAACTAACAGAGAGAAGTGGATTTTGAGCTATTTGTCATAGTCAACATTTCTGTAAATTCCCACCATAAAATCTTGTCATAGAAACATGAGGTGTTGAAAGGGAAGAAGAAAACGTAATGAAGAAAACATGTAATACATTGTTCTTGACTATTACGGATGATAACGCAATGCTTAAGAGAAAAGGTGAGTAAAACCAATACATTAAGCATATGGGATACACTTCTTTTTAATCAATAGAAAGAACTATATTCCAATTATATAGTATAGAATACTTGTTATTTCGCAAGCATAAAATATTACATATAAATTACTTGTTATATACTTGTCATGTTGTAAGCATAAATTATTGCATAAAATTACATAAAATATTACATATTACATCTGTAAGAATTGACTTACAGAATTTTCTACATCATTACAGCAGAGACACATGCCCAGAAATGGAATCCACATATCTCCTCTCTAGAAAGTATTCAATGTAATTGAGAGCCTCTTGCTAGTGCCCGAGGCAGGACAGCCTGCTTGTGTGTGTGTGTGTGTGGGGGTCATCTGAACCAGCAATGGGGGAGATTTGACAGTTACAATGATTTCACACTGAGCAGTGGCAGGGGGTACGGGGATGCTTAATACCTTACAGGCCAGAGTACAGTCCTCCTAAAACATGTTCTGCCTTGCTCAAAAAGCCATTGAGAAACTCTGTGCTGTAGTTTTATCAATAACCAAGAACCCAATGGATTCCAACATCTTTCTGGGTAAACTGAGTCTAGCACAGTGCTTGACACACAGCAGACATTCCCTAAAGATTTGTTTTCTCCCCCTTTTCCATGTGACACGAAACCAACCCAATCCTTTAATGAGACCACTGATGTCATCTTCACTTCGTGTTAATTCCATCAGACTCCACAAGAAATTGAAGGAACCCGCAGACAGACAGGATTCCTAGCCTTGGAGCTGTGTATCACAGTCATTACTGCTCTAACATTTCTAAGACTGAGAGGCACTGAGGAAGAGTCTTCGTCAGACTTTGGAAGAACATGTTTTAGCTTCTTCCACAACTAATTTAATTAAAAGCACCTATGAGAAGATGAATATGGCACTGAAAAGCTGTATGCAACAATACTGATGGCAAATGCTTAAAGCATTCCCTCTCCCTTTTAAGGTTCTTTTTTTTTTTTTTTAAAGTGGGCTCCATGCCCAGTGTGGAGCCCAACATGGAGCCCAAGGTGGGGCTTGAACTCATGACCCTGGGATCAAGACCTGAGCTGAGACCAAGCGTTGGATGCTTAACCCACTCAGCTACCCAGGTAGGTGCCCGGCTTCAAGGTTCCCATGGGCTTATCAACAGAAGAGCAAAGCACAGGCATCGATGAGTAGGTTTGCCTACTGCAACCAGTGTTTGAAAAAGTTGAAACCATTTACTTTAATTAGTTCCACATCCAAGCCCATAACACTTTTTTCTGAAGCACATCCACATCAATTGCTTATGGTTTTTAAGAACAAAGTGCCCACATTTCATCTCTTCCTGGCATTCCAGAATCAGGGATATCACCATCTTATATATAGTACAGGTACAAAATGGGACCCCAAATGAAACTTCAGATATCCACCCCTGAAAATGTCAACTCTGAGGTTATAAAATCAACCACATGTAGGTCACATCGAACTTCAGAGATAAGCAAATGTCACGGAGGAAAAAAAAATCCTATGGCCCATTTTTTCATAGTACAAATAATGAACGGTGTACGTACTACAAAATCAAATCAAAGGAGTGAATGCTAATAAAATCAGTGGCTGCAGATTTTATTGCTTTATTTCAATAATGCTGTGTAAAAGGAAATTTCAAAAAGGAGTAAGCAAGGCTAGCTAAGAAAGTCTCTTTAAAATGGGCTCAGGAGGGGCGCCTGGGTGGCTCAGTGGGTTAAAGCCTCTGCCTTCATCTCAGGTCATGATTCCAGGCTCCTGGGGTTGAGCCCTGCATCGGGCTCTCCGCTCAGCAGGGAGCCTGCTTCCCCCTCCCCTCTCTCTCTCTCTGCCTGCCTCTTTGCCCACTTGTAATCTCTGTCTGTCAAATAAATAAAATCTTTAAAAAAAAAAAAAAAAGGGCTCAGGAGGATCAGGGAGGAGGAACTGATGTGCATCCTAAGAACTTTTTGCCAGTTGCAAACCCTCAGCCTGGACTTAATGCCCTCCTCATGATGAGCCCTGAATCACTGGCAATCTCCACTTCAAAAGAGTCAGTGGGATCTGACAAATTTCAACCCTCCATCTGCATGCTAACCCAACAAATTCCGGTTAACCTAGCTTCAATCCCTGTTTTGCATAGAGGACCTGAATGAGAACAGTACTCATTTTTCTGCCTTTGTAACTCCACCCCCTTTGTCCCTTTTGAAACAAGAGTCAGGTTTCTACATGAACTGTGTCTCCTGAATTGCAATTCTCATTGCCCAAATAAATACCCGTTGGCTTACCTTTTGAATGAATTCTTTCTTGGTCAACAACTGAAACCACGATAAAGAGCCTAAAACCTAACGTGATCCAGCTCAAAGAGCTCAGATCCGGCTGAAGAGAGACCTGAAGGGGAAAGCAGGGGCCCAGGGGCTTCCAGAGTCTGACTGTTTCACACTTCTCAGAACTGCAAACCTTGGAGCAGGTTTTGAGAGATGCCTGAAAGGTCAAGTCCCACGGTCAAATATCCATGAACACCAGTTCATCCACTGGTAATCAAAGGATCAGCATCAGGCACCTCGAGATACAGACTCCTTATCCTCAAGTTACCAGGGCTGCTTGCTCAGTTGGCAGACCCTCCTGGGTTCACAGATTTCCGGCACCTTCGGTAACTCAATCTGTGAGGCTTGGAGGAAGACCAAGCAATGTGATGCCAGCGTCAAGGTGGCCTTGGTTTAGCATTTATTCTCTACCTGGTGGATTTCAGAAGCCATTTTTAAGTCTCCCTCTGGGTCAGGGGTCAGTCCTTGGCTGACTTTAGGCAGTTGATTTAGCCAAAGTCCTCAGCTAGGCTTGAAAGCCATGCTTCAAGGACCTTTAGAAGCAACACACACACACACACACACACACACACACACAGAGCTTACTGCCTCCCTTAACACATATTTACTATTCCACCGCCTTCATTAGCATTACTTTAATATTCCAAGAGACTGCCACCCCCAAAATGGTTTGACAGCTCATTAGAGAAACTTCCTAAAATTTCCATCAACTCTATAATGGAAACCATCAACAGTTTGTATCTTACAATCCTTTGAATGCCTTGCCTCAAAATACTTGCCTAGCTGTTTAGACCAATCCTGAACTGTTGGATCTTGATGTGTACCTAATCCTAATCAATCAAGCCCTGGTATTACAAACCAAACTTTGAATTCTCAAATTCGGACCTTGCTTTCCCTACTCGGAGACACGGACAATCCCCTGTGGATGTGCTGTCCTCCCTTCCAGTGGTAAATAATAAAGTCATTTTGCCAGATCAACAGACTACATTGCTGATACTTGCAGAGCTGGCATTCCAATCTCCAAAGACTTCCTCCAAATTCCCTAGTGTTGGGGCACAGTAGGTCTTGGCCTCACACCTGAACGATCTCTTCTTCCTGCTGACTTTCCTACCTGACATCCAATCTTCCTGCTGTACTCCCCAAGCTATGTCTCCTATTGTCTCCTGGCACAGAACCCACCTGGAATAATAACCTTTCTCTATACGTCCAAATACAATCCTATGGGCTTCCCCCAACCTATGGGCTTCCCCCAACGCTCTCAAGTCTTATTATGTGAGCAGAGAAAGAAAACCCTAGCTAGTGGACAGACCTTACCAAATCTACATTTTCCAGTAGGGTTAAGAGAGCGGACAGCGGCAATAAGAGACAAAGATGAGTGGGAGGAAATGGGGTCCATCTCCAAAGGGCGGGGGAGGCTGCTGGCTACATGATGAGATTACGAAGAAGAAAGTTTAAAAACACAGGACAAGAATGGAGAGACCGATATAAGGAAATTAATGCTCTAAACCAAAGGAAACAAAAAGGGGAAGGGGAGAGAATATCTCCAAAAAATTGACCATTATGTCTTTGATGGCCTTATTGCAGGGGTCAGCAAACTTCTATAAAAGGCCAGATGGTCGATATTTAAGGGGTTTGGAGCCACTGGGTCTCTGTGGCAACCACTCAACTCTGTCACTAGAGCCTAAAAGCAGTCAGACCATGGGTACACAGATGAGGGCGACTAGTTGTTCCCCTAAAACTAACATCTGACCCCTCTCAATTTTGGCATCAGATAATTCTTTTTCTCATTCAAGTTGTGACTTGACTGGTTCTTGCTATGACAAGATTTTCTACGGTATCCCGGTCATTCTGGCTGTCACAGTGGGAGATTTTAGGTCTGACTGGGATTATTTTCTTAGCAGGCTACCGAGTTTACTATGTACAGCACACAGGCCCCTAGCCTACTTTTATGGCCTGTGGTTTCAATAACCATCTAACCTCAGAGCTTTCGTGGTGCTATCTTGACCTGCTTGGTTTATCTCCTGTCTCAAGGGCCTCGACTGGTCCCCTCCAGAGCTGAGAGCACAGAAGGTTCCCTACCCCTGGTGCCTCCAGGGGAGAGAGAATGTCTTTGGCTTTCTCCACAAGTGCTTGTCTTGGCAGGAAGCCCCCTTGCCTTCAGCTCTGGGTGGTGGAGGGGAGAATCTGGCCTGAAGTCATTGTTATGCCTGCGGACATAAAAGTCTGCCTTCTTTTCAAAGGTATGTAAGTGCAGACATTCTATTTCTACGTCCAAGTTGAAGACTGCTTCATAAGCAGATCTAACTGGCCAAATGGAAGGTTGACGTGCACTTCTTGGTAACACAAGCCACACTTCCTTTTAGAAAATTGACAGGAGAGAAGCATTCATCATTTCTAGATTTCTGCCTACTTTCTAGATACACACCCACTTTACTTTGGGCTTCCAGGTGTCATCACAGAGGCTGACCATCACGAAATAACGTAAGCCGTGGTTCCAGATTTCTCCATCCATCCCATTCCTGGGAGACAGGACAGACTAACAGCATTTTTAAATTCAACACTTTGACACCTGGCCTTTATCATATGAGATGAGGGGGATAGGAACCAAAGACAAGAGTGGCTGAAAGACCAATCCAGAGATGAAGGTGACCCAAAGTCTGTTCTGGTCCCTCCATAGCCTCAGTAAACATGTGGCTGCTATCCAGAAGTTTTGGTGCTGTTCATAAATAAGCCCATGCTGACAAGAGCAGAAGGCAAAGGCAAAATCCTGAAATGTGCACACACACACTCAAATAAACAAACCACTTTCTGAAGATGTGGGAGGGAGGTCTGCTTTTTTTTTTTTTCTTTTAAAGAAGGGAAGGGCAGAGGGAGAGAGAGAAAGAATCCTAAGCAGGCTCTATGCTCAGTGCAGAGCCTGACATGGGGCTCAATCCCACCACATTGAGATCATGACCTGAGCTGAAATCAAGAGTCAGACACTTAACTGACTGAGGCGCCCAGGCACCCCAAGTCTGCTCTATTTCTTAAAAACAGATTCCTTTCTGTACTAGCTTCACCTTTGGCTTTTCTACAATTATTTCCTCACCAGCCCCAATAATAACTTTTTACTGCACACACGAAGTACAAATTTTATCCTGACCAGTTCCTAAAAACCAAACCATGTTCAAGAAATAGGAGAGAACAGCAACCACAGCCAAATCAATCTAGGGTTCCGTTGGTCCCCCGCTTTCATTTACCCAGTGGGAAATCTCCAGTCAGAGAGGCCAGGTGTCCCGGCTGAGGTCACCTGTCACAGCAGTCCCCACACTCCAGGGCCCTCTCCACTAGAAGACACGATCCTGTGTACTTCCTCCTCATCCTTTCTCAGATTCTGGAAGTACAATAACTACCTCCTGCCTCAGAAAACAACTTTGACAAAGTTTCTTCCACGGTTTCTTCCTTGCCCCACCCTTTCTCACCATCTGGAAACAACTTGGGCTTTTTTGTTGTTGTTTTGCTTTGCTTCGCTTTCTGACTGCAAAAGGCTGGCTCACTCCATCAACCACCATCCCAACGAAATCAGTCAGTGAAAACAGTTACAGAGAAGGAAGTAAAAATTACCCGCAATAAATAAGCACTATTAACATTCTGGTATTATTCTGACTCTTCCAACTCATGCGTGCACCCACGAGTTATTTTATTTTAGAAGGATCATCCCTTACAAATAATTGTGTAAATTTTTGTCACTTGGAATGTATCACCTGTAATGTCTGGGATTGACTTCAAAGTAATCCAGTTTGGGGAGAGGGCAGGGAGTGGGGAGGAGTAAGGATGAAATAATATTGGCTTTGGGGGTGCTGAAACTATTGATGATGACAAGGAGATTCAATATTACCTTCTCTGATTTTTTTTAAGTTTTTTTTTTTTTTTTGACAGACAGAGATCACAAGTAGGCAGAGAGGCAGGCAGAGAGAAGAGGAAGCAGGCTCCCTGCTGAGCAGAGAGCCCGATGTGGGGCTCGATCCCAGGACCCTGAGATCATGCCCCAAGCCAAAGGTAGAGGCTTTACCCCACTGAGTCACCTAGGTGCCCCTTCTCTGATGTTTTATGTTTGAGATTTCTTCTATTGTTATTTTTTTAAAATAAAGGGAAAATACATAGCTATGGGTTGAACTGTGTCTCTCTCCACTCCAAATCCCTACCTTGATATCTTAACCCCCACTATGTCAAATATGACCTTATTTGGAGACTGGCTCTTTACAGAGGAAATTCAAGTTAAAATGAGGTCATCAGAGGGAACTGTAATCTAGTATGACTGGTATCTTCATAAAAAGGGGAAATTTGGACCCAAACATACATAGAGGGCAGATCAGCCCTCTCTAAACCAAGGAGACAGACCGGTGCAGACCCTTACCTCCCAAACCAATCCTGCCAAGTGCCTTGATTTTGAACTTCTAGCTTCCAGAACCATGAGACAATAAATTTCTGTTGTTTAAGCCACTGGGTTTGTGGTACTTTACTAGTGGAGCCCTGGAAAACTAATATACACACCACAGATACCTTTCCACATCAGTAATGACAGACATTTTAATGGCTGCTTTGTATAAGACTTTTAACTCCCAGCAAAGTAGACCCTGGCTTTAGAGCCAAAGTTCCTTCGATGCAAACCCTCCAACACTTGTTCACATGTAATTCCTGCTACAGGAAAAACTGAGGTGGAGAAAGGATTTTCAGTATTATGTAACAGAAGATGCCTACGCAAAGGTTAAAAGCAATTCTTTTTTTTAACTCCGGTGTCAGTACCGAATGTTAACATGTTGGTAATGCGGGGCACACGTGATACAAGAGGAATCCTCTCACATCTTCTTCCCGAAGAGCACATGCTACAGGCCACAGAAGGATCTGGGGTGGAAGGGGAGGGATCATAAAATAATCTGTCTTAATGACTACTCATTTATCTGCACCCTCCGCCTCCCACACACAAAGCCACAGAGAAGAACCAGGTGCTGAGCCCAGAGGAAGGCACCCTCCCTCTCCCTGGAGACAAGGTTGGCTTCCACGGCACAACACTCAACGACATGGCTCCTGACTAACCCCGCCCACAGCAGGCGACTGACTCCCCACTCTGGCCACTTTGTTTTCTCTGAAAACATCTTTCCTCCCTTTTTTTCCTTGTACGGAAATGATGCTTACCACAGAAAGAAATAATCAAAAGAACCAATACCATAAAACCTCCCAAACCACAGAAAACATATGTTCAAATCGTGGCATAACTACTTACATCGTTTTCATGCATGCATACGTGAATTTTACTTTTTATGAGAACAGTTGCACATCCTAATACTGCCTGTAACCCTTTTTATTCCATATACCATGTCAATACATTTTTTTCAGGATTTTATTTATTTGACAGAGAGCACAAGCAGGGGAGCAGCAGGCAGAGGGTGAGGGAGAAGCAGGCTCCCCACTCAGAAGGGAGCCTGGTACGGGACTCGATCCCAGGACCTGGAGATAACAACAACCCGGGCCACAGGCAGACGTTCAACTAACTGAGCCACCTAAATGTCCCCACGTCAATAAATTTTGACAATACTATTTAAAAGACTGCAGACTAATCTATCGCTCAAACGTACCACAAATTATTCCCCAATTCCTTACTGTTGTACATTATGAAGAGATTGTTTCTTCCCTATGACAAATTACAATTCAACAAACCTGTCTGTGGCTAAGTTTCAGCATAAATTTATGAAGATTTTCTTAAATTCTTAGAAGAATGGCAGGATTTAACAGTATTTTTGATAAATACTGCCAGCTCACTCTGGGGTGGGGGGAGGGGACCTGTCTTCCCTCAGCAGTGTACCAGCTATCCTTTCTCTATATATAATCTTTTTTTCCTAACCAACTTCATCAGCAACCCTCCCCCCACCCCCCACTCCCATCAAAAACCAGTATCTTGTTGTTTTAATTCACTGCACACCTCTTCACTGTGCATGTCCCTCTATAACATGAGGTAAAGAAAGATGAAGAAGTTTCCCTATCTGGCAACGAGTAGTAAATAAGCCCTTGAGAGCTACTACATAGTATGGCGGATATAAACAAGAATATGGTACTATAATCATCCAACTTTCAGATAGTCTAGAACTTAATTATTCCAAGTACTAGAAAGAAAAGATAATTACAGAATGTGATAGAGGCGCTAAATATCATTACAGTGGCAACCACATTACAATACAGAAATGCCTGAAATTAACATGCTGTACACCATAAATTACACAACGTTGTATGTCAAATATGTTCAATAAAAGAAGAACCTTCCCTATCCAGTACAGAACGTTTAAGCAAGTAAGACTAACGGGAGTCCAGAGTGTCTCCTTCCTCAGGATGGAGACAGCAGTGTGGATGGCAGGGAGGTCCCCACCAATGGAGAGGGAAGCTCAAGTCCTGAGGAAGGGAACAGAAGGACTACTGGGAAAATCACGTGGATTCAGAATGCTCTGGAAGACACTAAAGTTCTCTCCTAGAAGATCCCAGGACAATGGAATAATGGGAAACCACTACAAAGGTCCCCAAACCCTCCCAGTGAGGAGAGAGCAGCTTTACCTGAACCTTGTCCACCTGCCTAGTTAGTCCATCCCCAGAACCCACCAGACAAGGGGAGGGCATCTGTTCCCCTTCTCCAAGCCTGCCCAAGGCCCACATCTGAACTGAACCCAACCCTGAAGCTGAAGAGCTAAGCAGAAAGCTGCCCTTTGCTTTCCCCACACTTCCCCTTCTCACGCTCTTCCCTTTCCTCCAATATAAAAGCCACAGTAACAGCCCGATGGTGGATAAGAGAAGCAGGGCTACTCTACATGGTGGGGGAGGGGAGCTCTACAGTGTACAAAAATGCTTTCACAACCGTAATCTCCTGTCCTCCCAGCTCCGCCCTGGCCATGGTTATTGTTATTCTCCTTGTACACAACACTGGGGCCCAAATCATAGTTATCATAGAAGTGCAGAGGTCATGACTAGAATCCAGTGTCCTGGGTCCAGATGGCTCTGTCTTCTACCTCATTCCCAGGAGACACAAGAATGTCTCTGCACATGCCCATGGTGTGATGCCCACCTAGCAGAGACTTCTACCAAAAAGGGAGCAGAGGTTTGCAGAGTGAGCTGACTGATCCATGGGCCAACTCACCATGAATTGAACAAGCACAGGTTAGACCACAAGCTCTGGGTAAAATGTCCAATGGGGGAAGAAAAAGTGATCCATAAACAGAAACTATACCATCTAGATAAGGATTGTCCTGCAAAAGACATGGAAGCTTCACTGGAGTGTTTAAGCTCCTCTTAGACATTCTCAAATCAGAAACTACTTAACCTAAGTCATGTAAAAAGCAGAAATTAAAAGGGGTTTTACTGAGGTCTTCAGAAGTCTGGTTGATCTGCCAGTTCTCAGCAAACGCTACTTGGTGTATGTTCTTTTAATCTCTTGGAGAATGCAACTTCACAAACCAAAGATCAGCAAGAACAAAATTATTAAACCATTTTCTTAGGCCCACTTTATCTTTGTTCGCTCATATCCCACATGCGTGGCTCAGCCTTTCTCAAACAACTTCTAAGCGTCTGGATATTTAGTCTCCATATTGGGAAATTCTTTTATTTTGCAGAGAGAGAAGGCTGTTTTTAAGAATTTCTAAAGAAAACAGGCCAATAGACATCTATATTCTAACTTCAACTCGGTAGCACGTTGTTTACGTCAAACCAAGCCCTGTTATCTCCACCTAGGAAATGCGTCCTGCTTTCTTTCACAAATTTTTGTTTTTAGTTCAAATATCCATCCAGAGTAGCAGACAAGGATATAACAACTCTGTTCTCTTTTCCAGCTAAAATTAATTTCACTAGTGCCAATTATATTCAGGAAAGAAATGCATCTCCAAAGGGCACTTGAAAAGGGGGGAAAAATTGGACAAGAATTTTATGCCTCTAGGCAAATCCTTTATAGCATTTGAGCCTTGGCAAATGAAACTCTGGAGAGACAAATTCATTTATCAGGAATCTGCTTCATTAATCTGACAAGGAAAATTATGTTAGGGGATAAGCCACCAGTAATTAATATTTATTGTATCTCCACTGAGTAAATGATACGACAGTCACCATTTTACAGAAGAGAGAACACAATTCCTGCACACAAACTGCTTCCAATGTAATCCTCAAGGTGCTCAAATAGGAGATAGAGTCATGGTACAGAATACACGGTGCTTTACAAACGAGTGAACCACTCCTTGCAGGTGCTTGCCCTGGAAACTGCTTTCCGGAGATGGAATGAACTGGCATGGGTCCATCCCCACTCTTCCTCACTGCCTCGAGACTCTGATGTACAATTTTTAAGAAAGTTAAGGGTAAGAGTATGTAAAACATGGCCACTATTCATATAAATAAATGCACAAAAAGACCTTATTAAATTATAATTAGCTCCATACATGTCTAATTCCAGGACCCAGCCTATTGACCGAACCAATCCATTCATCCACTGCCATATTGTAGGATGGGATCACAGGACCTTATTCATCAAAAGACTCCTCACGGGAGATGCCTGACAAATGTATGTTGGGTAGATGAATAGAGAAAAGAAGGAAGCAAGGAAAAGAGAAAGCAAAGCAAAAGAAAGGAAGGGGGAATGAAGGAAGGAAGATATGGGGAGAAAGATGGCGGAAGAGGAAAGAAGGGAAGAAAGGAGAGAGAGGGAGGGACGGAGGAAGGGAGGATCGAGCTCCAGGGTCCCAAGACGTTTTAACAAGCTGGCATGAGTTCTCCAGCAAATCCAAGAAAACCTTCCCAATGCCCCAAGTCTGGTGTTACTATTTCCACTCAAAGAAGAATGTATATTTTCTTTTTTGTCCTAAGACCTTGGAACTTTAGTCTTAATTGTGAGTCTCCCCAAGTACCAATACCCCAGAGGGAACAGGACATTTTAACCGCACATTAGACATCTCTGAGCACACAACAGTCCCAAGTTCCTTTACGTTCCTAAAATAGTCTATATAGTACTGGGAAAAACAAGGCCCTACTTGAATGGGTTCCAGGCTCAACTTCTAAGCAGTCCCTGGAATACCTTTCTCCTGGTTAATTTTTACTCTTTCTTCAGAGGAGAGAGTTGGGGAGGGGCAGAGGGAGAGAACCTTATGCAGGCTCCAACCCTAGCGTGGTGCCTGCCATGGGGCTCTATCCCAGGACCCTAAGATCATGACCTGAGCTAAAATCAAGAGCCAGACACTTAACCGACTGAGTCACACAGGCGCCCTGAGGACCTTGTCTACATTTTGTTCACTATTGTTTTCCTAGCACCTAGGACGGAGCCTGGCAAACTGTAGGCAAAAAATATAAAATAAGTAAGTGAATATATGAAAAAAAAAAAAAACTCCAGACATCTCCTTAAGAACTGGCCATTT
This sequence comes from Neogale vison, assembly GCF_020171115.1. Lineage (NCBI taxonomy): Eukaryota > Metazoa > Chordata > Mammalia > Carnivora > Mustelidae > Neogale > Neogale vison. The sequence goes on from NC_058096.1 coordinate 154,495,685, forward strand.
TCCCCACTTCCTGGCATGAAAGAAGATAAGATGGGAATGCTCTGAAGAGATGCATTCAGAACAAACACAGCCAAACTACATCTAAATGTCAACCAGCGGGCCTTTAAAAGCTGACAAGTGAAAAAAGTACAATACCAACTCTGAACGGGTTGATTTTTCAGAGCAAGACAGAGAGCATCAGTAATCAAGGACAAGGTTTCATACTTTCCCTGCATGTCTCCCCGGGTCCAGGGGACCACCGTCAAAGAGCATCATAGTGAAGAGTGGAAATCCACCCATGCTAGCTCAAGAAGGAGATCTGTTGCATGGCTATGGGAAGGAGGTACCCAGAATCTACTAGAAAGGGCTGCTCCGCTGTCCTTCAGAGATCTCCCAGTCTCTTATCTCTATAGTTTCCCACCTTCCTGCTCTCTCTCCTCTTGCTCAACTGAAAACTTTCCCAACCTGTCTGAATCCCAGCAGAGCCATGAGGAAGCCAAATCTACGCAGTTTCGTAGGTCTGGCTTCCTTTTTCTCTAAATTCAGATTTGAGAGAAAGTCAATGTGATGGGTTGGCCATAGATGAGATGCCTAGGCTGGTGCAGTCAGCCAACACTGGTACCTCTTCAGTACGTGGGCTCCTCTCCACCATTTCTCTTTGTGATGTTTAACCTGATCTAGGATTCTGATATTCATGAGATATAAGGATGTACACTATTTGCAAATATTTTTGAAAACTCCCTTTACAGGAAAACTTATGTATCCAATGGGACATCAATTGACTGATGTCATCTGTAACAACTAGTCAAATAATGAGGGATTTCCCAAAACTTAATGCTGGTGTGACATGAATATCAAAGTTAGACAGCTTCCTGACAGGGGGTTCTAGAAGTATACTAACTTCTTAAAAATGCTATGATAAACATCCAGCTTCAAATGAGCCCAGACTACCTCCCCTCTTTCAGTGACAGTACTGATGATGTAGGAAATGTTGGGGTTTGAAGCTGATGGCCAAGAAAGAATTCTTGAAACGCCTTCAGCGCAAAAAGGTGGTTTTATTAAAGCATGGGGACAGGACCTGTGGGCAGATAGAGCTGCTTTGGGTTGTGATGGGAGACTGACCATATACTTTCAAGTTGAGAGGAGGATTAGGGACAGCACAAGCCTCCCAGGTGTTTTGGAAAAAAGGTTTCTAGGATTCTGAGGGGGTTAATCCTTGTTAGGAAAAGGACCTTTATTACCGTTTAGTAAAAACTCAGTCATGAGACCCTTCAGATGTGTATCAGTAGGCCATATGCTTGGAGGATGACTGCTAACATGTATCTTTCGGAGTAGAGATACAGGAAGTTTCCAAAGGAATTTTTATATGTTAAAGAAGACTTACAGGATCCTCAGGGGTTGGGATAATGTTAAGCTAAGATTGCCTTTTGCCCTTAGCAAAGTGTCAACATCGAGGCAGCTGATCTCTCAGAGGAAGGTCGCTCTGCCTGTTTCAGGGACTTGTCAGTGGGCTCTAAGTAGTAAGGAAATTTAATTTTTCTTCTGCCTTTGTTTCCCACATCATTACCATGTAATAATGCAAAGCCCCCCAATCTAAAAGGAGTTTAGAGGACATAAGGGCTCAATCCACAGTCCCCTCTCAGTTTATACCTTTTCTGATTATTTCCAAAGTCTGCAAAGCAACCCAATTAGCTATGTTACCTCTTTTCTCATATCAGGTTCACAGGTCTAACACATCTATTAAACTTTGTGGAAATGGATTTTGCTACATTAGCCAACTCTCCCTCAAGAGCCCTCTGCAGTTTTCCCTATGCAGCTATGATTAAAACAGTTCTCTCTCTCACAGAAGTTCTCCTCTTCCCATGACCATCACCAAACCGGAGACGTAAAAAATGTCTGGTCCTGACAATGCCCTGGAAAGTACAGCTTCCCAAAACAGAATTATGTGTGATTCTCACAAAACATGGCTCATATACCTTGTCCCTACCTTCTCGCGAACACACTACCCACTTGGGCAACCTGGCACCTCTTGACTTTCTGTCAGGCAACATCTTGTCTAGAAATCCTTTCTTCCTCACCCTTCACAGTCAAAATCCTACCAGGTTTACAGTGCCTGGATCAAGACAGTGCCTCCCCATGAAGCTCGCAAAGAAGTTACCAGAAATTACCAGTCATTACACCCTCAATCTCTCCAAGGCCCTGCCATGAGCACCTACCTTTCTGTCTCTAAGTTCTTGAGCTGTGGGAGCAGCCCCATATTCCCTGCACCTAGCTAGTACAGAGAGATGCTGATTAAGTGTTCAGCGCCCGTGGCACCTGGGTGGCTTGGTGGGTTAAGCCTCTGCCTTTGGCTCAGGTCATGATTCCAGGGTCCTGGGATGGAGCCCTGTATCTGGTTCTCTGCTCAACGGGGAGCCTGCTTCCTCCTCTCTCTCTGCCTGCCTCTCTGCCTACTTGTGATCTCTCTCTGTCAAATAAATAAATAAAACCTTTAAAAAAAAAGTTTTCAATGACCCACTAAATACATCCTTCAGGCTTTGGGCCATTGCTTCAAGGCCCTTCTCTTCCGGTGAAAATGTTCTCTCTTTCAGTTGTTATATTTGTGCCAGAGCTGGGGCTGCCTAATTTTGGCTAATCTGAACGTTTACAGAAGGAAATTGCATTTTCTCCTTCAGTTCAGAAAATACTTAGTAATGTCTATCTCCCTTTAGACTTAGCTGGGTACTATTAACTCACCATCTTTAAACTAACCTTTTAGAAAATGTGTAATATTAGCTCCTCTTCCAGATACCTACTCAGGATTCCCCACTGTAAAATAAACACATGCTGTAATTCCTTCCATAACTAAAATGTAAATACATATTTCACTCTTGGGATAAACTGGCTTTATTTTCATGTAAATTCAGTAGCAATAAAAGGTAACGGCTCAGCATGAGGAAATGCTGCTTGCTGGCTCCCTCAGAAGCTTCTGACTATCTGTATTACCTTCCACCCCACCCCAATGCTTCGAAAACCAAAAATATCTTCTTCAAAATGCAATTCCTTTAGTAGGAAAAAAAAAAGAAAGAAAAAGTTTAAGATATTACTTCAAACTGAAAAATAAGCTACATTTTAATAGACCTGCATTTATGTTAGAAACAATTTCCTCAGCTTGCTCGTTGGGTAGATATTAAGGGCTCTACAGCTCTGAAAAGCCTGGCAAGGCTGAACAATGACCATCTTTTACCCACTCCCTTGCTGCCCCCTACTGACAAAAGGTTGGACACCTTTGCCAGACACTGCTCTCTCCTGGGACAAGGGCAGCTATAGACACATACACCCACTGGTCTAATGGGTACCAAACCCCATCGAGAACAAGAAAGGTCCAACAGACATGGCTCCCTAAAGTTTTAAGAATGAATAGAAGAAACAAAGCATTCACATAGGAAATCATGCAAAAGCAGTATAAAATTATACTGTTAAATTTATAGAGTAAGGGTTGTCCAGACTGACAGGATTCTGGGAAGGGTCAAACCAATGAAGACAGAGGCCCCATAGAGGTTAGTGATTCCCAATCTTTAAACCACTAAGGAACCCTACCTCAGTCAGCATGGACTTCTTGCTTTCCATAATTGGCCCACATAAAAAAACCAAAGTGGCCGCAAACAATCATCCAAACATTTCAGGCAAAAGAAACATAGATGACTGCTTGCTTCAGTCAGGTATTTTTAAAGTGTGAAAAAAGCTCATCAACCCCCTGAGAGACGGTTCTAGAATCTTCTGAGAACAAAGGCAAGAGAAATACAGATAAAATCAAATTTCCTTATACCTTATAGTGTATTGATAAATACCTGAAAGACGCAGGTATGTCGTTCCTCATGGAGCTCAATGGACACCTTAATGCTGATATTTTGCTAGAGACTAAAAGCAATCTTAGCCTGACAGGAGCCAGACATCCAGCATCTGTAAGTCTTCTTGAGCATACGGAAATCCCTGTAGAGACTTCCTTTATCTCTACCCCCCTCCAACTTAAAAGTATATAATCAAGGGCTCCTCACAATCCCAATGCTGGTCTTTCTGCCCAGCGGCCCTATCCCTACTATGCATTACAATAAAATCACCCTTTTGCACCAAAAACATCTGGAGAATTCTTTCTTGATGGGTTCACTCAGCAGCCCCACATCAGAATTCATGAACCCTAGGATGCTTCTCAAGGGGCTTCTCAGGAGAACTGAGAACACCCACAAAATGTATCCCCTGGCAGGTAGGTGCCTGGGAGGCTTTTCCTCAGGAGGAAAGAGTCCTTAGCTTTCATTAGATTCTCAAAGGGGCATGTGGCCAATAATCAATCAATCAATAAACAAAGTTAAGATCTGTAGGCCTAAGGAGGCCAGGCTAGGAGAGTTCCTTGTACAGATGAGGAGAAAGGAGGCTAACGCAGCTCTGGGGGAGACGCCATATTCACCGATTCCTAACCTGAGAGGGCCCCACACAAGTTTCACTGGAAGAACAAGCATCTCTTCCTCTTCTCTGTGCGTACTCCCCCGTAGTTGACTACCACAGGTCACGTCCCATTGACAATTTTAAGGTAAAGAAAAGGCCACTCCAACAGGCCATAATGCTTAACCATTTATCCTGTGTGGGCAGTTCTCCTAGACAAACAGGTCAGTCTCTATTTGCAAAGCCAGTTTGCAAAACTGATGTTTTTGGTCCCACACTTGCCAGGTTACAATCTGTGACAACTGAGCAGATGAAGTACCTGCAGGCACTAATTAATCTGAGCTTGGCTGCCTGAAAAATTAATACATAAAGAGAAAGTGGAGAGCATGTACAATTTCCCAGTGATTCAGTTTACTGGTAGAAGGAGGGCCTTCCCCATTCCCCCACACCTCCCCAACTTGGACTGCCCAGGCTCAGCACCACGAAGCGTAACTTTGGGCATGTGGTTCCATATTTCTGGACCTCGATGTTCTTACCTATAAAATGGGACTCCTAATAGTGCTTATTGTATAGATATGTTGTGAGGAATAAATCAGTCAATCATCCTGAACCACTTGGAAATGGTCCTAACACACAGCAAACGTTGCGGAAGTGTTAGCGGTTGCTGCGGTTCCTGCCATGGCCACTACTACCATAATTATTATAGGGACACTTAAATGAGACTACGTGTAAAGAGCTTAAAATAGTGACAGGCATGTTGGAAACACTCAATAAATGTGAACTGTGGTGACGATGAACACCAGCGGGAAAGTGAACAGATCGGGAATTACTATCCTGTTATTCTAGCCAGGCATCATAACACCAGTGTATTTAAGAGGCAATATATTCAATAAAAACCATATTACACCTCTCTTGCAGAACCGTTTGCCTTCTCTGCTGTAAAAAGCAAATCATTGATTTATTGATCTTATTTTTTATTTCTTTAATTTTTAAGTAGGCTCCACGCCCAGCATGGGGCTTAAACTCACAACTCCAAGATCAAGAGTTGCATGCTCCACTAAGCCAGCCAGGTGCCCCAAATGATTTATCTAGTTTTAAAAATAACTTTACCAAATCAATTACGGTTGATTCTCCTTCTTCACAGTAGTCAGGTTCCGCAGCCACCATGAAAACACTGAACTATTACGCTTAAGGGAAATTCAAGGGGATGTTTCTGGGAGCCTCTAGTGACACTGTCATCAACTAAATACCATTTGTGTTGTAGAGGTTTGTTTGCCAATGTCCCGTAAAAGAAGCTAGTGTCATTAGCATTGAAAACTGGCTTTTCCATAACATCCTTTTCCTGTATAACACTTAAGCAGTAAATTCTCATTATTCACAGTAATTATATCCTACGAAGTCACCATGAACAGTGAATTAGCAACACGAATCAGTAGCAGTGTGTGTGTTTGTGTGTGTAACAGCACTCCAGCTGGTCTTAAACCCTTGAACACTCCTTCCTCGCTGACCTAAGGCCCTTAGTCTGTAAGAGAGCTAATTTACTTTCTTTGAGATTTGCAGACCATTGGCCTTGAGAAGTGAAGAACTAGAACCTTCCCAGGCCCCAGAGGCCAGCAAGTCTGTTTGAAGTCACCTCAGCTTCCTATCAGTCCAGAGTTCTCTTTCTTTTTTTTTTTAAGCAAAATGCTTTTCTTTTTTTTTTTTTTTTAAGATTTTATTTATTTATTTGACAGAGATCACAAGTAGGCAGAGAGGCAGACAGAGAGAGAGAGAGAGAGAGGAGGAAGCAGGCTCCCTGCTGAGCAGAGAGCCCGATGTGGGACTCGATCCCAGGACCCTGAGATCATGACCTGAGCCGAAGGCAGCGGCTTAACCCACTGAGCCACCCAGGCGCCCCAATGCTTTTCTTTTTGAGGTCACACAAATGAGTCTACTAACCTCCCTTTGTGTATCTGTAGACCTTGCCCTGCTTTGCAGAAGAAGAGAGTACTGGGGCACATCACGAAACAAGAACCAGACCTCCCCCGCCCCCGCACAACCACAGAGCACTGAGATAATGTTCACAGCTGACATCAACAAATCCACATGTGACCAAGAAATGCCATATGTGCCCTCTTTATCCATTGACTACCCTAAACCCCTTTAAACACTGTGGGCCAGGCAGAAACCTCAGACTGGGCATGAGGACAAGAGTCTGCCTTCTCCTTGGGTTGTCAGCCTCCTGAAAAAAGCTCAGATTCCTTTCCAATCAAAACTTGAGCAATGCTCCTTCCAGCAACACAGCCCAACTTGGGTTTGGTAACAGGCAGGCACACGCATACCCACGCATGCACATGCATGCACATATGCATTTATACCATAGATGATAACCTTAAATGCTAAAAATGCCTCATCCTGGAAGGTTTTTTCTTTCTTTTTCTCTTTTTTTTTTTTTTTTTTTTTTTTTTTACTTTGCAAAAAAGAAAATGGGGTTCACAACTCTCAATTCACTTGCCTGGGGCCGCCCCACTCACAGGCACCAGAGTTGGCCCTCAAACCCCATCCAGCTGGACCCGAAGGCAGAGCTGCTTGCTCTATAAGGAGCTCCTCCCTCAGAGATCAATCTTCTTCTCTCCTCTGCATGGAAGCAGCAGCAACAGGCAGGGACCATCACCTTGTGTGACTTCCAGCTCAGAATGGCTGCACTGGGTGACTCGTTAGGGGATGTTTTACAAGTCTGCAAATGACTACAACTGCCCCTCGAGTTATCAATTTTGGGCTTACAAATAAATTTTAGCAAGTAGGAGAATCTGTAAATAAAGGATCCGTGAATAATGAGACTGGGTTTTCTTAATTCTTAATTTTTCATTAGTCTCTTGATCTTCAGAACCTGTCTCACCTGCAAATTGAATGTGTTTCAGGCTGAACTGTGTTTTGAAATGTGCAAAGCAGCCAGCACTCAGCTGAGAAGGGTTTAAGATTTTCCTAACCCTGGGAGACATGCATGAATCTTTGACCTTCAGCCCTACAGCAATGCTATCCATTTATGATTTTTGATCTTAATCAGTTGTCATCTCATGAATCCACAAAGTTAGCCGCCTTTCCATCTTTTCCACAGTTTCATCACAGACTACAAATGTTACTTCAGAATTTTCCAAAGGAGGAGTGGGTGGGGAAAAAAATTTCTCCAAAGTAGCCTCACATACAGATCAGCGAATTTCCTCTTCTTTTTTCCCAGATGCGCTGTATTTTGCTTCATTAACATGGAACGCACAGCCAAGGGCGCTGGAACACACACCTGAGCAAAGCTCATCTAACATGTTATTTTCTCCATCAGGCACAGCCCAGCCTTCACACGCTTAGACACACGGAACAGCATTTGGGACCCACTTAAAACAGCAGTCACCAACAAAAAATACAGACAAAAACAAAACAGAACAAAAATCGAGAGCTGATTCTAGAGTTACAGATAAAAGTAGCAAGGAGGCAACTGTGCAGATAGAAAATCCCTGAGAAAGGAGGACCAACTAGACATTTTTAAAGTAAAAAATGTTTAAAGCTTAGGGCTATGAAACTAACACAAACAAACTTGAAATCCAACCAGAAACAGAGGACGCTGCCTGCGTGCGCCCACATGCCTGGTGATAGGAGAGACCGCTCCTCGCTATTCTGTTTCCATGTGATTCCAGGCCTCCGATCACCGAGAGAAGAGGGACACTTCATACTCACCGCTATCTGCTTCCAAACAGGCAAATTCACTCGTTCAATTATTTTAAAGTTCTGTGAGGAATAGTAAATTGGGACAATCTTCAGCACTGCAGTTATCCAAGTTCAGAAAAATAGACTCAAAGACATGACCCTAAAGCTTTAAAGGTATTGATTTTGATGTAGAATAAAGTTTCTCAAATACCTTCGGGGGGGGGGGCGGTGGTGAGGTAAAAATCATTCTCCAGGCAGCCTTTATACAACAAATTTTACTGGATTTCACAGATCAAATTGTCATTTCAGTTGCTAAATGATGTTTACCTATGGATTCTATTCTGCTACCTTTAAGTGGTATCATTTGCTCTACACGTTTATAGAGGCAATTTTTTTTAAGGCTAAAATTTCTGGGAAGAAAAATGAGCTATATCTTGAGCCATGGAGGTTTAAACCGAGGAAGGACTATAGCAGTGAGTGAACCAACGGAAATCCCTGACCACAGGAGCTGATGTTTTAATAGAGGAAGACAGACTATGTAGACCAGCAAGTGTGCAAGGTCAGACGTGATGACTCTTCTGGAGAAAAATCAGGCAGGGAAAGAGCAAAAAAAAAATGGGAGGCAAAGGGTTTGCCATTTTTAAATAGATGGGGAAGGGCACCTGGGTGGCTCTATCAGTTAAGTGTCTGCCTTCCACTCAGGTGATGATCCTAGGATCCTGGCATCAAGCCCCACATAAGGCTCCCTGCTCAGCAGGGAGCCCGCTTCTCCAACTTCTGCCTGCTACTCTGCCTGTGCGAGCACGCTCTCTCCCTCTCTCTATCAAATAAATAAAAATTTTTCAATAGATGGGTAACATAGGAATTCCTCACTAAGACCTTAAATACCTCAAGGAAGTAAGAAGTCATACATGCAGCCAAAGGAAAGGTTCTAGAAAGGAAAGGGCAACAGGAGTGCGAAGACCCTGAAGCAGGAGAAAGCCTGGTGTGACCAAAACCATCAGTGCTGGGGAGACTGGAGCTGGAGAGGAAGAAGAGATGCAGAAGGCCTCAGAGAGGCAAGCAGGAGGCTGCTCGTGACAGCCTTTCAAATCCTAAAGTCCAGGCTTCACCCTCTGTGAGGAGGGGCACATTAGAAGCTTTGTTTCAAGTGCCGTCCCTGTATTATTCAGAAACTTGCAAAGAATAGAAACCCACACACCTGCCAGCACGATTCAACAACTGTTAACATGTTGCCATATTTGCTTTTTGTCTTTCTGGAAACATTTGAAATTAAGTTACAGATATCATGATACCTCACCCCAGAATATTTCAGCATGCGTCCCTCAAAAGCCACAACATTCTTCTGCTTCTCCACAATTCTACCATATCACTTCTAAAAATTCAAAATTAATCCATTAACTGATCTAGTACATAGTCCATATTCAGATGCCCCACAAGGTCCAAAACACTACAGTCCCTATACAGAATTTGGTTGCTATTCACAGGAGTCTCTGTCCATTTTTCCTATTTAAAGAGAAAAGACCTATGGTTTTATGGAGGTCCCACATTCTAGATTTGTCTGATTGTTCCTCACGGTGGTGTTGAACCTGTTTCTCTATCCCCTCTATTTTCTGTAAACCATAAGACAGGGCTATAGGTTGGATTAAATTCTACATGTTGCCAAGAATGTCACATCGTACCATGTCAGCAGGCCCCCCACATCAAGTCAAGCCACCATAAGTGATGCTAAATGAACACTTAAAGAGGAGCTGTCAGCTACCTTCCTTGGAAATTATTTTTTAAAGGCTTTTAAAACACCTCTGGATCCAATGTGGCACTCGAACTTACAACTTCAAGATCAAGAGCCATGTGCTCTACTGACCCAATGAGGTGCCCCTTGAAAGTTACATTTTCACCTTCATAATTCCCAAGTAGTCCTTGGCATCTTACACACACACACACACACACACACACACACACAAACCACACATAGGCCTGACAAATACCCCATTCCCCAACAACCTGCACCTGACAGTTCTGGCATTCCTTAACGCTCTTTGCCCAAATCAGTGATTTCTTCAGGAATGGCAAAAAGCATTGGTTGACATTCTGCCTTCCCACCACCTACCACTTTTGTTTTTGTTCTCACCACAGCCTCATGGGTTATCTTTTTTATTCCAAATGTTCTAAACTATTACCACTATTATCTTTTTGACACACGCCCATGAGCCTTTGAGCACTTCCTTTTCAGGTGCTATTTAATGTCCCAGACGTATTATACTTTCCCCATTCCAGCCTGAATCAACCATTTCACCGTTGGCAGGTTTTGAATAAAGGAGAGATATCACCGGAATTTTTTAAAAAGAATCTCTCCAGCTGCTAGATTGAGAATGTTGTTACAAGTGAGGTCATAAGCAAGGAGAGCAGTAACAAGTCTCTTTCATAGGCATCCAGGCAAGAAGCTGGTTAAGAGTAGCTGTCATCATACAGGTCAGATTCTGGTTACAGTTTGATGGAAGGGACAACGGTATATTCTTACAGGCCTAACACAGAGTATTAGAAATATTGGAATAAATGACAAAGAACGACTTGAGATCTGGAGTCTGAGCAACTGGGAGGACCGAGTTCCCATTTATTAACACAGGAAGATGGAAGAGTGAGCTTTTGATGGTGTTTGTGGGTCAAGAGAAAGGGATATGGAGACGTTTGATATACCATTTTAGCTACATAAATGGAGTTACTGTGACACACCCAAGCAGAGATATAACAAGGCAGCTGGGTCCATGAGCATGAATCCGTGAGACTGTATTTACAGCTAAAACTTTGGAAAAGCTCACCAAGGGGATGACTAAAATGAGAGGAGAGAGGAACTCTGGAGACATGAGGAGGAACCAGCAACAAAAGTTAAGAGGAGTGCTGGCCTGTGAGGAGACAGCAGATCGGGAAAGCAGTGTCCTGTGTCCAGGACAGTGTTTTAAGGAGGAAGTGGCTGTGGGATCCAGTGCCACTGACGGGCCAATGGCATGAGGACTAGGACAGTGGACCACCCACTCCATTTACCCACTAGAGATCACCAGGTGATTTTTTTTTTTTTTTTTTACACCTCCATCTTGGGACTCCTTCCTCCAGAACTCAGAAGATGTTTCTAAGTCATCACACTGTTACAGATACGACTGGCAGGCTGAGTTGATGCTCATGGAACATCCTGTCCCCTGCCCACCTGGGGGACTGGCAGCTGAGCACCCCATTCCTAGATGCGGTGGGGTGGGATGGGGTGCCTTAGTGCTCTTCAAACGATAACCATGCTCCCATCCCACAACCCTTTATCAAGGGCATCCCAGGGTACAGAGAAACATTTTGGGGAGTCACCAGGTGATCTTGATGAGAACAAGTTTCAGTGGAAATTGTGGAGGAAATGGCTATCACAGGATAGGTTTAAGAAAAGACCAGAAACACCGTGGACAGTCCTTGAGGGGACTTCCTTCAAGGGGAGCAGAAAAACATGGCTCTTGAGAGAGAGCATGTGGTCAAGAGAGAGATTTTGAGAGATGGACTCTTTGTATACTGATGGAAGCAAAGCACAGAATATGCCACCACAAAATAGGTTCCTTTGATATAAGGACCCTTTTAAGCCAAGGGCAGGTAAGAAGAAGCAGACAAGAAAAACTCTCTTCTTCCTTCTACCAGGAAGGGCAAGATGGTTCTTCAGTGCCTGACATTCTAGACTCTTATCAACCAGGGACAGCACTAGAGGAATAACCATCAACCAAACCTAAAAACCTTATTAATTATCCCTTATCATCACTTAACTTCCCACATATATTATCTTTCCACAGGCTGCAGCCCCTAGAAGCTCAAAGTCCTTTTCCTTTGTCACTTCACTACACAATTTATTTTTCTTTTGGTAGGATGTTATACAAGCCCCAGTTCTAGCCACTCCTTTCATGAAGATTCTAGTGTGTATGCAAGATGCAGGGCTTAATCTAATTTTTTTTTACAATAGAATGGATTAACAAGAGATAAACCATCTAATTTATAAGGCTGCTGCCAGAGAATTTAGGAGGATAAAAATGCCAAGCCTTTTCTCTCTTACAGGAATAGTCCAATAGATTGACAGGAGAGAGAAGGGAAAATTTCCAGAATGTCCTCAAGCAGGCGAGAGGTGGGATGAGTGGAGGCATTGGCCTAGAGCAGACGTGGTGGAGAGCAGAGGCAGGTGGGCGGTAATCTTTACTGATTCTGCTGGAGGTTCCCTTCTGGTTCCTTTTATTTTCTCAGTGACACAGACCTGGGATCACTGCTTAAATGTGAAGATGGGGAAGGAAGTGCTGGAGATTCAAGGTCGAAGTAGGGTTTGGGCCTGGTCAAGGTGAGTATAGCCAGGTGAGAAAGGTAAAGCAATGGAAGGGAGTCTGCAGGGGTCGCAAAATGCTGGAGAGCATGATGGCAATTCACCATCTTAAACTATGAAGAGATAAGGGTAGGGGGAGAGATGACGTGTGGCAATGACATGAGATTCAAAAGTGGGTGCTTTTAGGGAAGGGAGAGACAGAATGCTCTGGAAGTGGCACAGAGGAAACAAGGAGGTCACTTACTCCACCTCCGTGTCCTGAGAGGAACAGAAGAGAAGCACCACCGTGTGGGAGGGCTGCAGGGGAGAACCACACTCCAGATAAAGAAGGTGAAGGAATCGTCATTTCGAGAACAGACTAAGGATGTAGAGGATTATGTCTGATGATGGAACATGAATCCCAAGCAGCTCATGAAGGGGATTTCAGGAGTTAAGGAACAGAGTCAGAAGAGGCACTACAGGTCATCAGGAAGCAAGTCAGGAGGAGGGCTTGATGTGGAGACCAGGGTCTTTTAGGATGGCCGCACCTTGTGGGCTCATGGGCATGACAGAATAAGACTGAAGGGTCTCAGGCAGGTCGTCGTGGGAAAATAGAGTGTTAGGACTTCAAGTGGAGATTAAGGATACGTAGAGGTTAAGCAATTATCCAAGAAGCATGTCAAAAAATCTTCAACATCATCTGTCTTAAAGAAAAGTGCAAAGCAAAACCAGAGTGAGATACCACTTCCCACCCACTGGAACGGCTATTATCAGAACAGTGGAAAAAGTGTTGGTGAGGATGTGGAGAAAAGTAGACACTACTTGTGAGAAAGGAAAATGGTACAGTCACCGTTAACTGGCAAGTCCTCAAAAAGTTTAACCCAGAATTACCACAGGACCCAGAAACTCCACTTCTGGGTATACACTCCAAATAAATGAAAACAGGTATTCAAAAAAATACACGCACATGCCTGTTCAGAGCAGCACTCTTCACCAAAGCCAAAAGGTGGAGACAATTCGAATGTCATTAACAGATGACTGGACGGATTATGGCAGAACCATACGGCTTTTATTCAGCCTAACAGAGGGTGGACTAGTAATACATGCTACAGTGTCGGTGAACTTCTAAGACTATGCTACATGAAAAGAGGCCAGACACAGAAGCTTCCATATTACAGGATTCCATTTATACGAGCTATGAAGGAGCATAAATCTACAGAACCAAGATGGGTGGCTGCCAGGGGCGAGGCAGAGGGGAACTGACCGTGTAACGAGTATGGGATTTCTTCTTGGGGTAATGAAAACATTTCGGAACTGGGTAGAGGTTGTGCTTGCACAGCTTTGTGAATACACTAAATGTCACTGAACTGTTCGTGTTTAAATGGTTAATGTTATGATACCACCATTAAACTAAAAAATATTTTTTTTAAGATTTTTTATTTATTTATTTGAGAGCGAGTGAGCAAGCAAGCAAGAGCGTGAGTGGGGGAGGGGGAAAAGGGGGAGGGAAGATGCGGGGCTTGATGCCAGGACCCTGAGATCATAACCTGAGCCGAAGTCAGAAGCTGAACCAACTGAGCCACACAGGTACCCCTAAAAAATAAATTGTTGGGGCACCTGGGTGGCTCTCTCTCTAAAGTGTCTGCCTTCTGCTCAGCACATGATCTCAGGGTCCCGGAATTGAGCCCCACATTGGGCTCCCTGCTTGGCAGGAAGCCTGCTTCTCCCTCTCTCATTCCCCCTGCTTGTGTTCCCTCTCTCGCTGTGTGTCTCTGTGTGTCAAATAAATAAATAAAATCTTTAAAATAAATAAATAAATTGTTGAGAGAAAAAAATAATTGAGTAACAATTTACCCATCCCAAGATCAGACTAGCCTCAATATTGAACTAAAAATAAACATTAAAGAAAGGTGAGGTTTATATCAATGAATAACAAAGAACACCAAGACTTGGGAGCAAGATGCCACTGAACTAGGTTTTCTCAACACCCAAAGCGTCCCGGAAACTTTAAACTACAGACCAGACCGTGAGGGGTCTCTTCCAGTTCTGAACAGCATCTCAGGTCCACACTTGGCCTCATCTTTTATGGCTCACAGGAAACTTCCAGCAATAGTGGCAAAGCTCAGCATCTTCGATCCAATTAGTTGTCAGAGCACAGCAATTTAAATTACTTTTTAAAGCCCAGTATTTTTTTTATTTCCATCTACAGAGAAATGTTCCACTCTGTTTGAGATGAGTGAGTAACCTGCTACTGTCCCACTAGCCTGGTGGTCACTGAAGAGTATCTGATTCAAGGGCCGCCTGGGTGGCTCAGTCAGTTAAGAGCCCAACTCTTGATCTTGACTCAGGTCATGATCTCAGGGTCATGAGATCAAGCCTCATGGGGCTCTGAGCTGAACGAGAAGCCTGCTTAAGTTTCTTTCCCTCTCCCTCTGCCCTTCTGCCCCTTGCCATTCTCTCTTTAAAAAAACAAACAAATAAACAAGTATTTTATTCAAATTAGTAAACTATATAGAAGGTGCTGAAGTCCTTTTCTCTGTAGCCAAGTATGGCACATGGTAGGCATTTGACTGAAATTTGCAGGCGAGAGAATGAAAGATAGGAAAAGAATCAAGACAGAACTCGGGTCTGGCCAAGCAATTGCTCAAGAAATCATTTCCCTAAAGAAACTTCCAGACCTGAATCCACTGATCTTACAGCCGTTTCATTAGGCCCAATCCTCACTTGTAAGCACAAAGCCAAGGAGGGAGTTTGGGAATGGCAATTAAGAGTTCACCTCAACCATTAACATTGTGTGGGTCTCAACAAATCACCGACCTCCCTGAACCGTGCTTTTTCTCATCTATAAAATGAAGAGGTTGAACTAAATTAACCCCAACATGTCTCTCAGTCTTAAAAATCATCCATTCTGGGATTTCTTCGTAAGAGAGCACCGGGAAAGACTGGATAACTCTTGTTCATTGACAGACAACCGTGCCCATATAAAGTCCTGTCCCTTCCTCAGTAATTTGCTTTCTGAACTTGGGAGAACTATACCTTTGGTATGGTGGCTAAAGCCTCTGGACATAAGACAGCCATAAGTTAAGATTCCTAGACTGGGATTCAGAAGGGCTCCACTCAAATTTTTCAGCATTACAGGGAGAGGTACGTTGCTAAGAAGTCGGAGGGCCCAAATTTGGCTTTGGAATCAGAAGCCTGTTTTAACCTGACAAGGACAAAAGTAAGAGGGGCACCTGGGTGGCTCAGTCGGTTAAGCATCTGCCTCTGGCCCAGTCATGATCTCAGGGTCCTGGGATCAAGCCCCACATCAGGCTCCTTGCTCCGTGGAGAGTCTGCTTCTCCCTCTACCCCTCCCCTTGCTCATGCTCTATTTCTCTCTCTCTCTCTCAAATAAATAAAATCTTAAAAAAAAAAAGAAAAGAAACCAGTAACCTAGTAAAAATAATAATAATAAAATGCACCATAAAAATGATAAAATAAAATCCTCTTAGGTAACTTCCAGTTACTACAAACTAGAGTATTGCAGATGTGAGTGGCGGGGGCCAGACTAATGGCAGAAGCTTCTGAGACTGAACAGACACAGATAAGAACCAGCACACTCCCTTATTAGCTGAAACTTGAGGCAAACAATTTAAACCCATCCAGTGCTCAACTGCCTCTTCCATAAGGTAGCAATGACACGACCTGTTTACCAAGTTTGGGATTAAATGAGGCAACTATGAAAAGGCATTTTGTACAATACCCATCATAGAATAAATAGGTGGTCAAGACAGAGTGGGTTGCCTCCTCCTTGGTTCACTTCCTTTAGTCTATTTGTCTTTTTGAATAACCTACTGCTTATCAAAGGATATACAAATATCACAGGGAGCTCGATTTGTCGATTTTCTTTCTCAGAAAGCCATAAAAAGGGGGATTTGATGGAGGCTAAAATTAGACTTTAGGGTTATTTGTGGATTGATTTAGCTATAGTAAGTCAGGTTCCTTTAACCATCTATAACAGGTTTGAAAGAGGATACATTAATAGTGTATGTCCTTTGGGAAGCCAACCAGGTCAGCCACATCCATCCTGTTGATCAACAAGATGACAGAACATAGACCACGCACCCCCAAACTCATTCACAGGCTACATACCTCCCATGGGCCACAACCAAGAAACTTCTGAGATATAAATGCTATCTATGCACAGTATTAAGATCATTTCCAAAATGAAGATTTTAAATGCCAAACAGCCTAAACAACCGAGAGAGTAAGTACAGTTTAAATTATAGGAAAATTTGATAATTTTAAATAAATAAATAGAATCTTTAAAATATAGGGGCACCTGGGTAACTCAGTCAAGCCTCGGTTTCCTGATTTTGGCTCAGGTCACGATCTCGGGGTTGTAAGATCGATCCCCCCAGTGGGCTCCAAGCTCAGTGGGGAGTTGGCTTCAGATTCTATCCCTCTTCCCTCTGCCCACCCCCCTGCTTGTGCTCTCTCTCTCAAATGAATAAATCTTTTAAAAAACTAAAATATATAAGTAGACTATAAACAGAAAAGTATATTAAGTGAAAAAGACCAAGTTTTCTGGCCACAAGCATAATATGTGTAGGAACAATATTTATGCAAACTGACAGGTGCACCTGGGTGGCTCGGTTGGTTAAGCATCTGTCTTCAGCTCAGGTCATGATCCAGGATCCTGGAGTCGAGCCCCACATCTGGCTCCCTGCTCAGTGGGGAGTCCGCTTCTCCCCTCTTCCTCTGCCTCTCCCCCCAACCCCTACTCGTGAGTATGCTCGCTCTCTCTCGCTTTCAAATAAACAAATAATCTTAAAAAAAAATACTTCTGCAAACTGACAAAGATGAGAAAATGTTACAAAAACATTAAAAAAGGGTTTTTTCTTTTTTTTATTTCCTGTCACATTATTACGTTCCTTCCTCCCCAACAAAGGATTCTGGAGTAAATTTTAAAGTTGTCTGGGAAACAGCCTACATCTAGACTTCAGAGAGGGCAGCACTCTAACCCCAGCAGGTCTACAAATTTTATTTTTCTAGACCATCGACATGCATAAAAACAAGAAGTTATTATGCCAATATGAAAGGATCACTTGCTACCATGTTATTTAATAGAAAACTTTGATCAATTTGGAATAAATGTCAAAAGGAGCATCAAACAAATTACAGAAGAATGATTTTCCTCAGTTCCTTTTTTTTTTTAAGTAGGCTCCATGTCCAGTACAGAGCCCAGTGAGAGACTTGAACTCACAACCCTTAGATCAAGACCTGAGCTAAGGGGCGCCTGGGTGGCTCAGTGGGTTAAAGCCTCTGCCTTCAGCTCAGGTCATGATCTCAGGGTCCTGGGATCAAAGCCCGCATCAGGCTCTCTGCTCAGGGGGGAGCCTGCTTCCTCCTCCCTCTCTGCCTCATTCTCTGCCTACTTGTGATCTCTGTCTGTCAAATAAATAGTCTTTAAAAAAAAAAGACCTGAGCTAAGATCAAGAGTCAGATGCTCAACCAACTGAGCCACCCAGGCGCCACTCAGTTCTTCATTTGACCCAGCCCTTTGCAGAGGCCCATATGCTAGTGACAGACAGGCACAGAATGCTTGATCTTGTTTTGCAAATTTGGGGTGAGGTGTTGAAGTTGGAAGAAGTAAAAATTATAGATGATCCCAAAAGCATACTACATCCCATCACTCATTCCCCCCCTTTTTTTCAACATTTAAGTAAATTAAAGGAAAAAAAAACCATTAAAAAGAGGCTTGTCAGAATTAATAATAGTATCATATAGACATAGTAGGAAACTTGGAAAATACATGAAGAAATAAAACACCTATATCCCCATTAACTCCAGAGAAAAGCCAACACACTGGTGTATTTCCTTCTAGTTATTTATTTATTTTTTTTTTTGGTATGTGTTTTTAATGAAATATTGTCAGGTGTAGTTTCATATCCTATAACTGTGTGGTCTGAAATCTGTCATCCACAGACTCAGCAGAAGGCACACAGCAGGCAGGAAGAGGTCGTGGACATC
The DNA here is from genome assembly GCF_020171115.1 of Neogale vison. Classification (NCBI taxonomy): domain Eukaryota; kingdom Metazoa; phylum Chordata; class Mammalia; order Carnivora; family Mustelidae; genus Neogale; species Neogale vison. The sequence goes on from NC_058096.1 coordinate 154,514,085, forward strand.
GCCAAGGGGTCATTCTTCCAGTCTTATTTAAATGAGCGCACCATGCAGCAAGTAGCCGCCTCAGTGTTTTGGGGAAGAGAAATGAATTCTGAATTTCCTTACCACCTGAACACAGCTTGGAAGTAACTACAGAATCTTCCCATACTTCCCATAGGAAGAAACCACAGAATCTCCCCAATGTACGAGGGTACGAGGCAGACAGGACTGAGGGTGTGGCACGCCCACGCGGCAAGGAAAGGACTGGGAACTTAGCACCTACCTGCAAGAGGAGTGGTGGGAGCCACTCTGACAGCCAGGAGCACAAGTGTCCTCAGGAAGGACACTTCAAGGGAAAGAGACCAGTCAGGGTGGATCAGGATGCGATGTGCAACCCCACAGGAAACGGAGGCTGGACCCCATTGTACAAGGACCATCAGCCCTGGCAGAAACAAGAGAATGGGCTGGAATAGACCAAGATGCTCTGGAAAGTCCTCTCCTCTCCTTCCCAGAGTGGAGGATCACCAGGGTGACCAGGCCACTCACCCAAAATAAAGACCATACCTTTTCCTTATAATCAGAGTTGCAGGGTGTATAAACGTGGGACTCTTACATATAGAGGCCATGTTTATATCATTCAGAGGTTTATTGACTTGCAAGTCTGATACACAGTTTTTCCTACTAATATTCTTTCACTTAATATATTATGAATACTTCACAGTAATATTAAATATATGTTTTTTAAAGACAGATTTATTTATCTACTTATTTATTTGAGGAGGGAAGGGCAGAGGGAGAGAGAGAATCTCAAGCAGACTCCCCACTGAGCCTGAAGCCCGATGCAGGGCTCAATCTCAGGACCCTGAGATCATGGCCTGAGCTGAAATCGACAGCTGGACACTTAACCAACTAAGCCACACAGGTGCCCCTTATATGAAATTATTAAACATAAATAATTTATTAAATTACATATATAAATATTAAATTAAATTAAAACATTAAATATGTTTTTTAAACATGATCTTATGGGCTACCTGATCATATGGCTGTTCCTTACTTCAGCAAGTGGAAATCAGTGAGTTAAAACTAGAGGCAGGAACCCTTGTGCACTGTTGGGGGGAATGTAAACTGAGGCAACTACTATGGAAAAAAGTATAGAGGTTCCTCAAACAATTAAAATAGACATGTCAAATGATCTAATAATTACCCTACTGGGTACTTACCCAAAGAAAATGAAAACACTAAATGGAAAAGATAAACACACCCCTATGTTTATTGCAGCATTATTTACAATAGCCAAAATAGGGAAGCAGGCCAAGGGCCTATCAAGAGACGAATGGATAGGGGCGCCTGGATGGCTCAGTCATGGAGCCTCTGCCTTCAGCTCAGGTCATGATCTCAGGGTCCTGGGATCATACCCCGCATTGGGCTCCCTGCTCAGCTGGAAGGCTGCTTCTCCCTCTTCCACTCCCCCTGCTTGTGTTCCCTGTCTCACTGTGTCTGTCAAATAAATAAAATCTTAAAAGAAAAAAAAAAAGAGATGGATAAAGATGTGGTATATATATCACATCATATGTCAAATGGAATATCACTCATCCGTAGAAAAGAATGAGGTCTTCCCATTTGAGGCAATATGGATGGATGTAAAATAAGAGAAAGACAAATAATGATTTCACTTACATGTGGAATAAAAAAAACAAAACCAAAAACATACAGATTCTTAGACACAGTTTTAGTGGTTGCCAGAGGGATGGGTGGAGATGGCCAAAATAGATAAGGGAGGTTATTATTATTTTTTAAATTCCCAGTTATAGGGTGCCTGGGTGGCTCAGGGGGTTAAAGCCTCTGCCTTCGGCTCAGGTCATGGTCCCAGGGTCTTGGGATCAAGCCCTGTGTCAGGCTCCCCGATTCTCCCTCTCCCTATGCCCCTCCCACCCCACTCAAGTTTTCTCTCTCTCTCAAAAAAATCTTTAAAAATAGAGGGGCACCTGGGTGGTTCTGTGAGTTAAAGGCTCTGGCTTCAGCTCAGGTCATGATCCCAGGGTCCTGGGATCGAGCCCCGCATCAAGCTCTCTGGTCAGCAGGGAGCCTGCTTCCTCCTCTCTCTGCCTGCCTCTCTGCCTACTTGTGATCTCTGTCAAATGAATAAATAAAATCTTTAAAAAAAAAACTTCCACTTACAGGATAAGTAAGTCATGGAGATGGAAAATGCAGCATAGGGAACATGATCAATAATATAATAACATTCTATGCTGACAGGCGGTGACTACACTTATCATGGTGAGCGTAGTGTAATATACACAATGACTGATCCCTACGTTGTACACCTGAAATACTCAGTGTCAACTGCGCTACAATAAAAAAAACTCTAATGTTGACTTTAACGACAAAACTATGAGCATGTGTTACCTTTATTAAAAAAAAAAAAAAAAAACGAATTTTTTAAGCAACACGCTTGCCAAGATAAAAAATGATGGATCATCAATCAACACGTGGCATTTTTCAATCACACAAGCAATTAAAGAAATGCAAATGAGGATGACAAGATGCTTTTTTTTCCGTCTGCTGCGCAAATTGGCAAAAAACCTTAGATATGATAATCCTCAGAGCTGGCAAGTGTTCAAGCAAGTGAGCAGTCAAACTGACTGCCGGCCAAGGGTGTAAATTAGGATGACTCTTCTCCGGGCCATTTGGCAATATGTTCCCAAAGCCTTTAAAAGACCATTTGTGTGTGACGGTACTGGCGAACCCTTGAGTAGGTGCTCAACAAGAAAGGTGTCCTGAATTACCCCCAAATAGTTTAAAAGCTGCTTTACATATCACATATATCAGACTCTGACGTCTCTGAATCACAGATGTTAGGATCCACCATCTGCCAATTACGAAATACTGATGGAGGATAAAGATTAAAGGGGCCACTGGAGGGATCCTGTGGCATTCCCCTTGTCACCTGTCGCCCGAGGGGTCATGGACTCTTGCAGAGCTGGGATGTTCCTCAGAACTGGGACCAGTCCTCAGAGTCAGACCCCAGAGCTTGTGTTTGAAATTTCAAAGCTCTAAGCACCCGCTGCCACCTGGTGATCCATGCAGTGAACACCGCACACGTACCCACAAGGCACGTGACCTACACCACAGTCTCTCCTGGGTAATAAGCTTACATCATTCAAATCAGATCAACGAGTCCAGACAGGAAAGACCTGCTACATATGTGTCGGAAGGCCAGATGGTGCAGAAAACACAGACATGCTTGTTGGAACTCATTTTAATGTTATCCCCCAAACCTAAGCCATATGGCAGAGGGTTCCCTGGCTGGCTGGCATAAGGAACTGGACATTTGAGACTCATAAACAATTACCAAAGGCAGAAGGAGAGAAAGATGGAAAGGGCTTGATTCTGGTCCACTTGGATCGTTAAAATAAATGTCATGGGGAAAAAAAAAAAATACCTGCGTGACCTTTTTGCAAAACTAAACAACAAAAAAATTTTTTTTTTGGTTGCAAAACACAAGTGTCATTTTTAATGCTGGAACAGTTTGTTCTTCTAAAGATTTGGCTCTCAAAGCTGGGTGAAAAATCTTGTCATTTAAAAACCATAATGCATCTTTTCAAACCTCGGAGACTGGGAGTTTGTAAGTGGTGGCTTTTAGGGGAAGAATTAATGTGGAGGGGACTTTCTCAGACTAAAAACTCACATTTGGTAAAATCCAGGTGGCTGCATGTATTTAATACGCATCTGGAGGGGACAGAAGTCTCTGGAAAAGAGTTATGAAGAATTAACATGAAATGAAAATACAGATGCACTTACCCTGAGTTTCCAGCATTTTCTGATAGCCTCACACTGTTTTTAAAAGCATTTGTGCAGGGTGAATTTCATCTTTCACTCTGCAATGAGTTTACTAAACTAGTACCTAATGTGTATTTGCCTTAAAGCCGGTGAAAACAGGAGTTCTTGTTGGTTCATGTGAAAGGGTGCATTAGTTACTTTTACTTGACAAAGCTTTACTGAGCGGAGCTGTATATGGCCAACCTAACTTAAAAATCCATTAAAACCTTATCTTTATGCCCTAAAGAGCTAGTTACCCCCTGACTGGGAAAAACAGATGATTATGTGATTCATTAAGATCTTAAAAGTGCACAGCACTTAAAATGAAAAATAAGATTTCAAAGAGTTCCACTTATAAGAAGGAAAAAAGAGAACACAGAGTACTCCAACTTGGTCCAACATCTACTGAGCCACACAATGTGTACAGCAGTGGACAGAGGAGCTGTGAGGGATTAAAAAATGAGCAAGACAGAGGATCATCTGGAAACTCGAAAATCATTCCGTGAGCCTGCAAGCAATCAGACATTATGAATAAATAAATGAATAAATAAACTTTCAATAAACACTCAGGAAGGGAAAAATCATGATCAAGTGCAAAACTGATCATTTCCACAAAGTTTTCAAGTTTTCAAAAAAGCCAAGGGCAGCTTTCAAACATCCCATTTTGCTCACGTTGCAAATTGGTTCCCCTCCCCCACCACCAGCCTATGAGACTCCTAAAAGGCTAGCCATCACCTAAAAATGAGAGGCAGACCCCAGTAGCATTTTTGTTTTGGTATGGGGGGGAGGAGTCTGTGTGCATATGGGAGTTTTAGATGCTCCCCTCTGAAGACCTCCTGACTTGCAGGAAGTCATAGGGACTGGCTTTGTCCCAGAGAACTCACACAAGTTAGAGTTCCCGGAAGCTGAGCATGAAAAAAGCTTTATTAGACTCTTTCTATTGTTTCCACTGAGGGCAGAGAGAAAAAGATTAATTTGGCCCATTTCACCCGGTCCATTATTTCCCCCCAGCCCTACGGACAGGCAAACCAACCAGAGACGGCAGAAACACCTTCCTAAAGAATCCCCTTTCCTGTCCTGCCCCTCTTCCCTGTGCAGGTACACCTCCACTCACCGCCAGCCTGGGAAAATGCCCTTCACTGTCTCTCTGCCTAAAATAGCTACAAGCAAAAACAGTTTGCCTCACTAGTGCTCACGTTTTTAGGACTATAGTCAAGCGTCCATTTGTAGGACCCCTGTGCCATAACTGATGCAGATACCTTGGACAGCTTTTTAAAAAATCTATTTCTATGCTTAGACGTAATGTAACTAGCAATAAACGTCAGATAACATAGCTGCTGACTGCTTATTTACCAGCCATTTAGCTTCAAGACTATGCAGGCTGAAGGAGGGAAGGTCACATAGGGGAATTATGCTAACAACTCCAAACTAAGCGTCAAATACAAGTTCATTGTCTTTAAACAAAAGACTCTCATAGATAGAACTGATTCTCCTACAGTCTATTTAAAAAGCACCTCTGGTTTATAAAAAAACAAACAAACAAACAAACATGGAATTATGATGACTCTCTAAACTCCCAAGCAAAATGCAACCATCATTAAAGTTATGCTTGTGAGGCGCACCTGAGCTGGGCGGCTCAGTAGGTTAAAGCCTCTGCCTTCAGCTCAGGTCATGATCTCAGGGTCCTGGGATCAAGTCAAACCCCACATTGGGCTCTCTGCTCGGCGGGGAGCCTGCTCCCCACCCCCCCGCCTGCCTCTCTGCCTACTTGTGATCTCTCTCTGTCCAATAAATAAATAAAATCTTTAAAAAAAAAAAAGTTATGCTTGTGAATCAGCATGTTAAGAAGACTTAGGTGTATAGGGCACCTGGGTGGCTCAGCTGGTTGAGTGACTGCCTTTGGCTCAGGTCATGATCCTTGAGTCCCAGGATCAAGTCCACATCAGGTTCCTAGTTCCATGGAGAGTCTGTGTATCCCTCTGACCCTCCCACTGTGCTCTCTCTCTCACTCTCAAATAAAATCTTAAGAAAAAAAAAAAAAAAACTTCTGAGCATAAAGAAAATAAGCTTGTTCAAATACAGTTTCGATGTAAATGAATTTTGCCCCTTTGTAAATCAGGGGTTCTCCGCCTTGACACTGGTGACACGTTAGGCCACGTAATCGTAGGGGAGCGTCCTGTGTGTTGAGGGGTGTTTAGTGCCAGTTAGCAAATGTCTCCAGACACTGGCAAATGCCCTGGGGTGACTAATGACGGCCCTAAAGGATTTCTTCCAGCAGACTGCTCTTTTGGCACAGGAATATTAAGCGCCCCAAAACAGAAGTGTCGACTTCATTCCTGATCTTTTCAAGCAGTGATCCACCCCTTTTCTGCCTGCTGTGGCAACGTCCCCCATTCTCAAACACGTTCCTTCCAGAGAGCCTGGCCAACCGGACACACAATTTCAGGGCTAGATGCCAACTCAAGGTGAGTTCTCAAAGACAAAGTTAAGGTACTAACCTCGCCCTTGGCACTTAGACGAAAAGTTCTCTTGGCTCTGTGTTTTAAAGCCTCTGATTCCCAGAATCATCTTCTTTTGATGGCCAAAGCATGGCTACAGGTCAGGAGACCCAACTCTGTGTAAAACCCATTTAACCTCCCTGGTCCATAGGGCCCAGGAGAGAAAATGAAGTTGAACCAGTTGATCGCAGAGAAGGTATCCATTTCTCCAATCTACAATTCTGTGAACTCTGCAAAAGGTCACTGGTATTTTTCTACAGGAAAGGGTATACATTAAAACACACACACATACATACACACACACACACACACACACACAGTTCTCGTATAGGAAAGATGAGATGACTCAGAGCCGAGTTTCACCATGTCCACCATACAACGTGCTAAAGAGATCGACTGTGCTTGAGTCACTCTCTGTGTGACCTCCGACATCTTCCTGAGCACCCAGACCTTTGAACAAGAGCAGATTATGCCCTAAAATATGCCACTTGGGCCTAAGGATTATTTTGAGCTACAGGCAATTGGGAAACAGACACAAGAAAATCTCCCTGGCCTCCCTGTTTGCTAAAAGGTAGGACATGCATTTACAAAGGTCTCCCGCTCCTCTCTACCGAAGATAAAGGTTAATCCCGGGACAACCTTAGACACTATCAACCTGGACAGGCTCCAGAGACATCTACTTAACAAACTATATTAGCCAGCCTCTATCTCTGCCCATGGAACTCTAAAGCCACCACCTTTTGTTCTGTCATTTCTTTGCAAATTTATTGATCTTTGTTGAAGATGCTATAGAAAGTGGAATTCTAAGCCACATCGTGGAGGTGATCATTTCTCCTTGGGTACCATACGTGTAAACACGAGGTAGACATGTTAATAAATTTCCATTTTTTCTCCTTTCAATCTTTCATTATAAAGGTTCTCAGCCAAGAACTCGGAAGGGTAAAGGGAAAATTCTTTTTCCTCCCTTACACTTTCAAAATGGAGTGGGGGAGGGGGAAGGTTTGCTTTAAAAATAACTATGATTTGGGGCACCTGGATGGCTCAGTCAGTTAAGCATCCTGGTCTCTATTTCAGCCCAGGTCATGATCTTGGGTTGAGAGATCAAGCCCTGTGCTGGTCTCCACACTCAGAGTCTGCTTGTCCCTTCCCCCTCTGCTCCTCCCCCAACTTGTGGTCCCTCCCTCTCTCTCTCTCCCTCTCCCTCTCTCTCTCTCTCTCTCAAATAAATGAATAAATAAACTATGATTCCTTCCAGTACTCTAAACTCACAATCCACATACATTCACAGTCTGGGTATAAACCGGAACAGTAAAGACTGCTTTATTCAAACTGTTCTAGACTCTTGGTCCAGACGCAAGAAGCTGCCTGCAAAACGATTGATACATTTATCCACCAGTAAAGGCTATCCAGTCCAGTAGCCTCTAATCACCTGTCGCTTCTGAGGACGTGACATGTGGCTGGTCCCAACAGAGATCTGTGTGGTATGTATAAAGTGTGCATTGAATTTCAAAGACTTAATAAAAAAAGAATGTAATGTGTCTCCATCTTTATTATTGATCATATGGTGAAATTATAATATTTTGGATATAGTGAGTTAAATTTTAATAAATTTTAATAAACTAAGTAAATTATTTAAATTTATTTAAAATTTAATGATTTATTATTTTATTAAATAAATAAAATGAATTTTAATAAATGAAATTTAATAAATTTTAATAAGTGTTATTAAAATTTATTTTACTGGTTTCCTAGAACTTTTTCAACCTCCTGAGCCACCCAGGCGCCCTGTGGTTTCCTAGAACTTTTTAATGTGGCTAGAACAGTTTTTATCATGTGTGGTTTGCATTGTATTTCTACTGAGCCATGCTAATCTAACCCTCCCCCAGTTAATCAGTTCGTAGAAAACAGGTTTCCCCAAGTCCTCTCTACAGTGTGAGCCTGCAGGGTCTAAGAAGTCAGTGGGTCTTTTACACAACAGGCCCTCCCAGAATGGGATCTGATTCTTCACATGGGCTGCGTCTGCAACTGAGAGGGTGGGCCTAGAGCTCAACCAGCAGCTTTGAGCTACAGCTTCACATTCGTCGTCCACCTGACCTCGGGTGAGTGACTTGCCCTCTCAATGCCCCTAGCACCTCACTTGTCAAGAGAGGATCATGATGGCACCTGGCTCATAGAGCTGTTGGCAGAGCTGAAAAGTACTCAGCACAGTGCTTGGTACATGGAGAGAACTCCAGAGATGAGAACCACAAAACATTCACCAACCTCTTTTACTAGATAAGGAAATGAAAGCGCAAGGAACTTAAGCCACTTGCCCCAAAGCCCACAGATCCTAAGGGGCAGAACCAGAAACTTAACAACAAGGACACATTTAAGAAAACAAAACAAAAAAACACCTCTCTGCCTGGATTAGATCTGATCAATCAAAAGAGAAAAGGGCAAGATGTTTTGAGCAGGAGATGATCTTAGGAACTGTCCGACTTGTCACCTTAACTTGAAACATGTCGATGCCAGCTCTGGGTGCTATGCACTCTTGCGTAGAAACCACAGATGTTTTTAAAATGGAATGTCCTCCCACATTCTCTGCTGTCCTGGATATCCTTGATAATATTTCAGATCAATACATGGGCATGCTGGTCCACCAAATGGAGCAGCAACGTTTCATTTCAAGATTTCTTGCACAGTGTGGTCTCTGATCATATGCAACTACAAGTGCAACTCTCTGCAAGAAGAGAGTGCTGGGCCCAGTGCAGACACCAGACTGCCACAGGGCTCCTGGGGCTGTCACACGTGGCATGTGTCCCAACCCCCCTTGAGCAGGCTACTAAAAAGACTGCCAACTCTTTTCATAGCCATTCTAACTGATGTGAAGAGGTATCTCATTATGGAAAGAACCTAGATGCCCATCAACAGATGAATGGACAAAGAAGATGTGGTATATATGTACACAATAGAATACCATGCAGCCAGCAAAAAATGAAATCTTACCATTTGCAACAATGTGGATGGAACTAGAGGGTATTATGCTAAGCATAAGAAGTCAATCAGAGAAAGATAAGTATCATATGATCTCACTGATATGAGGAATTTGGGAAACAAGACAGAGGATCATAGGGGAAGGGAGGGAAAAATGAAACAAGATGAAACCAGGGAGGGAGACAAACCGTAAGAGACTCTTAATCTCAGGAAACAAACTGAGAGTTGCTGGAGGGGGCGGCAGGTTAGGAGGGATGGGGTGGCTGGGGGTTGGTCATTGGGGGGCATATGTGCTATGGTGAGTGTTGTGAATTGTGTAAAACTGATGAATCTATATTAACTATATTAACCTATATTATATTAACCTATATTAACAATTAATTAATTTAATTAACTTAAGGTAACTTAATTAACAATAGACCTATATTAACAAATAACACATTTTAATTTTAAAAAATATTTTAAAAATAAAATTAAAATAAAAAAGAATGCCAACTAATGGTACACCCCCAAGCAAAGAAGCATCTCCTTTTCTATCCTTTCTAGCACGTTCTCTCACTGAAAGCAAATGAGTAGGCAAAACACCACTCCTTATAGGCAAACACCACTAGCAGAAAACCATGCAGGGATAGAGCAAAGAAAGGCATTTACTTAATGAGGCATATTTTGGGGACAATTTAAAATTCACAACCATACCATGAAATTCAGTATGCTATAAAAACTTATGGTACACATTTAAATTTTATTTTAAAAAGAAAACCGTACTGATAACACTTACGGAGACATCAAAATCACAGGAATCCATAATAAGAAAAATGTTATCCAAATTACTCAGTTTATAATGTCCTTTGGCTTTCACCATGAGGTTTTTCTGAAGTAAGCTGAAAATAGGGACTGTGTCTCAGGCTTTATTAACTTTCTTAGATTTCTATTCAGCTACAAAACAATCCTTTACTGTCCCCACTACCCTTTCCCTGACTGTCCCGCCCCGCCACCCCCTGCCCCACCAGAAAAACTCAGCCTCTTAAATGTTCTTTTCTTTACAGATAAAGATAAGGCTATTGACATTTCCATACCTCCAAGGTTGAGGGGAGGACTTAGGATTTAGCCATCCGGACTATTCTATAGCCTCTGGATGCTGAATGTCAGGCACAGTGATCTTCTAGGGGCATGGGATGAGGACTCACTTTTTTTTTTCTTTTTTTGTTGGAAGATTTTATTTTTAAGTAATCTCTACATTCAATGTGGGGCTCAAACCCACAACTCCAAGATCAAGAGTCACACGCCCTACGAACTGAGCCAGCCAGCTCCCAGGACTCACTCTCTTTAGACAAAGCCAAACTGGTCCACATTGGTCTGCACAGACGTCCCCCCCAATGGAATGATGGAACTGTTGTGGCCCCCAAATCCCCAAAGTTTCCTACAGACACACAGCTGCTGACACCATGTGCCCAGAGGAAGGAGTGAACGGATGTGAAAAGTGGACGTTGGGGGAAGCCTAGGTGGCTCAGTAGGTTAAGCATCTGCCTTCAGCTCAAATCATGATCCCGTGCCGCCTTCATCTGTTCTAATCTAGGATACTTTTGACAAGTCCAGGCCAGTTATATTCAAAATATCACTCTTGTTTTTGAATTCTTAAATTGAGGTTATACACATTTGGGGTAAGAAGACCACAGTGTGACATTATGCTTTCTCAATGCATCCTTTTGTGGTGGGGGCGGGGACATGACATCATTATGTATTATCACTGGTAATATTAACCTTAATCACCTGGTCATGGGGGCATCTGCTGAATTTCTCTACCATAAAGGACTATTTTCTCCTTCTCATTAACAATTATCTTGTGGGGAGACACTATGAGATTATGCAAATATCCTGTTTCTCATCATACTTTTTTTTAAAGATTTTTATTCATTTATTTGAGAGAGAGAGACACAGAGCACAAGCATGGGGAGCAGCAGGCAGAGGGAGAAGCAGACGCCCCGCTGAGCAGGGAGCCAGATGCGGGACTCGATCCCAGGACTCCAGGATCATGACCTGAGCCAAAGGCAGTCACTTAACCTAACTGATTCACCCAGGCGCCCCTCATCCTACTTTTACTTACTAATTTTAGTATCCACAGATGGCTCTTGCCTATAATAGTCACTACTATGGTTTTGTCCAGTGGGCAATCTTTTATTTCTCTCATTCCTTCTACATTTATTAATTGGAATTCTATTCCAAGGAAGAGCAATTTCTTCTCTCATTTGTTTATTCAATTTATTTACATCAGCATGAATCATGGATACTTACTTTATTCTAAGGGCTATAATCCAATATTATTCCCATAATACTTTTTTAATCCTGTTCATTATTCTGATATTATCTCCATTTTACAGAATAGGAAAATAAGTCAGGAAGAACCTAAAAACCCTCCCAAGATTACCCAGCAAGTCTGGAGATGTGAAGTCACTCTGACTGACAGCCCAGTTCAAGTCCTCAATTAGCAAATGATCCGGCCTTTAGGGTAAACAAAGTGATGTCATCTCAATTAGCAAAAAAACAGAAGGCGATCTACCAACTAGTAAGCACATATGTGGACAGAAGAGGGAAAAAAATATCTGAAACTCCTCATCTCAACAATCAGAATTACTTACTCCCAAATTACTATCACCCCAGCCACGTGCCCCACGCCCAGAGCAGACACCCAGAAAGGGCTTCATGGGGCCTCAGGGTGCTTCTACCAACACAGCCAACAGCAATCAAACAGCAACATCAGTGGTCTCAATGAAGCTTCCAAAATTAAGCTGTTTCAGAGGTTATTCAACTTAAATAAGACTTCACATTCCCACCGGCTACTAAATCTGCCTTGGTCTGCGATTTATTTTGGTTATGATGATGATGGGTCTCACTCTGGGTTTGCACAATGGGAATGATTTGGATTCTGATTCAGACAGGCCATACTGCTCCCAAGGAAGCAACTTACAACCTGATGGCTCTTAAGTTCTCACTAGGACACCTGACTGTTCTCTGGTCTCTGATAATGCTGACAAAATTCATGATGATGATGATGATTTTATCTAAATGGTGTTTAGGGTCTGCTGTATCACTCTCAGCTTTAAGATGGTATCTTTTGCTCACACTTTAGGTGAATCAGCATGGATTACAATTTTCTTTAAAAATAAACTATGGGGGCCCCTGGTTGGCTCAATTGGTTAAGCAGTTGCCTTCGGCTCAGGTTATGATCTCAGTGTCCTGGGATCAAGCCCCGCATCAGGCTCCCTGCTCAGCAGGAAGCCTGCTTCTCCCTCTCCCACTCCCTCCTGCTTGTATTCTCTCTTATTATCTCTCTCTCTGTCTTTAAAAAAAAAAAAATGAATTATGGGGAGCGAGGGTGGCTCAGATGGTTAAGCGATCAACTCTTGGTATCAGCTCAGGGCAGGAGATCAGGCCCTGTGTCAAGCTCTGCACTCAGCAGTGGTCTGCCAGAAGATTCTCTCTCTCCCTCTGCCCTCCCCCTTCTTACTCATGTGCTTTCTCTGTCTCTCTCTCAAATGAATAAATAAAATCTTTTTTAAAAATGAACTTTGCAAGTGATTTCCTGCAAGAGACTTTAGGCTCCTCCATTAGAATGGACTCTTAAGACAAATGCATACTCTGCCAAGACATTAATGTATGTTGAACCCTTTCTGGGACTTTGCGGCCCTCTCCCCTCACCCAAGGGCCTGCACTAGCAGAGAAGGGCTGAGCAAGCAAACCCAGGCATGGCTCCCAACACCCTGTCTGGCCCGCTCATCTGTGGAGCATCCTTCCAGGAGCCCATGGTGCCAAGTACATGGCTAGTTACAAGGTAAAGGAAAACCAGTCATCGGGAGCAGAAACTGCCTTCTATTCCTCATGCTCCCACAGTCGCAGGGGATTCAGTGACACTGGCTTTTAGTTATGCAATCTGAAACAATGCACGAGTGGTTTCTCTCTGTCACGCACATCCAGCTAATAATACACTGGGCCTCCTGCTCTTACGGGCCAGGCAAAAAGAGCAGCAATCAGCATTAGAGAGCAAGGTGTGGCAAAATGGCAGATACAGAGCAAGGTAAAATGACCGTAGACCCTGAATGCTTAGCCACGACATATACTGCCATTGTACCACCCACCACCCCCACCATACTGCCTCAGACACGCTGAGGAAGGACAGGAGAGCCCGCTGCCTGTGGTCCCTCACCCTCTCTGGAACCCCTGGCAGAAGCCCTCCCTTCCACACCTCCACCAGGCTCTGCCAGGTTATTAACTGGTCAACCTGAGGAGGTCCTGACCTGTGGGCAGATAAACCATGTTCCTACCTGACTAAGCATGTCCACAGAAAGCAACCACCCCAAAACAAAATGTCTTCCTGAAAACTGAGCTCAAGTGGGTGAGTGCAAGAAATTCTAGGTGACTAGTCTTCATTCATATTTCTCTACTTGACTCACTCAGCGGACAGTCAAACCAAAAATTACAAGGGTTATTCATTCATTCAGTAAATATTCACTGGGCATCCGCTATGTGCCCAGCAGTGACATGACCACAAAAGTCCACAAAGCTTGGCATTCCAGTGTGGGACAAGCAGGGAGCAAAAACCTACATCATGTAATGTCAGATAATAGTAAAGTAATAAGCACTATTTAAAAAATAAAGACAAGGGGCTAGAAAATGATGGGTGGGTGTGGGGGTCTACCTTATAAAGAATGGTCTGGAAAAGCCTCTCTGAGAAGGAAGCATTGGGGCAGGGGCTTGGCGGAAGTGAGGATGTTGGGGGTGGCTGTATGGGGAACAGGGAGTCCACAGGCCCTGAACACGGAGTGTTGTGACCTGTGAAGGGGACAGCAGGTGGCCAGGGGCCTGGAACCCAGGCAATGAGGGGAGCGTAGAAGAGGTCTGAGAAGAGCTGGGGACCTGGTCATACAGAGCCTGCAGGCCACTGATAAGACTTGGGCTTTATGGTGGGTACAATGGAAATCCATTGGAGCTTTTTAAGAGTTATATGATCTGACATGACTATTAAAAGATTCCTCCTGGCTGCGCTGTGAGAAACACAGCATGGGGGCCAATGGCAGACATAAGGGGAGTTCAGAAGCAAGGAACAGTGTTTGGGAAGAAAGCAGTAGTGGTGGGGGTGAGGAGACAGGTGTTGGCTGCATTTAGAACCAAACTTGAGGAAAGAAAGCGGCACCAAGGACTGGAGATGCAATAAGAAATTATTTAAGAATTGTAAGTATCTAAGAATTAGGATGCCTATTTGGGCCATAATATAAGGCATTAACAACCTCATCTTTCTGTATAGAGACCACCACACAGAGCATATGCTAAGTGAAATTAAGTCAGAGATAAAAAGACAACCACGTGATCTCACTGATGTGTGGGTTCTTCAGCAAAAAAAATACAAGTTCATAGATACAGAGAACAGACTGGCGGTTGCAAGGGTGCGGAGGGGGGTGAAGGAGGTCAAAAGTCCCACACTTTCAACTATAAAATAATTAAGTCCTGGCGATACGATGTACAGCACGGGGACTCTAGTTAATGATACTACATGGCATACATGAAAGTTGCTAAGAGAGTCATCTTCCAAGTTTTCATCATAAGAAAAAAAAATTCCTAACTACGTATGCTGACAGATGTTAACTAGACCTATCGTGGTGATCATTTTGCAATACATACAAATTATCAAATCATTACACTGTAAACCAAATCTAATATGGCAATTATACCTCAATTAAAAAAACAAAACAAAAGACCACCACGGAAGACAGACGGAGTCACATGGCATGAAGAAGTCACGTGGCCACCATCCATGTTTCCACCTTGATTTTGTCAACTGAGCGACGAGCTACAATGGCAGACTCACATTCAGGATGCCTCATCTGGAACCAGACTGCGGGGGTGGCTGGAAAGAAAAGAGCCAAGGTTCCGCGCTCATCCTGCAAGACTAACATCGTTTCCATTTTATTCCTGCCATCCCAGCAGCTCTGACAGTGGACTGGAGGAGGGAGGGGCAGGGAGAAGAGGCCAAGGCAGACATTTCAGCAGCTGGCCCAGAGAGAAAAGAGACACAGATGCTGCCCAGGCCTGGAGTAGTAACACAGGGAAAGCTGGTGGCGAGGGATGCTCACGGGGACACGGAGATCCTGTCAGGTGTCACGTTTGCAGAGTGTGGTCCTGGAATGTAGCCAGTTGCCTTAGCAACAGTATTTCTATCCAAGGTGATAAATTAGCCTACTCTTTAACAAATTCAGTTCATTTCTTCCAACAATCAGTGTCCTGGAAATAATAGGAGAACAAGCAAAGCCAACCAGCAGACCAAGAGGACAAATTACTCACTGGGTTTGCACTGAAGTCCCCATGGCGGGAGAAAATGCTGGAGCCTAAGGCTGGAGAAAGGGACTATGGTTCAGGAGAGCAAACTGTATCCCAAATTTCAAATTAAATTTTTAAAGATTTTATTTAATTATTTGACAGAGAGAGCACAAGCAGGCAGAGTACCAGGCAGAGGGAGAAGAAGAAGCAGGTTCCCCACTGAGCTGGGAGCCTAATGCGGTGCTCAATCCCAGGACTCTGGGATCATGATCTGAGCCAAAAGCAGCTGTTTAACCAAATGAGACACCCAGGTTCCCTTCAAATTAATTAAAAAAAAAAAAACTAATAAGAAGTCACTTAAAAATGCCAAATCCCTTTGTGGCTATCTAAATAAATTCACATTATTCTCTATCCCTCTCCTCGCTTTATTTTATAGAACCCAACATTTATCAATTATTTGACTTTTGCTCTTGTCTGTTCCACTATATTTTGAGTTTGTTTTTTTTTTAATTTTTTTTTTAAATTTTATTTATTTATTTGTCAGAGAGAGAGGGAGAGAGAGCAAGCACAGGCAGACAGAGAGGCAGGCAGAGGCAGAGGGAGAAGCAGGCTCCCTGCTGAGCAAGGAGCCCGATGTGGGACTCGATCCCAGGATGCTGGGATCATGACCTGAGCCGAAGGCAGCTGCTTAACCAACTGAGCCACCCAGGCGTCCCTATTTTGAGCTTCTTGACAGCAAGGGATCTATCTCTGTTTCATATCCCATTTTATCCCCAGAAATAGAAATATGCCTGGAATATTGCAGGCCCACAGTAATATTTATCAAATGAACAGATTAATATCTCTTCCAGATTTCTAAAAACTCTTGCTAAAGTAATATATATCTTATATGTACATTAAATAATAGATATTATATATACATACATTTTATATATATATATTCCCTAATAGGGGAAATTAGAGGCATTTTCAGAAACTAAGCTTAAGGCAAGCATCATCACATTACTTCTATTTAAAATTATTTTGGATGCATTAGTCAATACAATTGTTAAAAGAAATTTGGTAAAAAATGAAAAGGAGGTAAATGGTCACTATTTGCAACAAATAAGTCTGTATACTTGCGTAACCCAAGAAAATCAACAAAGAAACTACCACAAATAACAGAATGTATTTACATTTGGGGGACTAAATTCAAACCACCAAAAAGAAGAGACTTCCTTTTCACAAGTCACCCAGTCAGATAGAAAGTATAACAGGAAAAAAATCCCACTCTAGACCCAGTGTGGAGCTCGAACTCACAACCCCAAAATCAAGAGTCGCATGCTCCACCAACCGAACCCACCAGGCACCTCCCTCAAATGTCAATTCTTAAATAATGCATAAATCTGATGCAATCCTAACAAAAAAGGTGATAGGGTAGTGGGAGCCAAGAGGTTTTTTAAGACCTAAACAAGCTGCCTCTAAAGTTCTTATGGAAAACAACCATCCAGGAATGGCTGAAATGAACTGGCCCTAAGTTCAATCGGGCTATACAGGCCTTACCAGATCCCAGCACATTCTAAAGCAACAACACCTAAAATATCATAGCATGAGTAGGCCGGCAAATCAATGGAAAAGAGAGAGAGAGACCAGAGATCCACCCAAGGAGTTAAATTAACTAAATTAGTATGCAACGTAGATGGTGGCATTGCCACATCGGTAGGGAAAAGATGGGCCATTCAATAACAGTGGTGAAAAATGAATTCGTACAAGGAAGAAAAGGCAGATGGAGGCTTCTCTCCCTCCTCACACCAAATAAACTCCAGAACACAAATTCAAATGTAAAGTATAAATATAATTCTTTAAAAACATTAATTTCTTTTAGAGAGAGCACAAGTAGGAGGGGGAGAGAACAAGAATCCCAGGCAGACCCCATCCACAGCACAGAACCTTACACAGGGCTCGATTCCACGACCCTTGAGACCATGAGCTGAGCTGGGAGCTCATGGAGTCAGATGCTTAACTGACTGTACCACCCGGGTGCCCCAACATACACATAACTTTTTAAAAATATTAAAACAGGGGCACCTGGGTGGCTCAGATGGTTAAACATCTGCCTTTGGCTCAGGTCATGATCCCAGAGTCCTGGGATCAAGCCCCACATCGGGTTCCCTGTTTAGCAGGGAACTTGCTTCTCCCTCTGCCTCTCTCTCGCTCTGTTTCTCATGGATAAGTAAATAAAATCTTTTTTTTTAAATATTAAAACAAAGATAAAATCGTGATAGAAATGTTCTAAAACTGGACTGTAGTCATATTGCAGAACTATATAAATTTATTTGACTTCACTGAACTGTACATTTGAAAGAGTGAATTTTCTGGTATGGAATAGACCTCAATAAACATATTTAAAAATGAAATCATGGCATTTTGAAGACATGGCTATTATTTAATAATCCTAAAAAAGAAAAGAACATTTGTAATTATGATACAGAGCTCCAAATCTCTAAGGATTGGTAATTTGACCAGATAAAACTCAAAAATTTCAACACAGAATAAACACATAATTCAAAGGCCAACTGACAAATTAGGAAAGATGAATTTCCTTAATATATAAATAGCTTCTATGAATCAATAAGGAATACATATGAAACAAAAACGGGTAAAGAACAGGAACAGTTATCAGAAAAGGAAATACAACTGTTCCTACAGACATTAACTGATGATGTTCCACTTCACTAAAAATAAGAGAAATTAAAATTCTGAAATACCATTTTCCCTCTGGCCAACTAGCAAACACAAAAAAGCTTGATAACATGGCAAGTCCACAGGGTGTAACATTCCCAAATCTCACTGGGGATGGTGTAAATGGTCCCATCAAGCAATTCTCCATTCATGATCCACTCCTAAGGATCCACCTTAACTTTTATTAAATAGCGCATGGACATAGATTTTTCCCTTCAGCATGGTCTGTGAGAGCAAAAACAAACAAACAAACAAACAAAAAATGAGAAACACCCTAACCTGTTCATCAAGAGTGCCGGGAGTGGAGATGTCAGGTGACAAGGAGATCAGGACAACAGGCCAAACCGAAAGGAACAATTCAGCCTTTATCTACTTACTTTAATAGTATAGACAGGAGGCAAAACAGGAAAAGAGAGCATTTTCCCTCATACAACAGCCAAGGTGCAGGTCTGACCCATCAGTGTAGCTGGTGGAGGAGGTGACCTCCTCACTGCCTGGTGCCGGGGGTGGGGTGGTGGGCAAAGATCAGAAAAGGACCGAGGACTGAGTCTGAGTGCAGAGGAGTGTCCCTCAGGCCTCCTCCCTCAGGAGCAGATCTCCACAGAAGTGCCTGGGAAGCAGGGCCTTAGTCAGGGCCCCTCCATAAGGTAGGCCCCTAAGGAGGGACCATGGCCAGCAACACAGACACAGGTCAGTTCATGACTGGTCCCTGGTCCTTGACAGCAACTCCCTCCAGACCATGCATCCAGGCTGGTGTGGGAAGACAGCTTTCCCCCCATAGGGCTTGCCAGGGAAAGCCTTTCTAATGGCCTGTGGTCAGGTCTGAAAGATCACACACAAGATTTTGGACTAGAGCAGACTCTTCCAAGAGAGGAATCCTGAAGTATGTCGTGGCTTATCCATACAGAAGAGTACTCTGTGGACATTAAAAAGAACAAGTTCTTGTATGTATGGATACAAAGTCATCTCCAAATAGAAGAAAGCAAGGTTCTTAACAGGATATAACAAGTATTTACCAATGTATATAACACCTTACAGTGGGGTTTTTTTTTAAACAAGACTTTTCTCAAAAAATAAGAATATACATATAAGCACATATAAATATGTGCCAACACATGTATAGAACACACAAAAAGCAGATAGCAGTAGTCACCTTTGGTCACAGTAGGAACCTAGGAGAGAGGAGTAAGACCTTTGACAACATACGGCCAACACCCATCTCTATAGAACAGACATGTATCTTCTAAATCTGATCTCATGTGTACTTATTAACAATTCAAAACTCTGATTTGTTTAAAGGAGTTAACATGGAAACTACTTCTGAATAAAAGTAAAGAGATGGCAAATCTCAAGTCACCAGGTTCTTATCACACACACAATTCAAATCCCAGCTAACCTCCCCCCCGAGCAGGGGCTGGAAGGCGGCTTTCCCCTCATCCAAATTCTGGTTCTTAAATTATCTCTATCAAAAGACTCCAAACAGAGTTTAATACAACTGTCACATCTCACAAGTTGGTCTATAAATCCTTGTAGAATCTCAAATGAGAGGCACTGTGTAATTATGAGGTATGACTGCTGTGATTTATGTGCCCAAATGTTAGTAAATTCTAAATAACATGCCTTACTGTGATAATTTCTTTGCCAGTGAGAAATCCTTTCCTCCCCTTCTCACTTCCTGAGTATTAACCTGGTAGATGTTTATTCTGGAGACATGCTGGATCAGTTACACAATAGGAAAGAAAGAAAGAAAAAGCAAAGAAAGATTTCCCCAATAGTAGCATGTCGGGACAATTATTTTTATGTTAGAGACCAAAATCTGTGCTCAAATGATGGAAGTTGTATTTTTGTTCTCCCAAAATACAGGGCTGCAGTTTTTATTTATTTTTACGATTCTTATTTCATCCCTACTGGACAACTAGTGTAAATCACATGTTTTACATTGGAATCGCTCCTATATAAGGAATAAGGAATATATTACATAAAGAATTCCTCTGAAAATAAAAATACAGCAATGTTTCTTCATAGACTTATTTTAGAACTCTATATTCTTACACTGGGAGAGTAATTAAGCAAAGAATGCAAGTAAATGGAGGGAAGAATAAGCCGAAAGAAATCCTACTGTGTCCTTTTCACTGTGACTTCAAGCTTTGATTTAAAGAAAGCTGTAGCATCTTTGAGCCGATGACCCAGACCGGTGCCTTCTTTTGTAAGTGGGGCAAAGGTCATCGCAGATGCAGTGAGTTATGATGAGGTCATCTTGGACTTGGTGGCCCCTAAGTCCAGTAATAGTGGCCTCATAAAAGGAAGGACAGAGGCACAGACGCACTGGGAGAAGGTCATGTGAAGGAGTCAGATGCTGGAGAAATGCATCTGTGAGCTAAGCAAGGCCAAGGACCACCAGCTGTCACCAAAGGCAGGAATAAGCATATCCTCCCCGCAAGCCTCCAGAAGGAGCCAGTCTTGCCATATATTCTGCTTTCAAACTCTGAGCCTGCAGACTTGTGAGACAATAAATTCAAGTTAAGTCACACCATGTGTGGTACCTTTTGTGGCAGCCTTAGGAAACCAATAGGAATCCAAATCCTGCAAGCAAAGGACCACGTAAGGGATATGGGGCCATTTTATCTCCACTAATATATGTAAGACACACAACTGGCTGACTTGGTAGATTAAAGATGGGTGCAATTTTTTTGTCACTACTCCAATTAAGGGGTAGGATCTCTATCCCTACCCCTTAAATCTAGGCAGGTTCTGTGAGCCAAAAATATGGCAGGAATAACAAAGCACCCATTTCCAGACAACTTCCACTTCCTGTCTTCAAAACACTTGATCTTGGGGCCGTGAGCTACCACAGAAGTCTGAAGGCACCATGCTATAGACCCCTGTGGAGAGGCCCCAAGACCCATGAAGACAGGGAAGGGCCCTGGCTATCCCGGACCTTCCTGCCCCACACCACCCCCCCCCCACCCCCCATGCACCAACCTGAGGCCTCAGAGACAAGTCACTCTGACATGCCCTGACCAAATGGCCCATTTCTCAGCAACCTAAAGGACTACAGTTTAAAGCGGTCAAGTTTGGAGATGTTTTGTTACACAATAAATATTCAGGGCTATTTATGACATTCAATCTCTAATACAGAAGTAGAAGTAAAAGATGTTACACTTTAAAAATGAACTAGAGAGAGGCGCCTGGGTGGCTCAGTTGGTCATGTGTCTGAGTCTTGATTTCGATTCTGGTCATCAATCTCAGGGTTGTTCTGGTCCATGCTCAGCAGGGAGTCTACTTCTCTCCCTCCCCCTCTGCCTCCATCCCTCCCCATGCTGCTCTGTGCATGCTCTCTCTCAAATACATAAATAAATATTTTTTTTAAATGAACTAGAGAAAATGTAGGGGTTCAAATCCCCAGTTAATGAATAAGTCATAGGGTTGTAATGTACAGCATAGCAATGACCATTAATAAAGTGTATCCTTATCTGAAAGGAGGTAAGAGAAGGCATCTGCAAAGTTCCCATCACAAGGACAAAATAAATGTTACTAGATATGGTGATAGATGTTAAATGAACTTCTAGGGTGGTAATTTTGCAATACGTACAAATACCGAGTCATTACACTGGACACCCGAAACTAATGTTATGTCAATTGTACTTCAATAAAAAAACGTTTTTCCATGGGGCACCTGGGTGGCTCAGTCAGTTATATGTCTGCCTTTGGCTGGGGTCTGGGATCGAGACCTGCATCGGGCTCCTTGCTTAGGGAAGAGGTTGTTTCTCCCTCTCCCTCTGCCTGCTGCTCTACCTACTTGTGCTCTCTCTCGGTCAAATAAATAAATAAAATCTTTAAAAACAAAAATAAATAAATAAATAAATGGTTTTTTTCAATAAAAATTTTTTAAAAATAAAAACAAAAGGCTTGGAAAGACCCAAATAATGGTATGTGCAAGGCCCTGAGATTCGTGTTCTTGTTTTGCTTTCTTACTTTTCTTTCTTACTTTTTAAAGTAAGCTCTATGCCTGATGTGGGGCTTGAACCTGCAACCCTCGAGATGAACAGTCATATGCTCTACCAACTGAACCAGCCAGATGCCCCGTGATGCATGGTTTTGATTAGGGCTAGAATCACACATCCTGGAAATTAAATGGAATTTAGGGCTCTCCAGGGCTATTCAGTGTTCAGGCCTCCAGCTGGGTCCAGGGCACAGCTGTCTCGCAGCCTTCCTGAGGTAGCTTCAGCCAACTTATTATATGAGATACCATCTACTTGCTATCTCCAAGAAACCCATGCCTCCCTACCTCTCACAGGTTGGGTCATAATGCTTTACCTTTGTTGGTTTTACATTTACAAAGGGCTTCCATAATATATGTTAACATTTAACCCTGCCCATTATTCACAGAGGAAGGAAGGGGCACTCTTAGATTACAGTCTGTGCCCAGGAGCAGAGCTCCTTATCTATCACGAGGCTGCGTGCTGCTGTAGGACTTTGTATTGGGAGAGCAAACCCTGAGAAGGAGGGGGAAAGACTCTAAGGGGCCATCATCTGAGGCATTCTTCTGAAGGCACTCCCTTTCCTCTACTAAGACCCCAAATTCCACCAGTTCTGGTTATTCAGTGCCCAGAATATGCTATGACCTTTCTAGAAGAATGTTTCTATCCATGCAGGAGTCATCGGCTCAAATTGAAGTGCATCATATGGAAATTATTGAAGAAGTGGTCATTAGAGAAGATTGGTTAGTAGATTGCTACACTAATTCATGGGAAAGTTTTTTAAGATACTGTGAAGTTCAGAACACTACTATAGGTACTCTGAGGGATGAAATAGAGAATAATAAATAATCCCTTCTCCAAAAATCTTACAATGTAGCAGGAGATCCTCCAGTAGGGAGGGGAAGATTTTGGAAACAGAGTAGCTCTGGGAAGCAAAGAACAGTGAAATAAATAAATAACCCTTCGTAGAAGATGGATGTGATATCTACTTGGAGATGTTTATTTGGTTGCATTAGGTATGGGGATGGGTAAGTTGAACACGAAGCAGGATAGATGAGCTGTTTAGTGGCACGTCCTACAGCTAAGATGTTCAGTGGATAATACATAACTGCTCCATGCAGATGTCATATGAATTTTTCAAAATAGATAAGATGGCCCTAGGGCTGTGTTTAAAAAGAAAAAGAATACAAGATACTGATAAGCCAAAAAAGACACAAATAAATGGAAAGATATTCTATGCATATGATTGAAGAAAAAAGTATTGTTGAGATGTCCCTACCACCCAAACAACCTACAGTTTCAATGCAATTCCTTTCAAGATTTCAATGGCATTTTTCACAGAAATAGCCCAAATAGTTCTAAAATTTCTATCGAACCACAAAAGATTTTGTACAGCCAAAGTGATCTTTAGAAGAACGGTGTTCCCTGATTTCAAAGTACATTACAAAGCTCTAGCAATCAAAATTGTCTGGTATTGGCATAAAAACAGACACATAGGTAGTGGAAGAGAATACCGAGCCCCAGAAATAAACTCACAGCTATATGATCAATTAGTTTACAACAAAGGCGCCAAGAATATATACTGGGGAAAGGACAGGCCCTTGAATAAATTGTGCTGGGAAAACGGGACAGCATGGACCAAAACAATAAAGAATAAAACTTGACTACTATCTTAAACTATAAAGAAAAATTAACTCAAAATGTATTAGACTTAAACATAAGATCTGACACCATAAAATTCCTAGATGAAAAACAAAGGTGCTAATAAGCTCCTAGACATCAGTCTTGACAATGATTTTTTAATCTGACACCAAAAGCAAACAAACTACTGGGACTATGTCAAGCTAAAAAGCTTCTAGACAGCAAAGTAAACCATCAGCAATAAAAGAAAAGGCAACTTACTGAATGGGAGAAAGTAGCTGCAAATCACATATCTGATTAGGGGTTAATATCTAAAATATATAAAGGACCCATACAACCCAATCATTTAAAAAATCCAATTAAAAAATAGGCAGAGGATCTGAATTTCTCCAAAGAAGATATATATATATAGCCAACAGGTACATGAAAACATGTTAAACCTCACTCACCATCAGGAAAATGCAAATCAGAAACCACAGTGAGGTATCATCTGACACATGTTAGAATAATTATTATCAAGCAGACAAGTGTATTAGAGAGGATGTGGAGAAAAGGAACACCTTTTGTGCTCTTAGTGAGAAGGTAAGCTGGTGCAGCCACTGTGGAAAACACCATAGAAGTTTCTCCAAAGAATTAAAAATAGAACTACCATATGATCTAGCAATTCCACTATTTATCCAAAGAAAACAAAACTACTAACTCAAAAAGGTTTCTGCATCCCCAGATTCACTGCAACATTATTTACAATAGCCATGATACAACAACCACCTAAGCGTCT
The DNA here is from genome assembly GCF_020171115.1 of Neogale vison. Classification (NCBI taxonomy): domain Eukaryota; kingdom Metazoa; phylum Chordata; class Mammalia; order Carnivora; family Mustelidae; genus Neogale; species Neogale vison. The sequence goes on from NC_058096.1 coordinate 154,538,783, forward strand.
ATTGACGAGTAGATAAATATCATAAATATATAATGGAATAATATTCAGCCATAAAAAGGAATAACATCTTGGCATTTGTGACAACATGAATGGACCCTAAGGGCATTATGCTCAATGAAATAGTCAGACAAAGAAAGACAAGTATTATATGATCTCACCTATATGTGGAATCTTTAAAAGACAAAACAAAACAAAAAAAATAGGCTCATAGATAAACACACTAGTGACTGCCAGAGGCAGGGGGTGGGGAGTAGGAGAAATGAGTAAAGGGGGTCAAAGGGTCCAAATTTCCAGTCATAAAATAAATGAAGTCATGAGATGTATTATACAGCTTGGTTAACTATAGTTAATGTGCTGTATTGCACAGGCACCTGGCTGGCTCAGGCAGAAAAGCATGTGACTCTTAATCTCAGGGCCATGGGTTCAAGTCCCAAATTGGGTGTATAGATTAGTTAAATAAACTTAAAAAAAATACTGTACTGTATATTTAAAAGTTGTTCAAAGAGTAGACCTTAAAAGTCTTCATCACAAGAAAAAGAAACATCCCAATAGGTATGTACGGTGTCATCTCTTAACTAGACTTATTGTCACAATAAGTCACAAAACATACAAGCATGTCACATGTCACAATATATACAAACATCAAATTATGTTGTACCCAAGAAACTAATAAATGATTGTCAATTATACCTCAATTAAAAAAATTTTTAAAAAGAGTAGTTCAAATATCAGCACATAGAGACCTAATCCCCCTTGACAGCTGGTAGAATTGAATTAATGAGTTTTGAAGAAGGTAATATACAAAAAGTTAAATTGTGGGGCTGTAAAATAGGAAAATTCTATATTCTGCACAAATATAGAGAACCTAGACTATGTAGGAGTAGATCCTGAACCATGATGTCAGAGATTGAAGTAAATCTGATTTCAGTAATATGTTTTAGTTTTGTTAACATGAGACTAATTTATAAATCAACTTTATTGAGACTCTACAATAAAACCCAATTTAAGTATATTTCAGTAACTGATAAATTTATCTAGCTGTGTAATCATCACCACCATCAAGATATAGAACACTTCATCACTTGAAAAATTCCATTCCCCTGCCCCAACCCCTCAAATAAATGACAGAGGGAAAATTCAGATCAAAGCAACTAAAATGATCATGGTCATGTTGGGGGCGGCGGGAAAGAGGTGGCTAGAGAAGGTGGGTAGCTGGTTCAGTTGGAAGAGCACATGACTCTTGATGTCAGACTCATGAGTTTCAAGCCCTACGTTGGGTGTAGAGATTACTTGAAAATAAAATCTTTGGGGCGCCTGGGTGACTCAGTGGGTTAAGCCGCTGCCTTCGGCTCAGGTCATGATTTCGGGGTCCTGGGATCGAGTCCCGCATCGGGCTCTCTGCTCAGCAGGGAGCCTGCTTCCCTCTCTCTCTCTCTCTCTCTCTCTGCCTGCCTCTCTGTCTACTTGTGATCTCTCTCTGTCAAATAAATAAATAAATTTTTAAATAAATAAAATAAAATCTTTAAAAAAAAATGGGGTTGGGAGGGCATCTGGGTGGCTCCGTCAAGCATTTGCCTTTGGCTTAGGTCATGATCTCAAGATCCGGATCAACCCCCAAGTCTGCTGGCTCCTGAGTCTGCCTCTCCCTCTCCCTGTGCCCCTCCCCCACAAGCTCATGCTTGCTCTCTCTCTCTCGCTCTCTCTCTCTCTCTTTCCACCCCCCCCAAATAAATAAAATCTTAAAAAAAAAAAATACTAGGAAGAATTGTTTCTTAAAAGGGGGTGGGTAGTTAAGGATACTCCTGTAATTAACCTACAACTTTGAAATATGCAAATACCTAACAGGGGTTGGAGAAGGGAGTAACCACAGTGCCTTACTTCTTCTACTACCATGAGCCTCTAAGAAAAGAACCACATCCTCCACAGAAATCACCAAGAATAAGATCACAAAACACACAAGTTCTGAGGGGAGCTTGAGTACCAAAGGAAGAACCTGGCCAACTTCCCCCTTTGTCTACTCACTTAATACCCAAAATGTATTATTATCTCAAGGCTGTAGAGTACTTACAGAAAGCCTTCTTGTATTAAATTGCCACATGAAGTGAAAACAGGCTGAAGTCTTTAATGTCACAGAACTACTGTGACATAAAATAATCTGCCAGTTAGCTTCCTTTTGATCGCAAATCTTCACTAGTATCTGAACCATGAATTTTCTGTGAACCGGAGACACGCAGAGATAGACAGAGCTTCCCTCACTATACATATAATCTTGTTCCGCAATATTCTAATCACAAGCGGAAAAGTTTGTGAGGCATACATTCAGTCAACCCAGAGGATGAATCCAAGCGTGACTCTCCCAGGGGTCCTGGTGGCTTTGGAGCCCAGAAGGTAGAGGTATATATGAAGGAAAAGCCGGTTGCCACTAGCCTTACTTCTGGCGAATTCCTATCATCGTTAACTATTTTAGTACCGAAAAATCTTCATATTAACCAACCACCTAGACCCTCAAATCCCTGGCCAACAGCCAGGGCTACATTCCATCCCCCATATCAGAGACCCAGCACTGGGCCCACAGTGGGCACAATAACCAAGCATGGGATGACTGGTGGTAGTCAAACTCTGTTAGCTTTCCAGAAACAGGCTCAGGGGTCTCAGGGGACAGACACACACAGTAAGACTACAAGGGGGTGACAGTCTACGATGCTTATGATGATTAATTTTGTGTTCACTTGGCTGAGCCATGGTGCACAGATATCTGTACAAACTTTATTCTGGATGTTTTTGTTAGAGGGTCTTTGGTGGACTTTGAACAAAGTAGACCGTCCTCCATAATGTGAGTGGGCCTCATCAAACCAGCTGATGACCTGACTAGAACAAAAAGACTAACCCCACCCTCCCCTCCGAGCAAGAGGACATTCTGCTAGGAGATGGCCTACACACTTGAACTGCAACACTGCCTCTTCCCTTCGTCTCCAGTCTGCCATCCCATCCTCTAGATCCTGGATTGGCCAGCCTCCACAATCATATGAACTAGTTCCTCAAACTGCTCTCACTCTGTGTACATAGAGCTAACCTTTGAATAACACAGGGGTGAGGGGTGCTGACCCCCTACACAGCAGAAAATCCATGTATAACTTTGACTCCCCAAAACTTTACTAATAAACTACTGTTGACCAGAGGCCTTATCAATAGGCAATTAACACATATTTTGTACGTTTTATATATTATATACCATATTCTTACAATAAACTAGAGAGAAATTATTATTAAAATCATAAAAATGTTTACTACTATACTGTGTTTATTGAAAAAGTCCACATATAAGTGGGCCCGTGCAGTTCAAACCCATGTTGTTCAGGGATCCATATACACATACATCTACACACACCCCCAGCCCCAGTGGTTCCACTTCTCTGGAGAATCCTAACGCCATAGTAGCTCTCATGGGAACCTCTGGGAGGTCGCCATTTTGTGACTTAGCTGCTTATACTCGGTTGGCAGCAGTTAGTTTCTCTACCTCTTGACACCTGTGTGCTTCTCATTCATGCCCTGAAAGCATGGTGAATCTCACTCTGGAGTTCCCACTTAAGTCCACCTCAAGTTCCAATGGCCAGACTGCAGGACAAGGCTGACTACTGGTCTAAAGAGCTTTGGCCAGGATGGCGAAGTACTACGGCACAAAACTCGGGAAGCTGGCCCACATGAACCACTCAAACCTCACCCCTCTTTTTTTAAACTGGCAAGACGATAGCACCCAGGGTTTCCATCAAACCCTCATCTGACCGTTTCTGTGAAGTGTTCTACAGATGTGCTTAAAACCCATAAGCTGTTGACTTTCAGTAAGAAAGACTACCTACATAAATCAAGGTGGGCCTGATTTCTTCTGTGAAGCAGTAGCAATTTTATGTGGAGATCCTCACTTCAGACAGTGTCTAAGGGTTCCCATCTGCCCTGTGATCTTGAACCTACCAAGAGAGGACCCAAACTTGCCCATGAGCCAATTCCTTGCAAATAATATCTTAATATGGATCTCCTACTGGTTCTGTTTCTCTGGTTGAACCCTGGCTGCTACACTTCTTTTTGTCTTACCCTCATTCTGCCTCAGTTTCCCATCTGTAAAACAGAGACAACAACAATAGTATTTACTTCACAGGGTTGACCTGAAAATAATGCAAGTAGAGCAGAGCTTTGGTACTGGGCACAGAGTAAGGTCCCCATAAGTACAAAATATCAACGTCCACATAACTGTCACTATTGCTGATGAATCAATCCATGTCTTTCAGGAAGGAGTTTATACATTAGTGGGGAGATTAAGAAAAATAATTATAACAAAGATATCTGTTAATAATGTAGGTAGACATAAAGTGCACCAAGGATTAAGAAAAGAACTACACAAGCATGCCTGGGGCATAATGGAAAGTCGTCTCCACAAGTACATAATACAGCTGGGCCAAAATCCACATTGCTCCTGCTCTGGAACTGTGAGTCTCCCAAAAATATGCTACAGAGCAAGAAATTCCCTCATCAGCAAAAGGTTTTAACCAAATCAGTGGAGGAGTGTTTTCCAATGTCTAGGATTCCCTTCATGGAAAATCATTCATTTACTCGAATTTTTATTGAGCACCTACTATGTGCTAGGTGCTGTCCTAAGGGCTGAGGAATAAAGAGGTTAAGAAAAAACAACAATCACCACCACCACCACCACTTCTATATGGAGGGACAAGAAATGTCAGATAATAAATAAGTAAATGCCTAATCCCCAAATGTACCAAAGTAATAAAAGAGTCTGACAAGAGACTCAAGCGAGAGCCCCACATTGGGTGGACCCTATTTTACAGATGGGAATTGAGGCCTAAGGAGGTTAAGACAAAGAGGTATAGCAGACAGGGTTCAACCTGAGAAACAGAACCAGTAGAAGATCCGTATTAAGAGATTTATTGAAAGGAATCAGCTCATGTGCAAAAAAAGGAGAATTGACTGAAAGAAAAGTGGAATTTGCATTACAACCAGCTAGGCCAAATTTAGCTTTCAACAAAGCAAACGCTCATGGTGAGGAAAAAAAAATGATGAACTTTCCTAACTTTCTGGGAGACCAGGCAGTTAGGTCTTCTGTGGTTAAGTCTGCGTTCAGCCTCCCCCCTCGTCGATACTCCAGCGAGTATCCACTGACTCACTGGATACTCCAGCGAGTATCCAGACCTCAGCCAGCTGAGACACCAGACCATCCTTCTTCCAGAGCAGCAGATTGGGAGATAAGTTGAAGGTTGACTGGGGACACTATCTCATCATTTTGCTTGTATTACTGTTCACCTGAAATGCTATTACCGCCAAAATCTGGTGACTCTGAACAGAGGACCTCCAAAGTATTTCATGGACCACCCAAACATTTGTTTCAAATGGTAGAGACACGGAGCCTGATGAAAGGTTGCCCCAGTAGTCGTAAATCCTCCCCCTATTCCAAGTCAACGTGTTTCATCATCATCAATGCCCAGCTTACCTTCCAAAGTGAATCTGTACTCATAACATTGTTCTTACATGGTAAGGATCTATAGGATTTCTATTCAAATGACACTCTACTGCTTTTAAAACATTGGGAAACAACGGCTATCAATTAACTCCACACTACGATTTTTGAAAACTAAAGTCTGGAGAAAACCTATCTTGAAACATGGCAAATTGCTACTAAAAATGCACGCACAGGTTACTTGTCATCATTTATCCAAAAAAGTGCACAGAAGAATTAATTCAGGACTTTTCTTTCTCCAAATAATTGTTCTGCTCACACAAAGGATAAATGCACTTTATCCCTTAAATGCAGTTTCGCCGGTGATAGGATTGCTCACGTTCAATGCCGCCAGCACTGACTGCTACCTCGAAATTGATCAGCTAAAAAAATTCGTTAGGGAGATCTTTGACAGTTGCTCCTTAGATAGCAAAGGCTATACACGAATCAAGGTTTCTATCCAGGTATTCATGACATCCACGTGCACCAGCCTCAACCCAAACCACCCTGAAGGGAGAGAACACTGGGCCGGTATCATTTATAAAGATGGTGCTTTCATTAAAGGGTCTTCCCTTGTATGTGTATTAAATAAATATGCGATTACATGGAGAAACATATATTCACACAGCAGGAACTGCATAAACACATCTGCAATATATTATACTCCAGGAAGTTTATTTAAAACTATATTAAATGACACAGCCTTGATACAGTTTACCTACCCAGCGTAAACCAATGCAATACACACAGCTCTCTCTTCAAAAGGGTATGTGCCTAGAAGCAAGCTAACAGTAGTGTAAGGGAAGGATAATTCCTACATGTCAATAAATTACCACTGAAAGCTTAATTAGAACTTAATTTATGCCTCACACACACCCATTACAATTCAACAGCATGAATGACCTTTTCAGTCATCAAGCTACAGAATCCAGACATGGTCTCCTAGTGGAATTAACTGGTTTTGGGGTTTTTTGGTTTTTTTTTTTTAACTCTCAAATGTCACGAATGAAAACAGTTTGGTCAAAGGCACAAGAACCTGGGCTCTACCAAGTTTATTCTGTTTCTCAAATATTTGGTATGTCCAAGCCTCTGACCATATTTGGATTAAGAGAAGTTCATTAGTAGGTATGTTCTTTAGAGAATTTTCAACTCTAATCCAAGGAAAAAAATAGTTAAAATAAGACCCATATACACCACACATCATCCCACAAATCCATACATGTACATAAAAACCTATACAGGCTCTCATGTTTGCAGACACACCAATCATTTCTTTAGTGCTCACTTTCAGGAAACAGTAATGACTTAGGGAAAGAAGAAACATCTTGACTTCCCTACTTTATACTCTTCTGCTCAATTCATGGGTGTATGCCTATGTCTATGTATATAACACATGCCCTAGTATGAACATGTACTAGAGTTGTATTTTTTCAGAAAGCACCTAGCAGGGGCACCTGGATGGCTCAGTGGGTTAAAGCCTTTGCCTTCAGCTCGGGTCCTGGGATCGTAGACCCGCATTGGGCTCTCTGCTCAGTGGGCAGCCTGCTTCCTCCTCGCTCTCTGCCTGCCTCTCTGCCTGCTCGTGATCTCTGTCTGTCAAATAAACAAAATCTTTAAAAAAGAAAGCAAGCACTGAGCAAACAAGAATTTTATAAAAATCACATTGTACGAGTGGAACTTGTGCCCATTTAAATAAACATAAGCCATGTGAAAACCCATTATCATGTCACTAAAGTTAATGTAAGGAAGTGCCATAATTTCAGCCATCATATACTTGAGCAGCTGAGGGCTCAAATTGATTTTTAAAACTATTTAGAACCTATTTATAAAACAATTCCAGTGGCGCATTCAGAGGCTCACACCACCGTCACTTTCCCCGTAGCCGCCCAGACAGGAATACCCACCCACGCACCCCCCCTCAGTGCCCTCACTGTCAGAAGAAGCTCTGTGGCTACCTGATTCAGCCCTCGACCGTCTGGTCACTATCCACCGTGTATGGGTACCAAGCAATCCAAGAAGGCCTCCACATCTGTTTCTAAACCATTCTACCTGCTAGAAAATGGGTCCTCAAGTCGGTTTGTCCAACCAACATGCCCAGCAGTTGTGCCAGGGCAAGCAGAGGCCAAGATGAATAGGACATGGCTTTTAGCATAAAAATCCAGTCTGGGCGCCTAGTGGCTCAGACGATTAAGTGTCTGACTTTGGCTCAGGTTGTGATCTCCAGGTCCTGGGATCAAGCCCCACTGTGGGGATCCACAGTCAGCGGGGAGTGTGCTTGTCCCTCTGTCCCTCCCCACTCACAGCTTGTGCTCATGCACACATGCTCTCTTTCTCAAATAAACAAAAAATCCAGTCTGGCACGTAGTAGGCACTCAGTACCTGTCAGATAGATAGAGGAGAGCAAGCCCACAACAGAGGCAGGGCTATCTAAGAAATACAACGCAAGCCACAAACGGGAGGCACATAATTTTAAATTTTCCGGTAGGCCCATTTAAAAGAGTTTAAAAAAAGGACACGGTAAAATGTATTTTAATATCTTCAATTTCACTGAACCTAGAAAATATTTCCATTTTTACAAGCAAGGAGTATTAAAATAGTATTAATGAAACTTTTTACTCTTTCTGGCACTACTCGGAAATCTAGTATGCCTTTTTACATTCAGAGTACATCTCAGTTCAGACTAGCACATTTCAAGAGCTCATTAGCCCCATGTAAGTGGTGGCTGCCCTAGACAAGAACGCAAGGTACAGAGTATTTCATTCACGGCAGAAAGCTCTCCTAGGCCAACACACCTCCCAACGGAGGGAGACGGTAAGTACATAGTGGGGATGAGCAGGCATGCTGAGAGCAGGACACAGATGGACAGACTAGGGAAGGCCTTGTTTGCTGTGCTCAAGAGTACAACCTTTATTCAATGGACAGCAAGGAGTAAGAGGGTGATTGGATGAAAAAAAAAAAAAGCCAGTGGTGATCAATGGTTTAAAAAACACAGATTCATAGGCTAGAATCAATCCATGATGAGTAATACTCTTCCAATTCAAGATAAAATATTAGTAGTGGGTGAAATTCAGTATGGTTTTCATAAAACTAAATTTATTCAGTGCAATGAATGGCTCTTTATTTAGAGACTACATGCCTTGGAGATGGCAGGGGAAGGGGCGTTCAACGTGCTTTTCCGAGATGGTAGTAGCCACAGACTGTCACTATGCTTTAAAAACGCCCTTGCTGGTCAAAATTTAATAGTTGCAGCATCATATCCCTCCCAAAATTCTACTTGTACATTTTAGTTTGCAAGTAAAATCCAAAATTCCAGAACCACCAGTTCTAAACAATTTCTGGACTTTATTAAAAGGGTCATAGGGTCCAATGTGCACATATTATTCTGTATCCTGATTTTCTTATTTCCTACACAAGTCCATGTAGTCATAATGCTTACACAAAACTGCTTCTTTTTCTTTTTTCTTTTTTCTTTTTTTTTGTTTTGAGTAGGCTCCACACCCAACGTGGGGCTTGAACTCATGACTCATGAGATCTATGTGCTCTACCAACTGAGCCAGCCAGGCGCCCCTCTTACACATGACTTTTATCTTAAGTTGCTACCCGGTAATTCAGTATCTGATATGAATTATTGTTTGTTTTGTCATTTCCATGATGTTGTGTGTTGGACCTATTACTTTATTATTAGGAATAACTTCACCCAAATTAACTTCTTCCTTCCACCCCAATTCCGTGGACTAGTTCCTCAGAATATAGTTCTCAGTGGGGAATTTATGGGTCAATGGCCATGAACAGCTTTGTTTTGTGTTTAATTCTTATTACAGATCTCCAGGCTGTAGCAAAACGACAATATGCAACACTACCAGTATTTCCTAACACCAAAACCTATAATGGGCCATAATTAGTTCTGATAATTTGATAGGCAAAGTAGCCCTAATTTTCATTTCTTAAATTGCTAACAGGGATATGCCTGTGTTTTAAATTCCCTATATTCATCTCTCCTGACCACTTCTAGTGAGGATTTTGGGTACTGACCTTTGTGATCTCAATTCTTTATATTTTGGATGATAACCATTTAGTCTTTCAAACTGTCCCATTAACTTCACCCATGCTATGGAATTTCATTTAATATTTATTCTATTGCCTCTGGCCAGGCTATTTTTCTTTCTTTTTTTTTTTTTTTCTTTTTCCTCTTCAAATACTCAGGCACATCTATCTCATGTATGACAATTTTCTTCATTGCTTCAGTGGTCCTAAGTTTATCTTCCCTATACAGCTGGGTTAAAAATGCTATTCCATTTTCCTCTAGTTACTTTATAGAGAATTACAGTGGAATCCAAAGCCAAGGCCTTTATACTCTGAAATTAATATACTTTTAAAACTGCAGAACTTCCTGGTATGAGTGAAATTGTCTCTGATTGTTCCCAAGGTGGATCTGTCCACATCATAAAATGACAGAGATGTCATCAAACAGCTACCATTCTCTAACCAGAAGGGAAGCTGGACAGGATATTGGAGAATCAGAACTTTTAACTCTTCCCTCATAGGTGTTCAGCACCCCACAACTCTCTCAACTGCCAATGTTGATATATACGTCTCAACAAGCTCACTTAAAATTAGATTTCAGCAAGAAAGATTATCAGCAGACAAAAGCAACAGCCTGAAGAAATAAATGATTACCCAGGAATACAAAAATCAAATCACTAAATAACTATGGAGGCATCTTACCTATTTCTCATATAACGAAACTTCACGGGAAATTTCAATAATTGCCCCTCAGGGGTGGAAAATGGAGAGAAAACAATAGGATAAAGAAAAAAGGAGTATACATGTCACTGTTGATGAACTGTAAATCATACTATGTAAGTTTTATTTATCTACACATGAAACATAGAGAAAAAATAACCCAAAAGTAAATCCATTGAAAGCTTAAATAATGGTTATCTGAAAGGAGATAGGACTGTGGGTAATTCTGATTTTCTTCGTTTGACTTCTTGTGCAATATGTACTTGCATTATATACTCTACATAATTATTTTTACATGCCTATGCTTCAAGAACATACTTTTATTCTTTTAAAAACAACTTCGTAAAAATGGAGGAAGAAAAGATTGGAGCATTAAACTGCATCATGTGCTACTAAAAATCAAGCCAAGTTCCTCAACTTTTTTTTTTTTAATTTTATTTATTTATTGGAGAGAGAGACAGTGAGAAAGAGCATGAGCGAGGTGAAGGTCAGAGGGAGAAGCAGACTCCCCATGGAGCTGGGAGCCTGATGCGGAACTCGATCCCGGAGTTCCTCAACTTTTATTCAGGCCACAGCTCATTCCATGCAAACACCCCCACTTTTTCCCCCACATACTCCAGGCTTCCTAGCATCACTTGTAAGAGTAAGTCTATCAGACGGTTATCACAAAAGAATTCGCACAATACCATGAACTTTCAACTATTTTCTTTTCTTTTTTTTTTTTTTTTAAGGTTCTCATCTCTAACATACTCGCAAAAATACCCACAGTGAGGTTTACATAAAAGCGACTATGGTGGTGTTGTGGTCAAGTTGTTGGTGGGTTTTTTTTTTTTAAGTCCTTATTTGTTAGATAAATATTAAAGCATTTACTGGCAATGATAAAAATGATATAATATTTATGATTTCCTTGAAATACTTCAGCACAAGAAAAAAAAAGGTGGTAGAGGGAAAACATGAACGAGAACAACAGAAAGTTAGCACTGCTGGCGCTGCATGAAGGGCGCCACTCTCTGTTCTGCTTTGGGTATGAAGTGTTTCTCTAATACAGTTTTTCTTAAGATGCTATGAAAACTGAAAAATACAAGTGCACAACCTTTCCTCATATCATCCAGTGTGTCACAGGTACGCTCAGAATGAAACATCATTAAAAAAAAAAAAAATCAGGGTGACTATATCAAAGGCAGCATTTGACTCTGGATCTTCTCTTTATTAGGCAAGACAGAGTACAGGCATGTGTAAATCCATCAGGAAAAATAAGTCTTTCATAGGCATCTATGGATTTGGCTCAGAAGAGGTCAGATTTTCTGTCCTGGGCCAGAGTCAGACCAAGACAGCGGGCAGACCCAGCACTACTTAGCTTGTGACATTTAGAAAAGAAAACGCGCGACGTACTGAGCAATCAGACCCTATGCTAGGAGGCCCACCCTGCGCCTCACCACGAGCCAGCGCCCCGCTGAATCCCTCAGAGGAAGGGCTGGTCTTCCCACAGGCCGGCCACAGGGCCACAAGTCTCCACACATGTCAGGCACCCAAGACCACGGTCATTTATTTCATCTAGTCCATTCCTGGGGGCAGTGGCAAACCATGACATGAACACTAAGAAAGTGGGATCCCCAAACTGATGACTCCCAAGTGAGTCAAAAGTAAAAACAAAGCATAGTCCTCCATAGGTTCATAAAGCACTCACAGCTGAAAGGCTTTCAAGTGCACAATCACAATGAGCCTCAAATCTCCCTTGAGAGGAGGGGAAGGCCTGGGTTCTTTCCATCCTACAGAGGCAGAAACTCAGGTTCAAAGCTTTGCAAGACTCGCTTCCAAATAAGTCTTCCGACTCGAAGGACAGTGCTCTTTCAAGACCCAGTACTCTGCTGAGAGTCGTCTGTGATAGGGAAACCAAGGGAGGCACCTCGTGAGTGAGGCAAGGCCGAAAAAAGGTCTCACACATCCTGAGTTTCAGAACCTCAGTTATTTCCCAGCCACCCTTGACCATGTACTGTCTAGGCTCCGCCATGAGCATGGAGACCTTGACTTGACTTCATCTTGTACCCCTGTGTCTGTGGGCTGGCTTTCCCTGCTTTCTAAGCTCTCACAGGTTTCCCGATCGCCTCACTTCACCTCACCTCACACAGAAACAAAACGATTTTCTCTATAAGCGGGAGGCAACACCATCATGGCTGTGTGGCTGGGAGGCAGGCTGGGGGTCATCTCTTCATCATCAAGATGATACGAGGGAAGGGAAGTCGGCAGCCCAGCGGTAGCGGCCCTCAGCGCCCAGGGACCACTCAACCTAGTAGGAGAGCAAAGCCTACCTCTCTGACTTCGTGAAGCTGGCCAGGATACTGACTCTTGGCTCTTCGGGCAGCTGCAGGCGACTTGTGATGCGTGATTGTGACAACACCGGGGGCCCCCGCGCCGAGGTGTCTCTGGCTACAGGGAGACGCAGGATTGGGCGTTCCATGGGGGAGCAAAGTGAGACTGCGGCTTCGGGAACTTGGAGTCGTCTAGAATAAGCAACAGGTGTCAAAACTCAGCAACTGACCTGCAGAACACAGCTAGGGTTTGGCTTCTGTTTATCTGGGACCTCTTCTCTTCATCTTTCCCCTTCGTCTACTTAGAGGGATGGAGGAATGGGGGGAGGTACAGCAACACAACGTGTCCAGGTCCCCCAGGCACTTAAAAGAGACAACAACCATTAACTATGCTTCTGACCTCGTTTGCGACCGTGTCCCTTCCCCTACTCTATTGGGCATGAGAGGCAACTGAGTCCCTCCAAAGGCCACAGACTCATACAGATCTGTGCCTGTGCATAAATTAGCTCCTCTTTCTAGAATGTTCTTACTCTCACGCTGGCAAACAGCAGCAGAACCTTAAGATTCAGGTCCATTTCCTGATGTGGGCATCCCCTCCCTGTCTGCCACAGCCTCCCTGCTGCTCCTGTTCCCCTGTGGGGAGATTATATCCATTGTACAGCTACCTTCTTAAGAGATTTTTCCAAACTCATCTTTGAATCCCCAAGACCAGGCCCGTCAGGACTGCCTAATCTATTAGGTTCTTACTAAATGTCTGCTGCGTGACTGGAAGTCCTAAGTTACCCACCAATTAATCCCCATTTGTTAGTGTGGTGTTCTTATTTCATCTTAGAAGAATGTATAACCCCAGTAACCCTTCAGTGTAGGATAAAGTGTTGGTCTGGAAAAAAAAATCTCTGCACTGGAGAAGTGACAAAAGCAAGGTCCAGAACTGTCACCTAGTAGGCAAAGTTCTGCATCAAAATATGAAAAATGAGTCTTTTTATTGTTATTCACTTAAAATTACTTCTTTATTGAAGATTTTTAAATTTATTTATTTGCAAGAGAGAGAGAGAAAGAGCACCAGCAGGGAAGAGTGACAGAAGGAGAGGGAGAAGCAGACTCTCTACTGAGCAGGGTGCCCAATGTGGGGCTTGATCCTGGACCTTGAGATCATGAAGGCAGTTGGCTAACCGACTGAACCACCCAGGTACTTGTTTAAAACAGAAAAATCCCCCAGAAGAAGACCCACAGAACTAAAAAAGTGGCTACTTATTTGTGGAGAAGCAGAGAATGAAAGAAGAGGGACAGGAAGAGAGACTTTTTCCCCCCAATGGTTTTTTATATTCCTTCATTTTGAACCACGTGAACATATTACTTATCCAAAATGTGTTCAATTCTACATACAATTTACATTCTGAATGTTCCTATCCTTCCCTCCAGCTTGAGAGAAGACAGTTACAGGCTATGTTAACTCAGGCCAGCTTCTGAATTTCAGGGTTCACGTATTTACTGAACACCTGCTGTGTGCCCTTGAGAATATCTACTGGGTGGTCTCCAGGAGAAACAGAAGATGTACAAGACAGTCTTCTATCACAGATGCTTACAGTATTGCTGGGGATAGAAGATACACACAGAAACACACACACACACACAGAGTAAGGAAGTGCAGAGCAAGGTGTTAATTTGGCAACACAGCCAGAAAATGCCAAAGGAGGAGGAAGAGCTTGAGCTGACCTCATCACAGAGAGTGTATGACCTGAAGCCTGAGCAGGACTGGGGTAGGATACCAGGACAGGCAGCAGAGTACAAATCAACCCAGACAAGTCTGCACCTTCAAAGCAGACTTAGCCTCAGGCCCGGGGTAACAGTCAACAGCTCTAAAAGCTGTTAAATGTTAATGATCTGTAATTTTCAAGCTGCCACGGAGTTGGGAGTGGGGTGGGAGGTAGCATAGAAGTCAGAACTTTGTATCGCCCTGCAACATCAGAGGAGCTTGTAAAAGTTCTCTGGATTGAACTTGGATATAATTAATAGGAAGACAAAGCTGGAATGCAGTGTGTTGCTTTTAAATAACTTTATATACAGGCACTTGGAGAATTTTTCGTCTAAGAATTGCATATACCTTGATCACAATGAAATACAACAGGCATCTACTTTCTGCTTTAATGTTTTCACTTGGAGTGTGGAGGATGAAAGAAGCTATTTCTTTAATCCTTTAATGACCACGAATTTCCCTAAGCATTAAGAGTCTACTGAAAAACATTTTGATTGTTTGGGAGGCTTATTTCAAACCCAAGAAAGGGCAGCTTTTTCACTGGGCTTTTGAGATCTACAGCTGAGGTTCCCTCCCCCAGCTGTACCAGGCTCTAGCTGTGTTGACTTCAGTCGAGTTATTTAAGCTTTCTTATTAAGCATCAATTACCTAATCTTTAAAAAAGGAAAAATAATATTGAACCTTAAAAGCCATCATGAAGATTAAATTAGATCGTGCACATAAAACATTTAGCACATTTAGCACAGTAGGAAACTGCATGGCCAAAGTTTCTTTCCTTCTATCACTTAAACTTGATCAATAAAGGGCGTATTGATTTTTTAAATGTTAAGAAGTCATTTAGTTCAAAATCATAAGCAGGGAGCAAACTCCTCCTTTTTTTTTTAACTGGATCAAAGTGGTGATGGGAGTCTGAAATATAATTAAATACTTACTGGAGAGTCTTTATGGTCAGCCACTGCATTGCAAGACTGCAGGGGGAGAAAACAGTTCTAGATGCTGAGAATGAGGACCCATTTGAAGTCAGAGAAGACAACTATGGCAGAGAGACGCCTTTGCCTGGAGCACTGTCACTGTAAATGGTAATAAATCAAGAAAACTCACCCAGGAGCCAAATTACTCCACTGCGAATGTCTAACTTCATGATCATTACTTAATGGCTGTCACCTGAATTCACAAGCAGTAAATCTGAGTTGAAAAAACCTTTAATTTCCCATTAACTGTGGCACTCTCAATGGTTTAATTCACACCAGTGCCCCCTCTCAGGGTAAATAGGAACAAAAAAAGCATCACTCTTGGTACACTGCATAGGTCATCAGGCTCCCGGAGAAACAAAACGAGACCAGCCCACAAACTACAATCGCTAGGAACGAGAAGGCTCTCTTTCCACAGGCAGCCTGGCAAAAACTCCAGGCTGTGTTTTTAGATGGTGTTGCGCTGTCATACACTCATCCCCGCTACTATTTTACAACAACACATTATCAGGAACAACAGGGCAGGATTTTACTCCACTTACTTACTTCAGGGAGAGCGACTAGAAAAACCAAGTGCACCATCTGTGAAAAATTTGGAATCAAGGGTAACTTTCTTTCTGGGAATAAGATGTACCCTTTACTTCAGAGAATCAGCCCTTGTGTCCCCTCTCCCAAACAGTGCCTGCCTGACAGATGGGGTGAAGCGGAAGAAGAGAAAGTGTGGCCCCTGGTGAGACAAAGTACTGAGGCTCAGACCCCGCCCAGACATTTAACACGCAGTGGGGTTTCTTGGGATTTACAACCTCTTGGTTTTTCCTACTTACTTCCTCAGATCCATGCAATTTCCCAAGTGTACAAGGAAGACATGTATGCATATTCTCTGTACTTATTGGCTAAAACGAGCATGAAGGAAAGCACCACTGAAAAGAGGGAGAAAACACCTGAAGGGATATGTCCAATAAGGGAAATCAAGCAGGGAGCTGAAAGATAGGGTCCAGTCTAGGAAGCTTACAGCAGAATCAAAGGGCTATCCAGAGGCTGTGGGAGGGGAGTGGCCTGATCAGGGAAATAAAATTAAAAATCACAAAGAGACACCACCTCACACCAGTTAGAATGGCTAAAATTAACAAGTCAGGAAATGACAGATACTGGCGAGGATGTGGAGAAAGGGGAACCCTCCTACACTGTTGGTGGAAATGCAAGCTGGTGCAACCACTCTGGAAAACAGCACAGAGGTTCCTCACAAAGCTGAAAATAGAGCTACCCTACGACCCAGCAATCGCACTACTGGGAATTTACCCCAAAGATAACAAAAGTAGTGATATGAAGGGGCACATGCACCCAAACGCTTATAGCAGCAATGTGCACAACAGCCAAACTACAGAAAGAACCTAGATGTCCAACAACAGATGAATGGATAAAGAAGATGTGGTATATATACACAACGGAATACTATGCAGCCATCAAAAGAAATGAAATCTTGCCATCTGCAATGATGTGGATGGAACTAGAGGGTACTAGGCTAAGCGAATAAGTCAATCAGAGAACGATAAGTATCATATGATCTCACTGATATGAGGAATTTGAGAAACAAGACAGAGGATCATAGGGGAAGAGAGGGAAAAATGAAACAAGATGAAACCAGAGAGGAAGACAAACCATAAGAGACATTTAATTTCAGGAAATAAACTGAGGGTTGCTGGAGTGGAGAGGGGTGGGAGGAGTAGGGTGACTGGGTGATGGACATTGGGGAGGGTATGTGCTATGATGAGTGCTGTGAATTGTGTAAGACTGATGGAAGCACAGACCTGCACCCCTGAAACAAATAATACTTTATATGTTAATAAAAAATAAAATAAAATAAAACTGACACACAGGACAAAAACTGTGGAAGGAAAAAAAAAAAAAGGTCAATGGCCTGGGTTCAGATCTGAGCTCCAGCATTCATGAGCAGGGTGGGCTGGTAAGGGGCATGGGGCTCTCACTCTGGAATTCTACTTTTTTTTTTTTTTTTTTAAATTTCACTTCTAAAATTTCACTACTACCTACCTCACTGGTTGTTGGAGAATGAAATGAGAAGATGTAAGTAGGACACAGGCCTCGTACTTAGCATGAAGTGTCATCATTATCATTTGTAAATTAAAAGTAGGCCTTGAGGCACCAACACAGATGGAAGATTGTTAAGTGGTCCCAGAGTCATATACACAGACTTAAGGACTTTTTTTCAATCAACAGTGCCTTAAGCAGATAGTTTTACCACTTCCTTAACTTAAAAAAATAATAATAATAAATTTAAAATAAAAATAAAGAGTAATCATCCTAACTACTAAAAAAAAAAAAATTTGCTTCAGAGAAAAAGTACCTTTCAAATATGATTTCACATTTTAAAAAATACGTCTATTAGATTGCATCTACTAGATAAAATACATCTACTAGGTTAAAGCGCCTGTGGATAAGGCCACTGCTACATGCATACTAAAAGTAAAGAATTAGCTTAAATAAGTTATAGGCAAGTTCCCACTAATATTTTGGAATGAAACAGAATCTCAAGTTGTAAAGACCACCTGCTGGTCCTAAAAACCTCTAAAAACATATATTAGAACTTTATAATTAGGCTTGCCGAGACTGAAATTTAAAAGCTGAAAAGGTAAGGTATAAGGGGGAAAATACTTATATATTTTCCCCCTTATACCTTTACCTTGGTGGTAACCCCTTGTATAAATAATTTTTCTAATGGAAAAGAATTTAAAGTCAATTAATTGGAACAGCATTCAAATGACATTTAATTTGGAACCCATTATCCTCACTTCCTTGAATTCTGTCATAGTGAAGGGGAAAAAGACACCATATTTCAGAATAAATAGCCCAAGGGAGATGAACAACCAAACTAGTATGGTTGCATTTTTTTTTCTTAAAGATTTTATTTATTTATGAGAGAGAGACAGAGGGGGCACAAACATGGAGAGAGGGAGAGGGAGAAGCAGGATCCCCACTGAGCTGGGAGTGTGATACAGGGCTCGATCCCAGGACCCTGGGATCATGACCTGAGCCAAAGGCATATGCTTAACAGACTGAGCCACAAAGTGCCTAGCATTTTGTTTTGTTTTATTTTAATTTATTTATTTATTTTAGAGAGAAAGCACATGCGGGAGGAGGGTCAGAGGAAGAGGGAGAGAGATCTCAAGTGGACTCCAGACTGAGGACTCAATCCCATGACCTTAAGATCAGGATGAGCCAAAACCAAGAGTTGGACTCTCAACCAATACCACCACCCAGGCAACCCGGTTGCGTATTATTGAATAACAAATTCAACCAACTAAAGTCTTTCATTACATTCCTTTCTCTTCCCCCAAAAGAGAAAAAAATCAAGGTACCATTTTTCTAAATATGTGAAAGCTAAACGAAAAAATTGTGATTTATTCCTTTTCTTCCAAATGTAAGCATACTTCGATTGCCAAAAGAGGAAAAGCCAACAGTTTTTAAAATAGTACAATTCAGGACCTTAAAATTATTCAGAATTTCATTTTCCTGTTAGTCAATATCTAAATGAAAATAAATGGTGTCATTTTTTTTTTTTTCAAGACCCAACAGGGTCTTGAACTAATAATGACCCTAAGATCAAGAGTCACATGCTCTGTGGTCTAAGCCAGCGGGCAGCCCCAAAAATTTATGGTGTTTTTAAAATTAATCTATTCCACTATTTTGCTTAATAATGACTGAGGGATAGGTGAGGTGGGGGGAGGTAGGAAGAGATAAGTAGGGGTCTCCAGGATCCTGCTGGCAAAAATCCCAAATATGTGGAGGTGTAAAGAAGAAACCAGAGATAAGTCAACAAATCAGATCATCCTGCCCTAGGGGTCAGAGGTAGGGTCTTGTTATAACAGCTACATATGACCAACGAAGAATTACCTGACCCTAAAAAAGGAAGTAAGCCATTAAAGGTGTTATCACTAGTCCTTACCCAATGGTGCCTATCAATAGACATGTTAAAAGGATTTAACTTTCCAGGCTTGCTTTCCCTAAAGCCCCCCGGTGGCAACCCTGTCAGGACCCCTCTCACTTCTGAGAGTGTTTTCTATATCTCTGCTTAATAAAACTCTACTGCTTTACTCACTTTCCTTTATCCACAAGATTCATTCTTGGACTCTTAAGTCAAGAACTTCGCTCTCCTGCTTCAATAGCTGTATGGACCTTTGCATTTGCTTTGCTTTTGATTTTGTTTTTTAATATTCTGTTATCCTAAGTTTACAGCAGATCCAAAGTAGAAATAAAAGGTTTTAAAACTGGGTTATTTTCCAAGTTCATTCCCATGGTTAACTTTTCAAAAAGTATACTTCACTTGCTCTACTTTTCCAAATTTCTGTCTTCTTGCAGAAATAAAAGTTTTAGGGGCGCCTGGGTGGCTCAGTGGGTTAAGCCGCTGCCTTCAGCTCAGGTCATGATCTCAGGGTCCTGGGATCGAGTCCCACATCGGGCTCTCTGCTCAGCAGGGAGCCTGCTTCCTCCTCTCTCTCTCTGTCTGCCTCTCTGCCTACTTGTGATTTCTCTCTGTCAAATAAATAAATAAAATCTTTAAAAAAAAAAAAAAGAAGAAATAAAAGTTTTAAACTTTCAGTTACCAGGTCAGGAAGTCTAGGGAATTTCTTTCACTTTCTTTTTTATTTTTCTTAAGATTTTATTAATTTATTTGAGAGAGCATTAGCTCACAAGCAGGAGTAAGGATAGAGGGAGAAGCAGACTCCCCACTGAGCAGGGAGCCCGATGAGGGACTCGATCCCAGGACTCTGGGACCATGACTGAAGCCGAAGGCAGATGCCTGACCGACTGAGACACCCAGGTGCCCAATTTCTTCCATTTTAATCTGAAAATCCTTAATATATCATAAACATTTCCCACTAACGATACCAATACCCTCTCTTTTTTTTTTTTAATTTTGTTTATTTATCTGACAGAGATCACAAGTAGGCAGAGAGGCAGGCAGAGAGAGAGGAAGAAGCAGGCTCTCTGCTAAGCAGAGAGCCCGATGCGGGGCTCAATCCCAGGACCCTGGGATCATGATCTGAGCTGAAGGCAGAGGCTTTAACCCATTGAGTCACCCAGGTGCCCCCACCAATACCCTCTCTTAATGCACACACACAAATATGCGCCAAAGTGTGCAAAGGAAAAAGAATGGTTTTCTCCAGAGAGGCAGTCTCTAGCCTGCTTCTAATCATACCTGCCAATGCCAGATCTTTGAAAAACAGAGCAAGCAAATGCATGTATTTCCATTGCCTGTAAATAGAGGAAAAGAAAACTTGACATTTTAAAGTTTGCCTTGTATCTCAACATTTTCAGCCCCCAAATAAATCCTCTAACAGCTAAGCCAGTACTCCAGAATCCCTAACCATGCTCTGGCCAGGCTCCATCTAGATCAAGCTTCCAGGTCTCATGCACTTGGCCCCTTACCACTCACCACCCTTCTCCCCACCCCCTCACATCTGCCAGCTCTCGCCATCTTCCAGATCCACCCAGAAGCAGGTATGCGTGACTTCAAAACCTTCCATACATCTGCCTCCTCTCAACTACTCTCTACATAATGTGTTTGGGAACTTGTCATTCAAGGACCAAGACTCCTTTTGGATGCTTTCTTCTGAAAACATGAAGATTCTCTCTACCAACCAAGCCCATCTCTTCTCATGCTGTAAAACTACAGAATTTTAGAAAAGAAAAAAAAAATGAACTCAGTCTAGTCTTCTCTTTTTATAGATCTAAAAACAGCCTTAAAAAGATAACATTACAAGCGTCATTCAAAATTCAACTAAAAAAGCCTGATTCAAGGCTCAGCCTCTCCAGGTGGCCTTTCTCAATTACATGAGGATCTAGTTATTTAAATAGAGTGTCACACAAAGTTTGACATAAAATATTTGATAGCAGGAAAGCAGATATCCATTTTACATTTCTACTTATCTAACACTTCAACCCACTCACCTATCATCATAAAAATATATGCACAACAGGCCTTTGAAAGCAGGATAATTGCGTACTATATTCTCTTGGAATTGCAGATCCTCAAAGAAATAATTTTACTTTATAGATGTTGTTTGCAAATAACAAGAAACCAAGACTTTTTTTTTTTTAAGATTTTTTTTTTATTTATTTATTTGAGAGAGAGAGAGTGTGAGAGAGAGCATGAGCAAGGAGAAGGTCAGAGAGCGAAGCAGACTCCCCATGGAGCTGGGAGCCTGATGTGGGACTCGATCCCGGGACTCCAGGATCACGCCCTGAGCCGAAGGCAGTCGTCCAACCAACTGCGCCACCCAGGCGTCCCGAAACCAAGACTTTTTAATGTCAAATTGCCATTTTAATTTTTTAAAAAATCATTTCTGAACAAGGACTAGAAAGAAGTTTCCTCAACTTCATTAGTTATATGCCAAAAATATAGAATACCCACAATACTTAAAGATGTTTAGCTTCATTGCTTTTAGTTTTAGAAATAAGGATTGCAATACTATCACTGTTTAATACAGTACTGGAGGCACAAGCCAACAAAACAGGACAAGAAGAAGAGGTAGAAGGATAGGATAGGAAGAAATAAAACGTAACTAGCCATAGATGTGATTTTACAAAAAGGAAAAAGAAAACAAATAACTCCAGCAAAGTTGTTAGATGAACTTAGAGAAGTCCATAACATTTTCCTGTATCAGTAATAACTAGGAAATGTAATAGAAAATACAATATTCACAATAGCAATAAAAACTATAATCATACAGACATTAACCCAATAAGGAATATATAAGACCTTTATGGAAAAGGTTTTTTAAATCTATAAAGAGAAATCAGTGAAGTACTGGGAAAACAGAGATAACATACACCAGGTTAATGAGTAAGACAACTTAATATTGTAAAGACCTCTGTACTCCTGAATTATTATATAATGATTCTAATAAAAATCCCAGTAGGATTTTTTTTTAGCAAATCAACAAATTTATTCTAATATATAAATGGAAGAATAATGGTTGATGAGGGGCCAGGTTAATTCTGAAAAAGGAGACTCATCTTACCAGATACAAATATTGAATAACAAAGCCACAATGAGTAATGATTATAGGATATTCAGGCAGGAGGAAGAGATGAGACTAAAAGCTGGAAAAGAGGGCATATATTTACAAAATATGAAAGTTGGTGATTAGCGAAGCAACCCAATAAACCAGTAAAGGAGATAACTGATAAGGGGAAAGCAAACATAGCTGACTCTAACTTCTTATCATACACAAAGTAAAAAAGGTAAAAATCTAAACATAAAAAGCAGAACTACAAAAATAACAAAAGGAAATGTAGGAGAGTGTCTGTGCAACTCTGAATGTACAAAAGCTTTTCTTACAAGACCAAAAGTACATGCCACAAGTTTAACAAGGTAAGGGGTTTGACTACATCATAAGGGCTTCTCTTCAACCAAGGATATTTTAGACAAAATTAATAGATATGTGGAGACTGCGAGAAGACAGATTACTATCTAGAATATAAAAGGAATTCCTACAAATACAAACCAGACAACACTATAAAAAACAGATAAAGGATAAGGACAGGCAATATACCGAAAAAGAAAGATGCATGCCTACCGAGTATATCGAGGTAATCAGAGAAATACATTTAAAATAACTAGATTTCACAGCCACCAGATTTACCAAAAATTAAAAACAGCACCAAGGAATGGCAAGGGTGTAAAGATTCTAGAACCTCTTGCATTCTAGTGGGAAAGACTGGTACAGCCATTTTGGTAGCAATACAGCAGAATTTAATGAAAATATATGCACATTTCTATGACCCTGAAGATTTCTACTGGGCAGGTACACAACAAACATGCTCACAGTCGCCAGTATATACAAGGATATGTTCAAGGATGTTCACTGTTGAGGGTGGGGAGTCTGAGGCAAGACAGGCATACATGAGTAAGAGTTTGTATAAATTAAATATGGACTGCACATACACTAAATATATACCCATCAGTTAGAAGTAATGACATAGAGATAGGTACAGCAACACCGATAAAACCTACTGCTAAGTTAGAAAAGTCTAAAAAGGACAAGCTCTGCAGGACGATGTAACAGACACAGATTTAAAACACAGATACAGGCAAAGACCCACGCAGAGCCAAGGCATTGGTGCTAAGGAAGACGAGGGGGATGGGAGCAGGGGAAAAAGGAAGGAAAACAATTATAAGAGTTCTTAAAAAGTTTGTTTTTGTTTTGTTTTAATAAAAGGCCTTGTTGGGACTGGTAAGTTTGCCATAATCCAATAATGATGGCAATAACTTTAATTGTAAGTATACTTTATACTTATAAGTATCATGTGAATGAACTATGGACCATAAACTGTCTTAATATATACACACTTTAAATCATTTAACCCTGTTCATAATCTCGTAAGGTAGGTACTAAAATTTCCATTTTGTAGATGAGGAAAATGAGGCACAGAAAGAATCCTCTCTGTCCCCAGGTCATGCAGCTCATAAATCTAATAAATCAGGGGGCAGGAATCAAATCCAGACCAGCTGGTTCCCAAGGCCATGCTCTTGGCCAGGACACTACACTGAGTGCCTAGAGGTGATTCACCCATTCTCTTCAACTGAGGTCCCAAACAGCGTAATTCTTTATAGAACACCATGACTGACAGCTCAGTTAGCATTTTGGGGGGGGGGGAACGACTTTTTAATTTCAAAGTACCATAGTGCATACCAATCCTCAAATACTTAAAACAATAAACTCGTTGAGCCAAAGCTACATGAAGCTAAGACTTCAAATTGTTTAAATGTTTGATTACCCATAACAAGGCCAATGTTTGATGGATCGTACATCTACAGATGTCAAAGATAAGATACAGTGCCCAACTCTCACAGCACTTAATGTGTTTTATCCACACATCTCCCTCTGTGTCCTACTGTCTCCCCTAACCCGTGACAGCCCCCAGGCCAGGGCTTGTGACTAACAGCCACTGTGTACCCCGTGAAAGCTGATACAGGACCTCACCTTGCAAATGCCAGAAACACAATAAAGACAGAGCGAGGAGCCCTCCA
Source organism: Neogale vison (assembly GCF_020171115.1). Classification (NCBI taxonomy): domain Eukaryota; kingdom Metazoa; phylum Chordata; class Mammalia; order Carnivora; family Mustelidae; genus Neogale; species Neogale vison. Next base: position 154,563,117 of record NC_058096.1, read on the forward strand.
CCAACCTCACCTTCCAACAACTGGTTAAACCACCTCTCCTTCCCTGCAAAGCTAATTTTTAAAAAATACCAACAATGATTCGCTGGTATCTCCTCCCCTTTTCCAAGAGGACGAGTCTGGAAAATATAAATCACACACAATTATATACAAACACAAAATGTACAAAAAGGAAACCTGGTACAATATCAACCAACACACATTATTCAGAGCTGTCTATAAGTATTTCCCAGGCATCTACTATGTGCCAGGCACTGACAGAGCTGTAACACTGAACGAAAAGACAAATATTCCTGCCTTCGGGAAAGTGGCATCCTGATGAGGCAAAGAGACCAAAATAAATAAATAAAACGGGAAAATAGAAACTGTTTTAGATATATACATACAATAATATAAAGCAGGAATAACATATATATTAACATAAAGCAGACAACGAGGAAGATGGGAAGGCTTTCCAGTTTTCCATAAGTGGGGAGAGAAACCCTCATGAGACCATGATTTAAAGACCTGAATGAAGCCAAGGAGTGAGCTATGCTGACATCTGGGAAAGAGCATTGTAGATAGTAACTCAACAGGTACAAAGGCCCTGGGGTAGAAGTCTATCTGACATGTTTGAGCAAGGAAGAAAGCATGGCCAGAATGGAAATGAGCAAGGCATAAAGAAGTAGGAATTGAGGTCAGAGAGGTAACGGACTGGAAAGATGAGCCCCTGATTTAGAAATTACAGACAACTGCTGGGCAAAGCCAGAGTACCCTGGTATCACCTGGGACTCCTTCAGACACTCAGAATGATGAGCCAATTTGAACAATGGGCTCCAATAAGCTTCCTTCCTCAGGGCCGTGTTCAGGTATTAAATTGTTATTTGCATACAATTTACATATGTCTACACAACATGTATCATCTCTATTGGATAATTTTCATGGTAAGATTGTATTACTGCTGCCCTGAAGATGGCCATTTCATGATTTATTCTATTCTTTTTCTTCTCACGTCTCCGTATAATCGGGCCAGAAGATATTTTATGCCAGAAATGAATCATGGAACAAAAGGAGACCATATGCCAAGGAATTCTATAAATGATCACTCCCTAATGGGGGGGGGGGCTCTTATTTCATGTTTAAACTTCTGTCACCTACCAGTGGGTCAAACCAGCCATGGGGATGAAAAGTCCAAGGCAATTCTAAGACAGAACATTTCAAGAAGCAAATCTGATTTTCTTACAATCAATAACTAATCTCTGACAGAAGCACTCCTATCTATTCAGAAGAGATTATTATCTCCTTTCCAAATGCTCGGGTGCAGAAACTTGAAGCTCAAAAGGGGTCCTACTTGTGTCTCAAAATGCTTTCCACTGAAAAAATTAAACCTCGTCAACATGCCTCAGGTGCACACAGAATCCAACAGGATCTGTGCAATAAATCCCACTAATTACTTCTTCCAGGCTTGGTATTACTGGTGAGGTTAAGACGGAAATGCAAGATTAGCTAATAACTCAGGGAATCAGTAAATATCCCCCTACTAGCCCACTATGGTGGGGGGCAGAGGGGCGGTGAGAGCCACAGGAAGCAAGAGAAACCTTATAAAGTCAATGCATCAATTAGGAAGTTTCCTGCAAATCCTTTATTGGACCAGACCCTTAGAAGCGATTAGTGTTGGGGCGCCTGGGTGGCTCAGTGGGTTAAAGCCTCTGCCTTCAGCTCAGGTCATGATCCCAGGGTCCTGGGATCGAGCCCCTCATCAGACTCTCTGCTCAGCGGGGAGTTTGCTTCCTCCTCTCTCTGCCTACTTGTGATTTCCGTCTGTCAAATAAAAAATCTTAAAAAAAAAAAAAAAAGAAGCGATTAGTATTTGCCTTCCTCTTTCCTGCTGCACTTTTCATATGTAACACACACAGGTGTATCATACATCTGCACGGCCCTTCCTTAATTCTCCCTAAGGCACTTCTTGCCAGAGCAGAAATAAACCACAGGTTTGAAAGCTTATGCTAACACTATGCTAGGCTTATTTTTAAACACGAAGGAATTTAGATTTTGTGTTTTGGATTTTTAAGAATCCAGACAAAACACTTAACATGTATACAGAGCCAAGCAAAAAAAAAAAAAAATATATATATATATATATATTTTTTTTTTTTTTGCTTGCAATTAATTTCTGGATCACAAAGGGAAGAACCTGATTCACTCTGTTAAAAAAGCTAAAGCAGGGGCACCTAGGTGACTCGGGGTTTAAGCCTCTGCCTTCGGTTCAGGTCATGTTCTCAAAGTCCTGGGATTGAGCCCCACATGAGGCTGTCTGCTCAGCAAGGAGCCTGCTTCCCCTTTCTCTCTGCCTACTTGTGATCTCTCTGTCAAATAAATAAATAAATAAATAAAATCTTCAAAAAAAAATAAAGCAAGCCCAGGTTGGCATCGTTTGCCCTCCAAGACAGGAAACCAAGACTTAATTACAGTTTCAACCTATGCGGGGGAGGGGGGAGGGAATATGACCTTTCCAAAGTCGATCTGAAATTTCGTGATTGGCTTGAGTGAGGTAATCTATATAATCAAAACCCTGTCTGGCCAAAAAAGTCCTTTTCTTTCTTTTGCTAAAAACTCTTTGCTTCATCCTCCTTTCTGTAAAAGCTTTCCAGCTTGTCCAATTCCTTGGAGCTCCCTTCTACTTGCTCAACGGGCTGCTGCCTGGTTCATGGATCTCTTAATAAAGCCAATTAGATCTTCAAATTAACAGGTTGAATTTTTTTTTTTAAACTCTCAGAGGTCTCAATTTTTACCAAAGAATTAACAACAGGGAATCATTAGAAGAGTAAATGGCTTAAGGACTAGGCCCCTTGTCATTCCAATCACTGAATTTGACATAATCTGGCCCATCATATAATTCATCTGGCAAAGCTGGAAAGCCCAATGGACCTCCACTGGTGTCAATAATTTCCATGCAGGAAGTGTCTCGATGGAGTCATTAGAGGCAACCCAAAGAGGTTTAGATCATATTACAGGTGAGGATATTTGCACTGCCCAGTCTCAGGATATCAAGTAGCAAAGTTAGAAAAGTTATAGAGATGCTCTCAATGTCTCAATTTAACCAACTGATTAGATTTCCCACTATTTTTCATGCCTTCCATAAACACCACGGACATGCACACAGAGGACTGATGATTGCCTGTGGCTTGTTGTCTCTCTCGGGTTATGCCTACACATTTGTACCCCCACCAGCAGAGCTAGGTATCTACAAAGGGCCAGCTGTACTGAGACCTGACTCTGCTTATGCTAGTGTACTTACTGTTTTAACTGCATCATTTAAATAATAAACCGATGAAATATAAACATGAAGAATGACTGTCTTTATGCGACTAAGCCGCATAACCCAAAAAACATCAATAAAAAAGCAATGCTAGGAACTGCTGTAGAATTAGGTGTGGGCAGGACAACCATACAAGAATAGAAACCATTTATAAAAACCTAGGATTCCATAATGAGCTTGCCCTGTTCTTTAAAGAAACCCAAGCAGATACAACTCAACACCCCAAAAATAATCCAATTAAAGATGAACAGAAGATGTGAACAGACATTCTTCAAAGAAGATATCCAGATGGCCAACAGACACATGAAAAGATGCTCGGCGTCACTCATCATCAGGGAAATGCAAATCACAACTATAATGAGACGTCACCTCACACCTGTCAGAATGGCTAAAATCAACAGTACAAGAAACAACAGGTGTTGGTGAATCTGTGGAGAAAGGAGAGCCCTCCTGTATGGTTGGTGGGAATGCAAACTGGTGTAGCCACTGTGGAAAACAGTATGGAGATTCCTCAAAAAGTTAAAGACAGAATTTGATCCATATGACCCAGTAATTCCTCTGCTGGGTATTTACCCATGGAAGACAAAAACACTAATTTGAAAAGCTCTATGTGCCCCTATGTTGATGGCAGCATGATGTACAACAGCCAAAATATGGAAGTTGCCTAACTGTCCATAGATAGATGAAGGGACAAAGATGTGGTTTTCAAATACAATAGAACATGAAGCAGCCATTAAAAAAAGAATTAAGTCTTGCCATGGACAACAAGATGGATGGAATTAGAGGGGCGCCTGTGTGGCTCAGTGGGTTAAGCCTCTGCCTTCGGCTCAGGTCATGATCCCAGAGTCCTGGAATAGAGCCCTGCATCGGGCTCTCTGCCCAGCAGGGAGCCTGCTTCCCCCTCTCTCTCTCTGCCTGCCTCTCTGCCTACTTGTGAGCTCTGTCAAATAAATAAATAAAATCTTAAAAAAAAAAAAGACGGATGGAACTAGAGAGTTGAATGCTGTAGGGTTCTGGACAGGCACTCCCAGAATATGCCATTTCAACATGTGGATTCTCTTGAACCGAAGGCAGTGGACACCCTGTGGGCTTAAGACAAACTTCTGTCCTCCCTTAATCACACAGAAGAATCTAAATGACGGATCTTTCCCAGAATATAGTTTATTAACAGATATAAATTTTAACTGGATGACCCATCTGTATGGCCGGGCAAACATCTAATTATCAAACATCTGTTCTGCATTCCTTTCCTCTGAAGTTCCAGATGTCTCCCCCCTTTCTCCTTAATTCAGAACGGCATATACACCTCATTTTGCCTGTCTTTGGAATCTTCACGTCTGTGTGGATTGGATTCCCCTGTATGTATGTATGCCTATTAAATCTGATTTTCTCCTGTTTATCTGTCTCACATTGATTTGATTCTTAGTCCAGCTAGAAGGACCTCAAAGGGGACGGGGTTTCTTCCTCCCTGACAGCGCTAAGTGGAAAAAGTCAGTCAGAGAAAGACAAATACTATAGGATTTCACTGATGAGTGGAACTTAAACAAATGAACAAAGGTGGGGGGAGACAAACCTGAATAGGAGTTTATAGATAATTTATCAGAAACACGCTTTCTACAAAAGAGACGATGTTCGTTTTCTACCACTCGATCCATGCTTGATGAAAGTGACCTGGAACCACATCTGAAGATGGGTGAGTGAGGATTTTAAGTTAAAATGACTTAAGGTGGGCCGCCTGGGTAGCTCAGTGGGTTAAGGCCTCTGCCTTTGGCTCAGGTCATGATCCCAGGGTCCTGGGATCGAGCCCCACATCGGGCTCTCTGCTGAGCAGGGAGCCTGCTTCCCCCTCTCTCTCTGCCTGCCTCTCTGCCTACTTGTGATCTCTGTCAAATATTTTTTTAAAAAATAATAAATAAAATGGCTTAGGTTTGCACACATCACGTTTATGATTCTCTCCTTTAGCCAACTGTTTTTGATTAAAGGACAGTGATATAAGATGACATGATATAAGACGACATCTCCTGGAGTCTCAGCCGCAGGGTGACAGAACGCTGGAGTGACCTGGCCTGTCTTCCGATGCATGAACTCCAAGAAGACAATGGGTGGAAATTAACTGGCACAAGTACCAGCTAAGCCAATAACTCCAGGGTTCATTACAGAAGTGGTATAGGTTACATGCCTTCTGGGCAGGTCAGCTCTATGTTACTACTCTGGGGGCAGGAAGGAACATGGTATTAGATACTCGGCAGTCTTTGGATGTCTCAGAAACACAACAGTTCCTGCTAGGACTCAAAATGTTTGAGCTAGAATGTGACTGTCCTAACTGAACTCTAGAAGACATGAAGGAGAACATTAAATTCATCCCTCCCTGTATGAGAGTACATGAGATGTTTCCCCTCAATTATCCCCATCTCCAGAGATTCTACTACCTGCTGAAGAGTTGAAATCATACATTTAGGAAAAAAAAAAAAAAAAGAGTTTGGTCTCGTATCGAATTGGATGCCTCCAGCTTTAACAGACTTAGTAGTGGCCTTAACTCCAGCAGATAAACTGGCCTCGTTCCATCAAAATGACTAATGGGAGAAAAACAAGAGGGTGAGGAGACTGGAAGAAATATATGACCTTGTGAGGAGCCAAGCTAAGAAACTTCCCCATGGCTGGATTATGATATTCCTAAAGCTCTGGGAGAGGAAGTGGGGGCCACCAAAAGAAAGACGGAAATTACACGTGCCAGACACACATGTGCCCTGTCTCACACCCCCTCCGTCCACCTCCGATGTCCAGTGCCTGCTAAGGCAACCAGGCAGTGCCCAGACGTGAGCCCCAGGCCATGGCTATACAGTTCACCCTCCTGCCTTCTGACCTGGGGCTGCTCTCTGCAAACCAATGTGGAAAATCATTTGGGATGGACTTTCAAAAACAAGTCCAAGAACAAACCTGGAAGTAAAAGTGAGAGTTAACCCCACAGGATGATCAATCGAAGTGAGAAACCAGTGGATAGTAATGCCATCTTCGGTACACAGGATGGAGAGCTCCGAAACACAGTCCATATGGTTCCTATAAGGGTACCCAGTGGGATTCTGCTTTAATAGCCCCCAACAGAGCTAGCACAACAGGTTTGGGATTCCTATGTCTCTTCCCCTTTTTCACACTTCTGGATCTCCCTACCCTCCACTTGCCTGTGATCACGTTCCTACGCTCAGGCCTTCACCACCTCCAGGCTCCACTTTCTGGGGGAACCTACCTAAAACATGGGAACATGTTGTTTCACTGGATGTAGGGCAGTAACCAAAATGGTACGCTTGCTTTCTGTCATCCCGTATCTGTTGGTCCTCTTCTTTCCCTTTCCATCCAGATTTACTCTCTACAGGCTAAAGTTCCACTTGGCATGATGTCAAGTTTCATTGCCTCCTCCAATCTTTCAAGAACTAGACTGAGGAATACATAGATAGATACTGAGGAATACATAGATTTCCAGACAAGAGGCCAGTCTAGACACTATAAACAGAGCAGAACTGATTTTAAAAAAAGTTCACAATTATGAGTTTCTAGAACATGTACCCAGTGCTCATGGGGGTCACATGGTTAACAACTCCATGGTCACTGCTAGCCCTGGACTGTCAGATCTGAAAGGCGGCAGCCACAAGTTCTCATGCCCTGTCTCAGCAGATAGATAGCAGACAAGGTAATGACAGGGACTCCAGGATCTGGGGCTATGGAACTAGAATCACCAATTGGGCAGAGCATTAAAAGATTGGTTTAACCCAAACTGAGGGTTGCTGGGGGGAGAGGAGTAAGAAGAGAGTGGCTGGGTTACGGACACTGGGGAAGGCATGTGCTATGGTGAGTGCTGTGAAGGGTGTAAACCTGATGATTCATAGACCTGTACCCCTGGGGCTAATAATACATTATATTTTAATTTAAAAAATTAAAAATTATTAAAAAAATAAATACCGAAAAAGCATGTGATTAAAAAAAAAAAAAGATTGGTTTAACCATGAGCAATTGTGACAACAGCGACAAGATTCTGTCTTAGGTTTTACACTGTACCTATAAGATGCTGAACTAGGATTCCTGTCAACACCAATCACCTTCGATCAGGCAAAAGAGGTTCCATGTGACATTTCTGGGATCTCAACCAAATCAATGTACAGCAAAGAAGGACTTTGCAAAAGCAAAACGTGTGAGTGCCAACCATGAGCCGCCATGATCTCAGTGGACTGCCTCAACCGATGTATTTCACAGCCTAGGGAGTGAGGAATGAGATGGACATCTCATCCAAAAGAACTGAAAACAGGCACTCAAACAAAAACAGTACATGAACAACAGCAGCATTATTCACAACAGCCAAAAGGAAGGAAAAACTCAAATACCCATCAACTGATGAATGGATAAACATTCATGTGGTTCTTCCATACAATGAATTATTATTCAGGCCATAAAAAGGAATGAAGTAGTCATACTTGCTCCAATGTGGCTGAACTCAAAAACATTATGCCAGATGAAAGTCAGACTCAAAAAGTCACATTGTATAACTGCCTTTATCTGGAATATCCAAAAGAGATAAAAACTGCAGAAACAAGAAGCAAACTGGTGGTTGCCAGGGACTGAGGGAATGGGTACAGGCCTTTATTTGGGGGTAAGAAAAATATCTCAGAGCTGGATAGAAGTGGTGGCTGCGTAACATTGTGAATATACTACAGGTCACTAAATTGAGCACTTTACAATGGTTATTTTATGTTATCTGAATTTCAGCTCAGAGAGAGAGAGATTAATGCCTTAAGGATCAGGCCAACCTTCTGTGGTCTGTCTGGTTCTCTCCACTTCATCCTACCCATCCTGAAAGGACTTCCTTTCTTTATTCCATGTTGATGGAACATATTTTTTTTTAATAAGGCTGGTCTTATTTCCCCTAATGCAGGCAGGACTATATACCTAGGATATATCTGGATAAACACTGGGAGGCATGCTGAACAATGGCTCCAATTTTCTTATTAAAATAGGAAGTGAGTTCCCCACAGAAGGGTAAAAAATACTTGGGCAAACCACCCCAAATTATTAACAGTAGAGGTCTTAGAGTGGTGAGACCATGCTGTACTTGCCTCTGTTTTCCAAATTTTCTTATATGCAATTACATTGCTTTTATAATAAGAAAAAGTTAATCCAATGAATTATGTTATTCTGGAATTTCCTTATCACACAGACTGTATTACACACACGGAGCACAGCCCAGTAGGAAGCAGTTCTCTCTCAGACTTTATCCCAAAGGAGCTGCAAAGCACGAGTTCCAGTCAGCACATATTAAAATTTAAATAAAAATTTTTTAAAAAGCAAAAGCCGGTACTATATCATGTCCAGATTTTAAATTCTCTGTTGTATGTGCCCCAGAAAACTGGAGGTAGGAGCAAACTAATTCTTTTCAGAGATCCCAAAACCTCTGTTAGAGGCAGCCAGCAGGCTCCTTCCGGTCCCTGGATGGCAGTCACTTGGCTCCCCGTGGCTCATCTGTGCATGACTTCCTGGACTCCAAGGGGAATCCTACACAACTGAGGTCAAGGCCTTGAGAAAAGGAGACGCGTACCTTGCAGAGGGCAAATCTGAAGCAATTGCACGGTGACATAATGAAGAGATGGCTATTTTTAAAATCCTATTTGGAACAATTAATCTAATCCGGGTGGCTAAATATAAACATTCAACTTTCTTGACCTTCCTCAGGGCAAATCCAAAGGCTTTTCCCCAATCACCCTTCTTTATTTCTCTGCAGATTTTGGTGCTGGTGAGTGCTGGCAACTTTCAAAGCTCCTGGGATGACAGACTGTGCCAACTCCTCTGCATCTGAGTGCACAACCTCTATCTCAATGATGTCTTCCATTTATCTTCCACCATCCAACCGTGGGTGAACCCCAAGGTCCCGTCTTCAGTTCTACATATGCACTTTTCCCCCACAGAGAGCTTTTGCTCACTTGCATCTTCTAAATGTCACCTGTTCTCAGAGGAATCACGAATCCTCAAGGTCTGCCCTCAAAATAACTCAGATTTCCAATCTTCTATAAAACGCTTTCAGGTACAGGATCCCCCCAAACCTCATTCTCCCTATTACTCCATCTTCCCAGGCATGGGTGGTTTCTCTTCTACTAGCCCAGCCTCCACGCACAAGCCATCCTAACTTGTCCTCATTCTTTTATTCCTCACACTATGGTAACCATTCTCACCTCGTTTTCCTCACTAGGGACTGTCCATTCCTTGTTCTTCTCACTGTCACCACCCCAATCTGTCTCTGTCATAAGAAAGAAGTCACTCAAATGAATGGTCAAAATATGGACCCCCCAACACACATTGAATTATTGGGACAAGAGTATATTTTGAAACAAAATAGTTCCAGTTATGGGGCACCTGGGTAGCTCAGCGGGTTAAAGCCTCTGCCTTCAGCCCAGGTCATGATCCCAGGGTCCTGGGATTGAGCCCCGCATCGGGCTCTCTGCTCCGCGGAGGGCCTGCCTCTCTACCTACCCGTGACTGCTGTCAAATAGATAAATAAAATCTTTAAAAAAAAAAATAGTTCCAGTCAAACCATCAGAAATCTCTCTCATAAATTTTAATTTCTAGAAAATGGATTATAGAGCAGATAGAAGAGCAAAAAGAACAACCAAAGAAAGAAAGGTGGGGCAGTCTACCCACCTGTCACATCAGGAAACAATTACAACCTCTAGGGCAGTAGAATGCATGGGAAGAGCCATGGAAGAAGAATCCAGAAGCTAAGGGCCCACCCACAGGAGAGAGACATGCATGTTCCAGCATAGGTATACTACAGTATATCTATGTATAAAAGTACATAAGTCATGGTACAAAAAGTCATGGATAAAAACACCATATTATTCTCATTTCAAACATGAAGAACCTGAGTTCCACTACTTAGTTCTAGGTCCACCCAGTGACCTTTTTCTTCAGTCCTATTTAACACTCATGTTCTACTCTCCCCAATCTCCTACTGTTCTTCAAACAAAAAGCAGCTGCGGCACCTGGGGGGCTCAGTCAGTTGAGCATCTGACTCTTGATTCATCACCTCAGGGTTGTGAGACTGAGCCTGCGTTGGGTTCCACACTGGGGTGGAGGCTGCTTAGGATTCTCTCTCTCTCCTCCCCTTCCTCCCTCCTCCACTGTGTGCTCTCTCTCCCTCTCAAAACAACAACAACAAAACAAAAGAGATGCCTGGGTGGCCCACTCAGTTTAGCATCTGCCTTTGTTCACGTCAGGATCCCAGGGTCCCGGGATCGAGTCCCACTTTGCTCAGCAGGGAGCAGCTTCTCCGTGTGCCTGCCATTCCCTCTGCTTGTGCTCTCTCTCACTCTCTGGCAAATAAATAAATAAAATCCTTTAAAATTATAATAAAACAAAAAAGCAGCCTATATTTTAAAGACCAACTGGTTTCCATACCAAAGCCCATCCCTTTAGTTGTGCTTTTACTCCAAAATAGATGGGAGCAATGCCTGTCTCCCACATGCCCACACCCTGCTGTCACCTCTCTGCCCAAGTTTTAGGATTAACACAAAAACTGCTGAACAGCATTTCTAGCCAAGAGCCAAGAATGTCAGGCCATCTAAAAGCATGGCAAGATGGTCGATATTATTGCCCCACACATTAAAATGGAAAAGGATGAAAGGTACAACTTGTTTCTCTTCTTTACTTAACTATATCCCCTATCAGGATACAAATAGTGTATCAGGAACTCTCTAGGTTGCAAGTAACAGAAAACTGACTGACAGTGTCCTAAACTTCAGGACCCTTCTTACCACTCAGCAAAAAGTCCAGAGTTCACTCTGCACCCTTATCACTCAGCAAGAAGTCCACCGTCAGCATAATGGCTCCTCTCACTCTTCTATTCTGTATCCCCTCTGCAGTGGGTTTGGCCCAAACCCTCATGGTACAAACCCTCATGGTAACAAGGCACAAACCCTCATGGTAACAAGATGGCCGCCACAGCTCCAGGATCCTTGTCATCACAGATCAGTACCCAGAGTAGGAAGAAAGGGAAATGAGGCCAAGGCACTTTATCCTTTTAAAGTGTTCTCCTTTTACTAGAATGAAAATATTCTCCCCGTACTCCTGGCGGCCTTCTCTTTATGATCTACTTGTCAAAACTGGGTATTGTGATCATCCCTACCTGCAAGAGGGACTGTTGAGCAGATACCCGGCCTAGAGGAAACTGCTTAGTCATGAGGAGCTCATACCAAGCACAATGCATCCCAGGGCTTGGGACCATCACAGCTATGAAATGAAAAAGGGACCTAGGGGCAAGAACAGAGAACGAGTGGCTATCGGGCTGTTGATAGCTTCTGTCAGGCAGAGTCTCCAGAACGGTTTCTAGGCCACCTGAGAGAAAGAGCACATTTTGAGTACATAATAGTATGACAGAATTCCTGTTCCTTAGGTTGTCATGGCTATTCTCAGGTACTTCCAACTCATCTTGGAAACAGCAAAGTCTGAATAAGAAGTAAATATTCTATCTCCAGAACATGTTTTGTATAGGATATACATGTATCAGACTCAAAAATGCCTCAGAAATGAAAGAAAAACAACAACAGCAAAATACGCTGCCTTCTTGTCTTTCCGAACATTCAAGGGCAAATTCAGTGGAAAGATTGAACTGGTTCATTTTCACCAAAGAGAAAACATTAAAGGAACTCTTCAGCCTGTCTGGCCCCATCGTTCTCAGTGACAACAGAAGCACGTCTTGGCATGACCCAGTCACAATTTCCAGTCACATTTATGATGTGATATCGTATCTACTATCATATCTACTTCCTACACTCGGGCCTTCCAGACCCCATGACTCTCCTGGCCTTGAGTCCTTTGGTCTTTCCAGGGCACAGGACCTTCAGTTGTGCTGGTTGAATTGTAAACCTCTTCCCATGTCCATTCTGGTCCTTTCCTCAATAAATGCCAACTCACTTCTCCTACTAGAATCAGCCCACCAGATGAAATTGGTGGGCCGCTCCTTCAGGACTGCAGAGTACTGCATTTCTATTTCAACTAGAAACACTTGTCTTTTGTTATAGTTCATTGGTTTCACTATCAAATCCCACATTAAACAGCCTCAGAAATTGGCCACGTGGAATTTGTCTTCTTAGCCCTGATGTTGAGCAACGTAGCATATACATAATAATGGTCCAAGGAAAGGTCTTTTGTTCTCCTCTTTGTTTTTTTACCAAGAGCACTTATCACCGACTGGAAAACCTTGAAATCTGAGTTCAGTTTCTGGCTGTTCCTTCCTTTTTCCTTCAGTCTTTCATTGGTCAAAGGCTCAGTCTGTAGGCTATGCTAGTCTATAAAAGCAACCACAATACTCCACAATTCTTTCCATCAAGAGATGGGGTCTACCTCCCTCCCTCCTGAGTCTGCGTGGTCTTGTTATTTGCTCTGACCTACGGAATGCACAGGAGGGGACACTGGGTCTGTTCCAAACCGAGGCTTCAAGAGGTCTTTCCTCTTCTGTTCTTGCTACAATTGGAAGCCTGTATGGCCACATGTAAACAGACCCAAGGTAGTCTGCTACAGGATGAGGGACATGCAGGTCATTAGCATTGCTCCATCCTTCAGTCGCCTAGCCAACCAACCACCAAACACATGGGCGGGGCCACCTAGGAATACCGCACCCAACCCATTTGTGAACTGACTGCAGACACCTTAAGTGGGCCTAAAGGAGATCGTCTGACCTCAGTTCAGACAAGAATGCCCAACGTAACTGTAAGCCAAATGGTTGTGGTTTGAAGACACTAAGTTGTGAGATATTTGATGTAGAACAGATACCCAGTACACAGATCTCCAGATGAATTTATAACATTTGAAGTTGGAGAGGATCTATGAATACCTTTAGCTCAAATCCCTCTTTTTAATAAGAAACTGAAGCCGGGAGGCACCTGGGGGGCTGTTGGTTCAGCGTCTACCTTCGGCTCAGGTCATGATCTTAGGGTCCTGGGATTGAGCCCCATGGCAGGCTCCCTGCTCAGCCGGGAGTCTGCTGCTTTCTCTCCCTCTGCAGCACCCCCTGCTTGTGCTCTTTTTCGCTCTCACAAATAATAAAAATGTAAAAGAAAGAAGGAAAAGGAAAAGAAGGGAAGAAACTGAAGCCCAGAGAGGCTGAGCAATTAACTCTAAAGCACAGAGCCCAGGACTCAGAAGACACCCTTATTCTAGATCTCACCAAGTCTTACCACTTCATGCCATAACAAGGACTTTAACAAGAATCTATTACGTTCCCCAAAAACCCATCAAGAGACTGTTAAGAGGATTACGACACATGTATCCCATTAAATAACATGTAGCTGATTTTTAAAAATTATTTTTATATATTTTTAAAAGATTTTATTTATTGCTTTGAGAGAGCGCACAAGTGAAAGCAAGCATGAGAAGGGTCAGGGGTGAAGGGGCAGAGGGAGAAGCAGACGCCCCACTGAAAAGAGAGCCCGACGTGGAGCTCGATTCCAGGACCCCTGGATCATGACCTGAGCCAAAGGCAGGTGCTTAACTGACTGAGCCACCCAGGTGTCCCACAGCTGATTTTTTTTTTTTTTTTAAATGACAGACTGGCTCACATACGTGTATACAGTGGTACGGAAATATCTCCGAGAATATTATGTGAAAAATACCAACAAAACAAAATACAAAAGACAACAAATCACAAGACAATTTACAACATATAGCCCCATTGCCCTCTCTTGTTGAAAACAAGACACACATGCATGTGGTTGGAATGGTTACTCTGGGGAATGGATGGGCAGAGAGAAAGGGGGCAGCAAAGAGCATCCAACACGTTGGGGGAAAAAAAGGCGAAGCAAAATTCTACCAAAATTAAAATGAGCATGAAAGAGAAAGTGTCTTCATTCTCTTCCCACAGAAGCACACACGGGCCAGGAGCAGAGCACCCCCAGATCAGGCTCACTGCACCTTTATCATCAAAAGCTGGCAATTATACTCATCATCATATATAATTATGATATTAATAGCTACTTTGATTAAGCCTCTCTAAAAGTATTAATTTACTTATCTGGCAATGTCTCCATGAAACCCAAGAGAAGAAATGTGCCACCTATCTCACAAAGTTAAGAAATGGAGGTACAGGGGTGCCTGGGTGGCTCAGTGGGTCAAGTTTCTGCCCTTGGCTCAGGTCATGATCTCAGGGTCCGGGGATGGAGCCCTGCATCAGGCTCTCTGCTCAGCAGGGAGCCTGCTTCCCCCTCCTCCCCTGCCTGCCTCTCTGCCTACTTGTGATCTCTGTCTGTCAAATAGATAAATAAAATCTTTTTTAAAAAGAAAAAAAGAAAAGAAATGGAGGTACAAGAAAAGCAGCAAGATCAAGGCCAATTGGTAGAGCCATCAGAACACTCCAGTTTCCTGACTTTCAGTCCTGACTTCTCAGCACCATACCCACTCATGTGGTGTTGTCTGCATATTATTTGTGATAACAAGAAAAGCACGGACAGCGTGGTGATGCGAGATGGGCTCAAAAGCCAGCAAATCAAAGCCATCAGAGGAGCTCTAAGTGGTAGAAAACAGCTCCTAAGAGAAGTGATGGGGGATTTTTTTTTTTTTTTTAATTTCAAAAGTCAACCAACTCTTGCAGGTTCTTTTGTATTTCAAAGACCAGACTGTAAAGAGACATCTGCTCCAGCTCGGCCAATCTAGACTATGCATTCCACTAGGGAAAGAATATTTATGGCCACAACGCAAACAGAAATCCTGGACGCCCCGGGAGCCTATGTCTACACTGTCTGAAGAGAGAAGGACTTCTTTCTTCCTCAAGGAGACATGAAAAAGAGCTGAGAATAAAAGCACCCCTTCATTCCCACTCCCCAGGTCCCAGGACTCCATTTACCTGAGCCGACCAGGGGTGAGGGAGCTGGCCAGACCCTCTGTCGGCATCCCACAGTGGCAGAAGGCAGGAGGAGGCATTGCTCCGGATCCTCACGGCGCCCGAGTGGCTGCAGCCCATGAGGGCCGGAGGGCACCCTCGGCTGGGGCGCTACCAGTCCTGCCCTGCACCAGCACAGCTCACACAGCTGTCAGGCTTCAGCCTCAAGCGAACATTCTCTCGGGTGTCTTCTCCACTCTGTCAGCGCAGCACAGAGCGGGAGGGTAGATGAAACTTCAGAAACACAGGATTCGCCTCTTCAGCAGTAACACATGCCCGTAGGGCCACCCAGCTTTTCTCAGATTTGTGCAGAATCCTGGCAAAGGGAATACAAGGCTGCAAAGCTTGGGGTCCCCTTCATTCCACAGCCAGGCTTGCGGACCTCCTGAGCGGGGCCACCAGAGCATTCTCAGCTTCGCTGCTAAAATCTCACTGGGGAAGTTGCCCAGGAGTCTCAGAGATGTGATGGATGGGTTGTCTCTCACCTGGCAAGAGAGCAGGGCCTTTCCTAAGAGCAAAAGCTTCTTAGCAAAACAACCCCACCATCCCTGCTTCTCCCTGCATGCTGAATCACAACTTCCCAGTAGCTGAGGTCCGCAAGAGCAGCATAGGAAGAGCCAAGCACACGGCCATGGCCTCAAGTCTCAGTTTCGTCGTGTTCTGGCCATGGAGCCAGTTTCCTCATCCGCAAAAGGGAGAGAAGACCTGCCTAACAGGATTACTATAAGATCTACAGGAGGTGGCCGTTCTCAAGGAGGGGTGATTCTGCACACCCCACGGGAAGGAAGCATTTGGCAAATTCTGGAGACTTTTTTGGTTGTCACAATGGATGGTGGGGCGGTGCTACTATCCTTAAGTGGGTCCAAGCCAGGGATGCTGAACATCCTACAGTGCTCAAAACAGCTCCTCCCAACAAGGAACTACCTCTCCAACAATGCCAAGGTTGAGAAACTGTAGGGTCAGGTGACAGGTGTGGAAGAACATATGAACTACAGTGCACCATTGAACAGCAAGAGAGAAAAACGTGTTTTTGTGGCATTTAAACTATTTCCACGGGACAAAAGTAGTTTCCTGTTTGTTCTTTTTTAAATCACTACATGAGTATACCTGGGAACTTCGAGCTTCTGTGCTAGGAGCTGGAAAAGAGAGTGCACCAAGGAGAGTGTATTACATAGGCTATAAATGTATACTGTCTGGTACACAAGAGCTTTTGAATCCAAAGAGGTACACAGATCCGGCAAGTAGTAGGGCTTAAGGAGGACCAAAAGAAGAGGTCAAGGAAATAAGGCACCTAGTAGATGACAGAAAGTAGCTATCCTAAAGACAGGTATCAGGCATCAGCAACCTTTCCAGCTGCTGACCCCACCAAGGAGGATCCAGGGAGAATGAAGATCCTGAAGGCAGTGCCAACCTATTAATGGAACTCAGGGTTTCAATGACAATGTCCCTGGAACTTAACCCCAGCAGGGCTTCTTGATAATCTGTCCAAGCCGTCAAGAGTAGGTATCAAGGAGTCTGTGGAGGGTTGTATAATCAGCACAGAGCAGAAGAGGATGAGGATAAAGTTTGTAGTACAGAAAACAGAATCACTAAATTTGTAGCTTAAGAGGGTGGGGATGTTGATGCCTAGCAGACCCCAAACATTGCAAGTCCGGTTTAGACAGCCAGCTTGGGAACACAACTCAGAGGGATGGGTAGGCAGGCACAAGGGAAGGTAGAGGGGCAAGGAGGGTGGATAGATGGGATACTTTATGCAGCCCAGAATTGCTTCTACTGACAATAACCCTAAAACACTCAGCTTCCCCCAATCACTTTCATTTCCTAGGTAACTTATCAAAGATCTATTACTTAAAAAATCTTTCTTCCCCTCTTGAGCTGAAAAGTATCATTTGACTTCTTGCACATTTCAGAAAGTACCCCATATACTGTTCTGAGGTATTGGAGACAAAGTCTGCTCACTCAGGCTGCAAGGCCCCTGCGTCGGGTCACAGACATGGATGGCAGCCAACTCCATCAGCTGCAGAGTCTCAGTGACCTGGGTTCAAAACTGGGCCCCTTACCAGGTATGTGACATATAACCTCTTAGGCTTTTATTATCCTCACTTTCTATTAGGAAAGTAGGATGCAGCTTGTTAAGAATCGTGTTAAAATTAAATGCAGTGATGTCTATGAAAGTACTTACCACTGTGCCTAGCATTTTGACTTATTTTGGTAGCATTGGCATAATTTTATATATTGCATTTATATAAAATATTAGTATTGGTCGTCCATAACCTTCTTTCATGATATATGAATTCTATCTCAATAAAGTTGTTCGGTTTTTTTTAAAGGTAAATACCCAAGACAGCATATCAAATGGGCTACAGAGCTTGCCCAACCATAAAGGCCAACCTTCAACCCCGTGCTAGTTTATCACTGGCTTGCCACAACCTTCCTTTCCAAATCTGTCTTCCATGACATGTCATCCTCCCTACTCCCCAAGGCCTAATATTCCAGCCTGACTATAAGGACCCTACAAGGGCTCCTTTACCTAAATTCTCTTTAATGCTTAGAAAACCACAGAGTTCTTTGGTGGTTAATCTCAACTAGAGAATAGCAAATGAATAATCACTTTCCTTAAAATTCATACTAATGGGTAAATGACTTCTAGAAAGTTTCTCCAATTATTAACATTTTACACCGTTTGTCATTTATTCTCTCTCTTCTCTCCCTTCCCCCTCTATACACACACACATGTAAATATAATTATATATATAAATACATATATAAAACTTTTTCTGGAATAAAAGATGATTTAAAGTTAATCCCCCCCCAAAAAAAGACTTTTTCCTAAACCACATGAGGGTAAGTTACATACATCATGGCCTTTTTATCCTTAAGTATTAACTACTTCAGTATGTCTTTCCTAAAAACAAGGAGATTTTCTTACATAATCAAAATAGAGTTATCAACTACCTTTATTGAATCCACTAATATTCTAGTTTTGTCAATACAAAAACCAGATCAAGTTTAGGGTCCCACTGCATCTGGCTGTCCTGTCTCCAGCCTCACTTGATCTGGAAGATTTTCACAGCGCTCTTGGATATTGCCATTTTTAAGAATGCAGTATACCTGGGGTAGATTTTTTAGTATAAATAGCTTAAAATCCTATTTTCTAGTGTCTGACCTTGCTTTATTTTTCTTCTTGGAACCTAGCATCAAAGGACATACATAGTACATATGTTTGTTGACAGTCTTCCCCGTGAAGTGTTAAATTCCATGTGGCCACTCTCCGTGGCCCACTACCACACCCTCATAGTAATGAAGCATTCAGTATTTGCTGAATGCTCCTTCCAAAATGACCTCCTTCTAAGCCTCTCTTACAGTGTCAGCAAAAGAGGGATCAAACAATCCTGCTGTCAACAGCCAACCCCAGCCATATGCCCAGATCCCCTGTTCCTTGATGCGCACCTTCTTACCTGTCTACAATGAAGTTCAGGGCAGGCATGTCCTCAGATGAAGAGCTGTCTATCTTGCCTTGAATTAAAACTTCCCACAGAAGTCTATCTACATAAAATCATCCACCAATATTCTAGGCAGAAAACAGCAACTAAATTATTTATTCTGGAACAAAGCCCTATTTAAGCTCAGATAAACAGAGGAATTAGTTCAAGTGAATCAAAACAGCATCTTTTTTTTTTTTTTTTTTTTTTTTTAATCTGAAGGTCCCCTTGACCTAAGATCATTGGCAGCACTAAGACCTTCCTTTTGGGCAAGGCAGGCAGTCTAATTTTAAAATTAAGCTTGAGAAGGTACACAAAATTGTTACACTTTATTAAGACAATAAAAAAAATCCCCAAACTTTATCGTTTTAATAAAAGCTGTTCTTAAATTGTGTTTTATTTACTTAATTTGATGGTGTGTTTAGGAGGGTGATGTTTTACACTTAGTTTTAAGTACCCAAAAGGTAATTATCTGTGAAAAACTCTAGAAGAAAAATGGCTCCGAGCTTAATATAACACAAAAATAAAATTGCCCAACAGCAGAAAACGAGAAGATAGAGCCAAGGGAAGAGTAAATCCTCAGATGAGCTTGTCAACTTTACTTACTGAGAGTTTATCAAGCTTAAACCCAATGTATTCTATTCCCCCAAAGACTTGCTACTTAGGAAAACAGAGAGTAGCCCCAAGACACCTTGCTTTTCAACTTGGGGCACTTTATACCTCAAGGTCTCAATGGGAGATGCAATTTATCTTGTTTTTTTCCCAGCAATTTGGGTCAAGTTAATAAAATATTTCTAAAATATCTATTATACCTGTAGAAGTTTTTTGAGACCCCTGTGAAGTCTTTTTTTTTTTTTTTTTTTAAGTTTATTAGGGGGAGAGAGAGAGAGAGTATGTGCAAGCATGGGCACACGAGCAGGGGGAGAGGCAGAGGCAGAAGCAGATTCCCCGCTGAGCAGGGAGCCCCATGCGGGGCTCAGTCTCAGAATTCTGGGATCATGACCTGAACCAAAGGCAGATGCTTAACTGTCTCAGCCACCCAGGCACCCCAAGACCCCTGGGATTTCTAAAAACGTTTAAAGGTAGGGAGCCTTAAGGGGTTCCATGACCAGTAGCATCTACCTCACTGTCATCTGTAAACAGAGAAGCTCTGTTCCTAGGACCCAGGACAAGAGGTAACTCTACTCACCAGCCAACCCCAACACCGAGGCGACTCCATGTTCATCACTAAATTCTGTTTAATTCAAATAAAAGGGGAGAAAGGAACACTTGCCCCAAAGAGCATTAAAGTTTAAACATTTCAACCCGTATCAAGTAAAATCAATTCCAAGTAACAAGAATAGAAGCCTAATCTGAATTGGCAGGAATCTGGAATTATTGAATATCTTCAAGGACTTTGGTTTTCAAGACTTTCAAGTGAGGGATATAATGAGAGCAGGTTTATCAGTGACTGCCCTATGAAGAGCTTCTCCCTGAAGATAAAAGGACCAACTTGACAGGGGCCTGAGACAGTACAGCACTTAGCAAAATAGCCTTGGCTCCACTTAAACATTTTTGCAAATTTAAATTTTAACCATTTGAACAACTACATCAATTATATATATAATTAAGTCAATATACAATGTGAAAATTTCCAGTAGTATCAAAAGGATACACCTAAATCTAATTTCTTTCAACGCTGAATCCCCAGTCCCACCTCATCTGGGGCAAACACGGCTATTATCTTGCTTGTCCTTCCAAATACTGAGCAGGTGAGTATGTGTATATGAGAGAGAGTGCAAGCATATATGCAGATCTCTGGCTTTTTGGTTTGAGTGGTTCATTGGTTCCACAATTATATACTTTCCCCACCCACCCTTTTTATTTTTAGGTTTCATCAATTTTAACGTTTAGTTGTTGAAATGGTTTCAAAGTTTTCTCTTCTGATTATCTTTATAACTCATTTATCAAAAATACCCCATTTCACAAGTTGTGCATTTCCAGTTTTGGTCACTCTGGTACTAGCCATTCCCCAGGGTGATCACTTTTTGAGGCCCAACTTGGCAGGGTTCTCCCCAAGCCCCCCAACCCAGCACCTCTTACAGAAACTCATCATCTGGCACTATAGTACACATGCAACAGATGTGATCTCATTTAATCCTACTCACAACCCACAATTCTATCTTCCTACCAACGATTATTGGCTCCATTCATATATGGGGCACAGAGAGAGCCTTGACCCCAGTGGCACTACAGGGCTAGTTTTGAACCCAATATGGTCCACCCCACAGCCTCACAGAAAGTGAGATCAGAGCCCCTTACCACACAGTATCAACAAAGCCAAACTGGCTAAGTCTGGATTCTACCAAAGCTTTCTGATGCATAAGAAGTATGATCATTTGAGGATCTAGCAAACCTTTGCAGGGGAGAGTTATTATAATTTGGTTTTAGGGGAGGGTCTTAGCTACTCCCCCATGTCCATCTTCAGGTGCAATCTAGCTCAAAAAGGGTTACCGGTCAGAGATATAGCAGAGCTGGATGAATTCCTGTTACAGAAAGAATTGATATTTGTGACATGCTTAATGTCATTTAACTCTAAAGACCACGCTGTGTGGTTGATGCCATTATTTTAACCAGTTTATAGACATGGAAACTGAGGCTAAGAGATATTAGCTTACCTGAGACTATAAGACTAGTTAATTGCTTGTAAATATCCTGGATAGCCAAAAACGAGTCCTTTGAATCCAATTCCTTACTCCATCCACAATACCAGAAGCTCCACTTATTCTAAAAAGACTGTAGTTATGTCAAAAAAGAGGAGAAAAGTGAAGACAAGCCATAGAATGGGAGAAAATATATGAAAATCCTGTATCTGATAAGGGTCTAGTGTCCAGAACATACAAAGAATGTTGGGGCATCTGGATGGCTCAGTCGGTTAATTCATTTCAGTTTAGGTCATGATCTTAGGGTCATGGGATCAAGCCCAATGTTGGGCTCCATGCTCAGAAGAGAGTCTGCTTGAGATTCTCTTTCCCTTTCTCTCTCTGCCCTTCCCCCAACCCATGCACTCTCTCTCACTCTCAAACAAATTAAAAAAAAAAAAAAAGCTGTTAACACCTCAGCAATTAAAAAGTAAAAATAAAAAATTACAAGGGATTTAAGTGAACATTTCTCCAAAGATGATATATAAATGACCAAGAAGTACATGAAGAGATGTTCAACATCATTAGTCATTCAGGGAAACACAAATCAAAATCACAGTGAGGGATGCCTGAGTGGCTCAGTGGATTAAGCCACTGCCTTTGGCTCAGGTAAGGTCCTAGGGTCCTGGGATCGAGTCCTGCATTGGGCTCCTTGCTTAGCAGGGAGCCTGCTTCTCTCTGTGCCTCTGCCTGCCACTCTTCCTGCTTGTGCATGCTCTCTGACAAATAAAAAAATAAAATCTTAAAAAAAAAATCACAGTGAGATATGACTTCATACCCACCAGCATGGCCATCACAGAAAAGACAGACAATATTATAGTATTGACAAGAATGCAGTAAAATCAGAATCCTCATACACTGCCAGTAGAAATGGAAAATGGTAGAGCTGCTTTGGAAAACAGTTTGGCTCATCTCAAAAGTAAAATGGAGTTACCCTATGGCCTAGCAGTTGTTTTTAGGTATATACCTAAAAGAACGGAGAACAGATATTCTCACAAAAACTTGTACACAAGTATTATAGTAACATTTTTCATAACAGTCAAAAAGTGAAAGCAAGCCAGATATCAATTAATAAATGAATGGACTGAAAAATCCATATAATGGAATTCATATAATGTCCTTATAATGTAATATTATTCAGCCATAAAAAAGGAATGGCATATTGATTGGAGCTACAACATGAAGGAAAATTGAAAACACTTTGTGGAGTGAAATAAGCCAGACACAGAAGGCCATAGTATAGGATTCCATTTACATGGAATGTCCAGAATAAGCAAATTCTTGGAGACAGTGGCTAGTGGTTTACCAGGGGCTAGAGAGAAAGGGTGATGGGTGGGCAATGAGGAACGACTGCTAACGGAAACAGAAGGCTTTCTTTTGGGGGTGATAAAATATTCTGGAATGAATTAGCAGTGATGGTTACACAACTTTATAAATACACTAAAAACCACTGAATCATACACTTTAAAAAAGGTAATTTATTGGTCTGTGAATTGGATCTCAAATTTTTTGGAAAAAAAAAAGGCAATCATCTGCTAGCTGTGTGAACTTGGGCAGGTATACTACTTACCTTCCCTATGCCGTGGTATTCTTGCCTATAAAATGTAGTAATAGTAGTAGCTACCTCATAGGACTGTTGTAAGAAATACATAATATAATCCAAGAAGGGGCGCCTGGGAGGCTCAATCAGTTGAGCATCTGACTCTTGATTTTGGCTCAGGTCATGATCTCAGGGTCATGGGACTGAGCCGTCCATCAGACTCCGCACTCAACAGGGAGTCTGCTTGAGATTCTTTCTCCCTCTCCATAACCCCTCACTAATAAATAAATCAATCTTTTAAAAAAGCGATAATCCAAGAAAAGTTATTCCCACAGTACTTTCCGCATAGAAATGTGTTGATAGATGCCATTTATTATTTTCCTTTCTCAAAAACGTGTTCCTTATGATTATTTTCTTCTCTCTTAAAGAATTCTTCTCTCTTAAAGAAAGAACTTAGCTTGAATGTTATGCTAGATTGATTTTCAACTGCCAGACACTAATAGCTTTCTTACATTAAAAAAATCCTCAAACATCTGATCTAAAATACAGTATTTTAGGAAACTATGACAATTTGGATATCATTTTTTAAGGAACCCAAATCCAACCCTACACCACCACCACTACTAACACTGTCCCTAATGGAGTTAGGGAGGAGGAAGTAGGGTTGACATTTAAAATGTACAAAGGGGGAGTGCCTGGGTGGCTCAGTTGGATAAGCATCTGCCTTTGGCTCAGTTCATAATCTCCAGGTCCTGGGATCCAGCCCCATGTCAGGCTCCCAGCTCAGCGGGAAGTCTGCTTCTCCCTCTCCCTCTCTCAAGTGAATAATTTTTTAAAAAAAATAATGAGAAATAAAAGTAAATAAAATGTATTAAGTGTTTGACCACCACCATCACATCAGGTAAGATACAGCTAAGACTTCCCTGCAGTCTGGGATCTTAGGGACACACCGTCAATCCTGAGGATGCATGCACACACTCACTCACATACACACACACCCTTGGGAGAAGGGATGTGCTTACAAGTGAGTCCTGGTATAAACAGGAACAGAGAAGAGAGAAGATCCGCTCTGACCAGGAAGGTCAGGAAGGCATCCCAGAAGCATATCAGCCGTGAAGACCACATGGGTATTTGTCACATAAAGAATGAAGAAGAGGACCCATCCCAGCAGAGGAAACCACATGAACAAAGGTAAGGAAGTGTGATGATACACACTGTGCTGGGGACCAGCTTTTCTACAACACTGAGCTTATGAGGTAGAGGGAAAGATACAGCACCTGACATGTGGTGGGCATCCAACGGCAAGGTAAAGTTCAGGACCTTGTCTCAGGAAGTAGGCTGCTATTGAAGGTTGCTGGAGCCAGGGGATGGCATCGTCAGCAACCCTCCCTCCCTCCTTTGCTCCTCACAAAAGCTCATACTAGAGGTTCTTAAACAACTGCAGTGGGGGGAGCACGTAGAGAATCTGCCATCAAGAGAACCCAAGATCCTGCCTTCACACCAGGAAGATGGATGCTCCTGATGCAAAGACAACATAATTGAAGAAGTGAGTGATCAAGATGTTTGATGTCAAGGGCATGGAGGAGACCAGAACTCCTGAGAGGAAGCAGGGAAGGACAGAGGTTTGGGGGATTGAGGGAGACGCCACTCATTCTTTTTAGATAAAAAATAAAAATAAATAGTCCATAGCACAAGAAGAGATTAAGCTAGACACTGGTAAGTTCCCTCCTCAGAAACCATCAGAACTTTCTGTGATGATGGAAATGTTCTCTATCTGTGCTGTCCAACAGGGCAGCCATCAGCCAGATGTGACCACTGAGCTAAGTGCAACTAGGGAACTCAACTTTGAAAATTTAATTTTGGTTACAGTGGACCCTTGAACAAAATGGGTTTGAATTGAGCTGGGGTCCACTTACACGTAGCTCTTTCTCAATACAGTACAGTGCTATATTTTCTCATCCTTACAATTTTAACATTTTCTTTTCTCTAGCTTACTTTACGGTGAGAATACAGTCTATAACACAAATAACATGAAAATGTGTTAGTCAATAGTTTACCTTGTAGATAACGCTTGTCAACAGGCTATCAGTAAAGTTTTGGGAGAGTCAAAAGTTGTAAGTGTATTTTTTGACTATGGGGAAGGAGGCCTGGATAGCACCCCAACCCCTGCATTGTTCAAGGGTCAACTGTAATTTAAATTAAAAAACCCTCATGTGGCCAGAGGCCTCCATATTAAGACAGCAGTTTTAGAACCTACCTTTTGTCCTTATTTCTTACCTCTATTGTTTGTTAGACAAGTGGAACAAAGGGAGTTTGGAATCTCTTCCTACTTTCTAATCATTCTATTACTTCCAAGTTACTGTAAATTGTTCTCAGAGGCTCCAAACCAATGTCATTTGTCAGACTACACCCCAAGATTCTCAGCATTTTATTAGTGAGTTACCAGCAGTGCCTTCTCTGAGTGACTAAAATTGGCTCTTGTTTTGAGGACAAACAACCCATATGACCTCATTATTTGAATATTTGGGTAGCATCTTTGCTGAAATAGTGACAGGAGGTGGGGCCAGGATGCTGGACTCGAAGGCATCTGATGTCTCTTGTGGCCACATGGGGTCAGATTCTACAGCTGTCCCTGGGTTTGTCTCAGCAAACAGGTGCTTCCTGTTATGATACATCCCTAACCAAGACATGAAAGCACCTCGCCCAAGCCCTCTGGCTCACACCCCAGCATGGCAGAGAGTCAGGGAAGTTATAAGCTTCTGCCTTCAGAAACCATTACACGGTAGCTCCAAATCATCCCCTCTTTACACTGGCCCGTGGATTTAACATTCAGTTAGAAGTCCCCTCCCACACCTCCCCTCAACAGGCAAGCCTTCTGATTCCCCAGAAGTAGTCCACACATAACCCACACCCCCCTAGAGTAGGTCTCTGAACATCCCCAAGGCAGGGTTCTCTGTAACTGGCAACCTGCTAGAGGGGCAGAGTCACCAGCAGGGCCTCTTGACCAAAAGCACACCGCCCTTGGGACAGAAGGTGCCCATGGACCATGCTCTTACCAGCCCAGCACCAGCCTCTTTGCCAGGCCAGCCCATCACTCTCTCGTCTCCTTTCTCATTGTCTGGAGTCCCATCAAACCCAACTGAACCTTAGATCACTGGGGAGTCATGGCAAAAGCAGAGGAAGGGAGTCAGGAACTATATCACAGGTGACCAGCTGTCCACTGTCTGGGGAAGCTGTAACTTGTGCAAAAACATGGGCAGGCCCTTACTCGGCATTACCTTCAGAAGAGGATGTCCACCTCCCAGACACCAGAGGAGACTAATCTCTAATACCACAAGTTAGTATGCCAACTACCGTTTTAGGGGATACCAAAAAACAAAAAAACAAAAAACAAACCAAAAAAAAAAAAAAAACCACCTGTGATCTGGGCCACTTCCAGCATGAATATTTATATATATACACTCCTTGAAACTCAGCAGCTTTTGCTGCTCATCCAAGACCTCCTAAGACTAATTATGAATTTAAAATCCCATATTGGTCGATCATATTCCTCTATGACCAAATATGCATAAAAGACTTTACCCTGAAATGTACATTTTAATTTACAATTACCTCCCAAGGACCAAGAGTCCTAACCACACACCAATCTGATCTGACCACAGTGTCTTCAAATGCTCTCCACAGACAAATTCCCTGGACCTACTGACTTCCTCAGTGCACGTGGACACATGATGAAGGGGAGGATTCAGAAGGAGTGGGATCTCTGGACCCCAAAGGAGTAAATAAAAGGATGAAGTCAGGCCTGAGGCCCTGACCCAGAGAAAGGATTTCAAATACAATGACTAGTGTTAAGTATTTCAAAAGTATCCAATTTCAACATTTTCTTACCTAATGTCCCCATAGATTTTAAAAAAATCTACATTTTCCATGTTGTTGGATGGGTAAATACACCAATGGAGATGGACCTTCAGTTCCTCAACTTCCCCTCTGGAACTGAACAAGAGCAGAACAAGGAACATGGGCGTGAGAAGTGACCAAGACAGAAGGGCACCTTGCTCACCAGAAGTAAAACACAACGTAGACCCCAGAAATGCTCTAAGAAACAGCAAAACACTCACACAGTCCTTTTAAACATAAAACAACCCCAACAGAGAGAATAGGCCTGTGGCCAAAGCCTGACCCCACAAGTCCACCCTTACGGGGAAGGGAAACTACCCACAAAAACAAATTCGTGTGATTTCTGTGCATGTGAAGAGATGGAAGAAGGAACCTTCAAATGCAGTCATGTGACTTCCATTTGTCCACACAGAAGTGTAGAGAAGGATGTCCACCCAAATGGTGTCATCAGAGATTAGGTCTGGACTGGGATTGGGAGCCATTTTTTTCCTTTCTTTAGATTTTCCTATCTTCTGAACACTTTCTATTGAGTATAGATAATACTCATAATTTTTTCTTAAATGATGCTACTTACATTATGGCGGGGGGAACCTCACAATTGTCAGCAGTGAATTCATAACAAGAGTATGTTTGTGGTAGGGATGGTGCGCAGTCTGAGAGAGGCCAGCTGAGCCAGAAAGAGGAAGCTGTAAGCTCCATTAAGCTTTTAAACGACCGCGCTGTCTCTCACCATAGTGTACTTGCTGGAAAAGTGATAAATTGCTACCATATGTCACACATTATCCTTTAGGGTTGAAAGTCAAGGGAGAAGGTACTAATGCTCAATTATCAGAGAAGACTCATGAGCTCACTTACAACACAAGTCACCCCTGCCCATCTCAAGTGAATCCACCCTTCCATGTCTGGATAAGAAAAAAAAATTTTAAGACTTCATTTACTTGTTTGAGAGGGAGAACACAAGCAGAAGAGGAGCAGAGGCAGAGTGGGAGAAGCAGGCTGGGACGTGGGGCTCGATGCCAGGACCCTGGGATGATGACCTGAACCAAAGGCAGACGCTTAACCGATTGAGTCACCCAGGAGCCCCAAGATGAGGGAAAATTTTTTAAAAAATAAAAAATAAAAATATTGAAAACAACAGTTTCCATCAAGCTTAATCTTCAAAAACTTCTCTCACTTGGTCACAATAAAAGCCAATGAAACTAAAATTTTCAAAATCTGAATGTCCCTAAGTGCTTTCTAATCAGCTTGGCTCCTGTTCCCACTAGCCTACTTTTCCCTACAGGTCAAAGTCCCTTGAAAACAGCATTATTTGTGTCTCAGCTGCGTACGTCCATATATGGACTTCCACAGATTTTGAATGACCCTGAGTTCTCGGATATGGCTATTTGCAAATCACAGGGTCTATCTGAAAACATGTAACCACAAACGGATGAAAAGCATGCTTGTTCTCCTTGAGGGTTTTCTCCGAGAACTAAGGGCAGCTGAGATGCTGGCCTTCCAGGCAGCAGGCTTACTAAATAAACATCAGCACAAGTTACTGAGCCCCTAACTCCGTGGAGGGCTTCCTGTGGGCAACTAGCTTTCACCTGCTTTCCCTTTCTTGTGCCGTAAGACCACCTCAGGAGACAGACGTTACCATTTCAAAGATGAGGGCAGAGGGCCAGAAAGAGGAAAAGTGACCTGAGCAGGTTTGCTCCATATATCATCAGCAGAGTGGGGATTTTAATGTAGGACCTCTCACTGTGCACTCCACAGTATTTCTTCTAAACCAGAATTCCTGAGCTGAGACATACACGTACTCCATGAGAAGACACTTTTCATTCAAGGCTCGTGGGGACTTGCCAAAAGTACTTACCATTATGAGATGACATTACAAAAAGATCAATGCAAAAGGCCAATGTTACTTTGGAGCCAACTCCCTGAAGAATTCAGGGATCAGAGTCTACTGAAAGGACTGGAGAAGGGTTCGTTGAGTACACAAAAATTACAGGTGTCCTATTCCGAGCTGTCCCCCCACCCCCCACAGTATGAAATATAGAGTCCATGGCAGTAGAATACCATCTGGAACCTTCTCATGGCTCAAGCCAGGAAACCAGAGGAGGGATGATGGAGAACTCTGGCTCTCATCCCCATCCACTCACTTAATGGCTACGTGACATTGAGCCTACCACTGACGTTCCGTTGGTCTCAGCTTTCTGTCAACATGGGGACAATACTACCTACCTCACAGGACATCTGTGAAGCATAGCATGATTTCGAGTGATGGTCACTCACAAAGAAGGTATTAAACGTCATTATTTCTGTCAACAGACAGTTCCTTTCCCATGCTCAGTGTTTATCATAGTCCCCAGAACACCACTGTGCCCCCATCCTAGGGGTTTTGAAACACCACCTACTGAATGAAAACTAGACACTCACTCTTACATTTGATCCTTCAAAGTCACACACTAGTAAATTCTCAAGAGGACAGTTCCCAACAGCTGTCTCTTGACCCTTTTCCAATCAGGGCTTTACGCTGCCTGAATTTTTATACTGAATTAAAAATAAGAGGTTTTGTTTTGTTTTTGTGTATTCTCAGAGAAAGTCAGTGTTCTAATCTTCCTAACAGACTCGCCTCACACCCTTGCAGGGGCACCTTGAATAACAACTAGAGGCTGCAGGATGAACCTAGGTGATGTCAAGAAAAGGGGATTATCAGTCTTTGGCAGTTTCTGTCCATCTAGAAGCACCAACTGTCCAAAAAGGGGCTCCATCACCCATGGAAGGTAAGACAGCAGCCCTGGCTGACATGTGTGACAGGTAAGAGCAGGAAATCAGAGACCTAATCTCAAGCCTTGGCTCCACCGCCCTCCCAGCTGGAGCTTCCCTACCATTTGGAAACCTATGGAAACCATAGGGCTTGACTAGAGAGCCAGAACCTTAGGTTTTAAAAACCAGTATTTTTTTTTTTTAATCTGGGAATGGATCTAGAAATCCTTTTAGCCTGAGAATTTTTGAATTAATTTAGAGGTTAGAAATCCCTTCTGATTTTTTTTTTAAGATTTTTTTTTTTTTATTTGACAGAGAGAAATCACAAGTAGACAGAGAGGCAGGCAGAGAGAGAGAGAGGGAAGCAGGCTCCCTGTGAGCAGAGAGCCCGATGCGGGACTCGATCCCAGGACCCTGAGATCATGACCTGAGCCGAAGGCAGCGGCTTAACCCACTGAGCCACCCAGGCGCCCATCCCTTTTGATTTTTGAAAAAAGATATTAAGAACAAGAAGTACCACACAGTCACTAAAGTAGCTGAAATTTTAAAAGAATCAACTACTGATACACCAGCACAGGTGAAATTCAGAAGCATTACGCTAAGTGAAAGAAGTCTGATGTGAAATGTTATATAATTCAGTTCATAGAACATTCTAGAAAAAAGCAAAACTACACATAAAAAAGTGGATGGGTGGTTGCCTGGAGTTGAGGGGGAGGGGATCCGCCACAACAGGATAGAGAGGGAACTTTTGGGGGTGACAGAATGATATTTGTGGTGAAGGTTACATGACTGCATGCAGCCATGAAAAACATCACACTTAAAAGGAATGAATTTTACTTTATGTAAATTATACCTCAATAAACCATAAGTCCATAAATACTCTGTATCTTCTACAATAAAAAGAGTATTTTAACCCTTAAAAAGCAAAGCACTATAATTTCGGAATAAAGAGCCATCCTTTATATTGACTAAAGCTGACTTCAGGCACATTTAAGGAAGGTTTTTCTCATTTCACTTCGAGACTGGGGAAAACCTCAGGTACTGATTGGGACAGGTCTGGGTTTCAGAACTGGTGGATGGGTCCTCCATGAAGCCCTCTGCAGCTTGGATGAATATGGCTCTCCTGCAGTTCTCACCAAGGGGAGTCAGAATGATAGCACCATTCCACCTGCCTCATACTTGTTACAGGGAACACTTGATTTAAAAAAAAAAAAAAAAGGTTTCTAAAAGACAAACTTCCAAGCAATCACAGGGAGGCTATTCTCTATAATCTGCTGGAGAGGGATCTGACCTGCTGAGAGGGAAGGAGGAAGAACAGAGTAGAGATAAGTTTCCGGATGTATTCCTAATAACCTTGATGCAAAGTAAATACCCATCCTACAGTTAAATGGACATTGAGTTTATAGTAATGTTAAGCCCAACTTCATTTTCAAGACTAGCTTTTGCCTAAGCAGACCTGGACTTCATAATGCCTCTGCTGAACAACCAGGTCTGTTCACAATGTAAAAATTATGATTCCCTAGGGGATCACAAGAGCTCTGCTATAAATGAGCGATGGTCAGCAATTTCACTTCCAGTCTCAAATAGGAAATCCTACAGGCCCTGCCATCTAAATTATTATTTATTTGGGTTTTGCATTAACAGGTTAATCTGTATTCTCGAAACTACCCAGAGAACACATCAGTAAATCAAATTCCCCTTCAGAGAATCTTTAAATTCCCTTCCTATCTCTTACTACCATGAAGAGGTCTTTACCTTTCCTAGTCTCTAGGGATTCATTAAAACATCAGTGCACTTCAAGCTGGTTTCCTGACCTCGATTCTTACACCCAAAATAAATTCAAGATGAACCAATGATCGAAACACGATAATTAAACTACAAATTCACTGGAGGAAAACACCAAAGAATGTTTTCATCATTTTAGAACAAAGAAGCCTTTACTAAGCATAATATACTACCAAATGCCAAAAATGAAAATATTCGTAAATTTGACCACAAAAATTAAATATCCTACATAGCAAAAAATGTACCCCAAGTCAAAATACAGGTGGCCTAGCGGGAGAAAAGATTTATAATACAAATGACAGACAAAGGACAAATAATGCTCAGTTCACATCTAGTTAAGTGCAAATCAAGGAGGAAAAAAAGAATAGAAAAAGGGATGAAGGATAAAAATGGACAGATCACATCAAAGAAATATATGTGCCGATCAATATTTGAAAATGTACTCAGCCCCCATCATTTTAGAAGTGATGGGATTAATTTATTAATTAATTAAATTAAATTTTTAACTATAAGACTTAAAAACAGAATGTTAGAAGAGCCACCATTAGAGGGGGAAATGCATCTTTACACACAAAACTGGTAGCAGTACAACATAGGACAACCTTTTTAGAAGACAATTTAGCAATGTCTAGGAAAACAGCGCAGACAGTCTATGACCCAGCAATTCCACTGAATGTAGTTTCCTGTGTACATCTAAAGGCACAAAAAGATATATATACGAAGATGTTTGCTATAGCATTATGTCTAACAACCTAAATGTCCATCAGTAGAGGATTTCAACAAAGCAGACATCCATTCCTTAGAACACCATCCATCCATCCTAAGAAAGAGTACAATAGATCCCAGATACCTAATAAGATCTCCAAAAAGATTTTAAAGATCTTTTTTATTTTATTTTAAAAGATCTTATTTTAAAGATCTTATTTTATCTTTAAAAAGGGCAGGAAGGACTATATGCATGATACAGTCCCATCCTTACAAAAACCACAAATACAGAAAAGACATAGATCCTAACACATGCCTAAATCTACTTGAATGATGTGCAAGAACTATTAACTGTAATTATTTCTAATGAGCATATGAGGCAATAGAGGGGGATCTGTCCTTTTTATTTTATGCCCTTCTGTTGAGTTTTTTAAGATTTTATTTATTTATTGGAGAGAGAGAGTGAAAGCACAAGCCGGCAGAGAGGACGAGGGAAAGAGAAGCAGGCTCTCCGGTGAGGAGGGAGCCCAACGTGGGGTTTGGTCCTGGAACCCTGAGATCATGACCTGAGCTGAAGGCGCACGCTCAACCGACTGAGCCGCCCAGGTGCCCCTGTTCTGTTCTACGAAAAAAGAAAAAGATACACATGAAAAATAAAAAAAAATCTAACTGCCCTAAGAGTTTATAAAATACTGATGAAATGTCCAGAACTTCTACCATAATTCCTAGAAAATAAAGCAAGCCAGAGAGAAAAAAGCTTTAGAAATAGGGCCCTACCTATGGTAACCCAGATTTTGCATGGGGATGTCAAAAGGGTAAGAGCGAAACAGTAGTAAGCAAGTCAAGGAAAAGGAGATCTCTTAAAAGAAAGAAAATTAACAGTGAACAAAATCATTATGAAGAAATCAGTTCAGGTTGTACTTGGAGGCAGAAGAGGGAGGTGTATGTAAGCAAGACATTTCCCATGGCCTTGGGCAAGACAGCAGACTGGCTACAGGATTAAAATCATCGTAAGTTTCATACGTGGGTCTTTCTTTTGGATGCACAGAATGTGGAAAAACACTGTCATCAGGTACCGTGCCTAAATTGGAATTAGTGATATAAAAGGGGTAGTCCTTTGAGTGTTGAGGTCAACAAATATTTATTGCCCTGATTAAATTTATTTTGCAATTATTTTCTATATTCTAATGTTAGGAAATTCTCCAAATCATCCATGAAAATGCCTACCTCCTGTCTCCCGCATATCTGATCGAAGACCTCCTACCAAATCCCGAATTCACACTTGGATGCCACATTACCCGAGAATGTTCCTATACTTGGAACGCTTAAGCTCCTTGCAGGATACTTCGTCAGTGTGGGGTCTAGGTTTTATTTAAGGACACTGACAACAACGAGGCTCCATGAACAGAAAATCGGACTCTCCTGCCGCCACAGCAAAATCATGCACTCAGGCTTCCCAACAGACATTAACCGCTGCTGAACCCGACAAGGCGCAAAGCAACAGAAGGGTCTTCCCGGAAGCAGTTCCAGTGAGGTGCCCGCAGGCCTCTTCCTTCTACCTACAAGCTAATCTTACTACTCTGCTCTTGGTTTTAGATTTAAATGCAGCAGGACAATATGAATTCCAGTATAGTGGGTAACTTCAAAAATAGCATGAAAAACAGCTTCCCCAAAGAAACAGGTTAATTGGGCTAAAGGGCAGCTAATCCAAATTATTATTCCAATGCTTCCTTGCTCCCCTGTGATTACTTACCTTAGAACTCGTTTCCATGTGGTATTTGGCACAAGCTCGAAGCTGAGTCACCCAAAACTGTTTCTCCTTTGCATCGGCAGCTAAAATAGAGAAGAAACGGCTTGTAGAGATTGTTCCGAAATGTATCCAACCTACTTCTACACCCACCTAAGCAGGTGGGGGAGCCCAGGGAGTGAGGTGGAGAGAACAAAGGGAAGAACGAAGGCAGATCACAATATTCTCAAGCAGCCTGTGCCTACACCAAAACAAACACACAGCAAACAAACAGACAAAAAAAAAGAAATTTCACTTAACATCAACAGAAAATTCCCTCTTAAACCACATCACGAACGTACTCCAAAACGTCTAAGAACAATTTGGTCATTTTTTTAACCTCCTCTGAAAAAAGTCATTTCTCTTTTTTTTTTTTTTTTAAGATTTATTTATTTGACAGAGACAGAATGAGAGCACAAGCTGGAGACAAAGGGAGAGGGAGAAGCAGGCACCCTACTGAGCAGGGAGCCCTGATGCAGGGCTCAGTCCCAGAACCCTGAGATCACGACCTGAGCCAAAGAAAGATGCTGCTTAACCAACTGAGCCACTCGGGTGCCTGATCATTTCTACTTATTTAAAGAGGCAGCAGAGGGGCACCGGAGTGGAGCAGGACACGGACATCGAGCCCCATGTGGGGCTCTGTGCCCAGCAGGGAGGCTGCTAGAGTCTCTCTCCCTTTCCATCTCCATCTACCCCCTTCCCTGCACGCTCTCCCATCAATAAAAATAAAAAGCAGGGAAGGGAAAACGTGATTATTTTTAAGTGCCTCTATATGTGTGACAAATAAGAGGCTCAGAGGATAGTTTTTCAGAGCCTTTGGGCATTTCCAGCATTGTACTGTGGACTTACCAGGATCTACAAAATAAGCATTCAACTGAATTATTTTCATATGTGTCCTCAATGACTCATGTTATGATTGGACAGAACAACATTCCAAACGCTGCTTTAGAGGTCCTCAAATTTCCCCCAAAGAGACATTAAAATACAGGCCAAGTGTATGGTCATTATCTTCCATCCACACTCCCACATCTCAAATAGATCACATCATTTTCTTAAACTCTCATGGACACATAACAGGTTCTAATAAAATCTAAGTCATCAATTTCACTGCATAACTAACTGCATAAATAGTTTAATATAACATTAACTGCATGAATGTTGACTAGGCAGGAAACAAAGATTCCCTTGGAAGTTATAATTGTTTACAAAAACGGACCTCAGAGTCGTTTGTCAGTACAACTCAACTTCAGCTTGAACTTGCGGGTGAACAAATCTGGAGGGGTAGACCAGCGTTAAGCCCAGGTGAACTGGACTTCCAAAGGATTCTGCAGAAACTAGAGCCTTTTTCCTTTAGGAAAGGTGAAGAACTGCCACTTCATGGCACCAAAAACACTCTCAGAAGCCGTGCAACTACTGACACCAAGACTCATTCAACTCTACATGTAGGTGAGACGTGCTCCAGTAAACCCAGATCCTCTGAGGGTGAGCCAAGGACCAGCCATATATCCGCCAAAATTTATCCCACCTTTTCTGCAGTTGCTAACTTTAAGCTAAATTTAGCCCTTGCGATAATGTCACAGATAAAACTTTTTTATTTGCTATTAAAGCTACCCTTAAAAAAAAAAAAACCACCAACCAACAAACCCCTGGGGCATAATAATCCTGAGAATAGTATCAACTCGTAAAAGGCAAAATGAGATGGCTCAATTGTCCTATTCGTTGGATTTTTTTAAATTTGTGTGGGTTTGTGTCATTTTATAAACCACTGGCAGGGCGGGGGGTGGGGGGGAGGTTGGGGGAAGTGCTATTAAGTTTTTCACCTGCTTTCGTTTCTGCTCTAACAATTTATTAAGCAATAAACAACAAAACGAAAGCAAGGACCATATAAATCTAGCCAGCTGGAACACACACTGCGTGAATCTCCAAAGAGAACATGAATCTGCCCACGTTTCCAGAAACTGAAAAACTTTTTTCAACTGTAGGCATTTTTATTTCATAGGTTCCTAGATTGTTTTATAGATTCTGAAATATGACTTGTGTATAGATAATAAAGAAACATTAGCTTATTCCGTCTCTTATTCCGTAAAGCGTGGAGGTGGAACCATGAAAACTGGACTCAGAGGCAAGGAGGCTGGGTCCTGGGTCTGGCTTTGCAGAGGCCAACCTATTGTCATCAGTTCCTTGGGGTTAAGGAGAGAAAGAGCCTGTTCTTTATACTGAGCCCCTACCTGGACAAAGAAAAATATAAGGTAGGATTCTCAACCAACTCCCAACACTTAATACATACAAGTTCTTCCCTTCCTCAGACCTTAATAACACTGACTCCGTGTGTGTGCGCGTGTGTGTGTCTACACATGCATGTGCAAGCACACACCAACATGGGCATTTGGATTTTTTTTGTTATTTCATTAGAAGAAAACTTTTCCTGGCAATGCAACTATAATGGAATGATGGAAGAATGATCTAGCCACCCAATTAAACTGCTACAGTCAGGCCTGGCATTGCTAAAAACCTGTATGATGGACGTGCCTAAAGGGTGGCAGGTCCTACAGTTACAGCTCAATGAGGGGCTTCCATATAGGCTTCAGTTTTCAAGAAGCAGAAAGAAGCGGGAAAAGCAAGACAAAAAAATTAACTCCACCCCAAGGAGATGGCTTCCTCACCAGACTCCAATACCATACCAGAATAAATACAATGTAAGTGACAGGGCCCTTTGCTAAGAGATGATTCTAGAGGAATTTGGGGTGGGGAGGGGTGCCTTGACCCTTGAAAGGCTTGTTTTGTCCTCACAGCATAGCCCCACAGGGGACTCACACTGTGAAGTACAAGAAAATACACACTGAGCTAAAAGGAAAAATCTGAAATCTAAGAGCTGAGCTGGCTTTAGTGTCACTCCCCTTTCATCTGTCCTTAATTCTGCAGTTATTCAAGAAAGGCAATTCCTAATGTCAGCTCCATCTCCCCACCCTAGGCATTAAGAAAGGCAGTGTCTGTTACCACAGAGTTCTTGAACACAGCAAACTGTTAAAGGGGATTAAAACACACATACACACACACACACACACACACACACACACACAAGAGAGCCATCCCCATGATAACTAGGGGTGCAGCCCCTGAGAC
The DNA here is from genome assembly GCF_020171115.1 of Neogale vison. NCBI lineage: Eukaryota > Metazoa > Chordata > Mammalia > Carnivora > Mustelidae > Neogale > Neogale vison. The sequence goes on from NC_058096.1 coordinate 154,600,067, forward strand.
CCATGTGAAGAGTTGGCAGGAGAACATACCTCTCAGTTTATACATCTCTCCGTTAGCGGAGTACACCACCAGCATGTGGGGGGCTTCGTCGCTCAGGGACACTATGGCTCCAGACAGAGACAGGGCTCCCCGAGGCTTCTGGTGTTTGCTTTGCTCGTTCACAAAATACTGCAGGATGCCAGCCTCAAAATCCAGCACAAAGTACCTGCGCAGAGAAACCACAGTGCATCACTTTTCCTTCTCCAGCCCAATCCTCATGGCAAAGGAGGAAAGCAATCCTTAATTCAACGCCAAGGCTCTCAACTCAAGAAGGTGGAAACCAAAACTCCCTCCCAGGCACCCCAGAGAAGTCAGCCCATGAGCACGGAGAGAGTCCTGGGTTCTTAGGTCAGAATAGTGCTTATAATGGGCCACTGGGGCAAGGCAAGGGCTGAGTCCATGCCGGAGTGGGTGGAATGCCCATTATCTTGCCTGGTGCCCAGGATACCACCGTACACCCCCAAATGACCCCTCCCCCCCCAACACAAAAAGGCAAGCAGATGCACTGGGACACAGCCTCAGTTAACACACTCTGTAGGACTTTGCAGGAACAGCTGGCATTTCTAAGCCTCTAAGAGAGGCTGTTTTACACTCAGGGAACAGCAAGCTGAGCCCTGAGCTTCCTGCCAGTGGCCTGGGTAACCCTAAGGAGACAGAGCTCCAGGGGTCACCTGTCAGAGAACTAGGAGCATATGCCAGCAGGTCCTCCAAGAACTCGCTCTGCTTCAGGAGGCCATGATGCCATTGCAAGGTAAAAAGCAGAGGGACAAAAAAAAAAAAAAAGGCAGAGGGACAGCAAGTTGCCTAAATCACTCAAACAGATCTTTGTAGCTACACATCTGGCCTGTTTATACGCTCAACCTATCACCTAGGAAGTCACCACAACAACCTCCCCTTCTCTACCAGGAAAAAAAGGTCTTCGTCTGAGACGCAAGTACTTCCTGCAGTCTAGAGGCGCACAACAGCCCCTGCTGGTTTTTCCACCTTTTTGCTTTCTGTTCCACTCACACCAGTCTTTCCTCTCCGCCCTCAGAGTCCCCAAGTCATCTCCCATACCAAAGGACCTTGGATCATGCTGTTCCTCCCTGTCTAGAACAGTTACTCCAAGGGTGGCCCACAGATTGTTTCCAGTCTACAACAGCTTTGCAGTTTGGCTTTGCTTCAACATCCCACCACCCGATGGGTGAATCAGTCTCATTGAACAGCCTGGATGTAGCCCCACACACATGGCACACACAAGCTACACACTAGTCACAAATCAACTACAATGTAACGGAGGGGAGGAGGAGGGGTCCTTCCCCAGTTTGAAAAACACCTTCCCAGAACACTATTCTTTCTACCTAGATGGCAATTTCTTTGCCTTCTTGCCATGTTAACTTCTCAGCCTTCAGGACCAACTCAAGGACCACCAACTTGAGAAACCTCCGGATACTCAACTCTTCCTCCCACAAGCTCTCATAGCACCTTGAATTCGTCCTTCCCAGCCTGCCCCCAGTGGGTGTCTATACCTGGAGCCTCTAATTCCACACTGACTAGACTCTACACCCTTTGGAAGCAGAAGTAAGTTCCCCTCCAGTGCCCAGTACAGTGCCAGACACTTCACTGATATCCAGTGACCTTTTGTTCAATGAATCAGTGAAGGGGGGGGAACCCTACCCACCAAATTCCAGTTCCAAGCCAGACACCAAAGCACCTGGTCACTACGGTGAACTCACAGAGGCACTCCAAAAATAGTTTGTTTTTGAGAGATAAGCGGCAATACTCAACACGGGTCAAATGCTATACATGTACAAACTTAGGTTGTTTTCACAGGTTAATGTTAGATCGCACTATGTTCCTTGGAACAACATGGTAGATTTTGCAAAGTAGGGTTTCCAATGGTGCTGGGATAAGAAGCAAATATCATCGTGGAAGAGGAAAAGAGGGCAGTGATGCCCTATACGATTCCAAGGTCCAAAAGCCATGTAGGGCCCGCAGGTGCATACATCCCATCTGTAAGTAACTGGCGTTCTTTAAACAAATAGTTTTTTTCCATTCCTGTTTATTATTATTTTTTCAAATACCAAGGTGCTGAAACATAAATATGTATGAAGTGGTTGTGAGCTAACCAGGTAATAAATGAAACTTAGGGATTTCTTCACATGGAAGAGCCGTCAATCAAGAAAGCTTACAACCCTCTGATCTAATTCACCCTCACAGTAGCCCAACAGTTAGATATTATCATTCCCAATTTATGGATATCCTGAGACCCAAAGAAACTCACAGTGCAAAGGCAAGGCTTGGTTCGCTCCAGCAATCATAAACCCCCCTTTGATTGTCATGCCAGCGCTCCCTTGTCCCTTTCTCCAAGCCACCACTCTTGAGTAACCTCTCCCAGACTTGCTTAGGTACTTTATTCTCCCCACCTTCCTGTTCCAACAGAGCCAACCCAGCAAGCTGGAAGCTCCCTCCCACAGCGCAGAGTGCTGCACGCCCCAGGTCCCAGTCTTCCAGAATTCCAATTCCTCTAAGAAATCTTCCTCTCATAATTATTTCTAACCTTCCAAGTAGCCTGGCCGAGACGGTTGGCCTCGCTTACCCATCTCCTTCCCTCTCGCACCTTAGACTGGGATACAGACCGACCTCTGGTTTTCAGGAGGAGCGTGGATAAATCAGACACGGAAATGCGTCACAGACAGGACTATTCCAAATTAAAGTCCCTCCAGCAGCACCCACATCACCTGGGAGCTTGTTTGAAATGTAAATTCTTGGGCCCCACTCAAGACCTACTGCATCTGAAACTCTGGGGGAGGAACCCAGGAAGCAGTGTTTTCAGCTTCCAGGTGATTCTGAGGCAGCTCAAGGTGGAGAGGCACTTACCTCCTCCACACTGCCTGCCTCTTCTAGGAGACACTGTCGGAATATATTCCCCAGACTGCCCTGCACTTAGGGTGTTGCCATTTGAGTTTTAGCCAATAGGATGTGAGCAAAAGCAATGCAGGCTTGACCCATAAAACACACATTCTCTCTCTCCCGCCCACGGACATACACACTCACTCTCACACACTCATCTTCTCTCTCATACACACACACACACACACACACACACAGAGGTTGGAAATGGAGACAACATGCAGGTGAGCCCTGCAACAATTATGGCAAAGAGATAAGGGACCTGGGTCCCCGAATCTCCACCTGGGAGTCACCTGCTAAGAAGCACCCACATCAGGCTGGTATAGGAATAAGAAAGTTCTGCTGAATTAGGCCATTACAATCAAGATGTGTTACAGCAGTTAGTCTTACAAATTCACATACAAACAAACAAACAAAAAGTATTTCTATTTTCACATCCTACTTTAAATAAACATTTTTTTAAGATTTTACTTTTGAGGAATCTCCACACCCAATGTGGGGCTCAAACCCACAACCCTGAGATCAAGAGTCACACACTGAACTGACTGAGCCAGCCGGGTGCCCCCATCCTACTTAAAATTTGCTCCGACTTGGGGACACCTGGCTGGCTCAGTCACTTAAGCATCCGCCTTTGACTCAGGTCCTGATCCCAGGGTCCTAGGATGGAGCCCCGCATCAGGCTCCCCGCTCAGTGGGAAGCCTGCTTCTCCCTCTGCCTGCCATTCCTCCTGCTTGTGTGCACTCTGACAGATAAATCTTTTTAAAAAATAAACTTCTTTAAAAAAAAAAAAAGAAGAAGAAGAAGAATTTGCCCCAACTCTGTGTGGCAAAAACAAAATTTCCCCCACCCAGAAAAACCTCCTTCAACAAGAGAGCAGGGTAATGTCTGAGCTGTCAATGTTCAAATTATTTAAGTGCTGACCCTGCCCTCTCCTTAGGGGTAAAGGTTTTCAACTTGACCTATATCGAACGTCATGACATAGCCAGGCAGACACACTCCCGGCAAGGCAGAGCATTAACAGTAACACTCCTTACAAGTGTAGGGAAGGACACTGGGCTCTGACCACAGCACTCTGTGTCCTCCCCACCCTCCTGGGCCAGAGCTGCAGCATCCCCTGTCCAAAATCATACTGGCTTTCCTGGGGGAAGTAGAAGAGGAAAAGAGATTTGAACAGGCTTCAAGGAAGAGGCATGAGCCATTGGCTGGAAGGGAAAAAGTGTTTGACATCTTTCTCCTTATTGCTTCTACCAAACTCCTCATTGATTAGGAAGGTGTCAGCTTTCCTCACTCCCAGAGGCAGCTTCCCAAATGCATCCTGTTTAAACAACTCACTGTATATTTGCAAAGACATTATTCAGAAGCTGATGCAAAGAAATGAATTCGATGTTGTTCTTTTGCCCAATAGGGATGACAATAAGCAAATGATGTCCCATTATGCAGGATATGCGGACGCATTAATGATTTTTCATAATATGTATTTCAAACCTACATCTTAATTTTAATCTGTCACAGATGGGGGGGGAACCACTTCTACTGCGTTCTAAAATAGTTTAAATGCAAATGTGCAGGTTTGAATCATGAGCACTAAGGAAGGTCATTAATAATTTACTCCCCTTCTAAAGACAACGAGAAATTATTGTGTTTGGAGAGAGGCAATGGAGTACAAGCAGATTAAAAACTATAGCCAGCTCAACAAAGTGCCCCTTCAGGCCGGCCTCTGAAAGGTAAGTTAGCTTGTGCCACGGAAGGTGAGAGCTGTCCATACGGCATTAAGGAGGGCAATCCCGGTTGGTCACATCCCCTGGGAGGAATGAAATTAAATTTGGTTTCCCACTGGGTCATGGCTCTGTCAGTTACTGCTGTTCGGAGCCTGGAGCAGTATCTGAAAGTCACAGCTTTCCTGCTAAATAGGAAAAGTTAGCCATATTTCTAAATGAGACTTTCTAAGCCCAAGTGAAATTGCTAGATAAAATCCTGAAACATTCTTACAGGTTTTTCCTCCTAGAGAAATGATTAAGACAAGCTTAATTCCTACTCCTTTTTTTTTTTTTAATTAATATCTTCAGGCTTTAGCGTGCAACCTGATGTGAAGGTAAACTTCACTGTACACAGAGCGAGCCTGTATTTTTCGCTGCATTAACAAAGCAAAGAACATGGCGGGGGGGAACCAGGGGAGAACATCAACCTGCTTGGAGAGGCGTCTTCACTGCTGGCAGGCCAGCTTCCTGGGGACACCACTGGCCAATTCCAAAGCCAGGAACCACGGCACGCAGCAGGTGCCTTCCCTGGAAGGGCGGAGGACCAGCCCCTGTACTGCTTATGCTTCAGGCAAGCCTCACTGCTTTAGAAACACCACACACATGCATGTACACACTCTACCCTTTGTATACACACTCACAGATGTGGACACTCACATGTTCCCACAAACACACCTGCACACACTTACACATATACTCACGTTGATACCTCTGCACTCATGTCAACATGAGAGCCCACATCGGGCTCTCTGCTCAGCAGGGAGCCTGCTTCCCACACCCCCTCTCTCTGCCTGTCTCTCTGCTTACTTATGATCTCTGTCTGTCAAATAAATTTTAAAAATCTAAAAAAAAAAAAAAAAAAAGGGACAGGGAGGGACTTGAGGGCCGGGCCCCTCCCAGTGGGTAGGTGGCAGTTTAATACGCAAAGAGAATTTACACAGGAGGCCTGCCTTGGGCAGCAGCAAAAGGAATCCACGTGCCCACCCTCCAAACCTTAAAGGTCAAGGATACCGTGCAGGTGTTCTCACTATCACATCACCATCTCAAGTCTGCATCCTTGGAGCAGCTTCTGGGAGCAGGAACCCACATTCCTAGCACAGGGGAGGAGCTGAGAGGCCTCTGAATGCCCAGGTCCAGCTTATGGGGTCAACTGGTGGTCACGTCCTCTTGATGACCATTCCAAGAGTCTCCACTACTTACTATTTGACTTACGATCACACATCCATGCCCCAAAAGGCAGGGATTCCAACATCCTCCAGAAGGTGCTAAGTTGTGAGAGGGCCTTAAGGCTCATCACCAACCAGGGGACAAGTAGACGCTATCACAGAATCACAGAAGGACTCCGTCATTCCCAAACATTTGGGCATGCAATACAGGTCCAATTTCAATCGATCAGAAAAATTTAGGATATGGACGGTCTATAGCACAACCATTATGTTAGTTTTCAGAAATCTTAAAGATAGAGAAGCTGAACCATTAGTAAAAACAACTGCTAATCTTCACAGAGCACTTTCTACATGCCATGGATTATTACTCATATTAATTCATTTATAACTCCCAGCAGTTCTGGGAAATAGATGCGATCATAACCTCTTTCTATGGGGGAAAAAATTCAAGTGAAGAAAGAGTAACTTGTTCAGGATCTTACAGACAGGAAATGATGGGGCTAGATTTTAACTCAGGCAATCTAGCGATATAGTTCATAGCTCTAAACCATTAAGATACTCCTGTGGATTAAAATAGTTTTCACTGCAAAGAAGCAAAAACAGAGGATCAAAAATACATAAAGCAAACTGATAGAAATGCAAGAAGAAAAGAAAATACAGTCAGATTAGGAGGTCTTAGAATCCTATTACCTATTAATTCTGTAGGATTGAACAGATATGCAGAAAATAGACATCCAAGACAACAGTCAGTTTTATTTTAGATTTTTCAAATAATTATATACACTGGCAAAAAATAGGGCTTTTTTTCTTCCCAAGATTTATTTGAGAGCTAGAGAGATTGAGAAAGAGAGAAAGAGAGAGAAAACTGAACAGGGAGACTGATTTGGGGCTCAATCACAGGACCCCAGGATCATGACCTAAGCCAAAGGCAGACACTTAACTGACTGAGCCACCCAGGCACCCGATAGAACTTTTTAAATGTGCATGGATAAATCTTCCAAAACACTGCCCAAAAAACCATCAAGTAGTAGAAATGTTATAGGTCATACTCTTTACAGTTCACAGGAAAATGGTATGTTAAAGACTTCAGTTTTTAAAAAATAAGTAGTATTAGTTTTAGTAATATAACATTTAAATGTAATTGGCAGATTATGATTTGATATTCATTTAGGAGAAAATAGGTTAATAGGAAAATTAGGAAAAACTAGGAGAATAGGTTAGAGTGGGGAGGGCATGACAGAGGCAAAACCATAAGTATTAGCACATATTTCTAAATTTTAAAAATCTCTAGGAGCACCTGGGTGGTTCAGATGGTTAAGCTTCTGCCTTCGGCTCATCTCATGATCTCAGGATCCTGGGATTAAGCCCCACATCGGGCTCTGCTCAGTGGAGTCTGCTTGTCCTTGTCCCTCTGCCTCTCCCCACTGTTTATGCTCTCAAATGAATAAATCTTAAAAAAAAATCTCTAAAGTGAAAAAAAAAAAAAAAAATCCATAAATAAAATTGACAACTAATAACGTATGGTTTAAAAAAATACTGCAGTATCTTGCCTTCTAAAAAGAATGTGTCTTACAGTTTGGGTTGGCCACTTCCTGCTTCCCAAGTCAGTTAAGCAGCTTGTTAAAAATGTGGATTTCTGACTCCAACCCACACCTAGAGAATCAGCATCTTTGCAGATGAGGTCAGGAAATCAAGAATGCGAAATTTCAAAGTTTCCCTAAAACACCCTGCAGGAGAGGAGCCAGCGAAGTCACAGATGGAAGAAAATCTCACGGGTGTTATTCAGGAGCCTGGTTTTCGGCTTCCCCCACCATCACTCACACAGCAAACGCCTGAGCACCTACAGGCCCAGACAACCAAGCAGTATTTATTATTTAAGTGTGCGACAACCTCATTTTGTCTGCGTCTGAACAAGCCCAATCCCAGCTCCAAAATCACAACCACCCAGGCAGTGGGTTTTCTTGGCTCTGTCCCTTTGGAAGTATTTTTGAGAAAGATTTAAGGAAAAGTTCCAAAACTACCTGGCAGAAAGCTCCCGCGTAATCGGATCATCAAGCGACATTAGGCAGGTGCTCAGCTGCTTGTAAGGGGCCCGGGCTGAAAGACCCACCTGAAGATTAAGGAGCGAGCCACCCAGCGGCCTGGAGAACCACCTAATAAAGCACCAGCATAAGTCAACGTTAACTTTGAACACGAGATTTGATGCACTGCGCTTGGATTTGATCTAGGATGAGATTCAATCTGCTTTTAGAGACGGGGTGATTTAATTCCAAAAGCAAGAACGGAGACCTGTCTGACAAGGATTAATACAGGCTTTCAGAACAGTGCCTCTCACCTTCTGAACTATTAACTCTTGAGTTTCCATTGCCTTCAGGGAAGACTGTAACATGTAGTAAGAAGACTGTAAAATATCAGGAGGTATCGTAAGGCACAGAGCTCGCATTTGCACTCTTGTCGTTGAGGACACCGGTAATTTACCCGAGGATACTTACAAAGGGCCGAGTCTTGATTCAGGTCCCTGCTTTGGACTGGAAGGCTGAACTCACACATCAAGCCACGGTGAAAAATATTCTGGTACTCGCTAAAGCCCTGGGGTAAAGAAGGGTAGGCGTTCCCAGCCTGGCTCCCACGGAGATGAAGAGAGCAGAGACCCACCCGGGGAAGCAATTCAGATTCCCAGGAATCTCAGTTTTGTCCCCAGATACCCAATTCAGTCAAGCCCTAAACTCCACTGTCCTTGGATCAAAGGATCTTGCATCCTTCCTAGGGTGACGCAGCACAAAAGAAAGAGGTCTTACTTGGTGGTAAGTGGCCTGACTATGGCCTAGACCGGCAGTTTTCAAGCTTAGCTGCATCAGAATCACCTGGAACCTTATTAAGAAGCAGCTCACTGGGCCCTCCCCAGACTTTTTTTTTTTTTTTTTAAAGATTTTTATTTATTTATTTGAGAGAGAGAGACAGTGAGAGAGCGCATGAGCGAGGAGAAGGTCAGAGAGCGAAGCAGACTCCCCATGGAGCTGGGAGCCCGATGTGGGACTCGATCCCGGGACTCCAGGATCACGCCCTGAGCCGAAGGCAGTCGTCCAACCAACTGCGCCACCCAGGCGTCCCCTCCCCAGACTTTCTGATTGCGGAAGTCTGGGGTGGAGCATGAGAATGTGAATTTTTTTTTTTTAAAGATTTTATTTATTTATTTGAAAGAGTGACAGAGAAAGCTCAAGAGAGAGTGTCTGCACAAGCAGGAGGGAGGAGCAAAGGGAGAGGGAGAAGCAGGCTCCCCACTGAGCTGGGAGCCCGACGTGGGGTTCAATCCCAGGACCCCAGGATCATGACCTGGCAGATGCAGATGTTTAACTGACTAAGCCAACCAGGTGCCCCGAGAATTTGAATTTCTAACACCTTCCAGGGCTGAGGCTGATGCTGCTGCAATGCCCACACTTCAAGAGCCACTGGTTCTCACATTGATGACAAAGTCCTTTATCCACTCTGAGCTTTGACGTCCAGTCCTGCAAAAGCAGAAAGCCGAATGACTCTATTTTGCAGACTATCCCACCGTCACTGGGCCTAAAGATCTGTCTGGTTATAAAACAAGAGCTTCCAAAGCACACGTCGCATTTCCAAACGCAAACAGTAAATCGTACCCAATGCTGACATTCGTATTACATTGTGTCAGCAGTTTAGTTAATTGACCACAATGCCAATAAGGCAGAACTTAAAACAAGAGCCTTGATTTGTTCTTTGGTCGACATGCCATGGAAATCTTACTGGGTAAGGATTAGCACCTGATTCTCAACATGGTCAGCGGTACGAAGGTTCTTTGATGAGGACTTTTTTTTAAGGTTTTATTTATTTACTTGAGATAGCAAGAGAGCACAGTGGTGGGGGAGGGGAGCAGAGGGAAAGGGTGAAGCAGCCTCCTCACTGAGCAGGGAGCCCGATGGAGGACTCCATCGTAGGACCCCAAGATCATAAGTTGAGCCCAAGGCAGACGCTTAACCGACTGAGACACCCAGACACCCCAGATGTGGATAGCTTTACCCGGGGTTAAAAAAAAAAAAGAGAGTCTATAGAAGTCCAAATTTCTGGAAAAAAAAAATGGAAGAAAACCTAGTTCCAAAACTAGGTTCTATTTGCAAGAATTGACTCATTTCTTTAAAAACAATCCTTTTGCACTGAGTACCTACAATGTGCTAGGCACCCTGTGCCAAGGGCTAAGGCTACACTGGTGGGATGGGGTATGGATAAGGCCCCTACTCGAATGCATGGTGGGGTGGACGAATGACTCCAACACACAAAATAGTCACTAAAATAAATGGCAAAATTATAGCTGCGGTGAGTGTCTCCTGGAGAAGAGAAGAGAATGTGACCTGGTTAGGGAGTTCCCAAGGTCAAAATATCCATCCGCTGGTGAAAGGATAAGCAAAATGTGATCTATGCATACAATGAAATACTATTTAGCAATTAAAAAAAAAAAAAACCTGATACATGTGCTACCCAACGGGGTAGGCTCAAAAGGCTTATGCTAAGTAGAGGAAACCAGGTGCAAAAGATGAAACCTTACATAGTTTTGTTTATACACAATGTTCAGAGGAGGCAAATTTACAGCAAGAAAAAGCAGATGAACAGCTGAGAACGGGAGCGGGATAAACCACAAACCAGCTACAAGGGAATTTTTTTCAGGGATAGAAATGTTCTCAAACTGGATGGTGAATTCAATGGTGTGTAAATTACACCTTAATAAAAGTATTTAAAATAAAACACTTCAGGGACACCCGGGTGGCTCAATCCATTAAGCATCTGCTTTGGCGAAGCTCAGGTCACGATCCCAGGGTTGTGGGATCGAGTCCTGATCCTGGCTCCTTGCTGGGCAGGCAGCCTGCTTCTGCCTCTGCCTGATACTCCCCCTGCTTGCACATGCACTTGTTCGCTCTCCCTCTCTCTCTCTCTGACAGATAAATAAATAAAATCTTTAAAAGAAAACACTCCAGGGGCGCCTGGGTGGCTCAGTAGGTTGAGCCTCTGCCTTGGGCTCGGGTCGTGGTCTCGGGGTCCTGGGATCAAGCCCCACATGGGGCTCCCTGCTCAGCGGGGAGCCTGTTTCCCCCTCTCTGTCTGCCTCTCTGCCTGCTTGGGATCTCTCTCTGTCTCTCTCTGTGTCAAATAAATAAATAAAAGACAAAGTGTTCCCGGCACTAGGCTTGGCCAGCATGCCCCTGAGAGACCTTTACAACTTTTAAGAGACGTCGGTTAGCAGCTGGATGAATGGGGCTGGAGCCCAGAGGAGGTCTGGACTATGGCTATCAAGTTGAAATCACCTGTAAATAAGGAGACACGGAGGCCAAAGGCGTGTATGAGATTAACACAGAAAGAGACAAGAGGAGAAGGGGAGGCAGGGAGGAGTATTCTTAAAACCAAGATGTGGGGGGATCTAATCATGAACAGCAAAAGAGACAGAACCCGAGGCAGAGAGCTAGGAGGAAACCAGAACCCCAGAAAGAGAACGTCTGGGAAAGGAGGCTATGACCCTCTGTGTGGAATGCTGACAAAACGTCAGTGAGATAAGAATTGAAATGTGCTGCTTGTGACCATACGCTGATGTGTTTACTTCAAGATTCACGGAGTGCGATGACCCTACCTTACTGCCAAGCAGATCGGTCCTTGTTAATGCAGCAAGCTCAAGTTTACCAGATGTTTCCCAATACCCATGTTCCACTTTTACTGGGAGCAGTGGAAAGATTACTCAGTTGAAACTAGGGTCTGCAACCTCCACTCTGGCACGGTCTGAAACCAGATGTAGCAGAGACCGCTTCTCTCTTGAATCAAGAGGACTCCAATTTTTAGCTGGGCACAGTAGGCCATGCCCGAATACACTTCCCAACCTTCCTCTCAGCTAGAGGTGGTTATGTGACTGAGTTCTAGCTAACAAGGTACAATGGTGTATTAGATTCCTTCCCCTGCCTTTTCAGAGGATGGATATCACGGCTGGAATTTCCACATTCCAACTTTGAAGGCCATGGCCACGGCCTGCGGATGGTGAAGCAGGAAGTGAGAAGGAGCCTGCGTCTTTGAAATCTGTGGAACCCCCCACTCAGCCCCTGCAACTCCAACACTAATTTTGTCCTCCCCAAATTCATATCTAGAAGCCCTAACCTCCAACATGTCTGTATTTGGAGACAGGCCCTATAAGGAAGAAATGAGGTTTGAATTAGGTTATGGGCAGGGGGAGGGAGGGACCATTTGGTCTGGTAGAATTAGTGTCCTTGCAAGGAAGAGACTGCAGAGAACAAGCTCGCTCTCTCCCTGTGCACACAGCAAGATGGCGGTCATCTACCACTCAAGAGAAGAGGCCTCAGAATGAAACCCACCTTGTTGGCACCTTGCTCTCAGACCTCCGGCCTCCATAACCGAGAAATAAATTTCTGTTGTCTAAGCCACCCAGTCTTGTTATAGCTGCCCAAGCAGAGTAAAACCCCTAGCTCCAAAGTCCACTCCCCTACACATGCACATAGACCAATTAAATCAGAATTTCTGGGAGTGAAAGCCAGGCATCGGTAATTGTCCAAGCTCCCCGGATGACTGCAACTGAGGCCAAACTTGAGAGCCAGCAGCTGATGCCACCTGTTAATCGCAGTTGAACACTATTCCTAACTGACACACCAACCCATGTGACCCCTCTTCCTGCACCAGTCAGAGTGCAGGTTGTTAAAACGGGATTATAACGCTCACTGCTCCCACCAACATTTAGCAACCCTACTATATGCCAAATGCTGAGGATACACTGGTCAACAGGTCAGTTTCTGCTCTCAAGAAGCCTATAGTTATGTTATCTGAAAGGATTCTGTGAGCAAAAGCAACAAATTATGTACCTGTTATAATTATTTGGGTTAAACACAATGCAGAATCCCGAAAAAGTAACATGGATGAAGAACACTCATATCACCATATTAAACAAAAGGTAACAACCTATTATAAACCTAAAGAGTGTTTAGAAATCACTCAATAATTGCTGAGAATAATTTCACATCAATGATATATCCCCATTATACATACATATATACCACACACATCCAGCATGAGAAATTGTGTTTAATATATCTACATTTCTTACTTATGACCATGAGGAACAAGGCCATGTTAATTTCAAGACACTCAAACTTTAAGAACTGTATGACAGATATGTGAGTGAAGCGTTCACCATGGATCATTAAGTTTTCAGAACAGACTTCCTTTAGGGTCCCACACAATAGATCACCATCACATCTGCAGAGGATAAAGAGTTACTGTATCATTTTCAGACTTCACACAAAAACAATAGTTACTTCCCAAAGACTGTTTAAGACTATGCCCATTTGGGGATCAAACACTCCGGGTTCTACGTACAATGGCCCCACTTTCCAAATGATCTAATCAAATGGGAAGTACTTGTGTTTTCTGCAAAGGATAGTATTATTTCCTTAAAAATCTATTTTTTCCCCTATTTTCTTCCCCTTTCTTTCTTCTTTGTTCAGGTGGAGAACAAGCACATCATCTGGCTCTCTCCTCAGAACCCAATCCTAGAGATGCCACAGAACAGAAAGGTTGTTGAGAGACTGGGGTGCAGAGCAGAGGTGCACAGGTTCCCAAATGCAGGGACAGGCTGGGGCCAGGGAGCACGAGGGCCATAAAGGGGGCACAGTTTCAAGGAAGAGTCCTCCAACTCGACCACACGTGTCATTATTACTGCCCAGGTAAGTAGAAGCACCAGCTCAGGGGCTGCTGTGGTATCTAGGCAGTGCCTGGCTTTGGGGGTTCCATAACAAGAGCAATTACAATGGAGCCAGCCAGCTCCTGACCCCCTGCCTTCCCACCTCAATGCCTCTCCAAAGCCACAGTCAGGCAGCATTAAGAAAGACTCGGGTCAAGTTGTTGGGATGAAGAAGAAAGAAGACAGAGATGAAGAGATGCAGGCTGCCCTTCGGTCCTCAGGGCATCTTCCCCCACTGAGTCAGTAGCTAACCATCACCAAGTAATAAAAGGTACCTGACAGTAGCAAAAAGAAGCAGAAATTAGAGAAACATGTGTGCCATTAAAGGAGGTGGGAGAAAGAATGGAATAGTTTACAGTGGAAGAAGCAGGCCTAATGGGAAGGAAACTTAAATAATTTAAACAGCTTCAGTGAGCTATGGGAGGCAACCAGAAATGGGGAGTAGAAAGAAACAGAACCACATGGAAAATACTGAGTTTGGAAAAATAAGTTTTGGGGACACCTGGGTGGCTCAGTCATTAAGCGTTTGCCTTTGGCTTGGGACATAATCCCAGGGTCCTAGGATCAAGTGCTGCTTCAGGCTCCTTGCTCAGTGAGGAGCCTGCTTCTCCCTCTGCCTGCTGCTCCCCCCTCTGCCTACTGCCTGCCCCTCCCCTTGTGCTCGCTCTCTCTCTCTGACAAATAAATTTTTTAAATCTTAAAAAAGAAAAAGTTTTGTAAAAGGGCACTTGAAGGATTGGGAGGAAAGCAGAAAGAGGTGGAAAAATGAATTGGTGAGCTAGAAGATTCATCAGTGCACTCTTGCTAAAGGCAACAGGACCGGATTTTAAAGGTGGAAAAATGTGATACAACAGAAGTGTCAACATCCACCTCACAGCAGTTCCACATGGAGGAAAAAAGAATAAAAGATGAAGGGGAAATATTTAAAGAAATAAGAACCAAAAATTTGCAACAGGTAAAGAAAGAGTTAACACTTCATATTAAAAGAATTCACAGAATGCCAGAAAGACTGAATGAGAAAAAGCCACATCTAGATCTATTAGAGTAAAATTACAAATCAAAGAAAAAGAAGAAATTTAAAAGTTTCCAGAGGGAAAAAGCAGAAAACCTATAAAGAAAGAAAAAAACCAGACTGACATCCGAGTGTCAAGAGCAACACTGGATGTCAGAAGACAAAGGAATGCTTTCAAAACACAAAGGAAAAAATCTTGGAACTCAAACTTTGTTTGGTGTTCAGGTGATTATCATTAAATGTGAAGCTGAGAAAGTCCTTTCACTTCTGGTATCATGGGCAATGGGGGTTTTGAGGAGTCTTCCTGCTATGATAACTGAGTTCTAGACACTATGTAAGAAATCTCATAGGACACCAAGAAGGCTTCTAAGGAAGGCCCCACACATATGTACCCATGTGGTACCGGGGCTGTGGGCATCTGGGTTGGTTGTCTTGAGTGCAGATATTGATGTAGCATGCTACTGCAATAGTGAGCCTTGGGCTCAATTTCTCCCAGATTTGGGAGAAGCCACATCTGGAATCCCCTTTAAACCAAGACCCTCAAGGGGGTCTTAAATGGTCTCAGATCAGCACCCCCCTGTCTACTATAAGAAACAAAAGTAAATCCTCTCTGGAGGAAGCATACCTAATGTATATTGTCATGTAGTTAAGTTCAAGCAACATATTCACAAAGATCACCAAGTACAAAAGAAGACAAGCCACTAGGACTGAGTTTTGGCAGCAAAAACAAAAAATGAAAAACAAAAAACAAAAGCCACAATGCATTCATATCTCCAAGAATAGCAGATAATTAAAATTGTCAGATAAAGAGTATATAATAGCTGGGTATAAAATAGTTAATGAAATAAAGTATACAAATACAAAGATGTGCACATAACAAAAGACTATCAGGAAAGAAGAGGCATACTTGAAAACAAAATGCAACCGCTATACATTAAAATTATAATTTTTTTTAATTAAAAGATTGTATAGCATAGGGAATATCATCAATGGTACTGTAATGGCATTGGAGTGTAGGATAAGAGATGGGAGCTACACTTGTGGTGAGCATAGCATAGCATACAGACTTGTCAAATCACTGTTTTGTACACTTGAAACCAATGTAACACTGTGTGTCAACTATACCTCAAAAAAATTAAAATTAAAAAAAATAATAAAACAATCTCTGGATAGTTAAAGCAGTAGATTAGAAACAGCTAAAAAGAGGGTAAGTAATCTGGGGGTGCCAAGGTGGCTCAGTCGGTTAAGTGGCTGACTCTTCATTTTGGCTCCAGTCAAGATCTCAGAGTGTTGGGATTGTGACCGGCTACATCAGGCTCTGAGCTCAGCAGCGAGGCAGCTTCGGGATTCTCTCTCCGTCTGCCCCTCCCCCTGTTCCCTCCCTATATAAAACTGAATGAATAAATATTTTCTTTAAAGAAAGAGAGAGATGGCTGGGTGGCTCAGTTATTGGGTGTCTGCCTTTGGCTCAGGTCCCAGGGTTCTGGGATCAAGTCCTGCATCAGGGTCCCTGCTCAGTGGGGGTCTGCTTCTCCCTCTCCCACTCCTCCTGCCTGTGTTCCCTCTCTCACTGTGTGTGTGTGTGTGTG
Source organism: Neogale vison (assembly GCF_020171115.1). NCBI lineage: Eukaryota > Metazoa > Chordata > Mammalia > Carnivora > Mustelidae > Neogale > Neogale vison. The sequence continues at coordinate 154,616,267 of NC_058096.1, forward strand.
TGTGTGTGTGTGTGTCTTTGTCTGTCAAATAAATAAACAAATATTTTTTTAATCTTAAAAATAAATAAAATTTAAAAACAGAGAGAGAAGGGGAATAAGTAACCTGAAAGATATACTTAAAGAAATTCCCCCAAAGTGCAGCAACAACAGAAAAGATACACTGAAACCACAGGAGAGACATTAGGAGATCGGGAGGCCAAACACTGATCTGCATCAAACAACAGAATGGAGAGAATGATGGGAAGAAATAACAGCTGCAAATTTTCCAAAATGGATTCTCGTGTATCTCAAGCATGACAAATAAAAAGAATTTCACAACTAATGTCATAATGAAAACACAAACACCAGGGACGCCTGGGTGGCTCAGACGGTTGGACAACTGCCTTCGGCTCAGGTCATAATCCCAGAGTCCCGGGATCGAGTCCCGCATTGGGCTCCCAGCTCCACGGGGAGTCTGCTTCTCTCTCTGCCCTTCTCCTCACTCATGCTCTCTCTCACTGTCTCTCTCTCAAATAAATAAATAAAATCTTAAAAAAAAAAAAAAAAGAAAGAAAAGAAAAAAAGAAAATCCAAACACCAAAGCAAAAATCCTGAAAGAAAGCAAAGAGAAAGGTCAGGTCCTCCACAAAGGAATCTCAATGAGAATGACGGCATGTTTCTCCACAGAAACCATGGTGACCAGAAGGCAGTGGAGTATCTGCAAAACAGAGAAAAAATAGCTATCAAATTAAAATTGTGTGCCCAGGGAGGCCTGGGGGGTTCAGTGGGTTAAGCATTTGCTTTTGGCTCAGATTATAATCCCAGGGATCCTGGGCTTGAGACCCACATTAGGCTTCTCTCTCAGCCTACTGCTTCCCCTGCTTGTGCTCTCCCTCCCTCCCTCTCTCTCTCTCTCTCTCTATCTCTCTGTCTGACAAATAAATAAATGAAATCTTTAAAAAAAAAATGGTGTGCCCAGAAAAGTTGCAGAATGAGAATACAAAGGACCTTTACAGGTATATTAAAACACACAGAGACCTTCAATTAAGGAGCTTTTATTTTATTTTTTTTTAAAGACTTTATTTATTTATTTGACAGACAGATCACAAGTAGGCAGAGAGGCAGGCAGGGGCGGGGGGGGGGGAAGCAGGCTCCCTGCAGAGCAGAGAGCCTGATGCGGGGTTCCATCTCAGGACCCCAGGATCCTGACCTGAGCCAAAGGCAGAGGCTTAACCCACTGAGCCACCAGGGGCCCCAACAATTAAGGAGCTTTTAAATTTCTTTAGAAAAAAAAAAAAAAAGAATCCTAAAGATATATATCTGAATATCTGATATGCAAAGGAATGACTAATGAATAAAATGAGAAGCAGAAATACTGTCTGTATAGAAATAAAGATGCCAAACTTGTGGGATTTTTTAAAAGACAGAACTAAAATGATGAACGACAACATGTAAGAGAGGAGGGGATCACTGAAATTATTCGGCTGGATTTGGGAAGGGGATTAAAATAGTTACCTTTATACTTTTTAAAGCTCAATACACAATTTCAAGAAAAACCACAAAAATGAAAGTGTGTAAATTCCAAAACAATGGAAAGAAAAAAATGGTATAAAAACAAAAGAACAAAAAACCCAATCTATCCCCCAAAAAATAAGACAGGGAGGGAAAAGCATAGAAAAAGTAAAACCAATAGAAATTAGCTATTACAACAGCCCAAACTAACCTAAATGTATCAGTAATCACAAAATTATAAATGAACTAAACTTGACAGCTACACAACAGATAATGCAAATTAAACAGATTTAAAAAAAAAAAGAATCCAAACATGTCCCTAAGGCACAAGGACATGAAAGTAAAAGGGTAGAAAAGGTTGTAAGACAAAAACAAAAAGAAAAATGTCTTAAAATTTTTAAAGAAATTAAGAAAATGTATGATTACCTTAATAAATGCAGAGAAATAATATGTGAAATTTAATATGCAGTTATGGGAGAAAGAAAATAATCCTTAGCAAATCAGAAATAGCAGAAAACTGCCTTAACAGATAAATGGTTTCTAAAAACCATACCTACACAAGAACATGTGTGTGTTCATACACACGCATCGCTTCTAAAAGTAAAAGCTGAAAATGTTAAGAAGCTCATTGTCTATGAAAATGATCAATAAGAGAAGAATGCTCACAATCATTACTTCTACACAGTATCCATACTGCCGTCCTAGCATAGTACAGGACTAGTATGGTAATAAATGAAAAATAAATTGAAACTCTCAATATTAGGAGAAATATGAGTGTCTACACAAAGCTCGGAAAAAGATTCAACAGAAAACAACCACAATTCAAAAGGCCTTACCAGGGGGCTGGGTTGGTTACATGTCCGGACTCTTGATTTCAGATCAGGTCATGATTCACAGAGTCATGGTATCAAGCCCCTTATCAGGCTCCCTGCTCAGGGCAGCATCTGCTCCCTCCACTCCTTTCCCCACCTCACCCGTGCACACAGGTGTGCACACTCTCTCAAATAAATAGATAAAATCCTTGGGGAAAAAGACCTTAGCAATATACTAAGAACTATTTTTAAAATGGTATTCTATAAACCAACAAAGTTAAAAAATGAAACTTTGAAAAAAACAAATCATTTACTATAACACTGTCTTTACCCCTGCCCCCACTGAAATCTCTACCTCTGGTCTCTTGACCACCAGGAGTGATTTCTCACTGGCCAGTTGTTCTACTCTTCCTGTATTGTTCTCCAAGATCTCTCTCCTCACTTCTCAACTTGGCCCTCCAAAGAAAAATTATACAATACTGGAACCAAACCTACTGCAATCATTGGCATTTAAGGCAACTATTTTATCTCTATTACACTGGTACAGACTTTTTTTTTTTAAAGATTTTATTTATTTATTTGGCAGAGAGAGACACAGCGAGAGAGGAAACACAAGCAGGATCCTGGGATCATGACCCAAGCCCAAGACGGATGCTCAATGACTGACCCCTTGATTCTTTTTTTAAGAAATCTCTGCCCAATGTGGGATTCAAACTCATGACCACAAAATCAAGAGTCATATCCTCTACCAACTGAGCCAGCCAGGTACACCTACACTGGTATAAATTTTTAGATATTTATTTTACAATTTTACCATATCACTGATTTCATCAATTTTAGAAGTTTTTAGTTTTTAACTCTTTTGGGTATTACAGGTACTGAGAAGGATGGCTCTCTCTTTTCTAATTGCTTATTTCCTTTTCTTGCCTTATTGCATGGCACAAAATGTTCTAATATAATTGAGCACACAACCTCATATTGTCTTTGTCTTAAGTGGAAACACATCCCAGTATTTAACATTGTATGAATTTGGCTGTTCCAGGGAGATATACTTCATTATAATAAGGAAGTAACCATTTCTAATTTATTAAGAATGCTAATTAAAAAACAGATGTTGGTTAGAAAAGCTGAGGGAATGGTATATGAGAATGTTCTTACATTTTTTCAACACTACTATAAATTGAAAATTATTTCAATATCAAAACTTAATAAAAAATAGATGTTCAAAAAAATAGATGTTGGCTTTTGTGAAATGTCTTTTCAACATCTATTGAAGTGACCATATGGATTTTTAAATACTCTTTTTTTAAAGATTTTATTTATTTATTTGACAGACAGAGATCACAAGCAGGCAGAGAGGCAGGCAGAGAGAGATGGGGAAGCAGGCTCCCTGATGAGCAGAGAGCCCAATGCCGGGCTCAATCCCAGGACCCTGGGACCATGACCTAAGCAGAAGGCAGAGGCTTTAACCCACAGAGCCATCCCGGTGCCCCTTGAAATACTCTTTTAAACCCTAAGTCAAAACAAAGTTTTTCTGTGGATCTTCCCACATCCATTCTCACTCACTTCTAATCCATTTTCCTCTATTTAACATAATGATTTTTCCTAAACTACAAATGAGGTCAGCGTGTACTCCTGATTAAAATCCTTAATGGCTTCCTATGGCATTCAATATAAGATACAAAATCTTTAACGGGCCTAAAGATCTTGCATGATGTAACTTCACTCACCCACTCACCTCTGCGGTATCTTCTGCCAAGCCTTCCCCCATTCCCCCTGCTCCTGCCACACTGGCTATTTTCCTGCTTCCATGTCTTTCCTACCTCAGGGCCTTTGCTCATGCTGTTCCACTGCCTAGAAACCTCTTCCCTACTCTTAACCTACATGGTTCTTGTCCATTCAGATCTCAGCTCCAAAGTGTCTGCCATTCAACGAAGCCTTCCTTCCCCACCAATCTACACGGCATCCCCTGTCCCTCTGCCCCACAGCATACTGTCTCCCAAGTACTCTCACAAGCCCCTTTCCAGTCCTAATGCAGCCCCCAAGTCAGTCACCAGTGCCCTGGGTGACCTTCTACAAAGTCTCAGTTTCCACACAGAGCAGAGAGGGAGAAGGGTCAGCTCAACAATGCAGAAAGCGGAGAGTGTGAAGAAAGATGAGGATTTATTAGTTCTTGTACTTTCCCGACATTTCCAGTTCCATGCCTTTCCTCCTTGGTTCTCTCTCTGTTCAAAGATACATGGACTACAAGAGGCCCTAGCAAAAAAGAACATTCACACAGTCTTTCCCACATGGATTCACTCAACAGTTAGTTGAGCACCTACTAAGAGCCAGGCACCATTCCTGGGGCCGGGAACAGGGATGGAGTTGGAGGACAAAAATTCCTGCCTCATCCTATGGTCCCGCTATGGAGGAGAGCTGGGAAGGCAGAGAAGAAAATAATTGCTAAGCTTTGTCGAACCCTCTGAGTTAGATATCATATTACCCCTTTCTTTAAAGACAGGGAAACCAAGGCACAGAGGGGCTGTCTCGCTTACCAGAGTTACACAGCCATTCTGCAGTAAAGATGTAAGCCTAAGCGATCTGGCCCCCAACCACAACTCTAGAACATACTAAATCTTCCCCCTCAGAACAAAGGGTCTCAACTTGAAAGAATCTAAAAGCAGGATCATGGAGTAGGAAGAAACACTGGTGAGGAAATGGTGAATACTCAGCCTGGAGGTCAAAGGTGTGATGTTTGCTTCAACCAGTGAGCTAAGCCTGCCCTCGAGTCATTCCTCCTCCAAGAGTTCTGCCGGCAGCTGACTCCTGGGGGAAGGGAAGGCCAGGGGAAAATCTGAATCTCACTGTCCATGGGCCATGGGGCTTCACCAGGATAAATCCCATAACGGACCTCTTCCGGGACCCAGAGCACCGGCTTGCTCATTCCCTGCTCTCCCACACCCAGTCCCTCCACACCCACTCTAATCCACTTTCTCCTGCCCAGCTTTCACTTTCTGGCTTGACTACCTTCCCTCACAGGATCCCAAGCCTCCCAGTTTGGGCAAGAAACCCAAAACTCAGCAGAAACACACCAGCCGCCCAGTCAGCAAATCTCAGGCCTGGCAATCACTCACAGGCACTAACGTAAGAATTAAGCCAAAATGAGGTATGGCCATCCAATCAAGCCACCATGAAGGGCCCTGGAAAAACACACACACTTCCGAAATGAAATCCACTTGTTGGCTAGCTCTCCCTGGCACTTAATTCAACCAACCTGAAAGGGTCAGACGCATCAAAAATGCACCCCCAGAAAGATAAAAATCTCTGCTGTTCCTGCAACACAGGCTCCAGAGCCAACATGCAACACAACCCACCGTGAGCCCAACACCCAGTCCGAAAACAAAGGCGCCATGAGGTCACCCGGGTCCTCCTGGGCGGCTGCGGGCACACACCTGCTCTCTGGGGGAACACATAATCCCAAGCGGAGGACACCATGGGCCGACACCTCCACACCCCCTCACTCTCACAATCTCTCAGGGACCTGAACCAACATCATCTGCAGCCTGGTTTGACCTCGTGGGAACAGCTGGTGTTTTGTCACTGAGCTCAAATAAAGCTGGAATGGCCCCGATTTTCGTGGAAGAAGGAGGCAGCTGCGAATGGACAGAAGTCTCTGTTTTAAGGTTTTCTCCAAAGAATTGTTCTGAAATCAGAAGCAGCTACACACATGCGTCTGTAGCTGCCCGCTGAGCCAAACACACGTATCAGCAACCAAGGATCAGGTAATAAAACTATCTACCTTGCAGGACCTCGGGGAGGGACAAATACATTATTATTTATAAAATGCCTGGAACATGGGGCGCCTGCGTGGCTCAGTGGGTTAAGCCTCTGCCTTTGGCTCAGGTCATGATCTCAGGGTCCTGGGATGGAGCCGCACATCAGGCTCCCTGTTCAGTGGAGACCCTGCTTCTCCCTTTCTCTCTCCCCCTCTCTCTCTCCTCTCTGCTCCTTCTCCCTCTCTCAAATAAATAAATAAAATCTTTTAAAAAAAGAAATAATAAATCAAATGCTTGGAACAGTGTCCAGCTGACAGCAAGCATATACTTGTCAAGTAACACAAATTAAGGAAATACTCACCCATTACTCTTTTTGAAAACCCTACACATGCCTCCTACGTAGCTTATTTTTCTAAGGGCACGTGCTTGTGATCACATACTGGACACACGAGTTGTGACTTGCTGTTGCTCAGATTACAGGATGACAGCAAACTTACCAACGTGCCAAAGACCATGTGACCGTCCATTAAAGTGCACCACGTCAAAGAACCTGGTGACTGCTCATCTCAATAATAAGAGAAGGCCTCCAGTGCCTGGCAGGCTCAGTGATTAGGGCTTGTGACTCACTCTCGAGGTCATGAGTTCAAGCCCCACACTGGGTTGTTTAGTATACTTACTAGAAAACTAATAATAAGGGGTGCCTGGGTGGCTCAGTCAGTTAAGACTCTGCCTTCAGCTCAGGTCACGATCTCAGGGTCCTAGGATCGAGCCCCGCATCCAGCTCCCTGCTCAGTGGGGAGTCTGCTTCTCCCTCTGCCCCTCACCCAGCTCATACACACACTCTCTCAAAAAAGAGAGAATTTAAAAAAAAAAAAATGAATTAAAAAAAAACTGAAAAAAATTTTTTTTAAAAATTCAAAAACTAAAAAGTAATCATAATAAGTTAAAGCCTAATGGGAGAGGAGAATGGAAATTAATGAATACCAACCAAATTCCAAACATCAACTATATTTTCCAAATCGGGTTTGAAATCTCGATCACACCACCTTCAGAAAAAGTATCAAAGATTCCTTAGCAAGAGAGTGAAACGCTTCCTGCCAAGAAATCGCCGCCTGGATAACCGTGCTGGCTCCTCCCCTCCCCTCAAAGGAGGAAAAACCAGGAGAAAAAGAAGCAGGAAGGGGCTGTGGTGGCCACTGATGGGAACAGTCTAGCCTGAGTTTTGAATGTCGGCTGCCGCTATTCGACGTTACGAATCTATGCTGCCGTGAAGTGACATGAGCTTGAGGGGGTGTCCTCGGAGGCTGTTCTAGATTTCACAAAGGGAACCTAGGACCGCGTAGCCAAAGATGTGACCACCTACGGAGGGCACGCCCCTCCGAAGCTCTGTCCAAAGATGTGACCACCTTCTGTCCCGTAGATTATCTGTCACTTATCTCAGCCAGACTCCAGCAAACAAAACACTCCCTTCACCAGGAGGGAACCAAACCACTAATGTCTTTTCGCTTGGTTCTTTGAATTTATTTCTCAGCCTCCCCACAACTACCTCCTAAATTGCTTTTCAGAAAAATCTATCTGACCTCCCACTCCCACCAGTCCCAGCCGGAAGTCATCCGTCTCTCATCAGCTCCGTCACCGGCCAACTGATGGAGCTGAAACAGTGGCAGGTCATCTGGGGCAGTGGCTGCTTCTGCTCCTTTATTATTAATTATTATTAATCACCATTATTATTTATTTAATATTATTAATTAATATTATTAATATATTATTATTAATCATTATTGGTTACGTGACTATCTCTGCCATCTAATCTGGAAACTCCTTTGGGGCCATGTCACTTGATAAAGCAGCCCTCTGGGCCTACAAAGTATCACACATATAGAGGAGGCGGCGTAATTCTTGTTCCCTAATGGGCCCAGTCTGAATGACCAGTGAATAAAAATTTGTCCCTTCGCTGTCACCACCCTCATTTATCTGTCATCACCACTATCACAACCAGAACACAAAGGTCCTTAAAGCCAAAATGATTCTCTAAACACACCGACTTTTTAGCTCCTCGAATATTTATAAGGCTCTGCGCCAGGATCGGAAGAAGTTTACAATCACTGATTCTGCATCTTATCCAGTGTTCTTACTGCCGATCGAAGACCAGCCAGCTAACTAAATAATCAATTCCCAATCGTGCAGGGCCTAATGTATCGATCTGGGGACTGTCCTGAGCCTCCTGATCTCTTCCCTCACTGGCCACCCCTCCCCTCAGAGCAGGAAGAGAAGGTGGGGGCCAGATCTCCCACGGATGGCTGACCACTAGCGGATCTGACGCGCATTTCAGAAATCAAAGGGGCTGTACCTGATGGTGACGACGATGTTTCCAGACCATCCATGGCCAACAAAGAACTCACGGAAGTAAGAGTGGATTCTGAAAAAGCAACGCTGAAGTCATGGAAGATAGCTTGCCTGCCAAACCCACTTCTGTAGGTTTTATGTCAAAAGAACTTTTGCGGCTCTAAGAAGCCCAACATCTCTCCAACCCTCTGGAGAAGCAGTGAAATTACACAGTCTGACTCTGAATTATTGATGTCATAATTTACGGAGAGGTCTCCATTAGGTCATAGGTCACACCCCAGATGTGATGTCATGCACCCACCCGAGGGTCTGTGACCCAGGATCAAAGCAAAGTTGAGCCTACTGTTTGAGAACATCCATTGTATGCCAGGTTTTAAGCCAGATAAGGGGGGGAGGCTCCTGGAGGGCTCTGACACTTGAGAATCACTCCAGAACAAAGCTCAAATGAGTGGGTCAGAGAAGCAGGTAAGTCTAAAAAAGCCTACTGCAACAGTCCACGCAGAGATTTATGTGCACAAGATAATATATAACACGTACGGACAGGTCCCACAGAAGACTTTCCCTGGCTTATTGTCCAGCCCCCTAAATGAGCCACCACCCCCTTCTCATCCACCTGCAGCCCGATAACTTATTCTTCTGTGATCTGATTTAGAGGCAAGGTGGCCAGCTTGGGACGATGCCACCAAGTGTTCTTCCCGTGCAAAGGGGCTGCTCGCGTCTGCTGGGGCTCACTGGTGAGGAGGAGGTTAAGGACAGGGCGGAACAGGAAAACCGGCACTGACTTTGGTTTCCTATTACTTTAGGCTGGTCACTTGCCTCTAAACATTCTGTGATCCTCTGGGTTGCGGCAATCAATTCCCTGACATAATACTCCATTTCCATAAGCTAGGGTATTTTTTAAGTACGTGGTGGTTATTGATTGGCTACAGATGGCGGCACTTTAGGGCAAAGAGCTAGAAAAAGAAGATGAGCAGCTCCCACAGGGCTCGAGCAAGGGGCACCGCTTGATTGGGCTTTCACTTAACTGGTGATTAGCAACCAACAGGAAACCATAGAATCACCTCTCCAACAGCACCTGTCAGAGGGTGGAGCCCAGTCAAGGGCCCTCTGAAGACAACAGATTGCTTGGAGAGACATATCACCCCACTTAGAAAGAGGGATCTTGGGGCGCCTGGGTGGCTCAGTGGGTTAAAGCCTCTGCCTTTGGTTCCAGTCATGATCCCAGGGTCCTGGGATGGAGCCCCGCATCGGGCTCTCTGCTCAGCAGGGAGCCTACTTCTTTCCTGCTTTCTCTGCCTGCCTCTCTGCCTACTTGTGATCTGTCAAATAAATAAATAAAATCTTTAAAAAAGAAAAAAAAAGAGGGATCTTAAAAGAATAGAATGTTGAAATGTAGATGGCATTCATCAGGATTTTTAACGACGGTGTTCATTCCTTTGCCTTTCTCTAGACTGAGCTACGGGAAACCTAGCTGGCGGTTAGTGAATCAAGTAACTGGAGAACTGACATCACCTCTCCCAAAGGCATGCTCGGCCCTCTGGCGGCATGTTTCCAGAACCACCGTCCTTTATACTTGGAACTACTGATGTGACAGCTAAATCATTTATCACCAAGACCTACAGTTTCTAAATAGCATTCTCGACCAAAAGAAGTATATTGGCTTTCAGCCGGAATAGCAACTTCATTTTGTTTCTGGTCTTCTGCATCATGTTTTGTGGGGCCACTTTGGAAGGCACCTGGAGCTCAGTCCTGAGAAAGAGAACTAAGCATAATAGAAAATAAAAGACTCCATTAACTCTACGACTCTTGTGGCTAATGAAAGCTATCGCTGGTACAACTCAAGGTTAAAAAAAAAAAAAGGAGAGGGAACGTCTCACTAAATCGTCTCTTCTCAGCAAATTATTTCATTAGCAAAAAAATGCAAATTACCATTTCCACACTGACTCATTGACTCAGCAGACTCATTTTGGCACCCCAGCAATTTCAGATCAAATGAGCATGCTGTAACACCCACAGACCCTCAGCGTCCACATTAGCTTTTCTTTCCAGGGCTATTCCCCACATCCCAGGCGAAACAAATGCTACTCTGCCGTCTGTGAACTTCCCATCAATCTAGTTGAATGGCTCCCACTCTGAACAGCAGCTTTGAAACCAATCACCTAACACCTTAAAAAAAAAAGAAAGAAAGAAAGAGAGAAAAAGCTGAGAAGTTGAATAGACTCAAAAGGCAAGTTCTGGAGCACCCAAGGGGCTACCTGCCTTGGAGATGTGGAGACAACCACTTGGCATCCCTGCTCTCTGGCCTTCAACATGGGGGCACAGACTTCGGTAATGGACAAGGCATTTGAAGAATGCAGAGGCCAGAAATGCAGAGACTCTCTCCCCCTGCTGAACTTCTTGGCAAACAGAATGTATGACAAATCAAAGGTGGTATTTGAATATAGCTCGGTGTTACATTGCAAAATGTAATGAGCAGCCGTCACTTCCTTCAAATGGACCCATAAACCTCCCCAGCCTTACAAATATTATAGCATGCTTAAATTACCTTCCTAATAAACACTTCATGAATTAAAGGGACCCTACTTCCTTTATTCAAATCATTATGTAAGCCAGTAGGCTCTTTTCTCAGGCATGGTCCAGAATAAAACGCTCTCCAGAATCAGAGAACATTGTTTCAAGGTTGGCCATACCCCTGGGCTGTTACTTTGATTCTTTTCACTGCGATGGCACAGTCTCTCAGGACACCAAAGCAGGGTCCCTATTAAACACATCGCACCCAGGGAACTCAGATGTGGCCCATCCTGCTTTAGCCCTCTAAGGTAGAACTCTAAAGGCACACACAGCTGATAACATTCAGGGCCTATGGCAGAGCTCCTAGAACTTTCTGGAAAGGGCCAGAAAGTAAATACTTTAGGCTCAGTATGCCAGACAGTCTGCTGCAACTACTCCATTCTGTTGATGTGATACCAAAATACCCATAGACCACAGTAAATAAATACCCATGTCTGTGTCCCAATAAAACTTTATTCATAAAAAAGGCAATGGGCTAGATTTGGCAGATAATCTCAGAGCTACTGCTTAGCTGACAGTGAAAATGTTCTGAGCTTTTTATCACCTTTCCCAGGCCAGGGATTACAGGTCTTACGGTAAAATCCCATTCGACCCTCATGGGAGTGGCAAACGCCATTCAGCTTGGGGTCATCTTCCAACTCCACACTTTTCTTTTACCTTGTTTGGGACATAAAGTACCACAAGCAGGGAATATGCAAATGTTAGTCATTCTCCCTTTGTATGTATGGCTATCCTATGGAAATAGTTGACTTTGGCTGGCAAGCCTTGCTTATGAACAACTGTCTTAACTTAATGATACAGAAGAAATTCCAAGTGATAGAAGATCAGGTCCCATTGGGAATTTCCCTACATGCTCCATGCAAACAAGCTTGATTAAAACGGTGGCAAAATAATGTGAATGGATTTCATTAATACCACAGATAGTTAAAGTGCTTAGAAATAGTTAAAACAATTAATTTTATGTACATTACCACAATAAAACAATATTTTCTAAAAACCTGTAAAAGGAAAAATATTGATAGTCCTAGGAATAAAAAAATGGCAAACGGGAAGAAGAACGGGTAGTCAAGGAGTTCTGAATGGCAGAAACAAGCAAAGTTTTCTAACCTGTTTGAATGAAATGCCAAGTTAAGGAACCCAAGAAACTCTGGCCCTACTCCAAGGCCAAAAATCAAGTTCAGCATACACATTTTTTTAATTGAAGCCTTTACATATTTTGAGCATATCTCGCTTATGAGGCTAAAATTCATTAGCCTACAATACACTGTTTTACTACAGTGAAAACTCACAATAAAGCTGTCATCCAAGGAAAGAATTTCAGCACTGAAAGGGGCCTTGGAAGATACACCCCTCGGCAGCTCTAACCTTTTCTTGCTGCATCAGGCATGATGGATGGCGTTCGCGAGCATGATGGATAACAGGAGATCCACTCCCATGGTTTGCTCATGCCATTTCCCTCTCTGCTGCTCAGGAAAGTATTTCAGAGGACAAAGAAGAGTGGCATTATTATATGAATAACCTTGAATCTGGCCTAGTTTTCCTTTTCTGTAAGGCATTAGCAAACCTAGATACCTTATTTGTGTGTGTATATACAGGGACACATGCCCAAACACCCACATACATAACAGCATGAGTGAGAACTGGTATATAATTCAATCTAACCAGAATTCTTAAAATACCATATGGGGTCGATATGTCCTAGACTCTGTGATTTTAATTTACACCAAGTAGCTGAGGGAACTTAAGCAACTGCCACAGAGCCCACATAGGTCTTTATATATCAGTCAGAAGGTAAAAATGGCCAGATGAGTAACTAGTTTTATAAATCCAAACAGAAAAGCAAAATCAAACAGTTCAGCTTCTCTGTGCATGTATTAATTCAGACTAACTCAGATCACAGGCTAGCTTAGAACAACTTAGTAGGGACGCCTGGGTGGCTCAGTCAGTTAAGCGTCTGCCTTCAGCTCAGGTCATGATCCCAGGGTCCTGGGATCGAGCACCGTATCAGGCTCCCTGCTTGGCAGGAAGCCTGCTTCTCCCTCTCCCACTCCCCCTGTTTGTGTTCCCTCTCTTGCTGTCTCTCTCTCTCTCTCTCTGTCAAATAAATAAATAAGATCTTTAATTTTTTTTAAAAAAGAGAACTTAGAAAACTCGAGACAAAGTGAACAAAACCCTATAAATAGATATAGATCTATAGATTGATCAAACTCTCTGAAGATTTTAATTGTTACTGAAAGCAGCAAATGTATTCCGTACCCAAATGTATAATATGTGGTTCTATGCCCCTGATCTTGTCACATTTCTACCCACCCTAATCTAGGAGAGTGGAGGGATTCTCACATTCTTGGAAAATCAAGAACCAAGTAGAAACTTGTCTTAGTCTATTCGGGCTACTGTAACAGAGTCCCACAGACTGGGCGGCTTAGAAACCGAAATGTATTTCTCACAACTCTGGAGACTGGAAAGTCCAGAGTCAAGGCACCTGCAGAGGCCATGCTGGGTAAAAAACTGTGTCCTGGTTTGTAGATGGCTGTCTTTGTACTGGGTCCCCGCGTGGTGTAAGGGAAAAGCAACTTCTCTGAGGTCTCTTTTATAAGGGCACTAATCACATTCAGGAAGGGTCCACCCTCATGACCTCATCACCTCCCCAACACCATCACACTGGGGATCAGGTTCCCACATATGAATTTGGGATGGGAGATGGGGACTACAATCATTCAGTCTATGGCAAAACTATAACCATTTCTTCCTTTGGTGTTTAAGCCAGTCCTAAAAGCTAGCTCACCTGTCTCCCTAGACTAGCACTGCCCAAAGTGTTTGTATGTTGATAGGTGTCAGGGAACAAAAGGGTGTTATCAACAGCTAAGTTTAAGAAACTTAGCCATACTGAAACTGAATGAAACATCAATTTCATTACTATGTGACTTATCAGAGAAGAAATATGCTGGTGCTCATTGTCTAACCCCAGGAGAATGTGGCAGCATGTAGTGTTACCAGCCGTAAGAAGATTTTTAAGCAGAGATGGCCTGGTGGCTCAGTCAGTTAAGCAGCCAACACTTGGTTTTGGCTCAGGATCTGAGTTGTGAGATCGAGCCCCAGGTCAGGCCAAGCTCAGCACAGAATCTGCTTGCAATTCTCTTCCCCTCCCTATGCCCCTCCCCCTATTCACCTTCTCTCTAAAAGAAACAAATAAATAATCTTTTTTAAAAAATAGTAAAAAAGAAAAAAAAAGTTTTCTGGGGCAGTGTATCTCATGGAACTAGGGTCCCATGGAACTCTCTTTGGGAAATGTCATAGCAAAAATATATCCAAGATAGGACTCTCATTTCCCAATACGTGGAATTATTTGAGCCTGGCACTCTAGCCTTCAGTATCAAATTTTTCTAGTTTCCTGGAGGCTAAATAGGAAGACTATTAGGTCCATGTGAACCACTACAACTATGCTACCTACGTAAGGAGTCACTAGCCACATGCAGCTACTTAACTCACATTGATTAAAATCAAATAAAATTTAAAATCAGTTCTCCAGTCATGCTAAACACATTTCAAGTGCTCAATAGCCTCATATGGCTACTGGCTACTGCACTGCGCAGCACGCCTCTGGATCATTTCCCTCATTGTAGAATGTTCTAACAGACAGCGCTGCGCCAGAATGTAAGTTCCCTGTGTTCACAGATGTGTCTGTTGTGTTTTCTCCCGTATCCACAACCGAATCCAACAGTGCTCTGAACACAGCATTTTTGCAGGAACAGTTGTTGATAGTAACAGGAAAGAAAACACCATGAATAAGATTTGCCCTGCTCTGCAGTTATTCTAACCACTCCGTCCCCTCCCAATATTTGTCCTCAACTTCTCTGGTGACCAACCATGCAACATCACCCCCACACAGAGGGACCTTGAGGGCATCACGCTATACAGAGTAAGTCAGAAAAAGATCAATGCTGTATGTCCTCACTTACATGTGGACTCCAAAAAAAAAAAAAAAAAAAAAAAACCAAATTCACAGAAAGAGTAGATTGGTGGTTGCCAGAGTTAGGGGATAGAAGAAATGCAAGGATGCTGGTCAAAGGATATAAACGTTGAGATATAAGACGAGTAAGTTCTAGAGATTGAACTTCCAGCAGGGTGACATCAGTAAACACCACAGCACTACATACTGGAAAGTTGCTAAGTGAGTAGATCTTAACTGTTCTCACCACAAAATAAACAAAAGCTAATTATAATTGCGTGAGTGATGGGTAACCTTATTATAGTAATCATTTTCCAATATATATAAATGGTCACATAGTACAAATCATCACATAGTACATTTTAAATCTATACAATGTTATAATGTCAATTATATCTCAATAAAGCTAGAAAAAATATCTCCTCAGCATGGATCCAGCAGTCTCCAGCAAGTCAGTAATTAATGCACAGTAAGTTTTCATTTCCTCTCATGGACATCGTTCGAATTCTATTCAAAGGGCTAAACCACATGGTTTAACTCTGAGGGCCTACATTTCTAGAACATTTTAAAATTAGTCAACACGCAAAAGCCAAGGGGCATGTGTTATACATCTTCCTGCTCCTATATTTCCTCAATTCTAAGATAAGAATAAAATGCTCCTTATCACTTTGTCTTCCTGGTTGGGTGGATCTGGCTGGTGGAAGGACAGTGGGAAACCCCCTGCCCCTAAACACAGGGGGACCCAGTGTAGTAAGAGATCTGTCCGAAGCATTAGGATGCCTCTGTTCTCCCAAGCAGAGCACAAGCGAGGTATCTCACACCTGCTTTGTGCACCAAACCTCCCCCTAAATTGACTCGCCCTTTTACCACCACCCCCCAAAATGAACATTTTCCACAGTCCACAGCGCTGCAGTATGCTAATCAGTGCAATAAAAATGTAAATGTTTGCTCCACTCAATACTCTTACAGATTGAAGTGGACATTTTCACAATCACCTTTCTCCCCTAACATAAATGCTCTATAAATCCGTGATTAATTACTTCTCAGGCACCTGTTAATCTCCCTCTTTCCCAAGAACAAAACCAAAAGCGGTGGCCTTTTGTCTTCTTGTCAAAGAACTCAAAGGCGACCTCGCCCTTTCCCAAAAATGGTGGCTTATCTCTCCTTTTGCATTTTAGCTCTTCTGTGTAACACATGTTTTTATTGTAAGCCTCAGCTCCTATTAAGAAATACGCAGACTAAATATATGTCGTTAAGTACATCTCTTTTGCTCTAGTATTTAGATTCTGAGACCTCTATCTCAAGCC